>NC_079555.1:21800995-23030841 GCF_015846415.1 Triplophysa dalaica
GACCAGGAAGTTACACTTCAGTAGAACGGATTTCAGATCTGGATGCATTTACAGTCTCTGTATAGTTGAAGTGTTTTTACTTATTAAGTAGATATATTAGGTAGTAATTGGTATTTGTGTTTGGATCAAGACATTGACAGTATTGTTTTATGCCAATTAATAAAACTACTGTTTAATTTCAACATTCTTTGTTCCTCAGACATACCTTTACAATACAACTAAAATGCAATAAAGTATTTTTGACCACTGAAATCTACAATAAGTTCCTCATATCTCTGGTAATGAACCTTATGAAAGTAGTTACCAACAACTAATGAGATATCTTTAATATGTCTTGTTGAGTTACAACACACAAACTGCTTTTCCTAATAAAATACCTAACAAATTATGACGTGCTCTTCTTTGTAAAATCCTATTCAGCCCGTCATTTAAAACATTGACATTTTGACTTATTTTGTCCTGATAATGACTCAAAATGACCTTTCATATCCAGGAAAACAATCCAATAGATTAAGATGTGTCAGATCAGACTGAGCTTTATCTCGTACAGAATATCATAGAGACTGCATCACTGACTGTGTTTCTCAAACCTTGCTTCCATTAAGAATCCAGTCTGTGCCATCTCTTTTTGCATATGTCTTCACTCCTTGGAGATCACTTGAGGTAGAAAAGAGAATATGATGAACTGAGACAACTCGCAGTACAAATTATTTATGTGACAAAATGCATTACATGATGCACTGATGCATATTTAGAAAGTTCAGCTTTTGTGTCTATCACGGTATAACAAATGTGAGCGTTGTATGTAGGCTGAAGCTCACCTGCCGGCTCCAGGTTCTGTCATAGCGATGGCTCCAATGCATTTCCCAGCAGTCATCTGCGGAATATAACGCTCGATCTGAGCACTAGAGCCATAGTGACTGATGTAAGGCATGATGATCTCAGAGTGGAGAGAGAAACCCGGACCACTGCAGTTTGAGTACATTCTAGAACAAACAGAGACAGAACAGATCTGGAATATCACAACACAGGGCTGGAAATGGGGTGACGGCTTCCACGGAGTGAATTTCAAGGGGGACAGAGTTCAACCTCAAAATATAAAGGATTTCTTTTTTGATCCATGGATTACACCATGGTCTGTTTGAATAGTGGATTCTGATTGGCTGGAAGGTGTGGAATTCCAGTCAGTTTGATCAACATTTGAAATTAATTGACGAAAATAACCACCTGTCTGACCAAAAATTTCACTGTAAACATCAATTTACAGCTTTAACTCGGCAAATGACCATGGTATAAACAGGATAATCCACTCCTAGCCATGCATTTAAGGATTTTAATGCATGATGTGGAGGCCAGGAACCACCCCTTGTGAAGCGCTTTAAAGGATTTGTTGGACGCAGGGCCTAAGGATGGATCTAGAATGACAGACAAGTAGGCCTGCACGATTAATCGTTTTTAAACCGAAATCGCAATTTGAAGGAGTGCGATGTTCAAATCGCGAAAGTTGCGATTATTTCGATTAAAAGGGCTTTAAATAAGATAATGCACCTACGTAGTATTAGACAGCAATTTTACGTCTATCCAATAGGTAGCATTTTAACACTTTAGTGATGCGCGGATGGCGGTTATATCCGTGGGCGCTGTGGATGGATGATCCGCGGGTCGGATAATAAAAAAAACATTTTTGCAGGTGGGTCGTGGGTGGATGATATCATATACAACATTAACAAAATTTCTCAAAAAATACGAACATGTTTTAAATGCATTTTTTATCAGGCGCTAATTTGCAGTAATTTAAAACAAATGCGCGCGTGGCGGCGGTAGATGACGGTCTATTTCTTAAAGCAGAAATGGAGGCAAAACGGATCCGAGAGAAATTTAAAAAGGGAGAATTAAAAACAAAACAAAAGGTAGGAAAGATAAGTACCGTGTGGGAGCGTTTCAGCGAAGTGGTTTAACGAATCAAGTGCTGGGTATGTAATATGCAACGACAGTGAGACACTTTATGTATATGAAAGCCATAAGACTGGTACCTCTTATATGGTACATCACTCGAAAGATTAGATTTAAGCATTTACAGACAAAGACAGTGCTAGAAAATTTGCTGAGTAATTAAAGTAACGATCGGGTCCGGATATCTATATCAGAGAAAACTATACGTGCGTGCGGGCGGGTGGCGGGTGGATAATTTATCGAAGCAGCGGATGCGGGTGACATTTTAGCTTATCTGCGCATCTCTACTGTACATGCTTTGAATTAGCAAAGAACATCTTTGGTAAAGATGAGCGCGACCGGGAGCAGCAGTTCATATTGGCAACAAAGTAACGTCATGTCTGCTGAAGCGCAAAGTCCTGCAGCAGCAGACGACTTGGTACCTAAAAGGAAAAGCAACGCTTATGTTTGGAATTATTTTGAAAGTCCATGTCAACCTCGCGACACGATTGCTCACGCATTTGAAATAAGCACACTCTACGACAAATTTTCACAATGGTAGGCCAAAATAACAGACGCCATACATAACTGTAATTGTTTACAGTGTGTTTGGGATCTTAAAAGTTTAAGGTTTTATTTATACTTGTTAATTTAGATTATTTAAGATACTGCTGTTATTCTCTTAATTTGTCATGACATTTTTGCATGACATTTTACTCACTGCTCCTCCCACACTATTGCAGCAGACAGCACGTCTCCTCCAATCCCTCCGTGCTCTTCAGGAGTAAATATTCCCAACAATCCCTGTTCTCCAGCCTTTTCCCAAACCTCTCTGCTTACCTCACCTGCTTTCTCCCATCTGGAAACACACAAACACACTTTGGAGCGCACAGAGTATGAACATGGCCAAGCGCATTTACTATTGATGTAAGGCAACTGACTCGGCGTGATAGGGAACAACTTCTTCCTGAAAGAAGCGTCGGACGTTCTGACGGAAAAGGTCGTGTTCCTCTGAGAAGATCCGTCTGGTTCCGATGTCCATCAGCGTCGTTGCCGTGGACGTTTCGGGTCGAAAGGGTGCTGTTGTTTCCCCATGCTGTGAATGCTGCATTCTGGGAGTCAAATCAAGAGCTTAAAATAAATCTGAATGACATCAAGAATTAAATTACTTTTAGCTTGGAAAAAGCACTAAATAATCAAGCATTTTAATATATAGTGATTTTAATCATCCCAAATTTTATCACAAATGTCTATTACAGATAGAAAATGTGATTTGATCTGGTAGCCATGGTAAATGTATATGTTTATGGCATGCCGAATTAGCTTTTAATCATTCTCAGGATATGAATTTTTGATAACAACAATTAAATTTATACTAGTAACAATTACTATTTTTGATATCAGTAACTACATTTTCACTAGTAAAAAGGTGACTATCAACAATGACGTCATCACTCGCAGAAATGTGTATTCTTGATATCAAAAATTGAAATACAACTAGTAAAAAACGTAAATCTTGATATCCATAATTGCATTATTACTAGTTAAATATCACAATAGGCTGTCATTCAAATTGAATTTCAGATATCAATAATTTATTTATTACATGTTAAAAATCTTATTTCAGAAATCAGAAATGCAATTCTTACTAGTAGAAAAACATAATTTTTGATATCAAAAATTGTGTGGTTACTTGTGATAATGTGTATTCATGAGATCAACAAATGAATTACTACATGTAAAAATGCCAATTTCTGATATCAATAATTATATTTTTACTAGTGACAATTAATTAATCAATTGTTAATTCTTGATATCAATAACGTGATTGTTACTTGAAGAAATGCATTTTAGATATCTACAATTACTCTCGGATTTACTGATATCTGAAATCTATTTCCTGATATCAGAAATACCAAATGCAACATGTTAAAATTAATTAACCGATATCAAGAATTTCTAGTAAAAATTGAATTCTTGATATCTGAAATTGGCATTTTTACATGTGAGAAAGTAATTATTGATATCAAGAATACACATTTCTGCGAGTGATGACGTCATTGTTCACATTTTATACTAGTGAAAGTGTAATTAGTGATATCAGAAATGGTAATTGTTACTAGTATAAATTTTACTGTTGATATCATGAATCATAATTTTTACTAGTAAAAATTTGAATTGTTGATATCAAAAAATGTATATCCTGAGAATGATAAAAAGCTAATTCGGCTTGCCATATTCGTTAGGTCTGAGAGAATGACTGACATTCAGTTATTATAGTCCTTTTGAATAGTGCTGGAAAAGCATTTTTATGTAAGACGATATACGAAACAGCACAGGACAATATACTTATTAAAACTATTTATTAAAAACGAGTGAGCAGAACAAACGAAGACACGTTTCACAAACTTCAAAATGAGAAATAGTACGACTCAGATCAAATAAAAGCAGCTCGTGACACTCACCTTGCCATTGACAAAGTAAACACTAGCTTACTCCGTAAATGAACACATTTTGTGACAGGAGAAAACCTCTTGAATGTTTTGAGTGCAAACATTTTATTAGACGAGATCGAGCAAAAAAAAAGCTTTTTACTTGTTTGTGAAGTCAAAAAAGCGCTCGCGAACTTTACCCTATAATCACAAAACCCTTCCGCCCAGATGTTTATAACACTTCAAAATAAAAGTCCGTTATTAAAAGCCCGAAGCCGTTTCGCACTGGGCCACATCAATGTCTGCTTATAACGAATTTTAGCGATGAATACAAGCGTTAACCCTCCAGTGTGAGGTTGGTTCACAGTCATGTTGAGTAACGCCAGAAAGTGCAGTATGAACGATGGGACAAGACGACTTTCATTTTCGACCTTTAACTTACCTTCATGAAGCACATATTATCAAGTTGTCATTGATATCATTAAACTGAAACTATAGCTTCTGCCTTAACTGCTTCAACAACACATACACGTTTTGTGAAGTTTACAACTGTGCCCATTTTTGCAGTTTATATTCTGATCATATTTTGTCTAAACCCATTTTACCAGTTCCAAATCACATACAAATCACATACATATTAATGACTAGCTAGCCTAGCTTCTTTTAATAAAAATATAATAAATGTCCCCAGCTACAGCACCCCCAATCTTGGCTATATCCAGCAGCACTGTATATAATGTTTTTTTGTGATATATGTTAAAACGCTTTATATTTAGGTATGCTTAATTATTTAATTTCACGGATAAAATGAGTCCAAAAAGAGATATAATTTGCAGTGGAAAGTCAAAAAATAATAAATGCACATGAGAAGTATGTGATATTTGCCTAATGCAATACTAGAAACTGCAACAGTATGATGTGACCAATGTGAATGAAATCCTCTATTCTTGTGGTTTAGAAAGGGTTGAATTATGTTTTGAAAAGGAGCAAAGTTTGCATGGCTAGACAGTTAGATATTTCTTTTCGTGTTAAATTCACATTTATGTGATATGATGTTGTTTTCTACTCTGCTTTAAGTCTCTGTTCACATTCATATTTATTCATTTGTCAGTCACTTTTATCTAAAGCGACTTACAAGTAGGAGAGCAAATAAACATTTTCTTAACACGCTAAACAGTAGGCCTACCGTTAGTTTACAAGGCCTTGCTACTAGCAGGATCAAAGCTGGAGTAATCAGAGGAGATAGAATGAACAACACAATTTTTATTCATATTATTGGATAGTTAAATAAATGTGTAATAGGTATGTTGGATGCTGCAGTTTGTGTTGAGGCTGGCAGTTCATTCCACCACAGGGGAACCGAATGAGTAAAAGTTTTTTCAAGCGATTTGGTGCCTAGCTGTGATGGAACAACCAGGCGTCGCTCATTTTCAGACCGAAGATGACGGGAGGGGATGTAGACCTGGAGCACTGAGTTAAAGTAGAGGGGAGAATTTGCCGTTATGGTTCTGAAGGCCAGTGTCAGTGTCATGTTAAACTTGATGCGTGCGGCAACTGGCAGCCAGTTTAGCCTTTGTGGCTAATTTAGAAGAGATAATCTCCAGAATAACATATGAAATTCAGCAGGCAGATGTGTAACATCAGGATATGCCTGGAGTGCAAAGCTCTTTTCGAGTCCTGAAGAGGCAGACAAGAGCCACTCTGAGGATCTGCCCATCTAAGGTGACCTGCAGTGCATTACAAGATATACATTTTTTAAATTACTGTACATGTGTTCTCCAATTGGTAATCCTCTCATTGTAAAATTCTAATTACTTTAAATAATAAACAGAGCTAATAAAAAAATGGAAAATGCATTTTTTTTGTATACATGTTTATATATATATAGAAAGTGTCATGGTTTCACGGATGTCTGACACATGCAGAATAATACTTTGTAACTCAAACTATTTTAAATGTTTGAAAGTACTGTGGTGAGGAAGTCGTGACGGGAGCCATGAGGCCATGAGGACCAGGCCCGGACATGTGTTAAGTTTATTGTTCTTGTGTCTTTTACTTCGGTGTTATTGAACTTTTTTTCAACATTTCTGGTTTGATGATGATGATCAACCATCAGTCAAAATATCAGTTAAAATAAACCCACCATAAAAATGATAGACCCTTAATTTCTTTGTAATCAGGCAAACTAACAAAATCAGCAGGAGATCAAATACTTATTTCCCTCACTGTAAAACGTTTGGAACATGCTATAACTTTCTAATGGAAGCTTAAGTGTATTTATACACAAACATATGAATTCAGGGGTTATTTCTAGGACTTCATGACTGCTGTCATCTACAGATAACTTGGATCAGAAACCTTTATTATCCTCTCTGCTGAGCATGTCAGAGCTACAACTCAATTGTTGATACCCCGAAACTCATAAACCACATTTTTAGATGGTAAATATATTACAGATTAGACATCATTAACAGCACTAATTATGTCAATGCATGTTGTTACTATCATTTATTTGAGGGGCAGGGCGCAGTCCTGGCCTAATGGTAAGAGACTCGGACTTGTAACCCAAACGTTGCCGTTTGAATGTGAATAATCAGCGCTCTCCTCCACCTTCAATACCAGTCCTCTGAGAACTCGACTTACATGACTTTTCAGCACTTCATCAACAGCTTTAGTGCATATTTCTATATTTTTTAAGGAGATGCACCAAGAACAAGTGAAACAAGTGCAAGTTCCCGTCCATATTACCAGAGACTTACAATCATGCAAACATACTAATCATGTCCCACCTTCTTTTTTACTAAATAAAACAAAGCTTATTGAAAAATAAATCCATTAATATACATCAGCATAATATGAACTCCCTGAAATGACCCAAACCATTTCTGGCAAAAATTATTGATGATTGAAATGGAGAGGGTGGGGTTTATGACCTTTCCTGCAGCCCACTGGACTCTCTCCATCCAATCACTTTGCTGAAATTTGCATTAGATCAGCAGATCATTTCAATACTCAGAAAGTCTGTTACATGTAACATGTATTTCCTTGGTTCAGTCATACAAAAGTAAAATGACGTTTAAGCCATTCCTTGTGATATTAATGTCTTCATAAATTCATAAATTTCTTTTGTGTTTTGGCAAAATAGTTAACTTTGTTTATAGGTTAATAGGGAATATCTAGTTAACAGATACATTAAGCAGATAGATTAATTTCTATATTTTAGCTTGTTTTTGATCACTGATATCTATTCGTGGTATGTAAAGGATTGGAAGCAAACATAATAAAAATGGATCATGACAGACATTTTTAAAGTCTAGTATACTATGGTAAGGTTGCTGGTCTGATGCAAACCACAAGATGGCAGTATGATCTTTAAGTATGCAGATGATTGTATACCCAGCTAGCAAACTGACATAGAATCAATGTAGAATCTGTATCTCTTGCGGCATCGAAATGTCGAGCCAGAATCATTTTGCTCATCGGGGTAATGTTGAATCAACGTCAGTCACACCTAGGCTTGCGCATTACATCATCAAGTGATTAAAAAACACAATATATTGACCCGTGTTCTGTTTACTCTGAAGGTATCATGCACAATCGTGATGACGTAAGATGAATGCAAAGGCACCAGGGTTCGATAGAATCGAGCCGAGACACCAAACCAACGCTTTGGGGGCATCGGGACCGCACTACAGCATTTCCTATACATTCCAAAGCTAACCGAAAATGTACTCAATTGGTTTGCTTACATAACATTGAATCAATTTTGATTTCAGCTCAGTGAAATTACTTAACAATGAACATAGTAAACATTTAAAATTTACATTTTTAATCTTAAAATACCTGTGCCAAATTAGCCTCTTGAATGTGGAAGGTAAGATTTTCTTCAGCCTTGTGGCCAATTGACTGGATTTCTGAAGAGAGACAACTTCATTGACACCCCAGGGGGTTTCTCTATATGTTTGGAATATGCTGACTTCATCTGGCACCAGTTACAAAATGGCAAAAAAGGAGAAGAAAGACCTGCATGTGTTTTTTCTAGATCTTGCCATTGCCTTTGGATCAGCACATGAGCTGCTGTGGACAGCCTTTGACTTCTTCCACCTTCCAGAGCAGGTAACAAAGCCGTTTCAGGCATATTTTGAGGATCTTCAATGCTGTATTACCACCCAGAATACACCACGTAGTAACTGCTGGGGTCGACAGTAGAATGTCACCTTGACAGAATGGGGGAAATGTCGGCTCTTACAGACACCGAGGTGAACAACGTTGCTGTTGTGAACCTGCACAATGTAGTGAGGCAGATGCAGGTACAAAGAGTCAGAAGAAGCCAGGGCGAGCAACAAAAATTAATGCGTGGTTTGGAGGCTACAGAAATCGCAAGACTGTTTGGCTTTTCTAAGATCACCATGCGTCGTCGAATGCATGAACATGAAATAAGGTAAGAGTTATATAATGCTAAGCCAGAGATACAGTATAAGAATGAAATTGCAAACATCTTGCGAAATTATGACCGGTTGTGACGTGAGGAATACGGATCTCCTTGGTCCAAGCCGTCACTCATTTCTAGTGGGGCAAATGTTCCAGCTTAATTAAATTGATGTTTATGAGCACAGTTTATTCCTATTGCATAGTTAAGCTTTTTTCACATTTCGACTATACGGCGCCCTGCCCCTACCCAGGAATCCTTGCGAGCGCCCAATCACAGAACGGATGGGAGGAGTGTCGTGGATGTTAGACATTTACGAAAACATGACGGATACATTGTTAAATGAATGTATTAATTAGCTACTTGTTCACATTATTTCTTATTTATTTTCTATTAAGCCAGCTATTCAAGAATGAAAACTTTTAATGCCGTGCATTTTCTTACTTAAGGTATTAAGCCATGTTTTATTGTAGATTTGTAGTTGTCTCTGGGCTCTGTAAAGCTGAACAACACAGCTTCTGTATTATAGAGAAATATTAAATAACAATAGATATGTATATTAAGAAGTGTATACATAAGAATAGTATATACAAATAAATAAATATAAATAAGCAGTTGCATAGATCATGACAAATGAATGCATTACAAACATACTATCTATTGCATAATGCTCGGGTGGCATATCAACACATCAAAACTAAAAACCGGCCATGTCACGCTCCTGTCCCAAATAACAACAATGGGCCAACAAGTGTGATCGACTTCACGTGGCACTGCGCAGAATGATCAGCGAATGACAACAAAGTACCGCGAGAGTGATTAGAAAGAACCACTTGGTGTTTCCAGTGTGATGACCTCAAGGCTGTCCCAAAATACACTCCTATGTACCCTTGTGGAATCTTGCCTAGTGCCCTTTAGGTCTGCACTTCCTGACGTCACCAAGTGTGGACTCAGAGGAGGTCCACAAGACCGGAGTGCGCCATTTGGGTAAGGGCCATAATGTAACGCAGATGCCCTGGTCACAAAAAGTCTAAACTACAAGGGCTCTGCCCCAGTGGCGGCTGCTGATCTTTTAAAGAGGGGAAGCTCATTTTCGGCCTAAATCATAAAAATTGTCCATTTATTTATATGTAAATTCTGCCCTACGTTCCTTTTCAAGAAAATGCCAAGCAAGGATGTCACATCAATAAGGCGGTTTAGGAAGACCCTGTTTTGTTAAACAGTTTGATTATGTTTAGCCACTTGAATGCGAGCACCTTCATTGATTACATGCTCAACCCTGATCCTGCCCATGCAACTTAATCTTGCACATGCACTCATGTGTTCATTGCTATTTTCATGCCTTTTATATGCCCTGTCAAAGTTTGACAGATCTCCAAACCCCAATTTTGACCAAACAACACATCCATTAGATGGTTTCATCAAGAGACATGGCCAGCAGTACATTTTCTTTTTCACAGCACTTCCAGTCAGCCAGCTAACTTTGTCATACCAGGAGAGCTGAAAAGACCTGTTACTTTTTCCTATCTTTTGCACTAAATCAATCTTAGGTGTTGATCTGCCCTGCTGTTTAATTCTAAGTTTCTCCTCGTAAGGAAGACTTTCTAATGGCTTTGCCAAAATCAGGTCGACAATATTAGCACTGTCTGCCATCGTGTGCAGTTTGCTAGCTGGCTAGTTCAGACTATATGAATTAATGAACAAACGATCTAATATATATATTTATTTATTAAACTCAACGGGAGGAAATGTGGGAATTATGTTAAACTGAAACAATGAATGTGGTGTGAATTGTGTGAAATATACGATGAAGGTTGCAGCGGTTTGTCTTTCGACTACACATGCAAAATCAGCGATGGGACTGAGTTGGAAATGGAGACACAGAGTGATACGCGTCATAATCTGAAGACCACACCCACACCAACCGTCTCTTTGCATTGCGAGAAGCTGCAGCCTCCTTGTCATTTATGATTTATAACTAAAAAAAAAAAAAAAATGTCTAAAAGCTGATATGTGACAATGTGTATAGCAAACAAGCTAAAACAAAACAAGAAATACGTTTTTATAAGCTGTCGACCCCAAAAAACAAGCGTTTTAGGACATAAAAGTGGATTAAAAAGAGATGACAGACCCTCCAATCATCACGCAGACGCTCGGAGTCCGGGCCAGCCCACTCCTCCATTCATCCCAGAGACGCTGAGCATCCGTGGGCGGGACATAATCGCAGCATTATCCAATGACCGTCTTGTTTCTAAGCACTGAAAAAAACTGTTTAAAGCAGCCCCATTGAAGTCAATGGACGCTGGGCTTCAACAGAGTAATGCACTGTACGCTACGGGAATGAATGAGAAGGAAATCGAGTCAGCCGACCTAAGTAGCTGATTCTGAACGAAATTGTTTTCGTTCGAGATGAATGTGTTTAACGCATTTTTAGTCAATAAAATGTTAACATAATAGTACATATATTTGACCATTCATTTTTTGACAATTATAGGGGAAGCTGAGCTTCCCTTGCAGTCTTAAAGAAATCGTCTCTGCTCTGCCCTTAGAAGGGAGTAGGGGCATAGGAGTTATAACTTCCTTTTGGAATTTTCCCATCGACAGCTCGTGACGGTTCGGTACGAATATGCGTACCGTTTTACCCCTAATGTTTATAAATCTGCATACACTTTGTGTAACTGCTCTTTTAAAGTATTTCAGTTTTATCAACTCTTCTCTAGTTATGAAGAAATGCACTGTAAGGTGTACAGTTGTTTTAACTAATTAATTTTGTTTAAGGTTATCAATGCATACTTGACCTTGCACATTAAAAACTATGCAGGCAGGGGGTAAGTTCTTGATTCCTTTCAGGCATCGAACCCCTGGAACGGAAGTGGCAGATCAATGAAAAGGGTAAAATCATAAATCCTGATTTTTTAAATGGATCTTTTATGTTATAGGATATCTTGTAAAATTACCTTGTTATAAAATTCCATGAATCTCCTCTGTAGCTGGACACAGGGGTATATGATGTTCTCATTGGTTCAATTAAAGAGAACCACCACTGGATACTTATGGTCTGTTTCATTACATTCACACCCTTCTATAAATTCTATAAAATCAGAACATGATTCATTAATAATCATTTCATTTTTACAGGTGATATATCATCCCTTATAATTAATACCTTAATTATTTTGGTGAAAACTGACATAAAATGCCTAGGTGTAAAAAGGCTATAAGAATATTCCCTTCATATCTTCATTTATAAATTGTTTGCTTGATTATTTTGTCTGATGATGTTTAACATTTAAATTCTTCTGAACGAAACAAAGCAAATTTATGGTCACAAAAGGAATTGTTGGGAATTGGAAATGTGGAACTTTACCACACAACTTCCAACATGATGGCAATTCATGTGGGGTTTTGTATGTAAAGTAAGTGTTTTTAATGGACATTTACGAATTAAACGTGTGAAAGTATGTAAGGTGTCATGAGTCCAATGCTTTTAGAGAAGCAATTCTAACGGGCTGGACTTTGATGTTTGGAAGCACAGCAGCCAACATTATCATGTATAGCAAAGAAATTGGCCTGTGCCTGCTACAAGAGAGTGGTATGTAGGCTACACACACACACACACACACACACATAACAAAAGTTCGACCAACACGTTTGTTTCTTTAAATTTTTAGGCTTTAATTTCCATAGATGATCTGTCAGACTTATGCTTGACATGTGGGGACAAATATCTTTCCAAACAAGATTCAAATGACTCTCGGGACTGTTAATGAGCAGTTACTCTTTGAATGTTCTTTGAGTGTTGCTTTAAAACATGGTGTAATGTCATTGTCTTGATTAGATTCAGTGCGACTGCTGTGATGGGTAGTTTCACTGGGAATGTGTAAACCGACTCAATATATGTTTAAATGTTTTTGTTTGTCCAGGATGCCAAGAGCCTGTTTAGTTTTTCAATAGGATTTCTAGGAAACATTTGACTCGTAAGTAATCACATAAATCTAAAGCCAGAATTTACAGAATGCATTCTGTTTCTACAGTTTAATAGTAAATACATTTAACATAATAAAAATTTAACATAAAAAACATAAAAATAATAAAATAATTATGTGCTGTTTAAATTTCATAAACTGCAGTTGACCACTCTCTATCTGCCCTTCCACCTGCCCTCAGGATGTTCATATAATCTCCAGTCTCACAGAATGAGTGGAGACTGACGGCCACACTTGTTCTGGCTGTGGTGCGAATGTCCTGCATGTAGAGTCTTTCCTAAGCTTTTTTGTCATGTTAAGCTGCTTTAAACTTAAAAAAATAGAATAAAATTGATTTTTGTAATGAATGGATTCTTTACATTTACATTTAGGCATTTGGCAGACGCTTTTATCCAAAGCGACTTACATTGCTTTATCCTATACATTTTACATAGGTAAAGTTCTTGTAATGCTTGGCATGATTCCGCTATCATGTTATGTTTATTCTTGTTCTTGGAGCGGAATCATGGCATAGCCTTAGGGTTTTGTGTGAGAAAGACATGGCTTTCCTTACATTGGCTTGTCATGCGCTTTCTCGTCTCTTGTCTGTGTTTCCCGCCCTTTTATTCTTGTTAGCTTTCCCTTAGTGTTTGATCTCTGTCACCTGGTCCTCATTAATTATCCTTTGTCTGTACCCTTTAAAGCTTCCTCGTGTTCATTGTCCTGTGCTCGTTCATTGTACGTTGTACCTTGTTCCTTGTAGCGTGTATACTTTGTATACACTTTGTATATATACTTTGTATATATACTTTGTATATAACTTTGTATACCCCATGCAGAGTGTGTTTTGCCAAGTCGTGTCCTGTATTGCCTGTAATAATTACCTGTAATAATTACCTGTAATAATTACCTGTAATAATTGCCTGTCTTAATTACCTGTATTAATTACCTGTATTACCTGTATTCCCTTTATTAATTACCTGTATTACCTGTTTACCTTGTACCTGTTGGTTGAAGCTCCTGTCAGGTCTTAGTAAGTGTTTAAGTTTAGTTTATATCAAGTGTTGTTTAGTTCAGTCTAGTGTCAGTTAGTTCTCGTCCTCTTTAGTATCCTGTTTATTTATCCATACCCCATCGCGGGTCTTTGTTTTGTTCCTGTTTTATGTTTATCATTAAAGTCTAGTTAAATCCTCATCTCATCTTGTCTGCCTGCAATTGGGTTCTCCTGCCTTGTCTCTCAAGACAATCCCTGACAACGCCTAATGTGTTTATGCACAAATAAAATGGTAAAAGTTGACTGTGTGTGTGTCTAAAAAGCAAAGCTTTTTATGGGCAATATGTTTAAAATGTCAATTTTGTTGCTAGTTCTTCTTTCTCCTTAATGGCCTTTTAGTTCACAGGAAAACACCCATAAACACCTATCGCCTGCTCAGTGTTCTTTTTAATCGTTGTAAGGCTCCTGACAAAAGGCCCCTGGAATATTTAGGACATGTGATTGATCCATCAGGACTTCACAAAGCTCCTGACAAACTTCGGGCTATTGCGGAGGCACCAGCCACAGTCAATGCTAGCCAACTATGATCATTCCTGGGATTGGTTAATTATTATGCAAGATTTGTGCCAAATCTGTCTACAGTTCTACATCCCCTAAATGCAATGCTACATAAAGACGTAAAATGGAGCGAGTGATCGTTCCAGTGAATCTGAGACAACGTGTATTAGAGGAGTTACACGTAGGACACCCGGGTGTAGTAAGTATGAAGGATGTAGCACGTAGTTACATTTCACATTTACATTTAGCAGACGCTATTATCCAAAGCGACTTACATTGTTTTATCCTATATATCTTTTTACATAGGTATTTGAAATCCCCTGGGATTGAATCCACAGCCTTGCGCTGTTAACGCAATGCTCTTATATTTAGTAATTTAGCAGACACTTTTATCCAAAGCGACTTACAGGTGGGGTAGGCAATGTAAGCAATTGGGACAGCATAAGTACAACGAAAGCATAAGCGCAAATCAAAAAAAGAAGACTGGTCTTATATAACCTAACACAGTTTACAGAACTTTTTTTTTTTATAAAGAGTAGAGAAGAAAATAGAGTCAGAACAGATCAGTCAGATGTTGACGGAAGAGATGTGTTTTCAGACGTTTCTTAAAGATGGCTACAGAATCTGCAGATCTTGTAGCAGCGGGCAGATCATTCCATATAGGTCGAACAGATCAGGAGAAGGTGCGTCAGAGAGATTTTTTACCTTTTTTGGATGGCACCACAAGAAGATGTTCGTTTGCAGAGCGTAGGGATCTGGCGGGTACATATGTCTGCCATTCATCCAGAGCGAGATGTCGGCTAGGCAAGCTGAGATGCGTGCAGAAACAGTCGGATCATCTGGGTGAAAAGACAGGTAGAGTTGTGTATCATCCGCATAGCAGTGATAGGAAAAGCCATGTTTCCGAATAACAGAGCCTAGGGATGTCATGTATACAGAGAATAGCAACGGACCAAGCACTGAGCCCTGAGGCACAGCTGTGTCGAGATGATGGGACTCAGACACCTCACCTCTCCAAGATACTCTAAAGGACCTACCCAAGAGGTAAGACCTCAACCATTGTAGCACCATTCTTGAGTCCCCCATAGCCTTGAGGGTGGATAAGATGTGATGGTTAACGGTGTCAAAGGTGGCAGATAGATCCAGTAGGATGAGAACAGATGAGTTAGAGGAAGCTCTTTCCAGTCTCAGGGCTTCAATGACAGAGAGTAGCGCAGTTTCACTGGAATAACCGCTCTTGAAACCAGACTGGTTGCTGTCTGGGAGGTTGTTCTGGGTGAGAAAGGATGATAGCTGGTTACATACAACACGTTCTAGAGTTTTCCCAACGAAGGGGAGGAGGGATACCGGTCTGTAGTTTTCTAACAGTGCAGGATGAAGAGAGTAGGTTTTTTTAGTAGTGGGGTAATACGGGCCTCTTTGAAGAGTGTAGGAAATGTACCAGTGGTGAGAGACGAGTTGATAATGTGGATCAGAGAGGGAACAAAGACGTAAATGGCCTGGATGGGGAAGTGGGGATGGGATCTAGGGGGCAGGTAGTCGGGTGGTTAGAAGAAATGACCTTGGAAACGTCCTCTTCAGATAGGAGAGAGAACGAGGGGAGCAAACATGTGTCTGGGGATTGGGCATGGTCAAGAGGTGGTGGCGCAGAGAATTGATTGCTGAGGGGAGTTGTTTTCTTTACAAAGAACAACGCAAAATCGTCAGCTGTTGATTTTAGCGTGGTAGTACTGGGTTTTCGCAGAGGAGACATCCGCAGAGAAGGAAGAGAGAATTGACTGATAGAGAGAGAGAGAGAGAGAGAGGTAGGTTCTTTTGATTTGCGCCGCTTCTCTCAGCAGACCTGAGAGAGGCGCGATGCTCACGGAGAACATCAGATAACCAGGGGGCAGAAGGAGATGCACGAGATGGCCTAGATCTAAGAGGGCATAAGATGTCTAAGCAGGAGGTTAGTGTGGAGCAAAGGGTGTGGGTGGCGGTGTTAGCATCAAGGAGAGAGAACAGTTTAGGGGGTGGTAGAGTAGCAGAGACTGCAGAGGATAAGCGGGAGGGAGAGATTGATCGTAGGTTGCGTCAAGTTGAAATGACAGTGTGGATTTGGAAACACATAGTGAAAAATAAAGGAATGTACAAGACAAATAAAGAAAAGAGAATAAATAGAATAAATAAGGTGCAATAGTATAAGTGCAAAACAGTTATACTCAAGTGCCTTGTCGGTGTCCTTGCTCGGTGGTGTCGCACAGGTAAAGTCGATTTTCTTTACTCTCTGATGTCTTCACGCGATGAGGGCTGCACGCGACCGCTGCACGCAGTGGTTAGTCTTACTTATATACCCGTTTAGTCTAGCAATTGAATTCACCAGGACACGCCTTCCAATATCTCCCAGTAACACAAGAAAAAACGTAACTATTAACACGTGACTCAGCGAACGCACACAATAGAAACGAAACTGCGTTAGACTCAATAAGACACACACTATTAATCAATTACACTTACGACTTTCAGTTGATTCTCAAGCTGCAACAAATTGCTTCTCTTGTTACATCTGGTGGCCTAACATCGACTCCCAAATTGAAGAGAAAGCTAAACCCTGTTTGTCATGTCAGAAAAAACAAAAAGCACCATGTCTCTCACCGTTACATCCCTGGGCATGGCCAGAAGTTCCATGGCAGCGAATCCACATTGACTTTGCGGGGCAATTTGCAGGATGAATGTTTCTGATAATGGGAGACGCGCACTCGAAATGGCCAGAAGTGTATGTGATGGATTCTACAACATCTGCTAAAACCATTCAAGTTCTACGTAGTCTGTTCAGTCGCAATGGGATTCCAGAGACCTTGGTCAGTGACAATGGTCCGCAATTTACATCCGAGGAATTTGGAATGATCCTCAAAGCAAATGGTGTAAAACATATATGTACCCTTCCCAGTGACATCACATCAGTTGGACGATGAGGAAGACTCGACTCCCAAGGACGTTTCTGTGGATATTAACCGGGAGAGCCAAAACAACATACTTCAGTCTTCAGAAACACCAGACTCGCACCCCCTCTCACTACACTCTCTCTCCCTCTCTACTACATCATCTCTTTTGAGCTTCTCAGAGAAAATGGAGGAACTAGTATGTGCTGGAACAAAACTCTCCCACTCTATTGTCGCGAGTCCACAGATTTCAACTAAAAAGTGACGGGCCCCACAACCAAACAAAGCCTCTGGGTCAACCTGGCCAACCTGTTCCCTCTACAAGAGCCCCTCCGGCCTCTGCCACAACACCAGGGATCACACAAACCCCCATCTGCTGGAGATGGACTAAACAAGACTGCAAAGAGCACTGGTAACTGGTATCAATTGGGTCCCTGCTATGATAACAACAACAATCTCAATTTTTATTTCTCTATTTACAAGAACAAGTGGGAACCCAGTGTTCCTTTAGTTTTCCCTATATCTGTCCTGATAAGTGAACGAAAAACTAAGCCCATTTCCAGTCGTATGGCAAAGCTATCAAATCTACTACCTTTTAGACGTCACTCTGAGAATTACAGGGGTAAAAAACAATAAAGAGTTACTATTCAATTAGCACTTTTAAACATCCGTTCAATATAAAACAAATTATTTTTGGTCAATGACCTCATCACCAGTAACAAACTGGACTTCACGTTTCTAAAGGAAACTTGGTTAGATGATAGTTGTAGTGCTACAATCCTCAATGAATCTGCCCCCCCAAACTTTACTTTTATAAATGTTTGCAGAGCTGTTAGGAGAGGTGGAGGTATGCCGCTCATTGATTGAATGCGAGACTCCGGTTCCATATGCAGATGTTCATTAACACCGTAGAACTAAAAGTTCAAGTAAACGAAGTAGAAGACAACATCAAATATTGAAAACATTACATAAATAACAAGACCACTTTAGCCTGCTTCTCAACCAACGGCAGAGTAATTTCCCAGAAGCAATCTTCAAAGTCAAATATATTCTTCAACTTATACGCAGTTGTAACAAACACCACAAAGCAGGGAGTATAAAGAATTAAACTAGCATGAACATCACCGCTACATGTGCGTTTGGTCCCTGCGCTTTGGTTACGGGGCTTATTTCTGTTTTTTTGGCATGTCAAAATAAAAATACATGAGTATTTCAAATATATTCAAAATACCGGCTGCATTTACAGCCGGAATAGCTGCTCTTTTTTAAAACCTCATTGCAATTAAGTTTTACTTGGTGACTACCTGTCCTTTGATTACTTGAGTATTGCTTTAAAAGGTGCACCATGCATTCTGTTTAGAATTATTTACAGACTTCCCAAATACTCCCCAGTCTTTGTTGATGATTTTTCAGAACTGCTATCAGCTATTTCCAGAATTTGACTGCTTTGTTATTGCTGGAGATTTTAATATTCATGTAGACAAGACAGAAAACAACACTGAAAATGAACTTTTAAATGTTTTAAACACTTGATCTGATCCAGCAGGTGCACGGTCCCACACACAATCGTGGACACACTCTGGATCTGCTCATTACGGTGGCCGCTGGGTGTCACTGCGCTGCAACAGAAGAAAACACATGCAAACACAAAAAAACACAAGCAAATTCAGAAAGCATTCGCGTTAGTTTGACGACACATGCCCTGCAAATACTCGCAACACAAGCAAACACAGAAACGCGCTGCAAGTTTTCACAACACAAACAAACACAGAAACGCGCTGCAAATTCTCGCAACACAAACAAACACAGAAACGCGCTGCAAACTGCACACACGACAACGGAAGTGTTTCCGGGGGACCGCAAAAACTGATGCACCTGATTGGGACGCGCTTCACTTTGACTATTCAAATTCGTTAGTGGAGTTGTCAGCCACATTGAAGGTAGTTGCTTTATAACTTTATTTTAACTTTCTTAACGTACGTCCGTAGGATATTATTAGCCTGTCGATTTGAACAGTTTAACAAAAACTATGAGACGTAGTAATTGCTCGACTTACTTAAACAAGTGTCACGTTAAAAACATTTAATGGTTTAATGATTAATGATTAAAAATGTATTGTAGTCGACATAGTCAGTGTGGCTGACAACTCCACTAACGAATTTGAACAGTCAAAATGAAGCGCATGAAGTGCATCAGTTTTTGCGGTCCCCCGGAAACACTTCCGTTGTCGTGTGTGCAGTTTGCAGCGCGTTTCTGTGTTTGTTTGTGTTGCGAGAATTTGCAGCGCGTTTCTGTGTTTGTTTGTGTTGCGAAAATTTGCAGCGCGTTTCTGTGTTTGCTTGTGTTGCGAGTATTTGCAGGGCATGTGTCGTCAAACTAACGCGAATGCTTTCTGAATTTGCTTGTGTTTTTTTGTGTTTGCATGTGTTTTCTTCTGTTGCAGCGCATTGACACCCAGCGGCCACGGTAGCTCATTAGCAAAGTTCTAAACATTTCATCCACTATTATTAGAGATGTGGCGCTGTCTGTTCTTTTCTGTATTTTCTTCCTAAAAATAGTTAATAACTCACTGCTCTCAGGAACTTTCCCAGAATCCCTAAAAAATGCAGTTGTCAAACCTCTACTAAAAAAGGGGCAATCTAGACAAAACCTAAACATAAACTAGTCCGTATATAATTCACAAAGTGGCTAGTCAACAGAACTGCACCGGTGTCAACTCAAGACTGAGCAAAGAACTCAAAACGACAGTGGTATTATATAGGCAGCTTAACAAGGTTCAGGTGAAACCAACAAATCAAGAATTAGAACATGTGACAGGCATAAAACAAAAAAGCAGCAATGAGGACCCCACATGGCAAAAAAAGAACAACAGTCACATAATTCATGACACAACATCAATGAAAAGGTTGTCTTCAATCAGCTGATCAAATTCTTGAACTCAAATGGCTACCTGGACAGTTATCAGTCTGGTTTCCGTCAGCATCATAGCACAGTGACAGTGCTCATAAAGATAATTAATGATATTCAATTGCATTCTGATTCAGGAAAAATATCAGTTCTGGTTTTACTAGATCTCAGTGCTGCATTTGACACGGTAGATCACACCATACTCCTACATAGGCTGAAAAACTAGGTAGGGCTTTCTGGATTGGTACTTAAATGGTTGGGATCATACCTTAAAGGGAGAGGTCACTATGTGAACATAGGCAACCACAAATCTGACTGGACACCCATGACTTAGTGTGTTCCACAGGGTTCGATTCTTGCACCGCTCCTCTTCAATTTATATATGCTCCCACTTGGCCAAATAATGAAAAAAGACCAAATTGCTTACCACAGCTATGCAGATGACACTCAGATCTACCTAGCCCTCTTACACCTAGATTACAGGCCTATTGACTCTCTTTGCCAGTATGTGAGGCCCAAATCTCTGTTGGCCCTGAGGTGCATTTGAATACTTTTCCTCATTACTTTTTTTAGAAAAATTGATGTCAATCATTGAATCCATTTCTAATGACACCCCTTATACAACTGACTCAAATTTTCACTTGATATCAACTGACTCGGCTACCTCAACAAACTCTCTCTCTGGTTTAACTCTCACTACTTCTGCTGCCATAAGTGATCTAATTGTTAAGTAATAATAATAATTCCACATCCTGCCAGTAGGACCCTACACCTACTGTTTTGCTAAAGATGTTTGTTCCCGAGGTTGAGCCGTTACAACACATATGATAAACTGTAGTTTATCATCTCCCATTGTTCCAGCAGACTTAAAAATGGCTGCAATGACCCCCATTCTTAAAAAAACAGGCCATGAACATCTAAACATAAACAATTACAGGTCATCTAATTTACCATTCTTTAGATAAAATTCGTGAAAAAGTGGTGGCTTCAAAATTGAGAACTTTCTTAAATGCTAATGAATTTTCACCTCCACCAGATGTTCTCCTCACATTACTCCTCTACTGCGGGATCTTCACTGGCTACCTATGGCATCACGAATTCCCTTTAAAATATTATTTCTAACATTTTAAGCATTAAATGGTCTTGCGCCTCCAAATCTGTCTGACGTACTCTACACCTACTCTCCTGCCCGGTCCCTCAGATCATTTTGTCCCTTCCTTGTTTTTGGCTCTCCAATTTAGGTGGTAGGTCATTTAGTGTTAATGCTCCTAAATTATGGAATTCGCTATCCCCTACACTTCTAACATTCAAGTCACCAGATCACCTAATCAGTCAAAGAAATCCTTATTTTCTCTTTGCAAATTAAAACCATAAACATTAATCATAATACAGTTTGAGTTTAAAATTTCAAGGGCGAGTAAAATGTAATGCCCGGATGTATCACAATCAGAACATAATATTTTCCATTCCAATCGATTTTTCAAGATACTAACTCCAGCAGAATGAGTTGTGCAGTGAGACAACCATAAATCTAATCCCCATTGTGACCTCCAACAATCTACATCCTGAATATCAGAATGGCATTCTGTATTCAAGCACTTTGATTACAAAAAAAAATGCTTTTCTTTTAACAATGTGACTTAACCCTCTGCAATTAAGTGAGAAACTGGGTAAAGACAAAAGAAAACTAAAAGAAAACTCAAAAAAATTACCACAGAAGATCTCTATACGAACCTATAGCAAATCTTAAACGGTTGCAACAAGTGTGAACCGGGACGAGAACAGCAATCACTTTTTACTGCAAATAAAAATAAATATTTGAACGATTTTAGTGTTTGAACTGGAGTCTCAGTTTCATTCAACTCTTTAAACAATTAGGAGAGTAACTTTGCCCTAAATTAAGCTGTAAATATAACCTTCAATCAACTTTAGTAGAACATCCCTTGTAGTGTAATTGGGTGGAGAAATCTTAACACCGTCTACAAAAGTACGCCCACTGAAGAAAGAAAGCTTTCTCGTTTTCCTTCCTTTTTCGCAGGTCACAATTTCAGCCCACTTTCCCTGTCGGCTGGAGACAAGTCCTCATTGATCCTCAGTGGTTGATCTTCAGAAATGCTGCATCCTTGGCAGCCCGCCAGACAACATCCCTAAAAAAATGTGAAGTAAAATATAATTCCTCTTGGAGTGCTGGTTCCAGGTTTGTTACTAGAGAACTTCTGTAACAGTTCTACCCATCCTGATATAGCGCTGCATTTTAAATATATGTTATTTTGTGAGTAAAGCTCTAAAATGGTCGACCATCGCGTCATTAAGTTCTGAATTAAAAGTAGGGGGAATGTGAGATATGAGGGGTGAGGGTGAAAAAACAAGCATTGGAACTGTGAGAGGGGCCCTTAGTACCTGTTTTGGGCCTTAGAATGTGTACCAACTTTTAGCACATTACAGATTGTCCTGACTATAAGAAATAATAAAAAAATCACTCAAATGGAGCCATTGGCCTGGAATCCAATGCCTGTGGTGACCCTACAGCGACTTACAGTGCACTTATTACAGGGACAATCCCCCTGGAGCAACATGGAGTAAAGTGTCTTGCTCAAGGACACACTGGTGGTGGATGCTGGGATTGAACCAGCAACCTTTGATTTACCAGTTCAGTGGTTTAACCCACTAGACCACCATCTTCATCTCCGTTCTGAACAAAGCCTTTTTTGCTCAGACAAAAGACATAATGTAGGTGACATCTGATCGACCCACCACACACCAGTCATTTCTAAATAGCTGTTTGTGGGTAAATAAATTGTTACGTTACCACTTATATAACTGAGATTATATAATAGATTATATAATTTTGTTCAAAATGAGAATGTATGTAATGTATTATCAGTCATGTTGTTTTATTTAGGAATGCATAACGCCCACATAACAAAGTCAGTTATTCTTTGTTTACGGAAGGCCAGAAGGGACAAAACTTGTTAAACTAGCATGTTAATGAACAATTTACGCATTAAGACACAAATTTTGTGTTAACCTAGTGGTGTGGCGTACATAATTTTATAAGTCAAGTATTGTTCTAAAGACCCTATTAAACAATTAAATGCTGAATGGCATGAACATTTTCATAATCACAATGTATTTTGCTTCAGTAATGGTGTATTATTTCCGGATGCTTGTAACAGAACAACACAGAACAGATGAGTAAAAAACTGTAAAAAAGAATTAGAATTCATTAGTAGCAGCAGGAGTACATTATAGCATTGAAATAGTTTATTTTAGAATGTAGGACATTAGACATACTGTGTCGGACATTTCGAGAGAGCAACCAACTGTCTGAAACATATAATCAGGATGCTATTGAAGCAATGATTATGAGGTAAGTATTTTTTTTCCTTGACCTAAAGAATTTTGACAACACTGCTGAAAATAGAAACAATAGAAACCACAAAAGAGTATTTTAATGTCGCCAAGAAAGTATAAACCCAGAAGCAGCTTCACGCAGACTGCGCAGGCGATAACGAGTTGCAGGGCCAAATTCTTTATGGCAACTTGATGGCAACCAGAATCTCAAGAGGAGAGTTAAAATGTTATTTCATTTTCCATTTTATGATTTATTTACATTTCAATCAATGGTAGTCCTGTTTTACAGTGCACTATTAATTCTCTGTGTTTGGTTTTAAAGCCCCTCAAATTGAGATGTTCATTAAAAAGCGTTATGCCATGTCTGTAATGTATTTTTACAGAATTGCTCTTCTATGTTTGTATAACATACAGTTATGTCAATGCAAGGTTTTTAAGGACATAACATTGCATTTGGAGTTCTTGTTCAAAAGGCTATTTCCTATGAATGTACACAAATTTCATTGTCATGATCTTGCATTTCGTCAGTGTCAATTTCATATTTATTCACGAATCGATGCTATTGGTCAGTCTCTTATTTTAAAAATTATTCACCAATCTAAAGTGTTGAAAATAGCTGGACATTGGACACTTCAACTGTCTGAGAAGTCTCGTAACTCCACCTCTTCTTCACTACGCGGGAGTGTACACTTTTTCAATGCGACCGCCGACTTTATTTGCGTGCAGATAATTTCAGCCTACATTAGACAACCTAGTCCGTTTATGGTTTTATTCTGATATTGCATCATTCATAACTCTAACGTTAAAAATAGTGTTTAGGAAGATGTATGTAACCACGATCATTAGCTTTCATTAGATCTTAAAGCCTTTTCGTCGTACATTACAAAACTTTACTACAAAACACTGTAGTAAAATGGCGGCAGCCAGCTCACGGTCGACTGCCGGCCAAAAGAACATACATACAAACCACACTTCGGAACCACACGAGGATTTCGCCCGACAGCGACAATTTCCTTTTACAGATAGAGAGCAGTTATTATTTGGGCTATTGATGGCTATGCAGATGGGTCAGATTTTTGGAAGCACCTGACAACTACAGAAGCAGCACTGTTACGGAAAAGTTTGTTAAGGCTGTCGACCATTATGTTTTTCGAGATTCTGCTGGTGGGAGTACTTTAAGATGACTTAAAGTACTGATGGACTCCTTACAGGTCTTCCCAAAAAGACCATCAGACAGCTGCAGCTCATACAGAACGCTGCTGCCAGGATTCTGACCAGAATCAAAAAATCTGAGCATATCCCTCCAATCTTCAAGTCCTTACACTGGTTACCAGTTACTTTTAATTGTTTTAATTGTCTATAAATCACTCAATGGTCTAGGAGCTTAATATTAGGGCTCGGGGTAAACAATTATTTATAAAACGATTAATCTAACGATAATTTTATCGATTAGTCGACTAATCTAACGACTAATTGGACAATCAATCTAACGCTTATTTTTCTATTGCTCGATTAGTAAAAACCCTTTGCGTATATTTTGCGTGCATTGCATCTCTTTCCCAAGATAGGACGCCAAGGTTCTTTGCTTTGTCCCATAAAACACGAAAGCAACGCATATAAGAACGACTATGACTGTGGGGTATTTTAAATACACGACGCCCTACATGGTCTAGCGCCGCAGTATTTGAATGAACTTCTATTGTATTACAGACCACCACGTACATTACGCTCTAAGGGGTCCTGTCAGTTGGTAATACCTAGAATTTCAAAATCAAGTGCAGGTGGTAGATCCTTTTCTTATCTAGCGCCTAAACTTTGGAATATTCTTCCCTGCACGGTCCGGGAGGCAGACACACTCTGTCAGTTTAAATCTAGACTAAAGACTCATCTTTTTAATCTTGCATACACTACACCTCCATAATATTAATCCTCAGAGGATTTAGGCTGCATTATTTAGATCAACCGGAACCAGGAACACATCCAACAACAAATGATGTACTTGTTGCATCAAAGAGTGCAGAACAGTACTCTACTCTCAGCCAGTCTTGTCTCTTTGTTCCAAGGTTACCGCAGGATGCAGTTCATGCCCAGACCTGATGGCAGAGCTGAGAATGGGAAGCGGTGACCTGACAAGTGCTAAGAGGATAGAGCTGGATAAAGGACGCGACAACTTTGTTTTTTTCTACAACATTTCAAATGCTATTAGATTGTTAATGATAATCTTTAATTTTTATATTTTTATTAAGCCTTGTTGTGCAAGCACTGATGAGCTTGTGCAGAGGCAGCAGCTTTTGCCAGAGGGGAACTGGAATCCCCTGGTTGGGCCTGGGTTCCCCTGAGGTTTTTTTTCTCGATGGGAGTTTTGGGTTCCTCACCACCGTTTGCATATTGTTTTGCACTATCTGCCTGGCCGGGGGGGCTGCTTTAGAATTCATACTTGTATTAAATGTGTCTCATGTACAGCTGCTTTGTAACAATGAAAATTGTAAAAAGCGCTATATAAATAAAGTTGAGTTGAGTTGAGTTAAATCTACTCTTAACCTCATTGTAGTGCTATGCTATGATTAGTTTATTTGAATGCTAACGTGGCTATCTAGCAGCTGCGCAATTTGGTGGTGCTAGGCTAACCAATTAACCAACGTATCTTAGCTATCTGTGCAGTTTGTTTGTGCTAGGTTAGTAGCTAACATTCACGTTAGATAGCGGTGTTCTGCAGCTGTAAGCTAGCTTCCATTCAAGCCAACATTAGATGATAACTAACGTTAGCTAAACACAGCGGTCTAGGTCTAGCCAGTAGCTACCTAGCATGAACAAACTGCACAGAGAGCTAAGATAGTTAGCTAGCACCACCGAAGTGCGCAGAGCTCAAGCTTCACTACACAAACATGTAATTAATTTAGCCAACGTTAGTACTTACTTGAAATTGTCTCCTTCACGAGTGACAATTGGGTGCTTCCGTTTCAGATGCTCCAACATTGCTGTTGTGCTGTTGTGCTGAAATAACGACACCTTTACGTTTGGGACTAATTTTGAAGTATTCCCATACCCATGTTTTGGTCTCCCACGTGTGTGTGGCGAGCTGCTGCAAAGCGTCGACGCAAAAACTATGACGTCCACGAAATTTTGACGTCAACGTCATCGACGCGTCACTAGGGGCCTACTTAATACATCTCAGATATGCTTATTGAATATGAATCGAACAGACTACTCAGATCATCAGGATCAAGAGTGTTAGAGATAACAAGGGTTCATTCAAAACAGCCGTCACACCACACGTAGCTGGAATCTGCTTCCAGAAGACATCAGACGTTCACCAACAGTACCTTCTTCTCAATCCAGATTATGGTTTCACAAGTATTTGTGATTTTAAATCATTTGCATTTTAAAGAGATGTCTTATTTCTCTTTGTCAATCATTTTATGTAAAGCACTTTGAATTGCCCTTGTGTATGAAATGTGCTATATAAATAAACTTGCCTTGCCTTGCCTTACATTGTATGCATATACACTCACCTAAAGGATTATGAGGAACACTATACTAATACTGTGTTTGATCCCCTTTCGCCTTCAGAACTGCCTTAATTCTACGTGGCATTGATTCAACAAGGTCCTGAAAGCATTCTTTAGAAATGTTGGCCCATATTGATAGGATAGCATCTTGCAGTTGATGGAGATTTGTGGGATGCACGAAGCAACCACTCCACCACATCCCAAAGATGCTCTATTGGGTTGAGATCTGGTGTCTGTGGAGGCCATTTTAGTACAGTGAACTCATTGTCATGTTCAAGAAACCAATTTGAAATGATTCGAGCTTTGTGACATGGTGCATTATCCTGCTGGAAGTAGCCATCAGAGGATGGGTACATGGTGGTCATAAAGGGATGGACATGCTCAGAAACAATGCTCAGGTAGGCCGTGGCATTTAAACGATGCCCAATTGACACTAAGGGGCCTAAAGTGTGCCAAGAAAACATACCCCACACCATTACACCACCATCATAATTGCATCAATGAGAAATTGAACAGGTGTTCCTAATAATCATTTAGGTGAGTGTACAGTACCTCTCTTTTCCCATTTTTATGACACACTCATCTCTTGTTTGGTTTTGCTATATCATTTTTAAATTGAATTGTCAATAAATGTCCCCTTAACTATCAAATGTACAATATACGTTTCGTTTATAACAGTATTCGTTTCTCTTGATACATCCGTGCTTGGATCTTTTGGTTTCATTTCTGTAATATGGTTCAATATAAGGAAGGAAGGAGGCTGGAACCGGCAAGCATTTAAATCACTTTAATAAAAATAAACAAACAATAACACAGAAGTAAAATGGATAGAGTAACATACATACAAACTTAAAACATATGTCCGGGGCCGGTCCTCTCTCGCCGGCAGTACAGTCGATTTGTCCTTTTATGGTCCAGAACTCCTCCGTGGGAGATGTGGGACTGGTGCGAGCACAGCTGATTTTCACTATCACTCACGCCACCGGCCACGCCCCACGGCTCCCGTCACGCCTTCCTAGCTACAATCTCATTTGCAGTTAATTTAATTTTTGTGACCTTGGTGAAACAGTACATTTTTTATAACTTTTTTTAATTGAAACAGTGAAAACTATGAAAACTGTACGAATATAAAAAAGTAAAACTAATTATACATGAAACAGTTATCATTTAAAATATACCTGCAAGCAGCGATACAGGGCCAAGCCAACAAGGCGCCGCAAGAGCAGTGCAGTGAAGACCCTCAAATATCACAAATTACACATACGTGAAAAACACTGGTTGATAACTCAAAACAAAGCATGCCCACACCCAGCCCTCACTTCCTCCAGTGTACCCACACCCTGCCAACACAGCAATAAGAACAATATGCACATGAAAAACAGATATGTTTAAAGACCCGCCGAAAATGTAATCACAACATACACATTATATATACAAGCAACACATGTGCCTCTCAGGCTTCGAACAGATGACCTCTTGCACTCGGGGCAAGGATTTTATCTGATTGTTCCAGTTGACTTGCTTCCCACTGTTTATACATCCAGTCAGAATAGGGCAATACAGGAAAGATACACAGTTAACTTTGCAGAGGTATTTCTCGAAAGTCGCCATAAACATAAAAAAACGTTCAGCCATTTATGTGCGGCTTGGTCCAAATATCATACGAGCGTAGCTTGAAAGAAAAAATAGACCACATTTGTCAAATAAGTAGCAACAAACTTTCACATGATTTACAATTAGTTATAAACCGAATGTTCGAAAATGACATACCAGGCATCAATTTAATCGCCATCGACCAAGAGAAATAAAGATTGTCAAAAAACGAATTTCAGACAAAGCATTCAATAGTAATAAGCAAGTATATAAAAAGCGTAATATCTCATGAACGCTAGGTGGCGTTGTCTTGAAACTTATAATTTGGTAGTTTGTGTCAAATTTTGATAACAAATAATGACAAATTTCAAAATTTTCATCCAAAAAAAATAGATAGGTAAATTTTCTGAAGAAAATGTGAGTCATGCTTTCGTGGCAAACCACAGAACTTGGGACTAGGCTGATGATCTTGAACTTGTTTTCTTTCATTGGGAAATTGTGTGTGGCTCTTACGCCCCAGGGGTGCAACTTACACCCCATTGTGATGTATGTTCTTATAGAGCCTGATAGCTTCTTCAACTGTGGTAACCCGCATGTTTCTAGGAGCTCCTCGCTCGGAGCTACCACCTGTCAAAGTTGGTCGCACTGTTAAGTAAATGGGATTTTTCGGGTGGTTTTTCGCACCCCCCTACACGATCGCTTATAAAAGTCATTTCACACCATTCCTCAACGGGCCGCTCGATTTGAGTCCTCATTCATTGGTCTACGACAAAAGCTGCGGGACAAGTAGCGAGCTGAAACAAAAGCATCACTAATAATAACGGCAGAAGCAAAAGTGGCCTTAGCCCTGCGGGACTTGGCCCCTAATAACACAAGGCACCTATTGATTAAAACATATTCAGTTTAAAAAAAGGTTCATTCAGATGTACCAGACTAAACATTTAATGCAACACCAAACTGTTCTGAATTTGCAATCCCTGTTTCCATTGCATATAAAAATGGTTCATATGAGTTTTTCACGGGATTCCAGGAACTAAGGAGCATGTATTCACAGTTAGGAATGCTGCCTATCACTACCCATCTTCATGAAGAAATTTGAGCTCTGGCTGGTTGGGAAACCCCATCACTGAGACTCTATCCAAAAATATTCATGCGTGGCATGGATACTGACAACTGACAACCAAGTTTATCTCAAAACATTGTACAGCCAACACAAGGGCAAGGGCTTCCTTCTCAACAGTTGAATTAACCTGTTGATGACGGTTGAACTTCTTTGAGAAATATCCAACTGGTTGTTCAACTCCATAAGAGCGCCTGCACCACAAGCACTTACGTAAATTGCAAGCTTAAAATTATTCTCAAAATCGGAGCAGTCAAAATAGGGGTCCTTGCCAAGCTTTAAATGAAACACAACTTTCGGACTCAATAAATACGCTGGTAACTCTTTGACAAAAACTCTGATAATAACCTATTATTCCTAGAAATCGAGACAACTTGCCTCTTGATTTGTAGGAGTAATTTGACAGTCCCGTTTCCAAATTCAGACGTGGTGAGGTTGATGGTTAAGTTAGCCTCAGCTCAATGTGTAAATAAGTATTTTATCTGGTTGAGATGTTCGGACCAGAAGGAACTATACAAGACGATGTCATCAAGATATCCCTTACATCCAGACTCTTTTCATTGCGTAGTTAAAGGCACCTGCCAACACCCCTTCAGAGGGTCAAACTTACTTACATATTGGGCAGAGCAAACATGATGGAGGAAAAGGAAAACAGTCAGGTTATGTCAAAGAATTGAGTTTTCGAGTTTGAATTGAGTTTTCATACTTGCATGAGCAGAACTTGAACATGAGCAACAGAAGGTTTTAACAAATTGATATAACAAACCAAGGCAGGAAAGGACATTTCTTGTCCTGCATAGTCTTTGTCCTTGAAGAGTTTAGCTTTAACCCTAATTAAACACACCTGAAGCCGGTAATAAAGACTTCCAGGACAACTAGACTCTGTCCGAAATCCCCCACTGTACCCTCATTCACTATTCCCTACATTAGTTCACTTATATAGTTGTGAGAATCTGGATTTCGTCCTGTCCTCCACAAATACTGCATCTGTGTTTATTCCAATATTCATCATTTGTATTCATTCCTTTATCTTATTATTCACTCTATTCATATTATTTGCTCCTTACTTTCTTGTTGTTTAACCTCGTTGAAAGTTGTATTATGTCTTATGCTGTCTTATGTTGATATAAGCATCTGTTGTTCTCCATATCAAGGTTCCTAATGATGCCTATGGACGATTGTTCTGTTATTGTAATATTAAATATGTAATCATATCTGATTGTTCAGGAGGAATAAGACTAAACAGAAAGTCTGGTGATTTTCCACTGTTTTGGTGGTTTTATATGACGCCACCTGGTGCAAACTTATAAGTATTAGTCCTAAAATAATAAACTTTGGACTCTGATTGAACAAGCACTTGTGTCTGTGTCAAACTTTGTCTCCTGGATCCAGAAACTCTGTGTGTTCCGTCGACTAGACTCTTCAACCGTATAATATTGTTTAGACAAGGGGACAGAAGAAGTTTACATTCTTTCAATAGTCCACTTTAAGGAGCGGGTGAAAATGAGTGAGTATATTTGGACACTCTGTAATGCTGCGGGTGCCATCTTCTGCCAAGACGCGGGAATTCATTCAGCATGAGCATCACGATAGATGGCTAGCATCTAGCCATGAGTGTACATCGGTTGATGTATCATGGGATTGAATGAGTCCCCTATGAATTCATAGTGAATCCCCTATGAATTCGGACAGCACTAAAAATGGATGTCCCCTAAAATAGTGCACTATATTAGGGTATAGGGGGCAATTTCGGACACAGCCCTAGACAACTTCAAGAGAAGTGTGTTGGAGCTGGTTGTAGCTAAACTCTACAGAACCAGAAATTTCCATCCCTGCCACTAGGTGGTGGTGAAGCAATATTGTTTTGAATGTGCGTCACCTATGCGTCCTGCAGAGAGCAGCACAAGCTCATAACACACAGGTTACAAAACAAGCTTGCCAAAAGCAACCCCAGTTTCTTTCTCCTACACCAGTGACCTAAATAAAACTGTAAGACTCAATATCAAGAAAAGAAAAAAGAAAAAATATCATTTTTGATATGACAACAAATACTGCACACAATATGTTAAAATTGTGTGTTGGGGGACTGGGGGGTGGATAACGTCCTAGGCTATTCAAAATGTTCTGGGTTGTTTTAAGCCACGGTTGGCTAATATATGGACAGAACAAACCCTTGGTTATAAATGAACCCATGGGATGGTGTTATACCCAACAGCATTGGTTACAACAATCCTGCATTTAATTTGCATGTACATAAAGGTTTGTCTGCCATACACAGAGCAATTTTAAACTGATTGTAAAATGATAATGGCAAAAGAAATAGACCAGCATACAGAATGCAAAACCTCATACATTTTGTACAAACAGTAGGTGAATATGAAATAAATTTTGTTTCACATTGTATGAATGTATCTATACCCATGTTAGTCCAGATGATAAAGTTTCGCAGTTGCCTGTCACATAGAGTTCTACTGTAGCCTATATCTCAGTAGCTATAAGGTTTATAGTACAATTAATAAATAATGAAAAACATATTAAATTATACAGAAACAGGTGGGATCTTTAATTACATCTCCAGCTGGCTCGTAAATCTATTCTTTTCTCTTATCAGTTGTGCTCATGCATGAAGCCATTTATTGTCCCGCATCTTGAATGAAAGTCGAATGCGCCGCGTGACGCAGGTGATGAAGACTGACGCAGATGGGCGGGTGTAATCGTGTCATCCTCCTTCTCCTCATCCATGAGCTGCTGGAGTCAGGACCCGTTACACTCGGACCGAGGAGCTCGCATCAGCTTATCTGAGTTTAATTATAGCCTGCGACCTGATTTCAGCACTGCAGCGATTTAACAGCACCCGCACATCTAAAGCGCTATAGACCGCGAGGCGCTGAAGCGCGCACGCCACTGCGCCAGGATCACTGCGCACGACTCCGTCCAGACAGACCCGAACCGGGAGCCCATCTCCTGGATAACTCGAGCAATACAGTATCAGCAGAACGATGGCGTCAAAACGCATAGGGCTGATGGTCGTGATTCAGCTTCTGGCTGTAATAATAGCGCACATCTCCGCTTTTCCCAGACCTGCCGGACTCGACGGTGAGTAATATCACATCACATAATCCATGTATGGCTTTAATTACACAGAATGTCGATTCCTTACGTAAATGACTCCCTCTTACTGTTATAATAACAATCAGGACAATTTATATGTATACAGTATGTACACGAAACTGCGTTATTTATTATGAAGGAATAAAATGTGTGTAAATACACCTCTATGTATGATTGTGGTTGCTGTGGAAAATAGTTGGGATACGATGGGAACAGTTGCAATGCTTTTATTTAGTTGCTTTTAAGTTGTACCATATGAGCTCTCTGCGTTTTCAAAAGGCTTTTAATCTTTTCTCCTGTAATCCGATAATTCAGTAGCAGCTTCATTAGGGCTGTTTGAATGGCAAATGAAAAGACCAAAGTTAAAAAAGAAAGAGTATAGTCCCTGCATATTAATTGTTTATAAACTTTGTGATTATCAGCAATAATAAGCAATGATTGTATTGACTGTTATAACAATGTTGTTACAATGGTATGACTATTTAACTAGACTGTCAGACTGTTATTGTAGTTCTCCTACAGGTTTTGTCCTCCTAGTCATGTATTAAGGTCAAGACTGACTGATCCTTGATCAGATCTCTGCTTTTAATGACTGTGTGTGTGTGTGTTTGTTCTTTTGTCCAGATAAGAGTGTGTACAACCGAGAGCTGACAGAAGAGAAACCATTAGAACAGCAGGTGTGATCTCAGAAATATTCACATAACATTTTATTACAATATCAACAAATCAATGTTCATTTTTCATTTTTTTTATATAAAAATGATTTGAACACAACTATTTGTTTCCAAGAAAACAAGTATTAAAAGAAGCAGGATGCTTAAAAGTCTAAAAATAAAGAAAAAAAACAAGATATTGTTCTATTTTTTAATAGATTGCAGAAGCTGACAGCATCAGGAAGACAGGTGAGAATCAATCTTTTCAGTGCTGAAGAAACACTTTATAGTGATCAATTTCTTTTTTCTCACAACTGTGAAAGTTGCTTGTTGGCTCACTGTGATGTCCATCCATCCAGACCCCAAGCCAACGCCACCAGCAGAGGCGGAGTCAAAGTCAGAGAACGATGACATCACGTTCCTAAAGTCTCTGGCTGAGAAGTCCAAAGAGTCAAACAACGAGACTCCTGTGTCCGATTCTGTGCATGATGAGTCTGACTCCACTAAAAACAGAAGACTGGCGGATGACTATGACTCTACCAAGAATGGAATGGACTACAAATACCAAGGTGAGAAAACAGAACCCTGCTGATAAAATACAGCCAGACCTTGGCTCTGTTACCTCACAGAATAATGTGCAGTTTGCAATAGAACACACGAGAAATACTCTTCCCACAGCGCAATTCACTATTACCTTCAAATTCTATAACAGACTTCAATATTTACTCTTTACACAAAATTGAATGAGCAATGCTAACTACACATACGATTCATAGAATCACAGACATTTAATATCGCAATGAGTATATAGTGGCTGACTTTGTTTTTCTAAATAAGTGTAGCAGGTTTATGCTGAACATTCTCTATATATCTCTGTGTGAGGGTTTTTGCTGTATTTGAGGAAACTTGATTTTAAAGTAATAAAATACGTTAGGTTAAGGTTAAGAAAAACCAAGCTGTTCAAAAGTCATGTTATCTATTGCTCTTGCTAATCCAGTCCTGTGATTTAAAAAACAGGAACAGGTGGCAGACACCACAGGTCAATCAAGAGAGAGAGGATTATCTCTCTCTCTCTCTCTGTCTCTCTCTCTCTCTCTCTCTCTCTCTGTCTCTCTCTCCCTCTCTCTCTCTCTGTCTCTGTCTCTCTCTCTCTCTCTCTCTCTCTCTGTCTCTCTCTCTCTCTGTCTCTCTCTGTCTCTCTCTCTCTCTCTCTCTCTCTCTCTCTCTCTCTCTCTCTCTCTCTCTCTCTCTCTGTCTCTCTGTCTCTCTCTCTCTCTGTCTCTCTCTCTCTCTCTCTCTCTCTACAGTGCCCTGCTCTGAATGTTTTATAGCATTAAACGTCTGTCTCTAACAGCAGAAACGGTATATGTGCAGCAGTAAATATATTCTTGTTCGGTGACTTACTGAAATTGTGTGATGCTTTTTTTCTTGAAGTTGTATACATTTAGGGACTTTTTTTGAAAACTAAAAGGGTCTATCTTGTCAAACTTAAACTTGGTTCTAATAGCTTCATGTGATCCAAATTTTTCCTTTTTTTTAATAATAGGGATAGTTCACCCAATAATTTAAAATTCTGTCATCATTTACTCCAGTGCGGATCCTAGATGTCTGGGGCCCTAAGCAATCTTATGAGGGGCCCTCGTACAAATAATTAAAATTAGATTTAAGGACTAGGCCTACACATAACTATAAACCTTGCATTTTCAGATTTTAACTGAAGATTATGAGGCCACGTGAATTTAAAAGACCCACATTGGTAACCTATTTACAATAAACTCAGTGGTTAGAGCATGGCACTAGCAATCCCAAGGCTGTGGGTTTGATCCCAGGGGATTGCACATATGTAGAAAAAAATGTGTAGTAAAAATGCAATGTAAGTTATTTTGGATAAAAGTGTCTGCAAATGGGTAAATGAAAAAACAATTTCATTTCACTGGGACATTGACAATTTGAATGATGAGGTATACATTTTAATAGCAACATTAAACCTTAACATGTTATTTCTGTAATATTAATATCTAGAAAGAAAGTTTTACCTCTTACACTTCTGTGAATTAAAGTTCAGGTTCCTCAATTTAAAAAAATCAATCGTCCTAAAATGTGAAATAAATTAAATAAATGTAACTTCTTTTTACATGTCAACATATTATTTAATACAACACTAACATCATGTTTCAAATCAAATTAAGAGTAAACTGTCATTGCTTCATTTAATGTTTTACCATATACTGTAGAACCTTATTATTCCAAAGAAAGTGATTTGTTTAGAAATCGAAGGTTCTGTCTGCATTTCAACTGTTAAAAAAATTATTTAATAATATACATTTAGGGTTTCTGTCTTTTAATGTATAAAAGACACTTGCTCCCCCTGTCATTTTTGCAAAAACCTTGAAGCTCATATCTCAAAACTACTTAGAAAGCAGATAAAACCTATCTTTTTGTCCAAGGTGATGAAATGTTTTTATAGTTCACCCTTAACTCTGTTAAGTTATAGTTTGACTGCATCATACATTTCTAACTGAAACGATAAAGGAGATTTTGACATTCGTGAGAGGATCTTTTGAAATCATATTTAGATAAGAATAGTATAATTCAGATTTGAATTAAGGCCCTGTGGACACTCAAGACTCTCTCTTTCTCTGTGTCTGATGTGAGTGTCAGACGTTTGATCAGTGTCATGTTTCAGTCTGATGCTGACTTTACAGGAAGACATACGAGCAGTAAATGGATCTTTGTGCTAGATAATGGAGGATGGACTGAATGTTTTGTGCAGTGAGAGGTGTTCTTGTGGGCTTCTGCTGTGTTGCTGGAATCAAAGACAAGATGGCAACACTCACATTTTTTTATAACACCTCCTCCTACAGTGTCTCTCTTGTTATTCCTACAACAGAATCTAAAGCTTTTGAGATCTTGTTTCTGATCCTTTCTAGACATTGTGAGATTTCTCCTGATATGGAATAGAAATCTATGGATCTGTGTCTGTGAAGCTTGAGTTAAACTGTATTTATGGAAAAAATGTGCACAGCCTCAGAAGGCCATTTCATGGATAAAAGATGGAAATCATCTACATTTTGTTCATTCTCATTTCCCACCCAGACCTTTAGAATAACCACACGTACACCACAGTGAACCACAGTTATATAATACAATTACACAGTTATTCTAAACATACATGATGCCATGATGACAAATGAGAATCAAGCATTTTAAGAGAGGGATGTAACATTGATGTGAGGTCATTTCTGTAAATTGCAGTGATGTGACGTGGTTATGTGTTTCGTTCCAGATGATCCTGAGAGCTTTCGGCAGCTGGATGGGACGCCCCTGACAGCTCAGGACATCGTCCAGAAAATCGCTAACAAAATCTATGAAGAGGATGATAGAGGAGTGTTTGACAGGATTGTGTCAAAACTCCTCAAGCTGGGCCTGGTAGGACATCATTCTTCATTGGTTTGTTTTGATGAGTGGTAATATCAGGGTTCATTGGCCGATGGCAAAATCAGAGTTGTGCATCATTAAGAATCCAGAAACAAACATGTAGTATAATGCAATGTAAGTTGCTTTGAATAAAAGCGTCTCTCAAATGCATATATTTAGATGAAAATGTATCCATGACACCCATGACCCATCCATAATGCAACAAAGTAATCCCTGTTTAGCTGATCATAGTAAAAGGAGGAAGATGTGTGTTCATGATGTTCTTCAGATCACAGATGGTCAGGCAGAGACGCTGGAGTATGAGGTTGCTGAAGCCCTGCAAGATCTGATTACCAAAAACGCCAAAGAAAACATGATTGGAGAGCTGAGTATGGACTACCCCGTTAACACGCCAGCTGAAGACACAAACAACAACATGGTAGGAGGGTGTGCGACAACCCGCCAACATCCAAAACGTCTCTCATTTCACTCAACTGTTCTCTGTGTGCCTGTGTTCAGGATGAGGAAGACAGACCCAGCCGGCGGTATGATGAAGAGGATGAGGGTGGTGATGATGACGACGAAGAGCCGGAGCAGGAGAGCAAAGATGACACAGTAAGAGCTGATGAGTCATGGGACACTGTGAGTGACGGAAATGACAGGAATGAACTCAACCCTGAGGATGGACTGCAGGACCTTCAGTACTTCCCCAACTTCTACAGACTGCTCAAGAGCCTTGACACAGGTACACAACACACAATAGAACTCTTTCATAAACACAGGATGAATCTGAAGCACGGTTGAGTTGGTTTTGTCATTACAGATCAGGATCGAGAGGAGAGAGAGACCCTCATCACCATCATGAAGACTTTGATTGACTTTGTGAAGATGATGGTGAAATATGGCACCATCACACCTGAAGAAGGAGTTTCTTATCTTGGTAAAACACAGAAATCCATCAACAGTAGACCTCATACAGTTTCTATCCCCATGAAAGAGTAAAGAATGTGAAAACACCCAGTCTAGTGACCAGTGAAGTCTGAAAGCTTAAGTCTTCAGTCAGCTTGAAACAGTGATGTATGTTTAGAAGTGAAGTGAGGTGCAGATGCCTTCACCAGTAAACCCACTGGCTCTCGTTCCTACACTTAACTAGTGTGATGTCTTAGATGTCTGTACCGTTTGTGTTTTTGGGGAACCCCTGAGATAAGCCTAATGAGCTTTTATGTGTGCATTCAAAGTGCAACCTTATAAAAGAACAAAGCTTTGTCCCCCCTGACAGAGAGAGGGAGAGATTGAGATAGGATGTATTGGTGTTGGATCTACTCGATGTCCTTGAGCTGTGGTTTGAGACCCATTGTTTTGACTCATCTGTAAAATAGATAAAAAATGAAGGTTGAATTTTCTCAGCTCATAAACAGTCAGTCAAAATCCATGCAGCTTGTAGATTAAAACATGTGTCATTATCAGTGTTGTGACGTGAATAGAGGTTTGACTGATGCGGCGATCCAGAGATGTGGTGTTGTTCATGAAAGGAAAGTGCTGGATGTTTCGTGACCATATATGTTCAGGACATCTGTGTTCATTGCGTGCTTCTTTAATGAGATGTGAGAGGACACAGATAACAGAGTGGATTTCTCCATTACGTATTAAAGAGAGGAGGTTACTCAGGCAACCTGCGGCACATGATGACACTCTGTAGAGATCAAATGAAATGGAAGGTTGTGTTGCCGGGATACGGGCGTCCGGTTATTGATCGTGCTTTAAACATGAGATGAGGCTCCTGCCATTGTGTCCTAATCTTCCACCCTCAGATTGTGTGTTTGCGTGTCTGTGTGCGTGTTTGTCTATGGCAAACAGCTCCAGGTCACATAATGATTACATGCAGATATTGCTCTCTGTTTAGTCTTTGAATAAGCCATACTTGTCACCACAATACAACTGACAGTATTTTCGAAAAGATGAAAATTGTAGAAAATTGGTTTGTCAAGATTGGGATCTCTGTGTGTTAGGTGGTTAAATGAGACAATATGAAGAATCATGCATTCATATATGAAATCAAGGCAGAAATATTTAGGAAAACTTTTAAACCAGCTCAACAAGATGCTAAGTGGGTCAGTATTTTCGTACTAAAGTCCCTGTGAACTGCAAGTTGTGGCCGTGGCTTGTATTTTAAACTGCTAATTCATTGGATGATGGTCAAAGATTAGTTTTAAGCATAGAATTATCGACCACAGGGGGACTTTAAGGACTTCCAGAATCACAGAGACTAGTGTATCATTTACATCAGTGAAAAATAAAACAGCGTTATTCATGCTGGTATCGTAACACATTGTGATTTATTGTGTTTTTCACACAGAAAACCTGGACGCTATGATCGCCCTGCAGACCAAGAACAAGTTGGGCAAATCTCTGGTTCCGCTCAGCGTTACGCCCCCTACAGGTACAAAAACTTGTTGAGTTGTTCCTGGCCTGAACACTTTACTATAAGGTTGTGTGGCTAGGGAATCAAAAATCAATTCCAAACCAGCATCGGATTCAAAAAGTTAGGAATCTGATACCTGAAATAAAAATTTCAATTCCTCTTATCAACTCCTGTGTGCATATTTTCCCAAACTTGTGATAAAGCACAGGAACCACAAATTGACCATAGTTTCATTACAGTAACTACACTTTGACCATGATGTTGTTAATCTATGGTAATACAAATTGTAATAAATCAGACAAAACATGGTTGCTATGCATACACAAAACGGTGCTCATAAATACACAGTATATATATATATTTGCTAATCAGTCAATAAGCAGGACAAGTGACCATACAGGTTGGAATCTAAATGTTTTACTTCAACTGTGGAATTGATAAGAATGGATAACCAGAATGGATCAAATTCAGATGATACGCAACTCTATATGTTGCTCATCAATGAACAGTGCAGTTTTAATACAAGCACAGTTGTTCATTGTTTGTTCATATTAGTTTATTAAATGCTGATAACAGATTATCTGTCAAATGTTTTAGCAAGTGGAGAAATTAGCATTATAAGATCAACAAATGCCGCAGAAGCCATATTAATTTTTAGCTTACGTTTAGTTTACATGGGTTCACAACGCCAGTGACACCTAGCAACAACGCGACTTGATCTTATTCATTTCAATGGAGAGCTGGCGACTTCCGGCGACACGAGTGACAGTGACCATTGTAGACAGGAAGTGGGTGTGTCTAGCGACTTGACAAAGTTGAGAGCTGTTCATCTTTATGCAAAAGATGAGCGACTTTCGTGAGCGACCACCAATAGAAGTAAAGCAGCAGAGTTCATGTCACCAAGAGCCTTTGAGAGAGAGAGTTCTGCCAACGGAAGTCTGAAACGCTGGAGCCTCACGTGATTCATGGAGCCTTCAGATAGTTCCAGGAAGTTATGTTTTCTCTTTAAATGCTTTTTTCTTTCATTTTTTATTCATTAAATAGCTTTCCTCTTCAAATGGGTTAAAAGTTTACCTCAGTTGGTCTGTTTAGTCACAGCTCCATGTGTTACTAGTAACTTCCAGGAACTATTGAAACTGTGAAAAAACTGTTCCGTTGGAGTCAACGATGAAGACGTGACTCTCTTTCTCAATGGCTGTGACGTCACCCTTCTCCTGTCAATTACAGCAAGGATGGCTTATAACTGTTACTAGAACAACCAAATCTGGGACCGCCTTCAAAAAACCTCGTAGACACAGTCGCAGGCGTTGTTTTCAATAAATAAAAAACGATTCATGGTTTAAAATCCTGACGTAACCCTGAGGTTCTGATTGAAAATCTGGTCTGTTGGTTCCCATCAGATCTCTGCACCCCACCTATAAAACATTATAAACTGCAAGTCACATCACTGTGGTTCCCCCTCTCCATACAGACAAAGCAGCGGATGATGATGACAACACCAAAACTGAGGCTGCCAAAATGCAGAAAGAGTATGAGTCCCTGAAAGACTCAACCAAAGATGTGCAGCAGACTGCAGCAGAGATCAGTGAGTACAGTCTCATCCACTCACCACTACTGTAGCTACTGACGGTTATGAGAAGTTATGAGACATTTACTGTAGATTCTCATCAAAATGACAAACATTATTCAGAAACACTGAGTCTTGATAGAATTAAAATAATACACATTAAACATAAAATCACCAGGTTTATTTCAGAAGTGTCATTGTGTCCTTTATCAGGTCATCCTGGTAGGTCTGAGAGCTATCTGGAGGCAATCCGCAAGAACATTGAATGGCTGAAAAAACACAACAAGGACAGCAACAAAGACGGTAAATATTTATTTGATTCCACATTATCAGATAAATTGTTTCCACAGAATTGTATGTTAAGAACATTTCAGTGATTGTTTGTTACATCTATAAGGCTTTGTTTATTATAGGATTATGGTTTGGTCGGACTGAAGCTGAATAACGTTTAGATCTGCTTTTTCTTGTAATCGATGTCTTTTAATGGCTGATGTGGAAAAGTCCTGTCTCTCTTTCTCTCTCAGACCCATCTGAGGGCTTTTCTTTAAAGTGAAGTTACACAATTTATTTGAAACATGGAGAAGAACGGTCGAATCAAAAAACGCTTTTCTTGCCCTTATTTTGCAATTGAAATAAGCTCGGGTGAGAGAGCTCATGAATATGCGTGGCTTTAATGAGCTTGGCCCCGTGACAGCGCTGCGACTCGAATCTCCTGTGTAACAGACAAAAGATATGTGCGTACAAGAGCCGACATCTGTCTGTGTTATTCACAGCTTCACATCACTGTGTGTTTTCACATGCAAACTCTCTCTCTTCTGTTCTTCATATTCCAAACAGACTCAACAGACACCTGTTATAATCCAAATGTGTGAAACTCCAATGATACACATTTTTTTAAAGAAAAAAGCTTGAATCTAATTGGGCAATAGACTTTATTACTGTCCATTTCACAGATGTCCAATGACTTTTCACATGAGAACTTTCATCTGGAGGATTCTGGAGGTGGATGTGCGTGTGTGTCTGTGTGCTGCCATGGTTACTGTTATAATGTTCTGATCACTGTTCTCAAGAACACACGTGTGTCTCTCAGAAATCATCTGCACACACATATGTAATCTGTGTACAGCGATTGTGATAAATTCATCATGGCCAAAGACTAAGCGAAACAGAGAACACACAGCTCTTGTGTGTTAGGACATTCAAACTGCCCACGTTCACAAACATGCAACCTTTATAGTCCCCACACACACACACACACACACACGCCTCGCCAAAGCCTCCGCGCTTATTAAAATTCAATGTGTTCAGAGCGCGCCTTACAAAAAGGCTGTTTATGTAAGTGTAAATCCTGCTCGGACACCAAATACTCTTAAGAGTTGGGCTGTCGTGTTTCTCCATACATGTGTCTATGCTGACATGTTTTTCTCCTGTAAGATTACGACCTGTCCAAGCTGAGGGACTTCATGGACCAGCAGGTGGACGCTTACATCGATAAAGGCATCCTGGAGAAGGATGAAGGTGACATCATCAAGAGAATCTACGGAAGCCTGTAGGAACTGCAAACCAAGCTTCCCCTGTAATCCAGTAACTGTTAGACCGCCTACTAAATCAATTTCCACTGGCCATCCTAACACAGATCCTAATGCTATAACTCCTGATAAGACATACTTTTTAGTGGGCGACTCAGGCAGTATTTCTGCAAAAGTATATTCTCCTCAAGGCAATATCTTCTCTCAGTCTCACAATCTACTGCTGGACAAACGACCCAACATCACATTTGAGTTGGAAGTGTGTTCTTACTCATTTGGACAGAAAAACAGCATTTGATACCTAGAACTCTAAAACTCGGTCAATTTGGTGGTAAGACCTACAGATGAGTCTAAACTAGCAGCTTTTGCACCTGTTTCTCTTTCGCAATAGTCTTTTACATCATCTTCTGCATATATGTCTTTAACATTCATTCATTCATGTATGGTCAAGAGCATCTTTTCCTAATTTAATCTTTCTTAGAAGGAAATTCATTGTGGTTGTTTCGAAATCATCCACAAAAAATCAGTGTATACTCGCAGTGAATCTCTGTGGTTTTCTGCCCCCTGATCTGATTCTGTAGGGGGCAGTCTCCTTGGTTTTCTGGGTTGTTTCTTCACCATAGGTCTCTGTATATTCCACAGCCTATAGATTCACACAAATCAAGTATTTTTAAATGTAAATATTGTGATTTTCCAAATATCAAATAAACATTGCCTTTCTTTAAATGTGTGGTCTGTACTTTGAATCCGTGACAGTGAATCTTAGAATTAGATTAGTTACTGAGTCAGCTGATCGGGTCGAGCGTGTCGCTGTATTGAAAATACTGTCACACAGATTTGTATTATTCATGTGTCTCACTGGGCTGTATTCCAGAAAGCAGGTAGATTTACCGTCAGCTAAACCCTGAACTCTGAATTATCTCTGAATATCTGAAAGCTTAGATATACATAGTACTACTATTTAAGTATTTTTTTACTAAGATAATATATATTAATCAATGCTATCTCTATTAGATTTGTTGAGATGTTTGTAGCCGTTACTTTACCATGTGTATGGTTTTATACCGGTGTATTTTACATACATTTAATTACATTGCTGATTGTTTAGGCTGTTTATAAAACCTCTGTTTTATGCCTTAATAAAACCCTTTTATTTGGTTTTGTGAAAACTGAATTTGTATCAGCTTTACTTTGAACGGTTGTAGGTGTAGTCATATTAATAGAGACTCCTTAAATTGTAGAAGTAGTCATTATATAAAAATAATCTTTCAGTTACATGTCCAATATGTCACGTAATATATCCCTTTTAAATGATTGTATTTCCATGGCTTTCCAAATGTTATAAGAGGGGTAACGGCCTATCCTGAAAGGCTAATTGTAATTTAGAGAAAGGCCTTTCAATACTTAACTGCAGGATTTATGTATTTTTTATGTAAATGGTTTTCAAATTATAATAAGAATTTAAATATGTGAACAATATGCCATAGGTTATCCCATTGGTGGTCACCTAATATGGTGTTGGAAACCTGCCAGCCTGGGTTTCGAACTTGGAACCTTTGCGTTTTAAACCTGCATTAGCATTAGGCCACAAATATCCTTGATGTATATTTATATAAATACATTAGTTTAACAATAACAGAAAAAATAATTTAATTTAAAGATTGTTGCTGCTAGAGAGCAGGTTATCTTCAGAAAGTGAGTTGTTGTGGTTACTTACTTCCCCTGAAAGTTATCTCCGTTTTTGGATCCAAAAATTGAGATTATCAGCAAACTAACCGTAAAAATACCTGTTTATGTCACATAACCAGCTTGCTGGAATTCTCCCCTTGTATATTCATATCCCGAAACACTAAATCATTAATGATTATATACTTTTGACAAATAAAAGACATTGTTTGTCCATATACGGTATATAAAGTAACACAATATCCAACCAGAGCAGTGAAACTGTCTTCTATAATAACAATACATGAGAAACACACCCGGCATAAGATTATACTGCTTTCAAAACATGTACTTTTAATTATCACTGCAAAAAAACGGTATAAAAGCAGGCACTTAACCACTTTATTACCTAACTACTGTAAACAGAGCCATCTGGAAGACTTCTGACAGTATCCACACAAACACATTTGATGTCCATCTTACCGTTACTATCTTTTAAGCCTTTTTTCAAATGTAGAAAGACTACATGTTTATTTCTCAGGGGACTGCAATCTCTACTGTGTGCGTCTGTGTGTTTCCATGGTGACACAGAGACATCCTTTAATAAATGCAACACTTTCCTGCAGATCTGCGTTAATCGATGAAATAACTGACGCTCACGATCAGTTTACAGAAGCTTTTATTCTGTACAATCCACACAGAAACACAACAGTCATGACACATCCCTCTCAAAGCCACACGTAAAACTTTTAATAGGCCAATGAAAAAGTAAGAAGTGATTAAAAACCAGCAGACGGGCTTGATTTACCTTTGGGACAGTATGTTAGAGAATATTTCGTAAGCAGAGACAGTGTAAAAACATTTCTCAGAAGAAGACAAACCCTGCTGCTGTATCCACATGTGAGGAACAATAATGCTTAAAATCTGGATTAAAATCACTGGAATACTGCTGGAGAAGGCAATGACGGACCCTTAGCACAACAGAATGCGTGCTGCAAAACAAAACAAAAAAACAAGGAGCAGGATAAAGAGGTATCTGAAAACTCCTGAAGACCACGACATCAGATTTCCTGATATGATGATGCCAAGAGTGTTGGGTCATCTTCCTCCCTAAAATTAAATACACACAAACAATCTATTAAAAACATAAACGCTTATATGACACAAAATAAATACTTCACCTTTAAGAACTCAAGATGGCACCACTATAATATTAAGACACACGCACGCACGCACAGTGTTTGTTTGTGCCTCTGCAGAGCGTCATGATTTATTCAGGACATTAGTGAGACTAATTTCTCTTACAGCAACACACTCGGAGCTGAGAGAAATACTCTACACTTCACTATATTAACACATGACTAACAGAATCATGAAGAAATGTCTGTCGTACAGCTCTATCTCATGCTAAAGAAAAGCAAAGTATGCATATAAAAACATGGTTAGGCCAGATTCATATTTCCCATCTAAAATCACTCGGAAAACGCGAGCTGCACGATGTTCTCCTTTTTCCGAAGCGGCTGGACTTTGCGCTCTCATGTCGTCTGTCTTTGCTATGCAACCATGGTGCACGAAATCCGTTGAGACGAGGAGGTATAAACAAAGGATATATGGATTATATGCACTGAAAATAGCTGGCAATAACTCTGCTACTAGATCAAGTTATGCTGTGATCATCTGTGTCTTCATCTTCGAGCTTGTCTATATTGGCTGGTTTGTTATTGTCACAAGACCTGAGGGGCGCTTGCACCTTTCTAAAAAGTTGAGATTTTTTCATCTTGAAGCGGTGGCAACGTGCCTGAAAAAAGAGCGCATCGCCCACGTTGCCCCGTATTTCTCACATTTTGTATCTTTCCCTCGCGCATGTTCGTTATTTTAAATGTAGACGCGCAGCAGGTGCGCAGAAAAGACGTGAAATGTTAATTGGGCCTTAAACTTCTTTTCTGATCATCTTATAAATCTACCCTTCAGGCAAAATCAGCTTGAATTAACTTAGTTTACAATGTATGAAAGAGGCTGTCCACCCTTCTCCTTCAGACTGACTGTTCTGCAGAATCTAAAGAGACAATTCACACCATTTACCGCCCCTCATGTCATTTCAAACCTGTATAAGTTTCTTTCTTCTTCAGAACACAAAAAAATATATTTTGAAGAATGTCAATGATCAATCAACACTGAACTCCATCGACTTTCATTGTATGAACACAAAACCACTGAGAAATATCTCAAAATAGCTTATCTTGTGATCCACTGAACAAAGTCACATAGAGATTTACAATCACATGAGTGAATAAATGATGGTAGAATCTTGATTTTGGGTGAACTATCCATTCAACTCCAACACCTGTCTGTAACTTTCAAGAGATTCTGAAGATCTCCATCAGGTGATTCAGGTGTGTTTGCTTAAAGTTCCAGCTCATTTGATCATGTAGAACAATATCAAAATTACAGTTCAATTTAAAAAAGGGACGTTTTCATCAGGGATTTCTCATCATGTTGTAATTTATGTTATTTCTGTAAATATACACTGGGGAATGGGGACATCAGTAGGTGGCTTAATCTTCATGGATGAGAAAGATGTTTGATGTAACATTGCTAACATTGTTCTACATTACACAGATATACAAAAACATAATAACAAGTCTTTAAACTATGAATTAAGTGCTCAAGCGAACACAATGCAATCCGCTATGACATCGCCAAAAGTTATGATTATATGTATCAAATAGGGATGCACCGATCCGATACTCTGGATCGTAATTGGGGCTGATACGGGTCTTTTTGCTGGATCGGGTATCGGACTGATGGGTTCCCTTCAATCCGATCCGTTGCGATACCCGTGTATGTTACTCTAATGCTTCAAAAAGTAATAACTATCAGGAAATTACCATAAGTTGTCATGCACTGTATTCGATGTCATGTATTTCGATAGCTTTATGCGAGGAATAAACCAATATAGCATAATTAAAAACTCTGCCCTCCGCTGGTGCTGTCATCTGTCGATCTCAATCCAGCATACTGTGATAGTTTTGAGTGATAAACAGAGATTTATTTGTTAAACATTTTGAAAGTATCTGTGCTTTATGAGACCACATTTTTGTTTAGTATGTTTTTTAAGTTTAATACAGCACTTAATTACATTTAAAAAAAATCATAGTAAAAATACTTAAGTAAAGGAAAGTGGTAGATTTTAATGTGCTCATGGATTAAAAGTTTAAAAACAACATTTATTTATTGACTGTAGAGGAGTATGATGTGCTTCATACTGCAGGGAAGTATTTTTTGTCCAAAGTACTCTGATAAAGTACAGATATTTTAAAATGTACTTGAAAGTAAACATGCTTAAGAACTATCCACCTCTGGCAATAAATGTTAATATATGCAACTCTTTGATCAAGAAAAACAGTGCAAGTATCGATCAGGATCGGTATCGGCCGATACGGAAATTCAGGTATCGGAATCGGCAAGGAAGAAGTAGTATCTGTGCATCCCTGGTCTCAATATAATATTACACTATACCAGTAGTGAAAATTGAAAAAAGATAAAATAAATATCAACTTTAGACAACCGAACAGCAAAAATCATTTGACTTTTTTCTTTGATTTCAGCATCTCCGCCATCCGTGCTCTTCTTCAGAGTAGTGTTGTTAACTACCACACAAATACGTAGGGCCCCGCAAGCTTGGCCCCCCTAGTGGCTGCAAGCTTTTAATCATTTGATGATTGCTTTCGACGCTTTTACCATAGTCTAGAAAGTAAGCGCTACAATCTTGAGGGTTCTTTAAAAAAATTGATTGCTATAACATTTACATGATTTGTGTTCATTCAGTTTATTTTAAAGTGGCCGTGCAGCATTGTTTCATGCATTCGGACTTCTTTACAGTGTTAAACGTGTTGTCTTCTCATGTTTAACATGGTAAACTTGTCAAAAAACGTGTTGAGCGTATAACATAGTATTTCTGTGCTGGATACACTCCCTCAGTGATCATACAGGTTTTCTTAGTCCCTTATTGGACAATTCTCCCGGAAAAGCACACAGCACGGCCACAGGAGAGAGAGAGAGAGAGAGAGAGAGAGAGAGAGAGAGAGAGAGAGAGAGAGACAGAGAGAGAGACAGAGAGACAGAGAGAGAGAGAGAGAGAGAGAGAGAGGGAGAGAGAGACAGAGAGAGAGAGAGAGAGAGAGAGAGACAGAGAGAGAGAGAGGGGGAGAGAGAGAGAGCGAGCATCCTTCTGCGAAGTAATTGTTTGTTCACTGCATTTGGGTGATGAATGTTATATCAACTGTTGATAAAACGCTGGATTTGGAGATGGTTTGAATCTGATATATTGAGCCGTCCCATCGCTAAAAGATGCCGGACATGAAACGAATGTGGTGAGTGAAACTGTTGTCTGTGTTTTGTTGACAATGGATGCGCAAGTGATTTGGATCAGCCTACCCCTCACCTCCCACGCGCCTTATGTTTTTGGAAACAATTGTAAAGCTGTGTCCATTATTTATAAATGTGATCAAACTTAATACTCTTCGAAGATACGAAGTATGCAAAACTACTCTATAGGTACTCAAGATTAATATGAGATTGAAACCCTGTGTGTTACGCCCGCTTTAAATAATTATTGATAACTCAAATCTTATTTAGTTTTAAAAAAATAAAAATTTGCCCCCACATTTATTGGGCTCGTGGTGCCACCCCTGGCACAGATACACAGTCATGAAGCGCGCATATGATTTGATTCCAAAAAAAAAAGAATGTTTATTCTTATACCAAACTGTCAACAAGTTTGTGTGCTGTTATGCATTTCAAAGTCAAATTAATCCAAGTTATATATGTCTCACTTATTACATATACTCAATATTACTCGCTTTTAATAAAATGCCTTTATCCAAGTTTCTGCTAATGTTAGAGCGGACGGCTATCTTAAGTGACTGTAATGAATAAATGATGTCGGAATTCTGAAAAAAATCTGCTCAGAAGGTTTGTCAGAATGCATTCTGGGATTGCCTGATGTGTGATGGTACATAACAGGGCTGCATGTCTGAATAACACCCATGAAACTTTGAGTGCTGTGAGTGTCATGCAGCCGTCAGATCGAGAGAATCAGAGCGTAAACCTACAGCAGAATCAACTGCAACACTTAGCTGTGTCTGACATTACCCATTCACTCAGAGTAACTCGCCAGCTGTGCGTCACAAACACAGTTGATATTAGTAGTGGAAGCGAGTGACCGAGGGAAAGATCTCACAATATACAGCAATCTGATTCACAAGATGATGCGTCACACACGAGCACACACACACACACACACACACACACACACACAGGCTGTCTGACTCATCTAAAATAAAATCTGCAGTGAGCTCAATGCACTGATTCCAATCAGTCCTTCACAGACAGCCTTTCAAAACACCAGCTATCTGAATGGTTCAATTCTGGTAAGGATTATGTAATGATTGAGATGAGCACACAGTATCACTCTCTCTCTCTCTCTCTCTCTCTCTCTCTCTCTCTCTCTCTCTCGGTTTACCTCCCGCAGTCCTCTTTAAGTTTGCGTGCGGCTTGTTTGGACTGTTTGATCTGTAAGTCCAGCCGATGTAAGAAGTCTTTAGCAGAGAGCTCCTCGGTCTGCACTGGTCGGGTGTCGGGCTCTGGGACCGACTCTTCCGGCGGAGGGGACGGGGTGTCCACGTCCCGACTGACACACGGCAACTCCTGCGGCGTGTTTCCCTCACTGTCGGGTGACTCCAAAGACAGTCCGTTAAACAGGGAACGCTTCTCACGTTTCACAGGAATATTGAGAGTGTTCCTCAGGAATATGCAGTCATTGCTGAAGAGTTTATTCACACGCTTGATTTGTTCCATCTGTTTTAAACACAGAAGTGTGAGACACACGAGTCATTCACTGGCATTAAACTGTGTCATGTCAGCAGTGTATTCTGTTTGCTCATTCAATATTAACTACAGCATGATCATATTTGCTGATTGATTCTTGGATGTGATTTCTTTAAACATTATGGTTTACACAATCATTCGGTTTTAATCTGTCAAACTCATCCCTCTCTCTCTCTCTCTCTCTCTCTCTCTCTCTCTCTCTCTCTCTGAATTGTCAGTAATGGCTGGACAAAGTGTTTCTATTGTGTTCGCGGCCCAGAGGCCATGGGTTCGAATCCAGGAAACACACAAGCACATGCTGATAATAACAAACCGAAAGTCACTTTGGATAAAAGCCTCAGTGGAATAAGTGCTTATTATAGCCTGTTTGTTGTCTAGGTAGGGACATGACTGGATTTGATGTACAGCACGTGTCCACATTGTTTGCATAATACCTCCAAATGCTACACAAGTCAACAACTGTTAAGCATGCTTACATGCTACACGAGGCTGGATATCCTTGCAGATGCTGTCTAGATAGTCAGCTCAGCAGGATTTGAGACACAGCTCACATCACAAGACATGACGTCTTGAAACATTTTAGTCAATAATGCTGCTTAGAAAGCGATGTTCTTACCGTAACGCCGTATTTGAGCGCAATTCCCTGCAGCGTGTCTCCGTCCGAGACCCGATGCTCTATGTACGTTTCTCCCAGCGGCGCCGTGACGCTCGCGGTGCTCCCGTAGGAACGCGTCTTCGTGCGGGCCAAACTCTGAGATAATTCGCTGTCCGACTCGGAACCGGACCGGGATCTGGGGAAAAGCGGCTGTCCGTACCGCGCGCATCCTCCGTCATCCCGCATCACAGGAGAATACTCCGCCATCTTCAAACCGTAATTATTAAAGCAGCGACCTGCGCGCGCTTGACCAGCTGAATCACTAACGTAACTCAAGCGATAAAAACGCGCATGTTTTTAGCTGGGATATTTAGGACAAACGGGAGAGATGAGTGTTTTTCCGGGTGCCATTGTAGTTACCGCGGGCCTGCTCGCGAGACGCTGACAGTCCGTTGAAATCTGATCTACACGCGTGAATGACGAATGACGCCCAGTGCGTTTTTGGATGCAGTGAATTGAAAGGATCCTCGCAGACAACCGACCAATCAAAGACTTGCGTAAGGCGTGACGCAACGACGTTAGCAGCCAGTCAACCAATCAGAGAATTTGCTTATGCAGGGTATGTGAAGCTACTTGCTAAAGTATATTATGTACCCTCAACAACATGACGAATTTAATTTAATTCCGTAGATTATAACAATATGAAGAATAAATCAAACAAACAACACAACCTTTCACAGTTATGATGACAATTTCATAATTAAGAGCACAATAACAAATATGCAAACAGGTTTAAGATAGATGGTGTAATCTATTTTATAGTTTAGTGGCTAACTGTGAGTTATTTGTTGGAGAATTCAAGAGCTCTTTGTATACACAGTCTGAAGAAATGTAGCACTTTAATGTCACTAAACAAAGAGCAAAAACATGAATCCTGGTGATTCAGAGGTGCTGATAGGGATCAATATGATGGTCTGATAAAAGTCCAGTACAGTGATGGTTTGGTTTAGTCACGTGGTCAATTAAATCACTTACGAAAATGAACCGTTTTTTTTTGTGCTACAAGTGTAGTAATGTTTTTGATGCATTGATTACTTAAGGCAAAACCATGGATGCTAAAAGAGGATTGTAACTGATGCCCTGGGCAGTTAGCTCTGCTCATATGTTCTCATTATAGATGTTATGTTCTGATTTAGCTGAGGCCAAGCTTCCACATCACATTTACATTCTCTAGACTTTCTAGATTATAATATTAGCTAACATTGCTTAAACAAACCTAAAGTTAATAGCACATGTATTTTATTTATGTCATGCATCTATATTGTAAAAGAACTGAGCGAAACCTCAATTCTGTAGCTACTGTTGATAATCTATTTTATACAGTCTATTCCTTGGAACAACTTCTTAATGCTAACTATTGCTCTGCTAATATTGTCTAGATATGTTCTGACAATGTTCTTTCACATATTTGCCATTGTAATCTCTTTTATTGATATGTTAAGTTAGCAGAGGGGTGGTAATGGACAAAAAATACACAGTTTTTAGTTCATAAAGGACGGTAGGGTAAACATAGATATACACCAGAGAGTTTATATTAAGACACAAACATGATCTGTCAAAGGATTCCATGTGTCTGGTTTTAAGCAAGGGCACAACCAGTGGTGTAGTCTGGGCCATACGCACGCATACGCCGTATGCTTACTCTTTCCCCATCCTGTTTGTGACTTATAAAGATCTATAGCGTATACTCACTTCTTCTCCTGCTGCTTTTGTGGTTGCTTTCCTGTATCGCGTTCACAATTTGTTCATACAATTGGTGCATTTCTTAAGAATATACACAATATTTCTTTTTATTGTTTACACAACCACATCAAGCGGTTCATCCTAAGTGTTGGCCACGCGCCAGCGAGTAATTTGTCCCGTCAGTGACTGTAAGTGTCCTGCTGAAGCCGTCAGGTAATATAGAGAATGTGGTGCTGACATCAAGCCGTTAAATGCTGGGTGTCGCTGCCATATTTGTAGGTGGTAGCGGCTCTTTTCTGCTAGTGAGTTCAGTTCAATAGTGTTTCGTTTGACTTAATTTATTCATTTTTCCACCGCTTCCAATTCTCTGCACACCACAAAAGCAAGGTGAGAGCCATAGTAATACTAAAAATGCCGCCCCAGCATGCAACGCGCCGTGACATCGATTGACAAGCTTTATTGATAAAACTGCTCACTTTTAGTCAAAGCTGGTTTAAAGGCCCGAGAGAGATTGAGACTGAATTCACAGGTTCTCTTGCGCTGCTTTATTTCTTTATGATATTGCAGTGCATCACAAATCTTTGATATCTGTCACAACGTTTAATACTAGCTTTCTTTAAATGACACGCAATTAAACGAAACAAAGCACTTCCAGAGGCCTCCCGTTTAAAACCGCACAAGTCATAATCCTTAAATATTCTCTGTATCCTCATTCTCTCAGTCCTTTTAAACCTCGTTAAGTTAATTCTACATTTAAAATATTTGTTTCTGTTTTTCACCAGAAAAGTTAACTTCATACATTAATACCTTTCCCTTAAAATATTAACAAGTATTGACACAGAGATGGCAGTGATGACACAGTAACATCTGTATTCTGTGAAATCTTTAAAAGATGTCTTTTAAATCTTGTAAATGTGATGTGATGCTTTGTACAAATATTGTATTGTGGTCAAAAGTACTGGCATAGACCTGTTTTTTACAACCTTTATCCACCCACTTATTTTTTTCCAATTCTATAACATCATATTCAGAGCATAAGTGAAGAATCATGCATAAAGATTTAGCTGAAATAATTATCATATGTTACTAGAAAAACAAACAAACAAACACACCCCTGTCTTCTGGCCATTTGAGGTCGGGCTTATGGTTGTACAGTATAGTAGTACACCACTTTTTTGTTAGGACTACACCACTGGCCACAACATACAGAATATGAGGATTGTACAAGTCGGTGCACAGGCAAAATATAAAAATGGCACTACATGCATTCAAGTCATTTTTAAACTAATCAATATTTTTATAAAGTGGATACAATTGTGTTTTGAAACAGAATATAGAGAGCAAAGATCATTTGTGGAAAAAAGTAACATTTCAATGCTGAAAACGACACTTCAAAACTCAATCAATAAAAAGGGGATGACTTTACTGTTGAGCTATTCGTCATGAACACACGAGATGCTGCTTTCAGAGCAGACACAGGTGTCCACAGTCTGCTGAATTGTGCTTGCACAGTTTCAGTTTTAAACAAACAATTAGATAAGATCAATTCAGTCTTCGGGTAGTCTCATATGCTGTTGTTTTCTTCATATTTTCACACACAGCTTTTACAAAACTAAAGTATGGTTTTGCGCAAAACTTATTGTAATTAAATATTTGAGAGTAATGCGGTTATGAAACAATGCACATCAATCAAATGTCATTGAAAGGGAAGGTCAGTGATACAGTACGACAGCAGTGACAGTAAGAGTAGTGTGTGATATATTTTGTGGGCTGAACAAGGGTTGTGTGTGTAAAATCCTCTGCATGTTTTGATATTGTTCATCTCTCATCATCTGGTCTGTCCCCGTCAGGAGTTTGTGTACAAAAGAACATCACACGCAAAACAAAAAGATCAAACATATACAGGAAGGGACACTCTGTACAGCATCAGAAACGTTTTTAGAGTTACAACATTTTCCTAAATGTTGTAATTATTGAGCAGACGTAGGGTATATCCTCCATTTAGAGAATGCATGCAGTATTTAATATAATAAAAGTTCCAGTTGTATTACAGATACCATGGTTGTGTCCAGACCACGCTTCATTTGTGGTTACTATGGTTTTAGTGTAGGTCCACTAGGGCAGCGTGGTTCATTTTGTATGGTGAAGAGCACCAGGTGCTTGACGTGTTACCCAACACCCTCTGTAAACAATACTGCCCTCGCTGCTCCTCTTTACATCACATTACAGAATAAATGATTCAATTCATCTTCTGCTGAATAATGTTTCCATAATGTCATTGGAGTTGTTCGGTACTACATGATATTTGTTCTAGCGAGCAAAAATCAACAAGAGATGAAATGTTTTTGAAGAGAAAAAAGTTAATAATAAGAAGAGGACAGACAAAAAGTAGTGAGAAAAAGGAACATAATGACACATTTTTACTGATTATTTTATTATAATTCTACATTGTGGTTTAGTAGTGATGTGACGTTTGACACCAAGGCTTCGAAGCTTGTATCAGTAAAACGAAGCATCTCACAGTGAAGCCCTGTACTGGAGCTTGATCCGTTTAACCATATCCACGTGATCAGTGACGTCCAAAGCTTCGATTTTAGTCAATCATGTGACTGCTTCGTATACTGATTAAAATAAATGACTAGACCCTTGGCTTGCGCAGGTTCAATTGTCTTTATCGCTTCAGTAGTGAATTGGGACTACGACTGTCACATGTGAAAGAATATCCCAAAGGCAGCAAAAGTAGGAAATAATTAAGAAATAGCTTCGCACTGTTTAACAAGTCCTGTTCCTGAATAGAAATCTATAGATTTTCTATTACCAACAAAAAAGTCCCCAGTTCACAATCCCTTTACAGTTATACAATAATTTACTTTTATTTTGTCGAAACACATTCATAAAAATGTTGTTTTGTTTCCATTTCTTAAATTCTTAATGTAAAGCTTAGGCCTAAGTGTTACATTAACACTAACACGTCATTTTTTTAGTTTTATTGATGTGAAGTGACGTTTTATATGAAACATTTATAAATAAATGAACCGAAATAACAGCTTTTCAACCATTTGACCACAAGATGGCGCTGGTGTGCACCGTTTTGAAAAGCATCGAGTAGCAAACCATCTTACCATGCACATGAGGGCCTCAATGCTTCACAAAGCTTCATTTCATCAACACTATGGTTTAGGGCTTCTGTAGAAACCTGAAATTCTTAACCTTAAAGTATCAACTTAAATGATGAAAAATTAAATATATCACAACCCATTACTACAAAATAAAAAAATAAAAAAATAAGCAGTAACTGAGCCGCTGTGCAAAACAACAGGTTTGATGGACTGCCTCTGAACCTTGCAGGTCACATGATGAGGGGTTGGGAATTTGCCCATTTCACAATATGGCGACAGAGACCAGAAGTAGGAAAACTTTTTCCGCTAAATGCTCTAGCTTCGTGCACTTCACAGAACAGATGCAGAGATTAAGGTCGCTTTCACACTTGAAGTTTAGTTCGGAACGGAGCAAGGTTCGCATGAAAAATGTCTAATGGGAAAGCAGAAAGCCGTCTGCATGCGACGCGCATACATTAAACCCAAATGTCATTAACTCTGCTGCACATAATAGCACCAAATGAATAAAAACACAATATATTGATCCAGGTTCTGTTTTCTGTCATGTGCTGTGCACATTTTTGATGACGTTAGACAAACGCAAACGCACCAGGGTTCAACAGAATCAAGTTGAGTCTAAAAACCAAACCAACGCTCTAGGGGGCGCTGGGAATAAACGCACTCAAGTTCCGACCGCAGCAAACAAGCCCAATCTGAAAACGCCCTAAAGCTGCTTGCGTCCAAATGCCCAAATGCACTTGCAGTCTTGGCCACTTGAGAGCGCGTGCACTCGACAGGAAGTCTGTCCAATGTCTTAAAAACGCTGTGCAGTGCAGTGCACTTAACACACACTAAGCCCACAGTATCTTTGTGTGGTAAGTGTATCTCATCATGCATCACGTTCTAGATATATCATGAGACTTTTTGCCCGGGTCTCGCGCGATGTTGTAGAAAGCTTTCCAGTGTAAGTTATACAACCACTTTTCAGGTTAGATCTGTATTTATTCTATGTTTGACTAACAAGTGTTTTTCTTTCGTTTTTGCCACAAACAAGGCGCTATAAAAATAAATCTGACTTGATTATATAATTAGATATAACATAAAACAACCTCTTATTTGTTCCTTAAAAAAAACACTTTATTTGGTTTTGTGAAAACTGACTTTTCATTGTCCATCCATCCATCTTCTTCCGCTTATCCGGGGCCGGGTCGCGGGGGCAGCAGTCTAAGCAGGGATGCCCAGACTTCCCTCTCCCTAGACACTTCCTCCAGCTCTTCCGGGGGGACACCGAGGCGTTCCCAGGCCAGCCGGGAGACATAGTCCCTCCAGCGTGGCCTAGGTCTTCCCCGGGGTCTTCTCCCGGTGGGACATGCCCGGAACACCTTCCCGGGAAGGCGTCCAGGGGGCATCCGGAAAAGATGCCCGAGCCACCTCAGCTGGCCCCTCTCGATGTGGAGGAGCAGCGGATCTACTCTGAGCTCCTCCCGAGTGACCGAGCTTCTCACCCTATCTCTAAGGGATCGCCCGGCCACCCTGCGGAGAAAGCTCATTTCGGCCGCTTGTATGCGCGATCTTGTCCTTTCGGTCATGACCCACAGCTCATGACCATAGGTGAGAGTAGGAACGTAGATTGACCGGTAAATCGAGAGCTTCGCCTTGCGGCTCAGCTCCTTCTTCACCACGACAGACCGGTACAGCGTCTGCATTACTGCAGAAGCTGCCCCGATCCGTCTGTCAATCTCCCGTTCCATCCTTCCCTCACTCGTGAACAAGACCCCCAGATACTTGAACTCCTCCACTTGAGGCAGGAACTCTCCACCTACCTGAAGTGAGCAAGCCACCCTTTTCCGACTGAAAACCATGGCCTCAGATTTGGAGGTGCTGATTCTCATCCCAGCCGCTTCGCACTCGGCTGCAAACCGTCCCAGTGCATGCTGAAGGTCCTGGTCTGATGGGGCCAGCACGATGACATCATCCACAAACAGCAGAGATGAAATCGTGTGGTCCCCAAACCCGACACCCTCCGGCCCCTGGCTGCGCCTAGAAATTCTGTCCATAAAAATTATGAACAGAACCGGTGACAAAGGGCAGCCCTGCCGGAGTCCAACATGCACCGGGAACAAGCCTGACTTACTGCCGGCAATGCGAACCAAGCTCCTACTCCGGTCGTACAGGGACCGGATGGCCCTTAGCAAAGGGTCCCGAATCCCATACTCCCGGAGCACCCTCCACAAGATGCCGCGAGGGACACAGTCGAATGCCTTCTCCAAATCCACAAAACACATGTGGATTGGTTGGGCAAACTCCCATGAACCCTCCAGCACCCTGGAGAGGGTATAGAGCTGGTCCAGTGTTCCACGACCGGGACGGAAACCACACTGTTCCTCCTAAATCTGAGGTTCTACTATCGGCCGGATTCTCCTCTCCAGTACCCTGGCATAGACTTTCCCGGGGAGGCTGAGAAGTGTGATCCCCGATAGTTGGAGCACACCCTCCGGTCCCCCTTCTTAAAAAGAGGGACCACCACCCCGGTCTGCCAGTCCAAGGGCACTGTCCCCAACCGCCACGCGATGCTGCAGAGGCGTGTCAGCCAAGACAGCCCCACAACATCCAGAGACTTGAGGTACTCAGGGCGGATCTCATCCACCCCCGGTGCCTTGCCACCGAGGAGTTTTTTGACTTCCTCAGTGACTTCAGCCCGGGTGATGGGCGAGTCCGCCTCTGAGCCCTCTGCCTCTGCTTCCTCAAAGGAAGACGTGACGGCGGGATTGAGGAGATCCTCGAAGTATTCCTTCCACCGCCCGATGATATCCCCGGTCGAGGTCAACAGCTACCCCCCTCCACTGTAAACAGTGTTGATAGGGCACTGCTTCCCCCTCCTGAGGCGCCGGACGGTTTGCCAGAATCTCTTCGAGGCTGACCGATAGTCTTTCTCCATGGCCTCACCGAACTCCTCCCAGGCCCGAGTTTTTGCCTCCCCAACCACCCGGGCTGCAGTCCGCTTGGCCTGTCGGTACCTGTCATTTGCCTCGGGAGTCCCACAAGCCAACCAGGCCCGATAGGACTCCTTCTTCAGCTAGACGGCCTCCCTTACTTCCGGTGTCCACCACCGGGTTCGGGGGTTGCCGACTTTTCATTGTATCAGCTTTATTTGCAACAGTTGCTGATGTAGTCATATTAATGGAGACTCTTTTAATTCGAGAAACTACTACATCGGTCATAATTTTGGAAAAAATAGTGTAATGCTTTTCGGTACTATTTATGATAAATAATTTGCAGCAGAGGATGAAGATTTGTGACAGAGGCAGAGGTTTAAAATGTTGGGCCCAGTCACATTTGAAATATATCATGTAGCCTATATATATCCCTTTCAAACACACATGCATTTTCTTTCATTCTTTTGACTTTTTTAGCTAAAAGGTCAATGGCTTTCCAAACTAGAAGGTGGCTGAGGATCAGAAAGACACTTTTATGGAATACAGTCGGTATGAAAAACCTTAAGTTTTAGGGCCCTATGATACACCCGGCGCAAGGCGCAGCGCAAGTGTTTTTACTAGTTCAAGCCCAACGTAACAAATTAATTTGCGCTCATTTGTGCGCCCATGGGCGGAGTGGGGTCTGATTGCGGACTGCAAGACAGAGCCGTAACTGGTAATGGGCAAAACTTGTAATAGGCGTAACCTGTAATTGTTCAAATCACACGGAACAACGCGAGATCTCAAAAACGTCACATTGTCGGCAAGAAGGCGGGTCGTAGAGATAAAGCGGTAAGGATATTTTTCCGAGATAAAAGTTAAAATTTAATTCGTTAAGTAATTTGCATGCAATAGTAGGGTAACGCACATATTGGTATCTTTTCGTCGACAATATATTAAAACTAGGGCTGTCAACGTTAATGCAAGCGATTAATTTTTTCAAATGAACCCGTGAAAAAATATTTAACGCAGCATCCGTTAGATTTGTCATCCTTTGTCTAGCCTTACATGTTGAAAGCACGCTCTTATTCGTGTACAGGCTTTAAAACTACGTAAGCGTTATTTGAAACAGTTGCTTTGACATGTTCAATGAAGATAGATCACTTTTAAACTGTGACACGTGTCTGTTAACCGTGTGCTCTCAATGTGTATTCTGTTTTGTTAACCGTGTGCTCCCAATGTGCATTATGTTTTTCTTTTTTTTTTATTATTGATGGATATTTATGTATGAAATGAATGAAATGGCATGTGATGATTAATGGGGGTGTGTACATTTGTGATTGGTTGTTTAATGAATAAAATCACCTTGAGTGAGCACAGCTGCAGCTGTGTGTGTTGCAAGTCAGATATGTTGTTGCGTTTACTCTGTGAACAGGTTATGGGCCCAGAACGTCAGGAAGTCAAGCGCTTGTTTAAGTAGAACCATGAGTAGGCCTAACGCCAGAAAAACGGAACATAGCGGTCGCTGGTCGCGGCTACTGTTCGACGGGGATGAAAGGAATTATGAACTTTGAGAGGTTAAGAACGTTTGAGGTTAAGGAGTGAAGATGTCACACTGATAGTGCATGGAGTTGCTGGAATGACCATCAAGGTGAAAACCACGCGATATCTTCTTCGAGTCAGAGTCAAGACTGATGAGGACAAAGAAAGAGCACACGAGCTTCTCTGTTATGGCTTGGATGAAATTGCTAAAGTGCATACCCACATGGAAAGAACCTATATGAGGATATATGCACATATATGAAACCTATATGCAGTATATATGAACATATATGCTCATATATATGCTGCATATATGAGTATATACAGTTGTGTTCAAAATTATTCAACCCCCAATGCTGTAAATGGTTTTAGGGAATTTAGTGTACATTTGTAATTGTATTCAGAATGAAATCCTACAAGGACTTCTTAAAGAACCATATGCAACTAAAATGACATCAATTAGTTTTGTAATACAGTAGTAAATGTTTTTTGTGTATTCTTCATTGACATAATTATTCAACCCCTTAAAGACTACCACTCTGAAGAACAGAGGTTCAATGAAGTGTTTTCAATCAGGTATTGAAAACACCTGTGGATATCAGGGAGCAGCAATAAATCCTAATAAGCACCAATTAGGCAGCTTTAAAATGACTGTGATACTCAGCTCCTTCTAGACATTTACTGGTGTGGTTACAAACATGGTGAGGTCAAGAGAATGGTCCAGGAAGACAAGAGAACAGGTGATTACTCTTCACAGGAAGGGCAATGGCTATAAGAAGATTGCAAAGATGTTGAACATACCACGAGACACCATAGGAAGCATCATTCGCAAATTCAAGGCAAAGGGCACTGTTGAAACGCTACCTGGTCGTGGCAGAAAGAAGATGCTGACTTCGACTGCTGTGCGCTACCTGAAGCGTAGAGTGGAGAAAAGTCCCCGTGTGACTGCGGAGGAACTGAGAAAAGATTTGTTAGATGTGGGTACTGAAGTTTCTGCTCAGACAATACGGCGCACCCTGCATAATGAAGGCCTCCATGCCAGAACTCCCAGGCGCACCCCCTTGCTGTCCCCAAAGAATAAGAAGAGCCGACTGCAGTATGCCAAAAGTCATGTGGACAAACCACAGAAGTTTTGGGATAGTGTTCTGTGGACTGATGAAACAAAATTAGAACTGTTTGGGCCCATGGATCAACGCTATGTTTGGAGGAGGCCTATGAAGAAAAGAACACCTTGCCTACTGTGAAGCATGGCGGGGGGTCAATCATGCTTTGGGGCTGTTTTGCTTCTGCAGGTACTGGGAAGCTTCAGCGTGTGCAAGGTACCATGAATTCTCTTCAGTACCAGGAGATATTGGATGACAATGTGATGCAGTCCGTCACAAACCTGAGGCTTGGAAGACGTTGGACCTTTCAACAGGACAATGATCCCAAGCATATCTCCAAGTCCACTAGAGCATGGTTGCAGATTAAAGGCTGGAACATTTTGAAGTGGCCATCGCAGTCACCAGACTTAAATCTGATTGAGAACCTCTGGTGGGACTTAAAGAAAGCAGTTGCAGTGTGCAAGCCTAAGAATGTGACTGAACTGGAGGCTTTTGCCCATGATGAATGGGCGAAGATACCCGTAGATCGCTGCAAGACACTTGTGTCAAGCTATGCTTCACGTTTAAAAGCTGTTATAACTGTAAAAGGATGTTGTACTAAGTACTAAGATTGAATGTCACTTGGGGGTTGATTAAAACTGCTAATGATGTGAGCTCAGAAAAGACATTTGTGGTTATTTCATTATAAATTTTATGTTATATTTGTCTGACCTACACGTGCCTCTTTGATTTAATTGTAAGCAGGATGACTGAATGATCATAATCAATGTCAAACCGACGAAACAATCAATTTCAGTGGGGGTTGAATAATTTTGAACACAACTGTATGCTGCATATATGCTGCATATATGCCTATATTTGCTGCATATATGCGTATATATGCAAAATTGAGTTGCATATATGTGCATATACAGGCCATATAGGTCTCCTGTATTGCTTCTTTATATCCACATATAAGCCCTATATGTACATACAACATATGTCTCCTATATAGCTCATGGCAGGATCTGGTTATTTTGTAGCTCATATCCCACACGGAAAAAACCTATATAAACCTATATGTTTTAATATAGGTTTTGATATAGGTATTTAATATATGTGACATATAAAATTGGCAGTTTTCCTGTATTATATGTACATATATGCACATATATGCGTACACATATGCGCATATATGCACATATATGCATAAATATATGCGTACATATATGCACACATATGCGCATATATGCACATATATGCATAAATATATGCGTACATACATGCACACATATGCGTACATACATGCTTACACATATACTCATATATGCAGCATATATATGAGCGTATATGTGCATATATCCTCAAATAGGTTCTTTCCCTGTGGGATCTCACTTTGGAAACTGTCATACACGATGCCTAGCTCATATTTTCTAAAATCAAGGCAATAAGTAACAAACTAAAAAAAAAATGCAAAAAACGTATGTATGTGCGAACACGTGAAATTGGTATCACATGTAATTGGCATGTTATGGAATTTAACTATGGCAAATAAGTAAGAGGAGATGGAAAGCTATGTCTACACGTTTTCCTGAAACATTTAAGGTCAATTCTTTCTTGAATAAAGATAGTGGAAAGGAAGGAAATTTACAACAAAATGGTTTGCCGTTTTTTATTTTGTCAATCAAGCCTTTTTTCCAATTTCAAGTCACTTCCAGATTCACATTACAGCTCATACACATCCACACATTCATCGTTACATCCAACAAATGCAATGCGAAATGCAATGTTTTCTATTTTGTGACGTCATCCGAATGCGGCGTAGTTGATGACGTCATCCACATGCGGCGAAAGATACCGGCTGGGAGAAAAAATGGCGATATAAACATTGGAGATCCGCTATGTCTTACTTGAATGGAATGAGGGTGAGGATAGAGGGGCCTATACTATTTTTGCCCTCGACTGTGTCCCGAGTTTTTCATTTAAAGATTTTCTGAATTCAGAATTTTTGACGTGGCAAGTATGTTACACCCTAACTTACAGCTGACGTTATGTAGTTACATACCACATTAAATGGTTTTGCTCGTACTTAAAGAAGTGTAAAATGGATTTTGCTAGGTACCTGTCTAGCAATAGCTTAGCTTTCTGGCTCATGTTAGCTACCTAATTTCAATTCAATTCAAGTTTATTGATATAGCGCTTTTCACAATGTGTATTGTTTCAAAGCAGCTTTACAGGGGCAAACAGGAAAAACAGATAAGTTAGAACACAGCACAGTGCATGGTGTTTATACAATGAGTAAGATCATTCTAATAAATAATATCTAATTTATAAATAAATAAATGAATGAATGCAGTCTCCCGGTGAGCAGGACAACACTGCCCTGCTGTGGCGAGGAACCAAAACTCCAATGATTGATTAATGGAGAAAAAATCCTCGGGAGAAACCAGGCTCAACCGGGAGGGCCAGATCCCCTCTGACGTGTCATAGCTGCACTCAAACTGTGAGTTACCAACAGTGAGTTAAGCAGTAAAGGCAATAGTCAGAAACTAAAGGCTGGGAATGCTAACAGCCGGAGTGCTAATAGCGAATGGTCGTACAAAACAAATTTATCTGTGCGTTATATGACGATATTTGATATGTGATACACTGAAGGATAGGTTTAACCCTCTGTGAGTTATCAATTTAGAACATAAATATTAAGAAATAACAGGAATAATCGATTTATTTAGAAAAAGTTTGACGGAGCTCTGTCTCAAACCACGCTCTCTCAGCAAACAGGAAGTAGGATTTCTGTTCTCTGGTTGTGGCAGATTTGCTAATGTTAGCGAATTCCAATTGGGACTAATGTTAGATTTGGTAAAGTTAAACATGATTAGACAAACGTTTGCAGTAACATTTCAATTTTATTGCAACAGAATTTGAAAAAACTCTCCAAATTAAACTGTGTGCAATCGAGATGGAGAAGGAGGACACACAAGGGCAAACAAAACGTCCTCACATCCCAAAATCAAATTACAGTGAGCAACAGGGGCAGACTGGGAATGCTTCAAAGAAAAGGTAACTGACTGCACCAATTGGTGCTTTACTTAAAGTTATCTCCCCCTCTCTCTCTTGTTTCTTAATGTGTAGGCATGTGTTTAGGTTTGTTATTGTGTCATCTATGATGATTTCATGTGCTTTGTTGACAAGATGTATGTGCAAGGTGGTGTAACGTCTTGGTTACGTATGAAACCTCAGTTCCCTGATGGAGGGAACGAGACGTTGTGTCGAGAACCAATCAACTCTGACTACTATAGAAAAGGCCAATGAAATTTGGCGAATGAAATTTGCATGTCGGGCTCCGCCCCCGGATATCCGTTATAAAAGGAAGCCGGCGTGCAGCATTCATTTACCTCTTGTTCTGAAGAGCCTGAGAGCCTCTCACAACTGCAACAGAAGACGATACGCGTTTGTGGCATAAGGGACACAACTTCCTTCCATCAGGGAACTGAGGTTACATACGTAACCAAGACGTTCCCTTTCTGTCGGTCTCTAGACGTTGTGTCGAGAACGACAGATGGGGTTGCCTATGGAACACGCCACAACGCTGTATCGCGTCACAATCTCAGCGAAGCGTCGGTAACAAGCCTGGGCGTGTCAGCTCGAAGCTTCGTGAAACTGTAACCTTCCAGTGTGGTGGTCGGGGGGTCCCAGAGCTTTCTTGGAGAAAGATGGGGCCCTAGCCTGGGTGATGGTCTCAGCCGTAAAGGGGGAATAGCCATCTCAGGATCTTCTCGTCCCGTCTAGAGACCAGACATGGGTGTTCCAGAGGTCTGATCTGGGATGCCAGAACGTGTCCTTCCCCTGAGAGAGCAGGTCCTCTGTCAGGGGAATGGTTCAGGGGGAGTCGCTGTCCAGAGCATCAACTCTGAAGCCAAGTGTGGTTAAACCAGTGCGGTGTAACCAATAAGACTTGGTGCTCCTCTTCCCTGACCTTGCACAGTGTCTGTGCAAGGAGGCTCCTGGGGGTGAAAGTGTGCTTCCGCCCATCAGCTGAGCGCCGGGGCATCCGTGCCGAGGGGGGCTTCGGTCAGGGAGTACCAAAGCAGACAATGGGTGGTGTCGCGGGAGGCAAAGAGGTCTATCTGTGCCTGTCCGAACAGCACCCAAATGAGCTGGACCGGGGATGGAGTCGCCACTCTCCGCAAGGCGTATACTGATGAGAGAGCGCGACGGCTGTCTGGTTCAGTTTGCCTGGGATGTGTGTGGCCCGCAGGGAGCGGATCACCTGCTAACTCCACAGGAGGAGGCGTCGGGCAAGTTGTGTTAGCTGCCATGAGCGTACGCCACCCTGGCGATGTACGGTACGGCTGTCATGCTGTCCCGGAGGACCAACACGTGCTGGCCCTGCACTTGATGACGGTGCCTTCTCAGCGCAAGCCGCACAGCCCACAACTCTAGGCAATTGCATGCCAGCGCAGACGGGGGCCCGTCCAGCGCCCCGCTACTGCGTGCCCGTTGCACACTGCACCCCACCCCTGCAGCGAGGCGTCCGTCGTCACCACAACGTGCCTCGTAATCTGCCCGAGGGGAACCCCCCTGGAGGAAGGTCATGGAAGACCAAGGGGTTAGGGTGCGTCGGCAGCAGGGCGACATCACCATGCGCCTGCTGTCGGTGTGCCACGCTGTCCTCGGAACTCGACTCTGTAGTCAGTGTTGAAACGGTCTCATGTGCATCAACCCGAGGAGTATTACCCCGGCGGAGAATGCCATGTGTCCCAGGAGCCTCCAGTTCAACACTGACTAAGCGCGTGCTGCAGACAGCTGCTCCGTCATGGTGCAGAGTTTAGTTCCATACCGAGAAAGAGGATGCTCTGCACTGGGGAGAGTCTGCTCTTTTCTCGGTTGACCTGAAATCACAATCGATCTAGATGCCGGAGCACCAGGTCCCTCTGTGCACACAACAGATCTCGCGAGTGTGCCAAGATAAGCCAGTCGTCGAGATCGTTTAGTACCCGCAGGGACAGACCGAAAGGGAGGACTCTGTACTGACATGCCCACCCCTCGAACGCGAACCGTGGAACGGGGCGGTGTCGAGAGGATCGAGACATTAGAGTAAGCGTCCTTCAGGTCGATTGCCACGAACCAATCCTGATACCTGATAGATGTCAGGATGCGCCTCTGCGTGAACATCTGAATGGCAGCTTGTGAGGGTGCTTGTTCAGGGTACGCAGACCGGTGGGGCGCAGACCGGTGGGGCACAACCCGCTGTCTTTCTTGGGAATGATGAAGTGCAGGTCGTGACCCACTGAACATCCTGGTTTTAGGGACGAACTCAACGCCTGTTTCGCCAGAAGGGTGGTGACCTCTACCCGAAGATCGGAGGCGTCCCTGCCTCTGACAAAGGGAGAGATGATGCCTTGAAACTTGGGAGAGTCTCTGGCGAGCTGGATCGAGTAACCAAGACGGACCGCCCGCATTAGCCAGCGAGACAGTGTGGGCAGCTCTCGAGCTCCCAGGGACTCTACAGGGTGACCAAGGGGGCAGTCTGCTTCATCATTCCCACGGGGGGTGGTTCGTCGGCTGGGGGTCCCCGTCTGTGGCGGGGGGTCCCCGGAGGGAAGGTCGGCTCGGCCTTTTTACCTGCCTGGCGGGACAATGGCACGCACTGTCGGTTTGAGAGTGGTAACAGCTGTCGTATGTGTACGACCTCACACCTCGCCAGGGTATGAGGTCGGTTCGCCGAGCACAGTCCAGTGGAGTGTGCAATCGGCTGCAAGTACATCCGGGGAGAACGGAAAAACTCTTTGAGTAAGTGGGCGCCAGGCCCTGAAAAGGGCCCGGCTTTGGTGAAGAGGCAGGAATCGTCCCGTACCGACCGATCAGAGCTGTGGCTCTGAAGGTTCGGGCCCGATATTGTTCTCCTTGGAGTCTTCCCGTCAGTGTCCCTTCTCATGAGAAGTTTGCTGACGGGGTGGAGGTTTTCCTCCTCGACATCTGCTTCCGGGGTGCCGGCTGTGGGAAGTAAGGGAGGTGGAGCTGGTTTTCACTGGAGCGATCCGAGAGTGGAGCGCTCCAAGTTTTACACAGCTCCTCATGCACCTCCGGAACCCGGGTTAGCATGAATGACATCATTTCTGCTTCCTCCTAACTCGACCGCTGGGGATGGAGCTCGGATTCGTCAGAGTCGGATGTCAGTCTCCATCCGATGCTGTGAGCGACATCTCATACGTGTGTGCGTGAGAATCCGGCAGTATGCCACCGCCAGTTGGGGAACGTTCAGAAGAGCGAATCGGGGTGCGATCGGCCCGTGAGCACTTAGCTGGCGGGTTTACGTTCGCAGAGTTCCCCATATCACTAACGCTGCTAACGTGGATGGTCATCGGGGCCGTAGCCACAGATGTCACAGCCCGAGTAGCAGACGAAATGGTGGTTGGTTCCCGTAGGAAGACAGCCACCCGTGACCGCAACTTCTAAATGACAATCTGCCCGCAGTGCGCGCAGATGTGTCAACGAACGCTGCTTCAGTGTGCTGGACGCCCACACACCTAATGCAGCGATCGTTTCAATCCCCTGCCGCACCCAAGAGAACAGCGGAACATGATGTTCTCGATCTGTGTGCGTGAGAATCCGGACGGTATGCCCCCGCCGGTTGGGGAACGTTCACAAAAGCGAATCGGGGTAAGATCGGCCCGTGAGCACTTAGCTGGCGGGTTTACGTTCGTAGAGTTCCCCATATCACTAACGCTGCTAACGTGGGTGGTCATCGGGGCCGTAGCCACATATGTCACAGCCCGGGTAGCAGGAATGGTGGCTGGTTCCCGTAGGAAGACAGCCACCCGTGACCGCAATTTCTGAATGACAATCTGCCCGCAGTGCGGGCAGATGTGTCAACGAACGCTGCTTCAGTGTGCTGGACGCCCCCACACCTAATGCAACGATCGTGTCCATTCCCTGCCGCACCAAAGAGAACAGCTGCGCTGGAGAATGCTCAGTCAGTCTTGAAAAGGACTTTTAGATCAAATCTCACACACCTCGGCACTGCCGAGACGCCCAGGGGAAGGTCGCTGCAGGTAGGGACGATCCGCTGCTATACGTCGTAGATCCGGCAATGTAGAAGAAGAAGAAGAATTCATAGAATTCGTTCTGTTCGTAGTCATGAGCGAAGGCTCTGAAGAACAAAAGGTAAATGAATGCTGCACGCCGGCTTCCTTTTATACCGGATGTCCGGGGGCGGAGCCCGGCATGCAAATTTCATTCGCCAAATTTCATTGGCCTTTTCTATAGTAGTCAGAGTTGATTGGTTCTCAAGGGCGAACCCCCATCTGTCGTTCTCGACACAACGTAGAGAGACCGACAGAAAGGGAACTTAAGTTAATAAGAGTTGGGCTAAAAGTCAGTCTGTCTCTCTCTGTCTCTCAAGATTGACAATAAAAAGGGAGCGGCTTCCATAAACACCAGGAGGGTGAGAAGCAGGAGGAGGGTCATGACAGACTTTCAAAGAACAAAAGTCTCAAAGAACAAAAGACTTTCAAAGAACAAAATGACTGTTAACAATGCAGTCCCCATGACAGACATGTGCATATGAAAGAACGATGGCGCTAAAAAAAAGGGGGGGGTGACGTTTCCAATTAGAATTTCTTTCAGATTTAGCAGAATCCAATAAGAATCTTCCTATTGACGTGTTTACATGACGCATTTTTTATTATCATCAGCCCTTATTCAAAATATGTGTCCAATCGCAGCTGTACTGTAAGCACTTCGGGTTCCTGATGAAGCACTATTTTATTATATTATTACTATTATATTATACTGTCTAATTATTTTTGTCGCCAGCTGCCACCCGAGGGCAGATAGGCACATCTATCAATTCCAAGCTCACGGAGCTGAGAAGATCCTCCAGATAATTTTCTGTATAATTTTTGAAGTTGTACTGTTTGATTGTTCCTATATAAATAAAAAAAAATAATTCCTACATTTTGGGCTTTTTTATGTTGTCTAGCAGCTATTGATTTTAATAATTTTACTAATATATAGGTGAGCATATAGGTGGACATATGTGCGCCTATATGCATGCATATATGTCCATATATGTACGCATATATGTAAGCATATTTGTACGCATATATGTGCATATATGTACGCATATATGTGCGTATATTTACGCATATATTTACGCATATATGTACGCATATATCTGCATATATGTACATATAATATAGGAAAACGGCCAATTTTATATATGTCACATATATTAAATACATATATAAAAACCTATATTAAAACATATAGGTTTATATAGGTTTTTTCCGTGTGGGTAGAGTCATCAAACCTAAGCAATTGCAGAGATTCTTCCCAGAAGTCAAGCTTGAAGAGTTGGTAAGACCTAAAGAGATTGAACTTCTGATTAGCCATCGTGAAGGGAGATTAGCCCCACATTGAGTAAAGGTTTTGGGGGATCTTGTCTTATGGGACAGTCTTTTGGGAAAGACCGTAAGCAGAGCTCATCCAGACTTATTTGAGGAAATTAATGTAGCTGCATATGAGTCCAAAACACATTTTGCTTGCTCCATGAGAACAGCCGCAGCAAAATATGAAGAGAAAGTGGGAGGACCTGAAGAAATGCAAGTGATGTCCAAGTCAGTCCAACTACTTCAAGAAACCAGAGCTGAGACAAACATTGCAGCTGTTAGCAACCGTGAGTTCTTGGAATGGTGGAAGTGGGACAGCATTGGGGCAGCTTGTTAACCGATGTGTGGAGCTTGTCGCTGTGGGAACTGTCAGCCAGGTGGTAAGGAGATGACCTTGGCAGAGGAAAGAGAGCTTGAGATTATAAAAGAGTGTCTTACCTATCTAGAAAATGATTTTCACAGCAAGTCTCCTCATTGGCATGCAAAATATCCCTGGACTGAAAATCCAGCTTCCCTTCCCAATAATAGAAGTCGAGTAGAGGCAACATTTCTGAGAACAGAAAAGCAGCTCAAGAGGGAGCGAGAGTGGCAAATTGCTTATACAGCTCAAATTAATGAAATGGTGGAACGCGAAGCAGCAATCAAGCTCACTGAAGATGTGATTACTTCCTGGAATGGACCAGTATGGTATGTTAGTCATCTGATTGCACCAAATCCTCACTCAGTTACGACTCCAGTGCGCTTGGTATGGAACAGCACTCAGAAATTTAAAGGAGTGAGTATGAATGATCTTCTGAAAGGCCCCGATTTTCTTAATCCGATCAGAGCTGTCCTTCTAAGGTTTAGGAGAGGAGTTTATGCTGTCTTAGGAGATATCTGTAAGATGTACAACTCTGTATGGCTGGAGGAGAGAGAAATGCATCTACATAGGTTTCTGTGGAGAGATGATCCGAGCGAAAAGATAGTAGAATATGCAATCACCAGAGTTAACATCGGCGACCGACCAGCCGGGTGTATTTTTTTTTTCTTTACATATTTTTTTTTTCTTTACATCTTGACATCAATTAACTTTTCCAAGCGGAAAAGGAAAATGAGAATGGGACAAAACCTCCTCAAAGAGGAGGTCAGGGCCAAGACTCCTAATCCTTTGACAAGAAGAGTGCTACTGAGTCAGGTGGCAGGACTGTATGATCCGATTGGCCTGGTCACACCGGTTAAGCAGAAAGGAGCTATCCTTGAACGAAGGGCATTTCAGGAGGCAGGACGTGGGAATTTGACCAAAGATACATGGGATATACCACTGTCAGAAAACCTCAGAGAAGAAGCTATTAAAGTGTTTGAGGAGTATGTTCAGCTGAGCAAGATAACGTTTCCCAGAGGCTTAACACCTGGAGGCTGGAGAGGAAAACCGTTGGGAATAATGTTCTCTGATGGAAGCGATAAGACCTTTGGAGCTGTAACATATTTCAGGTGGGAAACAGACCAAGGCATTGAAGTGAGGCTAGTTGAATCCAAGGCCAAATTGACTCCTTTGGATCAAAAAGGGGAAGCAGTCAAGGCTGAAATGTGTGGTGCAGTTTATGCAGCCAGACTTAGAAAGTATATTGGGAAACATTGCCAAGTAGAGATTGACCAATGGTTCCATCTGGTGGACTGCCAAACAGTGTTGGGAGATATTCAGCGGGCTAGCTATGGCTACCAGTCCTTCTTCACAAACAGAATTGGAGAGATCCAGAGAACTACACTTGTTAAGGATTGGTGGTGGATCCCAGGTGACTTAAACGTTGTGGATATTATCACAAGGGGAGGTAGTCCAGAAGGCCAGAAGATTCTGCATGGCAGAGAGGGCCTGTGTTCTTGAAGTGGCCAGTAGAGGATTGGCCAATTAAGTCAGCTGCTGAGGTTGCAACTTCTGCAAGAGAAGCTATTAACAAACTTCAGAGGAAGGCATTCTCTGCAGTACTAACCAGAAGTCTGGCTAAGAAAGAGCAAGACTCAGACATCCTGCAGAAAACTAAAGTGAAAGTTCATAAGGATGGAGAGAAGGGAAGGATGACTGATGGCGTAGTAGCAAGCAAAGTACATGATGTTGAAAAATTCAGCAAATTGTCCAGGCTGGTCAGAGTTACTGCTTGGGTACGTCGAGCTGTTAAGAAGTGGCTGAAGATAAGAACTAAGACATCGGGTTCATCAAAGTGGGAGGTAAAGTCTTTGGATGGAAGAGTCAATGAAGCTATCTTGACAGTAAGTGAACAGGAGGATGCTCTTGAAGATCTCTTTCTAGCAGCCCAAGAGAACGTGGTCTTTCCTGATACTACCCTCAGTAGGTTGGCAGTGTACAAGGATGAAAATTTTGGACTGTTTGTTTGTGGAGGAAGAATTCAAATCTTCAATGAGGACAAAACTGCAGTTCCAATCTTACCATATAATGCATATGTGTCTACACTTTTGGCTCAGGAAGCTCATCAAGTAAACCATGAAGGAGTGGCTAGAACTTCGTTCAGAATTAGAAGAAAAGCTTGGGTTGTAAAAGGCCGCAGACTAGCTAAGAAATCTGTAGACTGCTGTGTGACCTGCAGAAAGGCAAGGTTGAAACAATGCCAACAGATTATGGGAGACCTTCCACCAGAGCGGTCTGAACCAGCTGCACCATTTGAGTTCACAACCCTGGATTTGTTTGGACCTTTTCTGGTAAAAGATGAGGTAAAAAAGAGGATGGGACTCAAAGTTTAGGGAGTTGTCTTCTGTTGTATGGCATCAAGAGCTATCTATACTGATATTGTCAGTGACCAATCAACAGAAGGATTTCTGCTGGCACACCAAAGATTTACAGCTTTAAGAGGACATCCAAGGAAACTGTGGTCAGACTCAGGATCAAATTTCATAGGGGCCAAGCCTGTACTTGAAGATCTTCACAGGTTCCTAGAGCGACAAGACGGGGTAAAGTTAGAAATTGAAGCAGCCAAGAACGGCACAGAGTGGTCTTCGAAAATTCATCCTGCAGATTCTCCTCACCGTAATGGAGCAGCAGAAGCGGCTGTCCGTCTGGTTAAGCGGGCCCCCAAGAATTTAGGCTGTAATAGAGTTATGTCATGGGGGGAATTTCAAACTTTTCTTTACACTGCAACCAATTTGGTCAATGAAAGACCTATTGATGCCAGGACACAAAGTCGGGAAGACTGCGTGGAATACGTAAGTCCAAACTCTCTTCTCCTGGGACATAATGGAAAAAGAGGGGATCAAGGAAGTTTTGAGTATGAAGGCTATCCATACAAAAGACTAAGAATCATCCAGGAAGAAGTCAACAAGCTCTGGAGAAATTGGTGTCAGCTGGTAGGTCCTAACCAGTTTATAAGAAACAAGTGGCATAGTAAAGAGCGGAATGTTGCTGTGGGAGATGTGGTATGGTTGGCTGACCAGAATGCTCTAAGAGGTCAGTATAAGCTGGCCAGAGTCGTCAATGTAAATGCAGACAAGAAAGGAACTGTAAGAGATGTAATGGTCAGAGTATTCCCCAGCTATCCTGTCTCGATTGTTAAACCAAACCAAGCAGAAACAGCCAAGAATGTCAAACCAGCAAAAAGGCTATGTGACAAGATCCCAGCTACGATTCTGCATCGGGATGTGAGACATTTGGTTGTTCTGATTCCCATTGTAGAACAGTAAAGAGATTTCAGCCAAGAAGTGTGTGTGACCTCCTTGGGTCAGTTGACCAAGAGCTCAAGTGGGAGGTGTTGAGCTGAATTTGAAATTGAAGAAAAAAAAGGACTATTATATATTCATCATTGTTAAATAAAGAGATTTAAGATCAAAATGAGTGCAGCCTATTGGTTGTGAGCACAAAGTGCAACCTGGAAGAAGCAAGGAAGCTGATTGGCCATTGAAACTGCACATGGCACATATATGCAGGTGTGTGTGATTACCAGCAAGCAGAAAGATCTTTTGGTAACAGTGGATTGCTTCTTCCACCCAAGTTGGTGGGTTTGGTGGTTGTAAAGCCAAAAGAGAGAGAGATCTTTTGGTAACAGTGGATTGCTTCTTCCACCCAAGTTGGTGGGTTTGGTGGTTGTAAAGCCAAAAGAGAGAAAGATAGTTCAAAGACTGCTGGGAAAGGCCACAATGTGTTCATCAACTTTGAGATGCTACTTGTAGGACAAAGATTAATTTATTTAGAGACTACAAATGTTGTGTATGTTTGGAAGTTGTTTGTTGATGCTAGCAGTAATAGCATCCAACATGCTAATTGGACATGTGCCATGTGCATTTGCTTTTACATTGATATGTCAACTGTTAATATCTTAACAATGTTGTTTGTACTTTAATATAATTGAATGTACATTGTTCTCAATACTGTGTGTAGTGACTCATATATTTATATTTATTTATTTCTGTATAGGTTATTAAGCTAACCATCTGAAATTATCATTGAAACAAGTACAAGACCCAATCATTCTTGAGAGATTTCCAATAAATTGCTTCGATGTAGCCATAACAGTATCCTCCTGATTCTGCAACATAGTCTCAGTGAACGACTTGCTAGCAGTAGTCAATCAAGACAGTGTGCAACAGCAGCCACAAGGTTTTGTTGACAAGTCTTACACGCACAAAGAACCCTTGCCCTGACCTGATTTGACCACGCAACCTTCTGATCTTGAGTCAGACGCACTACTGTTGCACCACAAGGTCTCTCACTGGGTAATTGCCAACCGATGTGCATAGTAAGACTTTGACGAGCAGCCTCGTGATGCAACTTGCATCCAGACATGTGTCAGCTGTGCTGTATGTTGCAACGAAAAGCCTAACTCCTACCTTTGTGGGCTCTAACCACCAGCCTTTCGAATTACAGCCATACATGCTAAACGATGGCGCCACAGAGATGGACAAAAGCAGGAAAGCCATTGAGGGACGGCGGCAGAAATAGACATGGAATTTGTTTCTCAAACTGAGCAACGGCTTGAATTGGAAAGAAACAGCAGAGCTTTGCAAAGTCATAAATACGCACAACAATATTGCGGCGGTTTTCAGTGAGCCGTTTTGGCAACATGACGGTTAAGAGTCGCCATGTGTTGTGTATTTTTCCAAGATGCTACCTAAAGATTCCATCACTCGCCTGGGAGCTGAGGCCTTGGTGAAAGACACCACGAATGGAAGTCACTTGCACATGAACGTAGAGCTCGAACCCACGACCCTGAGATTAGAAAGACGTGGCTCCCTCAAACCGGTGCGGTAAAACAATAAGGGTAGTAGGTGAGGCACACCAGTTTGTAATAATCCTGTGTGTGGATTTCCAGTGGACGGTCTCCATTCTGTTAGAAGGAAATAAAGAAAACAAAAAAGGAAAATAGTCTTACTTTATCGTTTGGCTATTCTGTCACGTGTTGTTTTAGTAAGCAAACAAGAAAGGGAAGCATTCCACAAAAGGTATTTAATAAATCCACAGCAGCACACAGGAGAAATCACAAGAACAGAACCAGGGTGTAATTTTTGCAGGAACAAGCCAGATCAGGATCTGACACTTTTGGCTGACATTTGGCTGATCCCGGTCCTCAAGCACTAATGGAAAACGTTTGTGCTGACCTGTTGTTTATATATATATATTTCATATATATATTTTCATCATAATAGCATTAACTATTTATTTTGATACTGAACAGGCTGTCAAGTTTGAGATGATGGAATATTGTGTGTGCGTGTAAGTCACTGGCGCAATCATTTGAGCGGTTACTTATAATAAGCAGTCTGCCAAGTTGTAAAGCCGAAAATTAAGGAATAACAAAGTTTTGGCTTGGAAAAAAGGAGTCGACACGGAATCACTCTAACGAGTCGTTCTAATTTCAGATCTGGCTCGGACTTGCATCACTGCGACAGAGAGACTAGAGGGGAGATCTGTATCACTGTGCCCGTTGGGAGAGATTCTGTGGCTGGCAAAATGGCTGTCTTGCCAAGAACGAGGCCCTTGGGAAAGGGGCGGGCCTGCTGACTTACCTGCCTGTAGTCTTTGCTCTTCGCTCTTCGCCAAGTGGAGAAGTGACGATCTCTTTGGCAGGGCAGGGACCTTCCCGGTGCGACTCGACACCGGTGTTGTCGCTGGAGTTGTGCTCAATGTCCTGGGTCTACCTGGGGTGTACCTGTGAGAGCCGCTTTGTCTACCAACGGTGAGTCGATGCTCTGCGTCCACGAGGGCTGCCTGAGGGGGGCCACTGAGGCAGGAGGGGAGGCTTGTTGGTGAGCAGACATATGACTTAGTTTGACTTCATGACTGCAGTTAATGTCCGGCCTATTTTAGCAATTGTACCGTGCAATCTATCAGTTTCAAACATATCCAAATCCATCGTTATATCTACCGTTTATATAACATCCATCACTGAAACGCTGTGCAAACAAACCTAAACTTCACTATCGCAAGAATAACGAGCTGCCGCACAGCAAACCAGCTGGAGTGGTTTGATAGCCTTTGTAGGAAGACCAGTTAGGAGAGTATCGCAGTAGTCCAACCTTGAGATGACCAGGAACTGGACAAGGAGTTGTGCTCAGTGAGATAGGGTCTAACCTTGCTAATGTTGAATAAGCCATATCTGCATGAACACATTGTCTTTGTAATAATTGAAGGATGGCTGTTTATCAAACATGACTCAAAGGTTCCTGGCTGTTTTGAAAGGAGTGATTGTGGTATTGCCAAGTTGGATAGTGACATCGTGTTGCACCATGGGGTGTGCTGGAAATACAAGAAATTCTGTCTTGGCATGGTTCAGCTGGAGGTGATGCTCTCTCATCCGATCTGAGATGTCTTCTAGGCAGGCTGTAATGCGAGCTGCTACAGCTTTGTGCGTTCGATCCCAGGGGATTGCAAATACCTATGTAAAATGTATAGGATAAAGCAATGTAAGTCGCTTTGGATAAAAGCGTCTGCTAAATGTATATATAAATGTAAATGTACAGTTGTATCCTCTGGGTGAAACAAGATTTATATTTGGGTGTCGTTAGCATAACATTGATACAACAATAAATGTTTCTGCTGGGCACTGGATGACGTCATAGGCTTATTAACATATATCTGACGTTATCGCATAGTTTTGTATGTTGCAACTTTAGACTGGTTTTGCTTCTACTTTCTAAAAATTCTGCTTTTTAATACAGCATGTTGCCCAATAAAGTCGTTCTGGTAGACATGTTTTCATTGCTTCATATTATTATCAAACGGCCAGTAACAGTGTCCTGTTTTTGTAAATGCCACTTTGTAATCATTTATTCACAAGTTATCCGGCATATGGTGAACTCATGTTTTCAAATGTGCCGCTCACTGCACAGAGTAGTATACGCTGAGAGAAGCGAACCCTGCACCTGGAAAGAAAGACCACGTACTCGCGGGGCTGTAGTATTGCCAGCATTTTCACTCTGAACAAAAGTCACTAAAGGGGTCGGAAAAGTCACTAAACCTAGTGAAAGAGTTGCTAATCAACACTGCTGAGACAAATTAGGAATGGGAAAGAGTGCGTCACAGCGAAGCTACATCCGTCAAAATAAAGGTACATCATATCGATATTTTATGTGTGGCATCGATGCATCGTATCATTAGAAATTGAATCAAATATCTATCCATATTGATGTATTGTTACACCCCTACTAAATACTGAATGTTTTTATACATCCAATCAAATTGCAGAGAAAGACGAAAGCCACGCCCACTATTTTTCTCATTCAAAATTACATTTCATGCTGAAATGTGTTAAAATAACGGAAGCAAAAACAACTTCAATATTCAATATTTACCAGTCAAGTTTGTTTTAAGTTGTTTTTTGAATGTTGAGCGAAATGTGGTTGACCGGATTGCATTTGAAAGATGAACAATCTATCATTTAAAATAGATTCCAGTCAGATATGTATAAAAGTCTGATTATGACTGACAATGTAAACAAGAATGCTTAATTTGAAACTTTTCATGTAATGTTCATGGATTTAAGATAAATTATATAAGCCTTTTTTTAAGTTCTTCTTGACAATTTAATTATTAATAATGCCAAAATGTTTTTGTACTCAACAAAGAACGGTTTTATTCAGTTTCAATCAGTTTAGCCATATAAATATTATTGGGCTTTTAATCCTTAAAAAGAGCAACTCTTCATGCTTATAGGACAGTTGATCTGCAGTCATAAATCACTAGTCAGTTCAATGGTCTGGTGTCGACTGTGTTTGTTCTTACTTTAAGATCATTTGGAGCACGGAACAAAAACAAATCGGGGGTGAGGCTGTGATTTCAGATATGTTGCACTCACATGTAAACACTTTCAGGTGTACACCATTGGTTGACTGATGCTTTTGCTTCTTTGGAACTATTACTATTAATATTACCATATTAATATACAAACCAATGTTTCTTGATATTAACCGCCATGGGAACCAACGACAATCAAGTCTGCCGATCGCTCCACAGCTGCAGCCACTCAATACTCCCGGATATAAGCTGGTGAAACCAAGGCTGAAGCGAGTTTACTTTCCGGTTTCTCCTATGACTAATACTGGTTTCTTTTCTGCAACACAGAGAGCGATTAAGGATCGGCAGACTTCGCGGAAGCAGCCAAAGACGTCTTACCCACCTCGGAGTAGAAGAGAGCCAAGGAGTCACGTCTACCAGGAGCGTCAACCTAATTCCCCTACTTGCTTATCACGACTCCTAAATACGTGAATAAAAGCTCCCTTCGGGGCATGGTTAAAAGCGTCTGTTATGCTGTCTCATTCCTCTACCCGCCACAGTTGGTGGAGAATGCGGGCGCTGTGAACGAGCAAACAAGGAAGTATAACATCCTCTTCGTCCCTCTCTACCGGAAAAGTACTCTGTCTCTCTCTCTCCCTCTTGCTCTTCCCAGGAATCTTCTCTGAAATGGAGGAAATTATCCGCAAACTTACGGACCTCTCATCCAGACAGCAGGGGTTTCCGAGCAGCTAGCTAAACGCCAGGATAGAGTAGAACACCAGCTGGATATGCTCCGCGAAATCTCCGCGGTCAGAGCTCCTCTGCCGGAAGGCCGCTCTACAGCTGAGCCGATGCCCACGGAGGCTACGAGCCCCGTTTCCCGCACGTGGCTCGCTGGTTGTACTATACATCGAGAACCAGTCTCAGGGGCCCCAGAGCGCCTAGTAAAGCTTGATGGCCAGGAAGTACGCGCAACCCCTCGGGAAGTTCGGTGACACTGGTATACTCCAGTGTTCTTCGACCTCGGCCAAGAGGTAAACTTTCCCTGCCCGTAACCTGCATTCATGGCGACACCAGAGAGGTTCCTGCTTTCAGAGTTACAATCTCGGCTAAATCTGGTTCCTGGCCCGTTGATGTCGCCGTCATGGACGACCTCCCGGTCCCCCTCCTGTTAGGGAGAGATTGGCCCGGTTTTAAGCAGTTGTTAGCAGGTTCGACTCGGCCCGACTCACAGAAACTGAGAGACTACCGTCAGCGGAGGACAGCCCGACAGCGGCCCATCCTGTTAGCTACGGGGACCGAGCGAGAAGGTGAGGACATTTCAAAATACCCAAATATAATCTCTGATCTGTTTCAGCGAGTCACGGAAGGTGGCTCCTTTGGCCGCGAACAGAGAGAGGATGACCGGCTAAGATACTGCTGGGGAAAAGTACGTGTAGTAGACAAAAAAGAGCAAAACCCCGGACCCCACCCAACACCCTATTTCGTCGTAAAAAAGGGTCTGTTGTATTGTGTCGCCCTAAGAAGGGGAGAGGAAAAACACTTGTTGGTGGTCCCAAGGAGCAAGACGGCCACCGTAATGGAGCTTGCACACACACATGCCATGGCTGGACACTTGGGAGCGGCAAATACAGCCCAGCGGATACGGGACCGGTTTCATTGGCCAGGGTTAGAAGCAGAAGTGAAAAGGTTCTGCCAAGGCTGTCCTACCTGCCAGCGAACGTCGCCAAAATGACCACCTCCCACCCCTTTAATTCCTCTCCCCATCATTGAGGTACCCTTCTCTCGCATCGGTATGGACCTGGTGGGGCCACTGCCAAAGTCTGCCCGTGGCCACGAACACATCTTAGTAATCGTGGATTATGCCACTCGTTACCCGAAAGCCGTCCCTTTAAGGAAAGCTTCAGCCAAAGCCATTGCACACGAGTTGTTCATTCTCTGCACCCGGGTAGGAATCCCCACGGAAATCTTGACCGACCAGGGGACTCCCTTCATGTCCCGGCTGATGGCCGACCTCTGCCACCTCCTCAAGGTAAAACAACTACGTACTTCAGTATACCACCCACAGACCGATGTCCTTGTCGAGCGGTTTAACCAAACCCTGAAGAGGATGTTACGGCGGGTGGTGGTAGAGGATGGGCGCGATTGGGACCTCATGCTTCCCTATGTGCTCTTCGGTTTACGAGAGGTTCCTCAGGCGTCAACCGGATTTACACCCTTTGAGTTGTTGTTTGGTAGACAACCTAGGGGTCCACTGGATGTAACCCGAGAGGCCTGGGAAAACCAACCCGCCCCCCATCGAAGCGTGATAGAACACGTACAACACATGAGAGAACGTATTGATCGTGTCATGCCACTGGTCAGAGAACATCTCACAGAGTCCCAACGCGTCCAACGACGACTATATGACCGGCCCGCACAACCTAGGGAACTACAACCCGGCGATCGAGTGCTTATACTGACACCCTCACCCACCTCCAAGTTCCTCGCCTCCTGGAAGGGCCCTTGTACCGTCGTCGAGAGGGTTGGGCCAGTCAATTATCGGGTCCGTCAGCCGGGAAGACGGAAGGAGGAGCAGTTATGTCATATAAACCTCCTGAAGAAGTGGGTGGCACCCCCGGAACACATGACAGCTTTTGCAGACACGGAGCCACTGGTGCTTCATATGGGAGAACAGCTCTCCTCCGTCCAGAAGACCGAACTGAGTACCCTGGTCAGTAAATTCGCAGATGTGTTTCGTGAGCGGCCCGGGCAGACTCGGATTGTCCAGCACGAAATCCGTGCTGGACAATCCGTGGTTAGACAGCGGCCCTACCGGGTCCCTGAGGCTCGTCGACTGGCGATTGAGGAGGAGGTTACAAAGATGAGAGACCTTCAGGTAATTGAAGCATCATGTAGCCCCTGGTCCAGCCCAATCGTCATGGTCCCAAAACCGGACGGCACTCTCGGTTTTTGTAACGATTTTCGTCGGCTGAACGAGGTGTCCACATTTGACAGTTACCCGATGCCCTGGGTCGATGAGTTACTCGATAAGTTAGGTTCAGCACGCTTCATCTCAACCTTGGACCTCACAAAAGGTTATTGGCAGGTGCCCCTTACCCCGGAATCAAGGTGAGAAAACTGCCTTCAGTACACCTTCCGGACATTGGCAGTATTGGGTATTGCCTTTCGGACTTCATGGGGCACCTGCCACATTCCAACGTATGATGGATATATTGTTGAGACCTCATCAAGAGTATGCAGCCGCTTACCTGGACGACCTCGTGATTCACTCCAACAACTGGGATGAACACCTCGTCAGGTTACGGAGAGTGCTGTCCGATATAAGGAAAGCGGGGCTGGCCGTGAACCAGAGGAAGTGTCACCTCGGACTAGCTGACGCACAATACCTTGGTTTTGGAGTTGGCCGGGGATTAGTACAACCTCAGACACAAACGGTCGAAGCAGTCCAGAGGGCAGCCCGCCCTACCAACAAGACACAGGTACGTGCCTTCCTGGGGTTAACGGGCTACTATAGATGCTTCATTCCTAACTTCTCCTCCATAGCCAGTCCCCTGACCGACCTGACCAAGAAGGGGCAGCCAGAGAAGGTAAACTGGAGTTCGGAAGCAGAGACGGCGTTTCAGACATTAAAGCTGGCCCTTTTGTCAATCCCGGTTCTACATGTCCCCGATTTTGGCTGTCCCTTCATCCTTCATACAGACGCCTCCGACCTTGGACTGGGAGCGGTACTCTCTCAACAGAAGGGAGGAGAGGAGCACCTGGTCCTGTATCTCAGTCGGAAGCTCACCCCTGCAGAGTCCCGGTATGCCACGGTCGAGAAGGAAGCCCTAGCCATAAAGTGGGCAGTCCTGGAGTTGCGGTATTATTTGCTCGACAGAACGTTCTCACTGGTAACAGACCACGCACCGTTGATCTGGATGGCCAAGGCGAAGGATACTAACCCTCGTATCACTAGGTGGTTTCTTGCACTCTAGGACTTCCACTTTAAAACTGACTTTCGGTCAGGCGCTTCCCATGGCAATGCCGATGGACTCTCAAGGTTGTGGTCAGGTTGGACATCTCGGTCAGGTACGCTCCCTCCCCCTTTTCATTTCAAGTTTTCTTCACACAGGAGATGCCCTGGACCAGGACGACGCTTGGGGGGGGGAGTGTGGCGAGTCCGCCGGTGCGTAATCAGCATCGCCATGGGAACCAACGACAATCAAGTCTGCCGATCGCTCCACAGCTGCAGCCACTCAATACTCCCGGATATAAGCCGGTGAAACCAAGGCGGAAGCGAGTTTACTTTCCGGTTTCTCCTATGACTAATACTGGTTTCTTTTCTGCAACACAGAGAGCGATTAAGGATCGGCAGACTTCGCGGAAGCAGCCAAAGACGTCTTACCCACCCCGGAGTAGAAGAGAGCCAAGGAGTCACGTCTACCAGGAGCGTCAACCTAATTCCCCTACTTACCTATCACGACTCCTAAATACGTGAATAAAAGCTCCCTTTGGGGCATGGTTAAAAGCATCTGTTGTGCTGTCTCGTTCCTCTACCCGCCACAATATATATTTTGTTTTTTAATTTACATACAGCTGTGGGAAAAAATGAAGAGACCATTCCAAATTTTCATTTCAAATCATCATCTCTAGATTTATTGGTGTCATTCCAGTCCAGTGTCTGTTCAAATTTAATAAAATCAAACCTAATGAGTGACATAAAGTCATCCAACAGCAATCTGAAAGACTGACAGCATGACACAAGATACATGAAAACTGTGATCAACATCCAGATTATCACGTAAAAAAAAAAATGTTATAGAACTTTTCCTAAACACAAATAGACAGAAATGTCACCGTTGCATTGTTTAAATGTGAGTCTGAACTTGCTTTATTTGCAATATTTGAGGTCTTATAAAATACAGAGTGTCTTTTCTGTTATTTCTGTATCTTCAGTTTTCATTTTCTGCAAATAAATGTGAATGGAAACAAAAGTTTTATTTGAAATGTGGGAGAAATAGTGTTAGTAGTTCACAGAATTAAACAAAAAAGGTAATTTTACCTTAACACTTACCCTATGAATAGTAAATTCAGAAGAGATATCTCATATCCTCATTTACATATATTTACTGTATTTATTTAGTACATGCTTCTTCCAAACTAACTTACACATGAGAAAAGTTTCAAGCAATTTGTCACAGGATCCAACCATTTGTAGTACACAATGTAAAGTATAGAGCGTACAGAAGATGGAGAGGAGAAAACAAAGAGATTTTTCAATATTAATACATATATTTTAATAGGTTTTAGCAGATCAACTGCTGCTTAATCCACAAAAAGTAGTTAAATATATTATGTTATACATTGTTTTAAACCTTCGTAGCATGCCAGTAAAGAACATCTGACTAATGTCCTATAGTTAAATATCAAAGATGAATTATGGAGTGTAACAACACAACCCCTCTAAAAAAAAAAATGTATAAATGCGAAAAGTATAAGCCTTAACATATTTAAAGAGACTGTGGCTAGATGTTATATGTGAAGATATAAATCTGTTATAGTGCATTAAGTCCACCACAGCCAAAATCATAGCAGCCCTCGTATTTAATTCATAGCACACAAGAAGCTGAGTTTCTCCTCACAGTCTCTGGGTGTCCAGGTCTTTGAAATCTTATCCAGGGCTGCACAGCGTTGGTTTTGGGCAGGACATTGGGGCTGTCCAGCAGAAGACCAGGCCTTGTACCGAAGATCATCTCCACTGAGCCAGAACCATCCACCTGCTAGAAAGCGCAGACCAATCCACACGTACTGTGTCTCAACCCATGCAATGTTTTCAAGAGCATAAAGCATGCTTATGTTTGAGCTCGTCGATGCCAGATCATCATAATAAACTCTGCAGTATTCTAAAGCTCCTTCCCAGCTCTCATCCTGCTGTATCAAGAAAAACATAGACACTGTCATACAGAAGAAGGGAAATTTGTTCACGCAAGCCCGAGTACGTAGCTTTTCGTTGCCTTTAGCTAGAATGCCACACTCGTAATGCGGTTCTCCATCCTCCCAATTAACTTGTGTTGGAGTTAGACCAATTGTCCACATCCATCCTTCGAAAATAATTAGATTGAGTCCAATCCAGGCATCAGAGGTTCGATTGGCTGCATATTCCAAAAATCGTTGTTCCTCGATGTCATCATTAAAGGCGGATAGACTTGTAAAGTGTGTACTGCAGTAGGCCAGAGCCTCTACCCATATCATTTCCTGATTCACATAGTAATATTCAATGCGACAGGAACCGAGTCCATAGAGCTTTATGATCAGGAGCACAATGAGTGTAGTCTTCATCTTTAGCCAGCCAGGAGGTTTTGTGAGTTTTCAAATGATCTTTCAAGATGAAGATTGAACTGGGCATGATGACAAGGCCTTCCCTCTTATTTAAACTGACATACAACCAATAAGAAAAGAGTGTGATGGAATGACACTAACACAGTCCAATCACAACACACTTTTGAGGACACAAACAAACAAATGTCAGGTGCATGTGACCAATATAGGAAACAATTAGGAAATAATCAGTGGACGAGTCAATCTGGCAAGAAAACATTTTTGCATTTGTTCCCCAGGTTGTTTTTCACAGATTTGGTTCTCATTCAAACCTTTAACAAATTCACAGTATTTTACATTTGTCTTTTATGTACCTTTAAATACTCATCTATGAATCACATTTATATGACAATAGACATCTGTATTGTGTGTCAGAGGGAGCTCTTGAACGAGTATTGACTTCGTTATTGTTCCGGCTGCAATGACTTATTATTAGCCATATTATCCGGCCATATAAAACAGGACATTTTCAAACGGAAGTGATCATCCCTATGCCCTACTCCAGGGGTCGCCAGCTAGCGGACTCCAGACAAAAAGATGCGTTTGTCCGTACCGCAAGCTTTTTGACACGATAAATAAACAAATGCCAAACTCTATGTTCTAATTAGTGGTGGGCCGTTAACGGCGTTAGAGACTTTTATCTTTTAATCTATTCTCAAAGTTGGGTTGGGAGCTGGGTCTATACTACGCAAGCTATGATGACTTTCACCTTGATATTTTAGCGCGGATGTATACCAGCTTAACTGCACTGTACGGGGCGAGAACGAGATTTTTCAACTCGCGTGATTCGCGTCATTCGCGGAAGCAGAAGCCGCCTCATCATCTCATAACCAGGGCTTCATTCGCGCGATTCGCGCAGCAAGTAGGTCTATTGGCTCTTTGCATTAACACATAAATCACTCGCGCTTGACACGCCATTCGCGTTTGGTCTGAACACAACATAACGTTACTGTGAAATTACCGCATCAAACGTGACGTGCTAACATGGATGCAGCTATGAAGCCGCCGGGTTTGCTTCAGGGAATATTAATTTTTAAGAAGCTTCCCAATGGAAACATCGACAAGACTAAGGTTGTTTGCACCTTGTGCAATGCGAAATTGGTTTAATAAAAAAAAACGCTTTCTCTCAACAGGTACTGGTCTAGCTTTAGTTGAAACCAGTAACTTTGTATTGAGATCTAATGTATTATGGCTCCTGTATGACATATCGCTTGTTGCTCCCTCACTCTTTGTAAGTCGCTTTGGATAAAAGCGTCTGCTAAATGACTAAATGTAAATGTACTGTAGGAGCTCTTCCAGTCTCAAGTACCACCTAAACGCAAATCATCCCTTAGCTAATGCGAAAGTAAACACAAGTTCATCTTATTGAACATAATTTAATTTTCATCACCAATTATCATAGTAGAACAGCTTTCTCAAGCAGTTTGTGATGCATTTTGGAAACAGGAGATGAGCCCCTGGTCTAATGCGCTACCTGGCTTGAGAAACCCGTTCTCAAAGACTTACTTTTAGTCATTATTTGGGTAGCACACATATTCTGAATGCCTTCGGCAGAATTCAAATGAGCCATTTTAATCTAGATTCATCTAGATTAATCTTGGAATTAATATAGATTAATCTTGGAATTTATCTAGATTAATCTAGATTAAAAAAATTAATCTAGGCCCACCACTAGTAATGCAATCAAATGTATACCAGGCACATCAAGGGCCGCTCCGAAGCAGTTTGGGTCCTACGGCGCCACGGACAGAATGCGCAGTTGCACTCTGACTGTTGTTGCTACGTTAAGACGTCGTGCAGAGAGCGGTGCGCAGACAGCTGTAACTGTCAGTGGTTGAAAAACGATGGCATTTTCAAAAGTTAGAAACGTTGGCGTTAAATGGGTCGTCAGATACGCATTCGTACTTATTATTGATTAGCTATCTTGTTTTGTTTTGTTCCCCTCGTGGAAAGTTTTCTGTTTTGTGAGTACAAGTCACTGTTTTAGCCAGTCGTGGGTTTTGTTTCGGTTAATTTAAGTCTCCTGTTACCTTTACCTGCCTGCGTTTGGGTTCTGCCTCTTACACAATCGTGACAATAATAGAATAGTTGCTAATACAAGGTTACTGGTTTCAACAAAAGCCAGAACAATACCTGTTGAGAGAAAGAGAGACGGTTAGGTTTTTTTTTTTATTTGTCGTCAAGTATACATAGAAGAGACACATTGGCTATTTACAAAAAATCATGGGAAAATCAGTTTGGCTTGCAGTCTTTGCTCAAGTGTGACTGACCTGTGGAAAATGTATTATCCATTTAAACTTGTTGAGAACACATCTGTCCAGTCTATAAAATGAGGTTTATCAGTCATTTCCCATGCAAAAAGTTTTGCATGCAACCACGAATTAGTTTCACAGTCAAAGGCCTGTATTTGGTTTTCCAAAGAGCCAATGCAAACACATTTTGAGTCAACCATGAAATCCAGTTTGAGACCCATTTAGAACGACAACAAAAAACTTGTCCGGTTGTGATTTGGAACTGAAAAGGATATTTTGAGAAATATTCATACTATAAAAGTCAGTGAGGTTCCATGTTGTTTGCTTATCAGTGTTCTTCAAAATATCATTTTTGTTCAGCAGAAGAAAGAAACTCATACAGGTTTAAAATGATATGATGATAGTGAGTTAATTATGACAGAATTTAAGATCGGAATGTTCAGTAATATAGCCCCTGATCTCATGTAGGCCAGGAAATCATCAGTTGTTCTTCCTGTCCCTAAAAGTTGAATCATTAAAACCAGTATCGTTAACCTCGATCATAATGAGTTGTTTCAAGAGAATCGTCCAAAGCATTATTCTTCCACATGTTTCACCCTTTTTAGATTGTTTGTTTTCCAATTTGCATATAAGCAAAAAAGAGGTACAGATGATTCAGTGGCTTGTCTTGTGCACTCTCTACTTTAACATTTGGATATTCCTGGAAATTATTCAAGACTTCTTTTTATCAACTTTTGTTTTTCTTTCAATTCAATTCAATCCAGTCATCAGGTAATTAAGAAACTACAGGTCTTGCAAGTTCCATCATCATTTGTTCACTGGATTTATCATTTTCAGTCTGATAGACCACTGAATGGTAAAAGAGGATCATTTATTATCACCAACTATTCTCCTTAATACTGGAGCAATATGGGTTGTATAATAAAGGGGTCATATGACACTGCTAAAATGAGTATTATGTTTTTTTAGATGTAATTCAATGTGTAAACAGGATTTAAGGTTCAAAAGCGCTGTATTTTCCTCACACAGTGCATGTTTGTATCTCCTCTTTGCTCCGCCTCTCTGAGACACACCTATTTTTTAATAAGCTCATGAATCTGAAAAGCGAGGTGTGCTCTGATTGGCCAGTTCATAAGTGCTTCAGATTCCTCGTCAATCATTCGGACAGGTACACCACCTTGCTTATACATTTAGTCAAATCAGACCACCAACTGATGTAGATTTGTGGGGGTGTGGTTACATGAGGTGTTTCAGGCAAGTCTAGGTGAGCATTCACTTTTAGATAGAATGCATCTTTTGTTCACACTCTTTCATTTCTTCAATTATACTTGTCAAATACATGCATGGGCAATTTATAACACACAGAAAAACACGTGTTCATGTTGTAACGTTTCCTGGATTTGGTAGATTAAATTATTATTTCATTGCTGGGGTGCCAGACAGAGTTACTGTAATATAATCAAACCAAACTTTTCCATTCAGTCAAGAAACTTACAAAGGCCTATGTATATAAATAGCCATGGACCCTTTTGTTATGAGTTAGGAAATTCTGTTAACTTTCAAATAAACAGCCTTCACAGAGAGAGAAAACAAAACCAAAAAACATTGAACACAATAAATCACCTTATTCATTTTGTGAATCTGTATATCCATGGTTCAAGTTTAACAAATCATAAGTATAATAAAGACATAGAAAAAGGAGCAATCAGTTCCTTAGACTTTCTCCCCAATAAGCAGTTAAATCCAGTCAAGAAACATAGTGCAGTTCAATAGAATGTGTCCACAAAATAAACAATGTAATCCAGCCAAGAAACAAAGTTCAGTTTAAATCCAAAACATACAGTTCCTTGAATCCAGGAAAAATGATCTTCCAAATCAAAGTACCAAAAATAAACATGATATTATCAATAATCAGCAACAGTATCCACACCCGCTTTATTTACTCACAATCTCTCTTTCAATTCCTTGATTCTGTAACTCCGTGAGCATTGAACTAAATAGTTTTTAGACTCCACTCCGTCAGGATACACACTTGTAAAACAGTGTCCTTACAGCCAGTTTACAGCTTACAGTCTTGCTTCTTGTTGATCAATACTAGTACTAGCACAATATTTACTGCTGGTGATTTGTACATGCATGCAAGTCTAGTATGCAGTTCATTATTTGTTGCAAGATTAAAAGCAACCATAAAAAAATTGCAGAAGGCATTCTTTTACAGTGTATTTTTATTGTAAAATTTGACAATATAGAAAATTATCTTAAAAGTATTATTAATACAAATTAATACAAAAGTATTATTAATTATGATTATAATTATTAATGAAAGATTTAAAAAAAAGAAAAACCAACCAACTTAAATATATATTAACTTTTAAATCAAAATAAATTAACATCATCCTCTCAAAACAATGAAAACAGCTGATTTCTTTACTGAGCTGCACATATTTTAAATTTGAATATCTTGCTAAAGTTTCCCTGCACTGATAACTAATATGATCTTATTTCACTATGGACATTAAGCCAGACTGTAGGCTACCCACCTTTCTTGGTGAAAAACTGGTAACAGTTTGTGACCCTTTCCTTTGTCTTTCCTCTCTCTCTTTTCTCTCTTTCCCTTAACGAAAACCAGATTTTGATTTAACGTTTATAGGCAACATTGTGGTCACTTTAGTTCTGGCGCATCTACTTATGTGTGATCTGTGGTCGGTCAATATGGATGTTTACTTTTTGGTCAATTGGTATTTTTAACTTTTACTGCCAAAAACAAAGAGATAAAAATATATAAATTTATATTAGATTTATTTTTTGGGACCAGTCAGTCATGGGCCCTTGGAATTGTCCTAACCTTTCCCCCCTATACAGCGCCCATGCTTACAGCGTTTATATAACGATCTGTCTGGCACTCCGTGCACTATTTTCATCGATGGCCGTTACTTTCCAGCCGGGTTAAACGGCAAAACACTGCATGAGTCTATAGAGAGAGCTCAGTAAGATACTGCTTGCCGATCTCTTTAAGAAAAGCCGGCCCTTAGGGTAAAGGCGTTGAATCAGAGGTCCTACAATCTCTTTCTCAGTACATCAAAGAAATTATTTGTGATCACTTTCTTCTTTAAAGATTTATTGTAATCAATTTTTTTGTAACAACTGAAGGGCTCGTGCAGAAGGGAAGCATGGTCTAAGTTTGGAGACATGGACAAGCCTTAAGTCCTCTATTGAGTCCTCCAGTTCAATTTCATAGTTCAGAGGTCCGAATTTCTGGACTAAGCGATAAAGCCCTTGCCATTATAGAGCAAGTTTCATGGAAAATTACTTTGCTGCCTTAGAATAAGGGTGAGCATCCAAACTCTATCTTTTTCCTCAAACACCACTTCTCTCCGATTCTTGTCATGGTTTCGTTTTTGACGTTACTGAGCTGTATGTCATCTCTTATCAATATGTTCCTTCATTTAATGTAATTCTGTCACTTTGTCATAAGAGGAATCATCAGGACAAACATCTCATGGTTGCAGTAACACATCCATAGGTCCTCTGAGTGGATGGGTGAGATTCAACTCAGCGGGAGTTGCTCCTGTAGATTCATTGACAGCAGTATTAAGAGCAAACCTAAACTGGTAGAAACTTGTCCCAATGTTTATGATTATCACTGACATACAAGGCCACCATCGTTTTAAGTGTACGATTCATTCTTTCTGTGCGATTTGATTACGGGTGGTAGGCAGTTGTTACTTTGTGTCCTATGTTCCACGATCTACAGAGTTCCTGAAACACAGAAAAAAAGAACTGAGGTCCTCGATCAGACAAGATATAATCTGGGACCCTCCAACGGCTGAATATTTCTCTAACAAGAATCTGCGATACAATTTCAGTGTTGGCTTTACATAAACTAAAAAGTTCCACCCATCAAGAGTAGTAAGACATTCCCTGAAGAACTCTTGGGAGATGGACCCATCAAGTCTACTCCAAGCATCTCCCATGTCCACTGTACCGTGGTTTGTTGCAGAAACCCAGGTGGTTTATGGCATTCGGGCTTGTAGAACTGGCAAATATGACAATTAAGAACAAACTCCTTCTTAACTTTGGCCAGTACACAAAAGCTTGAACTCTCTTGCAGGTTTTGAACTGACCAAGGTGACCAGCAAGAGGGCTTGATGAAGTGGTTGGAGTAGCTGAGATCGAAGAGACTTTGGTATATACACCTGGTACACAGTTTGTGTGGGGACTGGATAAACTTTGTCCTCTAGTATGGTACATTTTATAGAGGAATTGACAATGACTTCTCCCAACTCCACTATTTGACCATACAGATTTTGAATGTCTGAGTCGATCTGTTGTGCCTTCCAGACGTCATAATCTGTAATCGGCAGGGTCAGGAGCTTTTTTTCTCCGATTTGGACTTCAGGGATAAAACCGTGGAACAAGTTAGAACTCCTGGTCCTTTGAGGTCCAAAGGAGCTCTGAACAGAGCATCAGGGACTGTATTGTACTTCACTTTTCGATACTCCATGGTGAAATGGAATTCCTGGAGTCGAAGTGCCCATCGAATTAACCAAGTATTGGGATTCTGAGTTTTGAAGATCCACATCAACGAAGAGTGTTCAGTTAATATATCCAGATAATATCTCCATTTCTCAATAGCCCATACAACAGCCAAACATTCCTGCTCCGTGGTGGTATAATTTCCTTCTGCTTGATTTAAGGTTCGACTGGCATATCCAAGAACTTCCTCTGCTGCACCAGGACTGCTCCCAATGTCCTTTGGGCTTGACGCCGGCTGCTAGGCCGGCTGGACAGGGCTTGACGCCGGCTGCTGGGCCGGCTGGACAGGGCTTGACGCCGGCTGCTAGGCCGGCTGGACCGGGCTTGGTGCCGGTTCCTGGACCGGGCTTGGTTCCGGCTCCTGGACCGGGCTTGGTGCCGGCTCCTGGACCGGGCTTGGTGCCGGCTCCTGGACCGGGCTTGGTGCCGGCTCCTGGACCGGGCTTGGTTCCGGCTCCTGGACCGGGCTTGGTTCCGGCTCCTGAAAGGGACCGTCACTTCCCCACGGCGCCCCCCCCAAAAAATATATGGGGCCTGACACCAGTGGACTCGGGACCTCCGGACTCGGGACCTCCGGACTCGGGACCTCCGGACACCCCAGGACTCGAGCCGCCCTCCGGAGTTTCTTTCTCCCCCGCCCACTGATGGAACTGGCAGACGGTAGAGTGGCTGCAGGGGGTGCTGCGGATGAGGGTGCAGAGCTCCCCAGGGTAAGGGCGGCCAGGACGCAGTCCTCCGGGACGTAGCCATGGGAGTGGATACCCAGTCTGGCACTAGCGGCACAAGAAATCGTCTCTCTCCCACATGAAACAAAGGATTCTGTATGATTCCACCTATAAACCAAGAAATACCTGACAAGGAGAGGTGAAACCATGACACGCAATCCTACCTCGCTGGCATCGGTATAGACAACAAAGGTAAATTCAGATTAGGATGGCCGAGTACAGGTGGAGACACCAGGAGCTGTTTAAGCGTATTTAAAGCAGCTTGACACTAAGAAGTCCATAGGAATTTAGCACCATTTCTTTCTAAGGCATTCAAATGTTTTGCCACCTGAGAAGGCTGGGGTACAAACCGGTGATACCAGCCGGCCATGCTTAGAAATCGCTGGACTACTTTGATGTTCTTTGGTACAGGAAATTCCTGAACAGCGCTTGTTTTTCCAGGACCATGTGACCAAGAAACATCAGAGATGTCTGGAAGATTTGTGTTTTCTTCATGTTAACTGTCAGTTGGGCCTCTTTCAATTTCTTCAACACCGCCTGAATGTCCAAAAAGTGCTGTTTCATTGATGGAAAATAAAATATTTTATCTTCCAGTTAAATGAAGCAGTTTATTCTTTGCAACTCTTCCAGGACTCTCTCCATCAACCTTTGAAAGGTTGCAGGTGCATTTTTAAGTCCAAAAGCCGTAACCTTAAATTGAAACAGTCCCTGATTGCAAATGAAGGCAGTTTTGTCTTGACTGTCCCTCTCCATTTGAACCTGCCAGTATCCTGTCGTGAAACAGAAACAGCTATCCTCCGAAACAGACAAAGAGGTGGTCAGAGCTCCTGAAGCTACTGGACACAACACGGACGGGGTTTCCTAAACTGTTTCTCCCTCCACACAACTTAAGGCTATTCCATGACACCGCTGCAAGAACAATAATAAACATGATATGATAGCAGAATCATGACATATACACGTTTTAAGGTGTTAAAACGCTGTTAAATAAAACAACAACAAAGTAAAATGACAGCCGGTAGCCCCTCACGGACGACTGCCGGCGAATAACACAAACCACAACTTAAATCCAGGTCTGGTCCTCTCTTGTCAGCAGTCCCGTCGCTCGTCCTCTTATGCCCCCGATCTCCTCCGTGAGATATGCAGGACCAGTGTGCGCACAGCTGATTCCAACTATCAATCCCTGCCTCACGGCTACTGTCACGTCTTCCTGACCACAACCCCATTATAAACACCACATTTGTTGCCTCTAGTTGGTACATTATTAGGACTTATTTTGATTTTTTTTCACATTGCGCACTTGTCTGCATTTGCAGATAAATCTTTGTCCAAAGCTTTCCTGCATAGCCGGTCTTAATCTCTCTCCCACGTTCGTGAGGCAATCGTCGATGAAATGTGCTGCACAAACTTGAACATTCAGATTATACTTTTGTGGAACAGTGCTGTAAATAAAATGTAACCATTCATTTTTAGTTGTCTCATCTTTAGGCATGGCAAACAAAGAGTCTTTCCTTTCACAACAAAACACACAGCGTCTCCACGACATGGCTGCGGCAGCGACAATATGATGAGATTTACAAGTACGCCCACCATACTTGCTGTTACATTTGGGCGGTCTTAGTCAAATGCTACCATGAACTGATGTAGATTTGTGGGGGTGTGGTTACACAAGGTGCTTCAGGCAGGTCTGGGTGAGCAATCGCTTTTAGATAGAATGCATCTTTTGTTTCAACACTTTAATTTTTGAAATTTTACGTGTCTAATACATGCATGGGCAACTTATAAGACACCAAAGACACAGAAAAACACATATTCGCGCCATATGACCCCTTTAATTCTCCGGACCTCGACTGGTAAGGAGAGTTCTGTGATATATGCACTTAATGTCTCTATGCACTTGAGGGCGCTCGAGCGCATCCTTTTGTATGTTGTACCAATATATGAAAAAGCCTGTGTTCTTAGTAAATACACGTGAGTTATCATGGCACTTGTCTCAGCGTATTATTCATGTTATATAAAAGAGATAAGAACATAACATATTGGCGACGAGGATTACCTATATCGAACTCATAATCTAATGCGACGGGAGACACCTGGCTACTGTTTACGGCAGATCTGACCAAAGTAGTGACCTCGTGGAGCAACAACCCGACAAAAATGGCTGTGTTTATCGGTCATATGGATGTCTTTGATGAGTCAGGCGAACAGTGGGTTACGTGGAAAGGTTTGAACACTTTCTTTCGGCAAATGACATTGCAGACGATAAACGAGTGGCGGTGTTGTTGAGTGTAGTGGGTTCATCTACATATGGACTGCTGCGAAGTTGAATTGCTCCGGATAAGCCTGGGGCTAAATCATACGATGACATTGTGACTGTTTTGAAAGAACATTTCTCTCCGAAACCGATCGTGATCGCAGAGAGATTTAGGTTTCATAAACGCAGTCAACTGGAGACAGAAACAGTAGTACAGTATGTCGCAGTTTTAAAAAGGCTTAGTGGACACTGGGAATTTGGGACTCATCTGCAGGATGCTTTAAGAGATCGCTTCGTGTGCGGACTGAAAACGGAGTCTGTGCAGAAACGGCTGCTGACGGAAGCAGCGCTCACGTTCCAAAAGGCAGTGGAGATTGCAATGTCCATGGAAACGGCGACAAGAGAATCACAACAGTTAAGTGGCTTTTTGAAAGTGAACGCACTGTCGTTGCAAGAGCAAGAAGGTTGCAAATGTTATCGTTGTGGTAGAATGAACCATAATGAGAAAGACTGCCATTACAAAGAACTGCAGTGCCACAATTGTGGTAGAAAAGGACACATTTCCAGAGTGTGTAGAATTAAAGGGAAACACACTACTGAAAGCAAAAAGTTAAAGCCAAGGAGCACGAAAAAATTCCAACAGAGAAAGAAAGTGCATCAGATGAATGTGAAAGACTCATCGAGTGATGATACTACGGATTCAGAGCTTGCACTGCATGTGATGACTAGGAAAGAGGAATTGTCACACATCTGCCTAAAGCCAATAGTAGAAGGAGAAATTTTGGAAATGGAATTGGACACGGGAGCTGCTGTCTCTTTAATTTCAAGAGAACTGTATAATGCACGACTAGGTCACAAACCACTGTGCACAACAGACGTGATCCCGAAAACGTATACTGGAGAGTTGGTGTCTCCACTAGGGGTCATAGAGGTCAAAGTGAAAATGAACAAACAAAAAGTGAAATTACCGCTGTATGTTGTGGAAGGAACCGCTCCACCACTATTCGGCAGAGAGTGGCTCAAGAAAATCAGGCTGAACTGGCGTGAAATTAAGAGTGTAAGAAAGGATACACTTGAGACAGTGTTAGCAAGATACAAAAATGTCTTCAGGAAGGAACTGGGCTTACTTAAAGGTATCGAAGCCACTGTGTCACTCAAACCAGAGTCTCAGCCACGATTTTGCCAAGCACGCACTGTTCCTTATGCTTTGAAACCAAAGGTGGAGCCCGAAATAAATCTCCTACTGGAGTTAGGGGTCATTTCCCCTGTGACTTGCAGTGAGTGGGCCACGCCGATCGTACCTGTGGTAAAAAGGAATGGAGACGTGAGAATTTGTGGAGATTTTAAGGTGACAGTGAATCCTGCTTTGTGTGTGGAACGTTACCCGATTCCACGAATAGAGAATTTATTCGCATTGTAGCGGGGGGCCAACGTTTCACCAAATTGGATCTCTCAAATGCGTACTTACAAGTTCCGGTGGCAGAAAGCTCACGTAAGTGTCTCACAGTCACCACGTCAAAAGGGCTTTTCTGTTACAATCGTTTACCATTCGGCATTGCTTCGGCTCCTGCAATTTTCCAAAGGGCCATGGATCAGATTTTACAGGGCCTTCGCAATGTTCAGTGCTATTTGGACGATATATTAGTGACTGGGTCGAATGACGAGCAACATCTCAAGAATGTCGACGCAGTTCTCAGTCGTCTGAATGAGTTTGGGCTATGTGTCCAACGGGATAAATGTGAATTCTTTAAAGATTCGCTGGAGTATTTAGGACACAGCATAGATGCTCAGGGTCTGCATAAGTCACCAGAAAAGGTCAGGGCAATCGTGGATGCGCCCGTCCCGACGGACATCAGTCAACTTCGTTCATTTCTGGGACTTATAAACTATTACAGTCGATTTATCCCCAACCTTGCATCAGTGTTAGCACCCCTCAATGCTCTTCTGTGCAAAGGGAAGCAGTGGCTGTGGTCTCACGAGTGCCAGGATGCATTCGATAAGGCGAAAGAGTTGTTGTTGTCACAGAGAGTTTTGACACATTATGATCCACAGTTACCAATCAGACTGGCCTGTGATGCATCGCCATACGGTGTTGGAGCAGTCATTTCACACATACTCCCAGATGGGCAGGAAAGGCCAATAGCCTTTGCATCGAGATCACTGAGTAAGGCAGAGCAAAACTATGCTCAAATTGAAAGGGAGGCACTTTGGATTGTCTTTGGAGTAAGGAAATTCTACCAATATTTGTACGGCCGAAAGTTCACGTTGCTCACAGACCACCGCCCGCTGACCACAATCTTCAGTCCAACAAAAGCCATTCCATCTATGGCTGTGGCTCGGATGCAGCGCTGGGCTTTGTTGCTGGCAGCCTACGATTATGAAATCCAGTATAGAGATGGATCACACCACTGCAATGCAGATGCGTTATCACGACTACCCCTGCCTACCGCCTCCCAAGTCAAACAGGATTCTGTAGAGTTGCTTCAAATAAACCATCTTGATTTCCTTGCCAGTGCTGTGTTCAGATGTTTGTAAGGAAACCAGATCTGACTCCACTATGTCACAAGTAATGGAGTTGGTGACAACTGGATGTTTCCCACAAGTCACAGATTCAAACAATGTGCTTGCCCCGTATGTGAACAGGAAAGATGAGTTGACGATGCAACTGGGGTGTCTTATGTGGGGTTGGAGAGTTTTCATTCCACCTAAGCTAAGGGTACTAGCAGAATTGCACTCGGGACATCCAGGGGTCGTAAGGATGAAGGCAGTTGCACAAAGTTATGTCTGGTGGCCTGGTATTGATGCTCAAATTGAACAATTGTCAAAAACCTGTCACTCATGCCAACAGACACAAAAAGCTCCTGGTCCATCACCATTACACCCGTGGAACTGGCCAGAGTCACCGTGGCAACGCATACATGTGGACTTTGCAGGTCCATTTGAAGGACACATGTACTTCGTAGTAGTGGATGCTCACTCCAAATGGCCTGAGGTGTGTGTGATGGAATCAACTACATCCACTAAGACCATTCAGGTACTGAGGGGACTGTTTAGTCGTTATGGACTTCCAGAAGTGCTCGTTAGCGACAATGGGCCTCAGTTTACTTCGGAGGAGTTCCAGACATTTCTCATGGCTAACGGAGTGACACACACACGTTCAGCACCTTTTCACCCGGCTACAAACGGCTTGGCGGAACGCTTGGTTCAAACATTCAAGCGTGCACTGCGTTGTTCTAAGGGGTCAGCTTCAATCCAACAAAGGCTGGACACCTTCCTACTAGAATACCGAAACACCCCACACGCTACCACCAAGGAATCGCCAGCCATGTTGTTTCTGCATCGCAGATTGTGATCTCGTTTAGACATGTTGAAGCCTAATGTTGCCTCTGTGGTTTAAAAAAGCACAAAGTAAACAGTGTCAGCGACGCCAAGTGCATGCTAAAGACAGAACTTTTGCGGTGGGTGACAAAGTACTGGTGCGTGATTATAGGATGGGAAACAAGTGGACACCTGGTGTTTAGCAAAGACTGGCCCTGTGTCATATACTGTTGATGTGGGACTTTTAGTTCACTGGAGGCGTCATGTTGATCAGATGTTGGAACGCCTAACTAACTGTGACGATGGAGATGACCTGGGACCAGAGGTCAAGGATGTTCGTGAGACAGCTCCTTGTGAACATTCGGTGTCAGAAGTAGTATCACTTCCGAGTTCCGAGCCAGTCCAGACTGGGTGGACACAGCCTGTGGTTTCATTCCCAAACGATATGGTGGAGGTGTTAGGTTCTCCACACAAAGAGACTAAGAGATACCCTGAACGTACCATTAAGCCCCCAGTACGGTTTAGCCCATGAGGTTCACCTAGGAGGTTTAAGTCGTATCATACCTGTCAAGTATCCCGTTTTGGCCGGGAAAGTCCCGTATTTTACCCTTCTTTCCCGCCGTCCTCCCGTATTAGTATTTTCCTGTAAATCTCCCGTATTTTAACCTGCGTTATTAAAAAATAATAACACCAGAGTAAAAAAAAAAAAAAAACATTTCCAATCTGAGCTCTGTCACTAGCCTCACGATAACTCCTATCTGCAGTAGCCTACAGTACTGTAGGTGGCAGTTGTCGCGAGGTAAGTGTGTGAGGTCAGGTGATGAGTGACAACGCGGGAAAAAAACAAAACCGAGACGGATAATGGACGTAACAACAGTGACGGAAGGCACTCCTGCCAAAAAAACAAATCCCTCGTGTAAATACCGCGATCAATGGGACAGCAAATTTAATTTTCTGAAGAGGAGCAGGGTGGGGGACAGTCACGCGTTTTGTAACAGCGACTTTAGCATCTCACACAGGGGAATTCACAGACTATCAGGTGACAGATAGTAAGGAACGCCCCCAAGAAGAAAGAATCGACAGATTCTGGGGCATGATAGGAAAGGACATGAGGTTCAGTGAGCTGCCGAAACTTATGCAGGCTTTACTGTGCATTTCTCATAGCAATGCAAGTTCAGAAGGGTATTTAGCATGGTACGAAAGATTGTTACAGAGAATAGGATGACATTAGACAACAGAACTGTTTGCGCTCTATTCTCATGTAAAATGAACCACTCTGGCCCAGCCCACAAATACACTCCTTCCAAAACAGTCTTAAAGAATGCAAAGTCTGCAACAAATGTGTACAATAACTCACTAAAAGAGTAAAGAAAAGTTATGTGAAATGAAAAGAAAAACTGTAAAGGAAAAGCAATATGAAATGAAAAGAATGTGGAATGAAAATAAACTGTAAAGACAAGCAATGTTAAATTAACAGAAAAATATGCAAATAAGCCTTTAAATAAATGCTCTTCATATATACCCTTTTGTGTTTTCATTTGGGCTATAACACCTGTCTTAAAATGTAAGGGATACTGGAGCTTGGTTGGGGTGGTGGGCGCCGAAAAATTTCCCTTATTTTCAAATCCAAAACTTGACAGGTATGAGTCGTATACATTTTGGTAAGCTATGTTTCTAAGTTTGGTTTAAGAGGGTAAACTCCATAGTTAATCTAATGATTGTAATAATGTGCATTCACAGTTGTTCTATATTTCTGGTATTACTAGAAGTACTGTGTTACGTAGGTGTTTAATTGTGTCATACAATATTTATAGAAGAGTAACGAAAAAGAAAAGATACACCTTTTGTTGATGTTAAGTGTACGTAACATGGCTATTGAATTGGGTACAACAACATTATGTGGGGAGGAATATGTGATATATGCACTTAATGTCTCTATGCACTTGAGGGCGCTCGAGCGCATCCTTTTTTATGTTGTACCAATATATAAAGAAGCCTGAGTTCTTAGTAAATACATGTGAGTTATCATGGCACTTGTCTCAGCGTATTATTCATGTTATATAAAAGAGATAAGAACATAACAAGTTCATTTGCTGGACCTCAAGCAACTTTGAATCTTTTTGGGCTATCAACATTCTAGAACAGATTTTTGCACATGTTGTGATGATAATTTTCTCCATCTTAATATCTCAAAGACTAAAGAGCTGATTTTCTGTTCTTCGAGATCACTGAGAGTTATTATTCAGCTGGTTCTTATGTTAGTTCCATCTGTTTTTCCCATATGCTTATGGTCGCTAATAAGAACATACTTCTAAAGATTACTTATTAGGCTGAGAAGATTATCAGTATGCCTATTCTAACTGTACTTTATACCCTTCCATCTGGCCATAGGTATAGGCTAGCTATGTGTAAGAAGTCTTTAATATAGTAAGAGTTTTGTTACAACAGCTATATGTTTGTGATTCATGGGTCAGGGTCTTTTCCAACCCCGGGTTCCTTCTTTAATGAAATGATTTGGCCCGCCCCAGCCCGCACCACTGTATCTATTTTTACAACCCACCCGCAACCATTAAATAGACATTTTATGCAGGGACAGACTGGCCGTCTGGCGTTCCGAGAGTTTTACCGGTGGGCCGCTAAGGAATGGGGCGGAAGAGGACACTTGGGCTGCGCAGACGATCATATCATATGTGCCAATGCATGCAACGCACATGCTGAAGACACGTATCCATCCCCCTCCCGGTCTAGAGACCAGACCATGAATATTTTAATGATGTACCACGTCTTCCATCTTCACTTTTATTTCTTTGTTTGTTTTGTTATTGCGGCTGGTGGCATGAGCCTCTTGGGGCTTTCGTGACGTGAGGCCAAAAGTTTGAGTACATCATGCAAGTTACGTTGCTACATAGGCCTACATATTGTAAACTTATCAAAGACCTAATAAAACAAAAAAAATCCCAAATATTTAATATAGGGAATGACACGCAACATGCATATTTTTTTTAAGACCCACCTGCAAATAAAGTGACCATTTCTTTACCCGCCCTAAGTCAACCTGCGGGGCCCGACGACTTGCACATAATACTTTACATGCTTTTTACACATAGGAATTAGCTATTGTGGTACACTATCTATCTATCTATCTATCTATCTATCTATCTATCTATCTATCTATCTATCTATCTGTCTATATATGTTTTTTGTTCTCTGTCTGAAAATTGAAAAGTAGCACACGTCCACTCACCAGCAGCCTGGGATGAAATGCCACATGAGGTTTAATATTTGTTCAGATCCTTAAAGTGATAGTTCACCCAAAAATTTTAATTCTGTCATCTTTTACTCACCCTCATGTCCTTTCAAACCTTTATGACTTTCTGTCTTCCGCAGAACACAACACAAGATATTTTGAAGGAAGTTGGTATCCGAACAGCACTGGACCCCATTAGCTTCTATTGTATGGACACAAAACCAGTGCAAGTGAATGGGGCCCAGTAAACAACATTCTTTAAAATATCTTCTTCTGTAGAAGAAAGAACGTCATACAGGTTTGAAATGACAAGAGAGTGAGTAAATAATGGCAGAATTGTCTCATTATAGGTGAGTACACAGGAGTCACAGTGAAGGACACATTATATGTGAAGAGCAGGTGACGAACAGAAATGTCAAGGTTTGCATGTAACCATGAGCCATCAGTGTTGCAGAGGTCACAACGGTCCCTGTGGAGTCGAAATGTTCCTACGGCAGGTGTTCGATGGTTCTGGAGAATTATTCATCTGTGCATTCTCATGTATCACCTCACACCGACCACACAAGTGCTTATATTCATGTATAAGATAAGACTGTTAGAGAGAAAAAACGAGAAAACTCTCTGACCATCATCATTTCATCAAACACATCACATAAATACACATTAATACTGCTCATGTTTGTCAGCAAAGCAGTCCAGCAGTGCTAAAATGAAAGGATATATCACATGAGCAGTATGAACTCAAAGGCCTCTGCCATCTGTCCATTTCAGCTCAAGTTTTTCATGCTACACTTTTCCACTTTCACTACACTTTTACATTACTTATAGGAGCCATTAGATTAGAAAGGTTAAACATTATACAGAAATAAATTAAATGGTATTGCGAGTGGCACAGCGATCATCATGGCCAACTATTAACCTTCAGGAAACATACGTACATGTATCAGTTAGGAAGATGATATGATGGAGATTAAATAACAATTTTTTACTATACAGCCCTGGAAAAAAATGCAAATTTTCATGCAATCATCATTTCTAGATGTATTGTGGTCATTCCAGTCCAGTGTCTATTAAATTTCAACAAAATCAAAACTCACGAGTGTCAAGACTGAGGTCTGAAAAAATACAGAGCCTCAATTCTGTTATTTCCACCTGTTCCTCCAGTTTTCAATTTTTTTAAATAAATGCAAAAAGAAACAATATTTTTATTAGAAATTTGGGAGAACTATTGTTCGTAGTTCACAGAATGAAGCAAAAAAGCATTTTCCCTAAACATGTACCAATACATAGTAATTTAAGAAAAATTGTCCAAAAACCATGACAATAACCTCTTCCTGACTATATTCACAAACCCACCTGCTTAAATGGCTTTCATTAAACACATACAAATACAACACTGTAATATATGAAACGAGTGTTACTGTACTACTGCAATAAAAGAAACAATAAATAAAAAGAAAGTATTTACGGTTTGATCATCAGCCTTTTACTGCCTCCCGCTGGTTAGTGTCGGTACTGCATGTTCTTTTTCTTTCAGTCTATAGATGCTGCACTAATGACTTACAGTCTTTTAATTTCTTACAAAAAACATACAGCACAAAGTAGAGAAAATAACAAAATAACCAGGGAGTAGGGAAGAAAAATAAATCATATTAACAAATTAAGAGGATTACATAGCATTAAAAAAAGAAAAAGAACTGATAATGTTTTAACGGATTTTTCATTCGCTGACGATTTAATTGACATTAGGTATTTTTATTTCTCAAATTCTTTCATAAAGACAAAAAAGAGAGGTTTAACCTTTAAATACTAACATTTATGAATGTGGAACTTAGCAAGATCAAATTAATAACACAAGATTCATCTTTCGTAGACCAATCACAGTCAACAGAACCCAGTAACATAACATACTAAGTGTCTTCAACCCTCTTCACACTGTGGCTTTTCTGACAGTTGTTAAGCAGACACGTCACTGCATGTGTCAGCACGACGATTCTGTTATTTACAGTTGTAAAAGTGTCACATTGCAAGCATTTTGTCTTTACACTGTTATAACTGCTTCAATAATTGTAAACATTTCTAAATTGAAAGCAGAAAAATGAAAAAAGTGACTTTGTAAGGCATAGTTACTCAAACAGCCCTGCTGCACCTGCAGTAAAACACTGTCCTCCCTTCAGAGCCACGCGTACGGTCACATCACTACTGTGCAAAGCATATTAAACTTATTTTTATGTAGAGAAATTGTTTACAGTTATTGTTAGAACTTTGTATAAGAATTCTGTTTGTGCATGAGCGGGGAATGAGGAGTTATGCAAATGCACCAGTCGACAGGCAGGTAAGACGTTCAGAAGCCCAGAGACTTCCACAGAAGAGTGTTACATCTACATTTACATTCATTTGGCAGACGCTATGATCCAAAGTAGTAGAGCATATAAACATTTTGTCAACACCCTAAACAGTACCGTTCATTTACAAGGAGAATCAAAGCTGGAGTAATCAAAGGAGAGAATGAACAACACAGTTTTTTTACACAAGACAGACAGAGTTATTGGTTAGTCAAATAAATGCGGAACAGGTATGTTTTGTGCATTCTTTTTGAAAGTTGTGAAGGATGCTGAAATTCGGATGGAGGTTGGCAGTTCATTTCACCACAGGGGAACACAATGAGTCAAAGTTTTGTCAAGCGATTTGGTGCCTCGCTGTGATGGAACAACCAGGCTTTGCTTATTTTCAGACAGAAAATGACGCGAGGGGATGTAGACCTGGAGCACTACAGTTAAAGGTGACATCATATGAAAATCCCACCTTTTCTGTGTTTAAGGGCTATAATGGGTTCATCTATCAACTCAGAAAACGTGAAAAATAAGAACCCAGTAAGTTTGTTTTGGTGTGCCTTTCCCAGCAAGGATGTGAGAAATCGAGCTGTTCAGATTTAGCTACGGTTGTGATGTTCAAAGCGGATTTTATGATGTAAACGCCCCTTATTCTACACAGTTCCACCCACCGCGCTCAGCCATTATTGTTTTCACAAGAGACATCAGTGTACATGACGCCATGGCTAAAGTTCATGGACAACATACAATGTAGTCGCTGCACAGAGTCCAATCCTAGGAAGAGACAGCAGTGGATTTATTTTATTTTTAGTGGAGTTCCTTTAGAAACCAGAAGTAAAAACCTGCTTGTTTGCGAGAATCACTTCAAGTCAAGTCAAGTGTGCTTTATTGTCAATTCTTCCACATGTACAGTACATACATACAGAGAATCGAAATTGAGTTACTCTCAGACCCTTGGTGCATACAAATAACATTAAACACTGACAGTAGACGTTGAAATAAAGATAAATACGATTTAACCATATGTACATATAAACTATATGGATATACAAATGAGGACATTGTAGAACAATAAAAAAATAAAAATAAAGAGAGATAAAGTGACAATTGGCACATGGCAGATAAAGTGCAAACCAGTTGAATAAAAATAATACTGTGCTGATGAGATGTACTGTGCACACTTCAAGCCAGAGTGCTTTTTTAACCTGGGACAGTACAAGCAGGATTAGCTTCAAAGTTGTTCCTCAAGAGGGATCGAGACCAAGACAAAACTGCCGATGTGAGTAATATTTATCAACAGTCTGAATTGACGTAAATTTACCTTATATATGTAACGGAGGCAAGCTAGTCAAGTGCTGTGCAGTAAGTAAACCTCACTCCCCGGCCTCAAGGGCGCTCTAGCGACAGACGATAGAGACTGCGGTCTTTAGCCTCCTCGATTGAGCGCCCGACTCCCATGCCGGACTGATCCGGTTTGAGGCCCGCTTAGAGAGGAGCGTTCCGGTTACATTGGTGCCGTGACCCGGATTTAGAGTGAGGTTTAGGTGGGTGAATGTAACGGAGGCAAGCTAGTGAAGTGCTGTGCAGTATGTAAACCTCACTCCCCGGCCTCAAGGACTCTCTAGCGACAGGCGCTAGAGGACTCGAACCAGTCAAATACACGACATGCAGTTCCAAGCCATCCTAGTTAACCTCTAGACTAGCAATGATTTATAATAAAAGTCGCATGAGCATAGTCAGAATTCTGTAATCATTTACCCAACCTCTTGACTTTTCAAACCTGTATGACTGTATAATGTGTAAATCGTATAAACACAAAAGAAGATATTTGAAAGAAAGTTAGTAACAGAAAACCGTTCGTCCACATTGACTTTTCTTCATACAATAGAAGTCAATGGGGACCATTGGCAAATGATGACAGAAATTTTGTTTTGGGGTGAACTACGGAACTGACTTGACTTAATTTGAAATATTACACATTTTACAGATAGCTTACTGGAACATACTGCATTAGTTATATGTTTTTCTATTCGGCTGGTTTTTCTTTCATTTCTTTACATTTTTTGTTTTTCCACAAAGTTAAGCTGGATATGGATTTGAGATGACACGGGCCATAAGCTCCCCCTACACATTTGCATTTTGAGTGACGTGTGACGTTAGCTTAACGTCGATCGGCGCACGGCGTAACTTAAACGCGTGGCAGCGTATGACGTTAATTTAGCACCAGGCGGCGCTTATTTAACGCCTGGCGGCGTTAAGAAACAGGGTTTTAATATTCATACCAAAGCACGCGAATTGTGATCCTGTTGGCTTTTGATTTTGCCATGGCAGTACTGTTTTCATTGTTTGTATGTGCACATGTGCACTTCATATGTGTTCTTGTGCAGGCCGTGTATAATGTTATACAAAGAACTCTGTCTTCGCACACACTACTATGGTGTCTGGCTTGTGGCTGCTTGGGTTCTTTCTGTTATATCTGTGTGTTTTAGTCAGGAATGACTCTGTATTCTCTCTCTCTGAACAAAATCTGGAGTGTTAGATGTAGGATTATGACGTTATGGATCTTCTGAAATTTGATTCAATGACCAAACCCAGAAGACATACGGCTCACTGGTGTGGTCTGCTGCGAAGATCTGCGGTTTCTCCTTCATATGATTCAGTCAAACCCACAACAAATATAAAGAATACATCTGGTAAAAATATAACGTTTGAGTGTCGTCAACCTAAAGCTAACAATTTTCCATAACCCCCCCTCTCACGCACACACACACAAACACAGTGTAATGACTCATTTCCCTTGTAGCAGTAGGGGTCTGAGGGTTACGGACGTCTGAGTGATGAAGTCATAATGACATAATTCTGCAGACGTCTCCAGACAATCACTGAAACTCTGAAATCTGATTCACATTAAACTTTACCTGATACCATTTCAGATTTTGAAGTTAGCTAAACCAACAAAATAAGTAATTGTTTGGAGGAGGAGGGATGTAACAGTATTATCAATTACATGGTATCGCACTAGCAAAATTGTATCAATATTATGGTGGTCACATGACTGTATGAAATGAGAGGTCTTCTGGGCTTTAACATAGAGAATATAAGAGATATGACCTCTGTCAAGATCCAGCTGGTGCAGTTTTTATTTTATAATAGGGAATTTGAAATCATTTGACCATATTATACCTTCTCATCTCATCCCTTAATACCTAATACTAGAGCTTTCCTGTCGCTCAGTGGTAAGAACATTGCGTTAATAACTCCAAGGTCGTGGGTTTGTGATTGCACATACTTAAAACAGAATGTATAGGTTAATGCAATGTAGTCGCTTTTGGATGAAACCATCTGCCAAATGTCTCATACCTCTAAAGGACAGTTAAGATTAGAGGATAAAGAAAAAAGGACAGGATATGGCATGGTTCATTTGTACATCTTTGCAATTGTTCAATACTTGTTTATTAAACACTGTTTGTACTTTTTTCCAATTCTTTATTTGTCTATTTAAATACTGCAATAAATACTGTACCGCAGACACTATACCGAGGTGTCATTGTACCGTGAGATTTTGATATTGTTACATTCATTATAAGTAGTGACAGAAGTATGAAACAGGAAATTATGCAATAAATAGAAAAAAAAACAATAAGTTAAATACAAAAAAACTACCAAAGAGAGTCTAACTCGAGTTTGGTATCTATGTAAAGCTTAAAATTTCTCTTCACAACATCATTACAGCAGTAAACTCATAGAGAGTTTTAAAACAAACCTGTTTTTTAACAACTGCCTGCTACAGGATCTCTGATTAACAACATCATAGGCGATTTTCTCCATATGTAGATTGTTTTGCACACTCAGATTCCAGAGCTTTAAATAGTTGTGTCTCATCCAAACCATACATCAATGGAAAGCTTATTTATTTAGCTTTCAGATGATGTATAAATCTAAATTTCGAAAAATTGACCCAAAGATTAAAAACAAATGTACAGTAGGCTACAATGCAATGTAAGTGGCTTTTGATAAAAACATCTGCCAAATGCATAAATGTATATAAACTCACCCCATTGCATGTTACTTCGTCAGGTCTAGTTGTCTTATGGTTGTTTCCTAGTGCCGACCGTGTTTTGCTTATCAATTTACCTGGGGATTTACCTGTTAATGTGAGGATTACTTACCTGTTTATCTGTGGAATTTACCTGTGGGTTATTTTCTGTTTGCTTGTGCAATGCTCCTTACTAAAAAGAACAGTACTTATCTGTGGTGTGTCTGGTCTCATCAGTACAGTCTGACAGAAGACCTGAATAACTTAACGATGACAACACCACAGACAGCCGCCGATCCATCCCAATTTACTGCCTCGGCACCCCCTGCACATCCTTTACCAGTCCGATGGCCGAGCCCAACTGTTTGGCCGGTTCTGTGCAGGAATGCAGCGGGTTCATTCTCCAGTGTGACCTATTCTTCTAGCTGAATGCTCACCAGTTTCCAACAGAACGATCAGCGTTATGTACCCAAGAGGTCACATATGATGATACTGTCGGTCTGGAAAACCTCACACAGCTCTCAATATTTGGGACAGTGGGGGACCTCTCACAGCCTCAGTAAAACTCTTTTTTTAAAAACTTACTTGACGTTTCGGGCAAATCGGCATACCCCCCCCCCCGGTACAAGACCAAGTCCTCCGGCTCCAAGGGGGTCGCTAAACACCTGTTAAACCACCAGAACCCATGTAAGTCGACCAGTACCACCACTGCTGGGACAAACGAGCCCGCGTCTTGCTCAGAGACTATGTTTATGTTGTGGGAGATCCGAAAACATGATCGCATCCTGCCCAGTGCACCCGCCACAACACTCAGTGAGTATTCGGCTCAATTCGGTCTCCTTCTATAGCTATTAGTTTGTCTCTCACTGATTACAATAACGGTAATGTCCCCCTCTTCATCTGTTTCATTCAAAGCCCTAATCGACTCTGTTGCCGCCAGAAATTGTCTCTCTCTCTCTGCTCACTGCCCTTGGGCTCCCCAGAAAACGAAATGAACACAATCTACGGATTCACAACATTCTCGGAATGTCGCTGGGCTGTGGCTGGAACTGCTTTCACCCCCCCCCACAATATATCTAAGAGTCAGTCCGAAGACAGCATGTTGTGATCTCTGGAGGGATCCACCACAAACATCGTCCTGGGACGACCCTGGATCCCACGGCATCAACCGACTGGAAAACTGGAGAGGTCCTGAGTTGATGTGAAAGCTCCCCAGTCGATGCCAGTGGGCTTCAATTTGGTGGAGTACATGGCGCTCCAGGAAGTATTCTACAAGAGACGGATACCAAACTTCCCCCTCACCGGCCATAGGACTGTGCCATTGATCTGCTACCTAGGGCCCCCATGCCCAAAGGTCAGATATAGCCTCTCTCCATCCTGGAACAGAGGGCCATGGAGGAATACATCCCGCAGGCGTTAGCACAGAACTTCTTTCGTCCATCCACGTCCCCTGCCTCTTCCAGTTTTTTCTTTGTGGGTAAGAAGGATGGGGTCTGAGACCGTGCATTGATTTCTCGACACAAAACAGCTTCACGAAGAAGTTCATTTACCCTCCTCCCCTGGTCCCAGCTGCCATGGAACAATTAACTCATGCCACCATATTCTCAAAACTTTACCTGCACATTGCCTAAAATCTTTATTCTGGATAATAGCTGGCGTTGAATGTAGATTCATAACCTTCATAACCCCCTCTGGTCACTACAAATATTTGTTCATGCCCTTTGGCTTAGTTAATGCCCCAGCCATTTTAGAATTTTATGAATTACATTATAAGAGACTTAAAGGTACAGTGTGTAGGATTTTGAAGGATTTACTCACCAAAATGTAATATATAATACAAAACTATGTTGTGAGTGGTGAAGAAATACCTTACAAAATGAAGCGAAATGTTTATATTATCTTACAATGAGCCATTTTATGTAAATACACCGCGGGCACACCCTTACATGTAATTTATCAATGTGCACAGCCATGTTTCTATAGTAGCACTACACGGACAAACTGAGCGCGTTTCGTAAAACGAAGGATGCGCGAGAATATGTTCTTCTTCGCCTGTGTTTTGAGGCAGCTTGCCACGCCACTACATAGAAGGATTAGCAAAAGAAGTGGAAGAACAATATCAAAATTTACTTGTCGTGTTTTTTATTAGAAATAGAAACGGTTCTTTGTTGCAGTAAGAAGTGTAATTTGCGCTAATGGCGGACAACACATACTCTGCACACGAGCCGACAGAGCGTCAATCTGTGTCGTCAAATAATAGAAAATGTGATGCAGCAAGGCGAAGTCGAGACAAAAAACGGCAGAAAACCTGAATAGACATCGCCGTAGTTCTTTTCAAAAAGGAGGGCACTGTAGCAGGAAACAGCTTTGCTAAGCGACGCCGAAGTTGCCAGCTTTCTGCTGGACCGGTAAGTTTGTCTAATTTCCACAATGTAAGTGAACTGTTTGTTTGATAGCTTTAGCTAATAGATGAGCTGATCATCAAGAGAAGTAGCGTTTCTCCTTGTACATTTTTAGCACTTTGTAATTGTAGTAGAAGTCCTTGTTGCATGGCCGTGTGCAAATCAAGTTAGAAATCATGTTTACAATCATAATTTGCACAAATCGGGTTTAAGTTATATTATAATACTGCTTAGCTTTCACATCCTCTCTTGTGCGGTCCTCCCGGGTAACGTTAGGTCCTCTGCTTCTCCTCGCCCTGCCTGCATCTCCAACACCCCTACCTCTCCGCCCTCTTCCTCTCCCTCTTACTACCTGTGTTAAGTCCTCTGATTGACTCTGTGATGATGAGAAAAACGTCTGCTAAGACTTTCGCGGTTAGATTACACGGCTTTAGCATTAGCAAGCCGTTTCAATAGGCTGTAAATTACGAATCAAGTTACCGTGCCAAAAAATTCTTTGTATAATAAGCGAAAAAATCACTCACACAATGTTAACAAGTAACAATAATAGGAGTAGGTGCAGTAATGTCCCATCATTAGGGTAACCTACCATGCCTCCAACCATGTGCCTACTTCGCAAGCTGTCACCTGCAGAGCAAAATGACAACATCGGACACCGCGAACTAATGGCCATCTAACTATACCATAACCCTGTACTTCAGTCATGTGTAAATGCTTGGTCTTTACAACACTGAAGCGGCTGTGAATCTTTGATCATGTCCACTCAAAGCCTCTTCAATGTCCTTTACACTTTGTAGTAGAGTAGGCGGGGCGAGACCGTGGTTCGAGTCCGGTGAGTAATTGTGAATTAGCACACCGGGCTCGAATCACGTAGGAATGTAATACAATTCATTAAAAGGAAGGAAGGAGTCGGGAACCGGCAAACATTTAAACATTTAATAACAGAAATAAAAACAGCCGGCGGCCCCTCACGGACGACCGCCGGCGAACAAAACATAAATATAAATACAAACATAACACAAGTTCGGGCCCGGTCCTCTCTCTTCAACGGTCCGGTCGCTCGTTCTTTTATATGCTCCCAACCTCCTACGTGATTCGAGGCCGGTGTGTGCACAGCTGGCGCTAATTCACAATTACTCACCGGACTCGAACCACGGTCTCGCCCCGCCTACTCTACTACACACTTGCTAAAAATAAAATAAAAATGAATAATGAATTCTGTACATAAAATGTGTTTTTATTATAGGATTCGAGGTCTTAAAAATTGTGTTCTTTAATCACTGGGCATGAGATGCCCTGAATCTGTAGTGATTATTCAGTGTGAAGCGCATACCTTAAGAATTTTGCCCATCCAATAATTGAAGGTGGCAGAACTGCATGTGTTTCAACATTGATAAGGTGTTATGATTTGCCATCATACACCTCACAAGGCTGTTCTCAAAATGGTCCCATAGGTCCCAGTTGGATGTACTGCCAAATTCTCTGAAACACCTTTGGAGATGGCTTATGGTAGAGAAATGAACATTCAATACACGAGCATCGGCTCTGGTTGACAATCATGCAGTCGGCATGCCAATTGCTCGCTCCCTCAAAACTTGCGACATCTGTAGCATTGTGCTGTGTGATAAAAAACTGCACATTTTAGAGTGGCCTTTTATTGTGACCAGCCTAAGGCACACCTGTGCAATAATCATGCTGTCTAATCAGCATCTTGATATGTCACACTTGTGAGGTGGATGGATTATCTCATCAAATGAGAAGTGCTCACTTACACAGATTTAGACAGATTTTTGAACAATATTTGAGAGAAATAGGCCTTTTGTGTACTTAAAAAAGTCTTAGATCTTTGAATTCAGCTCATGAAAATGGGTGCAAAAACAAAAGTGTTGCGTTTATAATTTTGGTCAGTGTATATTACAGTCCTATCAAGTAATATTAATGTAAAACTCACTGAACATAACTACTATGTCGTTAAACAATATAAAATAAGCCCTTCAGCGGTAAACCAAAAAATTCACGGAAAAGCAACAACTCACCTCACCATGCTGCGTCACTTTCATTCACTCCCCAAATCAGACTGAAAACTTGAAGATGTAAATTATAAGACAATGTGAATTATAAGGAAATGTGAAGATTCTGATTTAAAACTATGAAAAAAATAAACTTTACTTGCTTTGGCAAAACTTGAACAAAAAATGAATTCTATTAAGCATTTTGCCTTGTTCTCTAGTAAAAATATCTGTAACTTGTTATATCAAAAATCAAGAACAATATAAGAAAAATGAAAAGATATTTAGTCTTGTTTTATGGAAGAAAATATAGGAATGAAGTAAGTTTGTGCATAAACGAAGCACAAAACAAATAAATTTAAATTAGGTAAGAGAAAGATCAAACTAAATTCAAGTTTATTTTTCTATCCCCATTGGCAGATTATTTTGCTTGTTTTAAACATAAATTTCCCTAATTCTTATATTGTTTTTCATAAACAAGACTTAATATCTTAGGTCAGTTTTCTTGTCAAGAAAATGTATCTTGATTCAAGAATGTTTAGATATTTGTACTGTAAAACAAGACAGAAATGCTTATTAAGAATGTCTTTATTTGCAATGTGGCACTGGGTTGCTTAAGTGTTTCGACGTGGTCGCTTTGGTGTTGCAAAGGAATTCTGGGTCATTGCGAAGGTGTTGCAGGGTGGTTGATATGGTGCTCTAAATGATTGCTATGTCATGTCTCAAAAGCTTCACAAAGATCTTGTCTACAGGATTTTTTTGCCCGCCAGACGAACATCATATGCTCGATCACTTATAAAAGTCATAGCACACCTCCGAAGCCACTCAATTTTAAACCTCATTTATGGGTCTACGACAAACAGTGCAGGACAAGTTTTGAACCAAACTTTTGTCCAGAACAAAAAACTGTATAAGAAGAACACCACTCATTTTGTGAAGTCTCAATCAAACAATAAAGTACAAGTAGGCTATATGCCAAACTTAAACTTTTCGCTCAATAAAATCAACTATACTTGAGTAAATTGAAGTATATTTCTGAGAAGTACATAAGAAGCAGACTGAAAATATACTTTATATACTATATTTAAAGTTATTCTTTCGTTTAAAATAAGTATACTTATATCACACTTAAACATCTTTTTGATGAGTGTATTCATATAACCCTCACTTTCGAAAAAGAAACGTTACTGTAATTAACACATTGTGTGTTGTTTTGTGTTGATTTTATGTTAAATAAGTCAATTGGACGGCACAAGGTAAAAGTAACACATCGTGTGTTTTTGAGAAACACATCATGTGTCATCAGTATTTGAAGCCCTGAGACTGGCAAGAGCTGCTTCGAACTCATCTGTACTCATCCTGCTCGATCTATCTGCTGCCTTTGACACCGTTAATCATCACATCCTCCTGTCAACCCTCAAGGCTATGGGGGTCTCTTGATTGGTGCTTCAGTGGCTCAGGTCTTTCTTCTCAGGTAGGTCATTTAGAGTATCCTGGAGAGGTGAGGTGTCTGAGTCCCAACATCTCGACACAGGTGTGCCTCAGGGCTCAGTGCTTGGTCCGTTGCTATTCTCTGTATACATGACATCCCTAGGCTCTGTCAGTCGGTAAACATGGCTTTTCCTATCACTGCTATGCGGATGCTACACAACTCCACCAGTCATTTCAGCCTTGCGATCTGACTGTTTCTGAACGCATTTCAGCATGCCTGAGTGACATTTCGCTCTGTATGAAGGACCATCACTATGGTGGTTTTTCTATCATAGTATTGAGTTTTCTTGGATAAAATGATACATTAAGTTATTTATAGGTTTCATGTATTCTTCTGAAATAATATTGGGCATGTGCCTCATGTATAAGTTTGAGCTCTTGAACACCTGTATGAACAACAAATATCTTATCACAACTGCACGTACACCACACATAATTTTTAATAAGGAAGTTTGGTTTGTCGCATAGAGTCAAGGACGCTGGGTATCTCCGTGTAGCGTCCGAAAGCCCAGGACAAGTGTCAAGATAAAGAGGCACTTGTTAGCGCAGAGGGACGGGCTAATGAAAAGGTGATGTCATATGAAACCTGATTGGAAGAAGACGATGTCAGGCACACATGATTAGTTTAAACTGTGATAACAACTTGAGAACAATGTATAAAAGACGGAGTCAGATATGTTTTGGTTGGATCACTTCAGATGAACTCTGAATATCCCACTTTGCTTGCCTGGGCAAATAAAGTTTAAACTCTTGGCACCTGGAACCCTTGTCTCTGAGATTTCTTTCTGCGATGGAAGGCCGATTCGCCACAACATCACCTGCAGCTGAACCTTGCAAAAACAGAACTGCTTGTAATCCCGTCCGACCCTAAACTCCATCACAACTTCTCCATTTAACTGAGCTCATCAACCATCACATCTTCCAGAACAGCCAGAAACCTGGGAGTGGTGATTGATGATCAGCAAAACATCACAGATCAGGTTGGCAGCACCACTCGGTCTTGAAGATTCATTCTCTACATGATCAGGAAAAATAGACCTTTCATATACGAGCATGCTGCGCAGGTCCTAGTCCAGGCTCTTGTTCTGTCCAGACTGGACTATTGCAATGTGCTACTAGATGGACTTCCTGCTTGCACGACCAACCTCTACAGATGATCCAGAATGCAGCAGCAAGAGTTATCTTTAATGAACCGAAGAGAGCACACGTCACTCCTCTCTTCATTAAGTGACATTGGCTCCATATAGTCCCTCGCATCAAATTCAAGACTCTTGTCCTGGCCTACAAGAACACCACTGGTTTGGCACCACCTTATCTTCACTCGCTACTGCAGACATATGTACCTGCCAGATCCCTACTCTGCAAATGAACAATGTCTTGTGGTGCCATCCCAAAAAAGTAAGAAATCCCTCTCACGTACCTTCTCTGAGCCGGTTCCACATTTGTGGAATGATCTTCCTGCTGCTACAAGATCAGTAGATTCTGACGCCATCTTTAAGAATCGGCTGAAACACATCTCTTCTGCAGCACCTTACCTATCACTTCTGATTTCTATATCTTTTCTACAATATCTAAAAAAAGAATGCATGCTTATTTAAGCTTAGATAAACTTTCTCTGTACACTGTAGTAGGCTTGTGAGACATGTTTTATGGCTCTTATGCTTTTTGAATGTTTGACCCAATTGGTTTCATTGTTTACCCAACTTGTAAGTCGCTTTGGATAAAAGCATCTGCTAAATGACTAAATATAAATGTGTTTTCCCAGAAATAACACAGATTGCGTTAACACAAAATAACACAGTGTTTTTCAAAATATTTTTTCAGCAGACTGTTGTTTTTAAATTAATATAACTATTCTCTCCAACGGTGTATTAATTCATAGATGTATGTTTTTAAGCTGGCAATAACTGTTCCTGCATTGACTGGAATCTGCTCTTATTCAATAGATTCAGGTAATAAACATTGAACACACCAGTGATCATCTATTCTAGTTATATTAACATCCTTATCTATTAAGAAGCTACTGTATCTTTAGTTGTCATAAAAAATATATAATATGAATGAATGAACAGAAATACTGATAAGTGTTTAAACATTCGTTGATACAAAGAACAACAAATTTGTAAAAACATACATATTTATTGAGGACGTCTGATATTTTATAGAGTTGTATGTTATTAACAGTACATAACAAGATTTCCTCTTCAGGACTCCAGACGTGTAGTATTAACATACAAAACCTCAGCAATATATGAGCTGGGTTTAATACATGACATACATGATATTTGAATGCATACATATAGGAATCTCTTCAGAAGAGGATTTGAGATGGATGTCTGAAACAAACTTGGTAAGACTGCGCAGCTCCTGCTTCCAAACATGAGCAAAGCATGAACCGTTAAACCCACGATCCAAAAAAAGATGAGGGGAAAAAACTAACCGACAGACACAAATGACTCTGCATGCGTTTGCAAAGAAACGTAAAGGACGAACAGTCCATTGATACACAAGGCGCTGTCATCTTTGCAAGACAAAAAAGTACGAAACAAAATACAATAAGGTGAGAAAAGTGGTCCAATTGGAGTACAGATGTAAAGCATGTATATACTGTAATGCACAGCGAGCACGAGACCAGCGTGCCGAAGCCTCTGTGCTCTACATTACACCCCGTCACCAGGTATGAACACATCCAAACCGTCAGATAGCTTGAGTGACAAGAGATATCATGCAAACATGCATGCATTACTGTGTGGAGGCGGGGCGAGGCTGCTGAAGGACCGCCCCTCGCCTGAAGATGGTATGTATTTGCTCTGTCTCTACAGGTCCCTCATCAGAAACATTCTACATGAACTCATCTATATTAAACCCGAAAAACCCAAATTGACCTGCCAGAGTAAATATCAGAGCATGTCGATGTTAGTCTTTGGCATGGTTATTAAAAAACGCCATTTATCTACATTAGAAATAACTCTCAGCTTTATCTATAGCTGACAACAACTAACCTGCAGAAAAACTGTCAATTGTTCCTCCCAGCAAACAGTGCACTGTAGCTTTCAGCTCGTTCAAGCAATACGTGAAAAGTCAATGGTGGACCTTAAACCCCACAGATGGTTCAGTGGGTGTCAAACGGGTCAAAGTTCTCGTGGGAGCTGATCCAGGACGAGTTTTGTTTTCAATCATATATAACTGGGACTCAAGAGCCCTGTAGTTTCTCAGAACCGCATGCGTGTTCCACACAAACTGATGAAAATATGGCAGTCAGGAGCCGGACTGATGGAAGTGAGAAAGTGTTTCAGCACTACACTCGGTCACCTCATGACTGCCTGTGCCCTTCACAGCCAGATGAAGCTCACATTTAGCGGGGAACACAGCAGATTCAGTCCAGTTGAGTGAATGTGAGTGAATCAGCCCCAGATCTCTCTAGAGCCTGATGTGTGAATGTGTGTAACCGTCTTAAACCTGTCCATTGTGAACACTAACAGAGACTAGAACACAAAAAATATGATAAAAAAACTAAAAAAAGTTTCATATTTCAGCTGCGAAAACAAACATATTGAACAACAACAATAATATTAATATAAAACAACAAAGATGGTGGAGTATAAACAATAGAGAGGAGAATATCCAGTTGTGTCCCTTCTTCAGGTGAAGTAGATCCCTCAGAGGGTTTGGCACAAGACTCTGATCAGCTCCAGAGAGAGACTAGACTACAGATCTCGCTCGACTCGCCTCTGCCGCACTGAAACAGAGAGAGAGAGAGACGTGTTGTGGTAATGATGAGGCGTGTGAACATGCTGTGAGCGAGCAGAAGCTTTAATGCGATCTGCTCCTTAAAGAGGCTCAATGAATCAAAGTTGTGTTAGTCAAACCGTTATCCTGTTACACACAATCAAACAGCAGTCAAATCACTTATTCTCCTCACTCACCGTCTGTCCGTTACAAACAAAACAAAGAGTCTAATGCTTTACTTTGTGGAACAAGCCTTACTTTTAATTCACCCTGCATTTATTGGTATTTATTTTGGGTTTAGATTTAATGAATGGTGATTGTTTTCCTATGTAAGTGAACCAGACATTATGTCGTGTCTGGATTGTGTGTTTGGTTAGTTCACGTGTGATTTCAGCACAGTGTGGATCTGATCAACTCTTGTACTATGTACATGCAAGTAAAAAACAAACATAGCATCACCTTAACACGACATGCCCAAATATCAGCAGATCAAACCCGTGCGTTCACACATAATACCTAAAGTTGTGTTTGACGCTGGAGCAGAGCTGGGCACATCACCTTATTTCACACTACACAGTCTGTGCGTGTGCGCTAACATAATAAGACTGGAGGACAGGAGACAGATCCAAACTTTACACCAGAAGAAAGAGAAAGAAAGAAAGAGAGTAATGTCCATTTCTGCAGTTACTTCAATAAATGGCTTTCAGAGACTCGAGGCGAGTTTTCAATTGTTGCAATATTTCAACCTTGGAGCTTATTATAGTTGAAAACAGAAAAGGACCAATCAGGACACACCGTTTTATAAGTCCCTCCCCCACAGTGTCCTTCAATCAAACGCCTGTTGAGGTTGACACATGTCCACTGAAGCTCTCTGTGTTCTACACAAACTATATACCGAGTGTGAGTACATGTGATCTTACCCAGGTCATTGTTTTTTGTGATGGCGGCAGCGGCGCGGGCTCTAGGACCCTGCTGAGTGAAGTGGTAGCCGAACTTCATGATGCTCGTGTTCTGTTCCAGCATCTTGGCGATCTCCATCTCCACCGAAGTGCCGAGCTGCTGCCGCTGAGATCCAACAACACACACACACACACACATGAGGAGAAACATCATCGTCTGTATCACACAACTTCTACTTAAACATCTCACTGAGTGTGTTTAAATGCACAAAAAAAATGAATACCCATCAAAAATCTGCTTATAAAATGGTCAATTCTAGTACTTGATTCTAATTGGCTGAGCCGAGTTCTAAGCTTTTATTAATTACACTGTAACCCACTGCTTCACACTGTTTATTGCTTTATTATAAAAGAAATCAGTTTACATGCATATCAATAAACCGGCTATGCAGAAAACTGTGTCTACATCTAAATTTTAAGTCTTGCCTGGGTTCTCGTGTGCAGTAACATCACCATCGATAATCCGTCTGGTAATTAAAAATGCTGCGAAAATCACTGTCCATCATGTCTGCAGAAGCCACATATGCAACAATAGTTTTTCATTTAGCCGTTTCTACATCAACTGCATGATTTAAGAGCGAACTTTAACGCGTTATTTATCTATAACTTCCTGTCAGACATGCGCACATAAATAAATCTGAGAGAAAACCGGTAAAGGCGTTCACATGCTACGTGCAATCGTAGTAATGGGCAAAAAATGACCTCTGCAGAGCGGGTTTTTCTCACACCGTTTAAGAGCTATGCACACAGCTCAGTGTTGTCTTGGCATCTCTCAGTTTATTTGTCTATATCAGTGACGAGGAAAGGTGGTGTGATGTATGATGGTACCTGGTTGTCGATCTTGATCTCTGTGAGCACGTCATTCTCCCTCAGAGCTTCAACTAAAGCCTGAGCTCCTGCGCTCGTGATAAAATTAGACTCCAGATTCAGACTCTTCAGGCTCTTGTTCTCTCGCAACATATCTGAGAACGCCTGCACGAAAACACACAAACAACAATGACATGCTATCAGGTTCTAAATGATAGATCTGGCATTCATCCAATCACAACCCATGAGAAATGCAGCTCTGAAGCATATCGTGGTGTCCCTCACCACAGCCACGGGGTCGTTGCTCCGAGTGGCAGCCATACTGAACTTCTTCACATGAGTGTTTCTCTCCAGGGCTTTAGCAATCTCCTTCAGAGTCGGGATGGGAATGTTCTGGAAGAAAACACACAGTTACATCATCCGTATACAAGAGGAATGCTCATCACGTATTTTCATATTCTCCTCTTTTCCAGGTTTTGGAGTCAAGTGGAGAATGAGTGCCATTGTTGTGATATCTGTTTGTCAAATACAAGCTCTCTAAAATCAAAACAATACTAAACAGTGAGTTTCTCTTTAGAATGTGTCAACAACAACACAACAACTCTCATTTTTCAGCCGATTCATTTTCAAGAATCGGTTGAAAACACATCTCTTCCGTCTCCACCTGACTGATCTTTTCTACAGTATCAAAAAAAAAAGTATGCTTATTTAAGCTTAGATAAACTAAACTTGGCTCTGAACACTGTAGTAGGCTTTGTTAGACATGTTTTTAATGCACTTATGCTTTTTGTTGTTCTAATGTTGACCCAATTGCTTGCATTGTTTACCCAACTTGTAAGTCGCTTTGGATAAAAGCATCTGCTCAATGACTAAATGTAAATGTAACACATCTGTCACGTGGAGTTGTAATGCAATGACTGAATGGATTCTCAAGTACTTTGATGTTGTTGAGATTGACTTCAGTCAGCGAGGGATCATTGGATTTGATCCGCTGGAGAGTTTCCTCCACGTTGGTTGGGTTTGGTGGCTCGTCGAATACCGGCTTCACCTTCTCTCCTTGAACAACATCTACAACACAAATCCGCTTTAAGTGTCATGCTGCCGTGAGATGTCACAAACGGCTATTATGAGCTCATTTATGAACCCATATTTTGACACAAGAGAACATTGTGTCATCATGAAAGAGAATAAACTCACTGTTATAACCGTCTTTACAGGTGCCGTCATAACTCCTTGTGCTTGTCACCAGTGTGTTCACTCCAAGAATAGCTACACAAACAACAACAACACACAAACTTTTATTACAAATTATTCATCATGACCAAACGCATTGAAAGAATGAAGCAGATGACATGTATAAAAAGCCTTCAGTGATGTGAATCCCATCATTCATCTGTCATGTACCTGCCAGGTCACACAGTTCAGTGTCAGTAGCGCTGGACAGAGCCTCTTCCAGTTCCGGGTCAAGGGTCGTGGATTCCTCCTTAAGCAGCTCAATGGGTTTCTGTTTGGGGACCCACGCCTTTCCTGCACCCCAAAAAAAAAACCACCGCTCTATTAAATATTCACAACATACAGACTTTCATATGCTTTTCTGATTCTATGTGAATCCTCATCATAAGAGTTTAAAAATAGTGTGCTTTATTTAATGATACAATGAGCGTGAGAATCATGAAGCTGGTGTTTTGATGACTTCATACTGTGAATAACACACAGTCTCCAGCTTTGTGTGACAGGACATGATAGAGTTCTGTTATTCTCTTTTCTTTCATCACAGAAATAAAATGTTTCGCACAGTATATTAAGACATTTGTAACATTACAGCTCCCACCAAAATAAAACTTATGTCATCAGTTCTTGCCCTTATACCACATATATTAAATTACAATTTACTATTCAACATTGTAACTATATTTCCAGAAGTCAAATGTCATGAGTAATCCTGGGGCCACGCCAAAAGATGTTTTTAAATCTTATAAGAGTTTTAAACGGTGAGAGACCACAAACAACTTCTAGATGGAATCATTTGGCTGCTATAATGTGTGATGTACTGTGATGTGATGAAGAAAGCACACAACACACCAACAGATTTTCACATCCTGACTGTCAACACAGGAAATCTTGTAAATTCTCTCGAGATTTCAGAAGAAGTTATTTATTCTCTCACTGTAAGCTTTGTTTATAACATATGTGTTTAATATAAAGAATTGTGTACATATAATCTTTTAGATCATTTTAAAAATACAATTCATGATTGAGAAATTCCTTAAGAAGCATCGTATAAAGCATTTAAGGTGGATCAGCACTAGATATCATTTTATTGCAACTCAAATATTGTTGTATTTATGTCTTCAAAGTCATTAAAAAGAATATTTATACAGTTTTGTAAAAATAGCAGCTGATATTATCACCCGAAAGAGTGGCTCCACTGGACCTATCTTTTCTGTTCCACCTTTAAGCATCTGCACATTCAGACTCCAACCACTACCGTCACTTACACATATAGTGATTTTAATTAAAGTTATTTGTAATTGTGATGACAGTGTTTGTGATGCTTTTGACAGAAAATTTACAGAATAAAGAAAAGGGTTTGTTGGAGTGATAACTACATTATTTATACTTCTGTCAGCTGGCCTTCTAACAGGGTATTATTTTGTTCCACATGACAATCAACAGAGTTCTTGAGCGTTTGTCTTCGGGGTTTCCCCCACACATAAGGATTTCTGATCTCAAATATTCAACATGTTGAATATTTAAGATTCGCGATTGGGGCGCCTCTGATGTTCTTCTGATCAGGTTCATTCACTCTTGACACACATCACATCACATGGAAATCTGATAAGATCATCTGTAGAGCCGTTTAAGATCATCAGGACTTTAACTTGGACTGTCGGAAAGGGAGAAATTGGCCCGATTATCTTGGTGTGGCCACATCATTAGTTATAATTTAATCATCCATTCCTAATAGCACATGACATGTACCATGACTATAACATGCAGACGGTCGTGTGTGACTGGTCTGTATTCATCGTATGAAGAAGAGCAGCTCAGACTATCCTAAACATCTTGCGGTGTTGGATGGAGGGCATAAGATGATACAGGTTTGGAACAGCGACTTGAAAACAATGTCTGGATGAATGATGAAGGGGTGCTTTAAGATGCTGTATAATTAACAGCTGATTCCAGACTTTTATGTACAGTGACAGAATCTTTCCAGACATCATAATGACATAACTGCTATAAAACCTCTCATTACACAGACACACGTCATATTCAATCTCAGATCTAGCCTGGACACACTCACACTTGCACATACTGGTTCCTCTAATTTTCCACATTCGCAAGCATTCTGAGAATGATGTCAGACACACAACCCTGTGAATGCCTTGAAAAACACATTATACACTGAAGCAGAATATGATATTAGATTTTATTTAAACCTTTCCAAGATTTCTGGGCCTCCACCCAACACTCATTCATTACACTTCTAAAGCCAGATTATAAATCCGATCTAAGTACACTTCAAAATATAACTGAATGAGCAGAATTTAAGCCAATGCTTGTGATGACACATCAATTCTGACTAAAGGTGCAAGTTGCTTTGATCATTTTGTGGCTGAAACATTTGTGGAAATGACAAACATCACCCAGTTAGGATAATGAAGCATTCTTGCCAGAGGAACTAGGGCCCAGGCACCCTAGATGCAAAGTCCAAGGGCTGGGACGATGTATCGTGATTCACACGAATCATACCTGTTTAGGGCGATTATGAAATCCCCAAAACTTCAATTCTGTGTTTTATGCACAGCTCTTCCGTGAACTACAGCTCTTTGATCAGAGACTGCCGCTGAATCTAAAACCACTACGGGAGTTATTTATAACACGCATTTGAAAAAGCAACACTCGTCAAACATCATCATTGTAAATATAATTTATATCTCAAGAATACCTGAAAAAGTTTGAAGAACAGCAATAGAATATGTCCACTGGCATTTCCTGGAACTACGTGTGTAAATGGTAATTCTTCTACGCCCCATATCTGGAGTTTCTCTGCGAGAGCGCCCTCTGGCTTTCGGCTGTGACTGCATTTAACCGTAATTAATTGAGAAACCGAGCATAAGAAATCACCCCAGCCCTACTGTTTTGGGGCCATTACATGCTTGAAAACTCTTGAAACTTGGCACAAATGTCAAAAGTCGTCAGCCATTAGGCCCAGGCAAAGGTTGGCACATGGGTTTTGCACTGGGACTCTGTAGCACCCCTTTGTGTAAAATAAATCTTGGTTGCACAGATTATACCAATATGTACGACATTGATGTGGATATTGTGAGTCATGTGGGCTAATCGTCGCTGCTTGCAGCAATATTTTTATGGTGTTTAGTGCGATAATTGGCGTTTTCTTCATCTAATGGGATCTGAACCTCTGACCCTTTTCATGCTTCAGACGGAACTGATACCTTAAACCATGCTGTTTTCTTAGTGGTTGTGGTCAGGGAACAAAATTCTATAGTCCCTTGGAAGGGCTCTTTTGACTTGGCCCATTAAGCAATGATTAGCCTCCACCCTGAAAACCATAGCAACAGCAAACCAATGCCATAGCAACCACCCAAACATTCACATAAGGTAGTTATTGTCAGTAAATTTAGTTTCAAAAAAACCTTTTGTCATCATTTACTTGCTTACCATTTTCTATTTTGTTGAATAACAAATGAGTTTTACCAGCTCTCTTTCATACAATGTAAACGGATGGGGAGTGTTAAGCTGCAACATGGACAAAAAAAGCAACATAGAAACATAAAAACTGTGTGGGTTTGAAAGAGTCGTGTTCAGGGAATAGCTGCCCTGTAAACACTCTGACTTTAATAGCTAAAAAACATTTTCTAAAACAAATGCACTATTTATGATCTATTTGTCTGTCTAACACATATAGAAGCATGTAATGCCTTTAAGACCTCTACAAAAGAATTTCAAATAACACATTAAGCTCTTATGCAACAGATACCACTGACAAACACCACTGCAGGACATGATGATGTGGATTAGCTCGTCCTGCAACTATTTTAACAACGGTAAATGAACATGAACATATTCAAAATGAGTCACATGCTATTATCATGTCTTGCTCACAGAGTAACACCTGAAAGAACTTCCAAGATAAAGGTTGGTATGCAGCTAATCTACATCTTTAATAAATCAAACATGTAAAAAAAACGTCCTACCCATTCACCCAGACCTTTTACTGCCACTACATGACACTTTCACTGAACGAGTCCATCTTTCCATCCATCAATGAATAAATCATGTGACATTATTAATCTTGATCTAGACTCGGGATAATCTTACACCAGCAGCTCCACACAAGAAAGTGTAACGAACATGGCCCTCTAAACACTAGAACTCATTCAGCAATCCAATCTTTACATTCTGTACCTCCAGGAAATCAGGACAAAATGGTGTTTAGTGGTTAAAGCGGCCCTAACACACACGGATTCTGCCAATCTCATATTAATCTTGAGTACGAAACAGTTTTATGTGTTCAAAAAAAGCTTTCTGAAACCTGAAGGATCGCTGGGGAGTGTATCCAGCACAGAAATACTACGTAATACGCCCAACACATTCCATGACAAGTTGACCATGTTAAGCATGACAAGACAGAACGTTTAACATTGCAGTCAGAATGCATGACACAATGTTATATGGCCGCTTTAGAGATCTGGGATTGATGTTTTTTGATGATTTCTGAACCATTACTCCTCCCATGGTGCTCTTGAGCAAGACACAGCTGTATGACAATAAAGTAGATTTTTCAAAGAAAACTTAAAATAATGCTTGTCTGGTTCCTGTAGTTGCCAGAGAGTTAGTAGAGATTCCCATTTGGTTGCTGCATATGGAGATCAACCCACTGCAGACATCTGTGATTTCTGTAGAAAAACCTCATGTGACCTTTCACACATAGTCCTCGAGTCCACTGCCGTCATCAGAAGAAACCAAACAACTTAAGATTGCAGATCACTAACCAACCAATCACACTGCACCTTGGGTTTCACTGGTGACAGATATGAACAGAGACGTTCTGTACTGAATCTTAAGAGGCAGAAGCTTTTTTTAGCTGGTGTTTTTGTTCCGTTCATCTAAACCCCTGCAGCTTCATACAGCGGGTGTCTATTGGGCTTGGCCGAGCCACTGAGCTGACCTTTGGCTGACCTCTACCTCCCCAAGAACTTCCTGTCCTCGCTGGACCCAATCCCATCCAGTTCTGTCCCCTGAGGTTGAGCCATTCCGCTCACAGCCCCCAGCAAAGAGAAAAGAGCTTCAGTCATTTTTACACATCCCACAAATCAATAGCGACTAAAACTCAAACCCCAGACCGGAGCACTGAGACGTATCCCATCATGCCTGGCCCCCCCTGACCTTGTTACCCTAGAAACATCCAGCAAAAGAGAGAAATAGATGCCTATCGCTCACATACTCTCTGTCGCTAAAAGCCATTAAGGCTTCATCCCCGAGGACTTCCAACATATCCTGTTTCCTGCTCTCAGAACTCATGTTCTCCAGTCTTCTTCATGCATAGTGTTCCTGTACTTGTACGTAAAAGCAGATGTTCTTTAAGTCCAAACAGTGTCATCCGTGCCAACTTGGGTAACACAACAGAACTGTATGAGAGAATAAATGGCGTCAGTGTGTGTGTGTTTGTCCTGTAGACAGTGACACATGAATTAATGATGAGACATTTGCAATCAGTGACCCCAAAAACTGAGCTGATGAGACGTGACGGGGAACAAAACACAGTCAAAGAGAAAAACAACCCCGTTTGAGACTTCCACAGGTCTGACAGCTGTAACACACAACAGCTGCAGTGTCATCATGTGCACATTTGCTTTATTCAAGATTGTCCCATCTGATCAAAAGAAGAAATCGGTCACTTTAAAGGAAACGGGCATCAATGTAAATTAAAGCCACAGTTTATACCAACACATGAAAATCCGTCTTCATTTCAGAGAACAGCAGCATCCGCACTAAAACTATATCCATACAGAGGGACAATAATGTTGGGATCACTTTACACTCTTAGAAAATAAAGTAGAAAACTGAACCTTTGAAGGTATGATTGAATGTCAAAACTGTCTCTTTACGGTCTCTTGTATCCTGGCAGTGTAGAGTGAGTTTTCCTCCAATCCAATCAAGATCTGTTCACGTTTAATGGGCTCTCAAACTGAGAACATGATCATTCACTGATGTGGATACTAATAGACGCATCATTACAGTTATTGTAGTTGTGAACAGGCCTGAACTCTGGTGTGCGTTAATACATCAACATCTTATCATGCAGGTGTGTGTGTGTGTGTGTGTGTGTGTGTGTGTTTGTGTGCGTGCGTGCTGACTGGGAGAAATATGACCTTAAACCCATCTGAGATAATGGATTTAGCAGACAAGAAGCTCAAGGCCAGGAAAGAAACAGTAGACACGTCTGAAAACACTGACAGGAGCACAACGTGTCAAAATGAGCACACATCTCTTGTAACAGACGTGACAGCAGAGATTTCTCCCGTTAAGATCAGCGTTTATCACATCAGTACACTGCCGTTCTTCATCTTGATCAAATATCTCAAATCACACAAAACACAATCATGCATCAAACTCTTTGAGCAAACAGACAAAATCAAGCACACACACACACACACTTAACATCTATTCAACTGACCTGCTGATATATAAAACTAATGACTAACTACAGACCAGCCCTAAACCAAACAATGCATTTTTAAAGTGAACATATTTTGATGATGTTCCTGTAAGGGCGGGGGTGTTTATATTAGCTTAACTTATGGGGAAACTACAGTTATGAAAACACGCATATAGCATCATTTATTATTAGGCAGTGTTCACATTTGACTTCTTTTTTGACAAGAAAAAGTTGAGAATGGCGCTTTATGTGAAAAAAAGAAAAGAAACGCTCGCAGCGTCGTGGTTACAAATAGCAGCCGGCAAGTTCAAAGATAGCATTTGTGCACGGAGACAGCTTAGAGAGATCATGCTGGCTTCATAGGCGACAGAACAGAATTATAAAGAGAGAGCGTCTTTGCTATAATATTTTACTTTGCACATATTTTAAAACTACAATACACATTTCTCGCTAGAAAATAGAAATGCAATCAAAAGTTGTTGAAAGTGAAAATTAAACTTGCATTTATACAAACTATGCTCCAACAGGCGTCTCGGCCGCCATTTAATTTTTTCGAGCTTGAGGCTTCCCGACCAATTATGTTCCTCGCATTTTGTTATGGAAACGACAGGTCTCTGTTATTGGTTAGCAGTGAAAATGTTTTTTAACCTCAAAAGATGCTCTGAGCTGCAGAAAACCTCCACAGGATTTTAATGTAAAACAGACGCTAGCAGCTTAAAAAAAGATGTCAAGTGTGAACACAGCCTTATACTGTTCCTCTACATACTATCAGCAGTTAAAATCAATGCGTGTTTATTTACAGGGTGGGACATGCACACACACAGATACACTGACCCCGTGTGTGTGGTTATATAAGAACAGCAGAGAGCTTTACTGAATCATGCCTGCAGAGACAGCAGAGTCTAAATCACTGAGTGAACCGATACAGCTCTTTCTCTCTCATAAAATCACACACACACACACACACACACACAGCTTTTGCAGTGTATGATGACATCACATAACATGACAAACATGCTGGAAACTTCAGACAGGCCACAGAAAAAAGAAACAACAGAGCCACAAAAGCATAGAGAGAGAATGATGTGAACTCTTCTGTTGATTCATCTTCTCTGCTCATTGTCAAATGGATCATTTTATTTTCAGTTTTTTCACAGGATTTGTGGAGCTGATGACGTCACACACTTATCACATACGTATAGCGATCTAGTGTTGGAACTTGAAATCTGTTTAACTTCAACTCCCTGCTTGGTCCCATTATACTGCTTTGAAATATGACAGAATGCTATTCGCACACATGAAAAGAGTATAACACCTCGTGTTTAATAAAATCCTCATTTATAAACGCAACACGGTCTGACAAAATCCCAACACGTTTACATTCAACACCAGCTATATGCGCTCATTTTGACTATGAATTTGTCTCCCGCAGCGCACAGCCTTTACTATGATTCACACACATTCTATAACTGTTGTCACACCTTAGATTGACTTGCTTGTTACTGATTTTGTTATTTAAAACCTATTTAAAGCAATACTGCTATTATCAGCGTTTCCTCCATAAGAAACACAGCGACAGAACTTCACCGGTCATAGTTGACCACACCTCAACACTGGAATGTGCAGAAATGTGAAACTTCTTTGTTAAAGCTTGTGTTTCTGGACTCAGAAGGAAATTCATTTCAAAAGGTTTACTGTGACTGTCCCTTTATTAGGGTTCGAGCCCGAAGGGCTAGAAACCTATTGTATTTGTTAGTTTTATTAGGGTTCGAGCCCGAAGGGCTAGAAACCTATTGTATTTGTTAGTTTTATTCTTATTATTATTCTGCCCTAAAACTGATGCTGCAGCCCAAACCGTAAGACCGACAGAGCTGAGACTTGGTCAGATGGTAGTAGTCCTTGTCGCTACTCAGATACACGGAGCCAGCCAAATCGGCCCATAGGTGGCGCTACAACGATGAAAAGCGCGTTTGCGCCTTATACTCCTAAACCATTGGTCGCACACCCAAGTGTCTTATATCAGTGTAATCACTGGCTCAAAACTTAAAAAACGTATATCTCCGATTTCATTTCCGGTATGCAAATTTTTTCGCTAATTTGCATTTTATGAAAAAAAAAAAAAATGAACTAGTCCCTGGATTTTTGCCCTATCGAAACCAAACCAACGTTGATGAATTCTGTGGAGTGTGAATGTAAATAGTTATCGAAAAAAAGTTGAATTTTCTGCTCACGGCCGCTAGGTGGCGCTAAAACGTCCAAACCGGAAGTGGCATATTTAGCTAAAATGGCCATAACTCGTGAACTGTTTGAGATATCTTCATGGGGCTTGGAACATATGTGTAGACCCTCAGTCCGGAGTTATAATAAAAAAAATGTGGCGTTTGGCCACTAGGTGGCGCTATAATTTGAATGAGCTAGAAAATGGCTATAACTACGCAACCCTTTGCCCGAATGACTTGATAATTGGTATGGTGGGTCTTTGTCTCATGCTTCATGAATATCTAAAAGGACATTGACGTATGTCAAAAAACATGGCCGCCATTGGCCAATGAATTTTGAGCACTCATTACACCGGGTAAACGGAGGCCGATCAAAACGACACTCGCTGGGCTTATTCATCTCAAGGTCCTTAAGGTCTGTAAGAAATGTGAACTCATTTGGCCACCGGGGGGCGAAATAACGCTTTAGTAGTGCTTAAACATTTGTGTATCATGTGACACTTGACATATAACCAAACTATTTGTATTATATGATAGATCTCCTTATTCTAAACAACTTTGCCTCTAGAACAACTTCTGTCGATCAAATGGTTTGTGAGTTATCGCAGATATTGATAGAAACCTTTCTTCGCAAACTTGTCCCTGAGTTTTTGACCGATCAGACCCAAACCAATGTAGATGACTTGTGTGGAGTGTGAAGGTAAATAATTATCAAAAAAAGTTGAAATTTCCTTTCACGATCGCTTAGGGGCCCCAAAATAAAAAAATGGGCGGAGCCTATCACATTTAAATGGCCTCAAATCAACAACGGTTTAACATTTCAGCAAGGGGCTCAGGAAATATCTGGAGACCATCACTAGGATGTCACATAAAAAAGAACGTGGCGTTTGGACACTAGGTGGCGCTATAATAATAAAAATGGCAAAATGCACATGTCTTTTGGTGGCCTAGACAACTGTTCGTCACGTGACATTTGAGTAATACACAAACTATTGATATCAAACGATAGATCTCCTTATTCATAACAACTTTGCCTCTTGAACCATTGATGTCTATCAAATGGTTTGTGAGTTATTGGTGATGATTTAAAAAACTACTTTTTCAAACTTGTTCAAGGATTTTCAAGCAATTTCAAAATTTCCACCTCAGTTCATTTCTTTGGACTCTCTAGGTCAATAATCATCAAAATCATGTTGAGTTTTTTTTTGTTTTGTGACCATAACAGGGTCCTTTATTATATTAGCGTGAAACGAGTATGTTATATGTCGATACTCCTTAATAAATAATCCAACTGACTTGCCATGTAGTACTATTATACATATTATAACACTTAACAAGCATGCAAAATGTGATGCTCATAGGAAGAGACATTCATTTCGATGGCTTTCTTATAGAGTCACCAGATCACAATGCATGTAGCTTTGCTAAAGGAACGATAAATATGTGCAGGATAAAGGTGTGTAGTGTGCGTGTGTGTTTATGGATATCATTTCCCTCTGTATCATATGAGTTTGAATGCACTGTATAGTTCTGTGTGTCTTGTGTGATCGAGAGTGTGCATGTGTGTGTAATGAAATGTGTCTCACAGGAAGACAGTGTTAGAAATATAATGTATTACACATTAAACGTTGCTCCATATTTACACATCTATAAATATAGCACATGTCTGCTTGCTTTTAAGATGAGTGTTGATATATATATATAACACAGCTTTATTAGATAAAACCAGTTTAATTGCATGTAAACCCAAATTGCTACTCAGCCAGTCACATGGCAGCAGCTCAATAAATTTAGGCATTTAGACATGGTAAACATGACTTCCTGAAGTTCAAAGCAAACATCAAAATGGGGTATATTGTATTATGTGAGGTGTTTGTATAAAATTAAGCATAATTTAAATGCCATGGCATTCTAGAATATTATGAATGTGAATCAATGTATCTATTTAAGATGCTCCTGGCCTTAAGCCTTAAAAAAAATGTATACACGTCTATCATAATGTATGGCAGGTGCCATGCCACATCCATAGCAACTAAACAGGTTAACTTAGCAACCATTAAGCTAGACCTATATCTCTGGAACAGAACATCGTAGAGACATGAGAATTGGTTAATTTCACTCGTCCCTTATCTGTTTAAACCTGCATATGAGTGTAAGCATGCGTGGTCTGTATTAACCGTTGCTGACCATTTCTTTCATTTTTCTGGATATGGGTAAGTGTCATCCGTTGCGGATGTGTTATGGTGCGATTCCTGACCGTAGTCAGCGAAGGCAGTCGACCTTAGTCCCCTTAGACTGCTCGAACCCGATGATTACTGCTTGCAGTTATATTTAGGGTTTCGAGCACGAAGTGCTGAAAACCTATTGTTTTTGTAAGGATTTTTAGGGTTCGAGCCCGAAGGGCTAGAAACCTATTGTATTTGTTAGTTTTATTAGGGTTCGAGCCCGAAGGGCTAGAAACCTATTGTATTTGTATGTTTTATTATTAGGGTTCGAGCCCGAAGGGCTAGAAACCTATTGTATTTGTTGGTTTTATTATTATTATTATACTTCTTCCCTAGAACTGATACTGCAGCCCAAACCGTAAGGCCGACAGGGCTGAGACTTGGTCAGATGGTTGTAGTCCTTGTCGCTACTCAGATACACGGAGCCAGCCAAATCGACCCATAGGTGGCGCTACAGCGATAAAAAACGCGTTTACGCATGTTACTCCTAAACCGTTTGTTGCACACCCAAGTATTTTATATCAGAGTAATCACTGGCTCAAAACTTAAAAAATGTATATCTCCGAATTCATTTCCGGTATGCAAATTTTTTCGCTAATTAGCATTTTATGAAAAAAATAAAAAATGAACTTGTCCCTGGATTTTTGCCCTATTGGAACCAAACCAACGCTGATGAGTTCTGTGGAGTGTGAATATGAATAATTATTAAAAAAAAGTTGAAATTTTCATCCCCCATCGCTAGAGGGCGCAAAAATGTCCAAAACGGAAGTAACATATTGAACTAAAATGGCCATAACTCCTGAACTGTTTGAGATATCTTCATGGGGCTTGGAACATATGTGTAGACCCTCAATCCGGGGTCACAGTAAAAAGAATCCTGCGTTTGGCCACTAGGTGGCGCTATAATTTGGATGAGCTACAAAATGGCCATAACTACGCAACAGTTTGCCCGATTGACTTATTATTTGGTATGGTGTGTCTTTGTCTCATTCTACATGAATATCTAAAAGGACATTGGCGTATCTTAAAAAACATGGCCGCCATTGGCCAATGAAGTTTGAGCACTTATTAGACCGGGTTAACGGAGGCCGAACAAAACAACGCTCGCTGGGCTTATTCGTCTCATGGTCTTTAAGGTCTGTAAGAAATGTGAACTCATTCGGCCACCGGGGGGCGAAATAACGCTTTAGGAGTGCTTAAACAATTGTGTATCACGTGACATTTGACATATACAGAAACTATTGGTATCATAGGATAGTACTCTTCTATCTGAGCAACTTTGCCTCTGGAACAACTTCTGTCAATCGAATAGTTTGTGAGTTATCGCTGATGAGGTCAAAAACCTACCTTCGCAAACTAGTCGTTGGATTTTCGACCGATCGGAACCAAAACAATGCAGATGACTTCTGTGGGAAGTGTTTGTAAATAATTATTGAAAAAAAGTAGAAATTTCCTTTCACGGTCGCTTAGGGGCGCCAAAATAAAAGAATGGGTGGAGCCTATCACATTTAAATGGCCATAAATCCAGAACGGCTTAACATATCATCATATGCCTCGGGAAATATATGTAGATCATCACTCCGAGGTCCCATACAAAATAACATGGCGTTTGGACACTAGGTGGTGCTATAACAGTAAAAATGGCTAAATGTACATGTCTTTTGGTGGCCTAGACAACTCTGTGTCACGTGACATTTGACTAATACAAAAACTATTCGTATCAAACGATAGATCTCCTTATTCATAACAACTTTGCCTCTTGAACCATTGATGTCTATCAAATTGTTTGTGACTTATTGGTTATGATGTAAAAAACCTACTTTTGCTAACTTGTTCAAGGATTTTCAAGCAATTTCAAAATTTCCACCACAGTACATTTCTTTGGACTCTCTAGGTCAATAATCATCAAAAATATGTTGAGTATTTTTTAGTTTTGTGACCATAACAGGGTGCTTTATTATATTAGCGTGAAACGAGTATGTTATAGGTCGCTACTCCTTAAGAAATAATCCAACTGACTTGCCATTAAGTACTATTATACATATTATGACACAAAACAAGCATGCAACATGTGATTCTTATCGGAAGAGGCATGCCTTCACAACAGTCAAAAAGGTGAAATATCATACATTTAAAATTACTATTTTAAACTTGTCTTTAATAAATACATCATTTGCTAGTCAAATTGCTAATCAGCCAGTCACATAGCATAAACTCAATCCATTTTGGCTTCTAGACGTGGTAAACACTTGCTGAAGTTCAAACCGAGCATCAAAATGGAGAAACAATTGGATATATGGTATGGGATATATTAGATAACACATACCACCTGAGGATTGTTGCCAACCATGTCCATGTTTTGATGGCTACTTCCAGCAGTAAAAAAAATCGACCATGTCAGAAAGCTCAAATGATCTCAAACTGGTTTCTTGAACATGACAATGAGCTCACTGTACTCCAATGGCCTTCAGAGTCACCAGACTCAACCAAATAAGCATCACTTAAATGGCAAGGTCTTCTGGAATATTGTTGCAGACCATGAATGTGAATCAATTATCTATTTAAATTGGTCGTATTTTTTTTATCAATTCTTCAGAACACAAAATAAGCTATTTTGAAGAATGTGCATTGTATTAAAAAAAAGACCTATATATGTGCAATAGAATGTTTTGGAGACACAGGAGTTGCTTTGTTTTGCTAATGGCTTCATTCTTTATCAATTGACAGCTGCCAAGCCACGCCCTTAGCAACCAAACAGATTATTTTTTGCAATCGTCTAGCCAGACCTACATCTCTGCAGTAGAATATTATAAAGACACGGGGCTTGGTTCGTTTGACCTGTGGTTTGATGTGTTATTAATTGACAGGTATTAATTGACACCCATGGCAACCGAACAGGTTAGCTTAGCAACCGTTTAGCAAGATCTCTATCTCTGCAACAAATCATCATAGAGACATGAGAAATGGTTTATTGCACTCGTCCCTTAGGTATTATCGGTTTACGCCCGTTTTTGCATACGAGTGTACGCATGCATGGTCTGTATTAAAAGTTACCAACCGTTTCTGTCATATTTCTTGGTGTGGAAGAGTGTCATTCGTTGTGGATTTGTTACGGTGCCATTCCTGAGCCTAGTTGACAATGGCAAGGCCAATAGAGGCCTTAGACTGCTCGAACCCGCTAAATGCTGCTTGCAGCTTTAATTCTTCTTATTATTATTCTGCCATAAAACTGATACTGCAGCCCAAACCGTAAGGCCGACAGAGCTGAGACTTGGTCAGATGGTAGTAGTCCTTGTCGCTACTCAGATACACGGAGCCAGCCATATCGACCCATAGGTGGCGCTATAGCAATACCAAACGCGTTTGCGCTTGTTACTCCGAAACCGTTTGTCGCACACCCAAGTGTCTTATATCAGTGTAATCACTGGCTCAAAACTTAAAAAACGTATATCTCCGATTTCATTTCCGCCATTATAGATTTTTCGCTAATTAGCATTTTATGAAAAAAAAAAAAAATGAACTAGTCCCTGGATTTTTGCCCTATTGGAACCAAACCAACGCTGATGAGTTCTGTGGAGTGTGAATATGAATAATTATTAAAAAAAAGTTCAATTTTCAATTCACGGTCGCTAGGTGGCGCTAAAACATCCAAACCGGAAGTAACATATTTAGCTAAAATGGCCATAACTCCTGAACTGTTTGAGATATCTTCATGGGGCTTGGAACACATGTGTAGACCCTCAGTCCGGGGTCACAATAAAAAGACAGTGGCGTTTGGCCACTAGATGGCGCTATAATTTGAATGAGCTAGAAAATGTCTATAACTACGCAACAGTTTGCCCGATTGACTTATTATTTGTTATGGTGTGTCTTTGTCTCATTCTACATAAATATCTAAATGGACATTGGCGTATATCAAAAAACATGGCCGCCATTGGTCGATGAAGTTTGAGCACTCATTACGCCGGGTTAACGGAGGCCGATCAAAACGCCACTCACTGGGCTTATTTGTCTCATGGTCCTGACGGTGTGTAAGAAACATGAACTTATTCGGCCACCTGGGGGCGTAATAGCGCTTTTGGAGTGCATGCACAACTGTGTATCACGTGATATTTGACATTTACCCAAACTATGGTTATAATATGATAGTACTCTTCATTCTGAGCAACTTTGCCTCTGGAACAACTTCTATTGATCAAACGGTTCGTGAGTTATCGCTGATGATGTCAAAAACCTACTTTCGCGAACTAGTTCCTGGTTTTTCAACCGATCGGAACCAAACCAATGCAGATGACTTCTGTGGAGTGTGAATGTAAATAATCATTGAAAAAAAGTTGAAATTTTTCTTTCACCGCTGCTTAGGGACGCCAAAACTTAAAATGGTCTGAGCCTATCACATTAAAATGGCCATAAATCCAGAACGGCTTAACATATCATCATGGGGCTCAGATGACATGTGTAGACCATCACTCCAAGGTCACATACAAAGGAAGGTGGCGTTTGGATACTAGGTGGCGCTAAAACATTAAAAAAGGCAAAATGTACATGTATTTTGGTGGCCTGGACAACTTTGTGTCATGTGACATTTGACTAATACACAAACTATTGATATCAAACGATAGATCTCCTCATTCATAACAACTTTGCCTCTTGAACCATTGATGTCTATCAAATGGTTTGTGAGTTATTGGTGATGATGTATAAAACCTACTTTTGCAAACTTGTTCAAGGATTTTCAAGCAATTACAAAATTTCCACCACAGTACATTTCTCTGGACTCTCTAGGTCAATAATCATCAAAAACATGTTGAGTTTTTTTTTTGTGACCATAACAGGGTCCTTTATTATATTAGCGTGAAACGAGTGTGGTGAAGGTCACCACTCCTTAATAATTAATCCAACTGACTTGCCATTAAGTACTATTATACATATTATGACACAAAACAAGCATGCAACATGTGATTCTTATCGGAAGAGGCATGCCTTCACAACAGTCAAAAAGGTGAAATATCATACATTTAAAATTACTATTTTAAACTTGTCTTTAATAAATACATCATTTGCTAGTCAAATTGCTAATCAGCCAGTCACATAGCATAAACTCAATCCATTTTGGCTTCTAGACGTGGTAAACACACTTGCTGAAGTTCAAACCGAGCATCAAAATGGAGAAACAATTGGATATATGGTATGGGATATATTAGATAACACATACCACCTGAGGATTGTTGCCAACCATGTCCATGTTTTGATGGCTACTTCCAGCAGTAAAAAAAATCGACCATGTCAGAAAGCTCAAATGATCTCAAACTGGTTTCTTGAACATGACAATGAGCTCACTGTACTCCAATGGCCTTCAGAGTCACCAGACTCAACCAAATAAGCATCACTTAAATGGCAAGGTCTTCTGGAATATTGTTGCAGACCATGAATGTGAATCAATTATCTATTTAAATTGGTCGTATTTTTTTTATCAATTCTTCAGAACACAAAATAAGCTATTTTGAAGAATGTGCATTGTATTAAAAAAAAGACCTATATATGTGCAATAGAATGTTTTAGAGACACATGATTTGCTTTGTTTTGCTAATGGCTTCATTCTTTATCAATTGACAGCTGCCAAGCCACGCCCTTAGCAACCAAACAGATTATTTTTTGCAATCGTCTAGCCAGACCTACATCTCTGCAGTAGAATATTATAAAGACACGGGGCTTGGTTCGTTTGACTTGTGGTTTGATGTGTTATTAATTGACAGGTATTAATTAACACCCATGGCAACCGAACAGGTTAGCTTAGCAACCGTTTAGCAAGATCTCTATCTCTGCAACAAATCATCATAGAGACATGAGAATTGGTTTATTGCACTCGTCCCTTAGGTATTATCGGTTTACGCCCGTTTTTGCATACGAGTGTACGCATGCATGGTCTGTATTAAAAGTTACCAACCATTTCTGTCATATTTCTTGGTGTGGAAGAGTGTCATTCGTTGTGGATTTGTTACGGTGCCATTCCTGAGCCTAGTTCACAATGGCAAGGCCAATAGAGGCCTTAGACTGCTCGAACCCGCTAAATGCTGCTTGCAGCTTTAATTCTTATTATTATTCTGCCCTAAAACTGATGCTGCAGCCCAAACCGTAAGACCGACAGAGCTGAGACTTGGTCAGATGGTAGTAGTCCTTGTCGCTACTCAGATACACGGAGCCAGCCAAATCGGCCCATAGGTGGCGCTACAACGATGAAAAGCGCGTTTGCGCCTTATACTCCTAAACCATTGGTCGCACACCCAAGTGTCTTATATCAGTGTAATCACTGGCTCAAAACTTAAAAAACGTATATCTCCGATTTCATTTCCGGTATGCAAATTTTTTCGCTAATTTGCATTTTATGAAAAAAAAAAAAAATGAACTAGTCCCTGGATTTTTGCCCTATCGAAACCAAACCAACGTTGATGAATTCTGTGGACTGTGAATGTAAATAGTTATCGAAAAAAAGTTGAATTTTCCATTCACGGCCGCTAGGTGGCGCTAAAACGTCCAAACCGGAAGTGGCATATTTAGCTAAAATGGCCATAACTCGTGAACTGTTTGAGATATCTTCATGGGGCTTGGAACATATGTGTAGACCCTCAGTCCGGAGTCACAATAAAAAAAATGTGGCATTTTGGCCACTAGGTGGCGCTATAATTTGAATGAGCTAGAAAATGGCTATAACTACGCAACCCTTTGCCCGAATGACTTGATAATTGGTATGGTGTCTCTTTGTCTCATGCTTCATGAATATCTAAAAGGACATTGACGTATGTCAAAAAACATGGCCGCCATTGGCCAATGAATTTTGAGCGCTCATTACACCGGGTAAACGGAGGCCGATCAAAACGACACTCGCTGGGCTTATTCATCTCAAGGTCCTTAAGGTCTGTAAGAAATGTGAACTCATTTGGCCACCGGGGGGCGAAATAACGCTTTAGTAGTGCTTAAACATTTGTGTATCATGTGACACTTGACATAACTATTTGTATTATATGATAGATCTCCTTATTCTAAACAACTTTGCCTCTAGAACAACTTCTGTCGATCAAATGGTTTGTGAGTTATCGCAGATATTGATAGAAACCTTTCTTCGCAAACTTGTCCCTGAGTTTTTGACCGATCAGACCCAAACCAATGTAGATGACTTGTGTTGAGTGTGAAGGTAAATAATTATCAAAAAAAGTTGAAATTTCCTTTCACGGTCGCTTAGGGGCCCCAAAATAAAAAAATGGGCGGAGCCTATCACATTTAAATGGCCTCAAATCAAGAACGGTTTAACATAACAGCAAGGGGCTCAGGAAATATCTGGAGACCATCACTAGGATTTCACATAAAAAAGAACGTGGCGTTTGGACACTAGGTGGCGCTATAATAATAAAAATGGCATAATGCACATGTCTTTTGGTAGCCTAGACAACTGTTCGTCACGTGACATTTGAGTAATACACAAACTATTGATATCAAACGATAGATCTCCTTATTCATAACAACTTTGCCTCTTGAACCATTGATGTCTATCAAATGGTTTGTGAGATATTGGTGATGATTTAAAAAACTACTTTTTCAAACTTGTTCAAGGACTTTCAAGCAATTTCAAAATTTCCACCTCAGTTCATTTCTTTGGACTCTCTAGGTCAATAATCATCAAAATCATGTTGAGTTTTTTTTGTTTTGTGACCATAACAGGGTCCTTTATTATATTAGCGTGAAACGAGTATGTTATATGTCGATACTCCTTAATAAATAATCCAACTTACTTGCCATTTAGTACTATTATACATATTATGACACTTAACAAGCATGCAAAATGTGATGCTCATAGGAAGAGACATTCATTTCGATGGCTTTCTTATAGAGTCACCAGATCACAATGCATGTAGCTTTGCTAAAGGAACGATAAATATGTGCAGGATAAAGGTGTGTAGTGTGCGTGTGTGTTTATGGATATCATTTCCCTCTGTATCATATGAGTTTGAATGCACTGTATAGTTCTGTATGTCTTGTGTGATCGAGAGTGTGCATGTGTGTGTAATGAAATGTGTCTCACAGGAAGACAGTGTTAGAAATATAATGTATTACACATTAAACGTTGCTCCATATTTACACATCTATAAATATAGCACATGTCTGCTTGCTTTTAAGATGAGTGTTGATATATATATATATAACAAAGCTTTATTAGATAAAACCAGTTTAATTGCATGTAAACCCAAATTGCTACTCAGCCAGTCACATGGCAGCAGCTCAATAAATTTAGGCATTTAGACATGGTAAACATGACTTCCTGAAGTTCAAAGCAAACATCAAAATGGGGTATATTGTATTATGTGAGGTGTTTGTATAAAATTAAGCATAATTTAAATGCCATGGCATTCTAGAATATTATGAATGTGAATCAATGTATCTATTTAAGATGCTCCTGGCCTAAAGCCTTAAAAAAAATGTATACACGTCTATCATAATGTATGGCAGGTGCCATGCCACATCCATAGCAACTAAACAGGTTAACTTAGCAACCATTAAGCTAGACCTATATCTCTGGAACAGAACATCGTAGAGACATGAGAATTGGTTAATTTCACTCGTCCCTTATCTGTTTAAACCTGCATATGAGTGTAAGCATGCGTGGTCTGTATTAACCGTTGCTGACCATTTCTTTCATTTTTCTGGATATGGGTAAGTGTCATCCGTTGCGGATGTGTTATGGTGCGATTCCTGACCGTAGTCAGCGAAGGCAGTCGACCTTAGTCCCCTTAGACTGCTCGAACCCGATGATTACTGCTTGCAGTTATATTTTTGTTTTATTATTATTACTACATTGCTTTTTCAGACATTCACAGCCTCTGGTCACCGTATGCTCTTATTGTATGGACGAGAGCGGCTGCTTTACAAAAGTTTATTAATAAGTAGTGATGTTTATTTGATATATATATAATATAAAACGTAATGAAAACCTCTACATTCCAAAACATGTCTGAATGTCTTCTGTGATGTTTTCACTTGATTATCAGCTAATCGTTTACTAACTTAACAGGAAGTTTTTGTATTTGGTAAAACCCTGAGCCGTTTACTGATAAACTGATCCTGAGAGCAATGTCATACAGGTTTGAAATGGACATGAGGGGCAGTAAATCAGGAAAAGATGTCAACTTTGGGTGAAGCGTAAGATTGAGATGTTGAAACCAGTTAGATGAGCTGACTGATGATAATGAAGCTCATCTTTAAGAGTCTCTCACAGACGACAGACACAACATCTCTCTGAAATAATTAGGGCTGGTCCGAACACCATTTTTGGAGCTTCGAAGCTTTGGGAGGAATCGACACAGAATATTGGAAGCTTTGGAGGGAGGGGCTCAACATATTCTTCTCTCTTATAAAATTCAGGAATCTCTGTGTCGGTCTGTTTGCATTTTATTATGTCAAGAACCGTTGATCCAAGGGACTTCAGGCATGGTGGGTGTGTTGCTGCTGAACCAAGGGAGTGCACGGTCTCATTTTGGAGCAATATGCACACAAGACGCTCAGAATGAATACACGTTTAATAAACTACAGATCAGCGCGAGCCAGAAGCAGCATGCCTCACAATAAAATAGTTCTGTTTTGTTTTTAATGGGAAATTATATTTGTATTAAAATTTGTATTAAACCTCATTCTCGTACCTTTTCTTTCTCCGGAGAAGGGGACGAAATCTTCTCTGTCTTTATAATCCATGGCCTCCTTCTCCAGATATTGTTGGAGTTTGTCACGATTAAAGGTACCGGTGTCCATCTTTGTCGTCTGGTCCTTTTGTCTGAGTCCGGCTGGCAGCAAAGCATGCTGGGTAATAAAGAACAGATGTGATTTAACACATTAAACCACAAGATTGTCGTGACTTGTAAACTGAGATAACATCAATGACAAAATGCTTAACATTAATGAAACTTAGCAACAATATTAATGGTATTTGCTTATATGTGTTTAATAAGGATCAAATCCAGATCTAAATTGAAACTTTTACAATGTTTTATTGAACAAATTCTTTCTGAATCAGAAGCTCTTGTATATGGGGAAACCAGAGCTTGTATTAAGCCAAACATCTCTCTACACACTGGGTTCCCTTTAAATTTGTGGAGGCCTGTCGGGCTCAGGCTGAAATGCAGGACTCTACTTCAAGCATAAAAAATGTTGTTATATATATTTGGGATTTCAAGTAAATATGTATAATTAATTTATTGTTTTATCTAGCAAACATCAGAAAATGATTTACCAAGCTTTTACCACTGGTTGTTAATATATGCCGATAAATAAATGAGTTCAACTGTTAAAACAATTTTGTACTTTTTTTTACGGCTCATGATCGACATGTTTTGCATGTTTGTGATCTCCCATTTTACCACGTGTTCACCATTTATAACTATGGAGCCCATGATTAAATTACTACCATCACTATTGTATTCTTATAGATTAAGTCACTTCATTTTGCCCTTCAAATGCACCATATTGCAGCATTAACCTTTGAGCTATGCAAACTATGTGTGACCTCAGCTTTACATTCTCTATGTCAGTGGTTCTCAAACTGTGGTACTCGTACAACTAGTGGTACTTGAAGAGACCCCTGCAGGTACATGACACCACAGGAAATTAAAAACTGTATTTCTTTTCATGTTTTAAATACAATGTCACATGATTAATGGTTGATAATTAGTGAATGCATATAGCCTATGTGCAATTATAATACAGTTGTATTAACTATGGTTTGTTTATCATTGGTGGATGTAACTCAGGCGCGTGACAGGCAGCTCAAACAGAGCGGGAGAAGACAGGTGCTTGTGCATCTCTCACTCGCTTTCTCTTCTGATGAGCTGTGTGCAAATTAAGCTTCTCATGTATTTCTGCACTTGAAGCGCTGTTTAAAGCTGTTGTTATTGCTGTAAAACGCTAATTTAACACGCGAATGCATCTATACGAGGTTAAATCAATGAAGTGCACATTGTGATTTAGTTTTGACACACCTCATTGACGAGCCACTGCAGTCAAGTGTGAGTCTCTGTTACATACAGCTGTTCTCTTGATGTTTAAGTAACAGATATTTATCTTCTGTGTTAAATATTCTTTCTGCATTGTCTGTCTTTGATATAGGTTTGTAGTCTATCTGAAAATTCCAACAAAGTCAATAAATCCCCCATAAAAGACATTTCCAGAGCCCAGTATGTGCACTACAGAGAAGTGTTTAGTGTACTGCTGATTCATTTGAAAGACATGAAATAACATGTTAATTAGCTTGAAAACAGCTAGAAAATAAGAAGTGTTTGTCTTATTAATAATACATTAGAATTGGAGGATGAAAATTCACAGCTGTACTTTTAATTCTAATGTTTATTTATGTGATTTTCTATGGCGGTCATTAGATGGTCCTTGGGAAAACTCATTTTATTAAAGGTGGTACTTGAAAAAGATTTGTAAAAAGATTGGGATTATATATATTGTTTAACCTTCCTTTCTACTCTATTCAGACAGTCGTAAAAGCATTTCACTGCATGTTGTACTATTTATGGCTTTGTATGTGACAGAAAAACTTTGAACTTGAAATGTTTGAGAACCACTGCTCTATAGTATAAATGTTTTTGCATTGAAAATAAACAGAAATCAATTATAGAGCACTACAGCTTTAAGATTGAGGTGTTTTGTGTGCGTCACCTCTGGGTCGATCTCGTCCAGAGCATTCTCCAGCTGTTTGAGTTCCTCCTCTGAGAGCTTGTTCAGAATCTCATCCTCATCGATATCCTTATACTTCTCCAGATCTTTCTTAAAGGATAGAGCCATGATTCACGCCGCCCGTCAGAGAGAGACTGCCGTCCAGTTCAAGTGAGGGTCTGCAGACAGACAATTCAATAAAATATTAATATCAGATATTTCTCTCTCTCTCTCTCTCTCTCTCTCTCTCTCTCTCAGAAGTTGAGATCAACTGAACAGCACATAACACAATCTCTTTCATTCACTCACAGCCCCCTCCTTCACTTTCATCTGATCTTCAGTAGAGTGGAAACCTAACCCCAAAATAAAAGGACAATGATTTTGTAGAGATGTAAAAATGTTTGTTAACATTCATCTATTTATACAAAATAAATCAGCCTGTGATTGCAAGAAATTGTGAACCTTTGATCAGGATCTAGAAGTCTTTGTGGTCACTTACACAGCAGAGCTATATACATACATTTAAATAACTCTGGTTTTCAGAGTTTTGTGTGCATATGAAATACATCTGGCCTCAGAATTATATTTTGTTTTCAGAATGGTGAAGACTTTAATTTAACTGTAACATAAGTTTGACTGTGACCAAATAGTCACATTTTGAGACTATTTTTCCTGCTGCTACAACCAGTTTTTCTTGATGGTTGCAATGGCGTGACTGGCAAACTGAGAAATATGTCATTTCTGCGCGTTATAAGTTTAATGAGCAGAAATGTTCTATTGCCATTAAGTCACTAATTTATGTCTCCCGTTCCTTCACCCATTCACTTGTGTCCTTACCCCCAAAGATGTAAGTGGGTGTAAGAGACGTATTTCATGCTCTGATGAAGCGGAATGATCGACAGAGCAGACAATTGAAGCGCTTAATCTTGCACATGAAATAAATGTTGTGCCGCTTGCAGAATACAACAATCTTCCCACCTAAGGTACAAACGGCAAAGATAAAGAAATGAGTTGTGTGTATTTTATTCAGTGTGAAGCTAAGGCAGGAAACATGTGTTTACCTTAAATCAATATAACTATTGCATAAAGCTCTCCTCCAAAACTGCAAAGCATACAAAATGTTACATCACCTTAAATACTTTTTACTTGCGATTCGTTATGGATAAAAGACTAACATGTGTATCAACGCAGCTTTCATGAAGAAACATTACAAAATGCCTTGGTCTATGCCTGCTAGTGCTGGGCGATATAACCAAAGATTAATAGAACTGTTTTTTCCAGGTTTATACCAGTTTACCGGTACATGGCTGTAATTTTTTAATCACATTTTTTACTGATTGAGAGAGGAAATAGTGCTGTTGATTGACTTAAAATGCCCTTTAATACTGTCATGGTAATCTCCCCTATAATAAATGCAAAGTTTAGACTTGTTTAACAACTGAATACCATGATAAGGCTTCATGATTTCCGGAAATCATATATTTTAATCATAAAACAAATTAAATTAGGTATTTGAGAGAAAAGCGATCGCATCACGCTGTCAATCCTCCTTCCTCTACTGACCCTTATTTCTCAGTATATGGAGAAACAGTTCAAACTAAAAACACATCATATTATATGCTTATATTGAGCAGATATGAGGGGAACACCATCGCATTTTGAAAATGTTTGTTGTGGGTATATTAAATATGACGGATTTCTCTCATTGTAACACAAAGGAAATATGTAACGTTACTGCTCATGCACGAGACACACACAAACCTCCAAACCCCTCCGTTAAGCATAATTTTTCTATATAAACATGTGCTTAAGTAGTGCATAAAAGCGCATTCTGTGTGAATGTCCGGTTACAGGGCAACAGTGAAAGAGGGACCTCAATGAAACAGTGCTGAGCTGAGCTGCTTTCTAAGCAACATAAACCGGTAATATGATATATTAAGAATGTATATCATAACAAAAATACACAACGGTATTCAGTTTGAACCGGTATATCGCCCAGCACTAATGCATGAGCCCCAAGAGTCAGAGCGCAACATACTAAACGGAGTTCTCTTTCACGCCTTCTTTCTCTAAAACGGACATATAAACACAAAATTGCGTCAAAATTCCCATATTAGCAAGAATCCTTGTAACATTTGGGAAATGCAACCGTTGCAACGCATGCATGTTGCAGTATAGTGCACTAGCTCTTAAAGGGGCAGCAGCATAATAAAGATCTTGGTTTATAATGTTCATCAGACAACAAAGAACAGGCCCAAAAACCGTCATAGATAGTAAAGGAATTGTGTTCTCTTATAAGAGTTGTTCAAAACAAATAAAAGGAAGCAAATAGCATAAAGTTATCTTGTTGTTAAAGGAGACATGAATTAAAATCACAATTTTACCCCAGCTTTTGTTATATGACAGGGAATCGTATGCACGCAACATCATTTAAGTGTCAGAACTGAAAACGCCCTTGTTACTGAGATTACATCTGTTATTGACACCATGCCCAGAGAATGGAATGCTCCTATCTATGATGACATTGATAGGTTGAACACCACCTCCACACAAAAATATCAATGACTACTTCTCTAGCCCCGCCCACTGGTTCAAGCATGACAATTCTGATGTAACACGGGTGGCGCGGAACCAGATAGAGCGAGCAAGCAATAAACACACATCCCTTTAAAGATAGCTAAATATTGTTCCATCCCTGGTTGTGGAAGAAAACAGTCGCTGCAAAACCTTCCTTCAGATTACGATATTAGTAATGTGGGGTCAAAGTTTATTTTTAAAGACGTTCCAGCTCATGTGGGAAAAACATGGAGCGTTTGTACGTTTCATTTCTCTGAAGATTCCTTTGTGAACAAAGCAGAGATCGACACTGAATTTGTGGAGAGTTTAAAATTAAAAAGCAGTGCTGTGCCGTCAATATTGGATCTGACAGGAATGGCGCAGCAATCTTATGTGAGTAAAACATTTTTGTACTATGCTTTACTATTCCTATGTTAGAATTCGCTTTGATGTGCTCTGAGCACTATTCAAACAAGATTAGTATTACCTGCAGACCTCTAGTCATTTGTATTAATTGAATTAAGGTTGTCTGTGATTTTAAGCCCGTGAGAATCGGCATCTCTGTGATTTGATGGGCTCATATATAATTTTTCAAGGTATTATCCACCGTTTGTGAATAATGGAGGCTGTTTTGAAGTGTTTTGGTATTAATTCTGGTGCTGGGTGACATCCATAAGTTACCGGGAGTCTCCCATTTGTTTAATTATCATGGAAACTCTCGTAACATTTGAGACCCGCGATGGCGGTGATCTTTTGACCTGTTTGCGATCACGGGTCTCAAATGCTGACATGTACGGTCATATATCATTAAATTAAATACTGATGTGGGGAGGTCATTTATAAATCAAAAGAGGTCTCCGGATAATACTAAAGCGAAAATTGTGAATGGTGCTAATGTGTAATCTTACGTTACGTCTCGAACCAAATTCACAGAAGGCTCCAACTACGCAAACTGATATCCAATCAAAGTGGTGGGCATTAACTTCAAAGTGTCTTCAATGCGGCACACCCATTAAAACCAGTGTAGAAAATAGCCTAGTACTTATTGATTTTTATGTTTTAGGACATAAAAACCACTCGAACGTCAAAAGTAGACCTCATATAACAGGAAATAACAAAAAACAAACCTTTAAAGATGTGCTTTAATATCGTAAAGTTTTGAAAGACAGTTTACATAAAAAACATTAAATCATAAACAATGATTTGTTATCATTTTAATTGATTTATTAATGTATTAAACAGGTTTGGATGTAGTTTTTGTGATTATTTTTTCTTGCCTCACCACATGACTCTACACCAGTGACACCTCTCTCAAGTGTTACTGTGTGTTCCCACCAAAAGCGAATGAAGAGTTAAGCTTGAGTGATTTACATGTCAGGTCAATGCAAAGACGCGATAGGACATCCTGCGGTGCGAGTGAGGCAGCGCAAATTGAGCGTTTCAGGCGTTTGATGCGATTCGAGTGAAAAATCTGAACTTTTGCAAAAAATTCTCGCCGCGTTAACCAATCAGGAGCTTGCTGCAGTAGTGACGTGATTAAGACTTAGTGAGCAGAGGCAAAATCCGAAGCAACAATCGAGGACAAAATCATCAACGCTGTATGTGCATACCTGTAGCTGTACGATACATCTTCTTACTTTGATCGAAACAGGAATTAAAGGATCTTGCTTGGAAGAAAGTGGGTGTGGAGGTCGGACAATCTGGTAAATTGTAAAAATGCTCTTTCCTCAATTTGAGCTATATATATATATTTACATACGAGACTGAAGCCGCCTGGCAGAAGCCCCTCCCATAACGCAAATTTGTGTCTGTTGTGAAGTGAATTTCTCACACAAATGAAGCGTATTTCACTCGCTAATGAACCGAGAAAACTCAAAATGTTCAAGAGTCCAACTACTCGCGAATAGCGTGATTTATTCGCACAAGTCGAGTTTGTTGGGAACACACTATAAGTCAAGAGGCCTATACAGACTGTGTTCCTCCCTCACATGATCACCCGTCCGCTCACCTCCTGCTGGAACTGAATTCTGAATTCCCATCTGGAAAGAGTCTGACCTTTCACCTTCACTCCCCACCATGTAACAATTCCACAACTAGTTTATCACGCTGCTGTGTTTCATCAGACACTAATCATCATATACATTACTACAGTACACTACACTCAGAACAGATCACTCTTGATGGTCCACTTCAGTGATTCATCATTAACTGATAGTCTTGCAGTTACCGCTCTGAATAAACTTTCCTGGGGTATTCAAAAGGCTAAAGGGGAATGACCTCTTAATAGAAGTCTGATAGTTCCATTCCATTCCATTTTCTACCGCTTATCCGAACTACCTCGGGTCACGGGGAGCCTGCGCCTATCTCAGGAGTCATCGGGCATCAAGGCAAGTCTGATAGTTAATATTTGTAAATAAAAAAACGACTGACAACATGCAAACAGCAAATGTAATGTAACAATTAAAATGCTCTCATCATAAACAGAAAGCAAAGTTACTTACTAAATTAGCCATTCCATGCCATTCCAGGGCTCCAGGCTGCGACTAAATGGTCGCATTTTGCAAACAGTTTTTGAGACAGCGCAAGCGTTTTTTACAAGTGCTGCCAATTTTGATTTTTCCTTTTTGTTATATCTCATGTGAAATGACGATTAAATCGCGAGCCCACCAGTGTAGGCCTGTGTGTGTTCTTCAGCCAATTGTCTTGTAAATCACATTCAACATTCAACTACATTTGTGATTAATATTGTTTCACATTTTCCTCTGGAAAAAGTTTCTGTTCAATGTGCCGTTTCACTCACAAATGTTATGTGAAATTGGGTGACATTTGCATGTTACCCTTAGTCGTGGCAGCCATAATTGAACTGTGCTGACTGCTGAAAGATACAGTCAGCAGTCTGAAACACGAAAACCTCCAACGACCCAAAAATAATTTCATCTCTGTCATCTATGCAACAACTCTTTTATTATATAAAGCACATCATACTTCAATGTTGTTATTTTAACATTTTAGTTCTTGATTACATTAAAATCAGCATTTTCACTTTTTTATTTAAGAAAGACCATAACAACATTTCAGATGCTGTGTAACAAGATCAGTACTCTGGTAACCCAGGTGACGCAGTCTCATAGTGCAAGGTAACATGAATTTTAGGAGGAATTTATTTAGCAAATATGTTTCTATCTCCCATTATTCGCATTAACCCTTTTAGGGCTGCAGCTATCAGTTATTTTAATCGTTATTTTAATCGAGTATTCTACTGACTTTCCATCGATTAATCCAGTATTCGGAAAGTACTTTTTCTTTATTAAAGAACAAAACTAAATATAAAAGAGAAAATAAGACAGGTCTCTTAAAATGAACAAATAATTTGTTTCCCATTTAAAAAATGCATACATTAATATCTGTGAAAACTATACCCATTTGGTACATTCCATAATACATTCACAATGCAATATAATAAAAATAAATAAATAAGAACATGCATAAAAATAGAAAGAATAATATCAAAGGTAAACCATTAACTTCAGGTTATGCATGACGCATATAGTTGATCTAAATTGGGTTTTAGTTTCGGTTTTTTTTAACTATTAAATAGTTATATATTTGTCCGCATAAAAATACTGTGGTTGATCAGACTTTTGCATTGGCAGGTTGTCGCAAGACGCTTATTTTTTAGAGTTTGTTTGTTTCTTCACTCAAACAATGAAATGTTTGAGCAACTCTGGAGATGAAGTTCATGTGTTCATGTCCTCATAAAGCACAGACGCAGACAAATTCATTAGCATCATGCGTGTAGCATGTGAAACTGTGCAGTTCATTCACTCATACACGCAGAAAAAACAGATGGCATGTTTAAATAACAGGATTCGGCATCCACTAGTCTGCATCCAGTTTTATGAACTTAACAGACTAAAACTGAGTAAAATAGCAGTTCACAGTTCCAATAAGATATCACTTATTTATCAGCATGAGAAATACAAGATATGGCACATGAGAGCCCTTTAACATGAGTTGAGCGGGCTGTGCATTAGTAATAACGGTCCGTGGGAAACGCAGTGCTCCATGTGTACTGTTGTTAAATAGTTTAAACGAAGCTTGACTTTTTGGTAAACTTCAAAATGGGCATTAAACAAGGGTGATGAAAACCCAGCTACTGTTGGAGTTTGTATTAAAGAGTTTTAAGTATTTAACTCAAACCCAACGTATCACAGCAATACTTTACGCTTAACTCAATCTCACTTATGAGTGATTAAAAGCTAAGCAAAGTAGACTTTCCCTAAGAGTAAGAGAAGCCTGTGGTAAATCTGTCTGACTGTAAAACACTGTTGGGCCGCTCAGCAGGATTGCTATCGGCTTAGCGCTCGAGTCGTGACAGAGGTTTGTAAGCGTCTCCCAGGAGTACATAAAGCTCTAATGTTCTCACACAACTGTTGCGTTAAAAACAACACAATCTGACTTTATTGTCCTTATGTCTTACTTTTAACTCAACCTTGTGTTTTCCCTTTTATTTATTTAACACAAAATGACTCGTATGCCGGTTTCACAGACAACGCTTAAGACTTGTCGAAGACTAAAAATAATGTTTGACCTGTCTAAACTGAAAATAACTAAACTAAAATATCTTAAAATATGTCAGTGCCATTGTTTTGTCTCAAGATGCAAACCAGTAATGCTTTTTTATGTCATTTTTATAAACATGCCTTAAATATCGTAATTTAACTAGTCCTGGTTTAAGCTAAGCCTTGTCTGTGAAACCGGGACATAATGTTTTAAAATAAAGCAATGAGCCCCAAGAAGCAGTGGGTTAAAGTGCAATTTATAACAGCTAAGGGCCTTTGTGACCCCCTTACCCCCTCTGCTATAAAATGCACTGTAACCCACTGCTTCATGGGAATCATTGCTTTAATAAAACGGTTATATATGCGTAGCAAGGTTTCATAAAATGAAGTAAATAAAATGATATTTAGGCTATGTAATGCGGTCAGCCGGTATAAATCTGGGAATTTTATAACTGCTTCAAACTCAGCTCAGCCAATTAGAATCAAGGACCAGAACCGACCGTTTTATAATGATCCTTTCTGGGTACACCAACACCCTGCACGGAGCTGTCAGCGACTCATCACAGAGCTAGATTCACTCATCACATTACGCTCAAATCTGACAAATTTCCTGCTGTCTGCATGAACACGATAGAAGACACATGGACAGACGATCTAGAGCAGAGTGGGCTTAAGTGTCTTAAGGGTTAAACGGTGCTAAAAATGGAAAGTGATTCTGGAAGCTCTGGGTCGCTCTTCCCTTGTGTCATACCAGCAACCTTTGGGACAACTAGTATTGCGAAAATGTTTGTTATTTTCTGTAGACTTTCTATCAAACAAATCTTAACACCTCTTGCAAGATAATCAGACAAACAAACCCAGGAGGAAATCTGTCCCGTTCTGTTCTCTCCTGTCTGCCGTAAGTGCATTACAGGACAAACCGATAATACGGATGAAAAGAATGGGGGCACAAAGTCACACCACCACCACACATGGAAGCAAAGCTTCTCTCCACTGCACAGAATGAAGAACCTTCACATGAATGTAAAGATGCCATGATCCCGGACAAGAAATCTAATATCCTTAAAGTAAAACTACAGGAGATCAGATTTTTTCTCCAGAATGGGAAAATGCTAAATGTAGCTGGGGTCCTGAGATTGCCCGCACTCAGAATCTTTTCCATTGGGTTTTTCTCATCCAGCACTTCCTCCAAAAGGTCTTATGAAAGCCAGATGGAGGGCGTGTTATGAAATTTCTCACATATGTGTATTGTGTAAGAGCATTGATTGAGACAAGTGCTCTTTCAAAGGGAAGGGCTTATTCAAACAAACTCTTTATCCCTCTAGCTTTTACTGAGCGTTCTAGTGCTTTTAAATCTTTCACATTTGAAAGATTTCAACCATCTTCGATCACATCAGGGGTTCTCGGGCCTACCCAAACCCACCAAACAGAAAAGGACGTTCCCAACAACTTCCTGCATCCCATCACAGAGGCGACAGAGCCCCCAACTTATTATATTATATTTAAGTTATTATAAACAGCATAAATACAAGTACATAAGTGCATAAAGAGTAAAACCAGCATCGGTTTTACCTTCAAACCTAGTTAGGATGATAAAACCAACGGATCGTCCAGGAGGACAACGTTAAAGAAGTATTATTTATTATGCGTTAGAAATAGGGGAATTACAAATCGCCTTTATTGTAGTCCGTCAATATGACAGATTGCCTTCAGATTTTACCATCACTGGTAAAGAAAATTAATTTTCGTTTGACGCGATCTCTGCAGCCGAGTGGCGCTCGAGCTGCTGAACTATCCCGCTCTCTCTAAGTGCTAGTTAACTTTATTACTCGCACTTCTTTACGTGACTAAACTTCAAATGTCTAATGAGGTTGGTGGTGTAAAAATGTGTGCTTCCGCCTAGTACACACGTTTCAGGTTGCTAATGCATTGTCTTTTTCACACACCTTGTAGAGTTACCAGACCGGTGAAGCCATTTTCATAGCGCATAAAAAAAATGTGTCACCAATTTTGCATCATCTGATCGGATCGGCCTTTACAGAGACCACCGATCATACTTCCCAAAGTGATTATCGCCCGATTATGATCGAAAACTGAAGCCTCGCCTTTTTCTTTGCGTGTACATTTGGGCGGCATCATGCAAACATGACCACTAACTGACGTAGAAATGTGGGGGTGTAATTTTGGGCAGAACTGGATCAGACTTATCTAATCTCTTTTAATTAGAGTAAATCATCATGTACTAAACTTAGATTTTTGTGACTTTGGACATCTTATACATGCACAAATGGTTATATAACACATTTAATAAAAAGCAAAACATGAAATCGCGCTCAATAACCCGCGATCCATAGATCTATAGATCCAACAGAAAAATATATACGTGTGTTGATAGTTGTTATGCGGAAAATGACACCGGCCCTTGCAAGGACTTCTGATGCAGACAGCTTCTGACTATAAAATGATTCTTAATTTGTTTTATTCATGTTTACTTTTTAATTTGTTTGCGTTTCATATTGTGTCCTTGTGTTAAGCTGATTGGCAGTAGTGTAAACTGTGAAAAGCGATATAAGCTAAACGTAAATTGATTGTACTGGATCTTAAAATAAAAATCTAGTTAATTTGAAACATTCATTGTTCGAACAGTGCCTCACGTCTCCAGAATAGTTTTGATATCATTATTATATTGATACTTAAGTTATACTTAAACCATTTGTTATGCATTACATGGGCTTTTATAAAGACACACATGTCATGGTCACGCCCCGGATGGAGACAAGATACAATAGCTCACAGTCCTCATGCGGACAGATATGGTTATTAATAAATATTATCGTAATAGAAATCATCTTAAAGTCCTATAAAACCGAAAAGGGGCTTATCATGACACCTGAAATGTCATCGGCATCAAGTGCATGTGATGATGTCATTCCATGAGGGTTTACACCGCAAGCATAGAAATTAAATTGACAACCTACAGGATTTAACCAAGCGATTAAAATACACACATTTAAATGGCCCATATTTTTGATAACTATCAGCAATAGTCCCCCACTATTTCATGTAAACATGCCATGCAATCGGAGATATGTATCATATAGTTTTGACAGCACGTTACAGTTCAGTCTCCAGTCACTGCAATGGGTGTGCACATCACATATGGACTCCAATGGTAAATAGGTAAACCATTTGTTAGATATTTTTGATCTCCGGCTTACGAGCATCACAAACATAAATCAATATTTTATGTTTATGATGTAATTTGATATATTTGTAAATCTGTAATAAGTCAAACTGTTGGCCCATCTGATCGCGCTCTCACGGATATCAGTCGAGCGCTTTAGCCAGCTCAAGTTAACCAGTGAACAACACAAGACTGCAACATTTGTATACGTTTCTTTAAAATACTGCTGTTACTGACAGAATAAGCAAGCATATATCTTACCCTATAGAAATTCTTCCTCGGGTTTTAACCTTTTGTTGTCCTATACTCCTCGGGAATGTAAGAAATTCCCGCACCCGTCTTCTCTGTCTCGGTCCAAGGGCGGTAACACAGGAAACTAGACACTAGAAATGTCCCGATGATTGACATGTACAAAATCCAATCGAAACACACGCCTCTCAAAGGGTGTTCCCGTCCTCTGGAGCCCCTCGACCAACCAGAGAGCGTGTAGCGCAGATTGCGTCATTAGGCTATATTAGAATGCAGTACCTCTGAGATGACGTATTTTTGTGTGCTAACCCGGAAGTAAGCCTCGCGCTGGGTCCCTCGACCGAAAGCCTATGCATTTGCCCCATATACTTTTGGAAGATCGCCAAAAATAAGCTATATGACTAACAATGGTTTATGATGTTTACACGTTTTGTCTAACACGATCATTCTTTACAAAAGAACACCACATTTGTTACTTTTGAAGCCGAAATACAATCGGTAGAAGTAAAAAAGCTAACGCGCTGCTATAGAGGGTATGCATTGACGTCACTTTCCCACGTGCCCCTGTCAGGACACGCCCTTGGACACGCTCCCGTGGGTGGCAAAACACCAGCAAAATGGCTGAGCAGAAAAAAAGAAACAGGGACTATATCACACAATTATTTGCTGAAATTACAAGCAGCTGGGCTCAACTGTGATCCTTACTGCTTCAATACGACTTACAAAGGAATCAGGTGTTCCTGGACACTGAGATGTGGCGCGGAATTGCGTTTCCTGATATTGTAAGCAGTCATTTTGCAGAGTTTTACCACCCACGGGGGCGCGTTCCGCCGTGCTCACGTGGTAAAGTGACGACACGTTCATAAACACATAAACCCTCTATAATCAGACTGCACTAAAGGTCGCTCGATATCAACGTCACCACCACCAAGCCTCCGACAACTCTATTAAAAATGTTTTCCCTAGAATTTAATTACTCTGTGAATGAAACTGCATCTACATTTTAATAGATTTGTGCGCATGGTGTATTATGTTTTATGTCATAGAATAAAATGTGAAAATATTTAGAGGTTTTGCTTACCACAGACCTTTTTTCAGCTGATTTACCAAAAACCCATAGCCGTGGAACCGGAAATCCTAAAATGTTATCTCGCTTCCGGGTTTTGTATGCAATAATTTGTAGTATCTGAGCCACACTATTGAATTGTTTATATGCTTATGCATGTATTACCTTTTTTGTTTTAATTATGTTTCCGATTTAATTTATATTCCAATTTAAATGTATTATTGTTTGTGTTTTTGTGTTCTTACGCTTAATACAATTAAAATGATCTATTTATGAGTATTTAGGTGATCAATAAAAAGAAGCACTTTTCAGTGAAAATGACTTCCTTAAAAGCCAGTAATACGATACTTGAAGGACTGTAGCGAAACCGGTCAGATCGGTGCACATGTTGAATGACACGTAACATTCACCTGCAAAATCCCCAGAGGGGGGGCGCTGCATTCCCTCCACGAGTACTTTCTAGTATAAATTTCACTATGAGCGATTTCCCTCACAATCTTTAAATATAATGCTAATTTCAATATGTCAGATGAAAGGTCACAGGTAGATCACAATTTTTTAGGTTTGGAACACCTTGAGGCTGAATAATTTATAACATAATTTAATTTTTGGGGTAGAGTCTCCTTTTTAGTAGAAATATACATACTATAATACATGTTAACAAATAATAATAAATAAAACATTTGTGTCAGTCCAAAAGTCATTATTAAAAGTTATTTTTTTACATTTGACTGAATAAGAGCTTTCTTATTATACTCATCCTGTAAAACGCCAATTTTATAGAATCAAATGATGGCCCAAACATAAATCTCAAATATAAAGCCATGAACAACACGCCTATCTGCCGCCGTAGCGTGGTGATAGTGAGTCGATGCAATCCCCGGGCTTTTGTTTTCAATACGGCTCTGTCAGGGCTTTTATTTTGTAAATGTTCACCCGGATGTTGTTGATGATTACTGCTAGCGGCGGTGAGTATGGCGGACATGGATGAGCTCTTCGGCAGCGATGGAGACAGCGAGAATGAGCAGCGAGGTGCTTTACACTTTACAACCACCACTGAAAACCTGCTGGATCTATGTGTTATATTTCTTGGCATTACCTGGTCTCGTATTTATTCAGTTGGATAGTTTAAATTGGTCAGTTTTAGCCTTACACAAATAAGTTCATTGAGCATTTATCAACCATCAGGTTAACGATATTAAAATACAGCCGAAATATCTCCGTTACATTTTTAACAAGCTGGTGTAATAGTGGTATTTTGATGTCAAATAAGAAACGTTGACTCAAGAAACTGTCGATTACAGTACTCTTTTACTCTCTATTATTTGTTATATCTAGAAATCCATTTAACTTACAATTGCGCTAGCCCTAAAACATCTCTAAAACTATAAGTTTGGTGCATAATATTATATAAAAAAGGAATCAATTGCTATTACAAAAAAATCGAACAGGTAATGCAAAACAATATTTCACTTGTTTTGTTGACAACTACATGCAAGTTTTGATTTGATGTATTTTTACGAATCTATTCTTTATGTTCTATAAGTTTGAATATGTAGTGTTACTTATTCATCATAAAGTGCTGCCCTGTTGTATACGATTCAAGTTTATAAGTCTAAGTAAACATCTAGTTATTAAGAATGAAAGCCTCAGCTCAATGAACTGGATGTGTACTGAATGTTTTTCAGAGTCCGGCTCTGGTTCTGGCTCTGATTCTGAGCACGAGAGACCCAGATCTGTCAGCAATGCTTCAGGCAGCGAGAGCGAGAGGGATCGCGATGAAGACGAGGATGAGGGAAAACCGAGCAATAAAGAGCTCTTTGGAGATGACAGCGAAGATGAGCGCGGTAGCCAGCGCAGTGGTAGCCAGCACAGCGCCAGCCAACACAGTGGAAGCCAGCACAGCGGCAGCCAATCAGAGCGATCTGGCAACCAGTCGGACGCGAGCATGCACTCGGACAATGAGCACAGCGGGTCGGAGCGGCAACATCATGAGGAGGAGGAGGAGGATGATGATGAACGAGGTCACAGGTCAGATGTGGGGAGCCCGGCCTCAGGGGCAGGAAGTCGCCAGTCTGAGATTGGAAGTGCAAGTCCAGTCTCAGAGGTGGGAAGTCCTCGCTCAGAGGTGGGAAGCCCTCGCTCAGAAGCAGGAAGTGGTCACTCGGATCCCGCCACACCTCGTTCAGAGGGTGAAGGGTCAGGGAAAGAGACCCCTCAGCACTCCGGAGATGAGAAGTGGGGTAGGGATGTAAAGAGTGACCAATCAGAGGACGAAGAGAAACAGCAGAACTCCGACGACGAGAGGGACAATTCAGACGATGAAGGGATGAGGCGGAAGTCAGGTGGGTGGGACTGAACCTTAGATGGACAATTTTTACTAACAAAAGACATTTGTCCTGTATTAAAGACATGCATGGGGAGGTTGATGTAGATGTTTGTGGTAATTCGTTTTAGAATCTGTAAAGGGCAGCGACAGCGAGGAGGAAATCACAAGAAGGAAAAAGAAAAAAGCAGCGTCAGACTCTGATTCCGATTCGGATTCAGGATCACACAGTGAGTAACACGCCGGCTTCAAGAAGCCTGGCTGATCAACACCAGGGCCACAGCTTCCATAACCAGAAATGCACTGACTGATACTAATTAAATATGTGCAGTAACGTCTTTTAGTCCTCCTGCCATCTTATCAAGCAGATTCTTGCAAGACGCTTGCACAATCACAGTAGTGCTAGAGGTTAAAAGGGCATCATCTGTGTGTGTGTGTAGGCAAGAAAACAGCAGCGAATGACCTGTTCGGAGAAGCAGATGATATTTCATCCGATAGCGATGCAGAGAAGCCCCCCACACCTGGACAACCACTGGTGAGACATTTACACACACGTGTTGCAAACCATAGTTTTCATCAGCATACATGTTATTTAATGTTTATGATGAAAGCCATATTCCAGACACCCGTACCTGTGTTCAGACCTGTGTTGAAAGATTCCCTCAACTGAACTGATGCCATCTGTATGTTCAGGATGCAGAGGACGGCATGGACGGAGATCAGCCCGAGGAAGAGTCCGCTCCAGAGACCAGGATCGAGGTGGAGATTCCTAAAGTCAGCACAGATCTGGGCAGTGATCTTTACTTCGTGAAATTACCCAACTTCCTCAGTGTTGAGCCCAGGTGTGGTGACGTATTCAAAGCACTGAAGGCATGGCTGCTTCATCCTCGCAATGGTTCACTCTCTGTGTTTTCTACAGGCCCTTCGATCCTCAGTACTATGAGGACGAGTTTGAGGACGAGGAGATGTTGGATGAGGAAGGGCGGACGCGTCTGAAGCTGAAGGTGGAGAACACGATCAGGTGGCGCACTCGTCGAGACGAAGAGGGAAATGAAATCAAAGAGAGCAACGCGCGGATAGTGAAGTGGTCTGACGGCAGGTGAGGAGACAAACACATCATTTGTGCTGCGCAGGTGAGAAGATGAGATGCAGCGGAAGTCAACCTCTGTCTCTCTCTCAGCATGTCTCTGCACTTGGGCAACGAGGTGTTTGATGTGTATAAAGCACCACTGCAGGGCGACCACAACCACCTGTTCATCCGTCAGGGTACAGGACTGCAGGGACAGGCAGTGTTTAAGACCAAACTCACCTTCAGGTGAGTCACACACACAATTGCTATGAATCAGCTTCAAGAGTACAAATGTATGACATATAACAACTTTAATTTAAAATAGCCACAGAATGTGTGCTTCAGGATTCTGTGAATGTTGCGGAGGCTGAGTTTTTGTAAGGCCTTCACTGAGTAAAAGATCAATGTTGACGGCCGATGAATGATTTCAGTTTTCCACCAGCAGGAGTCTCTTCAGCACCACACAGCTTCCACTGCAGAGCCCATGTAGAAACATTTCTCAGAAACTTGTGTAGAAAACAATGCCTTGTGATTTTCCACATACATATCAGAATTTGTTAAAAAGTAAACTTCTGCGTATATGTGTGTGTTTAAACTAACGGCTGTGTGTGTGATGTGTGTAGACCTCACTCCACAGACAGCGCTACACACAGAAAGATGACGCTCTCTCTGGCTGACCGCTGCTCAAAGACACAGAAGATCCGCATCCTGCCCATGGCTGGCAGAGACCCTGAGTCCCAGAGAAATGAGATGATCAAGGTAACACACACACACACACACATTTTGAGTTCAACACCATACTTACAGAAGATGTACCTGAAAAAAACATTTGATGGGTTGTGCAGTATAATATAGTTATTTTCTGATGAGGACACATTATATATTTGGAGGTTCTCGCACTTCCTCGCGGCACATAACGCATTTCTACGACAGTGGGAGTTCCACATATAACTTTTCTAAACAGATTGATTGAGGTGGAGTGCTGAGTCTCTTATCAGGTCTTGATGTCTAAAGGTCCAGATTTCATATCAAGTGAACAGCCATTAGTCAGAAATGCCAGCAGTAATGACTCGTTACCTTTATGGCGCATTTCCACCGAAATTACCTGAAACAATTTGTCCTAGGAACATTATTCTCCCCAGACCTGTTGCTGTCTGTGTTTCCATAGCGCTCTAAAGTACTGTGAAGATTAGGCAAATCAGTCCTGTGACGTAGAACTGTATGTGAGGACTCCTTCCAGTCCAGGAGGGGCGGTGATGTCGAACAGCGATGACGTCACATAAAGCGACAGACACTTGTCAATTTTTTTGAACCCAGAACGCATAACCGACTCAATATTTTTAAGTATACCTTTTCATTCGTTTCCAATTCCCGTTGGATTTGGTCCTCAGCAAAATCACTTAATAAAGCCTGGACCTCGTCGTCTGTCCATCTGTTGTATCTTTTATCCATTTCAAACAGTAATCACCTGAAACCACACGCACTGCAACAAACTTTTCAAAATGGTGGTTTGTTTTCACAGTCCTGAGTTTCAAAGTCCTGAGATCAGGGGGAAAGTTTCTGAGGTGGAAACATCTCCCCATTTGATAACCTCAACAGTCATGTCACAACGCTATCGTCATGTTTTCATGAGCTTTATTAAGAGTACTTTATAGAAAACATAAAATAATAATGCAAAATGATGCATGCCTATGAATGTCAGTTGGTTGTTAAAAATTGCAATAATGTAAGAATATGCCTTTATTATAGCAGGTTTATAAATAAAGACATGAAACGATGATTATATTTCTGTCAACATTTACCTGAATGTTTTGCATTATTTGTAGTAGGCTTTGACTCTTCAGTGTATTGAACTCTGTGTGCAGAAAGAGGAGGAAAGGTTACGAGCGTCCATCCGCCGGGAGTCCCAGCAGAGACGCATGAGAGAGAAACAGCATCAGCGAGGTCTGAATGCTGGATATCTGGAGCCCGACCGCTACGACGAAGATGAAGAGGGTGAAGAGTCCATCAGCCTGGCTGCCATCAAGAGCAAATACAAGGGCGGCGGTCTGAGGGGTGAGTGACAAACAAACCTTCACTCATATTATACTGTAAATCTGAACATGAGTCTTTCTTCTTCTGGAACACAAAAGATATTTTGGTTTCATGGAAGTCAATGGGCTTCAGTGTTGTTAGTTTATTAACATTCATTAAAATATCGTCTTTTGTGTTCTGCGGAAGAAAGTCATACAGGTTTGACATGACACGAGGGCGAATAAAAAAATAAAACATTTTTAATCCTTACAATATCTTCGTGAAAACACAGACAGAAGGGACAGAAAGTGTTTGAACTACTTTTCGATTTTATGAAAAAGTGTGAAATTTGAGAAGGCAGCTTCACACCATCAGAACCCATCAATGAACGCTCCGGCGTGAAAGCTCTCCTGGTGTCTACAGGAATTAGGGCAGTGCAGATACCCTCTGAACCACTCCGGGGTTTTGGGTCTCGTCTCTAGATTGTATTCCCTGGCCTCCTGCGGGTCAGTGTTTCTGCACAACAGATTCTTTCAGTGAGTTTGAGACCCGCTGCGATTAGCCAGAACATTCTGCACTGCAACAACAGCTTGTGTTCCCAAAACAGCACGTCACACAAACACGTTCCCGCTGACAGTAAGAGCTGTAGCTGTAACTCCTTGAGACTCCATTATGCTGGAGTCCGGCTGAGATTTAGATTAGTTCTGGTAAGAAGTATTTAACTAAAAGAACATCTCTCTGGAATGGAAGTGCATTTGGGAAAATAGGTCCACATTTGTGAGCTGTACTGTAAAAAAAAATATGTTTGTGTGTTTGTTTGTGGGTCACAGAGGACCGTGCCAGGATTTATTCATCAGACAGCGATGAAGGTTCTGATGAAGACAAAGCCCAACGGCTGATGAAGGCCAAGAGATTGGACAGCGATGAGGTGAGGTCTCAAACTCAAACTGTCTTCTGGTCCTCACAAAACATTTGTTGAAACCAAACAGCAGCTATGTATAAAACCTTAATGGTTGTGCTGTTACAAATAAAAGTTCTTCAACATATTAGGTCTTGATTCACACATCAACATGATTCCTGTCCTCATGGTTACAGCGGCTGAATTTAAGCTGGACATTTCAGTGTTTTCCACAGAATTTTATGATACCATGGGGGTGAAACGTATTTTTCTCTAGGGGGATCTGGGGGCAGTCTCCCCCCGAAGAAAATGTTGCATGTTTAAAAGGTAAATGCTGCAATCTGGTGCATTTTAAGAGCAAAATTAAGTGTCTCAATCTATAAAAATACAATAGCTAGAGTAATAATTGAATCATTGGCTTCATATATAAATAGGGATCATATGGCACAACATGTGGTAAAATGGGAGTCAAAACATGTAGAATTGAATTGTTTATTTATTGTCCTTGCGGAAAATCTCTTTTATCTGTGGCACCCTCCAGTCATCAACAACAACAACATTGTCAATTACAAGCAAAGCACTAAAATTAACAACAAATACAGGCAACCCCCCCCCCAACATTAAACACCAGACCTCCCATTTCCAACAGCAAAATCACACAAGGAAAACAGACACCTGTGGTATCACAGGGATTTATTTAACAAAGCTGTGCTGGAGAGTATAAAAGATCTTTGTGCATGGGCAGTCCGTACCCACACTACCCTATATCTTCACCGCTCATATTCACCATAAAGAGAATGTAATTCATCAAGGAAAATTATATGGCTTTTCCTCACAACCCAAAATTCACATAATGTTATAATAGCATGTTGCTGTTGGCCTGCAATCTTACTTGCCATATTTACAATCTTATTCAATTTATTTTGATTTACTACAGACGATGAAAAATACGAAGTCAAAACACTATGAGTGATAGAGATGAACCTTGTTTATCCACACCAAACAGCAGAAGCTCACGCATGAAATATAGTCGTTGCATCCCCTTCTTATTAGTTGCCCCTGTGTTTGCACCCCATGTCAATTTTGAGTCAAAGACTGTCCTCAAATATTTGTATTTGTCTACTACTACAATACACTCACCATTGACAGTTTTGTGTTGATCATCATTATAAATGTCCTGGTGTGATTCGTACAGCTATGTTGTGTAGGTGTGTTGCCCACATTGCAGGAAGAAGCGTGTCATCTAGCTGTGAACAAAGGCACAACGATGAATCAACTGTGCACAATTCAACGAAATTCAAAGAAGTATTTATGTTGTTATAAAATGTGGCTTGTTTTAAGACTGTGCCAGAACAAAGTAGAATATGGTGGGTCGACATAGTCTCGCAATGACTGGGAAACACTGCATTTTATGGGTGTGTGATTTGAACCCAAAGCAATCGCGCTCCATCATCTGATTTACAGACACACTGAGCTGTAAGCCATTAGGCAATTCCATGTTTTTGGTTTATTTTATATAAATGCATTGTGCTGATGAGTGCCTTACAACGTCACAGTTCTACCTTGACAATGTTAGTAAATTGTATTTTCTAATATTTGTAAAAAAAAAGGTGTTACATTTGAATTGAAGTGTTGAATGTTTTTATCCGTTCAATCTTTTAGGAAGGAGAGAACTCTGGAAAGAGAAAAGCTGAAGACGACGAGGAATCTGCTGCAAAGAAACCCAAAAAGTATGTCATCAGCGATGAAGAGGAGGAGGAAGACGAGTGATGTTCAGTTTTTATTTTATTTTTTATTCTGTGATTGGTTGATCACAATAATGTAAGTTTCCAGTATCCCAACAAAATGCAGTGGTGTGTTTGTATATTTTGTAACGAGTGAAAAGGCTCATCATTGCAACACATCAATAAAAAGGAATCATCAAAACACTTCCAGCTTGTGCTTGACAGAAGAACGTCTCACAGTTACACATTAATCATTTTGTAACATATGCAAGACTCGCACGTGACAGCATTTTGGTTCGTTTCAACTGGTTCGGACCAAAGCAATATGTTTGGTGTGAAAAGGAACCAACACCACTGATAAATGCTACAATGTATAATTTTTTTCCTCATTGGTACGACCAAGTGAACAAAACTAAAGGTGAGAAAGCGTCCTAAGATAGTTTTGATGTTGTCCGAGAGGCTTCAGATTGCCCACATAGACAGCAGTGAAACACACACTCAAAGCACAGAAAGTTAAGCATAAAGACAGCTTTCATTTTATCAAGCGAGAAGAATATTATTATATTATATATAGTCTCCAACACCTGTCCACGAGAAAACCTGTTGCATGCGAGTAATTTTAGATCCTAATCATTTCTTTTAGCGCTAAATTTGTTGAAATGTAGACACCCACTTCATTTTGCTACATTGTTAATACATTATATTATATTAGACTATACATTGATTAAAATGTTAAATCACTTTAATAGAAATATGCATTAAAGCTTAACATTTTAGAACATTTTAATGATGAGCATCGCAAATATATAGTTGATCTTGGACTTTCAGAGCTTTAATTCTGAAGTTGAGAGGGAACACTTATCATTGAATATAACATTGAACACTTGAGTATGGTTCCAAATACTTTAGTTTAAGCTTAATTTAAGAAGGTTGGTTAAAAAAATAGTGATATTTGATTAAATGGGCCCCTTACATATAGTTTTGTGATAGAAGTCCAATTGTTTAACTATTTTTTATATTAATTCATCATTTTGTCATAATGATGAATAATCATTGTATTTCTGGGTTCATAACTTATGACATGTATACCTTAGAAACCTGACCACACCCTTAAAATGTCAAAGTATCTCATGTTTTTAAGAGTTATTAACCTGTAACCTATTAACAAAGTTGCTCCTTGACTGGTGGTTACACCACCTTGACACTTGGCTCACATTATTCCATGAATTAATTATAATATTCAGAACAATGGTGTTTCATTCACTTTTGGTTACTATTAAAATACATTTTCACCAAAGAATGTCACCTTATTTAAACAAGATCGATGATTTTGTATCACGTTTTTACGATTACGGCATGGACATTTGTGCAATTATTCCCCAAATATTCTCTCAAAATGATTTAAAACCATCATTTCTGTCTTGTTCTTCAGAAAAGAGAATTTATGTAAGTAATTAGCAAATTGAATTTGAAATTTTAACCCTTTTAAATATAATTAAACCATAGGGACACCGCCCCCATTATACCTTCACTCTTTATTTGATTTCCTAATTTATATTAATCACAGTGGTGCAAAAAAAAAAAATTTAAATAGTTTTTATTTTTTTCCTGTTCTTTTTTTATATGAACTGACTTTTTCGTGACATTTACCCAGATTTGCCAGTTGTAAGGTATTGTACTAGCAAACATCCATCACATGTGTGATATTTCGTTCTTTCTCTCCCTATGTGCACACTGTATAGAGGAGAAGGAAAGGCAGGTGTTTTAATATTAATTATACACCGGGGCTGTTGAATGCTTCAATCTGATTGGTTGACAAGCGTTCTATGGGTATGTATTAACTTTCAGTAAATGCACCCCTATGAAGGTGTTCCAGGTCTGTGGACCACATTACAGTTCCACATCACTTCAAGTTTAAACAACAGAGATTATAATGTCGCCTACAGACCCTCACCTCACACACCATCAGATGTTCTTCATCTGACCTTTATCATCTCAAACTTTACTGTTCATTATCACTGGCTTTTCTGTTCCATTACCACAAACATGCAGGTGTGAGTGCAATCAAATACACACACACACACACCACATGGCTTAAGTTTTACCGTGTCTGTTCGCTCTAACGGAAATGAGATGTACAAGAAAGTAGTCCTACCATCAACAGCATTATAAAAACGATTGCAAGACAAATATTGGGGCTGTCAATTAATCGCATCCTGAATAAAAGTTATATAGACATAATATATGTGACCCTGGACAACAAAACCAGTCTAATGGGTCAATTTTTTGAAATTGAGATTTTTACATAATCTGAACGCTGAATAAATAAACTTTCTATTGATGTATGAGTTGTTAGAATATGACACTATCTGGCTGAGATACAAAGTCAGGAATCTGAAAGGACAAAATAATCAAAATATTGAGAAAATTGCCATTGAAGTTGTTAATCTGAGGCACTGTGGTAGGCCATCCACTCACAAAATATAAAGTTTATGTAGGAAATGTACTAAATATCTTCATGGAACATGATGTTTACTTAATATCCTAATGATTTTTGACATAAAAGAAAAAACGATAACTTTGACCCATACAATGTATTTTTGTCTTTTACTAAAAATGTTCCTGTGCTACTTGAGACTGGTTTTGTGATCCAGGGTCACATATGTTCTATTTACTGTTCATATTCATTTTGTATTTATAAATACAAACACATACACATGGAAACGTATTTAGGAAATATTTACATGTATTTATTTATATTTACCAATAATTTAAATTATATATAAATATTTATTAATTTTTCGATTTTCCGTAATTCTATGTATGTGTATGTGTTAAATGCAAAATTATTATGCACAGGTACATGGATATATATTATGTAAAAAAAAATTATTCTGGATGCGATTAGTCACGATTAATTGTTTGACAGCCCATTTGATCAATGTCCTATGGTGTGTAACTGTGGTATAAGTGGAATAATGGACTCGGTCCGTTCAATTATAGTAAAGTTACCGCACACCGAGTGTGTACACACCCGATGTGCATTAACGTTCAAATAATTGAATGGGCCGTCGTCAATTATTCCTTCCATATTCATTCCACAACACTCTCCTCTTCAGGACACACACGTACACGCACACACACACACGTTCTTAGCTGTCCATCATATTCGATGATGACGCTTGCTCCAGGGATGGGGGCGTGGGGTGGGAGTTCAGGAACCGTGCCACTGGTCCCACTTCTCATGTGCGTACAGTCCGATCCTTGAGCCGCACAGGGGTGAGCAGTGTGGGGCTGCACACACACACACACACAGTGAAGATGATGAGTCTGTTTTGTTGAGGTATGATGGACAAAACAGAAGGTACAAAACAAAACACACTGAGTCAGCACCAATGTGCTATACACATACTGTTCAGTCTTAAGACTTTATCTTTTTTGATTTTACTTTTGCAGCCAAAAGTGTATAAACCTGCAAAGTGTGTGTGTTTCCAATAGCTTATCATCAGCAGTCTCTCTCTCTCCCTTTCTCTCTCTCTGCAGTAGGTTATGTAATGGTGTGACAGTGCTGGCCAGTCGACACACACACACACACTGGGGTTTTCAGACCTCTGCAGTATTTTATCAATGCCCTCCTCCCTGTTAACTCTGTTAGCTGTGGCCATTGCAGCAGTGAAACATTACCATAACATCTGAATTCTGCATTCTTTTATAATATATTTCATCCAAAAGCAAGACTTCAAATCATCAGCATATCTAACACCTAATTCAAAGACATTAACCCGAACTGTGTGTGTTAAATGAAGAATATGCAGAATAACGAAGAGAACAGGCAATAACCCATGATAAAGATCTGGTCAACATAGCAGATAGTGTGCTGAAAGTGGCGTGATTAAATGTGGAATCAGGAGTGCTTAGAGCTGCTACCTCACTTTAAACCAGGACGAGACAAAAATGACCACATGAACAACAGCAGTATCAGTGTTCGCATCTTAAATTTGCATGCTTGCATTTGTTCTTTTTAAGTAAGTTAAAAGCATGTTAAAATAATGCAAACAATTGGCATTTTCAACGAAAGTACGTATTACGTGAAGTCATGAAAGCGCATCGCAGAACAGAGCAAGCAGAACATTTCTGTTTAGAAAGCTTTTTTTTTAAATGACCGATCGTTTCGCTAGATAAGACTTTTATTCATGGTCTGGTGTCGTTTAAAGCCCTTTGAAGCTGCACTGAAACTGTCATTGTGACCTTCAACCATTTCAACATGAATCCATTGAAGTCCACTATATGTAGAAAAATTCTTGAATGTTTTCATCAAAAACCTTCAGCTCTTTTCCACTAAAGAAACAAATACATAAACATCTTGGATGAGATGGGGGTGAGTAAATTATCATGAACATTTATTTTGAAAATGAACTACTCTTTTACGATATGAGGCTTTATGTGTTACATCCAAGATGGATGCAAAGGAGCATCGTGGAGCATTCTGGGAAAAAGTGCTATTTCTGCACAATTTAAGCCTAACACCATGTCACCGGACGCGAAATAACCTTCCCAGAATGGTTCTAATTGGATTGTCCCACCGTGCCGAATCCAGTGTGGAGAATGTTTTAAAGGCCCAAATCCCCGCGATCCCATTTTTCAACCTTTAGTTTGTGTGTAATGTTGCTGTTAGAGTATAAATAATACCTGCAAAATGATAAAGATCAAAGTTCAGTGCCTCTTATCAAAAAACCAAATTTAGACCCAAATGAACTTGGAAGCTATAGACCGATTTCAAATCTCCCGTACTTGTCTAAAATACTAGAAAAAGTAGTGTCAACTCAACTGTGTACCTTCCTACAAAATAATGACATGCACGAAAAGTTTCAGTCTGGCTTTAGACCGCATCACAGCACTGAAACTGTGCTCGTTAGAATTACAAATGACCTTCTTATTGCTTCAGATAAAGGAAATATCTCACTCTTAGTCCTGCTTAACCTTATTGCTGCTTTCGATACTGTAGACCATAAAATACTACTAGATCGTTTACACCATTATATCGGTATTCAGGGACAGGCACTGCAATGGTTCAGATCTTACTTAACAGACCGATATCAATACGTCCATTTAAATGGGAAATCATCAAATCTCACGCAAGTAAATTATGGATTACCTCAGGGACCGGTTTTAGGACCCTTGCTTTTCTCCATATACATGCTGCCCCTCGGCAACATTATTAGAAAACATGGAATTAGCTTTCACTGTTATGCAGATGATACTCAGCTATATATCTCATCAAGACCAGATGATTCCTTTAAGCTATCCAAACTGGCAGAGTGCATCGAGGACATAAAACATTGGATGACTAGTAATTTCCTCCTTTTAAACTCTAGCAAAACAGAAATATTACTTATAGCACCAAAATTAAGTAAACCGAATATCTCCGATTACAGCCTGCAAATTGAAAGCTGCACTGTTACTCCAACAAATACAGTTAAAGACCTAGGCGTTATATTAGACGGCAACCTGTCATTTAAAAATCACATCTCAAATATCACAAAAACAGCCTTCTTCCACCTTAGAAATGTTGCCAAATTACGAAATAGTTTATGTGTTGCAGACGCAGAAAAGCTTATTCATGCATTTGTGACCTCAAGACTTGACTATTGTAATGCTCTACTTAGTGGTTGTCCTGTATCATCGATAAACAAACTACAGTTAGTTCAGAATGCAGCTGCCAGAGTTCTTACTAGGTCAAGAAAATACGATCACATAACCCCAGTTTTATCATCGCTTCACTGGCTACCCATTAAGTATCGTATTGATTTTAAAATTATTTTAATTACTTACAAAGCCCTGAACGGTTTAGCACCTACTTACTTAACCGAGCTTTTATCACGTTACAACCCATCACGCTCGCTGAGATCTCAAAACTTAGGACTTTTGACAATACCTAGAATAACAAAATCCACCAAAGGTGGACGAGCTTTCTCATACGTAGCACCTAAACTCTGGAATAGCCTTCCTGATACTATTCGAGGGTCAGACACACTCTCCCAATTTAAATCTAGATTAAAGACACATCTTTTCAGCCAAGCTTTCACTTAATGCATAGTTAATGTACAGCAGCTACGCTAATTATTCTCTTTATTCTCTTTCCGCCTCTGCCTCGGGATGCCCATCCCGAGGTAGGAAGAAGTTCCACCATGTCCAGACGACCGACAGATGCCCATCCCCATGCCCATCCCGAGGTAGGAAGAAGTTCCACCATGTCCAGACGACCGACAGATGCCCATCCCCAATTTGAGATTACACCAGATACAGCTGCAGACTGACTGACCATCCCAGCTCCATCTAAGGCAATTCCACCAGCTGCCAAGAGAAATATGACCATCGGACCATCCCAGCTCAGACCACTACATCCCCAACCAAGAGCAAAGACGGGCTATTTATCTTATTAATGCTGAAGTTACAATATTTGGTATTAAATGCTAAACTAAAATCACATGTCAGCAGTTTGAGTGCAGCTATGACAAATCAGAGGGGATCTGGCCCTCCCGGCTGAGCCTGGTTTCTCCCGAGGTTTTTTTCTCCATTAATCAATCATTGGAGTTTGGGTTCCTCGCCACAGCAGGGCAGTGTTGGCCTGCTCACCGGGAGACTGCATTCATTCATTTATTTATTTATTTAGAAATTAGATGTTATTTATTAGAATGAACTTACTCGTTGTATAAATACCATGCACTGTGCTGTGTTTTAACTTTTCTGTTTTTCCTGTTTGCCCCTGTAAAGCTGCTTTGAAACAATACACATTGTGAAAAGCGCTATATAAATAAACTTGAATTGAGTGCCAATTGAGATATTGTCTTAAACAGAATTCACTTTTCAAGGACTACAGAGAACGACTGGATCGGACTACAGCCCTCTACTTCCGGGGTACATGATGTCACTATTCCGAGTGCTTTTAATAATCTCCACCCAAAGGAATATGCCAGAATATGGCGAGACCTTCCATAGCGGCCGGAAGTCATTTATTTTCAATGTGAGCCGGCGCTAAAATAACAGCTTCATGACTTTAACATCGGCTGTGAAAGCTGTTCTGTGTGATACACTGATATTGTGTTTGTGTGTACTTACCTCTAAAACACTTCTGTGAAACGTCTTTTGAATGTCTGCTGGTCAATCTGCTTGATTTATTATCTAACTCTGGTCCAATATTAAATGGCAAAACTAACACTTCTGTTTTTAGTGTTAATTAATATAACCGGTCTGACGCCATTCGGAGGAACATCAAAAGACTGGGTCCATTAAATTAAAATAGGTTCTAATGCTTTTGTGGCGTCCGATGTAGATAGGTGTTAGAAACCAAATGTATGGTACAGCTGATGTGAGGTTTAATTGTTGGTGGGAAATGTTGTTTTATTGTTGTCATGAGGAGAGGGTATTAGAGGATGTGTGATCTAGAAGGAACGTCTCCTTGTACGACTGAAACAGCTGGCCAGAGAAAGGACTTTCCTTAAAGGGACTTTGCCGTGACCCACAATCCCCTGCTTCAGATGATATAACAAAGTCTGGTGCTATGTTGAAAATGTTTCTTTACTTAGAGGGGGAGGGTAAGGGGGCTGGGAAAACAAAACCCACCTGACCATGCCGTGAGTTGACACAAGAGGAACATCACTCTGACTGCCAGAAAAGTTACTTCATTTCTGAACACAAAGCTCCCTGAACTTCATGGAAGACTGGAGGCTTCTCAAGCAGTCAGACTTTTCTTATGATGTGGAAAGTGAAGAAAACATGCAGAACAGAATGATCTATCCAAACCAAACACTGTCCTTAACTGTGAAATCTAACCAGCTGAGCACTTACCTGATGACTACTCCTTGTAGTGACCACTATGTCAGGATCACATGACTTGAATCCATAAGAGTATGCCTGCTCCTCAAAGCCATATTGAAACGTATCAATTTTTCTGTTACATTTTGAAATTTCCTCCCTTCAGCATACCACACCAGCTGGCTTTAGACTGCTGCCTATAACGTCATTGCTTTACATCCTGGTTATTTAGCAAGAGGGATAAGAGTGATATTGTGCAAGGACAACATTACCTGATATGCGTCGCAGAGAATGAGCACAAAGCAAACCGTCACTTATCTTAAGGTAGTTTTACCTTGTGGGTTAATGATAAAATGCTATCAAAATGAAATGATATTGTGATGTTATCCTACAGTAAAAGAATTGACTTTGTCAAATCTGAGCAGAGGTCTCTTCTGTGGATCTCTTGACATCTCTAACTTTGCGTGCTCGAGCTGATTTTGCCGAATGAGAGATGTTCTTGGGGCAACGTACTTATTTTTGACCCCAGAACAACATTTTTGTAGAGAAAGCCTATACCCACCCCAAACCATACCACTAACATATCCTAAAACGGAAGACCAATAACAATGGTGTAAAAGCACCTAAACCTAGTTGTAAACTTAAAGGGGTAACATGACACTTTTACATAGAATGCATCTTTTGTTCCCACACTTTTATTTCTGCAATTTTACGTGTCTAATACATGCATGAGCGACACATAACAAAGACACAGAAAAACAAGCGTTCGCGTCATATGACCCCTTTAAACTTCACATGAACTGTACTTATCCCTCAAATCTGATTAGATTTCAAATTGACTGAAATGTTGTCGCAGGGCCAACCAAGATACTGACCCAGGAACATCTCTCACTTTTGACATGAAAGCCCATTTGACATCAGTCACTTCAGTCTACAACAAAGAAGAGCGCTGCACTGAGCCGAAGCCCACATCTCTATCATACATATAATTCAACCAGATTTTATTTGTCAGTGCAACATTTGTGTGTTGTTGTCCGTGGATTTGTGCAAGAACGTAAATTTCCAATAAGAACCCGTGAGGGGTGCTAAAACTAGGGTGACCAAACGTGCCACTTTTCAAGGACATGTCCTGCCCAGGATTTCAGCTGCGTCCACTGGATGTCGCATTTGTCATCAAGGTTGCCTAATTTCACTTACAAAAATATAATGAAATTCATATTTCTTTCTCTTAGGATGTAATCTTTGTAGTTGTATTCTTACATTGTTATATTACGGTTGTTTTCCTGAAATAAAACATGAAATAATAAATCTCGGTTAATTATGGAATCGACAAGTGACCTCTGGAGGACACAGACGAAATCGTGGGCAGGACATGTCCAGAAAAAACTGAACATATGGTCACCTTAGCCAAAACTGCATCACATGTTTTTCCACAAATGTGACTTTATGGCTTAAGGAATATCGGTCTTACATGGACTACTTTAATGATTAGTGCAAATCTTTTCAATTCCACAGGAGACAAAAATGACAGCATATGATTTGGTATGTGTGATAAAAATGTCATGTTCTGTCAAAATATTAATTTGTGGGGGGTTTTTTCCTGATGAAAAACCTGAAAAAAAGATCTGGGATCTGCGATCAACGCTGACAAAAGCATTATCTAACTCAAGGTAAACAGTGAGAATCCCCGCTCAGCAATCTTTCTCTGCATCTCTGCTTCCCCCTCCCATCTCCATGTGAGATTAAATAACAGGAGAAACACAGAGAGACAGTTACACAAGAATCGGTGTGTGGAGCTTCTCTGTTTGTCTTGAGAGTGAAAAATGGATTTCCCACACGGCGATGATATCATACCAGCATCCTTCTGAAAACCCCGGCGTGTCCAAAGAAGAACAAAACCATGACCATGCGTCTGTCATGTGCCACACCCACATCTCAATCATTTGACATGATAACACAAAATCATTGAAATGAAACACTGTCATTTATGACACATTCAAGTGTGTGCTTGTAGCAGCTCCTCAACAATTCTCTTCAGAAATCAGCTCTTTATTGTACACAAGCTCTGAGTTAGTCAAACCTTTCGAGAGAAGTTCCTGATTTGTTACTGATTTTGTTGTTCCTAAAATAATGTTATTCCTGCCCGTTCTCATCGATCTGCATATGAATAGCACACTATCACAATATTGTGTAATACCTACCCCAAAGTTCAATTGTGCGTGCATATGATATGCCAGTGGTTGCGTGCATCTTGGTGCAGAGCAGCCATTTTGAAACTTACATGAAGAAGAAACACAGAAATAATTAAAAGAATACCTTAAGGTTTGGGGTTAGGGGACAGATCAGAATATGCACACACGCTAACATAAGCTTTGGGGTTTGGGTACAGGTTAAAGGACAAATTGCCGTCTATTATTTAGGCACGCTAAAATTGCCGTATTGTATGCACGCACAATTGAAATTTGGCACACATATTACACGATATTGCAACAGTGGATGTTTTTTATACCCAATTGATGAGAATGGGTTCTTATTCTAGACAATAACTATAAGTAAGCCGTTCATTGGTTGATTTTTGTGTTGCTGATAAATACTGTCTGTGTTTGAATGTGGGACTCGGCAAGCACGTCACAGCTAAAGTAACTGACTGTGAATGACCTCTTCCGAAGCAATAAAATGTTCAGCTCAAGTAAAGAAACATACTTACATAATATACACACTTGAGTGCACTTTTTCAGACAGGGCTTTATATTAAGCCAGAATTAGACCTTATTTAAATGAGGACATTCAAGAAGCTTTATAAACACGTCCTAGAAAAAAACAGTACTCATGTGTGTCATGTGCAAAGTTATAGATGTATTTTTTGTGCAGAATTGGAATATTGCATAAAACAGTTGCGAATAAAGCACTGTTTCCCTTTCAGTCTGGATTTAAGCCTTAAGTGTGTGTGTGTCTGTGTGTACGTGTTTATGTAAAAGGCATTTAAGAATGTAATCTTTCTGCTCATCTCTTTTCTTGAGGACATCTCTAATGAAACTCATGATATATATAACTCATGTTGGGCTCACTGTTATTGCCGAATGAGAGCAGATTATGGACCGGTTGATCTGAACAGAGACGGCTATTGTCACTGTGATCGTGAATTCAGATCTCTTTCATAAACTGCTGCTCAACAGTAATCCCACATTCAAAACAAAACTGCATCTCAAGCTGTTTTAAGAGCCGCAAGACTTGTTTTAGGAGATTTAGAGGAAAATGTCTTGCATGATTATCATTTCACACCAGTATAAACATCTGCAGATCAATGCAGGTCATGAACTACCCCATCTTTTGCTCTAAATAGTGTCATAAATGCTGACAGGGATGTGATAAATATCATGGGTGTTTAACCCTGCTCCTGGAGGCCCACAGTCCAATCTGCTCCAACACAACTGTCTGTAACACAAGTGATCCTGATCTTGTTTAGCTGCTTCAGTTATGTTTGATCAGAGTTAAACATTGTAGGACTAATTCTGAATTTGAAACAAAGTCAGAGGCGGAAACAACCCAGTTCAATTGGCCTACAGTGGACCAGAGTTCAGAGATTGGGTATCAGACTCTACTCTGATTTTGTAGGAAGGATGTTTCGTACATAGTTCAATATGGCGGACAGGAAATATGGTGAAATATAACAAGTTTTATACCAAAGTACTTGGCTTGAGCCAACAAATTATCTAATATAATTTAATTGACATTATGATGACTTTTTCATATGTTATATGTTTCCTTTGTTTGAATACATTTGGGAGGTGCTGGCCTATAACTTCACAGGTCCTTTCAGAACTCTTAAATCCGTCATATTTCTTGATGCTACATGAGAACCGCTTGGACAATTGAAAATCTTTGAATAACTGTTTGTCAGCAGAGTCTCTTGATACTGCATACCAAATTTCTTGCAAATCGAATAAACCGTCTAGAAAGTGTTAGAAAAAGCACGTTTTCAACAACGTTTAAAGATTGCATTCGAAACGGCATGAGCCAAGGTTTCAGAGGAAAGTAAGATTTTTTTTTCTAAAAGTTATAGGCCAAAGTGTGGACATTAGGACTGATGGTGGGGCTACGGAGACTCCATATATGCCACTGGAACAGCTCACACTGTCCTCTATGTGTGTGCCAAATAATAAACTTTCCCATGTGTGGTTCAATGGGCTTCCCTAGAAAAAGCTGAAAAATAAGAACACTAACGGATACAATAGGTATCTATGCAACTTTGTGGCTTGACCCCTAATAAAGAGAGAACATTCAGAGCTTTGTTTGAAACATTGTAATAACAGGACTGACATGGGTGTGACATCTTCCTGAAAAACCTAAAGAAGGAACTGGTCACTTCAAGAGTGTAGGTTACGGATTAACATATGCCAATAAACAGCGACATTGTCAGCTGGCAGTTAATTTTATATTGTGGGGAATCACAGCTGACGATACCTAAGCCTTGTCAAACGGCTCACAGCCCCCTTGTTGTGACCTCTAGGGGTCCCATCCCCAGTTTGGTAACCACTGGCTTACAGGATTTTTAGAATCAAGGTTGATTTAGAAATCTGTTAGCAGTACACACATACTACCTCTAGTACATTGGTTAAAGCTGTCAACAACAAGGTCATGAGTTTAAACCCAGGGATTGAACATACTAAGAAACAAATGTATAGTATCATGCAATGTACCTCGTATTGGAAAAAAGCGTGTGCTAAATGCATAAATGTCAATACTGTAATGAGAATCCAGACAGATCCGCTTATTTAAAAAAGATTGAGACTTCTAGCGCATCACACATACATGATATTTTTAGATTATCATTACAGATAACACGTATTACATGATCTCACTGCTCTTGCCACATTCCATATATAAAGACCCAGTCGAGGCCCTGGACACGATTTTCTTTAAGATTCTTGGGAGGGGAAATGGGGTAAAATCGGGCAGAGAATCCTGTTGTCAGGGAAATATTCAGGCACTGAAGATAAGAGGAATTTTTATTTACACATCAATAATCTATCAGATGAAACTTTATCTAAAATGAGCATTAAAGGGATAGTTCAACAAAAAATGAAACTTCTGTCATCCTTTACTGCAACCTCAGATTGTTCCAAACCCTCTGTGCTCTGCCAAACGCAAAGGAAGATTTTTGAATTAGTAACCAAACAGATCTTATCCCCCATTTGCTGCTTGGTCTGTTTGGTTCTGACATTTTTACAAATTTCTTCCTTTGTATCTGACAGTTTTGGCATTACCAAATAGTAACTGATAATTGATATAAACTGAAATGTAAACAAATACTGACATTGTGGTTCTATGAAAGAAAAATATTGAATCCAAAAGAATACTAGGTCTAATGACAATTTTAGTTTGAGTACTACCTTGGGACTAAGGTCCCAAGTTATAAACCTACCGTGTTATTTCCTTGAATTAGACTAAATCAAACCGCTGTTAGTTTTCTGATTTCACTGCAATGCACACAAGAGAGATGCACTGCAGCTGACACAAAAACATGATGCTTTGAATAAAAGCCTTTGCTAAAAGGAGAAAAATTAAAAAAGAGCTCTTTTAAAGTTCCAGTGTATGACATTTTGCGATATCTAGTGTTGAGGTTTTGCACCTACTGTATCAGTCCAAGCTCTCCTGAGACATTATTCCTTGCTCTTATTTTAACCTTGAGACCATCTTAGATTAAACAAAATAACATGTTTGTTTTGCAAGATCAGAATGTTAGTGTGCCCATAATCCCATATTGGACAGGCAGTTAAACAATAAAACCACTAGCACAGTCAGACAACACTACACTTTTATAATTGAATGATTCCAAGAAGTATGCTTTAAACAAGGTCACCATTGACATCACTAAACCTGTTATTTAAACCTAATGTTTAGTGATGATTAACACACGTTACGCAACCTTTTCAGAGGGTGTTGACACATTAAACAGGCCCTAAATCTAAAAGCCCATGATGATACACAGAACAGAATGAAATGTAGTTTCATGGATAGAAATAATTATTCCTGTGGTCTTTGAGTGTTCTCAGGTCAGCCACCACTGCAGCTTGGTTGTGTGAGTTCAGGCCGCTGTACCCATGGCGGGATAAAACCAGAGTGAATCTCATTCATGAGAGGCTAAAAATAAAACACAGTCCATGTCATGTCCACTCATTATTGATTTGTCTATTTATGAACTTAATGGCGCAAGCACTTTAGCTGGCAGAGAGTAGGGTGCATGCAATCTGTGGGTTTGTAATCTCAGCCAAAGGCTGTGGCAAAATGCTTTTCTACTACAGTAGATTAATACAGAATAAGTGATAGAAAACTAGCACAGATTTAATACTTTTGTGAATTTCATGTTTGCTTTACGCTGTAAGCTATTTTCAAAGCTTTTTGTAGAGATTTTTATACCATGTGATAACATTAAAAGATTCACAGAATACTCAGAAACTAGATTAAATATTACCAGAGTGACGTTTTGGTAAACAAAAGTCTGTATGCCAATGTTTCCCTCGTGAAACTAAATTGACCAGGGTGAAGTAGAGTATAAGATCATAGATGAATTGATAATGACATCATGAGGTCAACAAATCAATCAGTGATGTACTATTTGACCTGGTAAACAGTTCTTGGACCCCATTGACTACCATAGGAAATGTAACTTTATATTTACTTTTGTTCTGTTGAATACAACAGAAGATATTTTGAAGAATGTTGGACAGCAAACTAATCTGGGGCACTTTTCAATGGGGTCCAAGAACTGTGTGGTTGCAAGCATTCGTCCAAATATCTTTCTCTGTTCAACCAAACAAAGAAATTTATACAGGTTTGTTTTTGAGTGAACAGTCGCTTTATTATTCCCATAAATATGCCCCAGGGATCTGTAGTCAGCCCTCGTCTTTATTCCGCAGTCTTCATTAAAGCCTGTTTAAAGTTTGTGATTGAGCTAATCACAGAATATGGTAAGAAAGTCTACCTGGAGATGGTTGGAGTAGATAATGAGACAGTTGTGACGTCACAGAATGTGATCAAATCTTTATGGACGTTTTGGTATTGTTAGAAAGGCCAATTTACTGATGGACTCCCGGAACAAACATGATTGATGACATTTTGTGCTCAGGTGTGAGTAAAATTAACCAATTTACATCCAGATTCTTGTGAAGAGACACATCCAAACTTAACACAGTTAACAAAGTTGATACCCTGGTGCTAACAAAAAGTATTTTAAACAATCTCATTTATCATAAAGGTCTGTGGAAGTATTCAGTTGAAGCTCAAGCCATTCAGACTGTGAAGGAATTACACCTTGATCAGTACCGTCAAAGTTGAAGAGCCCAAGATCTCTCGTACCAGAGATCACACCAAGAGAATAGGCCCAGGTGCTCAGATTGTAATAACAAGGACTGTGCATGAAATCATAGCATTAGATGTTAATAATAATGATGTTTTATTGGATTATCTGGATGGGCCCTTGAACATTCAGGTGCTGATGATGTCATGAAATATTAGTTTTTTATTTCAATGGAGAAATATTAGTTTTATAACCATACAGGGTATAATTTGTCACATGCAGCATTAGTAAGAGTTCACTGCCCATGCTAATCAGCTAAACCCTGACCCCTCCATCATTAAAGTCAACAAAGAACAAAAGCTCAGATCACCACATGAGGCCAAATAAAGAAAGAAGAAAACAAAACAAACCATCTGACCTACTGAACCTGTTTGTTATTCTGAGTCTGTAAGAGAACATTCAACAGGACCATCAGGAGAACATAACAGTGTTGTTGAGTCACAGAGAGGGAAAGAGGAGGGATGACCGGGACGGACAGAAAAATACACTATACACTAGTATACACTATAGGTTTCAAAATGCTGGGAACAGTCATGCACAGCAGACACCTGACACAGAGACATTCAGACACCTAGATTCATGCAGAGATAAGCTGTGAAATCAGTTCCAGAATCACTCCAAGTTCAGTTTTAGTTTAAGCAGGGATGAATTTCGTTTCCACCTTTCCCCCAGAACTCGGGACTTTGGGGCAGAACTCGGTGTGTTTCCACCGCAGGTACTGCGATCAAAACAAAGTTCCAGGTAAGATCACCACCCAGAAAGTCCCTGCTTGTGAGGTAGCAAAATTGGTAGTTCGACATCACCGCCCCTCCTGGACTGGAAGGAGTCCTCACATACAGTTCTACGTCACAGGACTGATTTGCCTAATCTTCACAGTACTTTAGAGCGCTATGGAAACACAGACAGCAACAGGTCTGGGGAGAATAATGTTCCTAGGACAAATTGTTCCAGGAAATGTGGCATTAAAGGGATAGTTCACCCAAAATGAAAATTGTCATTTGTTACTTAGTCTCTTATCGTTTTAAACTTTTATGGAGACATGAAAGATTACAGCAGGGCAGTTCAATTTGTTTTGTATTAATGAGTTGGAGGGGAAATCCTGAAATGAAGAATACTCAGAAGAACTTATAATAAGCAATGATGACTAAAGAGAAAAAAGATCTCATTAGCAAAGCAGAATTGAACACAATATTCTCAGTCCATTTGGACATGTTGCTCATTGGTTTAATCGCACACTGCCATCTGTTCCAGTGGCATAAAGAATCTATGAGACCTATCCATACACTCCACAGAAGGCTGTAGACAATGACCCAGTTCCATATTGTCAAGGCCAGTGAAACATCGGTTTAATGGATGGCAGATAGGCGTTTCAGCAATGTTTACTCCACAGTCCACTGGTTTCATGCGTTTATGTTGTACTTAGAGCACCTACGGCAATGTTACGCATTAGCTAAATGAAACCTTTGTCCATGCATGACTCATAGACATGCTAAGGTTAGACTCAGTTAAATGTAAAAGAAGTTAACATTTTATTGTTGAACCTAGGATTTCCAGCTTTGTTTCAAGGAAAATCAGCTTTGTCTCCGATTCCTCTTTAAAAATGTTTTGAGACAAATTGATACAAATTTTCAAACCTTATAAAGAAAAATTATAATTGCATTTTGAGATTTTCGATCGTAAAAAAAAACAATGGCCTCTTTAAATCCAGTCTGAGGTATAATGATTAAAGCAAGGATATTTGCTGTTTTGGTGTCAAAATGAAACCTATCAAATTAAGGTCCGGCCATGGAAACTTGATAAAAGACCAGTGATGTGTCCACAGTGATAAAGAAAGAGAGAATCATGTAACTGACCCACCAACGGCCAATTTACTGCCGTTACCAAAGCAACGCTGAAGGCATCACCTACATTTGCATGTAGACACACACTCGCCTAGAGGTTTTGAACCCAAATAAAGAGATTATAATTACAATTGTTCATATTGTGTGTGTGTTGTAATACCAAATTAAAAATACGTAGTGTAACAATAAATTAATCAGTGTTTTATAGTGTTAAGTAGTAACAATTGTTCATGAGTAATTACAATGAAAGGTGCATAGAAACTACTTTTATAATGCAATATACATAAATGCTTTATGTAAACTTATCTTTGGTTGTGGTGGTAATGATTACCTATAACTATGCTTGGTAAGAAAACAATGGACATGTTGAGAGGTCAGTGGAACAACACCACACACACACACACACACACACACACACAGTGAGAGAAACATGATCATATAGCACATAATCTCTTCTCCGTCCTGCCCATGTTAACTGTTGTCAGAATGTAACAAATGTCCCTAAATAGCAAGTCACTTTAGAAATAAGATTCTACAAAGTGTACAAACATAGTCTTTTTATGTTCACTATATCTTTGCCTTTTTGTTATGAATCACTCACTCTCTAGTGGTTATAAAACTGCATAAACGTTTTTGTTTGGTTGAAAACAGTGAAAGATATTTGAACGAATGCTTGTAACCAAACAGTTCTTTGACCCTATTGTCTTCCATAGTTGGAAAAATGACATTGGTCATTAAAAGAGCTCCAGAAGGGTTTGCCTTCCTACTTTCTTACAAATATCTTCTTTTGTGTTCAACAGAACAAAAAAATGATAAAGTATTTTTTCCTACTATGGTAGTCAATGGGGTCCAACATCTGTTTGGTCATTCTTCCAAATATATTTCTCTGTGTTAATCCGAAAATTTAAAGAAATGTATACAGATTTGGAACTTGAGGGTGTGTGTAGTGGAGTAGGCGGGGTGAGACCGTGAGTCGAGGCCGGTGAGTGAGTGTTAATGAGTGTCAGCTGTACGTGCACCGGTCTCGTATCACAGAGGAGATCTGGAGCATAAGAGGACGAGCGACCGGACCGCTGATGAGAGAGGACCAGGCCTGGATTGTAATTGTGGTTTCTCCACAAGTGTGAAGAAGAATATTTTGTTGAACTGTTATACATTGATCTAAACAAAACTCTGTAAGCAGTCTGAACATGGCATCTGGTTTTGTCTCGCTGCAGTAAATGTACTGAGGCACAAGATTTGTTTCAAAGCCCCTTTCAGCGTTTCAGCCACAAAACTACATCATGAAGGCCAAATTCAGCAGCTCTATGTCTGACCATAAGAACATTTTATTCCTATCTGCTGCATCCCATTTCACCTACTTGTACTATGCCTTTAAAATATGTGGAGTTTCTGATAAGCATTTAATAATTTGTTGCTATTATACACACAGTTTATTAATAAAATCACAACACAAATGACTTTATTTCAGAGTTTATACCTTTGTAAAAGTGCAGTCAGTATAAAAGTGTGACGGCTGCTCTTGCTTATGTGCAGGATATGTGAGAATGGTTCATCACTGACCTCAGACCATCACGAGGTTAACATGTCATGTGTGTGTGTGTCTCTGTTGTGCTGTGCGTGGTCTTCTCTTCTCCAAAAGAAAACGTAGTGAGTGACCACAGCAAGCACGACACTTCACTCATCCTATGACCCTAGTTAAGAGGTCTATATTTAAGGATTTTCTCTCTTTTTCTCAGGTAGAGTCTGATATCTTGTCATTTATTATCAGTTTTAAAAGATCAACTCTAACAATTAACAGGATCTTAACTTTGACTCAAATGCCCATGACCTCCAAGTTACGAGTGTAAATGGATAAAGGATGTGATTATACATTTTTGCTTTACAGACACTTTGAATACACCTCTGTGAACTAATTCACGTCCTTGCCGTTAAAGATTCATTAACTGGTGAATGTTCGAGCGAATGACTCAAGAAGGAGTAGGTAAAAGCAATAGCATTTATGGAGGGGACAGTCCAACAGGTGCACCACACACTAGGGATGATGATTCGACTCAAAAAGAATGGACTCCTCGACTGTCCCTATGGTCAGTTAAAGATAAACTTCGTGCCTCTTTTCTCTCTGACTGGAGAGGAGACGTTTGCATCCATCCTATCCAGAACACTGTGGTAATCAGAGCAACTGGGCGACTTCTTTTGGTTCTCTCACCAAAGGGCAAACAATCATTCCCTTTTCTTCTGATCACATTTAATGTTATTGTTCTCCTCGTTAAAATCTCTCCTATAGTTATCCTGTTAATATAAACGCCATAGATATTGTTTAATAAATAAATGTAAACGAAATGTGCTTTATTTACCCTATAATGGAAACGTTTATATGGTTTAGGCAATTATCTTGTGCTGCCCGCTCAACATATTGACGTTGGTTCCAGAGCGGACCAGAAAGGATAACACTATTCCATGCTGGACAAAAAACTGTTGCTGGTGGTGTGTTTATTGCGCACATGCACATGTGTTTGCGAGCACATTTGGAGATTAGTTGCCATTGAAAAGTTCCCCACCAGACTACGTTTCCTACAAGCATCGTAGCCTTAAATTGATTTTAGAACCATTGTCACCAATGGAGCTACGATCAGCATAATGCTTTGGGAAACCCAGTCCCGGGCATTGGACTACTGTTCGCTCAACACTCACACAGTCAAGTTCTGGTATCCCCTTCCTCTGGTCCCAGCTTCCTTAGAACAGCTCCATGGAGCTAGGATTTTCTCCAAAGTTGATTTACGCAGCGTATTATGTACAATCTCATCAGAATACAAAAGGGAGATTTATGGAAAACAGCCTTTATTAACCTTCAGCTCACTACGAGTACGGCAAGTACATAGAAATGTCTTTCAGACTGGTCAATGCTCCTGCTATCTTTCAGGACTTAATGAATGAGATCTTCCAAGACTTTCTCAACAAGTTTGTGATCATCGACAACATCCTGGTATAAAGTACACTTTGTGGTAGAAGTTTTGCAGTAGATCGTGGATGGCGGGATGTGGAATCCGGTGGAGTACAGGTGAGGAAGTGCAGCGTGAGATGGATGATGAAGACGTGAAGAAAGACCTTAAAAGAGTTGGAAGACCTGGTATTTCCGTAACACGTGTCTCCACATGTCTCCACCCATGTGCCTTCTTCTCTGGAAAGCTGTCCCCGGCTGAGCGAAGTTATGACATTGAGAACAGGGAATTTCTACACATAAAATTGGCCCTAGAAGAATGGTTTCACTTGCTGGAGGGACCTGTTATCACTGTTAGTACTGACCACAGTAACTTAGAATACTCACCTGATACCAAACGACTGAAATTATGGCAAGATGGGCTTTATTTTTCAACCAGTTTACCTTTGTTATTACTAACTGCCCAGGATAACAGAATATTAAAGCAGACACTTTGTCCCATTGTACACTCATCCGCCCTTGAATCTGTTAATACTGAGCCCATACTCGGATGGGTAATAGGATCCAATATGTGAGCCATCGAAGATCCCATCATCTAGGCCCTCAGTCTCAATCCAGCTCCGCCATGAGGTCATGAGGGGAAATTGAGTGTACCAGCTGACCTGCGTATTCCCCTCATGGGCTCAGATCCCTCTGTTCTAGGATCGGGTCAACCAGGCATCCAGCAAACCCTCTCGCTTCTGTCCAACCGTTTCTGGGGGTCGATGGCCGAGAACATCTCCCGGAACATCAGAGGATGCTCAGTCTGTTCCATGGCCAAAGTTTCCCGTGAGTTCCCTGAGGAAAACTCTTACTTCTGCCAGCCCCACAACATCCCTGGTCTCATGTAGCTTTGGACTTTATTCCTCATCTGCCTCTGTTGGACAAGCATGCTTGTAATAGTGGACCGCTTCTCCAAAGCCTGCAAACCAATGGTGTAGTCTAGTTTTTGGTAGTGAGAATACTCTGATCCCCCAAGCCTACTCCCAGATTGACAACCCATGAGCACCTCCACACTCACCAATGTGTAGAGTATGCCACTATGTAATGAAGAGCATTCTGAAAGATTTGTTTCAAGCAAGATTTCAACAGCCAATGACAGCTGGGGGTAAATGCTGGTTTTGTTAATCACTGTCTTAGTCAGTTAAGAGTTATATTTAGCCTGTAAAAATATATGTATACAATCCCTAAAGCACAGGTTTATCAGCCTTAATTTTCAATGCAGATTTGTGATCCATGTGAAAACCCAGCTATTATGTTATTTATTTGTGATATACTTTTTCTACATAAACCCACACAGCTAAAAATAGTATTACATACTGTAGTAGAGTAGGCGGGGCAAGACCGTGGTTCGAGTCCGGTGAGTAATTGTGAATTAGCGCCAGCTGTGCGCACACCGGCCTCGAATCACGTAGGAGATGGGAGCATATAAAAGGAACAAGCGACCGGACCGACGAAGAGAGAGGACCGGGCCCGAACTTATGTTATGTTTGTATTTATATTATGTTTTGTTCGCCGGCGGTCGTCCGTGAGGGGCCGCCGGCTGTTATATTACTTTATTAAATGTTTAAATGTTAGCCGGTTCCCGACTCCTTCCTTCCCTTTTAATGAAGTGTATTACACATACATTCTAGTGGTTTAAAAAAATGTCTTTGGCATTAATGGGTGTTCTATTTGTAGTGATGCGATCGCCCGGTACTGGTGGAAATGGTACGGTCCATGGGTATAAAAGCAAACAGGACCGGTAGCTAATTAGGTGTGTCATACAGGGCCTCGGGAAGTGTTGTGACTTCCGGTGTGTTGGGCTACACGTTCAGGAGTGTGGCTGAGGAGTTATGTGGGCACGTTAAATGGCTGTTTAGTTTCATGAGCTGTTGACCTATTTTCGCGTCAAGATCGTGGTGCAGTACGAGTCATTATCTGCAGTAACTTGCGGTGTTTCAAGGTGTTGCAGCAGGCTGAGATTGACGCTCTTTGAGGGCTGTAATTCTCCTTTTCTGGAGTAGGCCAAAAGCTATCTTATTACTTGCATGTATAATGACTGCCTGAAACGGAGTGTTTCTGGACGGCTGTGGACAGTGTCATCACTGTTCGCGTTGATTTGCTCGACTTACCTTTTCTTACCTACACGTGTAGTGGACGCCTGAACTACAGCGTCTGGACAGAAGTGGATAGCTTAGCCATTGATCGCATTGATTCATTCGACCGTTTTGCCTCTCTCTGCCGTACTCGGGACAGTGTATTTGTCCTGGGTTTGGTGGAGGAATAACTCAGCGTAACGATCCATTAATTCCAGTGAATAACGACCCCTTTGACGACTTGCTTGGTACCGGTGTTCTTTTCCTTGCCCCATGCAGCCACAAGCAAAGACATTGAACTCTCGCTGAGGACTTGGCAAGGGGTGATTACCGGACTGGAGTCCCCCGTATGTGTCGTTATTATTGGTAGCTTTATTTTGATTAATTTGCTTTGTTGTCAAATTATTTGTCTGCATTTGTTTCTTTTGCTTTATATGATTTGTTTTGGATTGGTTTATTTTGTTTCACAGACTGTCATATATCTGTTCCTTGGTTGGACGCTTATAGGGCAATTCGTTACTACCAATAGTTTATGGCCGCCGGTAGTATGAGTTGCTGTAAGGGACAATGATCTGATTCCTCTTGGGAAGCAAGTGATATGTGTTATTGACAGTCTTTATTGTGACGTTTTGTATGTTTCTGTTTTGGTTTTGTTGTGTTTTTTAGAATTGGGGAATTAGTCGTGGCCGTGATCCTCTTTTTGCGGTGCTGTGGTTAATGGCTTGCAGTGTTCACAGTGGGGAGGTTTTGGTGTGCTGTGAAGTGACTTGAGCGAGCACAAATGATTGCAGAGTTATTGGAGTGATAGAATGACTTCCCCCAATTCTGAAGTGGAAGATTTGTGGGTGTATGTTTAGTATTTTAAGGCGGTGTATTGTCTGTTTAAATGCAATTTATTAAACGCTAGCTGAATTTTAGATTATATACTTATAATAAATTATTTGTCATATATCCTTGCTGTCTGATATCTGTCTCAGCCAATAGTGAACCTGTGTGTTTTTGGTGCTTGTATACTAAATTTGGGTCCTCGGCCCATATCCGAAGTGGCATAGTCGTCTCTTATCTCTTGCACATGCACCCGCGCACTGTGCCACCGCCACATATTGATTGCCATCACCATCTATTGTGATTTGTTCAGAGTTCACATTTTTTTCAGTAGGGCAACCAACACAATGTAAAGTATATCCTTTGAAAATATAATCTTTAGATTTTACTTTAGTTTGATTTTACTGACTAAGGCCATGACAAAGAAAAAATCATATTGAAATAAATTATTCAAATCAAATCTAAAGCTCGTCACTAATAACTAGATAAAACTAGCACTGTGGAGCTTGTGCAGAGACCATGGCTTTTGTCAGAGGGGAACTGGAATCCCCTGGTTGAGTTTTTTTTCACGATTGGAGTTTTGGTTTCCACGCCACAGTTTGAATACTGTTTTGCACTATTTGCCTGGCTGGGGGGGCTGCTTAAGAATTAAATTTTTTGTTTTAATAATTCGTATTGCATATAGGAATTTCAAGTAACAATGTAAATTGTAAAAAGGGCTATATAAATAAAGTTGTGTTGAGAGTTGAGCTATAGATTGCTGGCTGTCATGGTTCCGCCTCACCATGTCAGGTATTTCTTGGTCTTGAGGCAGAATCAGACAGGATCCCTTGTTTTATGTTGGAGAGAGACTATTTTGGCACCTAATTGTTGCCATACTCTCTCTCTTGTCATTGTTCCTGCCCTCCTGTTTCCTAGTTTGTGTTAATTAGTTTATCCTTTGCACCTGTCCCCTCTTGATTTGTTTCCCTTTATATTGACCTCGTGTCTCTTGTCTTGGGCTGGTTCATTGTTTTGTGTCATTGTGGTGAGTTGCTGTGTCTTGTTTAGTTCAGTTTATTGTAGTTTAAATGTCAAGTCTTGTTCTTAGTTAGTTTAGTCGAGTCAGTCCATGTTCCTGTTATGTTTTGTTCTGTTACCCCCTTGTGGGTGTTTGTTTTGTATTTATTATTTATTAAAGTCTTGTTAAAACCCATTACCCTGTCTGCATTTGGGTCCTCTGTCCCTCACCACCCTCGTTCGTGACAGAATGAACCAGCCATGAATGGACCCAGCAGACAGAGGGATCGTTGTGGAAGGGGTCAACGCCGCCGGACTCCCTTCCAGGGTCTAAGCCGACAGGGCTCCCTTCCAGGGTCGAGGCCGCCGGGCTCCCATTAGAGTCGGGGCCGATGGACTCCCTTCCAGGGTCGAGACTGCCGTGTTCCCGTCCGAGGTTGAGGCCGCCGGGCTCCCTTCCAGTGTTGAGGTCTTCGGGATCCCCTTCTGGGTCGAGACCGCCGGCGTCCTGTTCCCGCCACAGATCCCTGCCGGCATCCCAACCAGTACCTAGGCCGGACCAGTCGACACCCTGTCACTTGTTTGTTCCTGTACTTGTTTGCTGCCCAGCTGCCAGAGAGTGCTGCCGAGCCGTCGGAGAGAGCTGCCCAGCTGCCAGAGAGCGCTGCTCAGCCACCGATAACCTACCCTGTCTTGTCGACACCCAGTCCGGCCTATCCGGTTGTCTGCCGGCAATCCTGTCCTGTGCAGCCGGCCATTCCAGTCCGGTGCAGCCGGCCATTCCAGTCCGGTGCAGCCGGCCATTCCAGTCCGGTAGTCCGGTGCAGCCGGCCATTCCAGTCCGGTAGTCCGGTGCAGCCGGCCATTCCAGTCCGGTAGTCCGGTGCAGCCGGCCATTCCAGTCCGGTAGTCCGGTGCAGCCGGCCATTCCAGTCCGGTAGTCCGGTGCAGCCGGCCATTCCAGTCCGGTAGTCCGGTGCAGCCGGCCATTCCAGTCCGGTAGTCCGGTGCCAGTCCGGTAGTCCGGTGCAGCCGGCCATTCCAGTCCGGTAGTCCGGTGCAGCCGGCCATTCCAGTCCGGTAGTCCGGTGCCAGTCCGGTAGTCCGGTGCAGCCGGCCATTCCAGTCCGGTAGTCCGGTGCAGCCGGCCATTCCAGTCCGGTGCAGCCGGCCATTCCAGTCCTGTAGTCCGGTGCAGTCGGCCATTCCAGTCTTTCCCATTGGACTCGTGTTTCCCCCCAATGTTTTTGTTATTATTTTGATCATGTTGCCCTGTTTAGTTTTGCCTTGTCACAGTCTTGTTTGTGCCTTGAGGAGCATCAGGTTGCTGCTCCTTAAGGCGGGGGTTCTGTCATGGACAGGATCCCTTGTTTTAAGTTGGAGAGGGACTATTTTGGCCCCTAATTGTTGCCATACTCTCGCTCCGGTCTTGTCATTGTTCCTGCCCTCCTGTTTCCTAGTTTGTGTTAATTAGTTTATCCTTTGAACCTGTCCCCTCTTGATTTGGTTCCCTTTATATTGACCTCGTGTCTCTTGTCTTGGGCTGGTTCACTGTTTTGTGTCATTGTGGTGAGTTGCTGTGTCTTATTTAGTTTATTGTAGTTTAAATGTCAAGTCTCGTTCTTAGTTAGTTTAGTCTAGTCAGTCCATGTTCCTGTTATGTTTTGTTCTGTTACCCCCTTGTGGGTGTTTGTTTTGTATTTATTAAAGTCTTGTTAACCCTTACCCTGTCTGCATTTGGGTCCTCTGTCCCTCACCACCCACGTTCGTGACAGCTGGCAGTGTCTCTATTCTGACTTTGACTCTAGCCAGGATTTCTCATCTCTTATCATCTAAAACAATTATGAACTTTGTAGTATAAGTTATCGCTCCCTTTCTCCCTCATTTGTCAATTCACCACACAAACAAACGTTTATGAAGTTATCTAGTTAGATACAATTAAATATGACAACAATCCCCTTTCTGTCATGTTAATGATAACAAATATGCTCATTTTATTAAAGAATACGCAGTGGGTTTAAAAGTAGGGATGACTGATCAGCAGAAGAAGAGAAAGTTTAATACAGCAGCGAACAGAGAATTACGATTGCGACCCCGGTGCTACAGTGTAGCATGAGCCTCGTCAGGTTCATTTTCTGTGACACCTGCTGCAGTGTTACACTCCAAAAGTCAGTGCGTATCCTCATGATTTTTGAAGTGGGTGTATGGAAATCCTTGATCTTTTCTAGTGGGTAAATGGTAAATATTGCCATAAACATCAGCACAGCTTGCAAAACTCCCTCCGTCAGAACACCACAGGTTTAATCCTGTTTCAATGCATTCTTGGTTTCATCTGGGTTTATAGCACCTGTTGTCATGAGTAAAATGTTTGCAGCCTACTCACCAGTCGCCGAGTGAACTGGAGTTGGAGAATCTTGATTCAATTATTATTTAGTTCTTAATCGATCAAATTAATCCATCTTTTTTCATAATTTGCATAAAAACTTTGGTGCATGTAACAGTGTTTGGTAAGTTACCCTGAAAAGTAATTCATAGTTACTAATTACATGTTCAATAGTGTATTTAGATTAATGCACAAATCACTCTCTCCAAAAAGCATTTAATTATTACTAATTACTTTCTATATCCTTTGTCATTCAATTATAGTTGTGGATTTTTCAACAAGACGGCATCTGCTCGCGTTTACAAAAAACGCTGCGATTCTGTTGGAATCCATTGAAAAAACACGGCGTACGCCGACAAAAATGCCTTGGTGGACCAAGACCCTAAGTGTGTTTGTGCATAAAAAAATATCTGCAACAGTCACAGGGTCTGATGTGCCCCTGGAAATACAGAAGGAAGACCTGTAAAGAAACTAACAGACACACATTTCACTGGTCAGCTGCCAACTATTCAGAGACTTTATTTTGATAACATCACACCCCTGCTAGAGGCATATGCTGGTGGAAATGTTGATCTCATGGACACCCAAAACACACATGCACGCAACATTCTCAGCATGAGCAGAACGGAGAGAAAGAGAGAGGGAGATTAGAGCGAGAGAGGTCTGCAACATAACACACAATGACCCCATCGCACATGACCTGAAACTTTATCACACTCTCCGGTAAACATCCAAACGGGTAAAACACTTAAGTCATTTATGTTCCATGAGACATAGCACAACAAAACAATTCTTCTGCTGCTGGGCCAAAACACTACAGTGGTGACACTGGTAAATTAATGGTTTCAGGTGGTAATACCATGGCACTTTGATATGCATACATAATTATATCTGGTGTTTGCAAGACTTTGTAGTCTTTAGTCATACTGCGGTTGTGGATGTACCTGGGCAACTACCACAAATAAAAAAACTGCAGTTAATGAAACATATTTCTGTGTGTAAACTTAATCATTTATATATCAACATCTTTCAGCATCTTTCAATTTACAATAAAAAATTTGGATCTGTGTGCTACTTTAACTTGTATTTTTCAAAGATCCAGTTTACGAAGTTCATCTGCAGTAAACCCTAAACACACAGTTATTAAGATGAAAGAAATCATGGATAAAAGAATGAGGAAAGTAGGTTGTAAGTAAGAGAAAGTCTGTACTAGTGGACTAGTCTGTAATTGCACTAGTTTTGGCATTGACTAACAGAACCAAACACAGAAGAAACTCCGCCCCTTTCTCTCCCAGCCTATAACAGCTCTCCATGGAGCATGAGTCCAGAAACACTTGACGCCACAACCACTCTGGACACTTTCTGTCGTTGTCTTTGGGACTGCCTTTAACACCTCTGTTCTGGATACTATCTTACTTCTTTGAAACTTGTATGGATTACTGACATAAAAATGTGTTTCCAGCGGCTGTTTGATAAATTCAGCTCGGGTAAGTTCAATGTTTTTTACGTGAATTGACTTGCAGGACATTGCAGCTTAAGTTGTGACCCTTGGTGGAAGGACACGGATGAGGTGACTATTAGAAGACCACACACACTGACTCTGTCTCTTTGGGAACATATAACATAGACACTCAGACTACTCGGGACGATTTATGATGACAGGTTGGGAAAGGTCCCAGGAACAGGGTGCTTCAGAATTTAAGAGGTGGCAATGATGGGAAGGTCCTGGCATGGCTAAAAAAACATTGCAGGTAGACTTTGCGCAGACTGAGCTTATGAACATCTGAACATTTTTACTCTATATTGCTCCAAAAAGTAATTACATGATGTACTAAGCAAGTGAAGAGTGCTGCTTCCCTAATACGACTCTGTAAGTTGTATTCATAGACAGTAAACAGCGCGTGGTATACCATGGCTCACACCGAGTCGTGAGAGGGTGTAGGAGGCTCAATGGACCGTAATAAACGGCTCACTGGATTATGTAAAACCTAGATTATGGAACATTCCTGCACGGCTTTAATGTTTCGATCAGTCATTTCTCAGTGATGCCAGTAATATGAAGTCTCTGTCTTTAGGACGGAGCTGTCACTTATCTAAGGGTTATATAATCAGTGTTGGGGGGTTTTAACCTATTGCTTTACGATCTGGGCTGGAACAAAGACCGCAGACTTGATGCCAAGTCAGAGTTGAGACAAGGGCTGTAGATTGCCTTCCATCATGAATGTAATCTTGATGGCTTCAGGGAGACATATTCGTTTGGAAGACCTGGTTCGCACAAAAAAGAGGCTGCCACAAAGTTGAAGTCGGCCTGTCTCTCAAAGTTCATCTAAGTGTTTTTTTCCGCAAAAGACAGCACAATTTTACATTCTGAAGCCTTTATCTTGAGCTTTTAGTGTTTGGTCAATATAAGCATTTACATGGTTGCCATCACCTTTACAATGGAAATGCTTTATATGGTTGTGAGAAAAAGTGGCAGCATGTAGCTTAACTATAAAAGAGAAGGCAGGAAAATCTCATTACTGAGAGAGGACATCTCTTTTGTAAAAGTTAACTACTGAGTTGTGAAAGTGTGTTATGAGCACCTGTTTGTTTAAGACGGTCTGATGATAGAAACACGGCTATAAACCAGAATGTTTGACGTATGCAAGGGAATGACACATCTGAAGTGTTACCCAACACCCTATGTCCTCATTCTGCACACTGCAGGTAGATGCAAAGTCCCCATTATTACGTACACCACCTGCTTGTGTTTGTCTGTGTGTTTGTGCACGTTGCGTGACTTGTTTTGGGCTCCTCGAGCGACTGACCTTTAAGACATTTGGGGGCTGTGTTAAACTCTTCTATCATAAATGTTAACAAGGAGTAACGCTATATGGCTCTGAGTTACACAACATCTTACTGATATGGTGACATCTCAACCACGTATAAATACATTTTGACAGAATGTTCTACAGTCTGACCAATGTATTCCATAGTGGGTTGAACATACAGGATATACCCTCACTCAAATAAACCAAGTGGTGACCTGCCAGAATTTTTTGGTGATAATTGACATTTTTGGTGTTCAAAAGAACACTTGTCAAGGCATCAGTATTGAGAATAATGACTTCTTTTTAATTCATTTTTAGCTTGATTTCGACAGTCATTTTGCTATAACTTCTTTGATGTTAAAAATGAAAGAAAGCAAAAACATGCATACCATTTTTAATATGCAATCATTAAAATAAGTGTTACGAATGCACTTTATATTGAGTATTATGCATCACAGCTCTTAATAAATCCCGACCTTAAAAAGCCCAAACCTCTTTATTAATGTCTTGATTTATTTATGAAGAGCCAGTGAATGATAAGATATGCAGGGCAGACACATGGCCGTACTGTGGTTCTGAAGCGCAGTCGTAGTGCGGCAGAGACGAGCACAAGGGGATTCACATGAGCGCGCTGCTGATGCTGCGTGATGCTGAAGCTCCGCCGCATCCTCTCATTCAGCAGCTCTGTGTGCAGAACATGCACTCGTGTCCTAAACATTCTCTTAAAGCACATGTCGCTTCACTTTGCGTAATGCGTCTCTGTTATCGAATCCGTCAGAGAGGCTAAATCGTGGACATTGAGACGGCTCGTCTGCGGTTATGATGCAGCATCAGTGGTGCAATCTACAGTCCTGTGCTTACTTCAACATGAAGACACTCGGATAATATATAACAGTTAAGATTATTCTGGAAAAAAAGTGAGACGATCGATCAACAAAACTGCAGTAAGTACATCTGGTTCACAACGTAGTCTATTCAAGTCTATGTCATTCGTAGATGTGCAGGAAGATTGTCATTTATGTTCAAAGACTAATATAATATATTGCCGTTTAAACAGGATTTCAGGTGACAATTGAATAAATGTATGTAAAAGCATAAAAATAAATAAATAAATAAATGGACAAAATTGTTAAAAAAGTACAGACATTCATGTATTCCACTGATAAAATGCATAATATAACCCGATTGCATATATTTAAGTAATTACATCACCGTATTGTCAAAAGTATTAGAGCATCGTCTTAACATCATGGCAATAAATCTTGAATGATGGGAACATTGAGATCTGAATCATTCTGCCTCTACCGGCGGATTCAATATCGTCAGCAACAACTCGTTCATTTACAATTACAGGATGTTACAAGACTCAACCGAACGGAACGAGCCTTGCTGGTCTCTGATGTCATTTAAGTCAGCATCATGAACTAGACTGCCATTAAACATCATCTTAGGTGTGAACGTAACACGATGACACAGAGATCTATCATCTTTGCTGACACACTGACTCCTTGGATCGAACCACGTGCGCTGAGCGTTTAACCTGAAGAACATCATGTAGCCTACTGTCGTCATGGAGGACTTCTTTTAGGTTTCTAAACTCATGAGAGGAAAACACATTTAACTCATCAATTAGATTATGTAACAGGAATTAAAATGAGGTCGTGAGTTTAACTATTGATTTATTAGCAGTTATATATAATTTTACTAATATAATAATATCGTGCGCCACGTTCCTACTAGTGCCACTGTCATAGACCAGTGGAGTGATTTTAGGTGAATTTGAAAGTTTGATGTGGTTACCCATAAACTTATAAGGGGAGGAGCGCTTGTAGTCTTGCCTGAAATAGAAGCGCTTAGTGCGCAGGCGCAGCAGCGGTCAATAATACGCATTGCCTTTAATACTGGCGCGTCACTCACATGCAGCAGTCCGTCTGAGGGAGAGTGCTGGGGCGCTCATCTACCTTACCAAAGCGGTTAGGAATAAAGCATACATGACAGACGCCAGAAGAGTAAGCTCATATTTTTACTTTATTACTTGTCCAAGGTGTTAATGGGTTCTTTTTTTATTTTAAAATGTTAAAGAGGTCTCTGTAACAGTGAAGGGTGGCGCGAGGATCAGCCACAGTATAATAAGCTTCTTTGTTCCGGTGAATCTAGAGAAGCGCCAGAAAAACGTCCATTTTCACCCTTTAACAGTTAAAGTACCGTTTTGTTTTTGTGCGCAACATAAGTGTCAGATGTGTACACTTGTGTTTCTTTTTTAAATGGTTTATTTAACAGCTTTTCTGCTTGCTTTTAATCTGGAGAGTTGGTGTTGACATAAGCCATGGATTATATTTGTTTTGTTTGAACGTCAATGTTATACTGTCTTATATGTAATGTTACTCTTATTGTCCGTTATTCGTTGTATATTCGTAACGTTAGGCGTTTTGTCGAAGAAGTGCTTTAGTGTGAGCCAGTGTTTACCGGCTCGGGTTAGCTTTAGCATGTCACGTTAGCTCGAGAGTAAAATGGAGGACAGAAACTGACACGGAATCATAGAAACACATCCTGATCGACTGTAAACTTTACAGAGCTGATATAACAACAACTAACACTACACAACCTATTACTTTACATCATTGTTGTGTATTTACTCGTTCATCTGATCCTATCGACTGAATTATTAGTTCATCCATGTTGTTATTTTTTGATGTTAGTGGGTTTTTTTTTTTAATCCTTATTAAGAATACTCATTAAGTTTGTTTGTAAATTAAGTTGTGTGTTTAGTAAAGTTTATTTATGTTGTTGGGGTCCTTAACAGAATCATTTAGTGTTTATTTAACACACACAAACACAACCAACATCTCCTTTACATGGTTAAATATCTCCACTATGTAATTGATTTAGTATTGTTGGTTTCCACCTTTAGTTAACAAAAATGGCTGTCAGTCGGTGACTATCATTTCTCTGACACACTGCTGCAACGTGGCTGAATCATCTATAACCTCCATCCAGTCATAACCACATGTGTTCACACACAAGGCCTTGTTATATTATTCACACCTTACCATCAGCGTGGAGTTTCATTGGTCTGGTAAAGGAAACGGGAACCCATGACATCAGATAGTGTGGTGACGTTAGAAATCGAGTACATGAGCGTAACACACCCCCACAGACACAAGCGGAAACATATCCCAAGCCTTTACCAAAGCTGTTCATTCAGAAAGTTCAGAACTGAATGAGACATACTGTGTGTTTCCTTGGGTTATCTTAATTGACTTTGGTAAAGGTCTGAGCATGCCAAGGATGATGACCATAAATAAAAGTTTAAATAAAAGAAGTCATTTAGAGAGTAGCAGAATTGAAAATATTGTTGGGATCACTTTCAGTGCTATTTTTTCAGCAATTGATCAATAGATCATTAACAAATCAAAATCCATTAGATTTTTTACTTTTTAAAGGTAAAACCACTGCTCACAAACAATATATTATCATCCGTTGGTGTGGATATTAGTAAAGTTATTGTTCTTGGTTTGGTATAACTGCTGTATACATATTAACATGACTGTCAGGTAGGGATGGGTGGAATGAGTAAAAATCTAGTTCACGGTAACAATCTTCCATTATAAATCTATATCTTATACTTCATGTTTCTTAGATTGACGCTATTTTTTTATTACAGTTCGTTGAATGATCAGCATAGTTATAATGTAGGGAAGTTATGAAAATGTACAAAGATATCAAATAAAGTTCTGATGATGAGATTTATTTATATTTATCTTCTGTCTAGATCATATGTATACAGTATGAAGATATAACAGTGTAGTCTGAATATATGCAGAAACACTGAGACTACAGTATATGACTGGTGTGGTGTTCATGGGGTCTGTCCTGTAGGTCTTCATCACTCTTCACTCTCTGTTAGATGAGCACTTTTAGTGTGTTGTGACTCTCTGTCTTTAGGTTTTTTTTATTCCACAAGCTTGTCTTTGCACTGCGAGTCTCTGGTAGGGGTCTAACAATCACGCTGTGAGCATCATCGCATTTCAACGCAGGTTTGGCCTCGGCTCGCCTAAAGTTGAACTTATTAAAACTATTAACAGCTTTACCTTTGACTTCTGAAATACGTGAGATTCATTCATTTTTTATTTGCACGCGCATATACCTGCACCCCTGCACGAGCACTGCGGATAGGAGAGAGGGAGAACACGTCGGACTAGAGCGAATCACAAAACTACAAACTGAAAGAAGATCAAAAGTATATTTGATACGTTAATTTGTTATGGGTGCATTCATTCACAGGTTTTTCATCATAACGTCCAACTTACAGAGCGTGGAGTTAACCACTTCTACTTATTTACATTACACAGAATAAACAGTTAAAAACATCTCTTACAGTTGATATTTTATTCCGAGGTAACGGAATATTCCGTCATAGAAGTTAAAGTGTATGGTACATTGCTTATGTTTTGTTTTTCTGCTGTGTTTCAGGGAACCCCAGTGTAAAATGGAGGATAGTTTTGATTGTGACTGCGGTGAGCTGGAGCCGCCTGATCATTGAGAAGGAAACATCTCACTGAGATCAACTGTCCCTTTAGTTTCCCCTGCATCAGGTGCTAAGAACAAGAAAAAAGTACATTTTGGCCGTTGTGTAATGCTGCTGCTCAGGGCCGGTCATACACTGAAAATTTCCGCACTGTGACAATGGTTTTATAGGAAGTGAGTTTTTCGGTTGTGTTCCAAGATTTTTGATTGGCCTCTAAATTAAATCATTTTACGCCCGATTAAACATTGAACTAAAGAAGACGACCTTCTGCAAAGTTTGTAAAAAATCTTTTGATGATGTCATCATATTGCAGTAACGCATCTGAATTGGCTCCAAACACCTCTCAGAGTTTGCTGTGACAACCGGTCGGGGACGCTGCAGTCCTTGGGCCTTGTTTTTTCTTTTCATAACATTTCTCAACTAGCTCCAGTAGGTGTGATCAACCGCTGCATATCAATTTCCAAATTGAGATCTGCACAGAGCTGCTCTTCTAGGCGTAAAAATGGCAGAGAAATTCGAAAGCCTCATGAACATTCACGGCTTCGACCTAGGCCCACGCTACATGGACTTGAAGCCGCTGGGGTACGGGGGTAACAGCCTTGTGTTTTCTGCCGTCGACACTGATTGCGACAAGAGGGTCGCTGTGAAAAAGATCGTCCTGACCGACCCTCAGAGCGTCAAACATGCGCTCCGTGAGATCAAGATCATCCGTAGACTCGACCACGACAACATCGTGAAGGTGTTTGAAACCCTGGGGCCCAGCGGCCGGCACCTGACGGAGGATGTGAGCTCCCTGACAGAGGTCAGCTCCGTCTACATCGTCCAGGAGTACGTGGAGACTGACCTCTGTAAAGTACTCGAACAGGGCTTGCTGTCTGAAGATCATGCCCGCCTCTTCATGTACCAGCTGCTGCGTGGACTCAAATACATCCACTCTGCAAATGTGCTTCACCGCGACCTGAAGCCCGCCAACCTCTTTGTCAACACCGAGGACTTGGTATTGAAAATCGGGGACTTTGGGCTCGCCAGAATCATGGACCCCCACTATTCCCATAAGGTAATTATTTTCCTCAGTTACTTTTTTCAGTGTTTTGAAGCTGTTTTTCTTGTCATTAAAAGTTATCTGGATGACGTGCTATCAATAGGTCTTTATTGCATTCACTCATTAAAGGAATACTTCACCAAAAATGAAAATTCTGTTATCGTTTACTCACCCTGTATACATTTCTTTGTTCCAATGAACACAGTGAAAAATATTTCGAAGAATGTCAGCAATTTTCAGTTCTGGGACATCGTCCACGACTATAGTAAGAATACAAATATTCTATGTTTTTGTGCTGTTGTACGAAAAATGAGCTTTCCTGTAGCTCAGTGGTAAGAGGTTGTTCGATCCCAGGGGATTGCATATACTTGGATACAAATCTATAGGATAATGCAATGCTTTGGATAAAAGCGTCTGTCAAGTGCATAAATGTAAATGTAGATATTATGAAGAATTTAGGAAAACAACAGTTATGGGGCACCTTTGACCACCATTTAATTCTTCCTACTATGGTAGTCAATTATATCCTGGAACTGAAAATGTCGAACATTCTTTCAAATATCTTTTTATTTGTCTTTTAAAATATCATTTATACAGGTATGAAATTACACGAGGGTGAGAAAATGATGACAGAACTTTCCTTTTTGGGTGAACTATCACTTGAGAAAATGTTTGTCATGTCCTAGTCATGTTTCCTGTTTCTGTTCAAACCTTTCCTGTACATTGACTTCCAGTGTGTTTTACACATAGAGCCGTTGTTGCAGCTGTGCGACTGGTTTGGATGATTTTGAGATTCTGAATGTGCTTTCTAGAATAGGGTTTCTGTGAAAAAATGTATTCTGTTATTTATTTGGTTGTGTTGGTGTCAACTCCACTGGTTGATGTGGGGGTTTGGTGCTTGATCAAAGTGTACACGTGTCTTAACTTTGTCTTTGGTTCTCCTCTGTTGCCTCACATGATCCTTATGCAAACCAGATCTTCTCTCACAGATGTACTCGTCACCTTCTTGTGGAGAGAGAGAGGCACAGCAGGTCTATGAATAGCTGTGGTCTCTCCCCCGCTCATACCATTGTCTGGGTTTTTTTTCTACAGGGATGATATCAAGCTCAAGTCTTGTATTTACTGAGAGCGATCCTCTGGTCAGCTGCTCTAACAGGCTGGTGGCAATTTACAGTTTGAGAACATATCTTTTTTTTAGTTCTGATTGGCTAGTTGTTTGGAAATTAAGAATGCTCCAAGTTTAAAACCTTCAGGCTTTTAATATCACTTACTCATAACTCTGGCTAAAGTAACAATGACTTTTGTAAACTGCATTACCAAACTTGTTGTCAAACTGCTCTGTGCTTGTTTTTACTGACCAGCTTAAGCAGGTTTATATGTGTAGATGCTTGGTGAAATGGTTTGTGTTTGAGGTGGTTTTTACTTTAGCAAAAATTATGCAGCATCTTAAAACATAAACACACTATAGTTAAACTTGGCCTCCACACACTGCTCCGGTTATTGACCCTCCAAAATGGAAACCATTGGAAACTCCCGGTATTGGTTTGAAAATTCTGGTGTTGTGTATTAGTATAGATGGTCGAAAACAGAGACTGTTGAAAACGAAGGTGTGGCTGCCCACACTCACTCACTGATTGGGTCTTCGTGATCATTGCGTATTTTTTCTTGACCTGAAGATGACCACCCTTGCAATGACTGTCTAAACGGCAGGCTTGCATGTCATTGTGGCAACGCATTAACTGATTGACAGCAGGAATTACACCACCGCGAGAAAAAAACAAGAGCCAATTAGCCAGACCAATAAACAAACACAGACCGGACACGGTGTGTCTGATGAAACCATCTATAGACAAGGATTATTTTCATACAATAACGTTATTTTTTTATAGCGTAGAGAAGAAATAGAAGTCAGAACTAATCAGTCAGGTGTTGACAGAAGAGATGTGTTTTCAGACGTTTCTTAAAGATGGCTTAAAGATCATAACTTAACTGTGTCTGCTTTCACAATAACTGAACCTGCATTATATTTGAATGATTTTTGAAGAGAAAGTTCACCCTTAATAAATTTTGCTTGTCTCTCACACAAAGTGCCTTAAGCCTGGCTCGGATTACAGGATTCTCGGCCAGATTTTACCCTGTTTATCTGTCTGAAGTCCCCATCCCCATAAGTGCTGTACATTATTATTTATTGAGTAGGGTCAAGTTAAAAATTTAAGTTTGAATTTTATTTTATACTGTGCATTGAAGCAATGTGCTAAATAAATATTTGCATAATTTGTAATTGATTTATTCTTTGAAACTTTAATATTAATTTATGCAATTGCAATGCCTTGATTTTAGTAAAGTTAGTGCAAGGTCATAGCCATAAATGCAATGGTACTAATAATTGGCATAATTTATTTCGGTTTTCGGCCTTGGTTTCCTCTTTTTCGTTTTTTGGTTTCGGCCAAGAATTTTCTTTTCGGTGCATCCCTAGTACCGGATAAGTTAACTGCTAACGCGCAGCTTGTAGTTTCGTTCAACAGATTGTTATTTGGCTATAGGCACACATATAAGATGCCTTTGTGTTTGTTTTTATGCTGTATCTTATAATCACTTTGACATTCATCTTTATTCTCGGCAGAGACAATTGTTTTCTTCCGTTATTTATTAACATCAAACTTAGTACAGTCATAAATTCAGCCCTATCAAAAAAGCATTATAGCATCCCCTGCTCAAAAGACGTTCCTGCGGCTTTGGACTGACAGACAGAGAATCATTCAGAGCGCAACAAAGACACAGCATTCCAGGATTGAATATTACACACCTTGCTACAGTAACGAATAAATCCTTTGCTACTATTTGCTACAGAAACATTTGCTTTTCACCGCGAATACACAGTAGTACAGTTAAAACGGTACAGTAACACACTCTAGACCTGTTGCATAGCCGCTTCATTTCCTTCATCTCTGGCGGAAATTAGGGCTGAAATGATTAGTCCGACAATAAAAATTGTCGACAAATATTCTTTTTGAGTAGTCGTTTGATTACGGGACTTATTTTAAGGGCCTGAAGTATCTCAATCTGACCGCTACGGCACTTTAGCGCTAGTGTAATGCAGCCTTCCCAAATGCTATCGCAGTAGAAGGACACACAGCGTGAATTATAGCAGAGTACAAATGACTGCGAACAAGTAAAGTGTGGGAAAGCTTTACCAAATTGAAAACAAAAAATGAGGTTGTGTGCAATGCATCCAAGATGAAACTTGCCTTTAACGGCAGCACAACCTGCATGCTGGAGCATTTAAAAAGAAAACATCCCGGAGCAGGAGAGAGGTGACTGTTCTCCATCTAGAGCTAACTAACTAACTTTTTATGAGAGAATGCAATAATAATAGTAATGATATTAACAACAATAATCATATAATCACAGTAATGTTATTATTTGTTTTGCAAATTATAAAGCTTTGATCAAGTTTAAAAGTCAAGCCTGTTTTGATTATTATAACACTATTAGGTATTACATGAGAGGAAAATGATTATAAGAGAAGGACGTTAAGTGATAGGAGTCTTGTATCTTGCCTTTATTTTTTTAAATATTTTCTTCTGTTACTTGTTCTTTTTACATTAACTCTTTCACCGCCATTGACGAGTTATCTCGTCATTTAAAAAAAAAAAACGGTTCCCCGCCAAAGACAAGTTATTACGGCAATCAGTGTTTGTAGTGTTGTACAGCAGGTGGCGCTGTTACACACCTTTGGGAACAGGTACACAGTCTCAGAACCTAGAACGTATATTTCTTATCGGTTTTTCATGATTGTTCTGAGTGTAATCTGGGCGGAATCTTTAACAAAAAACGTTAATTATCTGTTTAATCAATCTGATGCATTTTTGAAGAAACCTACCCACATCTACGGATTTATAAAAAAAGAAATCAAGTTTGAAGAATACGGTTTCCTTTGTTTAAAAGAGACTCTGTTCTTTGATTGGACATATTGCTTGTCCATATATTCTTTACAGAAAATGAACTGTGAGCCATTAAAGTTTGGTGAAAATGTTATTTTTATTTAAAAGTTTGTAGAGAGTATTTGTGTGATACCTTGCTACCCTTAGTCTTATTAATAAACACAACTTTCCCCACCGAAGTTTTTCATAAATGCTAGTTTACAAAGGGCAAACCTATTTTTGCAGATTCAAATGTAGGTGTGATGTCAACATCTAAAAATAGAACACTCATTAAAACTGTTACTATTAGCTCCTTTTACAAAACTGCAATGTAAGATCCTATGGATAGGTAAAATATGTGTAGTATATATTTAGTTTTACACTGATGAGTGTGAACTTGTTTAAGAATTTAAATAATCTTCCAAGATTCTTTTTATGATTGTGCTGCAACCAGATTTTTAATCTTTCAGGATTTTAAAACTCTGAGTCAGGCTTTAGTTTAATAGAGCGCTTTTAGTGCCACTTTTGTCTTTCTTTTGGGAGACAGACCACCCCATTTTTTTAAGGCATAGAAACATCAGACCGGTGTTGTGTGAAAGACACACTTTTTGTGTTTAATTAAGAAAGTCACACAAAATCAGATTCAGTTGGTTATCTTGAGTGTAGCTGAAAGAGCAAGTTGTGTTAATGCTGTTCCCATGTGAAGGGGCCTGTTTTTAAAGGCTCAATCTGATATACTAACCTTCTAACGCTAATGCAAACATGCCATTAAGTGCTAAGCATGTACGCTAGCCTCTGGCTCTGTTTGGCGTGTTACAGTAATGTTTGACCAGTGTTTCTCACAACTGGACAGAGATAATGATTCACTACAACCCTTCTATATTTACACTGTTTATAAAAGCAAGAAACGTCCATGTCCTGATATTGTTGTGTAATATGAAAGACCATTTCGACCAGAATAAAATATTTAGATTCTATTCTCCAATATAGCACACCCTGTTTCATAAACCTAGTGTGATTCTCACGACGTCTTGACATGAAACATGGTTTGAGAACAAAACCAACAAATAGATTTTTAAACAATACTAACAGAGTGTGACATGTTTCATGTCTTTTTAAAAAATAAGACTTTCTTAAATAAGAAACCTGTTTTAAACAGCATTTAAAAGCGACTGGCAGGTGTATTGATTGAAACAAAATGAAGCTTTACTTCAAAAGCTGAGTTGTGTGCATACTAAGGCTGCACGATATATCGTTTTAGCATCGATATCGCGATATACGCATGCGCAATAGTCACATCGCACGAGGTGCGATGAAGGGAACGATTTTTTTTCTATATTTGCCTGATATAAAGTAATGAATTCTGATTTATGGGTGCTTTTTTTTTTTTTACAAAGCACATGTTGTTGCTTCACGTTTTTGACACGCAGCCTTTGCATGCGTGCGCATGGCGAAATGAGCGAGGAACGGGAGAAAAGCACTGAAATGGACGACTTGGTCGCAAAAAGAAGCGCATCGTCAATTATTTGGAAATATTTTGGCTACAGAAAGGATGATGTTGACCAAAAACAGGTACTTTGTCGGGAGTGCCGTGCAGTAGTTGCTACAACACGCGGAAACGCAACTAATTTGTTTGATCATTTAAGTCTGCACCACAGAGCTCTGTATGACGAGTGCAAAGCCAGATCTGATTGCCGTCCAAAGCAAAAAACTATTTTGGATGCGTTTGCCAGTGTTACACCATATGCGAAGGGTTCCAAGCGGCATAAAGAGATCGCGGATGCGATAACATTTCACCTGGCGAAAGACATGGTACCAATTAACACGGTGACCAACCCGGGTTTTGCAAACATGATCCGGTCACTTGACAAGCGTTATGTTATACCATCATGCACTTATTTTTCTCAAGTTGCCATCCCAGGCATATTTATTTTTGGAGAAATTCAAGACATCTGATGAACAGTTCTGCATTTCTACACATCGCAATATATATCGCAGAAAAAAAATATCGCAATGTACGTTTTTTTTCAATATCGTGCAGCCCTAGTGCATACAGTCTTTAAAAATGTTAAAGAGGACGAGAATGCCAGTCATGGACACTTCCTTTAGCTAACTAACTAATTTTGCGGTAAATCTTTTTATGAGAGAATGCAATAATAACAGTAATGATAATAACAACAATAACCAGTCTTTAAAAAATGTTAAAGAGGACGAGAATGCCAGTCAATTTTTCCAATATTTCTTCTACTTGAATATTCTATCGATTGTTTTTTTTTGATAACTTTTTGACATTTGAGAACATCTATAATTAGAGCATCCAATGATTGTTTCAGAACAGTTTAGTTACATTACATCCTGTCATGCACACAGACAAGCTGGACTAGAGATTCACTCAGTTCACTCAGTGGTTTTATTCACTTTTTTTTTACCGAATGATTGGAGGAAAATGAAAAACAAACAACTGCCCTTTTATTATTTCTCTCATGCTGCACAATTCTTTGAAAAGAATATATTTTATGTCAAATCACAATATAACAGTTTTAAAACCAATTCCAGCGGCCCCTGCTGTTCAAAACATGTACTGGGATTGTTTTAATGCCATAACCAACTTGAATCATCACATATTATAATTGATTTTCAACCGGATTTTCCGCTATAAATAATACAGAACACAAAAGTACTTCATTGTTATGTTAATTCTTATTGAATGGTACAAAACGCAATTAGACCAGATTCACATTTCGCGTCTAAAACCGTGCGTAAAACGCGAGCTGCACGATGTTCTCCTTTTTCCGAAGCGGCTGGACTTTGCGCTCTCATGTCGTCTGTCTTCGCTATGCAACCATGGTGCACGAAAGCCGTTGAGACGAGGAGGTATAAACAAAGGATATATGGATTATATGCACTGAAAATACCTGGCAATAACTCTGCTACTAGATCAAGTTATGCTGTGATCATCTGTGTCTTCATCTTTGAGCTTGTCTATATTGGCTGGTTTGTTATTGTCACGAGACCTGCGCTGCGCTTGTTGCTATATGAAAAGTTGAGCTTTTTTCATCTCTATGCGGCGCCGGCATTTCTGAAAAAAAAAAAAGAGCGTGTCAAACCACATGCACATCGTGACCGCGTAGCCTCCTATTTCCGCGCGCCTGCGGTGTGTCTATATTTAAAATAACGTATATGTGTGCTGAAAAAACGTGAAATGTGAATGGGGCCTTATGTTGTTTTAGATCATTTTGTTCTGATCTGACAATAATTTATTTACGATTGAATGAGCGGACTATAGATACTGAATATTGACCAATACTAAGAGAGGGGCACTTATAGAAATACGGTTTATTACTGTAGCTTTTAAGTATTAGGTTTAGGGGTTCAGATTTTCTCTGAAGGTTTGTGTTGTGAAGGAAAACTGCTCATGTTTAGATGTTCTTTGGTTTTGAGAAGCTCTGCCTTAGAAATACGACCCCGTCTGAGGAATCTTTGGTATTCACCCCTGTCTTTGGGTTCAGACTTGTTCTGCCTCGTCTCTGGAGCTGTCGAGTTTGTTTTTGTGAAAAAGCAGTTTCCTCTGATTGTGCTGTGTGCATATGCAGACATGTAATGTGTTGTGTGAACACTAGGGGAGGGTGGAATGAGCAAAAATCTACTTCACGGAATGAGTCGTTATATTTCATATTAACAATCTTCCATTATAAATCTATATCTTATACTTCGTGTTTCTTAGATTGACGCTATTTTTTTATTACGGTTCGTTGAATGATCAGCATAGTTATAATTAGGGATGGGTATCGTTAAGGTTTTAACGGTATTACTACTTTTATCGGTACCACTTATCGATCCGGTACTTTAACGGTACTCTTATCTGTACTTTTTGTTGTGTTTTATATAGGCATGCACCGATACTACTTTTTCCTTTCCGATCCGATTTCGATATCTGAATTCTGCGTATCTGCCGATTCCGATTCTGATCCGATACTTGCACTGTTTTTCATGATCAAAGTAGACTTGCATATTTTAACTTTTATTCCCAGAGGTGGATAGTTAAGCATGTTTACTTTCAAGTACATTTTAAAATATCTGTACTATATCAGAGTACTTTGGACAAAAAATGCTTTCCTACAGTATGAATCACATCATACTTATTCCACAGTCCATAAATAAATGTTTTTTTTTTTACTTTAAATCCATGAGTACATTAAAATCTACCATTTTCCTTTACTTAAGTATTTTTACTTAAAGTATGATTTTTTTAAATGTAATTAAGTGCTGTATTAAACTTAAAAATACAAACAAAACAAAAATGTGGTCTCATAAAGCACAGATACTTACAAAATATTTAACAAATAAATCTCTGTTTATTACACAAAGCTATCACATTATAAAAGTGTCCAAACTCGCTCATGCACATCCTGGACACAAAATGATGCGCTTAATACATTCGCTTGTACGTTATTTAAAGTCATGCGCATTGTACGCAGAATGATGCGCTTAATGCACCCGCTTCACTCACGAGCATCCCGGATAGAGATGATCCTGTTATTTGATATTTGATTCCCAAGTTCAAAACAGTTATAACACAAAGAGGATATATATGTTATGTGTTTGTTATGGGTCTGTCCTGTAGGTCTTCATCACTCTTCACTCTCTGTTAGATGAGCACTTTTAGTGTGTTGTGACTCTCTGTCTTTAGGTTTTTTTATTCCACAAGCTTGTCTTTGCTTGGTAGGGGTCTAACAATCACGCTGTAAGCATCATCGCATTTCAACGTAAGTTTGGCCTCGGCTCGCCTAAAGTTGAACGTTATTAAAACTATTAACAGCTTTACCACTTTGACTTCTGAAATACCTGAGATTCGTTTATACCTGCACGAGCACTGCGAGTGAGAGGGAGAACACGTCGGACTAGAGCGAATCGCAAAACTACAAACTGAAAGAAGATCAAAAGTATATTTGATACGTTAATTTGTTATGGGTGCATTCATTCACAGGTTTTTCATCATAACGTCCAACTTACAGAGCGTGGAGTTAACCACTTCTACTTATTTACATTACACAGAATACACTGAATAAAATATCAACTGTAAGAGATGTTTTTCATCCAAGGTAACGGAATAGTGAAAACACACACACAAGTCTTTGGCTCCTCAGCTATGTCTCTCATTGACCTCATTATTTTTCAGACGATCTGCCCTCAATAAGCACAAAAACACCCAGTCTGAACTTACTCACACCAGATTTTACATCTGACCCACTTCTGTGCGGACTGAAGAGCTTACAAATGGAAAGTGCTGCGTCTCTTTACATCTTGCTTGTATGAAACAACTGAAATCGTTTTGGCAGGGCTGGCACTTTTGGCTTTGTGTTTTTTTCTACTGGGTTTTTCCACTGGTGTGTGCTTCTGACAGTGAAAGCTGTTTGTGGTTTTTTTGAGAGCCACTCTCACCGTCCGTGCGACTCATCTGCCACCTCACGCCACTACTGAGGGATTTGAGACATTCAAATCGCTGAAAATATGTCAAGACCGGTTTGGTTATAGGGAAGAAGTGAGAAGAGGGTGACCTCAAGTAACTTGTGGAGGGTGAGACTTCCTGACCAGTGCGATGCAAGAGTCAGTAACACCGCAGACAGAACTGTCTGGAAATAAACATGTTCTCACAATCGGTTCTTAATTTTATAGATTTTTGGTAGATGTTATTTAATGTGCATTTTGGTGTTTGCTAAGAAAATATTTTTTTTGCAAAGTTGGCTTTAGCTCTGTGAAGATGGTAGTCTAATGTCTTGGACAGGCAGTGCTCTTATCTTTTTTCTCACAGTTGTAGCTGGTATGTGATCTGAACAGTTATAACCTACTTTAAAGAAATCTTCACTCATTGCATTACGTAACCCTTACACTTTGACTGTTGTCTATGCGGATTTTAGATGAACTGAAGTTGTGGACATCTGAGTGTGGTGGTGTAAAAATAAACCGTCGGCCCACTGGCCTCTGAAGGTTTGTATTAGTCCAGAGAGGAATGTGAAATGCTTGGTTCTGGAAGTGAATCAAGTGTAGGGCTCAACAGGCACTTGACAAATAAGGCTCATAGTGAGCACAGGGACAGAAATAACCCTCACACTGGACTATGGGAAGATTTAGCCATACAAACACTATATAAGATAATCAAATATTTGAAATCAATATTTCATGCTAAATAATGCTGAGGTCAGTAGCATGAATTAAGTGGGATAATGTACAGGAAGCTGGTTGTTATTGCAAATGAACCCTGATAGTGTTGGGTGATATACTCTATATTCAGATCGTTCTATCTCCTGCTGAGTTTGTACATTTGGCCACTGACAAATTAGAAATTTAGAGAGCATGTATTTGCATTCTCGTGAGTTAAATACGTATTTGATCCCCTTTCATCCATCAAGTATTCTGGCTCAACAGATTGGTTATATGCAACACAGATTAGTCCTGTCACTTTAAGAAAGTACTCCTAAGTCAGCTAGTGTATATAAAAGAGGCCTGCAAACATTTACATTACATTTACATTACATTTAAATTTAGCAGACGCTTTTATGCAAAGCGACTTACATTGCTTTATCCTATACATTTTACATAGGTATGTGCAATCCCCTGGGATCGAACCCACAACCTTGCGTTGTTAACACAATGCTCTTACCACTGAGCTACAGGAAAGCTAGAATTGGTATCCAACAGAATCGGTATCTTCCGAAAACCCAGACCCTGCACATTACAAACTCTCTAGCGTCAACCAATCCCATAGCCGTGCACATTACAAGCTCCTTTAGGTGAGGAGATGCACAAAGTGTGTTTGTAATATTAATTTGCAACATTCATTGGCCAACTATCGTCAGAGGTATCCGCTATTGCCCAAATGTTTATCGTCGATTCATGATTCAATCGTCTTATTGGCACGACCCTTAACTCTGACAGTGTGATCGTGACCTGACACAAAGCAGATAATATCCATCTGTATGTACATGATCCCGCTTGTTACACAACTACTTGCATCATAAGTTACTTGACTTGAATATTTTATTAGCAAATGCAGACCTTCCACAAGGAAAACCTTTTTACTTTCAGTTTTAAGGCAAGACACAGTGGAAATAAGACAAACAACGAATTTGGTTCAAATTGTAAATATAATGTAGTATATGTAATAGAAAAAAGACTTATATTTATTCATGTATAATATTAAACTGCTCCTGTTATCATGATCTCTCATGCTAGCCCCTGGCCACCGGGCAGTTCTTATTGTCGAGCTCTGCTTAGGGTTAAGATAAGGTACAGGTCATGGCTCACAGCATGCATATACTCATTGACGCTCTGTAGACCAATAAAAGAAGATGTGTACCCGTAACCTGTCAAAATATATTTGGGAGCATGTGTGCATTTCGGGAGCATATGCAACCAAAGTTGCCCAGTGGAGTGCTGCATCCCTTGCTAGAAATTACTCGAATGCTTCATCAAGTGCTATGAATGTTGTGATAACACATCACAGTGTAAAACTTTGCTTGAACTTGTCTGGTTTTGGTAAAACTTAAGAAAATGGACCAGGCGCTGATGCTGGCCTTGATTTCCTCAGAAATTGTCTGGGACAGCTGTCTCAAGTGTTTTATATAGGACGTGTGATTCCTGATCTCCTATAGGCGGAACATTAATCAAAGTAAAGTGCTCATACAAATGTGATGTCAATTTTTTTTTTTTGAATTAGCAATGTATTATTGAGCTGTTATGTCATGTAAACTGTGAGTTCATAATGACACTGGTTTTGCCACTTTTTTTTTAGGGGCATCTCTCTGAGGGTCTAGTCACTAAATGGTATCGTTCTCCTCGTCTGCTTCTCTCCCCAAATAACTACACCAAAGCCATTGACATGTGGGCTGCTGGATGCATCTTTGCTGAGATGTTGACTGGAAGAACACTCTTTGCAGGTATTAAAGTGTTATGTGCATAAATTAGTTCATTTTCTCACTCATCTGTTCAGCCATAGTATTTTGGTTATACTCTTATCTAATCGACTATTCTGGTAGTGGAGGTCCTTTATTTTTCAAATTGTAGGGCTGCCCTCTTAAAGTCGACTATTCGTTATTCAATTAGAAGACGTACATTCAAAAAAATGTATTAGTCGATTGTCACAGCTTATGTGGTGCATATGCGTTTGAAATAATACATTGCTTTACATAGCCATTCGGTCTAACATTACGGTTAACTTTGATAAAGGCATGCTATTATAAGTGTTGGAGTAAAAAAATAAGGTTTGATATGACTCTACTCTGTACAGCTCATTTCACTTCGGTTCACTTTGCTTTTCCACAGCAGGTTAGTACCGCTTAAAATTGGGTGGGGATTATAAACTTATCGTCATGGTTGCGCCGCATCTACTCCTGTGTGTGTTGTGTTCAAAATGATGCTACGGCAGTAATGGAGCATAACGATGGCGGATGGCAGCAAAACAAAATACTGCTAAAATACCAGACAGTTCGGGAAATCTGACAGCAAAGAGCAGCCAACAATCATTTGGTTTGCTCGACGGCACACGAGGGTAAGCTCATATAGCATTTAGCATTGCTTTAAGGGTCTCCGTCTCTATTTAACTGTCACAAAGCATATAACAAATGAAACTTTTTAAAATGCGTATTCATGTGTTGCAAATCCAATGACGCTGGTAATGATTCTCTCTGCTCAATCAGTGATCTGTGTGTAAACGCATCACATTTTGGTATTGTAACAGTACGCTTTGACCTCAACCAGGTACTAGATACTGTTCCCAATGGAAACGTCCCAAAAGTGAGCTGTACATCGCCCTACCGTACTATGCAGTGGAAAAGCGCCATAAGACTGACCTGCTGCTTGCTAAAAATAAGAGATGCAGTCCTTCGTTTGCCAGATCTGCTAAGCACGTGCACTGCATCCCTTCCATGTCTACGCCATCAGTGCGCTTCTTTCCAAAGGCAGCCGCATCACCTTCATTGTGTGCTGGGCACAGAGCTCAGTTTTCCATAACTGTAAACAAACTTTGGTTCCTGTAACATTCCAAAATGCTGAATGTGGCTTAATCCATTAAGACAATGCAGATTTTTTATTACTGCCGCCTTTGCTCATTTTTACCAAGGGTGCCAATATTAGTGGAGGGCACTGTATAATCATAACTTTGGGCGCTTTGTCAGCGGATTGCATTGTGTACTCTTGAGCGCTTAATTTTTATTTGAAAGGCTCATTATAATTGTTCTTTGTTACAGAGATATACAAAACCAAGTTACTTAAAATATCTTTCCCATCTATGAAGCATAAACCATCCTCTGATGTCCCCATTCCCCAATGTAGATTTAAACGTGTTGACTAATGGCATAAATGATCGTCCACTAGTCGATTTTAAGATCCTTAGTCAGTTGCAGCTCTATTTTGTGTAATGGTAGGCCTTTCAGATTTGATTTTGTCAGCTGCTGAAATCTGGGGGGCATGTTTTTTATGTGTCCGTTTGGGATGTTCATTTTGATTTTTTTGCATGAACAACAGACAAGGCTCAATAATTATAATCTTGGAGGTTAACAGCTAACCTTTAAGGTTAAATCACAATTTTATTAGATTGGAATAGACAAGTGTCTGTGAGCCAAGTAGATACACAAAGGTGTGGTGATCCTGTGGTTTGTTATTAATAAAGGTCTCCCCTCCTCTAGCCCAAACAGAAACATGCACACTAAAATAGATCTTTCATGTACTACTGTTTAGGGTGACAAGTATTGGCAGTCATTTTTTTTACCTCGAAACAGTTTTTCTGACCTGAATGTGTTTGTGTGCTCATCTACGTTTACAGGAGCTCACGAGCTGGAACAGATGCAGTTGATTCTGGAATCCATTCCTGTTGTCCATGAAGAAGACCGAATGGAACTACAAAATGTCATACCTGTCTTTATCAAGAGTGACATGTCAGAGCCACACACTCCACTTGCCAAGTTACTGCCTGGTGTCAGTCCTGAGGGTCAGTTTTTTTTTACTAAACCACAACATTTTCTATTCAGAACTGTGGTTTGGCGTTGAGAGTAGCAGAATATAAAAATGTGCGAAGGGAAAGGTGTCTAGCAGTCTAATGACACTCCTTTCTCTTTTTAATATTTTGTTTCAGCCTTAGATTTCCTGGAGAAGATCTTGACCTTTAACCCCATTGACCGGCTCACTGCAGAAGAGGCCCTGGCTCACCCGTACATGAATGATTACTCCTTTCCTCTAGATGAACCAGTGTCCTCGCATCCCTTTCACATCGAGGATGAGGTGGATGACATCCTGCTCATGGACGAGAGCCACAGTCACATCTGCAACTGGGAGAGGTGCGTTTATACCCATTTTAATATACCTGTTCTAAGGTGCTGTAAAACTCCAAAAACATACATCTGATCACATTGTTGTTTTGGGTACAATTGTGCATGCGTGTAGTCTGAACACGAGGAATGCACGGGCATGGTGCCAGCGTTATCACAGTTTAGGCGGAAACAATAAAGGCATTTGAAACCAGTCATCAAAAGACATGTAAACCAACAGCCAATAGAGCAATTTGGAGTGGACGTCATGGTTACATTTGCTGCACACACGATTTTGGTTGAGTGGAAACAAAGCAGCAATTAGTGAAACAGAGGAGACAATCCCTTCAAAAACGTGTTTTTGTGTAGTTGAATGACAAAATAGGAATGTCAAAAATGATTGTATTATTTCCTATGGAACACCGTCATTAAATATGCCATTTTAAGCTAAACCAGTCATTAAACAAACAAGCTGGATTGTCGAAATCACCCCGGATCTGTGTTTATATTATTTCGGGTAAGGTGTCTAAAATCTAAAAACTATTTTGTATACCATATCCGTGTAATTCTTTAGTTGTTATAAACGCTATGCCTTCCGGGTTGTTCTTCAACCATGATGCGTGCGCATCCCCAATGTTTACAAACGTATAATTAGCCTATATGCACAAAACATTTTGGGTTGAAAACACTGTGGTGTAAACGGACCCTTTACGCGTGTAAAGAGACAGACCTTTAGCAAAAGGGAGGCGTGTTTAGAGATCGTCGGAAAGGTTTGAAATGGGACAATTTCTGATGTTGTCTCTTCTTACTGCAGGTATCACGACAGTCAGTTCTCTGATCAAGACTGGCACCTGCACAGCACCCACGAACCCGAGGACGTACAGCGGGATCCCCGGGCCATGTCTGACGTGACGGACGAAGAGGAGGTCCAGGTTGACCCTCGCAAATACATGGATGGAGAGTGCGAGAAGTTCTTGGAAGATCCAACGTTCGACCTCCCGCCAGAGCTCTCGTGGGAACATGAAGATCACCACGAGAACAAGTACTGCGACCAGGAGTGCAGCTACACCTGCAACTACAAAGCTGTGTCCCCTTCCTACCTGGATAACCTGATCTGGAGGGACAGCGAGGTGAACCACTACTACGAGCCCAAGCTCATCATCGACCTCTCCAACTGGAAGGAGCAACAAAGCAAAGAGAAGCTCGACAAGAAGGGCAAGAGCAAGTGCGAGAAAAACGGGCTGGTGAAGGCCCAGATGGCCCTACGGGAGGCGACTCAGAACCACGCCGTCCCCGAGAAGGACCGCGAGCAGGAGAAACACCAGAACCTCAACCAGGGCTTTGATTTCGACTCCTTCATCGCCAGCACCATCAAGCTCAGCCTGCAGCCGGAACTCGGTGACGTGGACCTGCTGAATGAGCTGAACACCTCGGTTTCTCAGCTGGACACCCGCGTCCCCGCTGGCTCCATGTCCAAGTCCATCAGTCAGGAGAAAGAGGAGAAGTGTCTGGTAAACCTGGCCCAGCTCGGCGTCTGGGCGCCTTGTCCTTGGGACAGTGACACGGGAGGCATGGACGAGAGCAGCCTGATCGACGAAGCCTGCTGGGATGTCCGCAAAGATGAGCAGCTCCAGAAGGAGAACAGCGACTGCCAGAGTAGTTACCTGGACCGGCTCTTCAGCAAACGCGAGGAGGTGGAGTCTGATGTTCAGTCTGGCACCGTGGAAGCACCCGTCCCAGAGGACGACTTCATATCTTGCGGCAACAGCATCGTCCTCAACTTGCAGCTAGAGTCTCTGGCCATTCCGGGCTTCGAGGGAGCAGACGACATTCCTCTGAAATCTATCCAGGCCTCGCTGACGCCCTCTGCTGTGAAGCGCTCCCCTCAAATCGCCCACAAAACGTACAGCAGCATTCTCAAGCATTTGAATTAAACTCCACCCATTCAAGCAGAGTCCAGCTTAGTTTTTAGAGTTGTGTATTTCTGTACTTGAATCATTTCATATCTTTTTAATTTTTAAGGAAGCCTTTTTTTTACCCGAATCATATATGAATTCAGTTAGCAAGTTTATCTAAAAGTGCTGGACTGTGTTCACTTCACAAACATGAAAACCCTCAGATTTCCACTTTCTCTGACTGATAGAAATAATAATAAATCAAACTAATGGCATGACATTTGCACACAGTGTACTGTAGGTTGACGATCGGGAAAGACTGTTAAACAGAATTAGATGGTGTGATCGATGTAGGCAAAGCAATTGAGACGGCTAGCGTGGTATAATGCACTGACTTACAGTAATGTGACCTTCTGACTGACAGCCAATAGGAGAAAGACAAGCAGTGCATCTTTGCCTTCTCTATCTTACCTGACTTGAGGCTTTTTATTTATAAAAATGTTCCATCTGGTTTCTGTTCAAAGCGATGCCTTTAGGCGATTTGTTGATAATGTAATCTTCCTGAAACACAATGCCAGCATGGAAAGCGTTAACTGTAGGTTTGTAAAGGCGTTATCTACCTCAAGGTAACAGCAGAAGGTTTTGTCTCCCGACTGTAGTGCTTTAATGAATCACTTTCATCCACTTCTACTTTCATTTTGCGCTCGCCATAGTGAAGTGTTAAGACCATTATTTATTTTGAGTAGATGTGAGATATTTATTTTCAAAACGTTGTAATTCTTTTTTTTAATGCAAGTCATTGGACTTCTGTTCTGGTCTGTCTTGGTGATCTGTGTTTGTTTAGCTGTGGATGATCTCTCATCCCTTTGAGTTGTACAGAAATTCACAATGCTCTCCCGAGTTCCAGCATTTGTTTTCAAAAGGATTTACCATAAGGAATTTTTTTTACTTGTTAGGTGCTTTGTACCAGTGGAATACTGCTTTATGGCATTTTATGCGCCTAAAAGTCTTAATTTTCCTTTTTTATATCTATTATAGACATTGTTAGAATTGTGTGCATGGAAGAAAACCCATGGAAGGTACATTAAAATGAAGTTAATGGTGAAGTATATTGTGAGTCATTAATTTTATTTTAGTTGTATGTTTTTATTACCAGTTAATTTTTCCAAGCAAGCATGGTTGAATTAGGTTGAGATCTAGCATGTAGTACACATACCAAATTTTCTTTTGTTTAGTTTTTTTATTTTGCTTTTAAGTGCTGGTTTATATTATTTGTTCCACTGTAAAGAAACATCAATAAAATGGCCAGCAAAGATCTCGCTGTCATCTTGACTCATTTTTTTCAGATTCCAGAAATTCCCCATGGGGAAAAATGATCTACATTATGGTGATGGAGACATCATCAACAGTGTCTGTCAATACACAAACGGATGCTAATCTAAAACTAACTCGCTTCCTGCTTCCGGCAAAACAATGGGCGTAAAAGTCCAGTGCACTTCTACTCTGGGCATTTGCCGGTAGACTGTAAACATCCACTCATCTAGTGATTCCCTGCTGTCAGTGAGGTCACCTGTCAATAGATGAAGGCCATCGTTTCCTCAGAAAATCCAAGTCTGTTTTGTAATTGTAAATGTTCCACATGCAGTAGACGTGTCCTGTGAGCATGGCAACCCATCTCTCCATGGGTGGGAATTTAGGTTCAACAAAGCAGTGGATTATTGTGAGTCTGGAAAATGGTGCATGGCTCCCTGCGGGTTGTGTGGACATGGTAACCTCAGGCCACGTGATGTTCATAAAGAGACACACTGAGCTGTTCATCGCTCTGATGGGAATTCAGTACCCACTCGTACCTGTATCCTTGAGCAGCTAGAAACATGCTTTTCTCCTGCGTCTCAGATATTTATCTTTTTCAGAAGTCATGTCACAAACTGAACTCTAATGCATGCTTGGCAGATCTGTCAAATGTAGCCAAGTGCAGATTATTTTTTTAAGTTTATTTATATAGCGCTTTTCATAATGTGTATTGTTCCAAAGCAGCTTTACAGAGGCAAACAGGAAAAACAGTAAAGGTAAAACACAGCACAGTGCATAGTGTTTATAGAACAAGTAAGATCATTCTTATAAATAATATCTAATTAATAAATAAATCCAGTCTCCCGGTGAGCAAGCCAACACTGTCCTGCTGTGGTGAGGAACCCAAACTCCAATGATTGATTAATGGAGAAAAAAACCTTGGGAGAAACAAGGCTCAGCCGGGAGGGCCAGATCTCCTCTGACGTGTCGTAGCTGCACTCAGTGACCCTGACCAAAAGCCAACGAGCAAATGTCCACGAGGGAGAGCCCGCCATCCGCAACCCAGAAAGTCCCACTCACCGAAAACCGTGCAGGTTCAACCCTGAGCGTTCAACCCAATTTTGCCTCTACAATCTACATTCACACTTTAATTAAAAAAATGACATGATTTAGTTCTCTTTTTATTTCTTCTAAGCAGTTTAAGAAGAAACATTTGAACTGCTCTGCTTAAAGGGGCCACATGGCGTGAACATGTTTTTCTGTCTTTGTTATGTTAAAAGCTGCCTATGCATGTATTAGACACGTAAAATTGCTACAATTAAAGTGTGTTTCAGTCAAATCTGGGTGAGCCTTCGCTTTTAAATTGAATGCTTCTTTTGTTCACACACTTTCATTTCTGCTATTTTTTGTGTATAACACACCAAAGACACAGAAAAACACGTGTTCACGCCATCTGACCCCTTTATTAAAGTAATGTGCGGAATTTGACATTGCAAACCAGTTGCAATGTTCCTGGGTTGTTGCCAGGTGTTTTCACATGTTTTGTAACCTAGCAAGTAAAAACGAATTAAAATAATTGTTTAGGTCTCTTAAACAGCCCACATTAAACCACTGTAAAGTTTCTAGTCAAAATTAATAAATCTTTTAAAGTGATGAGTTAAATTTCACCCCCCAAACACACTTAGCTCGCTCTCTCTCTCTCTCTCTCCATTAGTCTGTGCTGTCAATCTTCACACATAAGCAGGAGCAGGGTATAAATAAGTAGTGATGTGTCACTTGCTTCTCTTTCCTGCGACCTCTTTGGATCCATTACAGCCGATCTGCCCTGGCCTCTGGTGAACTGAGCTCACATCAGAGCATATACGACTTGATTTTCATTCTGGGTGTCTGGTTCAAACGCGGCTTGATTCACTCGGCACAGTGACCCTCGCTGATAATCGGTCACACTGTCAGGTGGAACGCTGGGTTAAAAATAAAGTGCCCGAGCCCAGGAACAGAACCATAAGCTGCTTTTTCTTTCGTCAGCTGATGGCAGCGTAAAGAAACATGTTATATTCAAGGTCACTGCTGTTCATTTTCATACCTCGAAATCCACACAGATCCCAGGAAACAGACTTATTCACTGAAGCTGATTTATGGCGGTTGAAAACACACTCACAAAATGTGCCATTAAAGGGATCATATGGCGTGAACGCTTGTTTTTCTGTGTCTTTGTTATTTTATAAGTTGCTCATGCATGTATTAGACACGTAAAATTGCAGAAATTAAAGTGTGTGAAGAAAAGATGCATTCTATGTAAAAGTGAATGCTCACCCAGACCTGCTTGAAACACCTCATATAACCACACCCCATCAGATGATGGTCTGATTTGACTAAGACCGCCCAAATGTATCCTCAAGTAAGGTGGTGTACCTGACAATTGACAATTGAAGAGGAACCTGATGTTCCAAATATGGCAAGATGCGTAACATTACCATCACACGCTTGCCGTAATCGACCAATCACTACGCACTGGTTAACTGGCCAATCATAGCACACCTCACTTTTCAGAGCCATGAGCTTTGTTAAAAATTTGTGTGTTTCAGAGAGGCGGTGCACAGAGGAGATAAAAACATGCACAGTGTGTGGAAAATACAGCGCTTTTGAACCTTAAATCCTGTTTACACATTGAGTTACATCTAAAACAAACCATAATATTCCATTTAGCCGTGTCATACGAACCCTTTAATAAAGATGACAGAAGAGATGACACCTCTAGATCGCTGTGTACCGAGGCTACTTCATTCTGAGTCACCCTGCTTCAGAAGAAGATGTTCCTGCTTTGGAATAAGTCATCTATTAAGGATAGTTTTTGTTCTAGTTTAATAGAGAACAAATTTGGTACTGTATGTAACGCCTTGATCTTAACACACACACACAACCGTGTTTTTATTTCATGTTGGCAGATATTAAAAGTCAGACACCACATTCCATGATCTTTTGTTTTGTTATGGCTAAGCCCTCATAAATTTCATGGTAAGAGTATTTCATAAAAGAGAGAGGCTCATTTTTATTTAAAAGCACTTCATCACAGAGAGATAAAATAATCTCATAAACAATGCATGTCTGTTCTAAAGGGTCCAAATGTAGTCGCAGAAATGTATGTGTAGTGAGAGGTTCTTCAGAGGCGCAAAACATCCCAAAAACATCCTACACAATGGAGTAATACCCCTCAAAATACTTGTGTAAACTAAGGGGTTGGGGGGAGCTCTGCTTGAGTCTGAAGCTCTGGTTGTCAGATGTTACCTCATCTTAAATGTCCACATAGGAAAATGAAGGCTTAAATTATAATAAAAAAATAACAACGTGCAAGATCAAAGTGCAGGGGTGAGAAATAGCTTACTTTAAACTGAATAGAAACGAGAGAAATCAATGTGATGTTAATAATACCATGTGCGTGTGAGTCAGGTTTCATTTTCTTTGTGAGGATCAAGAGCCCCGGCATTTTGTGTATGTGTGAGTAACAGAGATTGAGTGAGGAAAGTTCAGGAGGTGCACCACAGGACCTGCTTAACAGGTACTTCATTATTTGGAGCACGTGGAAATAATGAGTTCACTAAGAAGATGAATCACGAATCATACTCAAACCCACACAAACCCCCAAACACAATGTACCCTGTTGAAAAATCTGCATATGCTGGATTTGGTGTGTTTTGAAGATGGTTTGAACAGCAACATTTGATTGGGTTATAGCTATTCGCTTGGCTGTATTCTGTTCAAACGTAATGTTAAAAAACTCTGTGTTGCTTATGTTTTACGATTCTCCTTTAGAGAGATATGATCGAATTGTGCACACAAAACTTTTTAGTGCTAAATCTAGCTCCTAAAGCTGTGATACGTAAAGATAATAGAGAACTCATCAGTCCCACTATAACACTGTAATTCCTGCAGTCTGCCATAAATCTTCAACATTTTAGAAGGATTTCATAACAATGAGCTTAACCATAAAGAATACAGACATGTTATAAGACAGGCAAAATTCTTAAATTAGCTGAACATATACTTTATATATACTATATGAACATTTACTTTATTTACAAAAGATAAGTCATTTTTTAAATAATTCAAAAATCATGTTATTTATTGTATTTGTAAGCTGTATTTTTTTAAGTTATTGTTACCTAATAAAGAACAAACCGTTTTTGTAAATGTACTCTTCGCTGTTTGAATTAGCAACTTAAGTGTATATTTTATCATCTAAATTTAAATATGGCAACAATAATTATTTAAAATCTTTATTTGAATATGAGTAATTTTTTTTTAAGATCTTAATTTAAATATATCAGCATGAGACAACATACTATAATATTTCTCTGATTAAATGACTGAGAGAGACCCATCCTCTATCAGCCAATCTCTGTGGTCATAGTCAGTAAGCTTGCTGACATCATCCATAGCAACAAGGTCAACCCCGCCCAACCTCACAGCTTATCATTTCTTTCAGTCAAAGTTGCTCTCAGCAGCGTTATGAACAGGGTTTAAGAGGAAACTCTTCACTCAAAACTTTTACAGCTGTTTGGAAAACTATTGGTGGCAAGATCAAATGTTTTGTGAATAATAAACACTATCAAGTCTTTCTTTTAGTGTGAAGCACGTCAAATAACAGTTTTTCACAAAAATGACTCTCATAATGCCATCGCATGCAAAGCATGCTGGGAACTCTAAATCCACTGTTCAGTTAGTGACATTAACAAAAAGAATTAATGCGTCACTCCACAAAATAAAGTGAGTTGAACATTATAAAATTAAGTTGAATTCCCTCAATAGTTTGTGCATTTAGAATTCTGAAATTTTTCCCAACATCTTTAACTCAAATTTTGGTTGAAAAAAGAAGAACACGTATAGAAACAGTGTGAAAATCATTCTGAAATACTGATACATAAAACAGCACAGACACAAGGAGGTGAACAACCAATCCCAGCTCATACAAAAGAAGATATGAGTAAAGTTCAGAGATTCCCAAACAGAGTTAGATTGTGTAGATATGAAATCTGTTGATAGTGACCTCTGTTGGTAAAACAATATAACTGCTGCACGTCACACACGGGACACCTTGTTCTTACCTCCTGACAGTAAAAAAAATCATGGTTTATTTTCAAATGTCCCTCACTCTGGTAGTGGAAAATTAAGCACATTGCCTTGTGGGACACGGTGTTCACACCAAATGTCTTCTTTTGTGGATTATTTGACAAATGTTGAAGTATTGTTCATGTATTTTGAACAGACAGAAGAACTGGTGGTAGCAACGTTTGAAAGGTCAGAGTGAACTCACATTCACATAACTGACTTTCATTTCACTTTAAGTGCTGTCAATCAAACAACCGTAGGCTAAAGGGCTTATCACAACAAAAACCAATTTGCAAAGTTTATTCACAATGTCAACCTCTCAGAGTCTGAATGATGTTTCTTGTTCTACCTCGGATATCAATGAACTTTTGGTTATTGCTTGTGTTAGTGTGGGATCTCTACATAATTCTATAGGATACAATTCATGTAGGCATGTGTTTTTCTTTGGTATAGTAGCCCTGAAATACATTTCTGATTAATTGACCAGCTGACTGTACATTACTCTTGAGAAACTCACAGATTTTGTTAGCCTGATGTTCGTGCTCCATGTGTGGATATTAATATCACTGTGAGCTGGCCGATAGAAATGTGTCTCGCTCTCAGTTATGCCTGTATCATTTCACTTTTCAACATGTAAGGGCAAGGGATATTTTCAGTCTGTCAACACATGGAAGACAAGCAGAGCACTGAAACAGTGTAATAAAGCACAACATGAGTGCATGTGTAGTAATGAAAACTGGTACAAGCGTACAAGCACTTGTCTTCAGCTGGTGCTCCGTCTTAAGCTCGCTGCTCGACCTGATTTTGCCAGTGCTTGATGTTCTCAGGGCAACATATTTTGTTGATCTAAGGACAACATTTTTATAAATAAAACCTAAATCCACACCAAACCCCAACTCTAACCATGACTTACCCCTAAAATCAGAGGGAATTGATAAGTAAATATGATAAGAAGTCAAACTCAGTTCCTGGAGGGCCGCAGCTCTACACAGTTTAGCTCCAACCCTGATCAAACACACCTGATTCAGCTAAACAACATCTTCAGGATTACTAGAAACTTCCAAGCAGGTGTGGTTTAGAGCTGGTTGGAGCCAAACTGTGCAAAACTGCGGCCCTCCGGGAACTGAGTTTCCTTTCTGTCGGTCTCTCGACGTTGTGTCGAGAACGACAGATGGGGTTCGCCCTTGAGAAACAATCAACTCTGACTGCTATAGAAGAGGCGAATGAAATTTTGGGAATGAAATTTGCATGCTGGTCTCCGCCCCCGGATATCCGGTAAAAAAAAGGAAGACGGCGTGCAGCATTCATTTACCTTTTGTTCTTCAGAGCCTTCGTTCATGACTACTAACAAGATGAAATCAATGAATTCTTCTTCTTCTACATTGCCGGATCTATGACGTAGAGCAGCGGATCGTCCCAAACTGCAGCGACCTTTCCCTGGCCGTCTCGGTGGTTCCAGAGAGGTTAGAGATATTTTCCGAAAGGTCCTATTCAGGACTGAGCATTATCCAGCGTGTGACTTTGATGAGATGTCGCTCCGCATCTGACTGGCATTCGACCCTGAAGACTCCGAGCTCCCCACCCAAGGGGGTCGAGCTCAGGAGGAAGCAGAGGTGATGTCAGCCATTCTAACCCTAAATATCAGTTCAAATGTTTATTAGTTTAACAGTAACCTAAACAGTACTTAATAAAGTAGTTTAATGCTTTGTGCAAATATATTATGCTGATGTCAAATAAGATGGCATTAATAAACAGCACCCCTGGAGTAGTTTATATAAGGTCTACTTTAAATGTTATTGTAATCAGAAATAATTCATTTACATACTTCCATACACAACCACTAGATGGCGCATCTATGTCATTCACACAGTGTTTGACTGCATTATTCCACATGTAGGCCTACAGTAATAAAGGTATTTGCAAACGCGGTTTCAGTTGATTCAAATGGATGCATTCAGAAGAGACTTCAACGTGTTTCTAATAGACAGTCACTAGATCAGCCATTCGTATAGTTTCAAGCTATTAAATCGCAGAATGGCCAATTTTAGTCTCTGTATATAGATTATGTTATAATGTTAAAGCATCTCATAAAGACGTCTCAACTTCCAGACAGAGGATTTTCTGTGTACGTTACAAAACACTGTTCAGTTTCCCACTTAATAACAAATGACACAACACGCTCTTTTGAGGACCAAAACAGTTGTGTTCAGCGTTTATTTTTCTCTGGCCACCTGGATACATAAAGATAACACACAAAATGATGTTCTGAAGGAAACGGTTGCTCTGCATTTATGACAATTGTGTGCATGACGTAGAGAGCGAAGAAAGGTTCCTGATGGCCATCTGTACATCGTAGTCACCCATCACAAATTACAATAAATTGAATATTGCTATTTACGTGGGTGATCATCCTATAGCGGTCAAAAAATACAGAAATCCATATTTAACGAAAAAATCCCATCCCTGCAACAGCTGCTAGCCCTCATTGGCCACCTTAAATCTTGCATCAGAATAATTCCCCAAGGACAATCATTCAATTCCAACCTTCTATCAAACGCAGCATCAATGCCCTCCCTCCATGATATAGTCACTTGGATGAAGCCTGTAAAACAGTCATTTCTGTCTTCATTGAACTGTATTTCCATCTTTTATAATGACTACGTCACACATCCAGAAGACATCAAACTGTTCACAATTGCAGCACCTTCCACTAGCTTCGGCGGCTACTGCAACAGGCAGCCATAATCTTCAACTTAATCTGTAGTTGAAAGACCTTTTACCATGATTCATGAGAAGTTAATATCCTCAAGTCAAGTGGCCTTGCCGCATAACAGTTGAAACTGTTTCAAGGCATATCACTGCTTTTACCAGCTTCCGTTCCCTCAAATGTATGTGTGGTCTATCTGCAATTTCATCACTCACACCCATAACAATCAAAAAATCAGAGCATCATCCATTCAGACTAGCTTTCTGGGATAAACTTCATCCACAAACTTGCCACCGGCAACCAATGGCACTCTATTTCCCATTCTCATGTGTCCATGCTCCTCAAAGGTCTTCGATATTCAAGAACGAATCCACATTATTAAGCACCTTCTGTCAGGGGCATGTTTACCATTTTGGTGGTCCTAAGCAAGGTCAAGACCTGAGCCCACCCACACATTTCCTAACATTTTTGTTTGAATTGCAGAGCAGTATTGAGTACATGGAATTAATGAGACAAATATCCATACAAATATTAACTTGATTTATTTTACGTTGAACCACATAACAGCACACAATTCTCTACAGTTTGTTATAAGAATAAACCTTCTTGGTTTAGGGATGAAAGGGATGTTTTATACAGAAAAATACAGAATGCTTTTAGCTACATTATAAGAAAGTAAAAGATTCTTCTATTCATGCTTTTTTTATAGCATTCGTGCGCATCATTGTGTATATTTGAGTGTCTTAATCAAGCGTCAAATGGTTTTACCGCTTGTAGCCAATAGGGGACCCCCTTGCTAGCAGGGCTCTACGCAATTGCGTGGTTTGTGTGGTGGTTAACAACGCTACTGCCTACTGTTAACTTCCGACCTTCTGAGTCACTGCATTCGAAGGATACGTTCGGGTGACTTGAGCCCTTCAAGAAGACCAAACATTAGAGTGCATGTTTCTACTTGCACTTCTGAAATTGTTCCGAATTTGCCGCATCAACATCAGCATTCAACCCGGTCATTCATCCTACCCCATTTGACATCTCAGCTCATAACCCTGATTCTCTCGTATACACCATTAAGAAAACCAAGACACACTAGTTCGTGGAGTCGTTCCCTATTTACATTTTTTTGACTGAACTCCTTCCTTCCCCTATGAGCCTCTTTCTAAATATGTGCTCTCCAGAAAGTCCAACCATTCATCTCATCAAGAGCCACTCTTTCTGGCTGAAAACAGAAAAATAGCCACAAGATGTTAGCACAAATTTTCTAAATGCTCTCAGCTTTTCTGGAAAATAATGAATCAACCTTTCTTAGTATCGACATTCACAAATGTGGATCTGCAGGTTTGTCTTGGAACATTCTGATCTGTAAACATTGTTACTGAATGTGCAAAGTAGTTGTAGTTGGGACATATTCCATTGGGTTTCTGATGTGCATTGTCAAGTTTCATTGTTCAAACAAAAGGGCGATTGTGCTGAGAGGGCGAAATGTGCCATTAAATTCAAGGGAACTTCTCCCTCTTGTTTCTCATTCACACCATTTGTTTCTGAGGAGGATTGTGATGAGGGGCTCATCCAGTAATAACACATGAACTCAACATCCATGACACTCACTGTTGTTTTGATGTCACCGATGTTGTCAGGCAGTTACATCTGGAGTGATGTCACAAAAGAAAGTCATGCCAGGGCTTGTGGTAATGTAAGGGTTTGCCTTTGTGCATCCTCCCTTTCCCAGTAACCCCAGCGTACTGTAGCGGCTCTTAAATGATTAGTTCGCTCCTCTTTTAACATCCAGCTGCTCATTGTGAAGGAGATCATCATCACAGAGATTGTGGAATTTCCCCATTTCAATAATCTCTGTAATCTCAAACACAGACAACTTCATGAGCAAGAGCAGATATTTTGAGGACCAGATGTTTCATGAGATTGACATAAATGTCATGTGGAATCTCATTTTTATCAGCAACAATACTCGATGTCAACAGCGCCTTTGGTAACAAGACTCAATTCATCATTACTGCACAAGGAATTGATGTCGCTGCCGTTCACTGTACATGCTTGCAGAGAATTCTGAACATATTTAAGCAACTTTGTGTCCAAAATCTGTGAGTTTGCCTTTCAATGGGGTTGTTTTGTGGTATTTGCCCGAGCGGCTCTAATGATCCTCAGCTCTCATTATGGCGACACTTACAGCAAATGATGTTTCCCCTTAGCAAACACGACTAAAATTCTCAATATCAGCATTTACATGATGTGATCTATCAAAGTGCAGAAGGTTAAGCAGCCCTCCATCTCATAATCTAGCATCTGTTGTTTGTGATCATGTGAATGAGGTCACTGCATGTTTACCATCCCCCAATTAAACATGTTTCTATCAAATACATAAACACACGTTTTCAAAAAACAAACCATGATCCCGTAAATACATTTGTGCTAAAAATGTATTCAAAATGTTTAATGTACACTTCACTATACATTTGACAGCCTAATATAAGATATTTTATATCATAATATATACAGTATCTTTGATGAAGTATGCAGTTTATATGAAGAGTTTAGATCCCAGACCCTCAAAATCTGTCAGACGACTTTTCTTTTAAATTTTGTTTTATTAAAAAAGTTTGGAAGGAGCACGTGCAAATACATTTGCAACTGCCCAGCATTAGCAATCATGCCACCCAAATCAGACCGAGCTCTATAAATAGTAATTTAGCCTTACCTCATCCACTCTACATTTGCGCAGCATGTCAGAGAACAAGTTTTACGCCAACGACGACTCCACGGCCGCTCAGGGTTCTTCTGAAAACCCTGCCACCACCCAAAGCACCAGCGCCGGCCAAGACCCTGCCACCGCCAAGACCGCAGAGACACCGCGAGGCCGCCAGCTCTCCCACACCGTCTGTCGCACTCCGAAACGATGAGGTATCCCAACCTCCTCTCTTCCACCATCCAGGAATTCAGCGTCTTCCACGGCATCCTCCTACGCCTCAGCTCACTTCTCGATTCCAGAGAAAGCAACAAAAGCCGAGCTGTACAACCTGTACAACTCCAGCAAGCTTGAAGTACCTCCAACCACTTCCATTTCGAAGCCGAAAGTTGGCGACAAGACCGTCCGGGTCCGCAGCGCCATACCTCTACGGCCCAAGAAAACGGCCATTCCAGCCATCGCGTGGAAGAGGCACCGAACCCCAAGCCAAAGAGGCAGGCCTTCGACTAGCCTAGGCCGCGCCCCTGACCATGCCGACGTCAGCCACCAACCTTTTCCCGGATCTTCAGAGTCCAACACCTCTTCCAGCTCTACACCGGTCCACAACTGCCGCGGCAGTGCAAGCGCGCTCTTGCCAGCGGTAACATTGCCTAACCTATCTACTGCCTATCATCCTTTAAATTTCCGCACTGCCAAACGATAGTGTGAGGCTGCCTCCGTTATCGGCGCAGACCCAGACACTCGGTTATTCTCCTATCCCTGCTAATTTTCCTATTGCCACAGGCTTTTCCCCCACACACTCAATCCAGCTCTCGTTCCACCTTCATGCATATCTGTGATTTTTGTGGCGGTGCTCACGCCCCCTATATATGCCATGTTAAAAAGTCTGCAAATAAAAATTCTAGATTTTACCCATCAACTTCAGTGAATGTTTCTCACCTATCTCTCGAATTGTCACAACACCCTGACACAAACTTCAAAGTGTTTCCGGTCTCACACACGGCTTTAATCCCGGTGTCGAAAACCTCCCATCCGGAGCATCATCTGTGCTAACCTCCAGTCCGCTCTCGCCAAACCAGAATCAGTCGATCATCTATCTTCATGATAGGCCCATTTCAAAAAAAAAACTTAGGTGTTTTCGGCCATACGCATCATACCGCAAGGCCGTCCTTTCATTCCCTCTCTCCATCCATGCATTCGAGGACCGGATATCCCTGACAGACTTGTGCTGCAACGAGCTGAGTTTGTGAATAACTTTCCTGAAACAATGGAACAGACTCTCTTTTTTTACAATGACATGGTTTCGCGCCCAGACGATATCCAATCATATACGGATGCCGCTCCATCCGTCAGTTTCGGAGGGTATTACCAAGGCCTTTGGTTCGCATCCACATGGCACCCTCAGCTGTTAAACCTCCCTCGTCCTCTGCACTTTTCGAGCTATATTCATTGGTCATCGCAGCCTTTCTGTGGGGGAAGGAATGGTCAACCAACAGCATCACAGTTCAATTGGACAATGAAGCAGCCGTGCAATGCATTAAAAAAGGTTGTTTCCATTCCCCCGCACTAACACATTTTATAAGACGTCTAATTTGGATATCAGTATGCGACAAATTTATATTAACCGCAAAACACATTCGCGAGCCAAAAAAAACAAATAGCTGACTCTCTCTCCCGTTTTGCTTTTCAGAATTTCAGGTGGCTGGCTCCAGAAGCAGACCAACTACCTACCCCGGTACCTGACTATTCTGAACTAATTTCCCCTAAACCACCCGCTGAAGCCTCTCCTCGACGTCTCTCTCAACCATTTCATCGACTCAGTATCCCCCGGACATTACAATCGTACCTCACAGCTTAAAATCTTTCCATGCAGGATACAGCGAACATTCTCAGATTGTTCAATGCTAGCCATCACTTCATTCATCTCTTACCTAAACACTTCAAAGTCCTCCAAGCCAGTTCCATTAAAGGATACCTAAGCGGATTTTCAATTTTTCCACAAACTCATATTCGGATCACTTTCACCCCAAGTAGCCAATTCACAGACCTCCATGCTCATCAAAGGTATCCAAAGATTTATCTTTTTTCTGTATTTCACACTGCCACAGCAGTGCCGCCCCAGCAGGGGCCTTTCTCTGTATTTCACACTGCCACAGCAGTGTCTCTCCAGCAGTGTTGGGTAAGTTACTCTGAAAAAGTAATTCATTACTAGTTACTCAGTACATATTCAATAGTGTAATTAGATTACTGTCCAAATTACTCTGTCCAAAAAGTATTTAGTTACTCATTTATTACTTTCTATATCCTACATCAACCTTGATTAGTTAAGTGATTCAAGAATATACATGAAACGGCTTATTGAATTCATTGAAATAATATTATTAACTGACCAAAGTATTACAAAAGTGAGATTTATACATTAAAGCACAGATTTTAAAGTAAGACTTTGAATTTCTAAGTCAATTACGCTATTGCACACGCATATATTTAAATTAATTACATCAAAAGTAACTGTATTTAAATTACAGAAAACATATGAGTTATCCCTTACTTTACTTTTTCAATGGAAAAGTAATTCAATTACAGTAACTAATTACTTAGTAACTAGTTACACCCAACACTGCTCTCCAGCAGGGGCCCTGATCTGTATTTCTTACTGCCGCAGCAGTATCCCTACCTCACAAATGCAAACAGAAACCAACCCCCTTCCAGAGGCCTCAGCCGTGACTCTACCCCAAGCGAAGGCCACAACTCACCGGCCACAAGCTCTGCCATATTTTGTGGGCCAATAAAAACCCAGCCTTGGCTGCTGTCCTGCGCTACATGCATTGTTTTGGGGGGGAAGCACCCGAGGCTCGGGCAAACACAGAGATCGGAGCCCTCACCCCGGACAAAGGGGAGTGCTCTGGGGTCGGGAGAGAATGCCGACCCTGGAGCCCTCTCCCGGGACAGCATATAGTATGCGCCAAATACACATACTATATTCTCTGCTTAACTAAACTGCCACCCATTTAATTAATTGCTGAGGCAAACTCGTGAAATGAGCATTTTCAATCATTTACTTTCAGCAATAGCAGATTTTGAGACCGGACAGAGTTTGGTATTTAGTGCGATTTGAAGCAAAATTATTTGAGCAATGTGTACTGTTGCTTCCTCGGTGTATTTAATTGTGCTCACTATAAAAAAAAAGTAATCTCTGTCTGTATGTTGTTCCTGTGTGAGACGCTTCCATTGTTGCTAATTTTAGCTGTATCTGATGTGTTGTAGCAGGATGATTTGAGGCTTAGAGACTGAAACACGGTGCATTCCTTCGGATCAATGCCATGTTTCAACTGTGGCGAGTCAGGCAGGACCCAATCAGCGGCGCTATGGTTACAGATGAAATCAGCGGATCGCCAACACCTGCAGCCAATCTTCAGGGGAGATAAAAAGGAGAGAGCCAGGAGGAAGGGTGATCTACCTCTCCATATCTCGCAAGACATTGATGCTCTGTCTCTTTCTCTTTATTTAAAGATTCAAGCCCCTGAAGATTGGCAGGATCCTCGCCCGACGGACCATTCCCTCACACGCACGAGCACCTATTTTTTCGATTGCCTGCGCTGGAACGGACACTTTTCACGGGACACTTCGAGGAGAATCACTGCACCAAGAATTCACTGTCACTTTCACATGTGCTTTTGTAATAAATCACCCTCCGTGGATTGTTTTCACCAGCAAACGTGCCAGTCTTGTGTCTTATACCCCACACAACATATAAGAGCTACTTACCCCCTTGCACAAAATATCTTTACCAAATGTATTGCATGTGGCAATGCCATCATATTTTTTCACAAAGTTGAACCACACTTTGAAGGTTTGCTGCAGTCAGTCATAGTGCCAATGGTAATGAACTGCCCATGTGCGTAATGAGATAAGGTTGTGTGATACAGATCAGAGGACCAAACGCATGGTGTCCGTATCTCCTTTACAAGCGGTGGCCTGCAGACAGCAGATAAATGACAATGAGGCAACGTGACACGTGAAGCACCTGTCACCAGAAGCTCAGAGTGTCCCAGACAAGAACAGCGTGCAGTGGACAGTCCTTATGATGCTGAATATTTCAAGAAACACTGGTGTGTAAGAAGAGAGGCTCTGTTCCACAGCTCGCTTCATAAGCTTGCCTCCATACTCACAAGATCAAAACAATCCACACTTGGTTTATAATGGTGAATATTATAAACAGAACTAAACTTTAGCATCAAATGTGATCTAAGATATATACACTTCCATAAGTGCTCTTATGCTTTAGTATTTCTTTAGATTATCTTGAGAACATCTTTTCTTCAGACACCATGAATATGAACTAAAATCAGCTGATAACACTATATTTTAATTGTTTGGCTGCTGCAGCTGTATTATCAAACATTTCAAAGGAGCAACGTTAAGATTTTAGTGGCAGGTTCCATTGCAGCCAATGGTTCAAACCACCGCTCAAGTTTTTGTTTCTTTGCTGAAGGAGGTGGTGTGTGCAGGAAACATCGCTCTGTAGAGAAGTTTGTCCATTAGGGGCTACTATAGAAACAACATGGAGAATTTCATGCACGGGGACCCGCGGTGTATGTGCATAACGCTTCATTATGTTCTTTATACACCTCTGAACACATATTGCATTTTTTTTACTGTGTCCCAATTCCGGGCTGCGCTCTTTGAAGGCTGCAGTTTAAGAGCGATTGCGTCACAGCATCGCGACTAAAGGCTGGTAAAGATGTCTTGATTCAAAATGCGACCTTATTTCAGCGGGTTTTTAATGAAAGAACGAATGTATCCTTCACATCTTTCGCTATCCCGAGATTCATTGCGCGACTGTATCGGCTTGAAATTCTTAAATAATCATTCAAAACCTTAGTTAAATGAAAATATGTCACTCACAAAAGCGGTCCATTTCAGTGTTTTAATATTATATATGATGTTGTGAAGTAATATTATTGGTCCATTATTGTGTTTTAAATGAATAAGACTGGTTAATTTAAAATACTGTAAGGCTGTTAAAATCTACATAAGTGTCATATTCTCTAAAATAAAATAATTCTGGCTCTGTATTTGTTTAATAAGTCGTCTCAGTGTGTCCTGCTGTCGCTGCGCAACATGAGCAGGAGGTGACGCAATTAGGAAATCCTCTGCGAGGTTAGAGCGTCTCATTTCAGTTCACTTCTTGGACTTTTGAGGCTGCGTGCTTTTGAAGAACAAGTCCTAATTTTTAAGTCTGCAACCTTAGAAGGTTGAAACCCCTGAATTGGGACACAGCTAACATCAATAGATCCTCCAAAACATTACACACTGGACCTGCAGCACGCTTTAGCACAGTCTTCTTTTGCTTTTCGTTCTTTCGTGGAACACTAAGGAGCGGCTACGCAGAATGATCACAGTTTTTTACGATGAGTGAATATACACAGTAATGTACATATTAGTGTTTTGTGCCAAACCTGTTGTAAAGCTGTTCACAAACTGAGATTAAAAACAAGCTGTCTTGGTGATAAAGTTTTTTGCATCCAGACAAAAGCAAACATTGATATTGGTCAAGCTCAGTTTTCTCAGACATTCTACGATAAAAAACATATGACATAAAGAATCACCACACTGCTTTAACCCATCCCATTGTAAATTGCAGTTATTCATTTAGGATTGTAATGCATTTAGTCTGAAGGTATATTTTGGTGCATGATGTCAGAAGCTGTGAAGAAACAGGATACAGCTCAGCGCTTTCATCAGTACAAATTCTCAGAATCGTGACAGGAAAAAGCACTTTGGCCAAGACAGACTGCTAGACCAAAAACACCAGAGCTCAGCAGATGTTGTGTTACCATCAGATCTGAACACTAAAACAAGTGTTTGATCGCTCTTGCATTGTCTTGCATGGCATGTTATTGTCTCTTTTCAATTCCCCCGAGTAATTCTGAAAGGAACTTGATAGACAAAGAAAACTATATGAGCACTGGTCTGGGTGAAGCAAATGTGTGACCAATGACAACTTCATCCAAAGCTCTCGATACCATTTTATGTAACTCTTGCGTTCTCAGGACCAGCATGCCTTTGCAGAAACAGTTGCTTACAATACAATCAAAGACATCCCACATCACCACCTGGACTTTGATGCTGGTATCTGTACCATTGTTCATTAAAACACAGCAGAGAATGGCTTCAAAGAGACTACTGATGTTATGACGAGAGCAGGTGAGAAAGTAATGCCATACGCGGAAAAAAACTGCAAACATGCATTTTTATTTACAGCTTTGTCTGCAAAATAAATCATCCAAAAATTGCTACATTTTTACATATTCATACAATACGTCCAGGTTTTGTTGGACTAGTTTGGGTTGGAGCAAAGCTGAGCATTTGCATGATTGTTTGGACAAAGAGCAGGATAAAGTCCAGCAGCCTGTGAACGGAGAAAATACATGTGATGCTGCATTATATCCGTGAAAGACATAGAGATAAGGGCCAGAACGGAAGAGCGAATGCAAAGCACTGACAAATTCAGTCCACCATGCAAACTAAAAGCACAAGATAAAAAAAGCTGTGTAAATACAGACACACTTCAGACCGTCATTCAGTTATGAAGGCTTTAGGTAGAGCTGAGCTCCCTCCACGCATCCAAAGTCTTTCCAGAGCTGACAACAGGATTCACTTTAAACTTAATTTGCATTTGAAAATACAATGCAATTTAACATCTGTATATCAGAAGCACATCAAAGTGAGCAGGGTTGCAAAGTTATTTTCAAGAACAATGTTTAAGTTTTGAATAATAGTGACTGTACAATATTATAGGCATAGGAGTAACATTTTGAGCTTGGGTTTCAGGGCTAGACTTGATTTGCCATTGGGATGGTTTTTGTTACGGGGATCTGGCAACCCTGAAATTCAGCCTTAAAGCAGACTTTAATCATTTTTACCTTCCACAAAACTGCTGAGAATTCCCTTTTTTACTTATAAATTAAACGGGAAATAAAAAATGTCCCAATTGAGAAAACGTCAGATAATTAAAAATGACTCTAAATCAACCATCAGCTTTATGGTCAGCGAGTACTAAAGAATGTTGCTGAAGGATGTGCAAACCTACTTGCGCATTTCTAGTGGCAATAATAAACCTCTCAAAGGAGGCGATACACTCCCCTTTAGAAGGCTTATCTGCCAGCATGGTAAGTTCATATTCAACTAGATGTAAAACACATTAGTTTGCGGCATAAACACGTCCCAAATGATACCAACACAAACACTCAAGCTCACTGCATATACAGCACACAAAATAAACAGGCAAACAAGATTGGATTGAGTTCATCTTTACAGTAACATCATTTTTTTAAGAAAGAGGTTAATAAATAAAACAATGGAAAAATATAATGTTTTGTCAATTTTTGGGAATAGCCTAAATATCAATCATTTGTTCTTAAAAGGTAAATAAATACATTTACAACGTAAACTGGTCATTTACAATTGGGGAGAATAATCACAAATTATGCAAGAGGCTCAACAAGATAGCACCTTTATAACAAATGACTTTAGCAAGAAACCCAAAGTGAAACACAGTCAGGGCAAAGAATTATCAAATATATTCTGCACTTTCTCGTGTGACACAGCCATTCAAAGTGAACGCTCGCTTGACTGAGGAAAATAGAACTGTGCTTTCATCCCATCCTCACAAAACAAACAGTAAATTCTATCTAAACTAACAAGATGTACACAGAAACAAGTGACGAAAGGAATTACAAAACAAAAAGCACCTATTAGGACATGCAAAGAGTTCTTGTCCCATGTTAAGGCCATGTTTAAAATCAACAGGTGTGCTTTATACGTTTTGATGACGAGAAAAGAATTTGACTGAGAACTTACAGATGTGTTACCCTTTAAGAGCCATTTTATCTTGATAGAAATGAAGAGCAAGGTAAGGGCAGGTGTGTGTGTTTGTGGGCAATACGCCTTTAGCGGACCAAGAGAAAGGTTAGACCAGCTAAACCCACTCCTGCTGCTGCGAACAGTGCAGTCTTCATCGAGGACTCTTGCTTTAACTCTCTGGCGGTGTGGAAAAACCTGTAGAAACCCTCCTGAAACAGACAGAAGGAAGCAGGGTGAGTTTAAGCATGACACCATGAGGAGAAATGCAGCAAATGAAAACGGTCACATAACCTCATGGCCAGGAGAATGAGCTCACTCACACCGTGTCTACAACAGACGCCACACCATAACACAACACATTTTAATATCACATTTAGCCTACACTGGATGTGGTGCGGAGCGACACGACAAAACCCAGTAGGAACAAGCAGGTTTTGATGTCGTGTGGCGCTGCTCGCGTCCGGTGTAGTCACAGTGTCAGTGGTTCAGACATGAGATCCATGACCTGTCTATTCTTCTGTAACATTACACTCTATATATACACCTCAGCTTTTGTTAGCTCAACCACTCTCAAACGCTATACATGGCTGTATGAGACCAGTCTTTTTTGACTGCACTTATGCTTTTAGTTGACCAGATTGCTTCCATCGTTTACACCATCAGTAAGTCGCTTTGAATAAAAGTGTCTGCTGAATGAATAAATGTATGTAGTTGTTCTGCAGACTTTTTTCCTGACTGATGCTCACTAATCGACCATTAACTGGTAAGAAGGAAGTCAAATGACAATTTGTGTATCTTAAACTGATTAACAAAAGTTATTTTTCTCAGATTATAGGAGAATTTGTTAACAATTGTAAATGAATTACCACAAACTAACAATGTTTCTGCACTTTCAAAGCAAGGCAGCTGACTCCCTATCATGCAAAACAAGCCCAAGAGGCCGTCTGACTGACTGACACTTAAAGCAGCCAATGACGATTCAGCGCCATGTTCATGTGTCGATGTCCCTGCGTTTTCTGCAGAAATCAGGTTATGACTTCAAACTCCTGCAGTGTTTCATTGCAGTAGATTGATTGTCATTATGATACTCATGATTCTCCAACAAATACCTTTGTTAAACTACACTCTTGAAAATAAAGATGCTTCAAAAGTTTTCCACAGCGATGCCACAGAAGAACCATTCAGTCCAAGGCTCTTTAAAGAACCATCTCTTTCTTATCTTTTCATAATTTGAAGAACCTTTTTCCACCAATACGAACCTGTTGTGAAACAGAAAGGTTCTTTGGATGTTAAAGGTTCTTTATGGAACCACTTAAGACAAAAAAAGGTTGTTGAAGCAACTATACGTTTTTACACTGGACAACAATAGAACGCATTAGAACCCATTATGAGTCAAAATTTCATCCACACTGGATGCGACATGACAATCCGCATGGTTTGGCGTCTTGTGTAGACACGGTGTAAGAACGTATGGTCACTGTAGCAAAACCATGGTGAATTATTGCTTACCATAGTGTAACTGTACGGACACCATGTTTCCATGGATCATTTTGGTCAGGGTCAGAGGAATTAGCCCAAACCAAAGTAAATAGCTTTCTTAAATAGTGTTTAACTTTACAATCAGGTTGTATTTGTACTCTGAGTAAATGCATGAACTAACTGTGAATAATGTCATTTCTGAGCATTTATTAGTCTTCACAAGTGTTAGTTCTATTAAACGCTGAAATGATCTTGAAGTAAGATGAATAAATGTTGTTGTTCATTGTTATTTTGTGCTAGCTAATGCAAATATAACAAGTACAACGTTATTGTCAAGTTATTAGAGTTACACATAGAGGGACATACGGGTGTAACTGTCTGGACGCAGCAAAAAAACGGAAAGCTTCTTCAGACGCAACACCTGCTCTACTGAGTCCAGGTGCACAGCTTAGAATCATATGAGCGAAGCAATAGAAACCAACCATGCGCTTTACACACAATAGACCAAATGGATGAGAGGCCTTTAGCTCTGCTTTCAACAGCTGCCACATAAAGACAAAACAGATCAGAGAAAGAAAGAGCTACGCCAGGCCTCTCAAACCCTTCATTCAAATGCATGTTGCCATTTGCCTTATGGCACAAGACATGGAGTTCAACTGGACCATATCAGACATCACTGGTGACATCCTTATAGATTAGAACAAAGAATATAAACCTAAGGGGTTAAAGAGACCGTACACATTCGGTCATGTTATTCCTCACCTGTAAGAATGCATGATGTCACAAACTATTCGCTCAGACATGACTCACAACAGACAGACAAGGTTGAAGAGCATGGGCACAGTCAAACACTTCTGCTCGGTGTCTTACACAGGGCAACAAAATGACTTGACAAGACTTGTATAGAATACATTTCTGATCATTTTATGGTACTTTGCTCTATGGAGCATCACAGCCTCTGGTCACTGTATGGAAAAGCAGCAGTGACATTTTTGAAAGAAAAACAACAGACATAAGAAAGTCACATATATTTGGAAGGCCACAAAACAAGGATAGGGATGAAAGGATTACCAGTTTGACAGTTACTCAATGTTACCGTGTCTGTTTAGATTTTTGTTAAACTGTACTTGTTTCATGTTTTGGAAATCTACAGTTAAACACTGTTCAGCATCAGCCAAAACCAGCCAGAGTATAACACAGGTTAGATCAAAATCATCATGCAAAAGAATCTGTTATTGACATGTGGAATAGAATACATGTGGAATATCAAATCGGCCTGTGAACGCTCAAGAGCAGGCTGACTGTGAGTTTGCTACTATAGTAAAAACGTATTCACGATTGTGTTAAATGACACTAAAAATGGCAGACACATCTGGAGCACTCGAATGCGCCATCTAGTTATATATATATATATATCTATGGTTGTCTGCAGGTGTCATAGGAAAACAGCTCCCGGCTCCTAAAATACACTCGATTCTGACGACACAAAATCTGACTTGGAATTAGTTCATTCATTTAATAGTCTGCTATATTAGGAAGAAGTGAATGAAAATGAGTCAACAATATGGCACACTGACGTATAGAGCCTGCGTCACACAGTACTGTGGTGGAAATTCATCATAACCATAACAACAAGCTTATATTACACTGGTTGGGATTATTTTAAGTTTTAAATTCATATACACTTTATTTGTCATGTTTATCGTATTAGTTTATAATAAAGAAAACAACAAAACTTTATGGCACATCTGTTTGCTCTTGTGTTTAATCAAATTATTTCGTATACTTTTTGACCATTATCACATTCATTTAATGTTTCTTCTAAAAGAGTAGAATAATGCCATCTGATTTACTCAGGTAAATGTTGGCCTGATCTCTCATTGTGGTCATGTTGTGACAGCTGATCTCCTGGAGTTATTTTGGCAGGGGACTGTAGAGTAAACATTCCTAGTTCAGCGCATTCGAGTGGAAGAAGTCAAACCAAGAAAAGAGACTTGATGGGACATCGCAGAGCAGTTTGAAATGTACTTTAAAGAGCAGTGTAACGTCCCCACAAGCATTGGCAAGATTCTTTGGCTTAAAGCAGTCACTAACTGACACAAAGAGAGCAGCCACAAGGCGGCGGATGCTGTTCTCCACTGAAAGATCCCTACCTACAGATTATAGTAGAGATCTCTGACATAACACCGATAGAAAGAACACCCAAAAGATCAAACACACGCACAAATGAGCTGGCCTTTAAAATACATGAACAATTACGAGAAATGTGAAGCGAGACACCACCCACACATTAACCAAACATGAGCGTGGGCTGCGTGGCTAGGTTCCTCTAGGTGTGGAAAACCCCCCTCGCCAAATACTCGTTCAGATTTAAATTGAAACCTATGGATAACATCCAGGTTCTTCCCCTGTCCGAGGCACTAGTCAGTTTTTCACAAGCGCTGAAACGTAGATGGGTACCACACCAAACACAGTATTGCTATGCTTACCCAGCCTCCGTTTTCCATCAGCCAGTCTCGCTTTTCCCCACCCAGGTACTCCGCTACGGTCTCGGCGAGTCTCGGTGAGCACTCCGAATTCCCTCGCCTGGAGAGAAGCTCACTGGCCAGCACTCCAGTGAAAGCAAAGATGGAGACCACCCTTCCCCAGTTCAGTTTCCCATCTCCCACCAGTTCCCTCATGACCCTGTGCAGACACTGGCTAGGATCGGATCCGCAGGTGTCCAGGAACTCCTGGGAGAGAGATCTGAATTTGCCGCTGTGCTGCTGCTCCATCTCTTTGGCCAGGTATCTCATGGCTTGTGCTGACTCGCTGGGAGGCGTCTGTTGGACCCCGCTGCAGAAACCCACGTAATCTTCTGCCAGCACAAACGTCTCTTCCCTCAACCAACAAGACATTTTCTGAAAGTCAGGAACATAAAACAATATAAATGACATGTCATATAAATGACACATACAGCCTTTTATCGTCACGTACGTTTGGTGGCTTTTACACACAAAATATAACTGATCTGAAAAGCCCTCCAAAAACAAACCATTTTCATTATACATGATTTACATTATACATGATAACAGCTTTTGTTATTGTTGAGAAACTGACAGTGACCGAATATCTCCTCCCGAAATGTCACCATATAAAAAGTAAAACTTTCATTTGAATTCAATAACTTCCTTCACGGTATTCGTACACAGGACAACTCGAGAACACTGAATCCAGAGATCGGTAGATCATTTATAATAACGGCCTTCATCTGTGTAATAACCTCGTGGAAAGAAACGGATTAATACGAACCAGTAGAAACCTCCAACTTGTTTAAATAGCAATGACCCACCGCATAAACGTAGTATCTACATAAATGAAAGATATTTGATAAAACCTTATATTGTCGTGCGCAACTGTGCGAAACACAAAGCCGGCTGCGCCATTGCGCACCAGAACACAAAGACGCGCAATAACACACAGTCCGTCTAAAAATACACACAAATTCCGCTATCTGTTCTAACTCTGTCGGTGAAATGTAGACATTTTCGTATGTATTGGATGATTATTTGTTTACAAACGTGAAAATAATACATCGACTCACCCTCCCAGCGATGTCAGTCTGCGCTCTCCACCGACAGATTCACAAGCGGCAGTCCGATCACGCATCAGACGCTCTTCCGACATTCCGCACTCTTTAAATCCACGCCTCCTCTCTTTTAGACACGCCCTACCGTACGCCGGTCGTCAGAGAGGGGTGTGTCCAGTGTGGGCGGACAATTTCCAGCAATAGTATCCAGCTGCAGGCCCGCAGCCACTCGTTTTAGGACACACGATCCAGACCACGAGTCTCAAGCCGGAGGGGCGCGCCGGCAGCGCCACGCGTTTCTGGAGCAGGATGAGTTCTGTCCAGTTTTGTGAAAAATCTATGTATATACATCTTTCACATATTGTAATTACAATTTAAAATCGTTGTAGTATATCATAGTTTTTTATAGTTTTGTGCCCTTTACAGTCTCATGGAAGATGGAACACCTGGAAGGTTGCAGGGAGTGTCCTTTATATATTTTTTCATTCCAGGAACACATGGAGTATTTTCGGTGTAAATCGGATGATGAAATAGGACTGAAAGTTAATTTAATATCTAACTGTTTATTATTCCTGTTGCAATCATACATCTCTCAAAATTTACAAATATGTTCTGTTTGACTGTATTTTGTTGAAATGTTTGTTCGAGAAATGCAAGACTTAATGTAAAATAATGTCTATTTGACAAATAAAGTCCACAGTTTGTCCCCAAGTGTTGAACAGACATGGATTATTTAGATATTATGAACATCAAGTAAATCATATTTTGAAGTCTGAAAAATAAAGTAGCCTATATTTCACATTGAAAGTCTATACTTTGTGCCTAAGTGTTTGTTTCAAAATCAACAGATATTGATTATGTAGATATTTTGAACAGATCAAACGGATCGAACATAGTAAATGCATTTAAGAGAGTTAGAAAATATGACTAAGATGTTCAGAAACCACTTCACTTTCACACCACGTTGTATAATCAAATGCACAACAACTTTATCCCGTTCCTAATAGAGCACAGATAGTGGTGAATACTAATGCATTCAGTCTTTCTGCCACTCAGTGGGCGCCACTCGCTAGACTTCACGTAAATACCCTCTGTAGACTAAATGTGACCCTGGACCACAAAACCAGACACAAGTAGCACAGGAATATTAGTAGTAATAGCCAACAAAACATGGGTGAAAATGATCAAGTTTTCTTTTATACCCAAAATCATTAGGATATAAAGATCATGTTTCATGAAAATATTTTGTGGATGCAGCAAAATCATGAACAGAAGTTATGTGTAAATCTTAATTTAAAAAATGTACCCTTATGACTGGTTTTGTGGTCTAGGGTCACAAGTAAACATTTCCCTGTAGGAATGTAATGACTTTAAACAAATTAACACATCTTAAAAACAAGGGTGGCTATACCGATCACCAGTGGTATTTATTGAGATACTTATTAATTCAGCATTAAATTGTTTAGGAAAAATATATTTCTAAAATATATGTATCTATAAACTGATTATTTACTTTGTGACAAAGAAAGATGTTATTTTGCGTCAACAATATTTAAGCAAATCCACAGCAAAAAATAAATACAAATCCACACTGAAAACACTAAAACAGTCCATTTAATTCTTCTGAATACAGTGGCTATATTAAACAACTGGAGACATCAAACAATAATTAATACAGAGGGTATATCAACTTGAATAAAGCATACTGTTTGTGGATTGATGCAGCAATTAACCATTTGATTCAGATCAACACTAGAACACATTTGATCTAAACAGGACAACTGAAAAACTGAAAAGAGTTTTATTTACATTCAAGCGCAACCAAAACTCATATAGTTATAATAATAGCATCATGTAAACTACACACACTATTATTACAGTATATATGAAATAATGGCAGTAAAGTCAATTTTAAATACTGTTTTCATTATTTGTAGGGCTGGTTTCCTGGACAGGGTTTAGATAAAGCCAGGACTAGACAATAGTTAAATCTGGACATTTATTTGTTTTTACAAGCATGCCTTTCAAAAAACATTACTTGTGTGGGTTTTGAGATGAAAGAATTGGCACTGATGTATCTTAAGATATGTCAGTGCAAGCTGTTTTCAGTTTAGACGACTCAAACTGTATTTTTGTTCTAGAGCTAGTCTTAAACCCTGTATGGGAAACCACCTCATAGTCATTTAAACTAGACCTGTTCCACAAGGTCTCTCTTTGTAAATCACTAACATAACACTATAGCAACAAAAATATAATTCAAATATAATATGCTATTCTTAATAACTACTTGAATGAATGAGTTCATTTCGTTTATAACTTTAGAGATAAGATAAATGACATATGACATTTATGAATTTGTGTTAAATAATAGCCTGACAGATAAGACTCCCTACAGCGATACAAAGAAGTCCATGAAAAACATCTCTTGTCACACGGGTACAGACCAACACATCAAGCCCAAATCTGCAGAAAATAAAAAGACAATGTGCATGATATTGGTATAGAAGGATTGCAAAAGGAAACCAGAATATGGTTTAAAATGACGAAAGGTTTGGGGGGGGTGTTGTGTAAAGTCCCTCCTGCTCTCAGGCTGGTGTAAAACACCTATCACTACAGACACACCCTTTGCTATAAACTACATCTGACCCAATTCAACAATCTTATGTGCAATGTTTAAAAGCATTTACTGTACCAGCGCCAGTTTTACTATTGACTATTTTTATAACATCAACTCATCTTATTACACGGCTCATCTGAATACTTAATTCTGATCGGACAGTCGCGACATTCCAAGGGTTGTTCATTCCAAATAACAACTGCTCAAAACTAATAACACCCTGTAACCTGGATGCTGCAAATCATTTTGAGAGGGGCAGTTTAATATTACACATCAATGAATTAATAACATATTGACATTATATTTACAAATGATTAAACCAATTTGCCAGTTCGTGACGTTTGAACTTCGTTTCTCACGGAACTAAACAGCTTTTCCTCACTGAAGGTCTGCATTCAGTAAAAATGAGCTAATAAGATATTTCCAATTCACATTTCATATCCAGTTATTTTCTCACGTGGCAAGTAGCTGTGTAATAAGTGGGATAACGTACAAGCAGACGGCTGATATCACCAAATAGGCAAGACCATATACAAGACCCTCCGCTTCACGTCCTGATCACACTAACTGGGATGATTTCTGAGATAACAAGAAGCTGCCTTTACATTATCCCTTACATGACCTGTAACCATGTCTACATTCTTGACCAGATCACTGCTAATGTATTTTGGTTGCTTTTCATAGTTGCCTTGTAAAGATACCTGCCGAGACCGATGTTATCTTCCTATTTTGTATATATAGCTGTCCAGCTGGAATTCTTCAGACAAATCTTAACAGATTAATAGAAATGCTCCAGAACAGATAACGCCCTGCAGGTCTTTGGTAGTCACCTAAATTGAATAGTCTTCTATGTATTTCTATAGCTTCTGTGAATTTGTGAATCAACGTTTCAGTACAACTGGCTTAAAAGAATCCGCAGGTAGAAAAGTGCATATCACACACGTTTACAAGTTATTATGCAAAGCAGATTGTGGGTTGTGGGTTCGATCCCAGGGGATTGCAAATACCTATGTAAAATGTAAAGGATAAAGCAATGTAAGTCACTTAGGATAAAAGATCTGCCAAATGTCTAATGTAATGTAATTTTTGTGCATGAAATTGCAGTTAGATGTACAGATAAAATATATTTGTGGATTGTACATATGCATTGGGACAAGTGCATTTGTAAATAGAGGGCGTGTGGATTGCTGTGCGTGTGGATCTCTTGCGTTCATTTGTGAATTGTAGTGCGTGAATGTGGATTTTTTTACGTTTATCTGTGGGAGGTTTTGATATTCTTTTAACTCCACATTACATGACCATGCCCCTCCCAAACGTAATGGAATAAACTTCACAAAGTTTACAACAGGTCTATCAGACGGTTTGATTTTTTATGTGTCCCTACTGTATCTACATTATATGGGTAACGTATGACATGAAGCCTATTTGATAAATTTCGGAGTTGGTACTCACCCGCAAGGTGTTATCCCATGATCCCGAGCAGAATGCCGTACCATCAGGAGAAACTCGGACAGTGCTAATCCGGTTTTCATGGCCAAAGAGAACCCCCACCCTGGTACCTTTCAGCACATCCCAAACGTTAATGGTGTAGTCATTATATCCAGCAAACAGCAACCGACCTGAGAAAAGCATACAGAGAATACGTGTATTTTATTGAATGTTCAGTGTTTTCTCCCAAAAAATCTTTATTTCTCACACAGAGCATTTGAAGTTATTGAGCATGGACTGGGGATTTTGGGGGGTGAACTATTGCAATGCAATGTCTGATTTACTCATTTTGTAGGGTGGTATTTAGTCCAAAAACAGAAACTAGTGAACAATGTAAGGACATTGGAAATTCCAGCACTACAAGATCTGTCACAAGTATATAATCACGAGTGAACACAAACGTTAGTCCTCTCATTTTGTGTGTAATTACAGCTGATATTAAGTGATTCACTTTAGAAAATAAAGAAAGACTTTTTTGTCTATTGGCCTTAAACTGCTCGAACCCCGCAAACGCTGCTAGCAGCTATAATATTTCATTGAATCAGCATACTGTCTTTTTTACTCTATATATACTGTATAACATATGTGAAGTTTATAGAAGAGTCAAGAGAACACATCTGTCACTATGTACTCCCTTGTGACTTTCTTCCAGAAGCCATTATTTAGAAGGTTCACAAAACATGATGTGACCGAGGACAAGACCCGTCTGCCTATGACTCGCTCTGTAGCTCTTAATCTCATTAGCTACCACGAATTGTCCTCCATGTGCAAAAATAAATCTCAGCATTATACAGTCACTGGTGAACATGGGTCATGTATTCTGTGCTCTGGACTTTGTATGAACATCCGTTGTCAAATGACTTGTTCAGGGCAGCACTATATACATTTTGTTGTATTAACTACTATATAGGAATGTGTTTGACCCTCCTCATCCAGTTTTTACTTTTGTTGAATGCAAAATAACACATAGCATTACAATGTTCTGCTAAACTTCTTTTGATTTTGAGAATGAAAGGCTTGATTTTGTTGTCTCACCACTGAGGGAAAAGTCCACAGTGGAGGCTCCAAATATGACACTCTCTTTAGAGAAGACGGCCACCTCACGATCAGCTCTCAAGTCATACAGGCGACACTGAAATGACATCACAGAAGGATGGATTGAGACGCTTTGACTGGCTTATCATAGATCACTGGTTGACTAATACGCTTCATGAACCTTGATCCGTGATATCAACATCAAACAAACAACACACACGCAACATGAATTTATCAATTCATCAACATGATAAAAAGGGCATTAAGATTAAAATCAGATCAAATGATCAGTGATGGATTCACTGACTAAAGCAATGATTTTCTCATCTTTATCTACAGTATGTTTGGAGGGAGCATTCAGTGTACACAAGGCAATTAGAAATAGACTTGATCATCACTGTTCTTCAGTAAACTCACTGTAGCATCATCAGATCCAGATGCAAAAGCATCACCACTAGGATAATACCTGCAAATAAATAAACAAACAAATACACGTTAATGTTTTTGATTGAAATTTCAAGACACAATATGAAATATCAGCAGGGTCCACAACACTAAGCTAAAGATAATGCTGTTCAACATTTCTAAATGTATTGTGTCCATTCCAGTCCAGTGTCTGCTGAATTTCAAACAAATCAAAGCTCAGGAGAGACAAGTAAAGCTGTTTATTTTGTGTCAGCCAGAGCGCTTACATCAGTCATTATTACTCAATAATTTTAAAACCACTAATATATTTTATAACCTTATGTCTTTATCAGTGCACATACGTTCTTTTCAAAACATTGTTTCCCCACTGAAAGAGAAAACTATTAAATTAAGAAAAGGATCAGGAGCCCAACCAAAGCAAGTACTGATCACAATAACGTTGGTATTCCAAATCATTACAGGTGCAAAAGGAATATTGATTCAATGGAATTAACACTGAAAAATCAACAGTTTATTAGCAATTAATCTGTTTCAAAACTGTTTTGTTTTCCTATAATTTCAATTTATTCGGCAAGGATAAAAATCAATCTTGTTTGAAGAATCTTTTTTATTTTAAAGATATTACTTTTTTATATCTATATTATACTATAATTATAATGTAGCCAATTCATGTGACCCATTGGATGAAAATGTTTAAGTGCATAAAAAGGGCATAAAGATTTCACAAGCATGTGAGAAATCGAGATATTTAGATTTCGTTCCTGATGTGACATAGACGCAGGCTCTTATTATAATATTACCGACCCTTAATCTACACAATTCGACCAATGCTGCTGCCAACCTTTAGTTTCACAAGCGACAGCGGTGTCCGTGATGCCATGGCTAACGTACATGGACAGCATGCAATAAAGTTGCTGCACAGAGTCCAAACCTAGGAATTGACTATAGTGGATTTATTTCATTTTTAGTGGAAATCCCTCAGAAACCATAAGTAAAAACCTGCTTGTTTGCGAGAATCACTTCAAGCCGGGATGCTTTTACAAACCTGTGTGCGCATTACGTGGATTTTTGGCAAACATACACGCACAAAGTAAGCACATTAGGATGCGCTGTTTGCCGTGACATATTTTTTTGTCTCCAGTCAAATGGTTTGAGACGTTTAAAAGCGAAACTAACAGCATTGGAGTTCAGGAAACATAATTTAGCTTAACCATTGCCACAGTACTACACGTGTGTTGTGTTGACACGCCGGACAGAAGGGGGGTTGGGATGCGCTTTAACTCATTATCATTTAAAGAGACATGCACCAAAACGGGGTTGTGTGAAAAGGAGCTGTTTTTTGACGAGGAAAAAAGGATTTTGTTTACACAGCCATCAAGTGTTTTTAAGCAAAATATGTTCCAGACATTTCATGAAGACCCTAATAAAACACACCAACGTTGAATGTGCTCATACGATGAGTCCTTTAGAAAAGAATCATGGTATATTAAAAGAAACAGCTGCAGATTTACAGAAAGATGGTGGCTGGCATATTTTACAAACAATATCAATCATAAACTGTGTCCCAATTCGCATACTATCCATCCTAAATAGTATTAGAAAATAGAATGAGTATGTCCCAAATCATAGTATGCTGAAATGAGTATTCTCAAATTCCCCAGGTGGTCTACTGTTTCCGGTGAAAATTCGAAGTGTGAATCCTTGGACACTTAACGGCAGATATCACCCACAACTCACCACCAGAGAGCCGAGTTTAGTGAAACTACACTGCATTTATAAAATTAAATAAAAGATGCTTCACTAAATTAATAAATGTAAGTATACAGTCAACATTACACACAAAATAATGAATGAACGTTTAGCTTTAGTAAGTCCGAGTGCACAAAAATGTAAAATACTTTTACATAACAATAGTAAATACTTTAAGTACATAATATAAGCAGGCAAATTGGGACGCAGCAATAGACATTCAAGGCAAAACAGGTGAATGATTTCATTGCCATATGGGAAAATATACGGCTTTCAAATTTGGAAGATTTTTTCAGGATTGGTATAGATGTGTTTTTATGTGTTTAGTCACTCACTTCACACAGTTGATGTCAGACTCATGGGTCTCAAAGGACTGAACGTTCTGCCCTGACCGCATGTCCCACACATTAGCCTTTCTGTCACAGCCCTGAAACACACACAAAGCACTCCAGAAACCTGAAGAATGATAATCCAACATAACTGATTTCCCACACGAGGGGAACAATTCCAAAAATAGCGTCAACAGTGTGACCTCAGGTATGTTGTTGTGTGTGTTTGAGTGTAGACAAGTAGTGTTTATAGATGTTTAGATGGATTAGGAGGTTTTGTAGCTCTGACCCCTGACACAAAGGTGTTTCCAGTCTCAGAAGGTGCGAGGTTCAGTGAGAGAACATCTGCTGTGTGACCGTTGAAACTCTGCAGTAGTTGTGCACTTTCTACATCCCATAATGCACATGAGCCATCACCGCTTGATGTCAGAATCTGAAACACACACACAAACCTGCTGATCATAACATGATTTGCGTTGTATCATGGGAAATATGAGTGACCGACTGTACATCAGATGTACGCTCAAAATCAGAATGCATTGTGGGTAAAAGTAGTGATCAAATGTAGGGAATGAGTTGTTTACTCAGAATTTGGACAACACTACAAAATGGCGGACCCCCAATAGAGTGCACTATATAGGAGATAGTGGGTGAATTCAGACACAGTTAGAGTTGGAGTCTGTAGGACAGTTGCTCTCCAGGAGCAGGGTTGAGATCACTGGTATTGAGCCTCATCGCATCTTGTGGAAGTATTGGCAACGAATTGGCCGTTAACATGATGGCCTCATAAAGCAGGGTTCCTTAACTCCGGATTTCTTGATCCACGTTTCTGCAGAGTTTGGCTCCAACCCTAATCAAACACACCTGAACAAGCTCATCAAGATCTTCAGAATTCTTACAAACTTGCAGGTAGCCCTGATAGCAAGAGAGCAGATGATAACCATTGAATCAATGATAAAAACTGTTGATTTGTACATGTTAATTGTACCGAATCAATATTACTTTTGCACCCGAGATTAATGTTGAAGCAATGTTGACATTTCAACAAACCACCATTGTTGTGATCAGTGTTTTGAAGATAGATCATCTTTGGCCAGTGTGAAAATGTGTTCAAAGGCTCAAATTTGTTGTGGCAAAGAGAGACAGAGTCTTTAAGACCAGGTGATGATGGGGATTTTTTAAGTAGTGATGTAATCGATGTCAAGTCATCTATATAACTGGTCTTAAATGTGCGGTGTTATTTGTAACGGTGGCTGTCCAAGATAACATTACCACTAAAGGAGAGTATCTAACTCAAGTCTCTGGTGTTATGGCGCGTGGCTCTACCCACGAACCCTTATGTGGAAACTACAATTCGCAACAAAATAATACGACATTATATCAGATTTACGGTCAAGCTTAATTGTTAGGGCGCCAGATAGGAGTACGCCTGTAAAAAAATATAAAGAAACCCAGGTTCCCTTTCTGTCGGTCTCTCGACGTTGTGTCGAGACGACAGATGGGGTTCACCCTTGAGAACCAATCAACTCTGACTACTATAGAAGAGGCCAATGAAATTTGGCGAATGAAATTTGCATGCTGGTCTCCGCCCCTGGATATCCGGTATAAAAGGAAGACGGCGTGCAGCATTCATTTACCTTTTGTTCTTCAGAGCCTTTGCTCATGACTACTAACAAGACGAATTCAACGAATTCTTCTCCTACATTGCCGAATCTACGACGTAGAGCAGCAGATCGTCCCAAACTGCGGCGACCTTCCCTTGGGCGTTTCGGCAGTTCCAGAGGTGTTAGAGATATTTTCCAAAAGGAAAACCTCCACCCCGTCAGCAACCTTCTCACAAGAAGCAACACTAATGGGAAGACCCCAGGGAGAACAACATCGGGCCCGACCTTCACAGCCCCGTCTCTGATCGTTCAGTACGGGACGGCTTCTGCCTCTTCACCAAAGCCGGACCCTTTTCAGGGCCTGGCGCCCACTTACTCACAGAGTTTTTCCGCTCTCCCCGGGTGAACTTTGCAGCTGGACTGTGCTCGGCAATCCGATCTCACGTCTTGGAGAGGCGTGAGGTCGAAAACACACAACAGCAGCCACCACTCTCAAACTGACAGTGCGTGCAGCTGTTACGCCACGCAGGTAAGTAGGCGGAGCCAACGTGATGTGGTTGGCTCCGCCAGCCAACGAACCACTCCCCGTGGGAATGGTGAAGCAGACCGTCCTCTCTGTCCCCCTGCAGTCCCTGGGAGCTTGAAGGCTGCCCACACTGTCTCGGTAGCTAATGAGTACGGTCCGTCTTGGCTACTCGATCCAGTTCGCCAAAAACCCTCCCAAGTTTCAGGGCATCCTCTCTCCATCTGTCAGAGGCAGGGACGCCTCCGTACTTCGGGTAGAGGTCACCACCCTTCTGGCGAAACAGGCATCAAGTTCGTCCCTCAAGCCAAGATGTTCAGCGGGTTTAAAAGCTCGTACTTCATGGGTGCTCGGGCACCTAGATCGATTAGGACTAACAACAGGTCAACCGAGAAAGGAGCAAGCTCTCCCCAGTGCAAAGCATCCTCTTTCTCGGCATGGAACTGAACTCTGTCACTAGGTCGGCGTGACTGTCCGCAGTACGCGCCCAGTCGCTGTTGAACTGCCTGGAACAATTCGGGTAGTCAGCAGTCCCCCTGAAACAGTTTTCAGAGGCTCCTGGGAAACATGGCGTACTCGGCAGGGGTAATAGCCCTCGGGTCGAGGCACATGAGACCGCTCCAACACTGGCTACAGAGTCAAGTTCCAGAGGAAAGTGTGGCACACCGGCAGCAGGCGCATGGTGATGACGCCCCTCTGCCGACGCACCCTAACCCCCTGGTCTTCCATGACCTTTTTCCGGACTGAGGTCCAACTTGGGCTGTGGTGACAACGAACGCCTCCCTGCAGGGGTGCAGTGTGCAACGGGCACGCAGTAGCGGGGCGCTGGACGGGCCCCCGCCTGCGCTGGCATACCAATTGCCTAGAGTTGTGGGCTGTGCTATTTGCACTGAGGAGGCTACTCACCCTCTGTGGCGGAGACCATCAACCAGGCTAGTGCCCCATCTATTAGGCAGTTATACGTCTCTAGATGGCCCCTCTTCTCGTCCTGGTGTCTGTCTTAATGAGAAGATCCACTGAGGTGCTCGATCGGGATCATGTTGTCCTTCTTAAGAGACTGGAGACTAACATATCCCCTCCACACTGAATGTGTATGTAGTCGCTATCGCCACTCATCACGACTCAGTTGATAGAAAGTTTCTAGGGCAGCACGACTGGGTCACCAGGTTCCTAAGGGGCACGAGTGGGCTGAATCCGCCTCGTTTCCGATCCAAACCCTGTTGAGACCCTAACGTGGTCCTGGTGGGCGTCTCTGGGCCCCCTTAGAGCCCCTCGGAGGTTCAAATCTTCCTCACCTTTCGAGTAAGATGGCCCTCCTGATGGCGCTCGCTTCCTTCAAGAGGGTATGGAACCTTCAAGCATTCTCCGTGTCCTCGGATTGCCTTAAATTCGGCCCTGGAAACTCTCATGTTATCCTGAGACCGAGGCCCGGATACGTGCCCAAAGTTCCCAAGACTCCCTTCCGGGACCAGTTGGTGAGCTTACAGGCACTCCCCATCGGGGAGGAAGACCCAACCCCATTTGGTTGTGTCCAGTAAGCGCACTGCGCCTCTACTCTACTGTACCCATCTGAAAGCACTGGGACCCCCGACCATCACACTGGAAGTGTACAGTCTCGTGAAAGCCTCGTGCTGACACGCCCAGGCCTGCTTCCGTCGCTTTGCTAGAGATCGTGACATGATACATAGGAACCCCAGCTGTCGTCTCGACACAACGTCGAGAGACCGACAAAAAGGGAACGTCTTGGTTACGTATGTAACCTCAGTTCCCTGATGGAGGGAACGAGACGTTGTGTCCCTTATGCCACAAACGCATATCGTCCTCTTCTGTAGTCGTGAGAGGTTCTCAGGCTCTTCAGAACAAAAGGTAAATGCCTTTTATACCGGACATCCGGGGGAGGAGACAAAATCATTCGGCAAATTTCATTGGCCTTTTCTATAGTAGTCAGAGTTGATTGGTTTTCAAGGGCGAACCCCATCTGTCGTCTTGACACAACGTCTCGTTCCCTCCATCAGGGAACTGAGGTTACAGACGTAACTAAGACGATAGCATGTCACACACCACCTGTTACAAACTATGAAACAATAAATTCACAAGTTTTAAAAGCTCACCTTACATAAGCAGTTTAATAAACAAGAAAAACAACATTCACATCCCTCCAAGAACAGATTGTCACAAGAAGTCCCATCAACATCACGACTCAACCAAACAAAGAAAATATATACCCTTCAGATCCACATGAGTTTGGCAACGTAGGTCCAAATTGTTTAACCTCAACTCACATTTATCACACGGTTTGGAGTACTTAGTTTTTTACTTATTGAATGTCTCATATAAAGTCCATATATGAAACACCACAAATGAGCAGTTTCTTGTCGGCAGAACGAAGAGAAGACATTAAAAAAATCCCAGAAACATAACCGAAATACAAGTAAGTAACAGTAAACTTGTAACGGGTGTTTGAAAATCGGTGTTTGACTACCGTGTGCGTCTAAGCGTGTGTGTGCTGAAATGTTAATGTGGCAGAAAGTTTTCGTCACTGACCCAAGTTTAGCAGATTGTGATTCGTAGGGTGAGACTGAGGATCGCCTGTAGACTCCATGAAAGTCCTTTGCTCTGCCACTTTCCACAATAGATGGCTGTACAAATGGTGCGTGAAACTCCGCTAACCCACAGATACCAGCCACATGAATGTTTCCTGCAGGGCAGGGACACATGTCCATAAACCAGTAATCCACTTTAAAGTTCTCGACAACTCTCCCACGAGACTGCGTTCACTTGGGTTCTCTCTCAGGCCTCTCTCCAGTGCATTGGCCTTACCCTTAAATCCGCTTGGTTTCTTAATTGATGCACACACCTCTGCTTACGTCATCGAATTTGAAGTACCAGTACCTGTCAAAGTCGTGTTAAGGTTTTTCATTCTGCCACATATTAATGGGAGAATACAGTGCTATGGCCGTTGTGGTCCCAACAGAACATACTCAAAAATTGCTGAATAAATTAGTAATAAATAATCAGTGTATGAAACTCAAAATGTGACAATCAACAAAAGAAAGCTTCACGCTGCAATTCATGTTGGGTTACATCATAGTACAAAACTCATTCGTAACTCCCAGCATGCATTTCGGTTGAAGTTTGATGATCATCACCATTGTTGAGGTTTGTGTGAAGAGTGTTGATGTCTAAGTGAGTCACTGTCAAATTAAACATAACTGTAAAGTAATTTTACATTTGTGAACTAGAACATTTATATCAGTCATTAAAGAATCAACATCAGAATATTCCAAAGCAGCTTCTTACTTTTATTACAAATATTTTGGCATTTCAATACTCAACTGTTCTAATTGAAACACTAATGTAAATAGAAGAGATTTAGCTGAAACTAATTCTGGGCTCAAGAGCTCAACCAAAGCAAACACAATAATGGTGATTCATGTTTTTTCATTAATTGGAGGAGCAAAATTGAGATTGATTCAATGCCATGTCATTGAGAAATCAACATTTTTTGACATTGAATCAAGGGTTTTCCACTTCTCACATGCTATTAGGGCTAACCACACATTTGTAGTAAGCTCTTGATGAGCTTGTTCAGGTGTGTTTGATTAGGATCGGAGCAAAACTCTGCAGGAAAGTGGATCAAGAGGTCCAGATTTGAGGACTCCGGTCATAAAGCTTACTTTCCCCAACCTCAGAGCTCAATGTGTGAATCGCACCATTAACATCACCTGTGGCATAAACGGTTTAAAGAAAAATGCAATACACGCAGAAAAGAGCAGTTTCATGTACTTGTTCTAAACAAATTTTCACAGTTTTCAATTACAGTTATTAAGTGTGAAAAATCGCTTTAAAAAAACTGGGTTTTATTATCAGTATTTTTCCCCAAATGCCATCAATAAAGCTTATAGGTGAAGTATGTATGAAGTTGTCAATAGCCACTGGTTTGATCAAAATCACCCTGACCTCAGGGGAAAAAGTACCAATCTTACTAGGAAGTGATTTCGAAAACATGCATACGAAGTAAATCATACAAAAACAAACGATTATTAGAAAAGTGCTAGACAGAAGTTTCAGCCCCAACCTGTTACTGAAGGAACGGAATGCAAATCATATTAAAATGTGTAAATAAATCCTTATTAATTCATGCTAATTATCCAAGTTGTGAAATACTTAGGAATTGCCATGAGATTGTGAATTGACAAAATTCATGCTCCAAACTCACAGGAATATTTGAGGTTATGTTCCTGACTGGCAGGACAGTGCAAGGTTTTGATCGTTTTTTGGCCTTATGGAGGCAGCAACCCTCTACCCACTTAGTGTCTGTGTGTCTTATTATGAGATATTTTTTTTACATTTCTTACAGCCATTCACACAGCACACTGTGTAGTCTCTGTAAATGACACCTGACCTTGGCAATTCCATGCAAATGTCAACCTAACCATGAACTCAGATGTTAATATTCTGTGTTCAACATAATAAATGGATTCTCTGAGTTTCAAGTTTTGACCGCAAATGTCACGTCAATAAATGCTGGAATTGCCCACCTGTTTTTTTCCAAAGGTGATTTGTCCAGATCACTCAAATGTTTCCTTTTAAATCACTTTAGCAGGGAAAATCCCTTCTTCGTGAAGACTTTGTACTGCTCTTTAAATAACTATATTAAATCCCCTCCCTTGACAGAAAATATTTCACTTCATCTTTTTATTACTGTGTTTGGCAGGAACCATAAAAGAGGAACAATCTCTGACATATTGTGATACTCCACCGAGACAGAAACCCCTACATAGTCTTCCTGTAACACACTCTTCACAAACTGATCTATTACTGCTAACAGCTGGTGTGAACTTAAACACACCCCTCACATGCTATATTAGACGTCACTAATGAAGTCTACTGAAAGAATTGTTTGTTCAGGTATTTATTACTTGAAGCATTTGCTACCTTAATTCAGCGCAAATGTTGTGAATTCTTTGTTATGGTTTGTACTTGACATCAGTTCCGCAGTCGCACACTGAAGAAACTTGAGTAAATGTCACACATTTCAGACTTGAATAAATCTACTAAATAAATAATTTTATTTGACTGTAATAAATACCTCTAAATGTTGACGCCCTGTATACATACACACCAGAGAATCCTTTGCCTGGGCTGACTGGTCGCTAAATGCAGACTGAAAAGGAGACCCCTGTTACCCAGTACTGGCAGATGTCCTGTGTCTGGACCAGGGTTATTATAGTTTTAAAAAGTATATATATTTATTTAGTTTTGTAACTTGTCTTTTTATTTAGTCTAGTTTTATTTATTTTTAGTGGTGCATAAATAGTTTAGATTTTTTTAAATCAATACTTTTTTTTATTATTGTTAGAGTCTATAGCGTTATATCTTGGTAAAAAAATTAAAATGTAAAAAAAAACAGTTTGTTGACTTCTTGAACATCACTAAACGTTTGTATGTCTAGTTTTTATTGTGTATGAGTCTCATGATTGTCCTCATTGTGGAAAGACATACAAATTGTGTATATAACTGTAAACACGTACATCTAAAATACAACAAACTTAGTGTTATTTTTGTTACCGTTTTAAACAAATAACAAATACATCATGTGAACGTCGTTAATTCCCCTTTAAGTTTGTTGGATTCTTACCCTTTAGTGAAGTCCCACAAATGCTACCATTGCTTCTGATCACCATGTTTAGTTTAGTTTATGTTTATTTACTTATAAAGCACATTTAAAAGCAACAGGAGTTGCAACCAAAGTGCTGAACAACAATTATAAGACAAAATTATAGCATTTCCGATCAATCAAGATAAAACAAAGGGACAAATAACAGATCTTTTCAAAGCAGATTTAAACAAATAAATAGAAGGAGAAGAGATTGAATAGACGACCAAAGTGATATAGAGGTGGAATGCAGAATGACGAGACTACAAATATACTGGGGGGTAGAGCAAAGTAAAGCTTTAAAAACGAAAAGCAAAATCTTAAAATCAACATGTTCCAGACAATAATCTTGCTGCCGCATTTTGCACCAATTGCATCGGTTCAAAGATAATTTAGGCAAACCGAGATAAAGTGAGTTACAGTACTCCAACCTTGAAGTTATAAATGCATGAATTACAGTTTGATGGTCCATCATGTAAAGCGTCCTCTTAATTTTAGCTATTGATCTTAATCGAAAGAAACTGCTTTTGACAACAGAATTTATCGGCTTATCAAAAGACAATACAGAATCAAAGAAAACGCCAAGGTTTCTAACATGATCATCTTTCACCGCCATTGACAGGTGATCTTGTCATTAAAAAACGCTTCCCCGCCAAAGACGAGTTATTACGGCAAGCAGTATTTGTACAGCATGTGGCGCTATTAGATACCTTTGGGAAAAAGTACAGAACCCCAGAACCTAGAACTTATATGTTTTATCGGTTGTTAATGATTGTTCCGAGTGCAATCTGGGCGGAATCTTTGACCAAAAACGTTAATTATCTCAGCTGTTTAATCAAAGTGATGCACTTTTGAAGAAACCTACCCACATCTAGGAGTGATAAAAAACGAACACATGAAGATAGAAGAATACGGTTTCTTTTGTTTGAAAGCTGAGACTCTGATCTTTCATTTGACATATTGTTTGTCCGTATATTCTTTACACAAAATGTACTCTGAGCCATTAAACTTGGGTGAAAATGTTAAAAAATGCTGGCGTAGGGTGGCAACTTTTTTTTAAGAGGCTGACGGCGAAAGAGTTAAGGTAGGAAGCATTGATCAAGTCTTCAAAGAAGGATGTCATGATTATTGCAGTGGTTCTCAACCCTGGTCCTCGTGACCCCCCCCCCCTCCATCCCCCGACCCGCACTAGATGTTTTTTGTATCTCTCTTGTTTAACACACCTGATTTAAATCTCAAGCTCATTAGAAGAGAGCTCAATGAATGAACCGCATTCCGATTGACGTGTTCCCTGAACTGTGTTCATTGCTCTCTAATCCCTGCACACAGGAAATCGGCTGACGTTAATTTAAGAACACAAATTTGTGCCACAATACTGCCTGCTGCGTCTTCACACAGACAAAACCTATTACGGAAGATTGAAGGGCTATTTAACCGTAATCTTGAGATTTGCGCAACATTATGCCCATTTCGAACTGGAATTATGGCAGAATATCTAGTGATGTTTACTTCGCAGGGCTCTTGCGGGCGTATTGAACAAACATCCGAAGCGGTAGGAGAAGCATACAAAATATGCAGAGCGGGGGGGCGCGAGGACCAGGATTGAGAACCGCTGATCTATTGTATCAAATGCTGCAGTAAAATCAGGCATGATTAAGATACGGCAAGAACCAGAGTCGAGGGAAAGTAAAATATCAACCTTCAACAGGGCAGATTCAGTCCTATGAAATTCTCTTAACCCAGACTGAAATCTATCAAAAATATTTAAAGTACTCAAGTAAGATGAAATTTGAGAATAAACACATTTTTCCAAAACTTTTGAGATAACAGTTAATTTAGATATGGGTCTATAGTTATTCAGTTTATGCTGATCAAGACAATGCTTTTTTAGCAGTGATTGAACTATAGCATGTTTAAAAGAGGCTGGTACAATACCATTTGTTACCTTTCGCACAAATCAGTAGAGAATTCTATTGAATCACTAGGAACAGGATTTAAAAAGGCATGTATTTCCTCTGAGCTTCCTTAGCGGCACTCTGATACCGTTTAAGACGATCTCTAAAAATGTTGTATAATATCTGAAGTTTGTTTTTCTTCGAACTGCGCTCAGCATGCCTACACTCTTGTCTAATGGCACGGATGGGCCCCTGAAGCCATGGCTGTGCTTTTTTCATCATCTTGGATCTCTGTAACCTAAAGTGAGCAACTGAGTCCAAGGTGGAAATGCATGTATTATTAAAAAGTTCAACTAATTCATCAGGATGGACAGTAGAGGAAAGGACATTCACAGCAGTTGGAATTTGGGTAGATAGATACACATCATTGAAGGACTTGGCAGTAGAGGATTTAAAACATCTAAAATAATGAGGATAGTGATAGGATATAGGCAGAGTACATGACAATACGGAGTCAGAAATAACTGGACAGTGATTAGAAATAAAAGCATCACATTATTCAATATTTTTCACAGAAAAACCATGTGAAAACACTAGATCCAACGTGTGACCCTTCTGATGTGTAGGACCAGTGACAGATTGTATTAAAATAAAGAGAGTCCATAATACATGAAAACTCTTGACCAGAGGTTATGAGTAACAACATACATGAAAATTAAATTCACCCACAATTAAAAGACTATCAAAACGTGATACTAGAGAAGCCAAGAAGTTGGAAATCTCTTGGATAAAGTCCTTATTACAGTCAGGTCCATAAATATTGGGACATCGACACAACTGAAACGAACAAGATGTGCTTAAACTGCAGACTGTCAGCTTTCATTTGAGGGTATTTACATCCAAATCAGGTGAATGGTGTAGGAATTACAACAGTTTGCATATGTGCCTCCCACTTGTAACCAAAAGTAATGGGACAATTGGCTTCTCAGCTGTTCCATGGCAAGGTGTGTTATTCCCTCACTATCCCAATTACATGAGTTCATTTCAAGTGTGCTATTTGCATTTGGAATCTGTTGCTGTCAACTGTCAAGATGAGATCCAGAGATGTCAATATCACTGAAAAAAAAAACATCAGAGAGATAGCAAAATCATTAGGCGTGGCCAAAACAACTGTTTGGAACATTCTTAAAAAGAAGAAACGCACTGGTGTGCTCAGCACCAAAAGACCCGGAAGACAACAGAAAACAACTGGGGTGGATGACCAAGGAATTCTTTCGCTGGTGAAGAAAACACCCTTCACAACAGTCGGCAAGATCAAGAACACTCTCCAGGAGGTAGGTGTTTGTGTGTCAAAGTCAACAATCAAGAGAAGACTTCACCAGAGTGAATACAGAGGGTTCACCACAAGATATAAACCATTGGTGATCCTCAAAAACAGGAAGGCCAGATTAGTGTTTGCCAAACGACATCTAAAAAAGCCTTCACAGTTCCGGAACAAAATGCCCCAAGAACAAGCAGGAACTGAAGACGGTTGCAGTAGAGGCCTGGCAGAGCATCACCAGGGATGAAACCCAGCGTCTGGTGATGTCTATGCGTTCCAGACTTCAGACTGTAATTGACTGCAAAGGATTTGCAACCAAGTATTTAAAAGTGAAAGTTTGATTTATGATTATTATTCTGTCCCATTACTTTTGGTCCCTTAACAAGTGGGAGGCACATATGCAAACTGTTGTAATTCTTACACCATTCACCTGATTTGGATATAAATACCCTCAAATTAAAGCTGACAGTCTGCAGTTAAAGCACATCTTGTCCCAATATTTATGGACCTGACTGTATATTTTGGAAGTCTGTAAATCAGAGCACAGAGCTAGGAAGTGGGAAAATCAAACTTGAACAACTGCACCTCAAAACTATAAAAAATTTCATCAGGCAAGCGTTTACACTTAAAACAGCTACTGAAAATTGTTGCAATTCCACCTGTATGACCACCAATTCTAGGAGAATTAAAAAATGAATAGTCAGGAGGAGAGAGTTCAATCAGGGCTGTAGAATACCAAGACAATGCCATGTTTCTGTCATTAGTAAAAAATCCAACTCATGGGTAGTGCAAAAGTCATTTAAGATGAATGATTTGTTGGACACAGATCTAACATTTATTAGCCCAAATTTAAGAGAGAGAGATTTAGTTCTAGTAAGTGGGTGTATTGGTGAATATTCCAGAGAGAGAAGGTTGACAGAATTATCTCCAGTATCTAGGCTGGCACGGGAGAAGTGGACAGGAGACCAAACAACCAGTATTTTCATCATCAGCAAAATTACGAGGACGACTGGCAGTACAAAATTGAGCGGCGATGAAGATAGCGTCGGCGAAGGGCAATCCCCAAACAGCGACAGAGTTTATAGATTCCTTCTGGTAAAGGCGACGATGTGTTCAACTGAACCAGTTCAGCAGGTGAGTAGCAAAGAACCATTGTAGATAAAAACTTGTAAGGATCCAAAAAACGAGTGAATTCAACATGACGTGCACACTGAAAAAAGACAAAAATTCCGACCAGCACGGAGAAAACACTAAGCCAAGAACTACACATCTTTTCTGACCTAACTAATGTTACATGACCATGAATGGAAACACGTTAGCCTGAACGCCAAAAAACACCCAGAACCACCCTATATTGGGTAGGTAAAGGGCAGACCGGATAAGAATGCCCCAGACCTTTAAGAAACCCAAAAAGGAGTAAACATGTAACAGACTAGAGAGAACATGGAGGCTTACCCACGGGCCGATACGCAACAAGCTGGGGGAACTGATGGGATCAACTGATGGGGTCAATGAAGGACAGTAAAAGGATTACGAGGGAACACCAAAAGTTCGGCTTAGTCTTTGGTACATATGAGATATAATCCCCAGAAACCGGGGGTAGAAAGGCACACCGAGATTAATCCAGAAAAGGAAGCAAAACCATAGGAATAAACATCTGAGAGCAGCAACAGGCACACCAGCCAGGGTGTGTTAACGGTACTCTGAAGTCCTCTTAAACAGGGTGCAAAAAGTTCACAAAGGTTGCAAAATTTACAGAATCCGAATCAGAAAGAGCTTTATTGCCAGGTATGTTTGCACATACAAGGAATTTGTTTTGGTGACAGGAGCATCCAGTACACAGAATAAGCAACAACACAGAGACCATCAAACAATACAAAAAACAGTAACACAGATGATTTAAATAAGGGCCTAGGGGTATATAAATTAAGAAATACAATACAGTAAACATGGGAGTAAAGCTATAGAGAGTAAAGTTATGTGTGTATGTAAATATGTACAAGTAAAAAATAGAAAAGGAAAATAGTCCACAGAGTTTAATCAAAAACGGTATATGAAACACTGTCTACGTCAGCGTTCACTCTACCGGAAGAGTGGACTCGCTGTTCTTTGCAGCAGAATCGTATTAACAAAAATGCACCTACTATCTTCTCCATCTCTGCCAGCGCCATCGCTTCACTGCTGGACAGGTCAGAAGTTAATAGTTTGTCTGCCACCAACAGGTCATTACTAATCCGGCAGTATCAGTTTATAACACCAGTCACTCCGTGTTCAAGTGCTGATCCAACAATTTAAAATACCAAAACTAATCTTTCTTTTACTACATTTTATATATTTTTTCTTTGTTTTGTAGGTGCACATTTTGGTTACAGTATACAATTCAAATTTGTTTACTTTAGTTTTTATTTTAATTCCGTTAACGAAAATGTTATTTCACTAATAGTTTCAGATTTCATGATAGTTTTCGTTTGTGATAATAACCCTGGTTTGGACAACAAATTCTGTAAGGTAGTTACAGATAGCTCCAGGCCCAGATGTACCTCACATGCCCATACCCGACTAGAGATTACGCCAGATCCAGTTAAACATCCTGTGCATCCTCCTGTGAGAGCTTGTAGACTTACTGACCATCCCAGCTCTAGCTCAGGCAATTTCTTCACCAACCAAAGACGGACTACTTGTTGTCACAATAATGCAAACGTCTTGGTTAAGTATGTAACCTCAGTTCCCTGATGGAGGGAACGAGACATTGTGTTGAGAACGACAGATGGGGTTCGCCCTTGAGAACCAATCAACTCTGACTACTATAGAAAAGGCCAATGAAATTTGGCGAATGAAATTTGCATGCCGGTCTCCGCCCCCGGATGTCCGGTATAAAAGGAAGGCGGCATGCAGCATTCATTTACCTCTTGTTCTGAAGAGCCTGAGAGCCTCTCACGACTGCAGTAGAATGCCATACGTGTTTGTGGCATAAGGGACACAACGTCTCGTTCCCTCCATCAGGAAACTGAGGTTACATACGTAACCAAGACGTTCCTTTTCTGTCAGTCTCTCGACGTAGTGCTGTCCTCGGACCAGCACGTGCTTGTCCTGCACGAGAGGCCGCAGCCTGCTCAGTGCAAGTAGCACAGCCCACAACTCTTGGCAATTGATATGCCAGCGCAGGTGGGGGTTCATCCAACGCCCCGCCTGCGTGCCCGTTACACACTGCACCGTACCCCTGCAGGGAGGGGTCCGTCGTCACCACAACTTGCCTTGTGACCTGCCCAGAGGGACCTTAATCCGTCGAAAAGTCATGGAAGACCAGGGGTTATTGTGCGTCGGCAGCAGGGCGTCATCACCATGCGCCTGCTGCCAGTGTGCCACGCCCTCCTCGGAACTCGACTCTGAAGCCAGTGTTGGAGAAACTTTCCATCAACTGAGTCGTGATGAGTGGCGATAGCGACTACATACACATTCAGTGTGGAGGGGAGATGTTAGTCTCCAGTTTCGTAAGCAGGACAACACAATCCTGATCGAGCACCTCAGTGGGTCTCTCCCGTCTCGCGTCATCACCATGCGCCTGCTGCCAGTGTGCCACGCTCTCCTCGGAACTCGACTCTGAAGCCAGTGTTGGAGCGGTCTCATGTGCATCAACCCGAGGGGTATGACCCGGTGAGGACGTCATATGTCCCAGGAGCCTCTGAATTGTTTCAGGGGGACCGCTGTCTGCCTGAAATTTTCCAGGCAGTTCAACACCGGCTGGGCGCGTACTGCAGACAGTTGCGCCAACATGGTGACAGAGTTGAGTTCCATACCGAGAAAGAAAGCTCTGCACTGGGGAGATCTTGCCCTTCCCTTGGTTGACCTGGAGTCCCAATCGATCTAGGTGCCGGAGCACCAGGTCCCTTTGTGTACATAACAGATCTCGCGAGTGTGCCAAGATAGGCCAGTCGTTGAGATAGTTAGTACCCGCACACGTTCCTCCCCTCAGGGAGAAAGGGCGGCTTCCACGATCTTCGTGAAGACCTGTGGAGACAGTGACAGACCGAAAAGGAGGACTCCTTCAGGTCGATTGCCACGAACCAATCCTGACACCTGATAGATGTCAGGACGCGCCTCTGCGTGAGCATCCTGAAGAGCAGCTTGTGAAGGTGCTTTGTTCAGGGTACGCAGACCTCTGGGGCGCAACCCGCCGACTTTCTTGGGAACGATGAAGTGTGGGTTGTAATCCACTGAACATCTTGGTTTTGAGGGAGGAACTCGATGCCTGTTTTGCCAGAAGGTAGGTGACCTCTACCAAAAGTATGTAGGCGTCCCCACCTCTGACAGAGGGAGAGATGATGCCCCGAAACTTGGGAGAGTCTCTGGCGAAATGGATCGAGTAACCAAGACGGACCGTCCGCATTAGCCACCGAGACAGCTGTCGAGCTCCCAGGGACTGTGACAGGGGGACCAAGGGACGGTCTGCCTCTCCATTCCCACAGAGGGTGGTTCGATGGCTGGCGGAGCTAGCCATGTCGCGGGGGGGACCCCGGAGGGAAGATTGACTCTGCTTACTTACCTGCCTGGTGGGACAGCTGCACGCACTGTTGGTTTGAGAGTGGTAGCAGCTGCCGTGTGTGTACGACCCTACGCCTCGCCAGGACGTGAGGACGGGTTTGGCGGAAACATTCCAGTGGAGTGTGCGATCGGCTAGAAGGAACACCCAGAGGAAACAGAAAACTTTTTGTGAGTAAGTGGGTGCCAGGCCCCGAAAAGGGCCCGGCTTTGGTGATGAGGCAGGAGCCGTCCCGTACCGACCGATCAGAGTCGTAGCTGTGAAGGTCGGGCCCGATGTTGTTCTCCCTGGGGTCTTCCAGTCAGTGTCCCTTCTCGTGAGAAGGTTGCTGACAGGGGGGAGGTTTCCCCCTCGACCTCCGCTTCCGGGGTGCCCCCTGTGGGGCCCCAGGAACCGGAGGCGATGTCGAAGGGGTCCTGGGCTGCCGGAAAACAGACATCAGATGTGGCTAATCGCCACTGTCTGCTTCTTCACCGTCAAAAACTGCTGAGCGCAGTCCTCGACGGTGTTACCAAAAACCCACCCTGCGAGACGGGTGCATTAAGAAAGCGGACTTTCTCTGTGTCAGTCATCTGCGCAAGGGTCAGCCGGGGGTGTCTCTCCTGGACCACTACAGTTCTTGAGATTTTTTTCTTTTTAATATACCTTTGATACTATGGTGGAGCAAAACCACTCAAACTCAGACTTTTTTCTTGACTACCACCATTTAATTTCAAATAATGTCACAGATTTGTCAAAATGTTAGTATAAGTAATACTGTTGTAATTGGCTCATATGTAACTTGATAGTGTCCAAAGACTACAGTTGAAAGAAAAAGTATGTGAACCCTTTGGGCTTACTTGGATTTCTTCATAAATTGGTCATAAAATGTGTTCTGATCTTCATCTAAGTCACAACAATAGAGAAACACAGTCTGCTTAAACTAATACCGCACAAACATTATACGTTTTCATGTTTTTATTGAACACAACATGTAAACATTCATAGTGCAGGGTGGAAAAAGTATGTGAACCTTTGGGTTTAATAACTGGTTGACCCTCCTTTGGCAGCAATAACCTCAACCAAACGTTTCCTATAGTTGCAGATCAGACCTGCACAACGGTCAGGAGAAATTTTGGACCATTCCTCTTTACAAAAGTGTTTCAGTTCAGCAATATTCTTGGGATGTCTGGTGTGAATCGCTCTCTTGAGGTCATGCCACAGCATCTCAATCGGGTTGAGGTCAGGACTCTGACTGGGCCACTCCAGAAGGCGTATTTTCTTCTGTTGAAGTCATTCTGTTGTTGATTTACTTCTATGCTTTGGGTCGTTGTCCTGTTGCATCGTCCATCCTCTGTTAAGCTTCAATTGGCGGACAGATGGTCTTAAGTTTTCCTGCAAAATGTCTTGATAAACTTTGGAATTCATTTTTCCATCGATGACAGTAATCCGTCCAGGGCCTGAGGCAGCAAAGCAGCCCCAAACCATGATGCCCCCTCCACCATATTTCACAGTTGGGATGAGGTTTTGATGTTGGTGTGCTGTGCCTTTTGTTCTCCACACATAGCGTTGTGTGTTCTTTCCAAACAACTCAATTTTGGTTTCATCTGTCCACAGAATGTTTTGCCAGTAGTGCTGTGAAACATCCAGGTGCTCTTTTGCAAACTTCAAACGTGCTGCAATCTTTTTTTTGGACAGCAGTGGCTTCCTCCGTGGTGTCCTCCCATGAAGTCCATTCTTGTTTAATGTTTTCATTATTGTAGATTTGTCAACAAAAATGTTAGCATGTGCCAGAGATTTCTGTAAGTGTTTAGCTGACACTCTAGGATTCTTCTTCACCTCATTGAGCATTCTGCGCTTGTGCTCTTGCAGTCATCTTTACAGGACGACCACGCCTAGGAGTGTAGCAACAGTGCTGAACTTTCTCCATTTGTAGACAATCTGTCTTACCGTGGACACATGGACATCAAGGCTTTTAGATATACTTTTGTAGCCCTTTCCAGCTTTATGTAAGTCAACAATTCTTGATCGTAGGTCTTCTGAGAGCTCTTTTGTGCGAGGCATGGTTCACATCAGACAACGCTTCTTCAGAACAGCAAACTCAAAACTGGTGTGTGTTTTTATTGGACAGGCCAGCTTTAATCAACACATCCAATCTCATCACATTGATTGGACCTCAGGTTGGCTGACTCCTGGCTCCAATTAGCTCTTGGAGAAGTCATTAGCCTAGGGTTTCACATACTTTTTCCACCCTGCACTATGAATGTTTACATGTTGTGTTCAATAAAAACATGAAAACGTATAATGTTTGTGCGGTATTAGTTTAAGCAGACTGTGTTTCTCTATTGTTGTGACTTAGATGAAGATCAGAACACATTTTATGATCAATTTATGAAGAAATCCAAGTAAGCCCAAAGGGTTCACATACTTTTTCTTTCAACTGTATTATTTTCCCTAAACAACATATGGGCACTGGCTAGTGTCATTTGCTAGCTCATCTTTTTGATCACTTTTTTGTTTTGTTACATCTAAAATGTGAATGTCAATAAAAAAGTGAAACCATTTGGTCTAACTGTTGTTTTTTACGTGTTGCGGTTAGATCCCTTACAGGAATAAAATAATTCATGAATATGATTTAAAAACCATTTGGTTTATCATTAAAATACCTAAATATGATGCATTTTAATTAAATAGTTTATTATGTAGGAAATACATAATCCCAGTTTTAATGAATTTGAAACACATTTGATTTATTAATATTATTACATAAATCTTATTCATACTTGTTTCATTTACATATGTCTTATAAATTTGTATCACATAAAGATTATTACTTAATTTAGGTAAAAAAATATGTAATCCATAATTTTATATGCAATCAAAATACATAAATCTTAATTATTAGAGACAAATATTTTTTGAATGCAAGACCCTTCTCCATCGATGGCTCCGTGTGGACAGGAGGTCAGCTCAAGTTAGAGATCTGGTGGTTCCAAACCTCTTTCATGAAGGATTAATGGCAGCTACATGCATCTGTCAACCTTCAATACAACAGATTGTTTTCAGAAGTCTTCCCCAGATCTGTGTCTTGATATGATCCTGTCTCAGAGCTCTACTGGCAGCTCTTTTGACAGCATGTCTTGGTTTTTACTTTGATATGCATTTTCAGCTGTTGCACCTTTTATTGAGAGGTTTTTGTCCTTATTCAACTGAATTTGCCACAGGTAAACTAACTTTCAAGTGTCTCAGAAATAGGGATGCACCGATCCGATACTCTGGATCTCAGCTAAAAAGACCTGGATCGGGTATCGGACTGACGGGTTCTCTTCAGTCCGATCCGTTGCGATACCCGTGGATGTTACTCTAAAGCTTCATAAAGGACTAACTATCAGGAAATTACCATAAACGTTGTCAGGCACTGTTTTCGATGTCATGTATTTCGATAGCTTTATGCGAGGAATAAACCAATATAGCATAATTAAAAAACTCTGACCTCCGCTGGTGCGGTCACCTGTCGATCTCAATCCAGCATGCGTGTGTCCGGGAACAGTCAGGACGTTACTCGTTCAAAAGTTTTCAATATTCTTCATAATCACTAGATAATAGACTGTGGTTTTGTTTAAAATGCATTTTGCCGGAGACTGTACTCGCTGAGTGTAACGTTATTAGATTCAAGCACTAGAAGCGGTCTATGTTATGCGTCATTCATACATAACTTTAAACTTTAGGATGGATTCAATGTTCTATGATTTAAACACATAACATATCTCTTCTCTTTGTGTTATAACTGTTTTGAACTTGGGAAGCAAAGATCCCCGCGACAACAGGATCATCTCTATCCGGGATGCTCGTGAGTGAAGCGGGTGCATTAAGCGCATCATTCTGCGTCCAAAGTATTTTTTTTACTTAAAGTAGTTTAAGATAAGGCAACAACATAACAAAAAGTGAATAAAATGAAGGGGGATGAATAGTTTTGCAAGCCACTGTATAATTGAGTCCCTAATGCATCTAGAAACATAGAAAACGTGAAAAAGAAGAACCCAGTAACTTTGTTGTTGTGAGCCTTTTTCTGCAAGCATGTAAGAAATCGAGCTGATCAGATTTCACACCCCTTGTGACATAGAAAGGGGTTCATATGATAATATAACCGCCCATTAATCTGCATGTTTACACACACTGCATAGCCGTGGCATGCACTACACCAGTGTTGTTTACACAACCATGGAGTGTTTTTAAGCAAAATATATTACAGACTTTTCATGGAGACCTCGATAAATCATGTCAACTTGTTAAAAATGTTCATCCGATGAGCCCTTTAAAAACAATTTTAATGTTTGCTCTGTAAACAAAACAAATAACTTCAATTATATATTAATATACCTGACAAATTTCAAACATATGCCTACAGATCAAAATGTTTTAAGATCATGTAAAATATTTTAAACCTATGTGTAGGGTTGAGATATTATACATCAGGACCTTTCAGCCTGCACCTTTCATGACCCAAACACGTCATTTCATGGAAAACATGATTTACTGTACATAAGACGGCTTCACTTAACATTCATACTCAAACTATTGAAACACACACACTCACCTGCATATCAGACCTAGTAAAGCTGCAGGAAGACACATAGTTGGTGTGCATTGCCACAGATTTCCTCTTAGCAGCCAAATTCTCGTTTTTATCCAAAGAGAGAGGATAGACTGAGCATTTATTATCCAGACCACTAAGAGAATGAGAAAGAGAGAGAGCAAAGAATGTTAGATTTTCAGTAGTTGACATTACTCTCGTCTTACATCTCAGTGTGTCTACTTCTATCTTAAGGCACAGTATAGCTGTTTCAGCGCTATAGGTTGCAAAACAATAACTAATCGTAGCTTGATGACGATTTGAAGAAGCGTGAAATGGTGGGATTTGTGGTCTTCACTTCCACTGATGATGGAAATCCATCTGAAGAGACTTACACTGTCATGGATGGCACACCGCTCCCACAAACAATCAGCAAACTGCTCATAGACACCGCCAAGTGTGCCTTATAAGCAGACCAACACTACATACTACAACAAATACTTCTGCCTTCATTCATGAGCCTCACTAATTTGTCATGCACAGATCCATCAGCATTTACGGTCAACTAAAATATTACTAAGACACCATTTATCATTTGTTATATTTTTCTACTAGTGGGTCCAGTATACTATAGTTCATTTATGTGTTTTGAAGATAGCAAAATAAAGTAAACTGGGACAAAATATACCCAAACATTCTTCGTACAGTGGACTACCAGTAAAACTGATCAAACTTTGGGACTAAATTATTCAGACACTTTGAAGTGTTTTTTCTTTAACTGTTAATGTGACCTTTTTACACACCAGACTGATCAAAAGAAGCTTTGCTTGGTTGCCCTAAATTTACTAAACTATGGCCAATAATCATGTGATTATGAGAGTAGTTGAAGGTGTCTGAATAAATGTTGGTTTGACTGTATCACGAGAGTGACTCAACAGTAGTACTTTAAAAGCGCTCTCGATCAGCCAGCACAACACTGATGCAGTCCGAACCACATGATTTCTGAGAGCGGAAACCAATGATACCCAGACATGATGACAGGTGACCCTATAAATGCTGGTTTAATTTCTGTGGATTCAACAAAATAATACAGTATAAGGGGCCGATCACATAGAAAGCATTTATTGCCATAGATGCGCCTTCTCCCATTGTCCAATCTAATGAAAGGAGAGGTGGGCCTTCCGGTGTGGTGACGGAACTATACAGTTGATTGAATTGTCTGGAGACTGAATGATGAAGGAGAAACTTATGTTGGCTGACGCCGGTTAATCGAACAAGGTTTAGCAAGCGCCCTCTGCTTGTACCTGTTCAAAGTTTTTGATAATATGACAGTTAAAAGCAACTAGAGCTTTAATCCTTGACTGACAGGACAGATGTTCCGGTGGATACCTAGCAACATAAAAACCCACTCCGCACTGCCCCTTTACAAAGAGTCAACCAAAAGGGCAGCGGCGCGCCTCATGCTTTCAAACATGAAGAGCCAGTTCTATGTGATCGCCCCCTAATAAGCTAAATATATAATATAGTACTAGTTAAAACATTGTTGACCTTTAATAGCTAAATCATGGAAATTCAGACCTACCCACACGCCACAGCACAGCCAGAAGGGGAGTAAGCACACGCCATCACCCACGTGCAAGGCATAGTAACTACATGCTCCTGTTCAACACACATCACAATTACTCCTAAGGAATGTGACCAGCATGACAGAAGAAACAACGTGCAGATATAACAGATGAGGCAACAATGACATGCTTAAGAAACAGTTAGGAAAATATAATTCCTGTGATTATCATTGACAGGGCACTGAAGCAGCCAGTTACTGGAGATCACTTGGCCGCACGTCTCTATCGGCCGATAATCAGATCTGTGACTCAATTGGCACTCATTACATTTGGTCAATCTCACGGACCGTCTCACATTAAAATGTTTCAGTTTGTTTGTCTCTTTGGTCACGTGTTGGACAATGAATTATATCGAAGTTGCAAGGGTGTTGTTTTCATCAAGACATTGATCACTGTAAAGTTAATGTGTATTGTGCTTGTTTATCTTATTCTATATTTACACAATTCATCACCCTGGATTTATAAGGTTCTATCTGCATTCTTAGTAGTAACACTTTATTAAGCTTCGTAGATTTTGCAAAAATGAGAGGAGGAACAAATCTCTTTTAAACTGTAATTGTCAAAAATGAAACTGTAAAACAGGTATATTATCAAAATCATCTCAAATTTGTAAATAGGGATTTTTAGACCAGATGAAATACAGACAAAATAAAATCACTTTCTGCTTGGAATTATAAGCTTCTATCTGAAGCAATTCATTTGAAGCAACACAAACAGTTAACTTGTCATTGATTTGAAAAGATCAAATTGGTGTTTTAATTGGTGTTGAGATGTTTAAAAAAAGTTACATTTAATGCTTTATTATTATTATTTCTTATATTATGTTACATTATCCTATTATATTTAATTATAAATATATAAATTCTTATTTCATATTTTAGGACGGATAACTTTTTGTCTTGTTCAGGTAAAGCATAAAAGGAAGTGCTAAATATTTTGTTTAGTTCAGATGTTCATTTTAGGTAGGAACCGGGACTTTATTCCACAGAAAGCGGGATAGATGAAATGACATTCTCTCTAAAGATACACTCAGCAGAAATAAAACTCTAATGTTGTTTGTTGTAATTAAAGCTGTCTTCATATGAATAATTCCAACTTCTTAAGTCATGAAGGTGGTTTTGTTCAGGTGCTTGCTTGTCACCATAACCAGCTGGAGTCTCCTCTCAGGTCCACTAGAGGGCACTCTCCACATCACCTGGACTATCCGTTCACTTTCCAATTCCCATAACCCATTTCTGGACGTATTAATTTACCATTGCATTCAGCTGTGTCTCAATAGCCTTATTACCTCTCACTAAATAAACCCTTTTAATTCAGTCTGTCTTGTCTTTATTATTGTATAGATATTAGTGATGGGAGAAACAAAGCTTTTCGAAGCTTTGAATCAATTTCTTTGCAAAATGATTCAGGTTTTCGAAGCGCTTGAAAAAACACATGCTGGCGCCACCTACTGGTGAAAATGTTGCGAAAGCATCAAGATCTCAGGCCAAACTCAATGACAGATTATACAAACATTGCTAACGTTTTCTTAAAATTGTAAGGTTTTAAAATAAATTTGAAATCTATCATTAAATATTAGTGTATGCATTTTGTGTTTAATTGTATTTAATTATAATCATCAGAACATTAACACAATTAGGATAACCATCACTTTCCCCTTTAACAATGCACTTATTTGTCTTTAAGGCTGTCTAGCCAAATTAGTAGTTAAAGTTAAGATCGTGTTATACATCTGGAAAAGGGCAATGAAAGAATTTTTTTAATGTTTTACAAAGTTAGCTTTATCTTAATTAATTGTAAGAACTCAACAAGATGTTTCACATTTATTTAAGACCACACAGAAATTATGTTTGACAAAAATTAAGCTGTGATAAGAGTACAACAAGACAGAAGCATTATTATATATTTTATTTTAGAAAATACGGTTTTGCAATGTTTAAGCAATTAAAGTTAATGATTCACTTTTTACAACACAACCTCTTTTCGAAAATCCCCATCGGGCAATTCCGTGAAAATGTCAACCTTACCACAAAAAAATCTAAGTTTTTACCAGGGTTTTTTTCTTGTGGTAACGGCACAGAATTTAACATTTGGTGGTTCGGACACCCATGTGAGATCTCTCTTCAAATTTGTAAAACATTTGTTATATTTTTATTGCATGATTTCTCATAGTCAGGAAAGAGCCATTTTCAGGATTGTCACAACATATTCCTCATAAATTGACACATGAAAATGAATATAAAGTAACTATTTTATTTTCTATGAAGAGGCATCCCTTCTCCATTCATTTGGTATTATTGCTTCAGGTTGTGCATTTTATTTCACAGAAATCCTACAAAGTTTGTCGTCTCCTAAAAACCATGTCCTTTTTCCATAATGCATGTTTATTTCCCTTTTTTTAAATATATATTTTTCTTCCATAGACTGACTTATTTTGAGGGTTAGACTCTATCGACAATGGTTAATTAAAATATAAACAGATGGTTCAATATAATCCTAACAAATTCATTCTCTGAGCATTTTTATGTCCTGTCCATAACGCTGGAATTGCCTCATCTCGCCCCTGAAGCCTCATCCTCCAGCACTGAAAAGGGCCGTCTCTTTGATCATGTCCACTAAAGCCTCAAAAATCCCCTTTGGCCTAGCTAAAAATACATTAGAAATGATTAATGTTCACTGAGTGTATTTTGTAAATATTTATAGTGTGCAGTTTTAAGGATTTGAGAGGTTAACATTTCTTTAATCACATCAAAATGTGTTCTTGATCACTTTTGTCTGTAAGATGTCCAGAAGAGTAAGTGTGGAGCACTTTTTACATGCTCGGTCTATGAATCTCCATCAGATGTATGCCAATCCAATAAATCACAGTGTTGGGAGTGCAATTGTTTTAACATTAATGAAATGGTGTGATGTGGATCACAAATCATACACCTAAAAAACTTCACTCCATTTATCTGTGATATTATTTGTTTAAAAGCCAAGTGATCAGTTTTGCATGCTCAGTCTTTGCATACTCAGTCTCAGTCAGTTTTTCTCTAGATTTCATGACAGGCAGTATTAGGACATCTTAAGATGATAACTGAAAAAAAATTCTACAAACATAATTGATTAATTTGTGGTTTATTTTAAATATACATAGTAAAACTTGACAACTATTTGTAAAAACCATAGTAGACACCTGTTTATATGTTCAACTTCAAATCAACACCCCCTAGTGGTGAAACATGGGAGTTACGAAACCGTTTTGAAACAGTAATGACATAACGAAACCTCGTTTCCTAAAGTCACATGACTTGGCCAGTTTAATACGCACTCTGAAGCACTGATTCAAAACAAAAGATTTGCTTTGCCCTTTGGATTTATATGCCCTGTGTGGATTGATTGCCTGTGTTTGGATTATTTATTTCATGGATTATCAATTTGGATTACTTCTTGAATAAAGGTGCATTTTTATTCTCAACCCATAAATCTCTGAGCAGTGCGGGACTAAATATAGTAATAGTTCCGTTTCTGTCGGTCTCTCAACGTTGTGTCGAGAACGACAGATGGGGTTTGCCTATGAGAACCAATCAACTCTTACTACTATAGAAAAGGCCAGGAGGGTCGAGCTCGGGAGAAAGCAGAAGTGATGTCAGCATTGCTAACTGGGGGATACGTGGTTCCTGTGGTCGGAGCGCGGTGCAAACCGCGCCCACCCCGGGTGCCATTTTTTCCCGAAGGTGCATGAGGAGCTGTGTGAAACTTGTAGCGCTCCACTCCCCGCCTGCTCCAGTCAACCAGCTCCGGCTCCCTTACTTCCCTCGATGGTGGGGCAGTCAAAGGCTACGTCAAGATCCCCCGGCTGGAATTTGCGGCTGCGTTGCACCTGTGCCCAGGCTGCCACCTGGGGGAATCGGCCATGCCTACCGTCCAAGGCGTGTAGGACTTCGGCATCACTGGTGTTGAAGGCTTGCGCTGCCGCGGGCCAGGCTGCCTCCTCTCTCTACGCCTCCACCCCATCAGCAACCTTCTCGCAAGAAGTAACACTGATGGAAAGACCCCAGGGAGAACAGCATCGGGCCTGACCTTCACAGCCACGGCTCTGATCGGTCGGTACGTGACGGCTGTTGCCTCGTCACCAAAGCTGGACCCATTTCAGGGCCTGGTGCCCACTTGCTCACAGAGTTTTCCCGTTCTCCCCGGGAGTACTTGCAGCCGATCGCACACTCCACTGGACTGTGCCCGGCAACCCGACCTCACGCCCTGGCAAGGCGTAGGGTCGTACACACACGACAGCTGCCACCACTCTCAAACCGACAGTGCGTGCAGCTGTCCCGCCAGGCAGGCAAAAATGCGGAGCCAACCTTCCCTCCAGGGACCCCCCGCGACATATGGCTAGCTCCGCCAGCCGACGAACCACCCCCCATGGGAATGGTGAAGCAGACCGTCCCCTTGGTCCCCCTGTCACAGTCCCTGGGAGCTCGAGAGCTGCCCACACTGTCTCGGTGGCTAATGAGGACGGTCCATCTTGGTTCCTCGATCCAGTTCACCAGAGACTCTCCCAAGTTTCGGGGCATCATCTCTACCTCTGTCAGAGGCAGGGACGCCTACATACTTCGGGTAGAGGTCACAACCCTTCGGGCGAAACAGGCATCAAGTTCGTCCCTCAAAACCAAGATGTTCAGTGGGTTACAGCCCGCACTGCGCCTCCACCTGGACCGCACGCAGAGCTCAGAAGCTCTGACCAGCTCCTTGTCTGAGTTGGAGGACAGCAGAAGGGGAAGGCTGTCTCCAAGCAGAGGCTGGCGCACTGGGTCGTTGATGCCGTTACGACGGCATACCGATCTCAGAATCTCCCATGCCCATTGGCAGTGAGGGCTTACTCCACACGGGGTATAGCCACCTCCTGGGCACTGGCCAGAATCACCTCTGTAGAAGACATCTGTAGAGCTGCGGGATGGGCTACGCCCAAACAAGGCTTCGCAAGGGTTAACAACCTTTGCATAAATCTGGTGTCAGCCCACGTCCTGCGTGGCGACATGTAGGACTGGCATCCGGGGGGGGCATATGCCTGCGAAAGCACCTTTCCACCCTCCAGTAGGTTGGGTCAGTGTGCTATCTACCTCTCTTCTTACCCAAACATATGGCTAAGAACAGGTATCTCACCAACCTTCCTTCTTACCCAAACACTGGTTAAGGACAGGCATTCCATCCATCACTAAGCAAGCACCCCCTGGGGGTTGACTGGGCAGAGCAGCCTTCCCCCTCAGGCCGGGACACCATATGAACTATCACAGATAGCTCTAACCGGACCTAGTGCTACCGGACGTTTGTAACACGACCTCCGTGGGCTGTTCCGTCCGATTTATCCTCATAAAATGGTTCCGAGGACCATGATCTTCCCCAGTTGGACCACCACCTCGTGGTTAACTACTCAGCCAGCACGTTCCATGCGTTCTCCTCCAAGGACGAGACCGTACCTATGTCTATCGTATTCCTCCCCACGGGTAGGAGGTGGCCTCTGCAGCGCATCCCTAATTAAGGAAGTTGCGCTTACCCGATGTAAACCCAAGCCGGACGGCCTCTCGCCAGTAGAGAGCTAAGGCCTCCGTCCGTGAAAGGTTACCGGTCAGGGCTGTACCCATCTTTCTCCAAGAAAGCTCTGGAACCCCCCGACCACCACACTGGAAGGTTACAGTTTCGCGAAAGCTTCGAGATGACACGCCCAGGCCTGTTACCATCGCTTCGCTTGAGATTGTAACGCGATACCGCGTTGTGGCGTTTTCCATGGGCAACCCCATCTGTCGTTCTCGACACAACATCGAGAGACCGACAGAAAGGGAACGTCTTGGTTACGCAAGTAACCTCAGTTCCCTGATGGAGGGAACGAGACGTTGTTTCCCTTATGCCACAACATGTATCGTATTCTGATGCAGTCGTGAGAGGCTCTATGGCTCTTCAGAATAAGAGGTGAATGAATGCCCGGTGGCGGAGACCGGCATGCAGATTTCATTCGCCAAATTTCATTGGCCCTTTCTATAGTAGTCAGAGTTGATTGGTTCTCAAGGGCGAATCCCATCTGTCGTTCTCGACACAACGTCTTGTTCCCTCCATCAGGGAACTGAGGTTACATACGTAACCAAGACATTTTCAGCCATACTGTAAAGTTTTACCACATATTGGTGAAATACATTCTGTTTTTGCTGTGTATAAAACATACAATATGTTTCAAAGTTTATTCATATAAACACCAATTACGTACAGTTGTGCTCATAAATTTACACACCCCTTGCAGAATCTGGAAAAAACTTATTTTTCTCTGATTCTTAAGACAGTATGATGTTACCTAAACAATCAATGAGAGTTTTTATGTTGAGTCATAGTTGTTTAAGGGTTTCTTGTGTGTCCATAAAATATCTCAATAAAACTACTGAGGGATTTGAATGTCCATTTTCACACTTAGACAGTTCACCAGGAATGGTGTGGGTTTGTGGTGAAACTGCATATTACCATTTAGATGCAGGGGAATGGAAAGGTTGTTGTTATGCTGCTATTTTGTCCACAGGAACTAGCATAATGGAAAAGACAAATCTGGCCACATCTTTGAATAGACATAAAAGGGAAGTAAAACTGCCAAATTATTATGCAGGCCATAAGATAAGTGATCCATGGACTACTCCTTGGGAAAACGTGGGATGGTCCCTAGCAGGTTTGTTTACAGGAACCGGTACTACTGTTGCTCTGAACAAAATTAATGGTCTGGCATGGCAAGTTCTTTCTTTGGAAAATGACACAGCACAAGCTTTAAACTTAATCTCTAACGAATTAAAGAAAATGAGAGTTGCCGTCGTGCAACATAGACTTGCTTTGGATATATTAACAGCAGAGAAAGGAGGAGTGTGCAAAATGCTAGGAGTATCTTGTTGTTTTTCAATTCCAGATTATGCAGACAATGTCACCGACGTTGTGAAGCACATGAGAGAATCAGTTCGTGAACCCACACCGGTAGATGCAACATGGTTTCAATGGTTGGACAGCCTATCCGGGGGATGGGGATATTGGAAAACCGGTAAAGTAATTCCAGTTGTGATGACCATCTTAGCCTTGTTATTATTTTTGCCATGCATGTTGCAGTGTGTGGTCGGATGTGTTAAAAGATCTGTTACTTCCTTTACAACCAAAGGAACCGATCGAATGATGTTAGCGAAAAGAACGACTGACGTCAACCAGGCTATGCTGGTTAGACGCACATCTAAAGGTTATCGTCCGAAAGATCAGAATCAAACTTGGGGATCCATATTTGATCATAACAGCGATACGGACGAGGATGATAATGATTGTGTTCAAACACAGGAGTTAGAACCAGAACCAATACCGGTGATAGAAGAACCAAGAAATGTTGATGGACGTGACAATGTAATGGAAGGAGATAATGGGCTTGACGATTCGGTAATTGAGATTGGCACAGTAGATGATGAAGAGTAGATATAATTATGTTTATGTTTTCGTTTTTATTGAGGGTGATTGGTGTTGTTATGTTTTTATTACAAATCAGTCCGATTGATCTTTTACCTCAAAGAGCAGCTTGCAAACCAGAAAACCACATAAAAATACGCATATGCAACTATCCTTTTATTAAAAAATTTGTGTTAACCTTTTGATTAACCTTTTGTACTACTCTATATATATTTGTTCTTTAAAGGGACACAGGACGGCTTGTAAGACCGTTGGTCTGAAAGTGGCCATTGTGAGAATCTGGATTTCGTCCTGTCCTCCACAAATACTGCATCTGTGTTTATTCCAATATACATCATATGTATTCTTATTATTCACTTCTATTCATAATATTTGCTCCTTACTTTCTTGTTGTTTAACCTCGTTGAAAGTTGTATTATGTCTTATGCTGTCTTATGTTGATATAAGCATCTGTTGTTCTCCATATCAAGGTTCCTAATGATGTCTATGGACGATTGTTTTGTTATTGTAATATTAAATATGTAATCATATCTGATTGTTCAGGAGGAAAGACTAAACAGAAAGTCTGGTGATTTTCCACTGTTTTGGTGGTTTTATATGACGCCTCCTGAGGCAAACTTATAAGTATTAGTCCTAAAATAATAAACTTTGGACTCTGATTGAACAAGCACTTGTGTCTGTGTCAAACTTTGTCTCCAGGATCCTGAATACTCTGTGTGTTCCGTCGACTAGACTCTTCAACCGTAGAATATTGTTTAGACAAGGGGACAGAAGAAGTTTACATTCTTTCAATGAGTCATTAGACTGTCCACTGATCTTAAGAAAAATTATCCAGGTCCTCCACAATCTTTGCTTTTTCAGAATTTCTGGATATTTGACTGATGTCCAGCAGTAACTGTATGATGTTGAGATTCATCTTTTTACATTGAGGACAATCAAGAGACTCTTACACAACTATTACAATAGATAGAAACATTCAGTGCTGCCCAAGTCAACACCATTCATTTAAAGTCAGGTGGGTGTAAACCTCTGAAAATAGTTTTGGTGTAAAAAAAACTATATATAATTTCCTGAAAAACATTTATGTATTTTTTATTATTCTGAAGGACATTAGTGAATGAAAAAATAAGATGTATAAATGAAACAATAACAATTTACACCAAAACCATTTTCATAGGTTTTACACCCACCTAACTTTAAATGAATTGTGTTGACTTTATAATAGTTGTGTAAGAGTCTCTTGATTGTCCTCCATGTAAACAGAGGATTCTCAACATCACAATCTCAACAGTTACTGCTGCACATGATTCAAATATCCAAAATTCTGAAAAAGCAAAGATTGTGGAGAACTCTGTGTGATTGTTTTGAAGATCAGTGGACAGTCTAATGACTCATGACACACAAGAAACCCTTAAACAACTATGACTAAACATAAAAACTCTCATTGATTGTTTAGGTAACATCATTCTGTATTAAGAATCAGGGGCGTCTAAACTTTTGCACTGGGATATTTTGAGAAATTCTATTATTATTCTTTAGTGTGAACTTTATGTTAACATTTCTTTAGTGAAATAACTTGCACAGGGCAGGACTAAATTGAAAATAAACCTTCATTTTCAAAATTCCACTTATTCTTACAAATATTTAATCTTTTCCCAGATTCTGCAAAAGGTGTGTAAACTTTTGAGCACAACTGTAAATATGTCCTCATTTAATGACAAGACAACGCAATGAAGCTGTGGCGTAAAAAAACTAATGAAGCACATCTGTCACTTCTCCGATGCGCCATGTTTGAAGTTCAAACCCTGGCCACATGGGGAGATTCGGTATCAAATTGATTTCCCAACTTCCCAGTGGGAAACGTGACATCATAGGACGTTCATGTGCAATTTTTACCACGGAAATTTAGAAACTTTTTTCCGATAATTCCAAGAGCATGTGAAGGGAGCATAAGACCACATCAATTAATTCAATTGTTGACTTTTTGATCTTTAAGGCTTAATATTGTAATTTTAAGACGATTTAAGATTTAATTTGAAAAAAATTGTATTTGGTCCTCTTGTGAGTATTCAAAGTGCTGATAAACTCACAAACAGAACCTTAGAGAAACAAGTTAGAGTTTGACCAGCTAGAACCTCTTATAACAAAAGTCTTACAGAACTTAATTTACAGAAAACCATCACAGACTAGGGAAATGTGAATATATTCAGAGCCTTTTAATTCTAAGGTGCTGAATTATAATAAATAATAATATAAACAAGGCAGCAGCTTTATCAGAAATATTTGTCAGTCATCAATGAGTCATTCATCAAGAGACTTTTTTTCGATTCTAACGAATTGGTTTCATGATTCACTGACTCAGTTAAAATGTTCTACCAACAACTTGTCCTCTTAGTTTAACATTTAAAGTAAGCCTTACATTTCCCTTTCTGAACTTTGCTGTATAAATAAATATGTTGCACATTTGAATTCATTTCCACATGAAAAATGGTATTGTCTACTTTAGCATTCTGTACCAAACGTCTTACCAATTACTATAGTCAATACCACAAAACAGTGTTGTGAACAGTATAATACAGTTCACTATAGTAAATACAAAGTGTTTCATTTAGATGTGGTTTATTGTGTAGATTTTGATCATGAACACGGCACAGTATGGTGATACTTCAGCTGGTATAGTATCGGAAGAGGTATTTATGTTATCGTGACAACCCTACTCACAATGTGGAGACAGCATAAAAATGATTCAAACATAAACAGCAACAATCTACAAACATGGACAAAAACTAATGATTACTTCTGATAATCTCTCTCTCTCTCTCTTTAGCATGCATTTAAAACCCATGTACATGCAACTTTATTCAAATTTTCACACGTGAAATTCTGTACAACAGCATTTATTTTAGTGGTGGGCCGTTAACGGCAACGCAGTGAGACTTTTATCGCGCGATAAAAAAAATGTCGCCGTTAATCTATTCTCAAAGTTGGGTTGGGAGCTGGGTCTATACTACGCAAGCTATGATGACTTTCACCTTGATATTTTAGCGCGGATGTATACCAGCTTAACTGCACTGTACGGGGCGAGAACGAGATTTTTCAACTCGCGTGATTCGCGTCATTCGCGGAAGCAGAAGCCGCCTCATCATCTCATAACCAGGGCTTCATTCGCGCAGCAAGTAGGTCTATTGGCTCTTTGCATTAACATATAAATCACTCGCGCTTGACACGCCATTCGAGTTTGGTCTGAACACAACATAACGTTACTGTGAAATTACCGCATCAAACGTGACGTGCTAACATAGATGCAGCTATGAAGCCGCCGGGTTTGCTTCAGGGAATATTAATTTTTAAGAAGCTTCCCAATAGAAACATCGACAAGACTAAGGTTGTTGGCACCTTGTGAATGCGGAATTGGTTTAAAAAAAACACTTTCTCTCAACAGGTAGTGGTCTAGTTTCTCTCAACAGGTAGTGGTCTAGCTTTAGTTGAAACCAGTAACTTTGTATTGAGATCTAATGTATTATGGCTCCTGTATGACATATCGCTTGTTGCTCCCTCACTCTTTGTAAGTCGCTCTGGATAAAAGCATCTGCTAAATGACTAAATGTAAATGTACTGTAGGAGCTCTTCCAGTCTCAAGTACCACCTAAACGCAAATCATCCCTTAGCTAATGCGAAAGTAAACACAAGTTCATCTTATTGAACATAATTTAATTTTCATCACCAATTATCATAGTAGAACAGCTCTCTCAAGCAGTTTGTGATGTATTTTGGAAACAGGAGATGAGCCCCTGGTCTAATGCGCCACCTGGCTTGAGAAACCCGTTCTCAAAGAATTACTTTTAGTCATTATTTGGGTAGCACACATATTCTGAATGCCTTCGGCAGAATTCAAATGAGCCATTTTAATCTAGATTAATCTAGATTAATTCCAAGATTAATCTAGATTAATCTAGATTAAAAAAATTAATCTATGCCCACCACTAATTTATTTACGCTTGGCTGATGTTAAATGTTGTGCAGGATTCGTTTTTTCTTAATACCTCAGATTTCCATCAGAGTGCATTACAACTGTAAAACCCGCAGATTAAGCTGCACAGAAAAAACATTTATCTATTTACATACAGAAAAGTATAGTGACAGATATTGAAATATTTACCTTATTTGTTGTGTATGCATCCCACACAATGACTTTTCCATCCTACAGGAGAAATGATAAAATGGCTTGAGAACTAATGAACTATGGCTTCTAACCCTTCAGGACAACACACAACATGTAAAAAGCAATTTCTTGTTCTTCATCCATGAAAAGTAAGAAGTGGTCAAGCAGTATGAGTAATGTTACCTGAGAGGAGCTGACCATTCTTCTCTTGTCCAGGCACCAGTCCATACACAGCACTTTATTCCCGTGTCCCTTTAAAGTTCTCCTCGTCTTCATGACAAGCTGACCTAGAGTCTCTATCTTCTCTGCCACCTGATTCACTACAGCCAGACAGATATATCACCCAAAAATGAAAAGTCAATCATCATTCACTCACCCTCTTGTCATTTCAAACCTGTGTGACTTTCTTTCTTCCGCAGAACACAAAAGAAGATATTTTGAAGAATGTTGTTAACTGGACCCCATTCACTTGCATTGGTTTTGTGTCTGCACAATATAAGTCAATGTGTGCTGGCATTGTTCGGTTACCGACTTTCTTTAAAATATCTTCTTCTGTGTTCTGCTGGATGATGACAGAATTGTCCTTTTTTATTTTGCGTGTGGTATTTCAGATTATTGATAAGGCAGCTTTTTAGATCTCTGACATTTACAACTTTATAAAATATTGACATAGATTTTAAATAAAATGGTAAATCAGAGTAAAAATCTTAAAAAAGATCTTAAAGTTCACTTAATACTCCCCCTCTCATTCTCCTTCTGCTACTAGTCAGAGCCGTTGAAAGTTGTGACACTCCCGTAGACGTTCAAATGCATGAGTAACTCGTGTCATGATGGGCTCTAGTTCCTAACATTGCATTGAAGCCCCTTTATTTCAGTGTTCCCAAACACATTCCCTGATAAGTTGATGAAATACATCTCTGTTAAACTGGTGTTTTTTTATTAGGATGTTTTGGGAAAAAACTGTTTTCTTAAATAAAAATGCCTTTGTGTGTTTGTATATGTGATTGAATGAGTTTCTATGAAGACTGCTCATTAAATGAAAATGTTATCTACACTCTCCCTGTATAAATGATGTAATAAAATGTCTGAATGACTTGCATTTAGTTAGTTTTTGGTCCTCTTTATAGTGTTGCCCATTGCTTTCATTGCGCTGTATGGCCCTCTCTCTGTGTCTACTCTGTTCACCAAGCGGCATGGAGAAGCACAACATTCATGGACAAACAGGGTTTTCAATAACTAATCACTTATTCACCTTGTTTGAGCATTTATGATTCAAAATGCGATAACTGTCTGGGCATGTAAACACGAACACAGACAGATTTAAGCAGTTCAATGCCTAACTATAGCGTTAAAACTATTTAAACCGGCCGTGCAAAGGGAATTTCATGCATTCCGACTTCTTTACAATGTTAAACGTGCTGTCTTCTCATGCTTAACATGGTCAAAAAACGAGTTGGGCGTATTACTGTGCTCGATACATTCCCTCAGTGATCACTGATAGCATATTCTGGCAACACGACCAACTTGATTGCTCACCTTGCTCGGCACCATCCAGAGCTGAATCTTGAGCTGAATGCCAAACAACCTGAATCTTGATGTGACAGTGAGTAAATTACCGAGTACTTCGGAGAAAGCTAAACGCATTACAGTGCAAATATGATCTATACTTTGGAGTCGAGGTTCATTATACCATCAAGGATTCTTTTTCAGTGACAGTCAAATCCTGCAGAGCTGCTTCGTCATGTAGTGACTAAATGGAACTTAATGGGTAAAGACCCTGCTTTAGTCACAGACAACACTTCTAATATGGCTATAGCTGCACAATTAGACACTGTCTCCATGCTAAGCGCACACTCTCAACCTGGCCTCACAGCACCCACTAAAGCACCAGCTGTTGCAAAGTTACTTGGATGAGTATGACACGTTGCAGAAGTGCTCCAGGGCTTCATGCTTTGCAGAAAATCTAAAGTTACTGGAGCTCCCTCTGATAACAGAGGTTTTAACAAGATCGAATAGTGCCACTGACATGGTTATCGTTTCCTAGTACAACAGCCTCCAGTTACAGCTGAGCCGTGGAAGAGAGAGAAAGATATGAGCACCTTGATTGAGTCGGACATATCCAATGCAGAGGAATTAATTTAGGCCATGAAACCAGTGAAGGTAGCACCATGTGTTATGTCAGATGAGAAAAACCTGATGCTCTCTGTCATAGCCCCACTACATGCAGAGCTCCAGCATGACACCAAAGAGAACAGCTCAGGGGAGCGACAATCTTTACCAAGCTGCACGTCTGAAGCACTTACAATCTGGTGCGTATAGGAAGAGTGGAAGTCAGCATTGGTGACACCTACAGGTTACTCTGAATACTTAGTCATGCTAAATGGACAGCATAACGCACCTTCAGTATTCCAGGATTTCATGCATGAGGTCGTCAGAGACTTTTTGCATCAGTTCGAGATTGTCGACATAGACGACATTCTGATCTACCTCTCAAAGCATGCTGCGGAGGTCCTAGAGTGCCTCAGGGAACATCACCTGCACCTCAATGCTGAAAAGTGTAGCTTCCACCTATCTTCCATCCAGTTTCCTGGTTAACACATCTTAAGGGTATCGCCATGGACGAGGGGTAGGTGACCGCAGTACGCAACTGGCCAACACCCACAACCATCAAAGAACTTCAACCTTTCTGGGTCATCGTCGAGATAGACACGTCCTCTTCCAGGGTAGGAGCGCATTGGTTTAGGGGTGCTCAACATCTGTTCATCACATACACAGACCACAGAACCTGCAGCACACAAAAATCTACCCAGGGTCCAATGGAACCCTCTCACTTCTCAAGGAGAGCTTCTGGGGGTCCGTAATGGCGGGCGCAATGACCAAAAAATCTATTTCACAGAATGAGTCAATTTATTTTACGACGACAATATATTTCACAGTTACAATTTCCTATTATAATTCTATATCTTATCCCTATATTTCATTTATTTATTTATTACAGAACATTTCCTTTAAATGCTCACCATGGTTACAATGTTGGAAAGTTATGAAAATGTACTAAGGAAATCAGATTTATTATGATAGGCTATAGCCAGAAGATAAATATAAACAAATATGTATACAGCAGGAAGATAGACAACATGTAAGACAATGAAGTACGAATATATGCACAAACAATGAAAATACATGTAGGCCTATATGATTGGTGTTATAAACCGATGTTCATGGGGTCTGTCCTATAGGTCTTCATCTCTCTTCACTTTATATTAGATGTGCACTGTCACTGTGTTGCGACTCTGTCTTTAGGTTTGTTTATTTTCGCGCTTGTCATTGCACTGCGAATCTCTGATGACTTCACTGGCGTCGATCAAATAGGGAGGTAGCGCATCACGCTAAAAGTGTTCACGCGAGGAGCATCATTGCGCAAGTTTGGCCTCGGCTCGCCTAAAGTTGAACTTTATTAAAACTATTAACAGCTTTATAAAACAATCTGACTTCTGAAATACATGAGAATCAGTTTTTTTCATTTGCATGCGCATATACCTGCACCCCTGCATGAGCACTGCGGGTGAGAGAGAACACGCCGGAATAGAGCGAATCACAAAACTACAGACTGAAAGAAGATCAAAATAATATTTATCTATTTATCTATTATCCATTTTTTATGAGTGAATTCATTCACATTTTTTTCTCATCTTAACACCCAACTTGCAGAGTGCTAAGCTAACCACGCCTACTTATTTACATTCCGCATTTATTTACATTTACATTTATTTACAAAAATCTCTTACGGTTGACATTTTATTCCGCGGTAACAGAATATTCCGTCATTCCGCCCAGCCCTAGTGGTCCGGTATGACAGCGGATGTGAGACAGTTCATCCAGTCTTGTAGAGCCTGCTCCATCTCCAAGAACTCCAGACACTTACCTAAAGAATTATTTATTTCATGGCCGTTTTAGTATAATTCATGTAAAGTTATGTCTTTATTGGGGGAGGAATTGCATATCTTAGGAAATGTGACTGTGAGTTTGTCTCTATTAGCGAAGCTGCATAAACTACATATCAGGCATTAAATGTAAAATCCAATTTGTGCATTAATTGGTCTCATGTTAAATATAAGTGTATTAATAAAGCAAGTGAGTATATGTGCACACTTTCGTTTCTGTCGGGACTTCCCTCAGAGGCTCTGCTGCAGTGACGGTCCTGCACTTAATTCTCTAAACGACCACAAGATGGCGGAGCTTATCAACAAATCCGATATTAGAAAACACATATTTGATTAGAGGAATTTGATTAAATATCGGGACAAGTATCAGGAAACATTTTTTCCCTACTATGGCGAGGGATGGAACGTGTTTCTGTGTTTTAACAGTTATAACAGTCAGGGATGTCGCTAGGCCGTTTTTAGGTGGGCTTAGCCACCCTTACCTTATAGCTCTTTGCCCCACTAAAAATTTGTATTGCTTTAGTCCTCTTTAAAACTCTTATTATGAAAACGGTGCCAAGCCGCATTATTTATTGCATTCTTCAGTTCACAGCGGCACAGAGTGGAGTGAATGTCATAAGCTTATCCTCTGCAGTCTCTGCCACTTTCCCTCTCCCTAATCAGCTCTGTCTCCTTGATGCTAACACCGCTACCCACACCCTCTGCTCCACACTAACCTCCTGCTGAGACATCTTATGCCCTCTTACATCTAGGCCATCTCGTGCATCTCCTTCTGCCCTCTGGTTACCTGATGTTCTCCTTGAGCATCGTGCCCCTCTCAGGTCTGCTGAGAGAAATTGGCGCAAATCAATAGAACCTACTGACCTCTTTCTCTATCAATCTGTTCTCTCTTCCTTCTCTGCAGATGTCTCCTCTGTGAAAACCCAGTACTACCACGCTAAAATCAACAACTCTCCTGACCCTCGTACTCTCTCTAAAACCTTTTCTGCTCTTCTTTGCCCGCCTGCCCCCTCACCTCACCATTGTAAAGAAAATGACCACTATCAGCAATTCTCTGCGCGACCGTCTCTTGACAATGGCCTATCCCCAGACACATGCTTGCTCCCCTCGTTCTCTCTCCTATCTGAAGAGGACGTTTCCAAGGTCATTTCTTCTAACCACCCGACTACCGGCCCCCTAGATCCCATCCCCACTCATCTCCTCCAGGTCATCTCTCCATCGGTTGTTCCCACTCTGACCCACATTATCAACTCATCTCTCACCACTGGTACATTTCCTACACTCTTCAAAGAGGCCCGTATTACCCCACTACTAAAAAAACCTTCTCTTAATCCTGCAGTGTTAGAAAACTACAGACCGGTATCCCTCCTCCCCTTCGTTGCTAAAACTCTAGAACATGTTGTATGTAACCAGCTCTCATCCTTTCTCACCCAGAACAACCTCCAAGACAGCAACCAGTCTGGTTTCAAGAGCGGTCATTCCACTGAAACTGCGCTGCTCTCTGTCATTGAAGCCCTGAGACTGGAAAGAGCTTCCTCTAACTCATCTGTTCTCATCCTACTGGATCTATCTGCCGCCTTTGACACCGTTAACCATCACATCCTCCTGTCCAACCTCAAGGCTATGTGTGTCTCCGAAATGGTGCTACAATGGTTCAGGTCTTTCCTCTCAGGTAGGACATTTAGAGTATCCTGGAGAGGTGAGGTGTCACAATGACACTGTACGCCATAGTTACTTGAAAACAATAAAGTAGATCATGTTTTATTTACATCGATATCACACCTAGCTGACCACTAAGCAAAGGCTGCGCGAACGAACTTTTTAGCCCCGCCCCCTCGTGATTCTGTTCTTATGCCCGTGACACAATCGTCTTTTTACAGAAAGAAGCGTCCAGTTGTATCTGTCTTTCATAAATGTGATCAAACTAAAGACTCTATGGTTATTTGAAGGGTGCGATACTGTTCTTTATATACCCAAGATTAACATGACATATGCAGACGTTCTATGTGTTAGGTCTGCTTTAAAAGACTCTCACGGAACATTGATATCATTGTCTAATCGAACACGTCGGTTTTGAACTGTCTCTCTCCCTCACACTTTAATCAAAAGCAAGGTCAGAAGACAGAACCCACGTTTCACGTGGCCCATTCAGAGAATATTTTTACCTGAATTGCAGCTGGGGTAAATGTGCTCAAAAACATGCTTCCTTTTCTTCCCTGACAAGTGTTCCACACATGCAGCTGACAAAAAGGAAAAATCCCATTCTGTAAAGTGTTTTCTGTGTTAACTTCTATCTTTTGTGATGTCAGCTGTGAAAAACAAACAGCGCGTTAATGTATGCTAATGTCCGATTGGCAACGTAATGACTCATTTGAACAGATTCATTTTGTTGAAACAACTCAAGAATCAAACACTGAACTTACGAGACTCACTGACTGAACCCATCAAATCTGTCACACAAAACACATCAGAACACAAGCGTGCTTACACCATTAAACAAGAGTTTTTACTAAGATTAAGTATTTAAGTTTATTTATGACAACATCTAGTAATAAAGTACATTTAATATAATTTAGTTCTGAGTTACTTTTGAGTTTAGGCTAGCTTATTTTATTTTATGTGGTAAAAATAAAGAAGGCCAGTTGCAAAAATACAGCTTTTGCAAAGAGTGCAATAAAGGAGGATTGTGGAGAGTGCAAAATTTCATACCAAATACATAACTTGAATTAAAAACTAAATAATAACAACTGTATAAAATAACTTATTCAAAGTTTCTTTGCATTTATTTTGGATTTATGGGGCTATCAAGAGTTAAAGCTGAAATATGAAGCGGTCTATAGCCTACTATTTTAAAAGACAGAGTGACAAATAAACAGAATGTTTCATTAACTGAGGTCTTTATTCAAGGTCATTATGATTACTAGAAAAAAAGGGTGAGATGAAACTGTAGGTTGGTGCAACCAACAGAGACAGTGGGTCGCACCAGTGCCATCAGTGGGAAAAATGAGTCTAGATCCCTGTTATTCATTTAAAACATTGAGGATGTGTTAAATGAACATGCAGTCATGCACAGGAGTAACAGCGCCCATGCTGATCAGAATGAATGACAGGGATAAATCATACAAGTTCTTCCTTCTACTAAATAATGACTCAGTAGTTGATTGTGGCGTTTATAATATGGATTTGTGGCTGTTGTTGTCACTTTTAATTATAAATTTTGCAGATTGATTAATTAATGTGATATTAATTTTAGTTACAATAATGTGTCTTTATTCTGCATATATTTTAGTAATGTATGTGGTGCTTTATATAGCCTATATATAACCTCATTGGAGGCTGAGCCCGCCTAACATTAAAAACTTAGAATCGCCCCTGATAACAGTAGCATCAGTTCTGCCAGTTCTGAGCACCAGCGTGTCACGTGACAAATCAGCACCATCCACATCACACAGTTATTTTTAGCCAACCGCATGTAATAATCCTAAAATAAAATAAGTCTTAAAGATAAAAAATGCAGTCCTCATGTAAATTACTTTGCATGACGTAGGCTATTTCTTTCCTTCGCAAGAATTACTCTTAGCGTTGTAACGTTGTAGACATTTCTTTACACCCAGACAGCAACATTAGACATGGAGTATGTTTGAAAAAACAGATTTGCAAAATAATGTTCCAACTCGAGGCAACAATTGGGGTGTTTATAATGGGATTAATTGTCTTTGTTGAGTCACAACGAGACGTGGTGTAACGCTGGATGATCAAGAAGGGCCAAAGCGCTTGTGTTGTTTATTATGTTACCATTCCATGCAGTAATGTGAGCTTGTTTCTATCTCACACAAACACTGTTTGATGTATATGCTTGTTTGATAAAAGGTAAAACAGTAAGTTATAGTTTTTAACTATTTAACATAATATTCTTTTAATAAAACCTTACCAATCCTTAACATCCTGCTCAAGTCGCGCTGGCAAAGTTGATGTATCGGCTTGATCATATTTATTTTCCGTATCAGATTTGGGCTCTATCGATATAAGTATCTATGACATTTTATCACCTGTCAGTCAGTACAATGTCCTGGGAACCATATGTTCCGAATATGGTAAGAGGCGTTACATTTCCCTTAAACTCTTGCAGTATTCAACCAATCACTACGCACCGGTAACTGGCCAATCATAGCACACCTCGCTTTTCAGAGCGATGAGCTTTGTAAAAAGCGTGTTTCAGAGAGGCGGAGCAAAAGAGGAGATACAAACATGCACAGTGTGTGGAAAAAACAGCGTTTTTTTAACCTTAAATCGTGTATAAACATAACATTACATCTAAAACAAACCATAATATTCGTTTTGGCCGTGTAATTTGACCACTTTAATATAATACTGCCTATGACAGTTTAGAGAGTAGATACATGAAGCGATTACACTTGTCAGAACATCTAGGCTACTTGATGATGTCACTGACATGCTAATTAGTTTTCTAAATTATGCATTCTTCCTAGTCAAATTAAAGACACACATTTGATTATTATTATCTTTCTAACACTCGACAGACAAAAATTGCTCTAAATGTAATTTTAATCAGTGCATATAATATGTTTGTATTTAGTGAAAATTGCTGCAAATACAGCTGTGTCAACAATCCCATTCAAACACATTGGGAACAATTGAGAGCTCCATGAACCACGTGACCACGCGGCGGCGAGATCAAAGTGTGTCGCAATTCAGTTTATCAACGGCTCCGCTGCTAATAATCTTAAAGAGAAAGTGAAATGCCCGTGTTGCGCACTGACGCGCACTATAGTAAATCGGCTTTTGAGAAAGCGATGCCAAGTGTTTTTACTTACGTTCCACATCGTGTAGTTTTGCTCTCTCCTCCTCCAGTTTGGCTTTGAGAGACTCAGACTCGACTTTAAGTGTGTTCATGGTTTCGCCCTTTGCCAGTCCCCGACAGGCCATCTTTAAGGAAGCAAAGTTAGATTAAGGATGGAGAACTACATTTGGGTTTTTCAGGAGCTGAAACTGATAAGCAACTCCACACACTCTGCGCAGCTGATGATGCGAAAACGTCACCGGCACCAGCGTGTCACGTGACAAATCAGCGCCATCCGCATCACACATTTATTTTCGTTGCCCACTTTGACTGTAGCACGAAATATTCCGTGTACAGTACTTCAAAGTCTGCACTGCATGCACTGTATAATAATCATAGAATAAAAAAAGTTTTTTTTTTTTGATGGTGCTCTTGTTATAATGTGTATTTTTGTGTAGTGTGGCTGTGAATATATTTCTACAGATCCTTTTAGCCATATACTTGAAAGCACTGTACTTCAGAGGCCCTCTCATGACTACACGTGTTATTTGAGAGTTCAAAGATAAAGCATTCTACAGTACAAACATCATGTCTAAGTGATGATGAGGGACCAATTCCTTCTCTGAGACAAACACTCTAAACCAACACATGAACACATTTATAACATAAATAATATTTTAAGAAATTAAACAGTGTAGCATACATGCTTTTTATGTGTTCCCTGGGAATTGAACCCACAACCTTTTGAACTCAAACTTTTGAAAACGGGTCTCATTAGCGGGTTGTTAGCTGTGTCCCAATTGGGGGGTTTCAACCTTCCAAGGTCGCGGACTTAAAAATGAGGACTTGTTGTTCAGCCTCAAAAGTCCAAGAAGTGAACTGAAATGAAACGCTCTAACCTCGCAGAGGATTTCCTAATTGCGTGATTTGCATCAAGTGCTGCGTGGGGACAGCAGGAGTTTTTTTTAACAAATATGGAGCCAGGAAAATGATATTTTATTTGAGAGAATATGACACGTTTAAGTAGATTTAAACAGCCTAACAGTGTATTAAATTAACCAACCTTATTCATTTAAAACACTATAATGCATCAATAATGTTAATAAACATCATATATAATATTAAAACACTGAAATGGACCGCTTTTGTGAGTGACATATTTTCATTTAACTAAGGTTTTGAATGATTATTTAAGAATTTCAAGCCGATACAGTCGCGCAATGAATCTCGGGATAGCCAAAGATGTGAAGGATACATTCGTTCTTTCATTAAAAACCCGCTGAAATAAGGTCGCATTTTGAATCAAGACATCTTTACCAGCCTTTAGTCGCGATGCTGTGACGCAATCGCTCTTACAATGCAGCCTTCAAAGAGAGCAGCCCTGAATTGGGACACAGCGTTTAACTCCCCTGTTTCTGGTTAGCACACTGGACTCGGCCCCACCACCATTTTAGGAATGTGAACTGTTGATGGTAATGTTAAAGAATTTGAATTGTGTTAACCAAATGTCATCGTTATGAGAACGTAGCGACAACGTTGTGGTAAATTTACATTTTTTAGAATCTTGACTAACGTCCCAAAAACATTGTGGCCACATCCTGAAATGCAGCTGTGACTTCAGCCCACAGAGAACATTGTCGCAACGTGGTACGTTGAATACTTGAATGTATTTGGCCATTTTGTGTTTTAAAGGAAAATTATGATACATGTTATGCTATGGTAAATTTGTCATAGCTCAGTGGTAAGAGCATTGTGTCAACAACTCAAGGTTGTGGGTTCGATCCCAGGGGATTGCACATACCTAAGTATAAATGTATAGGATGCTTTGGATTAAAGTGTCTGCCAAATACATAAATGTAAATGTTATATTGTCTAGATAAATGTCATAAATCCTTATCTAAACAGCTGAAAATATCAAGTTTGAATATTTTTTAATAATGAGTTTTAATAAGATGCAAGAATTATAAATATCTCTTATTACTACTTTATTCCCAGAGCTTTTCTCCAGTATGCGCTTTCTCCTCTGATCTGCACAGAGCTGCACACTTACATCATTAAGAGATTGTCATGATTCCGCTATCATGTCATGTTTATTCTTGGTCTTGCAGCGGAGTCATGGCATAGCCTTAGGGTTTCGTGTGAGAAGGACATGGCTTTGTTTATATATTGGCTTGCCATGTGCTTTCTCATATCTCGTCTGTGTTTCCCGCCATCTCGTTTCCTCGTTAACTTTCCCTGAGTGTTTAATCCCTGTTACATGGTCCCTATTTATTATCCTTTGTCTGTTTCCCCTTTAAATAGTCCTTATGTTTTGTTGTCCTGTGCTCGGTCATTGTATGTGTTTCCTGTGTGCCACCATCGTGCTACCCTTGATGATTTGTATTCATACCTGATACTGGTGTTGGAAGCTCCTGTCTAGTCCAGTAAGTGTTCAGTTTAGTTTATGTCTGATGTTGTTACCTCACTTTATTGTTAGTTAATCTATGTCCTGTTATTATCCTGTTTGTGCTGTTATACCCCATCGTGGGTCTTTGTTTTGTGTTTCTTGGATTTAAATAAACCCTTTTTGTTAAACCCTTCATCCCCGCTGCCTGCAATTAGGTTCTTCCCCGAGAGTTCATGACAGAGATTTTTTTTTTGTTAGTTTTACACAAATGTAATATAAATCTTAGGGATCCACAGAATGTGTCTGTGAAGTTTCAGCTAAAAATACACCAGAGATCTTTTATTATACTATGCTCTAGGTGCCCAGTTTTGCATGTGAGGAGAAACTCGTTGTTTTGGTGTGTGTCTCTTTAAGTGCAAAAGTCTCCGCCCCCTTTTCAGCAGAAAACGCAGCCGGGGCTCTGGGCCTGTGCTTCCAATGACTAAACAAGAAAGAAGGGTCACGTAAAGACAATGAGAAACGCTGTGTCTAGTCTTTAAACACCAAACACATTTTTTCTACAAGCGAACAGACTACTAACAAAGCAGTCGTGTTTTATTTGTGAAAGAAAGTACATATGTGACCCTGGACGACAAAACCAGTCCTATGGGTCAATTGTTCGAAATTAGATTTTTACATCATCTGAAAGTTGACTAAACTATTCATGTTTGGGTTGTTAGGATAGGACAATATCTGGTGGAGATACAACCGTATAAAAGTCTGGAATCTGAGGGTGCCAAAAAATCTAAATATTGAGAAAATTGCCATTGAAGTTGTTATTCAAAGGCACTGTGGCAGGCCATCCACTCACAAAAATAAAGTTTTGATATATTTAAGATAGGAAATGTACTAAATATCTTCACGGACCATGATCCTTACTTGATATCCTTATGATTTTTGGCATAAAAATAATAGATCATTTTGACCCATACAATGTATTTTTATCTTTTACTAAAAATGTTCCCGTGCTTTTGTGATCCAGGGTCACAGATGAATAACCGGTCGCGTAGTAACGAACCATAACGTAGACTAACTATGTTCCGTACACAACGATGATCTGTAAAGATGACCTTTTACTGCTGATAGCTGTATAAATCAGTGTCATACATAAGCTGTAAATGTGTCATCCTTATTTTGCTTGGCTCCACTCTCAGCCCGAGACAGGCAGCACGTTTGCCCATCATTCTGCGTCCAGTCATTGTGATTATTTTTCATAAATTCTCATGTTTTAACAAATTAAACATTAACTGTAGCGCAATTGATTGTGATATTTTTGCTTCCAACTCTTCATAAAAATGAAAAGTTGAACGGAATGATAGAAAATTTAAACATATTTAATATGATTTCATACATAAAGTTATATAACAGTTAATTGCAAAACTGTGTGTATATAGGCAATTTTATAAACAACCATATTAACAACTAGATAGCTCACAGTCGACCAGTTAAATGTCCATTTTCGCAGTTGAAATCAAGTTATGCAATCTTTACGGAACATCATTGCAAGCCTGTACGGAACACTGTTAACCCTTATCATCTTCCATACATGAGCAGAAGAGGTACTTTTTCCCACATTTCGTAAATACGGATGGTCCAAAAGACATCAAAGTGTAAACTGTACACAACGACTTTTGGGAGTGAGACCCGGAATCACGTCCCGGGGTTTCACGGGTAAAATAACAAAACGGGGTGGCGGGAGATGGGTGTGAAAAACGGGAGATACGAATGGGAGTGTTGACAGGTATGTCTTTAGCAAACAGACCCCTAACAAAGGCGTAACGTTAACTATATGCAAATAAGCACACATGACAAACCGGTCAGGTATTTACAAACCATACTCACTGCTTTCTATAAGTGAAAGTACTCAAGACAAACACAACACATTTTCTCTAAGTGAAAGTAACGTTTCACAGACAATCCTGTCACGTGTTTACAAGCCACACACATTGCTTTCTATGAGTGAACGGACAATGTGTCACATTGACATTTTATCTAGTTTTAAGCTGCCACAGGTCCCTTAATTACCGGTACTATCAATGTCTTTATCCGCTGCTTTGCCTCGTTCGTTCTGGAGGATTCTCATTGAAAATAAAATAAATCCATAGCTCTCTTGTCTCATGTGAGGCTGGGAACAGAAACAGTGTTCTGTGCTGGTCTGTGCAGACAACAACACAACACACTGCAGAAAAATACTTTCTTGCTTAGTGTTTTTTTCCTGTAAAAATGTCTACAAATTTTTGAATCAAGAAGCATTTTCTTGATGAGCAAAATGAGCTAAGAAAATAAGTCTTGAATGCTTCTTGATTCAAGAATGTTTAGTTATTTCAAGTAAGAAAGTCATTTTTTGCAGTGCAGTTAGGATGCTTTGATTACTTTTGTCATGGTGTCGGAACTAATTCACGTATGTCGCTTTCGAAAACAAAATTGACGGCATCGCCATGGTTGAACCCAATCAGAAATAGGGGCGGTAATATTATGATAAGAATGGCTACCTATATCAGAAGAGGAGCGAAATCTGTACGACTCGTTTTCTCACACTGGGTTGTCATTTTTCATGTTTTCTGAGTTGATAGATGCACCAGAGTCCCAATTATGGCACCGCCAGCCTTTAAAAATGTTTTTACATGCCTACGCCAGTGTTTTTTTCACATTTTCACCCAATTTGAATGGCTCACAGTAAATTTTCTGTTAAGAATATATGGACAAACAATATGTCAAATGAAAGAACAGAGTCTGAGCTTTTCAACAAAAGAAACCGTATTCTTCTATCTTCATTTGTTCGTTTTTTATCACTCCGTAGATGTGGTTAGGTTTCTTCAAAAATGCATCATTTTGATTAAACAGCTGAGATAATTAATGTTTTTTGTCAAAGATTCCGCTCCGATTACACATTTTCACAACACGCCAGTTTGATCATTACGACCTGTTTTTCGTGTTCCAGCAGCGTTCAATGATACATTGCCAAAACTAATATAGGGTGCTTCTCAAACCCAAGCTGTGTCCTTTTTAGAAAAATCTTTCGAAGGCTTTTAGGCCTGAGTGCTTCCTAATATTAAACACTAAAATGAGACCGTGTAGTCATTATCTGTGGCAGTGTCATAATGGATTCTGCCCATTCAGTCACTGCATGAAAACTTCAAAGTAAAAAATAATAATATACTGCCACAAATGTTGAATTTATGCCCTTAAGACAGCGACATCTGCTGACTGACACCATGCTGCCTGGTCACAGGATCATGCCTGCTGAAGATACTGAGGAAATTACATCGGTCCCTTTGCCGAGTGCATTCCAAACGACTACATAATGGCACCCACATGCCCTGTTCTCTTCAAAGTGTAAACTACAATTTGTGATGCTACCAAGATACCTATGTTTTGCATTTTTTTAAATGAAAAAACGATGAAACCAGAAGGTGTTTTTATTGTGTACCAAAAGTTGATGTTCATAAAGTGGTAAAATGCGGTTATTGACTAAATTTATGGCTTTTAAACCTGAATCTGTGGTCGGAAGGAGACGGGCCGGGTGACTATCTAAAATGCTTAACAAGGTTTAACGTACCTAAACATCAACCAGGGAAGCCCACTTTTCTGTCAAGCCTTGTCATAAACACTAATATGTATTGGCAGGATAGTGTGTGAAAACATACCATCTCCACACACAGCGAGCAGTAGTTGATGGGCTCATTCTTTAGATAGATGTTCATCAGAGGTTTGTTCTGACTGCAGTTATCACACTGGCCAAACGTGATGGCCAAAAACGTCTGATCACACATCTTTGGGTCTTGTAGAGGATGAGCCTGTAAAAAAGAGAAGCAAACAAATGCAAAATCACTTCAGCTAATTACCATAGTTAAAATGTGACCTTTGTGAAGTTTACTCAATGAATACACATGTAATTATTTAGGTCATTTCAATGCTAGTATTTGAAGATTCTCACACAATTCTAACACTTTTTCTTACAGGAAAATAATTGGTATTTCATTTTCATATGCTTCTGACTAGCAATAACAAGTATTTTAAAAAGGTATTTAAAAAAAAATGATGGCATATCCCACCACTATAGTGAAAAATGTTTTCAAGGAAAATAATCAAATTGGCTGAGTGGCTGTAAGTTACTTTGATAAGATCATTTTTTCCGATAATTTTGTTAATTTGCAGGTCAATTTTTTGTTAAAAGCTGACTTTGTGAAGTAATTACGTCATGATGTCATTACATAACGTCACAAAACTGTGTCACTTCATAGAATATTGTTGTTACGGTGTGGGAAAAACAGGCAGAAAGAGTGGATCCAAATACAGTCATTTAATAAAATGAATCAAAGTACCAATATAACATGAGAACAGGGAAACAAGAAACCAGGAGGATCACTAAGAATGGTTTTAAACTGAAAACATGAAGCACAACATAACAGGAATAACAACTGACAACACTGGTGTTTAATCCTGCCTTCACCTGCGGTCAGAGTTATTGGAAATATGAGTTTCCAAGGTACAAACTGCACATGGACGCCCTTTGATGTTGCATTTCCCACTAGGAAATTGGGGAAAAATTTTGATGCCCAAATTTCCGTGATGGACGGGCCTTAAATTTTAACATGGCGGATTTCAGCTTTGAAAGATAAGATTTATTAGTTTTCCTGCAACAGCTTCTTTGTATTGTTGTTAAATTTGTTCATACAAATGTGAATAATCATTTGAAGCATAGGCCTACTGTATGTTTTACACACAGCGAAAATATGATGTATTTCTCCAATATCCCAGAATATTCAGCAAGCTGACTAGAACTATACAGGATGTACGGTTAACCATGAATCTGGCGTCTTCCATTTTTTCCGACAACAAAACGCCTGAACTCAACCAGCTCAGAATCATGACTTCAGAAGTGAGAATTGACAATAGTCCGAGGGCTTGTGAAGGAATCATAAATATACAGAACTTATAAGGAAACTAGCAACAACCAAACAACACACACATGGGAAACCAATGAACAAAGGAACTACAGAGGACTACACAGGAAACAGGAAGGATCAAAATACAAACTTAAAGTCCACCTAACAACAACAGGGAACATGTAACACATAACAATTGTAAAAGCAACATAAACACAAGACATGATCAGATATTGTTATTTATAAGTACTTTTGCAGTCATTTTAAAGGCTGCATCCTTCAGGTCGCATTTGTCAGCTTATGAAATGAGACACAGCTAGTTGTGTTGAAAATATGTGTATGAAATAAATGTATTTCTTTATTTTTCATAGCTGAAAGGATTTAGGTAAAAGTGACCTTTAAGTAAGTTTCCTTTGAGTAAAACAGAAGCAAAAGTTTAGTGCAATGTTATTGTCAGAAATCTACCAATGCAATATATTCACTAAAGAAGAAAAGTATCCTATTCAGTGACCTATTTAACAGAGTCAGAAAAGATATCTCATTAAGCAAAAGCTTTATGCACATGTTTATAATGACAACAATTATTTTATCTTTGAAAGCAGAATACATTTATTCAAACGTACCTTTCAATGGATGTGTGTTTGAAGAAGGCTTCAGTCTTGTGTAAGGAGAAAGGGATTAAACCTGTAAGACGTACAGTCAGTAATCTCCTTACACAAGCATTAGTGTTTATGCCCTGGAGAAGTTTTACCAGCTGAAATAGTAGCCAGTCAGAAACATGGAACAGAAACTCTCCTGAACACTGTAGCTTAAGCTGGTTAAAGCTCAGGGCATGTACACGTTAAAAACAAACGCTGCTATATAGCACTTAAAGTGCTTCTTTGGTGCGTAATCATAGGGGAACCACTTTAATGCCATATAGCACCTGTTTTTTAAAGCTGCTATATGTGTCCTTTGTCAAATGATGCTATGTAGAACCATAAGAGGTACCATAGCGCTTTATTAGCTACTTCAACAGAAATGGTGCTCAATAGAACAAAACGTGGTTATATGGGTCATAATCATATTGGGAACCTTCATTTCTTTGTTAAATGGTGCTCTATACAACCATTACAGGTGCCATATAATTTTTTCTTTTTTGAGCTAATAAGGCTCATTATTAGGCTGGATATTACCATAAACAAACTCATATTATCTTATAACTGACACTCATTTTAAAGATGAATGTTATTTGATCAAATCAAAAAACCTTAGACTTTAAAAACCTTTTGATCTTTCAGCAGAAAATAAAATCAGTGCTGACAAGTGAGGAAATGTACATATACAACAGCAGAGTAGAATCCCCCATTTATAATCAGACAAAACAACGAAACAAGGTTTACATACACTTGATGTTGCCCTGTAATCTCTTTTTGGCTCAAATGCTTACACTGTAAACCCAAATGTTCAAAATAATTAAATTGATTGAGTACTACAAAGATGATAGTATTTACTTTTAAACGTATACACATTTACTGTATACCACCAGTAAGCTGTTTTAGACAACTGCCATAGTTGTTGAAACACAAATAAATGATTTATAATGAGAAATTATATGGAATTGTCTTATACGTATTCATTTGTAGGTCCACAACAAAGATTCCAGGATGGAAGACAGTGACAGTTTGAGTGACAGCGTTGATGATGTCAGTCTTGACAAAGAAGATGAATTCTTTACAGAGAGTGTTCCTGCACCACATTCTTTTTTTTATTCCTCAAACTGCCTGGAAAACACTAAGAAAAAAAAAAAGATAACTTAAGGGATTGCAGTGGACCAACATTATCTCTTCAGGCATTCACACAGTCCATCCATATTGCCGTTTTGCCTTAACAGGCCACAGGGTAAAGATTCAAGGATCAACCAGGGACACACCTGTTATTAAATGCTATGGCTATTGAATGTTTACTGACTGCCCAGTAGAAGTTGAAGTTGTTGTTCACAGTTAGAAAACACTTAAAGCACATGTGTCCGTCAGAGGTGACATGTCAGTGCACAATAAGAGAGAGCTCCAAAGGCGACCTGTAAGAGCTGATGCCCAAAAGGAAATAAGTCAGCAATTGCAAACAACACTAACAAGGGCACTCTACCTTCAGAAAATAGAAAACCTTAGGGAATCTGTGGTAGAATCCGGCTGTCGAGATGAGGCACCATCACCAGGTGTTTTGAAATCCATTTCCTGGTGACGAAGAATGAAGGACAGGAAACATAAAAATGAAACGTCTTGCTTACGTATGTAACCTCAGTTCCCTGATGGAGGGACACGTTGTGTCGAGAACGACAGATGGGGTTCGCCCTTGAGAACCAATCAACTCTGACTACTATAGAAAAGGCCAATGAAATTTGCTGAATGAAATTTGCATGCCGGTCTCTGCCCCCGGATGTCCGGTATAAAAGGAAGCCGGCATGCAGCATTCATTTACCTTTTGTTCTGAAGAGCCTGAGAGCCTCTAACGACTGCAGCAGCATATGATACGCGTTTGTGGCATAAGGGACACAACGTCTCGTTCCCTCCATCAGGAAACTGAGGTTACATACGTAACCAAGACGTTCCCTTTCTGTCGGTCTCTCGACGTTGTGTCGAGAACGACAGATGGGGTTATCTATGGAAAACGCCACAACGCTGTATCGCGTCACAATCTCTAGCGAAGCGACAGTAACAGGCCTGGGTAACTGTAACCTTCCAGTGTGGTGGTCGGGGGGTTCCAGAGCTTTCTTGGAGAAAGATGGGTACAGCCCTGACCGGTAACCTTTCACGGACGGAGGCCTTAGCTCTCTACTTGCGAGAGGCCATCCGGCTCGGGTTTACACCGGGTGAGCGCAACTCTTAATCAGAGAAGCGCTGCAGAGGCCACCTCCTACCCGCGGGAGGGAATGGTGGATATAGGTATGGTCTCGTCCTTGGAGGAGAACGCATGGAACGTGGAGGCCCACCTGGGGAAGCTCATGGGTTACCATGTGTGGGAACCGTTGCCATGAGGATAAATCAAACGGAACAGCCGACGGGGGGGGGGGGGGTTGATTGTTACGGCGTCCGATAGCACTAGGTCCGGTTAGAGCTATCTGTGAAAGTTCATATGGTATCACGGCCTGAGGGGGAAGGCTGCTCTGCCCAGCCAACCCTGGGGGGTGCTTGCTTAGTGATGGATGGAATGCCTGTTCTTAGCCATATGTTTGGGTAAGAAGAAAGGTAGAGAGCACACTGACCCAACCTCTTGGAGGGTGGGAAGGTGCTTTCGCAGGCATACGCCCCCCGGATGCCAGTCCTACATGTCGCCACGCAGGACGTGAGCAGACACCGGGTTTACGCGAAGGATGTTAACCGTTGCGAAGGTGTTTGGGCGTAGCCCAACCCGCAGCTATACAGATGTCTGCTAGAGAGGGGCTTCTGGCCAGTGCCCAGGAGGTGGCTATACCCCGTGTGGAGTAAGCCCTCAGTGGGCATGGGAGATTCTGAGATCGAAATGCCGTCATAACGGCGTCCACGACCCAGTGCTCCAGCCTCTGCTTGGAGACAGCCTTCCCCTTCTGCTGTCCTCCAATACATACAAGGAGCTGGTCAGAACTACTGAAGCTCTGCGTGTGGTCCAGGACACAACACGGATGGGGTTGGGTCTTCCTCCCCGATGGGGGGAAGCACCTGCAAGTTCACCACTGGGTCCCGAAAGACGCCCAGGGGAAGGTCGCTGCAGGTAGGGACGATCCGCCGCTCTACGTCATTGATCCGGCAATGTAGAAGAAGAAGAATTCATTGAATTCGTTCTGTTCGTAGTAATGAGCGAAGGCTCTGAAGAACAAAAGGTAAATGAATGCTGCACGCCAGCTTCCTTTTATACCGGACATCCGGGGGCGGAGAACGGCATGCAAATTTGATACGTCAACTTTCATTGGCCAAATTTCATTGGCCTATTCTATAGTAGTCAGAGTTGATTGGTTCTCAAGGGCGAACCCCATCTGTTGTTCTTGACACAACGTCGAGAGACCGACAGAAAGGGAACTATCAGTCTCCATATGATGGTAAATGAAAAAAGAGATGAACCGGATGAGGTAATCCAGAAAGATATCCTTCATCTGAAGGGTGTGATGTCTTGGTCCAAGAAAAGCATTGATATATTCCACCAAAGATCTAAATGCGACATTGTCTATCTTGACGTAAATGAAGCATTGTCTTTTTACATATATGAGCTAGTTGTCAGAAACCCAAATAAGGGTTCCTCTCCTTTTCCAGCAGCTACCTATGTGACATGTGACCACACAACCTCATCAATTGTGTATTTTCTGAATGCTTTCCAAACAGATCATGCCAAGCAACATGGTCACAAAAACATCCGTCCACTCATGATTATATGTGATGGATCCTTGGTACTCATGAATGCCATTTCACTCGTCTACTGCCAAACCAACCTTAATGCCTTGCTCCAAAGTTACTTTAGAATTCTGACAGGGAAAGGCACTGCTGAAGACTTTGATCGTCCTATACTCCATCGCTGTCTTAGTCATATCATGATAAATGCTGAAACCCTGTGCAAAAAGCAGTAAGTAAAATCTCACTTTTATTTAAAGTACATAACCATATTAAGGACAACACATTTACATTTACATTTACATTTAGATATTTAGCAGACACTTTTATCCAAAGCGACTTACAAAGAGTTTAGGAGGAATAAGTGATAGTTCATGCTGGAGCCATAATACATTAGGTGCCAATACAAAGTTACTGCTTTCAATAAAAGCTAGACCACTACCTGTTGAGAGAATTTTTTTTTTTTGTCAAGTATTCACAGAAGAGATGGGTTTTAAGTAGTTTTTTTAATGTTGTGAGAGATGTGGTTGAACGGACAGAGTTAGGAAGATTGTGGAGTTGTGAAGCAGAATGAGTCGGAACGCGATTTACTGTCCTTATGGGAAGGCAATACAAGACGACGCTGGTTTGCTGAACGCAGGGATCTTGATAGGGTGTAGGAGTGCAGGAGAGTGTGGAAGTAAGCCAATACATAATTTGTGATGATTTATGATGAATGTTTTATTTTTTTTCTCTTTCAGTGCACCAAAGAACTACAAGCTGGCCATGCTTATTTTTGGACTTCTGACCACAGCAAGTTCCATTGCTGAGTTTGTTGATATGCTCCTGAGCTGCACTGTCATCTTCTCAAGCACATGCAGCTCAGAAAATGTTGAAAAACACTTCAACAACATTCAGGCTTTGTTGACCACTGTTGCAGAGTCAGTGGTTGATGACAACAGCATAGTTTCTGAGGACCTTGAGGTACACTTTAAACACATTAAAACATGTCTTGAAATAATGTATTCTGCTAACCTGATTTGAACCACTCATGTAAACATCATGTAAATTTCATATTTTAGGAAACCTTCAGTCAAACGCCTTTTCACAGGCATTTCATGGAGGTCATAGGCACTGCACCTCTCAACAAACATGGGGATCCTAATGTGTACTATACTGAGACATTCATCTCCTCATTGGCTGCACCCTTCTTGAGTCTTGCAGCTCTATGGACAGGCATTATGCTGGGTCAGTTACACTTTTTGTGATTAAAAGAGTCACTCAGGGAAAGACATAAACATATATTTACTTATTCACAATAATTTAGGGTAAAGTATTACTTGCCCATTGCCATGTATGGACAAATAATAGCAGATTGAGTCAGTTATCAAAATGCTTGCTTCAAGGCAAATATAAAATATATTGTTTAATAATATATTTATCTGTTTTGTTATATTATGTGAAGTAATTGTTCAAGGTTAAGGTCTCCTATCCTTTTCTCTCAAAGCAAGTTTTGAACTTTAGCTTTACAGATGTAGTGTTGTTCTAAGTTCTGGTGTAGCATATGATGGAGGCAAATTATTAAACCAAAAGAAGATGCAAACCTAATGTGTTTAACTGTATCTTCAGGGGACCTGGGCAGGCATAGTGATGGACCCCCATACCAGCTATTCTCAAAGAAATTTTCAAAAATTTCTAAGAAAAAATGCCAGGTGTGATATAATTTGGATAGGTATATGCAATCTAGTGTTTAAATGTTTGAACCTGTAACTTCAATCTGTACTATAACTCTTTTTTTTCATATCAGAATTTCACACAAGACAACAAGACTCAAGGAATTATGGAAAAAAGTCAGTGGGACTTGAAGAAAATTCGCTTTAGAGGCAGACGACTAAACAGACTTAATGACTTCATTATGACCTACAAAGACACCCACACTGCACTTCTGAGAGAATTTAATGATGCGGAACGTGTCACTAAACGAAAGCTAAAACAGTCTATTGTTCTTTAATCTATGTAAGTGTTATGTGTCCAAAAAGGTTAATATTTTATAAATCACAGACACATGAGAAATTGCTCTTTTGGTAAGAGAAGTCTTAGGATGCATTTTCATCCCTGCCATGTGTAACGGCTCGTGCAGGGAACACTCGAGAGATGCAGATAATCTAATATATTTAAATGTAATCCAAGAACACGCAGGGTAAAATCACAACATTATAGACATATACAGTGCCGAACAAAAAAGTGAACTAAGGAGAGAACTTAAATAGTAGACAGGTGAAGGGAATTAACAAATGATGTCCAGATGATGGGGATCATCTATTATGGATACTGTATTCATGAAATGAATGCCAAACACAACATGCCAAATGTGCACAGAAAATATAACAATATATAAATATGATTTTCGATAGGGTCATCCATACGCCCCAAAGAAAGATATACATTAGCAAATTAAATGCACTCTAAACAAGCACATTTTGGTGTTTTAGCTTAAATAAAAAGTATATATATATATCTAACATACAGTATATGTCAAGAAACATGTACAAATGTTGAAGAATGTCACTACCATACAAATAAACATTTTAATATATCAGAATTCCTTCTATATATTTCATTTTGTAGGAGCATTCTACTGAAGAAGAAGTGGAGGCAGCGAAAGCAAAGTAGAAGAGGAGTCTATGTTACCGCCATCAACAAGCCCTTCCATTTTAAAAAAGCAGTGGTAACATGAAGCACATTTTGATACTTTAGTAAATCCAATTTCTTCAAAGATATTTCTAGTTTTCTAGTTATGTCTTTCCCGAAATAAATCGGGTGTCTACAGCTCAGAGGACAACCGGCAGACCTTCTCCTGACAGACAAACACCATCAGTGTCAGCACAGGAACCAAAGACAGAGAGCCATGACAAAGATGCTTTGGAGGTGAACTTGGCTGTACTGTCTTTTCAGGTGTACAACTTACACCTTAAAGTCAAAACTGTACATTTTGGTCTGGGACATATTGAAACAATTTGATTGTACCAACCTTAAGGATACGCTACTTAAGTGATACCACATTCTTCTATGAAATTTCCAGTTTCTAATGTCTTTCCTAAAAATAAACCAGGTGTCTACAGCTCAGGGGAAAACCGGCACACCTTCTCCTGACAGACAAACACCATCAGTGTTAGCACAAGAAGCACAGACAGAGAGCCAAGACAAAGATACTTTGAAGGTAAACTTAAAGGTACTGTCTTTTGTAGTGTGCACTTGCATTCGCGAAAGTTTGACAATTAAAAGTTACGATAACAATACACATAATAAATGCAGGGCTATCAAGTTTTGAAGACAGGCAAGAGTGACACTCCCCCCAACCCCCCCCCCCAGAAGAAAATATCTGACACATGACACTGACAATTTAAACAAATACAAAGTGTTTATTCAATTTCCATTTATAAAATTTGTCTTCTGACACCTTAGCCATCTCCTCCACCGTCTCTTCCTCTTCCACCTGCACTGTCTCTTCATCTTCCACCTGCACTGTCTCATCATCTTCCACCTGCACTGTCTCTTCCACCTGCACTGTCTCATCATATTCCACCCTGCACTGTCTCATCATCTTCCACCTGCACTGTCTCATCATATTCCACCTGCACTGTCTCTTCATCTTCCACCTGCACTGTCTCATCATATTCCACCTGCACTGTCTCTTCATCTTCCACCTGCACTGTCTCATCATCTTCCACCTGCACTGTCTCATCATCTTCCACCTGCACTGTCTCATCATCTTCCACCTGCACTGTCTCATCATCTACCACTTGCACTGTCTCATCATCTACCACTTGCACTGTCTCATTATCTTCCACCTGCACTGTCTCATCATCTACCACTTGCACCGTCTCTTCATCTTCCACCTGCACCGTCTCATCATCTTCCACCTGCACTGTCTCATCATCTTCCACCTGCACTGTCTCATCATCTTCCACCTGCACTGTCTCATCATCTTCCACCAGCACTGTCTCATCATCTTCCACCTGCACTGTCTCATCATCTTCCACCAGCACTGTCTCATCATCTTCCACCTGCACTGTCTCATCATCTTCCACCAGCACTGTCTCATCATCTTCCACCTGCACTGTCTCATCATCTTCCACCTGCACTGTCTCATCATCTTCCACCTGCACTGTCTCATCATCTTCCACCTGCACTGTCTCATCATCTACCACTTGCACTGTCTCATCATCTTCCACCTGCACTGTCTCATCATCTTCCACCTGCACTGTCTCATCATCTTCCACCTGCACTGTCTCATCATCTTCCACCAGCACTGTCTCATCATCTTCCACCTGCACTGTCTCATCATCTTCCACCTGCACTGTCTCATCATCTTCCACCAGCACTGTCTCATCATCTTCCACCTGCACTGTCTCATCATATTCCACCTGCACTGTCTCATCATCTTCCACCTGCACTGTCTCATCATCTTCCACCAGCACTGTCTCATCATCTTCCACCTGCACTGTCTCATCATCTTCCACCTGCACTGTCTCATCATCTTCCACCTGCACTGTCTCATCATCTTCCACCTGCAGTGTCTCATCATCTTCCACCTGCACTGTCTCATCATCTTCCACCTGCACTGTCTCATCATCTTCCACCTGCACTGTCTCATCATCTTCCACCAGCACTGTCTCATCATCTTCCACCTGCACTGTCTCATCATCTTCCACCTGCACTGTCTCATCATCTTCCACCTGCACTGTCTCATCATCTTCCACCTGCACTGTCTCATCATATTCCACCTGCACTGTCTCATCATCTTCCACCTGCACTGTCTCATCATATTCCACCTGCACTGTCTCATCATCTTCCACCTGCACTGTCTCATCATCTTCCACCTGCACTGTCTCTTCATCTTCCACCTGCACTGTCTCATCATCTTCCACCTGCACTGTCTCTTCCACCTGCACTGTCTCATCATCTTCCACCTGCACTGTCTCATCAGCTTCCACCTGCACTGTCTCATCATCTTCCACCAGCACTGTCTCATCAGCTTCCACCTGCACTGTCTCATCATCTTCCACCTGCAACGTCTCTTCCACCTGCACTGTCTCATCATCTTCCACCTGCACCGTCTCCTCCTCTGTCTCCTCCCCTAATGTGCTTACCATTTTCGCCACCTTCTCTGGGCCAGCATCCTGTAACCTGCTCTTTTTGGGGGGCTTTCCTCTCAGGGTGAATGAAAGGATGCTTAGTTGCCTTTTACCTGACATCTTTGAAAGACAGATGCAATGATAAATGCATACATGGCCAGGATTATATAATTATAAAGTATGACATGATTTTAAAAGTGACCTATAACATCGACTATGCAATGCACTTTAATTAATTTAGTGCTAATAAAATGATTAAGCCTATTGGAGAGAGATATATTTATAATGTGACAATATGTCAGTCATCGTGTGATAACGAAAATATGACTAGGCCTAGACTAACGTTACGTGTTTTGAGCAGATGTTGTCAGTGAACAGGCTGTAAAACTGTTGGCTAAGTAACAGACACTCATGAAAAACTGATGCTAATTATCTGGGAAACATTCTCTAACAGCAGTCAAGTTGTCATTGTTTGTGTCAATTAAGTTGTGAATTTGTTGTAACAGGAGATCATTACTTACTTTGTGCTCAAAGTGATGCTCGTAGGTCCAGTGGTTTCCTCTGTGGGTGAACGAGGAAGATGGTGAACAATTCCAGGATGCTTTTTTTCATTGGTTGTTGTGTTAAATCTTACCCAGATACAATAGTGCTATTTTCTGATTGGCTATTGTGTAGCCTATTTCTTTTTTTTGATTGGCTGATAAGTGGCAGGCTAGATTAAAAACTCCAGGGGAGACGCGCTTGATTCCTGCCGGTTTCCATAGTGAGAGCGGCGCGACCAGATAACTTTTGGGCTCTGCGGCATATTAAATGTATTATAAATAGTTTTTCTGCGTGAGAAATACAATGTGTGGCGGGAGTGCGTGACAAAAGACCGAAATGAGTGACTGTCACGCTCAATGCTTGATACTTGAGAGCCCTGTATATGAAAGGCCGTATACCTTTCCGTATCCAAGTGATCTGAATGCATAGGCAAACAACAAAAAATACAAATAATCACGTATTTTTTACTGTAAAACTACGATCCTAACCGATCGTTGCCGTAAACCCCCTTGCAGACGCGCATGTAATTTTAAAGTGTAGATAGCGTGACCGCACTTATCCGAACCGCAGATGGCGTGACTCTTGTTATTTTGTCTGATGTGGACAAAAAGTAAATTACATGGAAAACATTTTTTTCGCTAGAGTCTTTTTGCCGTGGGGGTCGGTTTTTTTGATCAACCGTTGCTTTCATTTAGTGGGAAACTGGAGTTAGTACGGCCCCGCGAGCGCGATGTCTCGCTTTCCCGGCGCAGAAACCCCCTGGGGTTATGAGGCGCGGAAGTTGACAAAAGTGAAGCGAATGCCGAGAGAGGGGTTGAGTGTGCGCGAGAGGGGTTGAGTGTGCGCGAGAGGGTGCGAATACGCGCGAGAGGGTGCATACCATAAACGTGCGCAAGAGGGAGTCGAGAGTAAATTATTCTGAAAAAGTAATTAATTACTAGTTACTCATTACATATTCAATAGTGTAATTAGATTGCTGTCCAAAAAGTATTTAGTTACTCACTACTGATTACTTTCTATATCCTACATCAACCTTGATAAGTTAAGTGATTCAAGGATAGACATGAAACGGCTTATTTAATTCATTCAAAATAATAATATTATTAACTGACCAAAGTATTACAAATATGAGCACAGATTTTAAAGTAAGACTTTGAATTTTGAAGTCAATTACACAGTGTTCCTCCATTAACCTATGCCACTGATCCATGCTGTTCAAATTTCTGGAGCGCATACTTTCATCATATATTGTCACACAAGTGTTTAGTTCTGTAAAATATCTTTGAACATCATTGCACTGACAACAAGTGCACTTTAAAAGAATAGAAATTTACATATTTAGAATTGCAGGATACCTCCGTTGACCAATTCCCATTCTAACTCATACGGTATTGGTCAACGGAGGTATCCTGCAATTCTAAATATGTTTAAGACACGTTTTATAATTCTATTTCTATTCTTTTAAAGTGCACTTGTTGTCAGTGCAATGATGTTCAAAGATATTTTACAGAACTAAAATATTCACTTGTGTGACAATATATGATGAAAGTATGCGCTCCAGAAATTTGAACAGCATGGATCAGTGGCATAGGTTAATGGAGCGACACTGTCGTATACAGTGTTGGGTGTAACTAGTTACTAAGTAATTAGTTACTGTAATTTAATTACTTTCCCCTTGAAAAGTAAAGTAAGGGATTACTCATATGTTTTCTGCAATTTAATTACAGTTACTTTTGATGTAATTAAACTAAATACATTGTGAAATATATGCGTGTGCAATGGTGTAATTGACATCAAAATTCAAAGTCTTACTTTAAAATCTGTGCTCATATTTGTAATACTTTGGTCAGTTAATAATATTATTATTTTGAATGAATTAAATAAGCCGTTTCATGTCTATCCTTGAATCACTTAACTTATCAAGGTTGATGTAGGATATAGAAAGTAATCAGTAGTGAGTAACTAAATACTTTTTGGACAGCAATCTAATTACACTATTGAATATGTAATGAGTAATTAGTAATTAATTACTTTTTCAGAATAATTTACTCTCGAATCCCTCTTGCGCACGTTTATGGTATGCACCCTCTCGCGCGTATTCGCACCCTCTCGGGCGTATTTGGACCCCTCTCGCGCACACTCAACCCCTCTCTCGGCATTCGCTTCACTTTTGTCAACTTCCGCGCCTCATATGGGGTCTCGGGTCGCGGCGTCTGTGATTGAGCGGGAGGGAGAAGCTGCTCATATAGTTCACTGTAAGGCGGCCACCCCGTGAATAAAAGAGTACATAACAGCGTTTCTAAAACCCGTCGTCTGTAAATAAGCACATGGTTACAAAGCGCATGCGCCGTGCGACAGAATTAGCCAAAATCTCAGTTTTTTTTAAGGTGTGTGAATTTTATCAGACTATATCTTCGGTTATAAAACAGAACTGACAACCGAAAATATGTAAATGACAAAGGCTTTATTGGACAATAAGATGCATGTAACGATCAGACAGTAGAAACAAGTATGAAGTTGTAACATGTGCTGCCTCTTAGCGTTTCATATACAATGCATTTACTTTGGCGGTCACATTTTGTAATTTTCTTATCCATCCGTGATAAGACTGTATCTGTGATCGATTAACTAGTTGGATAAACAGCCCTTCCGCGTCTGCTCTCTTTCCTCAATTGTTTGGTTTGAGTTGCGCATGGCTGCGTGCGTGTCCTCCTTTTCCAAATTCGCATGCGCTCTCTACCGATGAGCTGAACAACCCCTCGGCCTCTCCTCCGATTATGTAGCTCCGTGTAGTGTATTTAACTGTCACTTGCATTTAAAGGTACAGTGTGTAGCATTTTGAAGGATTTATTTACCAAAATGTAATATATAATACAAAACTATGTTGTGAATGGTGCAGAAATATATTACAAAATTAAGTGAAATGTTTATATTACCTTACAATGAGCCATTTTATGTCAATACACCGCGGGCACACCCTTACATGTAATTTATCAAATTGCACAGTCATGTTTCTATAGTAGCACTACACGGACAAACTGAGCACGTTTTGTAAAACGAAGGATGCACGGGACTATGTTCTTCTTCTTCGGCTGTGTTTTGGAGGCAGCTTGCAAAGCCACTACATAGAAGGATTAGCAAAAGAAGTGGAAGAACAATATCAAAATTTACTTGTCGTGTTTTTTATTAGAAATAGGAACGGTTCTTTGTTGCAGTAAGAACTGAAATTTGCGCTAATGGCGGACCACACATACTCTGCAAACGAGCCGACAGAGCGTCAATCTGTGTCGTCAAAAATAGAAAATGCGATGCAGCAAGGCCAAGTCGAGACAAAAACGGCAGAAAACCCGAATAAACATTGGTGTGGTTCTTTTTGAAAAAGGAGGGCACTGTAGAAGGAAACAGCTTTGCTAAGCGACGCCGAAGTTGCCAGCTTTCTTTTGGACCGCTAAATTTGTCTAATTTGTCTAACTTCAGTCTGTTGTTCGCCTGTGAGACGTAGATTGAAATTATCAACACCACCGATAATGGCCGCTATCATTTACGGAACCCTTTTGTCCTGTGACCGTAGCTTCTCTAATGGGAGGGAGAGGGGGGTAGCGGAGCTGTAGGTTGCAATTTCCTACATCGCCAATAGTGGCCTCTGAAACTTACACACAGAGCCTTTAAAATCAGAGAAGCGTTCATAATATAGCAACACATTGTCGAGACAGGGCAAACAGCATATTGCCGAGTTATCCTCATCCAAACGCAGAACAGTCTTTATTGAGCACAACTATCCATGTGTAGTGCCAGTAGAGAACCAGTTGGAGCAACCTGGCATGCCATAATGTATGTTCCTGTCTTTCAAATGATTCAGGAGTTGTTTAAAAACACAGACATTCTAAACATGATTCAGAAACTTTGTGCTGTCTACTGGGCACTTGCCAATATGTCTCCAAAATACATATCAGCATTACACAACATACAGCTAGCAATGCTTTCAAAAGTTACAGACCTCCATAAACATGGGTATGCAGCTGTACTTGCTTCATTATTACGTGATGTTTATATTCTTGAAGAGGATGGTGTCTTCATCGAAAGACTTGGTCGCAATGTCAAAGGCACCATATTTTGTGTTTCTGCTGACAATCTAGCAGCCAACGGATTAAGTAGCTTTGTGGACCATGATCCGAATGAAGTACTTCACTTTAGAGTATTTGAACCAAAAGATTGCATCATTTCCATATCAGCACAATGATAAAGTGGATAGACCTCATCCAATTCCCAAAACATTTTTGTCTCGAGGAACAATAGGAGGAAATGGACATGAAAATGCTTCTCTGCTCCGTCTGCTTCCATTGCTTTTAGGCAGTGTAGTACCAGAAGGTGATAGTGCATGGGCAGTTTTGATGGAAGTGAAAGAGTTAGTGGAGTTAGCATTATGCCCATCATTAACTGTTGTAGCCTTAGACTATTTTCAGTCCAAAATCAGTGATCATAAGCAGGTACTGCTGGAGACGTTCCCCGAGTTTAGCCTTCGTCGTTAACATCACTACGTGGAGCATTACCCCACCCTGATCAAGTACTTTGGGCCCCTGGTGCATGTTTGGACTATGCGATTTGAGACCAAACACTGTTTTTTTAAACGGGTTGTGCATGACGCTAAAAACTTATAAATATTTTAAAGACAATGGCGGTCAGACACCCCCGGCTATACCTTGTGAAGAAGAGTGACACCAAGGAAGTCCGCTTTCTTGATGCACCCATCTCGCAGGGTGGGTTGTTGGTAACACCGTCGAGGACTGAGCTCAGCAGTTTTTGACGGTGTAGCAGACAGTGGCAATTAGCCAAATTTTTTCACGCCACGACTCTGCCGCCTACAGGCCTCCGAGATCTCACGTGACGTCTGCTTCCCTGCAACCCAGGACCCCTTCGACATCGGCTCCGGTTCCTGTGCCCCCACAGGCGGCACCCCGGAAGCAGAGGTCGAGGGGGAAACCTCCACCCCGTCAGCAACCTTCTCTTGAGAAGGGACACTGATGGGAAGACCCAAGGGAGAATAACATCGGGCCCGAACCTTCACAGCCACGGCTCTGATCGGTTGGTACGGGACGACTCCTGGCTCGTCACCAAAGCAGGGCCCTTTTCAGGGCTTGGCGCCCACTTACTCGCAGAGTTTTCTGTTCTCCCCGGGTGTACTTGCAGCCTATCGCACACTCCTCTGGACTGTGCACGGCGAACCGACCTCACACCCTGGCGAGGCGTGAGGTCGTACACATACGACAGCTGTCGCCACTCTCAAACCGACAGTGCGTGCCATCGTCCCGCAAGGCAGGTAAAAAGGCGGAGCCAACCTTCCCTCCGGGGACCCCCGCGACATGGTTAGCTCCGCCAGCCGACGAACCCCCCAGTGGGAATGATGAAGCAGACCGTCCCCTTGGTCACCCTGTCACAGTCACTGGGAGCTCGAGAGCTGCCCACAATGTCTCGCTGGCTAATGAGGGCGGTCCGTCTTGGTTACTCGATCAAGTTCGCCAGAGACTCTCCCAAGTTTTGGGGCATCATCTCTCCCTCTGTCAGAGGCAGGGACGACTCCGTACTTCGGGTAGAGGTCACCACCCTTCTGGCATTTGACCGCGTGGTATTCCCTGCCCTCGGCACGGATATCCTGGCACACAACTGACCGCGGGATGGGCGGAAGCACACCTTCCCCCCCCAGGAGCCTCCTTGCACAGACGCTGTGCAAGGTCAGGGAGCAGGAGCACCAAGTGTTATTGGTTACAGCACACCGGTCTAACCACACTTGGCTTCAGAGCTGATGCTCTGGACAGCGACTCCCCCTGAACCATTCCGCTGACAGAGGACCTGCTCTATCAGGGGAGGGACACGTTCTGGCATCCCAGATCAGACCTCTGGAACACCCATGTCTGGTCTCTAGACGGGAGGAGAAGATCCTGAGATGGCTACTCCCCCTCTATAGCAGAGACCATCACCCAGGCTAGGGCCCCATCTACTAGGCAGTTACACGCCTATAGACTGCGCCTCTTCTCGTCCTGGTGTCTCTCTCAATGAGAAAGACCCACTGAGGTGCTCGATCAGGATTGAGTTTTCCTTCTTACAAGACTGGAGACTAACATCTCCCCGCCACACTGAATGTTTATGTAGTCACTATTGCAACTCATCACGACTCAGTCGGTGGACAGTTTCTAGGGCAACACGACCTGGTCACCAGGTTCATAAGGGGCGCGAGAGGGCGGAATCCGCCTCATCTCCGCTCCATACCCTCTTGGGACCCTAAGTGGTCCTGGGGAGCCTCAGTACCCCCCAAGAGCCCCTCGGAGGTTCCGATTTTCCTCACAGAGTAAGACGGCCCTCCTGACAGCACTCACTTCCTTCAAGAGGGTAGGGGACCACCGAGCATCCTCCGTGTCCCCGGATTGCCTTAAAACTCCCATAGGGGAGGAAGACCCAACCCGATCAGTGTTGTGTCCAGGACGTGCTGGACCGCATGCAGAGCTCTGACCAGCTCCTTGTCTGTTGGAGGACAGCAGAAGGGGAAGGCTGTCTCAAAACAGAGGCTGGCGCACTGGGTCGTGGATGCCGTTACGACGGCATTCCGATCTCAGAATCTCCCATGCCCATTGGCAGTGAGGCCTCACTCCACACGGAGTTTAGCCACCTCCTGGGCACTGGCAGAAGCGCCTCTCTAACAGACATCTGTAGAGCTGCGGGTTGTGCTACGCCCAAACACCTTCGCAAGGGTTAACCTACGCGTAAACCCGGTGTCAGCCCACGTCCTGCGTGGCGACATGTAGGACTGGCATCCGGGGGGGCGTATGCCTGCGAAAGCACCTTTCCACCCTCTAACACGTTGGGTCAGTGTGCTATCTACCTGTTCTTCTTACCCAAAAACATGGCTAAGAAACTGGTACCTCACCAACCTCCCTTCTTACCCAGACACTGGTTAAGAACAGGCATTCCATCAATCACTAAGCAAGCACCCCCTGGGGGGCTGGCTGGGCAGAGCAGCCTTCCCCCTTAGGCCGGGATACCATGTGAGCTATCACAGATAGCTCTAACCGGACCTAGTGCTACCGGACGTCTGTAACACCCCCTCCGTGGGCTGTTCCGTCTGATGTATCCTCATGAGAATGGTTCCCACTCCTGGTAACCCATGAGCTTCCCCAGGTGGACCTCCACCTCACGGTTAACTACCCAGTCTGCACGTTCCATGCGTTCTCCTCCAAGGACGAGACCATACCTATATCCACCATATTCCTCCCCATGGGTAGGTGGTGGCCTCTGCAGCGCTTCTCTGATTAAGAGTTGCGCTCACCGGGTATAAACCCGAGCCGGACGGCCTCTCGCCAGTAGAGACCTAAGGCCCCATCTGTGAAAGGTTACCGGTCAGGGCTGTACCCATCTTTCTTCCAGAAAGCTTTGGAACCCCCTGACCACCACACTGGAAGGTTACAGTTTCGCGGAAGCATCGAGCTTACACGCCAAGGCTTGTTACCGTCGCTTCACTATAGATTGTGACGCGATACAGCGTTGTGGCGTTTTCCATAGGCAACCCCATCTTTCGTTCTCGACACAACATCGAGAGTCCGACAGAAAGGGAACGTCTTGGTTACGTATGTAACCTCAGTTCCCTGATGGAGGGAACTAGACGTTGTGTCCCTTATGCCACAAACATGTATCTTATTCTGCTGCAGTCGTGAGAGGCTCTCAGGCTCTTCAGAATAAGAGGTAAGTGAATGCTGCACGTCACATACGTAACCAAGATGTTTTTGCTTTAATATTGTTTTTTATTTTGCAGGGCACATCTGATGAACCACTGCTTTTAGATGTTGCAGTGGCCCTCCTTACAGTCGTCACAGATAATGAGACAAGTCCAGTTCACTTCCACCCTGTGAAAATCTCTGTTGTCATTGAAAGCTGTCACGGTTCACAAAGGGACTCAGATGCAGGTAAGGTACAACACAGTTTATTAGACAGGCTTACTGAGAGAACAAAAGATAGGCAGGGTACTCCTGGGCCAAAACACTCAATACACTGCTGGTAGAGAAAACCAAAAATCCACAAATCCGGGAAAGGTAAACGGGAACCAAAAATAACCGAATGGGGAAAAAATAAATCCAAACCGGCTCACGGGTTGCCACGTTCCTGCGGACAAATATGAAGAGGTAAAGTACACAGCACAGCAAGGGCAACAATGTCACAAATAAATTTACATCGCCACAAAGTGACACAAAAATTTACATCGCCACAGCCAAGCTAAAATAGAGGGAAACAGTGATGAGGAACAGGTGAGGGTAATAAACATTAAAGGGAGACAGGTGATGGAGATAAAACACTAATGGGAGACTAACGGAGAAACAAGGGGGCGGAGCTACACGCGGCAAACTATCAAAACATACCGCCACGTGTCTCCACATAAAACAAAACATACACACGAGACATGGTTCTGTCCTGACCTTGTCCAGGGAGTTAGAGAACTGAAAAAACAGGAAGGACAAGGTCCTGACAGAAAGCGAGATTGTGGTCAACCTCTTTAGATTTGCTGATGCCTTCCTGGTAATGTTTGGATTGATCTATGCACTACACCTCAGCTATACCAGGGGACTGACCAACACTTTTGAATACACTCAGAAAATTTTACTTTGTAACTTGGGTGACAGTTTACCATCTTCAAGACCGAGTCTCAAAAATTACTTGATGCGCATGTAGAAATATACAGATATATATTTCTACAGATATGTATCTGAAAAAGTTGTAAAGCTTGGCAGTTCCTCTGTAGTTCAATGCTGGTTGTTTATGTGAAAATAACGCCTTGAAAGGTTTCTGTTCTTATTTGTGGGGGGTTTTCTCTACTAAATGCACAATGTGCCTTTGTATTTATAAATGTTATTTGGTATTTATAAAGCTCTAGTTCTTGAGTTGTTAATCTGGGTAGTACTTGGTAACGGTACATGTAATGTTTTAAATGGTCCATGCTGTTATGCAGGTTCATGACATAGTTAATAGATTTTAGCCTAGTGCACCACTGAATTGTTTTTTATTAATAATGCAGTTTTAAATGGAAAAGGGCAAGAATTCAGTGTAACACAATGTAACTCAAACTGTTGAAGTTGTTTGTACTCAACTAAAAAAGATTAACACACGAAACTCAAACGAGTTCCCTCAAAACAATTAAGTATTGAGGCATGCGACTTTCAGTTTCGTGTGTCAATCTTTTTAAGTTATGTGTAATTAAATAAATTCACACAGAAACTAATAAATATTCTTTGTGTACTTTTTTTTTGAGTAACGTTAACTTAATGCCATGAGAATGGACAATGACATTTTTAAGTCACTGTATCTGAAAATTATTGAGTAGACCTAATAAGAACTTTTAATTTAACTGTTATCAAAATGTTTAAGTAGCACATAATCAAAATATTTAACCTCTAAAATAAATTTATTGCTTACTAATTTGGGTTTACAGTAGGGCTACATTAGCCCTTAACTGCATTTGGAAATCTATATTCTTTTTAACATTAGATAAGTGAATGAAATGATTAAAGATTGTTTATACACAACCAGTTGCAAACCAAGCTGTATACTCTGAAGTCCGGCAGTGTCTTTAATTGTCGAATGCGTTTTCAACGAAGGTGCATCAACTATGTACTGAATAAAGGGTCTGAAAACTTTCTAAGTGCACTGTTGTACAACTGCTCAACTATTTTCTGTCCATAACCAATATTATGTTTACTCTGATTGCACAGTTTGTGTAGATTAACTAACAAAACACTAATGTTTGTAATTAAATAATTTCCATAATTTCCAAAACAAAATGTGCAATAAGTCTAGCGCTTGAATTAGATTCAAGTGTTCATGGCACACCTCATCTTCAAACAGCAGCCATGTGTCCTCCTTGAGCAGTGAAGGCAAGAGCGAAAGAGCTGCTTCCAACTGTAGGCCTTTAAATAAAACAAAATCATTAGGTTAACTTTACATAGTGGATGCTTTCACCCAACAATTGTTCTGTTTTTTTAAACATCCATTACTATAAGACGGAACCATGCAGGGAGTAAGACAGGTGTGATCTCAGGCAGATAGGTGTAGCGTCAGCATCAACCTATTGGGGTAGTTAAATTGTTATACATAGGAAAAACATATGACTTCTACAGACTCAAAGAAATGGAATACACAATTTTTGAAAAACTACAACGTATGAGACCAGCAACCTTTAACAGTATGAGGAGAAAAAGCTAGAAGTTTGTCGAGTATGAACAAATGTGTTTCATTATGGTAAATAGAACAAATAAGGTTACTGCAGCTTTTTTCTTTTTGAGCGTCAATAGGATGGTAACGTTGTTCGTTTATTGATGAAAGCGTTTGGTCTGGCTCCAATACAAACAGGGTCCAACTTTTGCAAATACCAATACAAATTTCCCTTGACAAATACCTAATAGCCTATTTCTGTGGCCGGCTGCAGAGAAGCAGTGGGGGGCACGACTCCCTCCGTCCACGCCTGCCACGGAGGCTAGTCGGTGGTGGAGAGGCTGCAGCGGACAAGGTGGAGAGTGAGGAGAGACCCACGACCCCGATCTTCAAGGCCTGACCCTCCGGGATCGTGACCAACGGGGACGGAGACATGGACTGGACTTAGACCGCCGGCTCCGGCCGGTTCATGGCATATCTCACCATGCACTCGAAGTCCATTGGTCTCAGCATCCTCATCTCCGCCCGCAACAGAGGATCCCTGAGGCCAGCGTTGAACAGGGTCGCAAGTTCCGTCTCCCCAAAAACCACCTGCTCTGCAAAAATTGCCTCCTCTGCAGCCCCCAGGAAGCGGTCAACATAATTCAGGAGACTGTTGTTTTCCCTGACGGTGACTGCAGAGGAGGTGAGTCTGGCGGGATCTTCGGGTAACCATGCTGCCTGTTGGGTTCAGTATTGGCTAGTTCGTTCTGTCAGGGCTTTTAGATGAACCCAAGCGCAGGCAGCGTTGTAGGGGTAACACAGGGATTTATTGTTAAATCCAAAACAAAGACCCAAGTGGGGGTAAAACAATATACAAGAACCGGAAAAGTCCTCTTAACTAACAAGGAGTAAATACAACTCTAGACAATACAACTAAGACTAAACTTAACTTACTGATTTGGGGAGAACATCACGGGCAATAATAGGACAGAAAATACTAGGCAAGGTACAAGAGCTACAATGAACGCATGAAGCGGAAACCTCAAAGTCACAAGTACATTCAGGTACATACAACAAACGAGCACAGGACAATAGAAACGAGGATGTTTTATAGGGGAGACAAAGGATAATTAACAGGGACCAGGTGACAGGGATTCAACACTGAGGGAAAGCTAACGAGGAAACGAGATGGTGGGAACGAAGACGCAGACCTGAGAGAGAGTATAGCAAGCCAAAGGATCACTATTTCTCCCTCCACACACAACCTACAGCTATGCCATGACTACGCCTCAAGACCAAGAATAGACATGACATGATGGTGGAATCATGACAAGTGCAGAGGTTAATATAGCGGAGCCGATGAGTGTGGAGCGGTAGTGAGCAAGAGCTAGTACATTAACTCAGTGAAGCGATAACAAATTTGATACAATTTTAATAAAAAATTGACAAGTTAATTTTGTTAACTTGTGTTTGGGGTGAGTAATTTAATCATTAGCCATCCTTCCGTGACATTATATTTAGTGCAATAAATATGTTTAACTATGTTACTTATGTCTATTGTTGCACTTTTTACCAATAGAAGAAAACCAAACATGATGTGGTCGATGACATTGTGGAGAAAGTTGAATTGCTGAAACAAAAAAGATAATGTCACACACAAATACGGATTCTGGGGACAAGTATCCATTGCAATTGCCATTCCCAACATAAAAAACAATTGCTATAAACTGCAAATAGGATTTCATAGGGTAAGCATGTCCTTCAAATCATGAATCCAAACTGTATGAGACCTCTTATTTATGATAGTCAAAATCACAGGTTGTTGTAATGTTTGCATTTTGGGATCAACTTAAAACATAATGGTTGTACACTTTGTCAAAGCACCAGCTAGAGTCTTCTCCTCTGCCATCTGAGGACGGTATCAAGGGTAGCAATGGAGATGATCAGTCTCCAAGTCTCCAAGTCTCCAGAGCAAGTAAGTCATTGTTTCTTGTATATGTCTCTTTTGTTTTTGGTCTCTTACCTTGTAATGCCAAACGCTGGTAATGTTTCTTTGTTTTACAACTCCAACCACAGTCTTCCCCTTCTCCTCTGCTGTCTTTGGAGGGTAAAAGCGATGCATGAGTTTAGATGATATTTCAAAAATAGTTCTTATTGGACATACCTGTCAAAATAATATTTTAAATTGTCATTAGGGGTCCATGAGCAATGCATCTGATGAAGACGGATTCATTAAAATAAATCTACCAAATAACCACTCATTCTTTTTCATTGAGTGGGATGAATTGACAAAACAAGATAAAAAAAGAGGTTTCAAAGAATACAATATAATTTCTTAAGGACTGAGGACCATACACCCCTAGTCTTCATTTGGTTTAAAAACGACACAGAATGAAGGGTTTGGATATGAAAAAAGGAGGACCTGAATTTTCATGTCTTGGCTACTGCAGATTTGATGACTGCCCTGTCACTGTTACAGTAATAGAGCACAATACCAAAATTCACTAGGCCAAGATTTGCAAAAGCAGCTCCCAGGAGCCATTAAACTGACCAAGATAACACAAATACCAGAAGATGTTATGAGTCTGGCTGTAGGGATGAGGTCTAATGTCCCAGTGTCCTCAAAACCATTTCATGGGAAGCATGTCAGAGAAGCCAGCAACATAGTAATTGTGACCTTATGGAACTTTGACCAGATCTAGGTTAAAAGGTTCTTGACTTCGCCACCTGGTGCCTCTCACATCAGGATATACTCTGCACCTCAACTGCTAAATACCTCATCTAAGGCAAGCAGGTTCATAGAAATACACCAAAGATGAACTAGACGGAGACGTGCTTTCAATAGAAAAACAATAATACTTTATTATACAATAGCATGATTAAAAGAGTGACATCATCACACTAGAGGCACAGTAGGTACAAATGAAAAGGATTGGCCTAAAGAGAGAGAGCCGACCTGGCATTGGCTGTTACAAGGGACAATACAATTAACATATTAACAAGGAAATACTGATTCACTGTCAAGGCACGTTACCTGTCCGGAATACGCGTGACGTTCACCACCCGTGCTCTGGACTCTAGGGCCTACAATCGCATGCATGCACGCACACCCATACACACACCCACCCACACAGGCACGACCACTACAAGCTAATAATTCAATCAATTTTGTGAAGTGCAGTTTACCACTACAACACGTGGAGCAATGCGCGAAGACCGAACCAGGAACCTCTCTTGTGAGCAGCTACTCTAATACTCCGGAAAGAAAAGGGAAAAAGGACAAGAAGTTATTATCAATAAGAATATAAAACTATACACTACTTGAACAGCCAATACCACCTCAGTCAAACAGAAGGCCACGGCAAACTAACCACAATAAAGAAAAGAAAATGTATATTAGAGTTGAGCCGGATACTCGGCTGAAACGAGTATCCGGTACGGATAAAGCACTTTTGCCGAGTACGAGTATCATACGAGTAATACGAGTCAATATCTGTGCTCGGATTGAATAAAAATCCTCATTGGTTAGCTGACTGTGTCTGCGTTCTGTGATAGTCACAGTGCCCCTCCCCTACACATATACAGATGTGTTGTGTTACTGACTGTGTCTGTGTTCTGTGATAGTCACAGCGCACCTCCCCTACACACATGCAGATGTATTGTGTTGTCAGCTGGCTCTAACCAGTTTTTAATTAAAAGTTAAAAAAAGAAAGTTATGTTGAGATGAAAACTCTTGTTCATTACATTTTACTTCATAATTGCAACCGCATGTGTTGTATTCATTGTTGCAAAACTTATTCTGTATAAAGTTCGTTTGTCATCGTGATCAAAACCATTTATCTGAAGCTCAATGCTGATGCTGTCATGTAAATATTTTTCTAATCAGCATTAAATATAACAATTTCCGATCAACCCATATCAATTGCATGCTTAAAATAACATACCGATTAAAGCCCCGCCCATCTCAAGACAACCCGACCCAATTTCCGGGTTAAATCCCGCCCACTTCCTGGTTAGGCCCCGCCCAGTCCGACTACAGATACGGATACAGATAATTCATATGGTTAACAGATACAGATACAGATACAGATAATGCTGTACTCGCTCATCCCTAATGTATATATATATATATATATATAGAACTTAATTTAGGCAAGGCAAAGCAGCAGGAGCAATCTTCCTCAATGTTGACATACGAAATGACAGCCCTTTGCACGAACTGATTCTCTCATGTGCTTCACAACGTCGGTGACATTGTCTGCATAATCTGGAATTGAAAAACAACAAGATACTCCTTGCATTTTTCACACTCCTCCTTTCTCTGCTGTTAATATATCCAAAGCAAGTCTATGTTGCACGACGGCAACTCTCATTTTCTTTAATTCGTTAGAGATTAAGTTTAAAGCTTGTGCTGTTTCATTTTCCAAAGAAAGAACTTGCCATGCCAGACCATTAATTTTATTCAGAGCAACAGTAGTACCGGTTCCTGTAAACAAACCTGCTAGGGACCATCCCACGTTCTCCCAAGGAGTAGTCCTGGATCACTAGTCTTATGGCCTGCATAATAATTTGGCAGTTTTACTTCCCTTTTATGTCTATTCAAAGATGTGGCCAGATTTGTCTTTTCCATTATGCTAGTTCCTGTGGACAAAATCGCAGCATAACAACAACCTTTCCATTCCCCTGCATCTAAATGGTAATATGCAGTTTCACCACAAACCCACACCATTCCTGGTGAACTGTCTAAGTGTGAAAATGGACATTCAAATCCCTCAGTAGTTTTATTGAGATATTGTATGGTGCAGTTATGATGTCCGTTATTTGATTGAGACAAAGTAATTTCATTTCTACAATCGGACATTCCTACTATATGTCTGCCTGATTTGGAACACACACATAATTCTGCGGGACGAGCATTTACATAAAAGGCAGGACCTTGAAAAGGTTCTCCTGTATACGAACAGTTATAGTCTCGCATTACGGATGTTGGTGGTCTTCCTTCTCGAATATTCAGAGTCATTTGTACAATTAAAGACATTTGTTTTGGCATATTGCAATCACCCTTACCATTTACTAGCATGTCTGCTGTAAGCTCCTGCGTTCTCCACATTGAGAGGAGCTGTATACATACCCAACAATCTCCTCTAACCTCATCTGCTAAGACTTCTCTCTGCAATAAGGCTAAGGCACATGCATAATTACCACCACATTTAGATTTTGCAACTCTTACTTGTTTAGTTTCTTGGTCGAGATTAGAACCCATAAAAAATTCAATATCCTGTGGTGCTTCTCTTTGCTTATTTGAATAGCTGGGTATCGGGTTTGCACTTAGTTCCTTAATTCTTTCTTTTATTTTCCTCTAATTTTACTTCTTAATTTAGGATTATACCAGTGATTATTATACTTATTAGGATTAGAATAATCGTTGTTCCACACAGTCTACCTGGCTGCCTGAACGGGTGCCCTGGCCTGTTAGGTTCTATCATTTAAGAATTTAAGAATATCTGGGCCAAACACAATAAGGGCTTCTGTAAGTGTGCACGCAGTATAGGAATTGATATCTAAGAATTCCATGGGAAATTTGCTTAGGCTAACAATTTTTCCCTTTTTCCTTTTAAGATTCTATGTTAAATTGGAGCTTGCCTGCTCTCCCGAAGAACACAACTTCAGTCTGGAAGCGTTTATCCACTGTGGCTGGTAGTCCGTCAGAACTCCTGTCCGTGTTATGGCAATCACAGTTGCTGGTCCGTGGTACTTTGGTTCTCCAACCTTTGTTGGCTTCAGATTCCTCACAAAGACCTTTTGTCCTGGAACAAAGTTATGAGTAGGGTTTTCTGAGGGAAGAGCAAGGCACAAAGAAACATCAGCACATATAGAATTTAACTTTTCGACTAGGGAAGTCACATAGTCCTCCTGGATCACCTTCAGATCACCTAAAGAAGAAATACCAGACCGGCCTTTGACCCACGGGGTCGGGAAAGGTCTACCGATTAGTATTTAGAACGGTTACAATTTTGTCGTGGAAGATGGGGTCATTCTTATTTCTGCCAAGACTGCGGGCAATAAATCAAGCCCCTTTCTTCCTGTATCGAGTACAGCTTTTGTTAGTCGTGTTTTCAGTGTTCGATTACATCTCTCCACGACTGCTGCACTTTGCGGATGATATGGAATATTAAAATGCCAATCAACAGACAATGTTTTTGCTAAGAGCTGTGTTACCTTTGACGTGAAACTCGTCCCGTTATCCGATTCCAATCTGGCCGGTACGCCCCACCTTGGCACAATCTCCTTCGTTAAGATTTTTACCACTGTTTTAGCATCTTCCTTTGCGCATGGAAATGATTCAGGCCACTTTGAGAATCGATCAACAATTACCAAAAGATATTTTAAGTTACCTATTGGCGGCATGTGCATAAAATCAATTTGTAAATGTTAAAAAGGAGCTTCCGGATGTGTCAATGCATCGTGCTTAGCTGATTTGTGCGGATTTACCTGAGCACATGTTAAGCATGCATCCAAAACAAGCTTTGCTGTTCTATGAACATCGGCTATACAGTACAATTGATTAATTGCTTGAACTACTTTTGCACAACTGGTGTGAGATAACCCATGGTAATGTCTAATTAGGATGATTAACCCTAATTTCGGTAGTGCTATTCTTGCCTGTCCATCTCTTATAATCCCTTCCTTATCAGGAGTGCAAACACTTTTTGCTCCAATGCTCTAAGTCTCCCTGTGTTGGTTGACTTTGCAGGAATTTGATATCAATGTCAGATACATTCGTTATGTGCACCGTCATTGCTACCTTTGATTCATTTTTGGGATGAAATGGTGATTTAATCTGAGCTTGGGCTGCTGCCTTTGCGGCTTCATCAGCCCTTCTGTTGCCTATAGTCTGTTCATCCTCCCCCGAAGCGTGACCCTTGACCTTTACTATGGCCACTTCGAGCGGAAGCTGAACTGCTTCAGTCAACTGTCCTATCAGATTTGCATGTGCTATTGGCTTTCCATCAGCAGTTTTAAAACTTCTCGCTTCCCACATTCTGGCATAATGGTGAAGAACACTCCAAGCATACCGAGAATCGGTGTGAATTGTTACTCTCTTTCCTGTCATCAGCTCACAGGCCCGTATTAATGCTATCAACTCTGCAGCTTGAGCCGAATTGTAATCTAAAGCAAAAGCTTCTTTTACCTCTCCTGTCTCGGAAACCACAGCATAGCCACAGAGGTAGACACCGTCAGATGGCTTTGAACAAGACCCATCAACATAAATGTGTTCTCCCCCCTCTAGGGGCGTATCCAACAGATCGAACCTAGAAGAGTAAGAGGTGGTCAGTTCAAAGATGCAATCATGTTCAACATTAAAATCTGCCATGTCTACCATACCCAAAATACCCAGCAAAGCAGGATTAACGTTTGCTGTTGTTTGAATGCTAAGATTTTTTGTTGCCAGCAGAGTAGCCTCGTAACCTGAGCGTCGTTGCGCTGTCATGTGTTGTGTTTGCCTGTTGTGTAAAATTACACCTACCTGATGGGATGCATATAGTATTAAAGGGTGTGACAGCACAGTTTTCTCAGCCATCTGTACAATCAGAGCACATGCCGCTACAGCACGAAGACATGCTGGCATACCTGTGACTATGTTATCTAACTTTTTAGACAGATATGCAACTGGCCTATATGTTGAGCCATGAAGTTGCAATAAGACCCCTAAGGCGGCACCCGCTGTCTCCCTCACATGCAAGTGAAAAGGCTTGGTGTAGTCCGGCAGGCCCAATGCTGGTGCCGTCGTGATGGCTGCTTTCAAAGCATTGAAATGTTCATCAGCTTCCGCAGTCCACTCCAATGATGTGTTTGGCGGAGCTTTGTGATCTATCAGACCCCTCAGGTGCCTATCGTGAATCGCACAGTCAGGTATCCACTGTCTACAATAGTTAATTAGTCCCAGAAAGCTTTGTAGCTCCTTTATTGTTCGTGGGGACTTAACCTTTCTGATCAGCTGGACCCTATCTGTAGATATTGCTCTGAGACCTTGCATCAACACATGTCCCAGATAGGTTACCTTGGATTGAACCCATTGCAGTTTCTCTTTCGAGGCTTTAAAACCGGTTTCAGCAAGTACATTGCAAACAATTATAGATGCTTTTTCACAGTCCTCCTCCGTCTCCCCCGACACGAGTATGTCATCTGCAAACTGAAGCACACACACGGTTGAAGGCAAATCAGTCATTTTGGCCAAAGTTCTGTGCACTGCTGCAGAAAAGACAGCGGGTGAGTCTACATAGCCCTGAGCAAGGCGTTTCCATGAATATTGCTTCCCCTTAAATGTAAATGCTAACAAAGGCTGAGTATCTGGGTGTACAGGTACAGAGAAAAAGGCTGCACACAAATCAATTACTGTAAAATACTTGTGCGAATGTGGCACTGAATTCATAACAGTCAATACATCAGGCACAATTGGTGCGAGTGGTATAATTAACTGATTAACTGCCCTTAAATCTTGAGTTAATCTCCAAGTTTTCCCATCCGCTTTCAAAACAGGATTTATTGGTGTGTTATATGGTGAGTGTGTTTGTTCGAGGACACCCTGCTTGACAACATTTTCAATCAAATGTTGAATGCCTTGTTCCTTATCTTTAGACAAAGGGTATTGTTTAATGTAGACAGGTTTGTTTGTTTTAAGTTTAGCCCGATGAGGACCCATGTCAATGAAACCAGTTTCATCCCTGAACTGAGACCATAACAAAGGGTAAATCATGGTGTCCGCCCCTATAGATATGCTGCTACCGGAGGGAGTTACCCTTGAGCCGCTTATCAGTCCACTTGTAGGCAGAGGATCGACGGATGCCTGTAAACTAGACAGAAAGGAAAAACAACCATGTTATCAGTAAACTTAATGTCCATGCCTAATTTATGCATCATATCACGACCTAAAAGATTAAGTGGAGCACCTGGGATATTTGTGGATTTGTGGAAAAATGGTTTAAGACCATTGGCCTCCACATGACTCGAAAATGTTAGGGTTATCTCACATAAATTAGAACTGACATCTCTCTGTGAGTATCCCTATGCTTGATTTGAATGCCACTCAGTAGGATATGAAGCACCGGTGTTCTCATGTCTGCTCTGTGGTGTGTGTGTGCGAAACTTGTGCAACTCTCTGCACTCTCGTTTGTAATGGCCCCTCCTTCGCAATGAAAGCAAATGACCTCAGACTTCTTCCGTTGGCTAGGGTTTACAGCTGTTAGTTCAATGTTACTTTTTCCTAGATAGCCTGTAAACATGGCATTCTCTAAAGTCATATCATGCAAGTTATTCTGATCAATTGTGCTTGTTTATGATTCATGTTATTTAACAGAGTATTGACAAATAGAGGCTTTATATCATTATTCATAGGCAATTTAGAATCTTCAACCCATGCTTTCTTAAAAAGTACAAAAAATTGAGCAGCTGAGTCTCTTGCTGCCTGTTTCAAAAGATAAGACCTGTTGACTCCCTAGACATTTATCAAGAAACACTCTTATCTGTCTAAAATAATATTTCAACATCTGTAAAAGTTTCCCAAACAACGCATGTGGGTTTGCCCCTGTATCGCTGTTTGTGATTTTATCATTTTCAATTGATATTGTGGGGAGGGCAAACTTTTCTCAACGGTCTATCATTTAGCGTGTTACCAGCTCTTACCCAAACCATTGAATTTTGAGGGTTTGTAGTTACATTAGGTTTATCAATTAATTTTTCCGGTTTCATCTCTATTGGTTTTATCGACAGTGATGGTGCAGAGGGAGAAGTCTGTGTTTGGCAAGGGGCAGTTTTGATTTGCATACGCAACAATTTCATGTCTTTCCATACTGCATAAGCTTTAAACATGTATTGATAATCCCATATTGGGTCTCATGCCCTTTGCCAATAACATACACTCATCAGAAAAGGACCCTTCCCTCGGATAGGGAATATAACATTTTCGGTTTTATTCCCTCCAACCATCCTGCAAGATTGCTAACATACTGGATCTGTATAAAATCCCTGATTATTTCTGTACATACAGGCATGGCCGCATTAACAATAGGGCTAGGCGGGGCTAAAGCCCCGGGGCCCGAGCAAGGAGGGGGCCCGTGATTGGCTGTGGAGCAGATTGATTATTACTAGCCATCTGATTGCCAAAGCCTTACCACGTCCCCCACAAATTAGCCCTGTTATTAAGTAGCGCTTTGCCGTGTATTCCATGCATTATCATGGAATCATTCTCATTAATATTATTAACAAAATTGCGCATTCGCGTTATGATTGGTCAGGTCGCATGTCAATCAAACCCCCGTGGGCAGCAGGGCACGGTGAATTGAAACGTCACGTTTGAATTTGATATACCAAATCAAATGCATTTATTTTATATACAACAATTCAGCTTAGGCCTATCAGGCGATGGCTGTCTGCGCCTTATTAGAATATAGCCTACGCATCAACCAATCAATCGCCTCGACTCTTCACTTCATTCTTGACTATTCTTAAAATTGCCGCGCAAAAAACAGTCTTCGACAGCTAAAAAATGTCATCTTTAAAAAAAAAATGTGCGAGTGGGGCTCAAAATATGTTTTTTTTAAAAGCTAAACAGCAGAGGAAACATGAGCTACTCAGTAAAATCCCAAAACTATCAGGTTATTTTACTAAAGCTGATGATCACGGAGTGGTGGATGTTGGAGCTGATGATAAAGACACAGCGTCATCATCGACCCCACCAATTTCAGGTAACGTTAACTGTTAAGTTTGATTATTAACTTGATGGATGTATGATATTGCTTTTTGTGTTTGATCAAACTATTCGCCTAAAGGGCTGGCAGTGGCGATAGTGCTAATGTGTCCGGTAGAAATATGTCAATTGTGCTGCGCCATCATCATGATGTAGGTTTATAATTTAAACACGTATTTAAGCACCCAGCAAGCAAAAATTTGTTCCTTAGACGTTATTTAGACGTTATTTAGACCACTCCAGTCCACGTGCATTACTACAGGAAATGTTTTGGATGTCTCCCTAAACCAGCGGTTCCCAATCCTGGTCCTCGCGACCCCCTGCTCTGCATATTTTGTATGCTTCTCCTACCGCTTCGGAGGTTTGTTTAATACGCCCATAAGAGCCCTGCGAAGTAAACATCACTAGATATTCTGCCATAAATCCCGTTCGAAATGTGGATAATGTTGCGCAAATCTCAAAATTACGGTTAAATTACCCTTCAATCTTCCGTAGTAAGTTTTGTTCTTCGTGTTCTTAAATTAACGTCAGACGATTTCATGTGTGCAGGGAGTAGAGAGCAATGAACACAGTTCAGGGAACACGTCAATCGGAACGCGGTTCATTCATTAAGCTCTCTTCTAATGAGCTAGAAATTTAAATCAGGTGTGTTAAACAAGAGAGATACACAAAATATGCAGAGCGGTGGGTCGCGAGGACCAGGATTGGGAACCGCTGCCCTAAACAACACATGAAGAAGTTAATCAGTTAAATCAGGTTGAGTTAAGGAATCAATCATCACTTTATTATCTCATTAATGATGAACAGCTGCTGTTAACAAACACAATCACTAAAGAAAACATGAGCAATAAGAAGTCACCATAATAGTGTTTAGTGTTTCCTTTAGTTGGGTTTTACCCTTGTTTATACGAGAAGTTTTCTGAAGCACAAATCTAGCTACCAAGAAAAGAAAAAATGATTTAGTTTCTTGTTGTTGAGAAAATTTGCAGAAGAGAGACGGTTTTGCACAGCGCACTTTGTCTTAAAGTGACAGAAGCTGCTAATAAAGCTGATGTCGCTATTGTGTCAATAATGTTAATCAAACTTAATTGTATTTTGTAAATGAATTGGCAACAGTTATTCTGAATGATTCTAGATTATATTTATGTAAAACAACTTCAGCAGTGTTTAAAAAAACAGTGTTTTTTTCTCTTTCTCTGTAGTTGGTGACCTAAAGTGGTGGGGGGGCCCTGCAGTAACTGATAGCCCCGGGGCCCAGTGAGCTCTTAATGCGGCCCTGCATACAGGCGACTGGCGTTTCACCCGGCAGTGGCCTCGAAACAGAATTTCCCATCTTACACTCTATATATACCCGGCGGTGATAAACAGTACAGCCCTTTGCGCCAATCTTCACACTCCTACATAACAGTTGTTACACACAGCATATTCATTAAATACATTTCTATTATGAATTGATAATAAAACACAGCCATGCATTACGTCAGGACAACACAATCAGACTAATCTTACACGTCTTCAAAGCTATTAGTCCTCACACACTGGGTCTACTCGTAACAATAAACAACAGACATTTACCTTCTAGACGTTACGTCTAAATTGCGGTACAGCTACCTGGCGGGTGTTTTGCCCAAGACCCTCGGCAATACACAGCACAACTACCCGGAAGCGTCTGGCAATCAGTCAAACACCTTCGTTGCACAGGAGAACCGCATACCCAAGCCGTAACAAGACTGAAGTTATCTGGACACCAGTGAATCTCTCTAAGCCCGACAGTGAAAACGTTTTTTCAGAAACCAGCCTAGCCGCAAATGAGTTGTTTAGCCACTCACGGCTAGTTAGGTGACGTCAGAGGGCTACCATTATTGCCGAGGGACAAACTTCAACCAGACAGTGACTACTCTGCCGGTTACATAATGAAATTATAAGTCTTCAGATAATGCTGGAAAAAAACAAGCAGTCCTGGGGCTTATGTATAAAAACTTGCGTTGAATTCATACTAAAACATTGCGTACGCACAAAAAAACTCAGATGTATTAATCTCTGCGTACGCAGGATTCCATGCATATTTTCTTAGAACATCACAATTAATGTGAAATTGAGCGCACATTCAATTCAATTCAATTCAAGTTTATTTAAAAAGCGCTTTTCACAATATGTATTGTTTCAAAGCAGCTTTACAGGGGCAAACAAGAAAAACAGAAAAGGTAAAACACAGCACAGTGCATGTTATTTATACAACGAGTAAGATCATTCTAATAAATAATATCGAATTTCTAAATAAATGCAGTCTCCCGGTGAGCAGCCCAATACCGCCCTGCTGTGGCGAGGAACCCAAACTCCCATGATTGAACCAGGCTCAGCCGGAAGGGCCAGATCCCCTCTGATTTGTCATAGCTGCACTCAAACTGCTGACATGTGATTTTAGTTTAGCATTTAATACCAAATATTGTAACTTCAGCATTAATAAGACAAATAGTCAGTCTTTGCTCTTGGTTGGGGATGTAGTGGTCTGAGGTGGGATGGTCCGGACATGGTGGAACTTCTTCCTACCTCGGGATGCCCATAGAGGCGGAAAGAGAATAAAGAGAATAATTAGCGTAGCTGCTGTTCATTAACTATGCATTAAGTGAAAGCTTGGATGAAAAGATGTGTCTTTAATCTAGATTTAAATTGGGAGAGTGTGTCTGACCCTCGAATAGTTTCAGGAAGGCTATTCCAGAGTTTAGGTGCTACGTATGAGAAAACTCGACCCCCTTTGGTGGATTTAGTTATTCTAGGTGTCATCAAAAGTCCTGAGTTTTGAGATCTTAGAGAGTGTGATGGGTTGTAACAGGATAAAAGCTCAGTTAAATAAGTAGGGGCTAAACCATATAAAGATTTGTAATTAATTAAAAGAATTTTAAAATCAATACGATACTTAATGGGTAGCCAGTGAAGCGATGATAAAACTGGGGTTATGTGATCGTATTTTCTTGACCTAGTAAGAACTCTGGCAGCTGCATTCTGAACTAACTGTAGTTTGTTTATCGATGATACAGGACAACCACTAAGTAGAGCATAACAATAGTCAAGTCTTGAGGTCACAAATGCATGAATAAGCTTTTCTGCGTCAGCAACACATATATTTCGTAATTTGGCAACATTTCTAAGGTGGAAGAAGGCTGTGTTTGTGATATTTGAGATGTGATTTTTAAATGACAGATTGCCGTCTAATATAACGCCTAGATCTTTAACTGTATTTGTTGGAGTAACAGTGCAGCTTTCAATTTGCAGGCTGTAATCGGAGATATTCTGTTTACGTGAATTTGGTGCTATAAGTAATATTTCTGTTTTGCTAGAGTTAAACAGAAGGAAATTACTAGTCATCCAATGTTTTATGTCCTCGATGCACTCTGCCAGTTTGGATAGCTTAAAGGAATCATTTGGTCTTGATGAGATATATAGCTGAGTATCATCTGCATAACAGTGAAAGCTAATTCCATGTTTTCTAATAATGTTGCCGAGGGGCAGCATGTAGATGGAGAAAAGCAAGGGTCCTAAAACCGATCCCTGAGGTAATCCGTAATTTACTTGCGTGAGATTTGACGATTTCCCATTTAAATTGACATATTGATATCTGTCTGTTAAGTAAGATCTGAACCATTGTAGTGCCTGTCCCTGAATACCGGTATAATTGTGTAAACGATTTAATAGTATTTTATGGTCTACAGTATCGAAAGCAGCAATAAGGTTAAGCAGGACTAAGAGTGAGATGTTACCTTTATCTGAAGCAATAAGAAGGTCATTTGTAATTCTAACGAGCACAGTTTCAGTGCTGTGATGCGGTCTAAAGCCAGACTGAAACTTTTCGTGCATGTCAATATTTTGTAGGAAGGTACACAGTTGAGTTGACACTACTTTTTCTAGTATTTTAGACAAGTACGAGAGATTTGAAATCGGACAGGAGACAGACGAAGGTATCGCGCTGTAACTCCGTACTTCGTATTCGCCGGACTGGGCTTCCTAGAGAGGTGGGTTCAATCCAGCAGCTCTGATGCGCTACAGCACAGACGGAGGGTAGGCGAAGGTATCAAGCTTTCTCTATGTTTCGTACTCACAGGACTGGATTTCCTAGAGAGGTGGATTCAACTTAGCAGCTCCGGGGTGCTGCTGCACGGACAGAAGACAGACGAAAGTATCAAGCTTTTAACTCTGTATCTCGTACTCACAGGACTGGACTTCATAGAGAGGTGAGCTCAACTCAGCAGCTCCTGTGTGCTACAACACGGACAGAAGGCAGGCGAAGGCCTCAAACTTTAACTCTGTATTTCGTACTCACAGGACTGGACTTCATAGAGAGGTGAGCTCAACTCAGCAGCTCCGGTGTGCTACAACACGGACAGAAGACAGACGAAGGCCTCAAGCTTTAACTCTGTATTTCGTACTCACAGGACTGGACTTCATAGAGAGGTGAGCTCAAGTCAGCAGCTCTGGTGTGCTACAACACGGACAGAAGACAGACGAAGGCCTCAAACTTTAACTCTTTATTTTGTACTCACAGGACTGGACTTCATAGAGAGGTGAGCTCAACTCAGCAGCTCCGGTGTGCTACAACCAGACAGAAGGCGGGCGAAGGCCTCAAGCTTTAACTCTGTATTTCGTACTCACAGGACTGGACTTCATAGAGAGGTAAGTTGAACTCAGCAGCTCCTTGGTGCTACAAGCACGGACAGAAGACAGACGAAGGTATCAAGCTTTAACTCTGGATTTCGTACTCACAGGACTGGACTTCATAGAGAGGTAAGCTCAAGTCAGCAGCTCTGGTGTGCTACAACACGGACAGAAGACAGACGAAGGCCTCAAACTTTAACTCTGTATTTCGTACTCACAGGACTGGACTTCATAGAGAGGTGAGCTCAACTCAGCAGCTCTGGTGTGCTACCATAGAATGGTGAACTCAATCGCCCGAACGATCTGCGGGGTTCCCACACTCGTGTGTGTGCACTGCAAAAACACTCCACTCGTGAAAATATCAGCACCACACTACAATCACTCCCAACCTCAATGAATAGGGCAGTATTCGGGCTCAAATGGACACCTTAGTAAATGGAGATGTAATCATTCCTCCTCCTCCTTCAATCCTAAATCCTCAATCCTCAGTCCTCAACCCTCAGCCCTCAGTCCTCAATCCTTATATTTCTTACTGCCTCTCCCGCGGTTCCTTTCCACTCTCTCTGCACTCCCTCTCCTCTAATGCCAGCGTCTTTTATCCTTCTTGCGCTCCAATCACCGTTTGGGTTTTTCCCATCAAACGTGTCGGTGATTTAGCTCAATCCGCTCTCGCTGCACCACTGCCTCATTCGCGAGTCCGGAAATGACCCGGTGTTACACTGGAAGTGTCCCTCCACCGCAACAACTAAAAAAAAAGGTTCCGGCCCGGGTCACCCCGTGACATCCTCCCCCACCAATGAGTTCTAGTCCCTAGAGCTCCAGACCGGAGGTCCACTCGCCATATCTCTCGGGTGGTTGCCCCCTGTTATCTCGTCGCGAGCGTCGGGGTGGAGATGGTAGAGGCTCCCCTGCTGCCACAACTTCCAGTCCCTCTGGGAGCACTGCCCAACCCACCACGGGTGGTTTCAAGGGCCTAAGGGCAGTTGGACCCTCCCCCGCAGGCCTCGAATAATTAGGGCAGGGTCGAAGCAGATTCCGGTGCAACACCGGTTCTGGGCCCAACCCCCCTTCAGGGCGAATGGTATACACAGGTAAGTCCGGGTCTTCCTGCCGTTCCACAACGTAAGGCCTAGCCTCGATCACTCAACTTGCCTTTTCCTTGACGCCGATTTTCTCTGACCAATACCCGCTCTCCGGGTAGCAAAGGGGCTTCTCGGGCTGTTCGGTCGTACAATCGTTTGTTTTTCTCTGCAGCTCCGTTTATTCGGTCCGTGGTTCTACCATAGGCAAAATGGAGCTGTTGGTGGTGCCGATTCACCCATTCGGTGGTGCTCGGGGCCCCTGCCACCCCAGCAGTCCCCCAGAGTAGGTCAACCGGTAAGCGTACGTGTCTCCCAAACATCAAAAAGGACGGTGCAATGCCTGTGGTACTGTGTATGCTGTTATTATATGATTGCACCAACGAGGGGAGGTGATCCACCCATGAACTCTGCTGATCCGCATCAAGGGTCCCCAAAAGGTTTAACAAGGTCTGATTAAACCTCTCACATCCCCCATTCCCTTGAGGGTGGTATGGGGTAGTATGGGTCTTTCGGCACCCATAGAGTTGACACAATTCCGCGATAACCCTCGACTCAAAGTTTGGACCTTGGTCGGAATGGAGAATCTCTGGGCACCCAAAAGGCTGGAACACGGTCCTCCACAGGGCCGTAGCGGTGGTAATCGCCGTCTGATCGAGAGTGGGAACAGCCCAAGAATACTTGGTAAACAGATCTGTTGCCACCAAAATGTTCTGAAAGCGATCCATTGGTCGACCCAACGTCAGGAAATCCACCCCCACAATATGTAGAGGGGCCCGTGGCCGCATCGGGACCAATGGAGCTCTCACTTCCTTCCGGGTCTTAAACAGCAAACAACGGGGGCAATCCCGAATAAAGGCTCCTACCGTCGCCTCCCTCCTGGGCCAGAAGAAGTGTCTCCTTAATAAGGACAATGTCCTCTCTTGGCCTTGATGCCCCATCTGGGTATGGTAAGCGTGCAACAACGACTGGACCTGATCTTCAGGCACCACCACCTGGTACACTAGCTCTCGGGTTGCTGGGTCCTGAACAGAACGACAAATCACTCCTTCTTTTAAACAGAGCCTTTCCCAATGTCCACGAAGCAGCCTCACCGTCACCGTCTGTGCCTGTCTTTCTGTTACTTGTGGCAAAGAGCCTTTCACCAAGCCGGACCGGATCACCACAAGATCTTTATTTCTTCCCTGCAGCTCACTCCACCGTCTCGGGTCCCATCCCCAACTATTGGGGACATCCATGGTACTGGCTCCTGGAGCCTCTACTACCCCCACCAGGAGTTCCTCCTCTACCTCCATGGGAGGAGTCGCCCCCGGACCCCCTGCGCCGATCACCGGGAGCCTTGAGAGTACGTCCGCATTCGTATGTTCTCAACCAGGTTGGTACTTCAGCTGATAGTCATAATTGGCCAACTGTGCCACCCAACGCTGTTCGACAGCCCCCAGTTTAGCCGTGTGTAAGTGGACCAGGGGGTTGTTGTCCGTCACTACCAGCACCTTGGCCCCCCACAGATAATCCTTAAACTTTTCACTCATCGCCCACTTCATTGCCAGGAGTTCAATCTTAAAGGATCTGTAGTTCGAATCATTCCTCTCCGCTGGATGGAGACTTCGACTTGCGTATGCGATCACTCTTTCCACTCCCTGCTGGTACTGTGCTAGTACTGCTCCCAGCCCTAAATTGCTTGCATCGGTATAAAGGATAAACGGCTGGGAGAAGTCAGCATAGGCGAGAATCAGTGCTTGTAACAACTCTTGCTGGAGATTCCAGAAAGCTACCTCACATGCTGGACTCCAAGTCACCGCGGGGGACCCCCGGCCCCGTGGTCGTGCGGTGCCCACAAGCAATTGGTTTAGGGGCTTGGCAATTCTTGAAAAGTTTTTAATAAAGCGTCGGTAGTACCCCACAAAGCCCAAAAAGGATCGCACCTGTCGAACAGTTTTAGGGGGCTCCCACCCTTGCACAGCCGACACTTTTTCTGGATCCGGGGAGACTCCAGCAGCGCTGATGCAATGGCCCAGGAATTTCACTTCCTTCCGAAACAGTTGGCACTTTTCCGGCCGCAACTTCAGCCCGTACCTTTCCATAGCTTGAAACACTTGTTCCAGGTGGAGTAAATGAGTTGCAAAGTCCGGGGAGAAGACAATGATGTCATCCAAGTACACCAGTGTGGAGTCAACCAGTTGCCCCCCCAGGCACCGCTGCATGAGTCGCTGGAAGGTTGCAGGGGCATTACAGAGTCCAAACGGCATCCTATCCCATTCGAAGAGGCCGAAGGGGGTGGGTAAAAGTGGTCTTCTCTCTATCCCTCTCTTTTACCTGGACCTGCCAGTACCCACTGGCTAAGTCCAACGTGGAGTACCAGGCGGCTTGGGTTAGACTCGTGAGAGAGTCCTCGATTCGTGGTAGTGGGAAGGCGTCTTTCTTAGTCACATGGTTCAATTTACGATAGTCTACACAGAACCTCCAAGCTCCACTCTTCTTCCGCACTAAGACAATAGGGGCCGCCCAGGGACTCATGCTCTCACGGATAATGCCCCCCTCCAGCATCCCCCTCAACAGGGCACGAACCTCAGGATAAAGTATCGGTGTTACTGGACGATAACGTTCCCGACTTGGGGCTGCGTCCCCCGTGGGGATCTGATGTCTCACAAAGCCAGTACAACCGTAATCCTCTTCATGGGCGGAAAACACATGCCGCCACTTGCTCAAAAGGTCCTTGAGCTGATACCGCTGGTCCTCCTCCAGCCCTTCTCCACATAGGGACTCTCTTGTCAGATTGTCCGGCACCCCGCCTTCAACCGGGTCTATTCGCGGGCCCTCTTGCGTAATAGCCACTTCGACCACCGCAGCATCCACTCGGCTGAAACACACATCTCTGCTCTCTCGCACTTGCTGAGGTTCTACTGATGTCACCCGGACCAGTTGTTGATGACGATGGAGGCTAACAGGAAACGAGCTGGTATTCCGCACTTTCACAGCCACCCGTCCTCTGCGAACTACAGCGAGCCCCCGGGCAACCTCAACAGCCCGACAATTCCTGTGCGGTTCCACAAGGACTCAGTCGTCCGGTCTATCCGATCGGCCCAGCAACTGGGCCCATACAATGGCCTCACTCCTCGCCGGAACAGAAAGGGCATACCTGCAGACCACCCGACCGACATCTTCCCGGTCACACTGTGTTCTGGCAATATGGATCCTACGACAGTCTGCAATTAAACGTTCCCACTCTCGGTTCTTGGTGGCAGGGGGTCCTAGGGTGGGCAGACTCCGGAACAGCTCTTCCCAACATTCCGAGATAACATTCATGCCCAAAAGGGCTCGGTGGGTCCCCAGACACTGATCTCGGACGACGACGACGCCCTTTTGTCGGACCTCGACCCCCTGGATACGAAAGTCTTCTACTACTTAGCCGATGTAAGGTATATCGAGCCCATTCGCCCCTTGAAGACTGAGCCAGGGCTATTCAGTCCCCTGTCCTCTGCATACATCAGAGAGTTCCTTGGACAGACTTTCCGAGAACAAAGTGACTTGTGAGCCAGTATCGTCCAGGCATTGGAGCCTCTTACCATTGACTTGGATTTCGACTGTAGGACAACGCCCGACCAGTTGGTCTCGGGGAGCAGGCAGGGAGGGGGGGTCAATCGAAGGGGTCCCGACCACTTGTCCCACAGTGGCCGGTAAACCTAAAAACCCCCTTGTGAACCACGGCGTGGGCCACACTGACGACTCATGTGTCCCGACTCCCCGCATTGGTTACAGATTGGCCGCCCCGATCATCCCACTGAAACCTGGCCTGACCCGGCCGCCCAAGGCGGCGCCCCATCCCCCGACTCCCATCAGAGTATGACCGCTCACGTGGCGGAGGCGTTCCACCAGACCTTGCCGGAAGTTGAAAAACTGGGCCCGGAGAGCAGCCACCGGGGTGGCATCACCATACAATTCGGTAAGGAAGTCGAAGACAGCCTTTGCATTGGCTCGTGCAGCCCTGGGAGCAGCTTGGACCTCCCTCTTAGCCTCCCCCTCCAGGGACCCCAGCAAAAATTGCAGCTTCTGCTGTTCACTCACTCCTTGCAAGCCAGCCAAGTAATCCGTCTGGGTCTTCCACTCATGTAGACTCAGCTCTGATCCGGGCCCTCTGAACCTTTGCGCCCAAGGTGCTCCCATAAAGACCGGCATAACTTGGGGTCCATAACTGGATTTCCTAGAGAGGTGGATTCAACTTAGCAGCTCTGGGCTGCTACTGCACAGACAGAAGACAGACGAAAGTATCAAGCTTTAACTCTGTATTTCGTACTCACAGGACTGCATTTCATAGAGAGGTGGATTCAACTGAGCAGCTCCGGGGTGCTACTGCACAGACAGAAGACAGACAAAAGTATCAAGCTTTTAACTCTGTATCTCGTACTCACAGGACTGGACTTCATAGAGAGGTGAGCTCAACTCAGCAGCTCCGGTGTGCTACAACACGGACAGAAGACAGACGAAGGCCTCAAACTTTAACTCTGTATTTCGTACTCACAGGACTGGACTTCATAGAGAGGTGAGCTCAACTCAGCAGCTCCGGTGTGCTACAGCACGGACAGAAGACAGACGAAGGCCTCAAGCTTTAACTCTGTATTTCGTACTCACAGGACTGGACTTCATAGAGAGGTAAGTTCAACTCAGCAGCTCCAGGGTGCTACAGCACGGACAGAAGACAGACGAAGGTATCAAGCTTTAACTCTGGATTCGTTCTCACAGGACTGGACTTCATAGAGAGGTAAGCTCAAGTCAGCAGCTCTGGTGTGCTACAACACGGACAGAAGACAGACGAAGGCCTCAAGCTTTAACTCTGTATTTCGTACTCACAGGAATGGACTTCATAGAGAGGTGAGCTCAACTCAGCAGCTCCGGTGTGCTACAGCACGGACAGAAGACAGACGAAGGCCTCAAGCTTTAACTCTGGATTTCGTACTCACAGGACTGGGGTTCATAGAAAGGTGAACTCAATCGCCCGCATTGATTTTTAATACCGTTGGTTGATATGTATGTGTGTTTAAAGCCTGTTTAATTAGTGTGTCCTGCTGGTGTTATTGGTGCAGCAAATCCACATTTTGCTGAGGAAACATTAATACATAGTTGAGCAGCGAGAGCTCACAGTAAAGGAAGCTGCAATACTGTTTTGGCTATACTCGTGCGACCGAGCGTGTAATACGCATGCGTGTGATGTTTTTTTTTTTAGAAAGTTCCGTCTTGCAGTTTACATGGAAACGAAAAAGGCAGCGTTTTCAAAAAAATTGCACTTTGAGACCCGTCTTCAAAACTTTGCGTTTTTCAGTTGAAAAAGGTCTCACGTAAACAGACCCTAAAATGTGCAGTTTTATCACACAGCACAATGAAACAGATGTCGCCAGTTTTGGGGAAGTGTGCAATTGTCATGCCGACTGCATGAATCTCGACTAGAGCTGTTGCTCGAGAATTGAATGTTCATTTCTCTACCATAAGCCATCTCCAAAGAATTTTTTGTGAATTTGGCAGTACATCCAACCAACCTCACAACCGCAGACCACGTGTAACCACACCAGCCCTGGACCTCCACATCTAGCATCTTCACCTCCAAGATCGTCTAAGACCAGCCACCCGGACTGCTGCTTCACTAAGCAAGCACCTCCTACGGGCAGGCTGGGCAGAGCATTCCTGCCCCTTAGGTCGGGAACCATTTCACATATCCACACATAGCTCTAACCGGACCTAGTGCTAACTCCCCCACTTGGGCGGTTCCGTCCGATGTATACTCATGTAGGTTCCCACCTTGGCAACCCATGACCCACCCAGGTGGACCTCCGCACGGCTAACTACCTCAGTCCGCTTATTTTCCCATGAGCTATCCCCTGACGGTGAGACCATGAGGGTGTCTCCACTAGAACTCCTCCCGATGGTAGGAAGTGGTCTCTGTAGTGCATTCCCCATTCGAGGAGTGCACTTACCCAGTGGCCTTGCGGCACTGGGCGGCTTCTAGCTGTTAGAGAAACCATGCCGCCGCCCGTGAGGACCAAAAGTAGAGGCTTCCCACCTTTTCTAAAAGCTCTGGGACCCTCTACCCACTGGAAGGTTACAAATTTCACGAAACGCTCATGTCTGACACGCCCAGGCTTGTCACCGTCATTTCGAAGAGATTGTAATACGGTGTTTGTATGGGACAGCTATATAGTAATTCTGTAATTCTGGCTAATGTGTATGTTCCAAACTGGGATGACGACAATTTTTTCCATCAATTGTTTGCCAAATTACCTGACATGTCCACTCATCTACTTACTATGGGGGGTGACTTCAACTGTTGGCTTAATCCTGTATTAGATCGTTCTTCTACTAGACCAGGAGTGCCCTCAAAGTCCTCTAAGACCATTTTATCCTTTATGGATGAGTTCTCAGTCTCTGATCCATGGCGTTTTCTCAATCCGTCTGGTAAAATGTATTCTTTTTTCTCTCATGTACATCACTCCTTTTCTCGTATTGATCATTTTCTCCTGGATAACCGCTTTCTCCATTCTGTTCAGTCTTGCTCTTATGAGGCTATTCTTATATCAGATCACGCTCCGACCACACTGGAGTTATTCATACAGGAGCGCGGATGTACATGCCCCTCTTGGCGTCTCAATACGCGCATGCTATCTAATGAGGATTTTGTTAAATTTGTTTCTAATCAAATTGACTTTTTTCTTACTACCAACAGAACTCCAGGGATCTCAGCCTCCCGTCTTTGGGAGACTATGAAAGCATACATTAGAGGTGAAATTATTTCATACAGCAGCTATGAGAACAAACAAAGGAAAAAACAATTAAAGGAATTGAGGGTACGAATCTCCCAGCTTGATGATATCTATGCTTCCTCCCCATCCCCTAACATATATAAGGATCGTCTCTCTCTTCAGGCTGAGTTTGATGTTCTTTCTACTAAAGACGTTGAGGAGCTTTTATTTAAAGCTAAATATTGTTATTATGAATCTGGGGACAAGGCAACCAAACTTTTGGCCCATCAGCTTCGACAAGCTTCCTCCTCTCTGCAGATTTCACAAATTAATACTCCTTCTGGCGTCACAACCGATCCTAATACAATTAATGATCAGTTTAAACGGTTTTACTCCTCTTTATATACTTCTGAGGTTGGGTCTGATCTGTCAGCCCTGGATAGCTTTTTTGACTCACTGGAGTTGGTTAAGGTAGATGCTAATATTGCTGAGCAGGTGGAGGGCCCAATCACCATAGATGAACTTAAACGGGCAACATTTTCTTTGCAATCGGGAAAATGTCCAGGCCCGGACGGTTTTCCGACCGAGTTTTACAAGACATTTTGTGACAGATTAGCACCAGTTTTGATAGAAATGTTAAATGAATCTCTTACTCTTTCTAAATTACCTCAGACTCTAAATCAGGCCTCCATATCACTACTCCTAAAAAAAGAATAAGGACCCTCTGTCCTGCTCAAGTTACCGTCCAATTAGTCTTTTATCTGTAGATGTAAAACTTCTGTCCAAATTATTAGCTCTGCGACTGGAATCAGTTTTGCCTTTGATAATCTCTCCTGATCAGACAGGTTTTGTTCAGAACAGACACGGGTTCTTTAATCTCAGACGACTTCTCAGTGTTGTTTATAATCCTTCTACGTCAATGGGGTCGGAAGCCGTAATATCGTTAGACGCGGAGAAGGCTTTTGACAGAGTGGAGTGGAACTAACTTTTTCACGCTTTGGAGAAATTTGGTTTTGGTCTGGAGTTCATTTCTTGGATTAAGTTGCTCTATTCATCCCCTGTGGCTTCAGTCAGAAGTAATGACACCCATTCAGATTATTTCCCTTTGCACCGCTCCACTCGTCAGGGCTGTCCTCTGAGTCCTCTTTTATTTGCTGTTGCTATTGAACCTCTGGCTATTGCGCTTCGTTCAGAGCCACGCATCATTGGAATAACAAGATATGGTCTTGAACAGAAGGTCTCTCTCTATGCCGATGATTTATAACTTTATGTGTCCAATCTCTCTGTCTCAGTTCCAGCTGCTCTTGACATCCTTAGTTATTTTGGTCAGATTTCAGGCTATAAACTAAATTTGGACAAGAGTGAGCTTTTTCCATTAAATCAAGGTGCCCAAAATGCTGCTCGGGGTTTCCCATTCAAAATTGTTCTATTTGGCTTTAAATACCTTGGTATACAGATTAGAGACCGATTTGAAGATTTGTTTGATTATAATTGTGCCCCTTTGTTAGATCAGATACGGATGGACTTTCAACTGTGGTCACTGTTACCTCTTTCTCTGTTGCCAGGGTCAATTCGGTTAAGATGAATATCCTCCCCAAATTGTCCTATCTCTTCCAGTGCATACCTGTCTGTCTCCCTCAGTCTTTTTTTCACAAATTAGACACAAATTAGTCAATCACTGAGTTTATATGGAACAGGAAGGTCCCTCGTTTGCGAAAGGAGCTGTTGCAGAGACCTAAGACCCTTGGGGGCTTGGCCCTTCCTAACTTGAGGTTTTATTACTGGGCATCCATCCTTAGAGTAATTCAGCTTTGGATTTCTCTGGAGGGGGTTCCAGTTCCTCCTACATGGTTGAATATGGAGATGTTTTCTGTCAAACCTGCTTCGTTGACTGCTCTCAACCACGCTCCCCTTAACTTTTCTCCCTCCCATTTTTGCAATAATATTTTAGTTAAATCCACTTTTAGAATTTGGAAACAATTTCGACGCTATTTTGGTCTACAGACCTTCTCTTTCCTAGCACCTTTATCAGCTAACCCTGTTTTTCATCCTTCCTTAATTGATGGGGCTTTTTCTCTGTGGTCTGACTACGGCATCAAGGCATTTTGGGACTTGTATATTTCTGGTACATTTGCATCATTCCAGCAACTCTCTGACAAATTCCATTTGCCTAGACTGCATCTTTTTAGATATCTTCAGGTTCGTAGTTTCATCCGCAATCTTAGCCCCAATTTCCCAAGTCTCCCAGAGGCCTCTCTAATTGACTCTTTTTTAACCCCATTGCCTACCATTAAGGGTGCTATTTCACGTTTATACAATCTTATCTATTCTTTGCAGCTTACCCCGCAGCATAAAATTAAAACTCAATGGGAGGAGGATCTAGGGGAGGGGATCTCGGAGGAGCTGTGGGATGCCATTTTGTGTCGGGTTCACTCCTCATCTATTTGTGCTAGACATGGTCTGACCCAGTGCAAAATTATACATCGTGCTCATCTCACTCGAGTTAGGCTTTCCAAAATCTATAATGATGTCGATCCCATGTGCATTAGATATCATCTGGCTCCAGCTACCCATGTCCATATGTTTTGGTCTTGCCCTTCACTATTTAATTTTTGGACACAGATATTTAATTCTATTTCTGTTTGTACAGGGGTTCAATTTGATCCAACAGCATGCACCGCTTTGTTTGGGGTTTTACCTCCTCCTTTGCAGCTTCTTAAATATAAAGCGGACTTTGTAGCCTTTCCTCCTTACTGGCTAGACGTTTGATTTTATTGAGGTGGAAGTCTCCTGCGCCGCCTTCTCACTCGTCTTGGATCAGGGAAATCCTTCAGTTTGTGAAGTTTGAGAAAGTTAGGTGCTTAATACATGGTTCCCTTGCAAAGTTTTTTGCAAATGTTGAGGGATTGATTTTTACGGCTATTCCAGAGTAGTAACCCTGACTGTCTACTAAGTGTGTGTTTTTATTCATCTTTGTGTAAGATAACATATTGGGCTTTTATTAAGCAGTGGGTGACCATTTTGTGTTTTTGTTTTGTCCTGTGTATTTGTTGTTATTTTTTTGGGGGGGGTTGTTTTGTTTTTTGTAATTTTTTCACTATTTAAACTATTACTATTTTTCCTTATCTGACTTTTTTTGTCTTGTCTGTTGTACTTGACACTGTTTAACACTCGAATTGTTACCTCTTGATTGTGTTATGTCACTGAAAAATCAATAAACAAATGTTTAAAAAAAAAGAGATTGTAATACGGCACAGCGTTGTAGAAGTTTTATTAGGAGCCCCATCTGTCGGTTCAACACAACGTCGAGAGACCGACAGAAAGGGAACATCTTGGTTACGGATGTCACGTCAGTTTCCTGATGGAGGGAACGAGACGTTTTGTCCTTCTTGCCACAAACACGTGCCAACCGCTGCAGCAGTCGTGAGATGCTCTCAGGCTAATTGGCCAATTTCATTGGCCTGATTCAAATCAGTCGAAGTGATAGGTTCTCAAGGGCGAACCCCATCTGTCGGTTCGACACAACGTCTCGTTCCCTCCATCAGGGAACTGAGGTTACATCCGTAACCAAGACGTTTTCAATAGTAAAAAGTTAATGTATTCAACAATTTAAGATCAGTTGACATGAGCACCAAGTTGAGTAAACCATTAGACTAGTTCAATCAACCCCTTATTCTGCTTTCAACAAACTTTTTGAGTAAGGTAGACTTAACCTAAACCAAAAGTATACTAATGTTTTATATACACGTTAGCCAAACTTAAACTGCTGAAGTTGAATAAAGCAACTGGATGCAAAGGTTTTTTAAATTTATTTATTAAAGTTAACTCAACTTTTTATTTTTTTACAGTGTAAATTTTTCTTTTTTGATTCTGTGAAAACATCAAATTGTCTTTGCTTAATTGTCATTCAAAATGAAATGGACACTCATAACCTTATAGTAGAATATTTACTGAATATTACATGCAGTAATGAGCTTTGTGGTTCTTAGGTGAGAACTTATTAACTAACACCACATTAAACTTTTCCCTCAGCAAAGCCTCTATCTCACAGTCTGGAATTTCCTTCATGTCCACCAAGTCAAAGTCCTCCTTAGGGTTGAATGTGATCTCACTAAACGTCCAGCCAATCAGAGCTCTAAAACCAGTAGGTGTCTGCAGAGAACAAATGGATTTGAGGACAAACCGAGAGTCTGGACTCGTCTGCAGGCACTCTGATGTCTCCAGAAAGTGATCGGCTCTACGTGGTGTTAATGTGAAGCAATACATGGTTTTCAACAGGCGCTGGTCGATAAGGGAAGATTTAGCAAAGGCGTTATCCTTGACCAGCGGCTTTCTTCCAGTCTTCTCCAGAACCCACCTCATCCCATCATTTAGGAGACGGAACACACCTGGAGGCTGTTGCTGATCTTTCCCTGAAATCATCTCTAAGGGATACCACATTTGACATGACACGCCATAGCTCACATCTGTGATGTAAGGTTTTCCATCGATCTCCACCAAATTAATGAGATGAGAATCGACAGGGTAGAAATCCTTTTTGAACGTACTAAACACCTTAGAGCCTAGTGTTGTGTATTTGTAACCCATCTCTCTTAGGACCCATGAGAATAAGAGGTTGTTTTCACAACACCAGCCACCTCGAATGCTCTTGACAATTTTATCATAGATGATTGACAGGTCTATTGTGTTCTTCTCCCCACAGTGGATGCTGAGGTTCTCAAAGGGAATATTCATAACATGAAGCTTGTGGATGGTGGATAAAGTGTGAAGGTCAGCTTTATCATATCGGCCAGTAAACCCAATCCTGTTGAAGTACTCCTTCAGATCCATTCTACTTCTGTAGGAACAGAGTTTATGGGTTATTTGTGTATGTAAAGCCGTTATAAAATATGAAGATCTATAGCTGCTGACAGCATAACATAGCCTTGTGTTTATTATCAGGCAGGAACGAAGAGTAACCTCTTCTCAAGGTGTCAGTTCTTCACCCCCTTTACCCACAGCTCACTGCCAGAACATCTGTGCACTGCACTACCAGTCAAAGGTTCAGAAATGCTTGACTGAAATGTTTCTAATAATCTTGAGAAAAAAAAATTCAAGGCGTATGCTTAAATGTCTAAACATTACGTATATATTTAAAATTGATTACTCTGACCAAAAAAAAGGAAGAAAAGGAAGCTAATTAGAGCCATGAATAGATGAGAACTTCAATACTCTTTAAAAACCTTCCCAGGTTGAGACCTCAAGAAGCTGAATGAAAAGAATCCCACAAGAATGATTCTGCAGATTTGAGTCATAGGCTGGCAAATTGAAGATGTTATAATATAAGATAACACAAAAAATTATTTATTTTAGATGCTTGCATTTGCAACATAATTCCCACACTTACTTTTGAAACATTATTTTAATTGTAAAGATTTTGGGGCTCAGTGTTTGAAACAAAAATACTTTTCACATAGCCCTTTTCCACCAAGGCAGTTTCGGTGCTGGTTCGGAACGAGAGCCTATAGTTCCAAATCAGTTCCAAATCCACATCCATTGTCCACATGTCTTTCCACGTCCAAATCACCATATCCAAACCCGAAAAAGTGGTTCTTATCTAGCACAGAAACGTTGCTGGGCTAGAAAGTAAAAACGGGTTGTGTCAGGTGCTGGGGGCAGGGTTACTGTGACCATTGACGCATACTGACCACCGTTTTTTTCAATTCACAATGGATGCGAAACAAAAGCAACACTGGTTTCGCTGTTATTCGCCGTGTTTGGATGCAGATGTATGCTAGCAAAGCCATGAACATCACAAGCAACGCAACGTCCACCATCGTTGGTGGTGTTTTACGTTGCTGGGAAAGATGAGACGTAGTCAGTGACTGTTTAACTGTTTTCTTTAACAGTTTGTGCAGATAAAGCTAATAAAACATTACCAAACACTTTACAGTTTTGTGAATTCATCTACTTTTCAACTTCTCTTAAAAGACTGGTTAAAATTTTACTGGAAACCATGACAAGAATCATTATTTTATGAAATAACTTACCTTCTTATTCACTAAACTATTTATCTTAATAACATACAGCTTAAATAACAGGTAGTAAAATGTTCAACATAAAGTAGTGCCATACAACTGAAGAAATGTCTTCCATTAAACAAATCCTACCTTGATGAAGACTGAGAGATTTCTTGAGAGCTCAAGAAACAGCAAGATTCTGTTGAAGAGTATAAAGTGAGGAACAGGATGTTGGATGACATATGAACGTTACCCTTGAACCACAGGGTAGTGTCAAAAGTATAAATAAATAAACTATTATACTGAAGCAGATAAAGCCAATGCGTTCATGTGTAGATGAACAACAAACACAGTGACAAAAACATGAAAGAACAGGCAAAGATGAAAACCCACACAATAATAATCCAAAAGTGTAACTCCCAAAAAAGAGACAACAAACTCTTTTCAAATAACGGTGCTCTCCTCGAACACTGCCTTTAAATTATTGAACATGAAAATACATACACCTTAGAAAAGTGTAGGTTAACAATACAAAATACAAAAAAAACTTGGCATTAATACTAGCAGCTCCAAAGATGAAGTAGAAGAAAACACACAAAAAAAGAAGACATTCACAATACGTCAAAGACAGACTCATAGTATTTTAAAATAGATGTACCTTTTAGATTTTTCACTTTTAGAGACTTTAATTAATAACTTAGTAATTTAGTTAGAGATTACTTTGTATAAAGGTCGATATTTAGACAGTCGACATTTATAGATAAAAAAATTGCCATTTAGGATAATAAAATTTGTCATAAAATGTTTTTATCTTTATGTTCATAATAACAAATCTCTTGTTGTCATTGAACCAATTTTTGTAGAAGAAGCAGAAAAGTAATATTCCCAAAATAATAGCACCTTCAGACTAAAAAAACTTAACAACATAAAAAGAACATTCCATTGTAATATCCAAAAATGCATATAGGGAAATATTGGTTGGATATTTTGTGTAAAATCTTTAGATGAGTTTCTCTTATTTTATCTGAAATACTAACTCTATAGGGTAGCAACGCCTTTCTCCAATTAATATCATTAATGAAAGCATTCCAGTAAAATGTCCACTCTCTTTTTTCATGAAATATTTGTGTAATCCTTCTTTGTCATTTTTTATCCAAAATACATTTTCCATTTAAAGGAAATTACAATGTTTATAATGAACTTCCTAATATGTCAAGTGACTATGGATTAAGTAAGCAAATCCAGAGGTAATAGCTTGACTACAGTAGAAATTTATTTATATTTTATAAGAAAATTGTACTTGGACAGAAAAGAAATCACAAGAATACATTTCAAAATTCAAATCAAATAAATTACTCACATAATTTAACCCATAATAAATTATAGTTCCCCCCCAAAAAACACTATTATTATTAATTTGTTATTCCAAATTTTTATTCTACAAGGAGAGAAATTATACACAAAGCATATGTTGCAGGCTAAAAGTGCTTGCTAATGGAATTTAGATAACTTTACTGGTCATTTAAAAGATGAGAAATTACAGGCCAAAAGAAAATCAAGTCTAAACATTTTTTTTATATGTTGTTTGGATTCAAAAGAACCAAATTGAATCAGGATCATCGATTCACTTTTTTATCAATTAATCTTGAAAGTACTGCTAATATCTGCAAAATCTAGCATTTCCAGTCCTTCTTCAGATTTCTTTCCTGCTAACACAGCTTTTTACACATTGTGGATTTGTTCCAACAAAAATTAACCAGCAGTTTATTCATTTCTTTGCCGGTATGATCATTAACAGATAAAGAAAGGTCAGGAAAATGAATCTAGATAAACCTTCTGCCTTGTTAACAAGACTCCACCAAAAATAGATAGATGTCTGCGCAACCAATTGTTAAATCATTTTTGCCTTCTTAGCCTTGCCGTCAAAATTAAAGTGTTGTCTAACTGACAAGTTTTTGGATATATAAATCCCTTAATATATAATGCATTCTTTGACTGGAATGTTAAACAATGATTGTTCAGAAAAAGCATGTACCAGAAGAACTTATATATACATATTTTGCAATGTTTAAGTGGAGACCTGATGCATCAGAAACAGTATGAACTTTAGTGGGTCCTTGAGCAAGACACTTTACTCCATGTTGCTCCAGGGGGATTGTCCCTGTAATAAGTGCACTGTAAGTCGCTTTGGATAAAAGCGTCTGCCAAATGACTAAATTAAATTAAATAAAATTAAATTGTTATTTCAGGATGTGCTTATCTATATTATAATGTAAATCCAATCCAAACCGTATATAAGAGCATATGCAACATTTCGCCATGAAGCCAGTTTGAGAAATGCTTATTATGACCCCAATCAAGTTTTCTTTAGTTAAAAAAAATATTCCTTCATCTCAGTGGAATAAGATTTTATACATTTCCTATCTATATTCACATGAAAAAAATGGGCTTGATTAGCAGGGCCGGATTGGGACACAAATTCCAGGACACAAACATCCAGGCCACAAACCACAAATCTATTTTTTATCAAATGTAGAATGCTTTGTAATCATCACACAATGCACCATGAATGCTTAATTACTTGCTTATGAGCAAAATAAATACAATACAAAAGCATGTTAAATGATTTATACTGCAAATTTATCTTAAACTGAAGAATCATTCAATGTTCAGGTTTAATAATAAAACAACAAATACACATTATATGCTTAAATTGTATGTGTGAAGAGAAAAAATTGAATCATGCTGTCAACAATCTCTCCTGCACTGCTTTATGACTGTTTTTCCTTAAACTGCTATTGACGTTAGAAACGTGAATGTCACTTTGTTGACGGTCCCTAAATTGATTACAGCCCGTAGTTGCTCTCCTCTCGCACAAGGACGATCCTTTCCTCATTTTTGTATTTGGGGTCAATGTGAGCCCAATTGAAAATGAATGTGAAATGAGAAATTCTGTGACCCAGGCATACATCTGAATGTTTCCACTCAGAAATGAAGGCCTGGTACTAGAGCACATATGCAATGTTGAAAAGACATGTAAACCACATATACGTGTGTGTGTGTGTGTTATCATCACTGATGATGTTTTCAGAGGCATCAAGCGAAGGATGTGTACAACACTCTAATCTAAGGCATCTTGTTTTTCCTCTATAGCTCAGTTGGCCTGTACAGCAGAGAACTGGCCCTCCTGGTTGAGTCGTTTTTTCTATTCTCCATTTACATTAGTTATTGAGCCAATTGGGAATACAATGCAAATCACAAGTAGCGCTATCAAAATAAGCTTCACTTGAATCTTGTCTGTTGTGGTTGAGTAGAGAGTTATCAGTAGTTTATATTATGATGTATTAATATTAATTATGTATTATAAAGTAGCTGTCGCGAACTGCTCCGAGACTCAGGGGTTGCGGATCTAAATGCAGCTTTATTTAACAAAATAAACAGGCAATGGTCAGGGCAGGCAGAAAACAGGCATAAACAAAGTCACAAGCATGGGTCGATGCAGGCAGCAGAGGTTCCAAAACGAGAGATACAGTCCCAGGTCAAAACACAATAATCCAATACAAGAATGGTCAGAAATGCAGTCCAACACAAAAACAAGACTTCTCAATAAGTGAGAGTGGAAACCAGGCCTATATGGATAGAGGTAATGAGATAATTACACACAGGTGAGAGTGATCATTGTACAATGAGTCCGGGCAATGGTTTATGGGAGGTGTAGTGTTCAATGACAGTCCGGGTGATGAGGGGAGTTCCCTCTAGTGGATTTCAGAGGGCACTCCACCTGGTGGCAGTAGTGTGACAGTAGCCTTGGCTTCTCTTACATAGTACATTTATGTAATTAAGGGTGATCATGCATGACATTTTTCCCGGACACGTCCTGGGAAATTCAAGTGCATCATGCGGATGTTGCATTTGTCCATCATACGTCATCTAGGTTTATTATTTCAGGTTTTATTTCAGAAAAGCATCCGTTATATTTTAAGGTAAGAACGAAACTACAGTGATTATACGTCTTAAGAGAAATAAATGTCGATTTTATGTTTTTTGTAACTGAAATGCGAGAATCTCGACGACGTATGCAGTGGACAAACGTGACCTCCGAAAGAAGCACCACTAAAAAAGCACGGTCAAATAATAAGCCTAATATGCTGAATTCAAATTTGTTGTGATGTTGTCAGGGTAGAAACACACGGATTCAAGTGGGGGGTAAGGAGAAGTTTATTAAGGTTCGATTACACAGGTAATGTACTGGAAAAGTTTGTAATGCTGAATCTGCCAAGGATCAAAGTCTCTCGCGCTTGCTGCAAGGCCAACTGGGAACTACAGTTCTCAATGTGATGACAATTTTAACTCAAGTTTTGGGTCAAATCGTTGATCAATATTTCTAGTCATTTTACCCTATATTAATATTGAAAGACCATATAATGTATACAGTCACTTGCTATAGTTGGTACTTCCAGCATAGTTGAGGACAATGATGTTGGCCCATTTATAGATAACAGGAATAAAAAGAAGAGTAGAACCACACACAGACACCAGAAGGAATGCCCACAGGAAAACCCTGTCCAGAACCTGGTCCACAAACTTCCAGTCTTGCACAACCTGAAAAGAGACACGCATTCAAATGTAGTAACACTCAATGTTATGATGACATTATGATGGACAGACAACGTCCACAGTAATGTTCTGCCTTAAAACAGAACTGCAAGTGAAATGACAAGTTGACTTTACTTTACTCTACTCTTTTGTACTTTATTGTGTCTTGTTATTATACTTAATTATACTGTTATTAACTCTGCTGTGCTGTACTGCACTTGAGTGTAAAGTAATCTACTCTCCTCTACAAGCGGTGTAAATGCAGTTAACATGGACCATGCTCTCTTCGCACATGCCACTAATGCAAGACAGGATTTTACCTCTCTGACTTCATTTTCCTTCACAACATGAAGAGTGATGTAGCCTATAGATTCCAGAGCTGCCTGTAAACGGTGTTCTGCTTTGGGAAGTGGGGTTGTTTCCCTTACCCAAACTCTTGGCGTAACCCACACCTCCTCTTCCAGTCCTGTCTGCCCGCTGGATGCCAGCAGCACTGGCGTAGCGGTCCACGTGGCTGTGCATGCACAGAACTTTAGGCACGTGGTGCAAAAAGATGCGCCTGACCCAGGGTGCCATGTTGTGATGAGTAGATGAGGAATGATGGTGGATATTGATGGCGCAGACGGTGATAACAATAGAAAGGGTCACAAAGATCATGGTAAACACCAAATACTCTCCAATGAGAGGAATCACCTGTAATCAGAGATCAGAGGAGTGTTGGGGGTTGTTTACCTTTAGGTGGAGAATGTCACATTTAGAATTATTCCAAAAGAAAGATAAATTAGAATGTGAATTAGGTTCATTTTATTGACGAAATGACACCAACTAAACGACACAGTCTCAACTTTGAGGAAGAAGGGATGATTTCTTCTATCACTAGCAGGAAGACGTAAGGGAGACGAGTACATAGGGAGATTTTCTCTCCTCCGTTCGACGGAAGATAAAACACCAGAACAGTCAGGAAGGACAGGCCAATGCAGGGAATGATGAGGAACAGTGTGTAGAAGATAGGAAGACGGCGGATGATAGAGGAGTAGGTGATGGATGGGTAGAAAAATGTGCCATCGGTTCTCAAGCCTCGGCTGCCGGTTGCCTTCGTGATTTCCCACTCCCCGTTGTCAAAATAGTCTTGCTTGTCAACATGCACATCCTCAAGGACAACGTCCACCTTATCAACCATGAAAAAATACAATAACGTTGATTTCCACACACTATTTCTGAGAAGTGTGGAAATTGTACCTGTGAACCGTCATAAGTCCAGGAACCAAATTTCATAGAGCAGTTCTGAAGGTCAAAGGGGAAAAAGGTCACATCGATGGTGCAGGCTGATTTATAATTGGCTGGAGCTGTCCAGGAGATAGTCCCATCATATTGCACAACTGCTTTCGTTACTGTGGCCTCAAAATCTGCACTGCGGGTTACAATCACTGTCAGATTTCACTGTGAGGCAAATCAAGTAACTGCTGTGAAATCTTGGGCTTGTCAACATAATGTTAATGACAGGTGAAAACACCTATTTGAATAAATCAGATTTTCTGTACCTTTAAAGAGACTTCATGTGAAATCTGTTGCTTTATGAATATAAATACGAAAGCATCACAAACTTGTCATATAGCACAATGTCAGGAATCCAGATGGAGTCTGAGGGAATTCTGATGGAGGTGATTCCCAGGTAATCATCTGGATTCCATCTGAGATCCTCCACTGGTCATTCAGATCCTCCACTGGTCTCACCCATTTCTGATAGTTCCTGAAGAGTCTTTTAAAAAGTTTATCCTCTGTCTTGGCATAGGAAGACAGCACAGGACGCCCTTAAACAAAACAAGGAGGATCAGTCAGAGGGGCTCGGACATTAAACATCACAATTTAGCTAATGACACTGAAAACACTTCAGGTAAGAATTTGTTAGTCACGCATTGTCGCTTGTGTACGTGTCACTGCCATGGACAAATTCTGACCAACAGAATAAGGCTAACACCTCTGTTGAGAAAAGCACCATATGCTGGTTAGGTATGTTTTGAAGCATCATAGCTGGTTTACGCTGGTCATGTTCTGGTCCTGGGCTAGGAGTTAGCTGCAACAGGGACAGTTATGCACATCAGATGTTTTTATTGAACAAAACAAAATCAAAAATCTCGCACAAACGTTTCTATTTGCCTCAACCGACGACGTCTCAGTAATCTGTTCTACTTGCTTCTCATTACTTCAGCGTGACCGGTCCCTGAAATGTACATTACGTTTTCACAATACAATCGTTTAGCTTAAAATGTCCTCACACTGACTTTGACTTCTGCATTTATGTAAACGTCTGCTTAATAGACTCTAATAAAGTCCATTTTACATTGTGTGTGACTGGATCTCTTATTATTCAGACAGCTCGTATGATTAGATTTGACTTCCTCAGTCACTGGGGTAAACCAAACGTGATTATAGGACACATGTTCTATGTCTGCACTGGAGTTACTGATGGAGATTTATGGACCTCTGGATGTAAAACTGGCTTCACAGATCTGGGTTTTGTTGGAAAAGATGCTCTGCTGGAACATTCATGTCACGATGGCATCTTTAATGCCTACATAGGCAGCTTACTACAGTTTGTTTTAGAATAAGGCTTATATGTTTGCAGAAGCACTTTATAACATGAAATGTAAAAAAAATCACTTTAAAATATAATTGAATATATATTGGCTATACAACTCAGTCATGACTGAGGTAAAATGATTTCAAAAACCTTTGTTATTTAAACTTGCTCAATGTGGCGTTTGTTCACAAGGACACTATCAAACACTTTTTTTTCACAAGATTTCCACATCTAAAAATTAGACGGGGCTTTTCAATTCAATGCTACATGCTTCAATGTCCTATAGAGCCTGAATTGCAGAATCCATGATCTGGCTTCCCCAAGGGAAAGATTTCAACCTGTTCACGAATAAAACACATTCAGGGACATTTCTGCCGAGAAAGGTCGGTTTATTGGTTGATTCATTTAATGTGTCTTATTTATGACCACATTTAGACATGACTTAGATTTTTTGCCAAAAATGTTCAATGCTTATAAAGCCTGATGTTATTTTACTCATAACAATACAGCTAACCCCTGACAATAATCCAGTTTCAGCTGGTTTTCACATAAATCAATATCTGAGGTGATGCTCTCTTTCTCTAATCAATATGCAGTCGATGAGGAGATTCATTATTTCTGAGATCTCACTGTCCAAGAAATTGCTAAATGTTCTGCACTCTAATCATTTTTCTTTATTTAAACAGGGGATACAAATTCAATTGCTACTTTCGGTGTATGTCCATACAAAAACTCTTACAATTATACAGTCAATGCATGATTATCTTGAGGTGAACATGATGACAGAGACTACCCCTACATTCATAGTTTTATATTTTAAAATATTACATTCAGAGTCACAGAACTCTTTAACACATATCACCAGTGTCCTGAAATGTCATCCTACCCGTCAGATTGTCCAACCAAGCATGCACACATCAATATTACGTCTTTTTTTGCACAAGAAAATCATCCTACCTGTTAATTTTAAAACTGCTACAACAGTCTGATTTTCATTGTTAAATCATTCTACATACTTATTTATTATCGGTAGGGCAATTTGATAGGGTATTTTGCACTGTAAATGAATCCTATCTGTTTATTTTGTGGATGTGGTTTACATTGTATAAGTGTTACCCTGCGATAGGACAATCTGACAGGGTAGAACAATTCGACAGAACACGTTACTTTCGAAATAAAAGCATGACGCTCACTCTTCTAAACTTCTCAAGCTCTGGGTAGCTTCATCTTGGATGCTCGGGCGAGAGGTTACCATAGAAACGTTGTTTGCCGTTGATTAGTGTTGTGACTAGGGCTAGGTATCAATTCTGATCTTTTTATTTGATTCTGATTCACAAGCTCTCAATTTAATTTGAGTCAATGATTATAGATTTAATATAAACCTATAGCGATTTCTAAAAAAGATCATGAAACATCAGATAACTGTGGTGAATTAAAACAGAAATTAAGAGCCACAAACCTGTATATTTAACTTTAAACACACTTGGGTATATTGAAACAGAACAGTCGCATACCTTGATCAAACAGGATTAGGTTATTTTACATTTAAGATTCAGTATAACAAACAATTTTTCACAAAATCATCTTGTAACAAATCTCCATAAAAGGGAAGGAAGGAGGCGGGAACCGGCAGACATTAAACACAAAGTTTTAATATAAATAATAACAGCCGGCGGCCCCTCACGGACGACCGCCGGCGAAATAACATAAACTATAAATATAAATACAAACGTAAAACAAGTTCGGGCCCGGTCCTCTCGCTTCGACGGTCCGGTCGCTCGTTCCTTTTATATGCTCCCAATCTCCTACGTGATTCGAGCCCGGTGTGCGCACAGCTGGCGCTAATTCACAATTACTCACCGGACTCGAACCACGGTCTCGCCCTGCCTACTCTACTACACATCTGTAAAGAAAGGCTGCAATCATATGAACCGCTGTCTTTTATGTGATAGTGATGTTAAATTCGACGACACACCTGCATCCACCATTTTAATTAAGCAAAGAATGAATCCCTGTTGTAACATCCACCCGTTGTAAGAAGAAAAGTGACATCTAGTGGATAGTAGTAGCAATAACATTCGTGTTACTGAATGTTCAGTATTTGCGGAAATATGAAAGAAAAAAATAGATTCGTGGCTTTTGAGAATCGATATCGAATCGACCGCATTTTAAAAAACTATAAATTGTCGCTAGTCGCGTACATTGGTCTAACTAACTTACCAAGATCTAACAGCTCAACTGTACCTTCTGAATTCAATTCAATTCAGTTTTATTTATATAATGGACTGGCTGAACAGATTCCGTCTGGCATTATCAACCCCCCACTGTTTAACTTTCTTGCAACTCGCCCTTTACGGTTGGCAGGGCAGAGGACATTTCCACACCAGAGCCTACCCATGTTAACCCTCCGATTTCCACTGGAGTTTTTTGGCGAGGGGGCTACATAGTCAAGACTCTGGGTACTGCGGAGATTGGCGCATTACAACATGGCAGGGCAGCATGTCAGGAGCCTCTCTACAGGAACGCTGTTAAGCGGGAGTCGCCAGTCAAGATGTCTACCAGATCAGAACCACTAGCCAATATGGCTGACAGTCCAGAGTCCTCTCACAAGAAAGCCTGCCATACAGGAGCTTCCAGCCATCATGGCCGTCTCACAAGTATATCCAAGTCCAGTGTTTCCAAGTCTGTTTTTTTCAAGACCGGTGTTTCCAACTCTGCCTGCCACGCCCAGGTTTCCAGCTCTGCGGGTCCCGACTCTTCACCAAGGCCCAGGCCCTCCCGTGCCTCCCCCTGTTCCAGCTCCACTCCACCAGCCTCATAAAGTTTTGGGGACTCTTGTTTTATTATGGGTGTCAGGAGACAGCCATTAAGATGGGGGGGTCGGTCGTGTCTTTTACTTTGAAATTTAAATTGTAATCATTGTCAGTGGGTTTTGTAGTCTTTTGAGTCGCCCTGCCCTTATTGTTTCATTGTCACCAGGTGTGCCTTGTTAGTCTTTAGTCCTTATGTGTATATACAGTTGAAAGAAAAAGTATGTGAACCCTTTGGGCGTACTTGGATTTCTTCATAAATTGGTCATAAAATGTGTTCTGATCTTCATCTAAGTCACAACAATAGAGAAACACAATCTGCTTAAACTAATACCGCACAAACATACGTTTTCATGTTTTTATTGAACACAACATGTAAACATTCATAGTGCAGGGTGGAAAAAGTATGTGAACCTTTGGGTTTAATAACTGGTTGACCCTCCTAGGAAACTTTTTCTTTCAACTGTATACTGCAGGTATGTATAAGGGGTGCCTAGTCATGTTTGCTGTGTCTCGTCTTGTGGATTATTGTTCATATTTGGATTGTTAAAGAGTATAGCTGCACTCAAAATCCTTCTCCCAGTTTCGTGATTTGGGCAACATCCTTACAATTATGATGTTCTTCAATGATAAATGTTGCTGAAGCCTAAGACACCTGGCGAGCCAAATGATTTTTTTTAAAAGAGCCACAGGTTCCCGACCACTGATCTAGTTCATGCACTCATTTTTATGCTCTTCTTTTCTTCAATCTTGCATGAATACAGCCGTTAACACCCCCACTGCGTGTGAATCGAGCAAAGAGGACATGATGTAATGTGCATGTATGTTATTTGAGTCATATTACTATCAATTGTTGCTGTAATGCTCAAATGTTTTAAATACTACTGTACTGTACGTCAATACAAATGATGTAATAATATTTACCTGATTTAAATTCCAAATGTCTATGCTTTATACCAACAACAGTTTGTGTTTGTGATATAGTATTGATAAGCCTGTCCTTTAAGCAAAAAACAATCAGCCAGGCAGAGATGTTGGGAGGGGTATTAAGACAAGATGAGAGAAACTCACCTTTAGAAGAGCAAATGACAGAAGAGCAGATGAGCAGCAGGAGAGATGTGAAAACACTGTTAGCTGTCCGCATTATATCATAAGCCACAGAGAAGACCTGTAAACATACATTCACTCGTTATTACAACAACCACACCAGTATCTATCTTTCTATTATCTATCTATCTATCTATCTATCTATCTATCTATCTATCTATCTATCTATCTATCTATCTATCTATCTATCTATCTATCTATCTATCTATCTATCTATCTATCTATCTATCTATCTGTCCTCTATCATCTATCGAGCTGTATGATGCACTTATGCACACCTTGCTCAGTCTGATAACCCTCCATCTGTCTCTTTTGTCTCATTCTCTTCTATTCTTACCTGGTAATGGACAGGAAGAGACTTCAATCCTCAAAATATCTGTCTTCCATTTGGTCGCTGTGTTCATGGCCAACAGTGTATGTGGGACTGCTAACACACACACCCACACTGCCCCCTGCATGCATTTTCCAGCACATTGAACCAATCACACTGCTAAAGTCTGACCCCTTCTGTTTAAACAGTCTTATATGAATGAAAAGCAGTCTGTGATGTACAGTCGTGGCCAAAAGTTTTGAGAATTACATAAATATTCGTTTTCAAATAATTTGCTGCTAAACTGCTTTTAGATCTTTGTTTCAGTTGTTTCTGTGATGTACTGAAATATAATTATAAGCACTTCATACGTTTCAAAGGCTTTTATCAACAATTACATGACATTTATGCAAAGAGTCAGTATTTGCAGTGTTGGCCCTTCTTTTTCAGGACCTCTGCAATTCAACTGGGAATGCTCTCAATCAACTTCTGGGCAAAATCCTGACTGATAGCAACCCATTCTTTCATAATAACTTCTGGAGTTTGTCAGAATTAGTGGGTTTTTGTTTGTCCACCCGCCTCTTGAGGATTGACCACAAGTTCTCAATGGGATTAAGATCTGGGAACTTTCCAGGCCATGGACCCAAAATTTCAACATTCTGGTCCCCGAGCCACTTAGTTATCACTTTTGCCTTATGGCACTGTGCTCCATCGTGCTGGAGAATGCATTGTTCTGCACCAAACTGTTGTTGGAAGTTGCTGTTGGAGGGTGTTTTGGTACCATTCTTTATTCATGGCTGTGTTTTTGGGCAGAATTGTGAGTGAGCCCACTCCCTTGGATGAGAAGCAACCCCACACATGAATGGTGTTAGGATGCTTTACTGTTGGCATGACACAGGACTGATGGTAGCGCTTACCTTTTCTTCTCCGGACAAGCCTTTTTCCAGATGCCCCAAACAATCAGAAAGGGGCTTCATCTGAGAATATGACTTTGCCCCAGTCCTCAGCAGTCCATTCACTGTACTTTCTGCAGAAGATCAATCTGTCCCTGATGTTTTTTTTGGAGAGAAGTGGCTTCTTTGCTTCCCTTCTTGACACCAGGCCATCTTCCAAAAGTCTTCGCCTCACTGTGCGTGCAGATGCGCTCAAACCTGCCTGCTGCCATTCCTGAGCAAGCTCTGCACTGGTGGCACTCCGATCCCGCAGCTGAATCCTCTTTAGGAGACGATCCTGGCGCTTGCTGGACTTTCTCCGATGCCCTGAAGCCTTCTTTACAAGAATTGAACCTCTTTCATTGAAGTTCTTGATGAACCTATAAATTGTTGATTTAGGTGCAATCTTAGTACCCACAATATCCTTGCCTGTGAAGCCATTTTTAGGCAACGCAATGATGGCTGCACGCGTTTCTTTGCAGGTCACCATGGTTAACAATGGAAGAACAATGATTACAAGCATCACCCTCCTTTTAACATGTCAAGTCTGCCATTCTAACCCAATCAGCCTGACATTATGATCTCCAGCCTTGTGCTTGTCAACATTCTCACCTGAGTTAACAAGATGATTACTGAAATGATCTCAGCAGGTCCTTTAGTTACAGCAATGAAATGCAGTGGAAAGGTTTTTTTTGGGATTAAGTTAATTTTCATGGCAAAGAAGGACTATGCAATTCATCTGATCACTCTTCATAACATTCTGGAGTATATGAAAATTGCTATTATAAAAACTTAAGCAGCAACTTTTCCAATTTCCAATATTTATGTAATTCTCAAAACTTTTGGCCACGACTGTATATAACATTACAGTGTATTTATGTACAGCCTAAAACCGAATTTAGAATCATGTGAATAATATTGTGTAACAAATTATATTTAAAAATTGTATGTTTTATATATAAACAGGCAAATAAAAATAATCTAGGCAAATATGTTTTAATTGAAGTTTCTCTAATGGGTAATGCAGAGTACTAACCAAATGCCATGTGATAAGAAATTTGTCTGAATTTGCCAAACTGAATTCAAAAGATTGGTGTAACCGGACAATCAATTATAATACACAGCCAATCACAACAGTTTTTCTCTGTACATGCTGGAGCTGAAGAGTCTGCACAAGCGTCATGTTGTCATGACTTCCCTGATGCCTCATCGTATACTATGCTACAATTACTATACTTATAGATTGTACATTTATATAATCTAGTCTCTGCTCATCCATGTTTGATGATTAATATTCATGAGGTGCAGAACTTCTATCAAAAGTGGAGCTGTAAGCGACAATGTCAAAGGAATAGAATCCATTTCTAAATGGAACCTGTGATGCATGTTGGTTCTTACCACTAGGTGGTGCTCTGTATTCATGTATACTGTAGTGCCTACAACAGAAGAACAGAATAAGAAACACAGTTGGTGTAAACTGCTCATGGTGTGTTGTCTCTTTATTCATATCTTTTTGAAAGAATGTAAACTTCTTCTGTCCCCTTGTCTAAACAATATTCTACGGTTGAAGAGTCTAGTCGACGGAACACACAGAGTATTCAGGATCCTGGAGACAAAGTTTAACACAGACACAAGTGCTTCTTCAATCAGAGTCCAAAGTTTATTATTTTAGGACTAATACTTATAAGTTTGCCTCAGGAGGCGTCATATAAAACCACCAAAACAGTGGAAAATCACCAGACTTTCTGTTTAGTCTTTCCTCCTGAACAATCAGATATGATTACATATTTAATATTACAATAACAGAACAATCGTCCATAGACATCATTAGGAACCTTGATATGGAGAACAACAGATGCTTATATCAACATAAGACAGCATAAGACATAATACAGCTTTCAACGAGGTTAAACAACAAGAATGAAAGGCACATCTTATATGAATAGAAGCTAATATTAATAGGAATGAATATGAATGAATACATATGATATATGAACTTTGTATCAAACACAGATGCAATATTTGTAGAGGACAGGACGAAATCCAGATTCTCACAATGGCCACTTTCAGACCAACGGTCTTACAAGCCGTCCTGTGTCCCTTTAAAGAACAAGGTGTTAATACAAAATCTTTAATAAAATGAAAGTTCCATTCGCGTATTTTTGTGTGGTTTTCCTTCTTGAATATTCAGAGTCATTTGTACTATTAGAGACATTTGTTTTGGCATCTTGTAGTTACCATCATCATTTAAATTCATGTCTTTTGTAAGCTGTTCATTTCTCTCTAGTTTTACTTCTTAATTTAGGATTATACTAGTGATTATTATACTTATTAGGATTAGAACAATCGTTGTTCCACGCAGTCCACCTGGCTGCCTGAACGGGTGCCATGGCCTGTTAGGTTCTATCATTTAAGAATTTAAGAATATCTGGGCCAAACATAATAAGGGCTTCTGTTAGTGTGCACGCATTATAGAAATTGATATCTAGGAATTCCATCGGAAATTTGCATTTAGGATTACAATTTTTCCCTTTTTTTTTTAGAATAGAATTTGGCCCTCAATGCACCTCAGGGGAAGCTACAGAGTCAGCACTGTTGGCTCAATGGGCCTCCTATCTTCTTGCTTTGGGTGGCCCCCACCTCACGAAAGGTTATTCTTTCCTCAGCTTTGTCAGTGCTTTCTCTACCCTGAGATGTATTAAGGTGAATCCCCTGTTGAGATTCTATTTTAAATTAAAGCTTGCCCTTTCTCCTGAAGAACACAACTTCAGTCTGGAAGCGTTTATCCACTGTGGCTGGTAGTCCGTCAGAACTCCTGTCCGTGTGACGGCAATCACAGTCGCTGGTCCGTGGTACTTTGGTTCTCCAACCTTTGTTGGCTTCAGATTCCTCACAAAGACTTTTTGTCCTGGAACAAAGTTATGAGTAGGGTTTTCTGAGGGAAGAGCAAGGCACAAAGAAACATCAGCACATATAGAATTTAACTTTTCGACTAGGGAAATCACATAGTCCTCCTGGATCACCTTCAGATCACCTAAAGAAGAAATATCTGACCGGCCTTTGACCCACGGGATGGGGAAAGGTCTACCCATTAGTACCTCGAACTGTGACAATTTTGTCGTGGAAGATGGAGTCATTCTTATTTCTGCCAAGACTGCGGGCAATAAATCAACCCACTTTCTTCCTGTTTCGAGTACAGCTTTTGTTAATCGTGTTTTCAGTGTTCGATTCACGACTGCACTTTACGGATGGTACGGGATATTCAAATGCCAATCAATAGACAACGCTTTTGATAAGAGCTGTGTTACTTTTGAAGTGAACCCCGTCGCTTCAGGCCACTGTGAGAATCGATCAATAATTACCAAACAATATTTTAGATTTCCTATCGGCGGCATGTGCGTAAAATCAATTTGTAAATGTTGAAAAGGAGCTTCCGGATGTGTCAATGCATCGTGCTTAGCTGATTTGTGCGGATTTACCTGAGCACATGTTAAGCATGCATCCAAAACAAGCTTTGCTGTTTTATGAACATCGGCTATACAGTACAATTGATTAATTGCTTGAACTACTTTTGCACAACTGGTGTGAGATAACCCATGATAATGTCTAATTAGGATGATTAACCCTAGTTTCGGTAGTGCTATTCTAGCCTGTCCATCTCTTATAATCCCTTCCTTATCAGGAGTGCAAACACTTTTTGCTCCAATGCTCTAAGTCTCCCTGTGTTGGTTGACTTTGCAGGATTTTGATATCAATGTCAGATACATTCGTTATGTGCACTGTCATTGCTACATGCGTTTCATTTTTTGGATGAAATGGTGATGTAATCTGAGTTTAGGCTGCTGCCTTTGCGGCTTCATCAGCCCTTCTGTTGCCTATAGCCTGTAAATCCTCCCTGCTTCAGTTAACTGTCCAATCAGATTTGCATGTGCTATTGGCTTTCCATCAGCAGTTTTAAAACTTATCGCTTCCCACATTCTGGCATAATGGTGAAGAACTAAATTGTTACTCTCTTTCCTGTCATCAGCTCACAGGCCCGTATTAATGCTATCAACTCTGCTGCTTTAGCCGAATTGTAATCTAAAGCAAAAGCTTCTTTTACCTCTCCTGAATCAGAAATCACAGCATAGCCACAGAGGTAGACACCGTCAGAGGGCTTTGAACAAGACCCATCAACATAAATGTGTTCTCCCCCCTCTATGGAAGTAAAATAGTGACACATGTGTTTGAAGCAAAGAGACGTGCTGAATAGCAATAACTGAAAAAAATGCATTGTATTAACAGTTCTTGCAATTTAGGGTTCTGCAATTGAATATGGTTGTACATTTAAGCTGTGAATATTTCAAATTGAAACATTTCACACTCGGTATCAGCGTCTAAAAATTAAAAAATCAAAATTCACCTTTTAAATTTCATTTAAAAAATTCAACTTGTTTTTAAATTCAACCTTTAGTATTCGACAGATAATTTTCAGTCCATATTATTATTTCGATTTAAAAATTTGCTTCCACAAATTCAGGGGTTCAAATTCGACTTGAAATTCGAAGTTTCACATCCGGGAATCCCAGGAAAAGCAATAGAGCGCCGATTCTACAAATGCATGATCTCTTCCTGCTGCCTGACCGCTTCACCAGCAGGTGGTGTAAGTCGGTTCTGACGTAGATCAAATCAAGACGTTTGTACTGGCAGCTTAGCTCACCACCAGCAGGCCTGGAAAGGACATGGAGCACGGGGACAATTCCAGGTGGCCTGGAATAAATGGACTAGACATACATTTATAATATTAATTTAATTATTTTAATATTCTACCCGATCTCCTTGCACTGTCTATCTAGAGTACGAGTTTATGTTTATGTCTAATTGACATTTTTGCATTTTATTAACAGACAGCAACTCAAGCAGTTTGTCGCACATTTTGGGGAACACCATCTTACAGCTGTTAGATCCGTAACGCCGTGAGGTATCTTGTTTGGCTGCAGGCTGCAAGACATTTTGGGTGTAGTCTGGCTCTAAAGAAAGTGCTTTCTGGTCAAGAAGTTCGCTTGGCTAAAAGATCGTTTTTCTATTTTTTATTAACAAAATAAAAACGACGAACGTTTCCACAATTCCACAACATCCAGCATTTTCTAAGTGTCGCAAATTAAAACAAGATCATGTGAGGAAAATAAAAAGAAAGTCTGTAGAGATTGCTGCTATGTCATATAAACAGAAGCACATACTGAGAGAGTTGCCTACGTGTTTAAATCGGAGCAGTTATCAGTGGGATGCTAGTTGAGATCTCAGTATTTGACTGACAATAAATGTCATGTAAACGTTGATGATGCATAATATTTATGTGAACATGATTGGTTGAAGTAAAACATAACCTAATTCCTTCTAGCCAGAACAGGAGGAGATTCATAGTCTGAGCATAATAGGCCTAAAGTGTGTCTGTGCAAACTACTGGCAGTGCAAGCGTCAGTTGAATTTCTGAAAATGTTTATGATGCATAAGAAGCTATATATGAGAACAACTAAATTCACTTAATCGATCAGATGAGTGGACACCGTGGCAAACATATAAAGAGTTTCTGCATTTCTTGATTTGATCTACGTCAGAACCGACTTACACCACCTGCTGGTGAAGCGGTCAGGCAGCAGGAAGAGATCATGCATTTGTAGAATCGGCGCTCTATTGCTTTTCCTGGGATTCCCGGATGTGAAACTTTGAATTTCATGCCGAATTTGAACCCCTGAATTTGTGGAAGCGAATTTTTAAATCGAAATAATATGGACTGAAAATTACCTGTCGATTACTAAAGGTTGAATTTAAAAACAAGTTGAATTTTTTAAATGAAATTTAAAAGGTGAATTTTGATTTTTTAATTTTTAGAAGCTGATACCGAGTGTGAAATGTTTCAATTTGAAATATTCACAGCTTAAATGTACAACCATATTGAATTGCAGAACCTTATAATGTAAGAACTGTTATTACAATGCATTTTTTTCAGTTAGTGCTATTCAGCACGTCTCTTTGCTTCAAACACATTTGTCACTATTTTACTTCCATACCCCTCTAGGGGCGTATCCAACAGATCGAACCTAGAAGAATAAGAGGTGGTCAGTTCAAAATGCAATCATGTTCAACATTAAAATCTGCCATGTCTACCATACCCAAAATACCCAGCAAAGCAGGATTAATGTTTGCTGTAGTTTGAATGCTAAGATTTTTTCGTTGCCAGCAGAGTAGCCTCGTAACCTGAGCGTCGTTGCGCTGTCATGTGTTGTGTTTGCATGTTGTGTAAAATTACACCTACCTGATGGGATGCATATAGTATTAAAGGGTGTGACAGCACAGTTTTCTCAGACATCTGTACAATCAGAGCAGCTGCAGCCACAGCACGAAGACATGCTGGCATACATGTGACTATGTTATCTAACTTTTTAGACAGATATGCAACTGGCCTATATGTTGAGCCATGAAAGTTGCAACAGGACCCCTAAAGCTGCACCCACTGTCTCCCTAACATGCAAGTGAAAAGGTTTTGTGTAGTCTGGCAGGCCCAATGCTGGTGCGGTTGTGATGGCTGCTTTCAAAGCATTGAAATGTTCATCAGCTTCCGCAGTCCACTCCAATGATGTGTTTGGCGGAGCTTTGTGATCTATCAGACCCCTCAGGTGCCTATCGTGCTCTTTCGAGGCTTTAAAACCGGTTTCAGCAAGTACATTGCAAACTATCACAGATGCTTTTTCACAGTCCTCCTCCGTCTCCCCCGACACGAGTATGTCATCTGCAAACTGAAGAACACAAACTGATGAAGGCAGATCAATCATTTTGGCCAAAGTTCTGTGCACTGCTGCAGAAAAGACAGCGGGTGAGTCTACATAGCCCTGAGCAAGGTGTTTCCATGAATATTGCTTCCCCTTAAAAGTAAATGCTAACAAAGGCTGAGTATCTGGGTGTACAGGTACAGAGAAAAAGGCTGCACACAAATCAATTACTGTGAAATACTTGTGCGAATGTGGCACTGAATTCATAACAGTCAAAACATCAGGCACAATTGGTGCGAGTGGTATAATTAACTGATTAACTGCCCTTAAATCTTGAGTTAATCTCCAAGTTTTCCCATCCGCTTTTAAAACAGGATTAATTGGTGTGTTATATGGTGAGTGTGTTTGTTCGAGGACACCCTGCTTGACAAAATTTTCAATCAAATGTTGAATGCCTTGTTCCTTATCTTTAGACAAAGGGTATTGTTTAATGTAGACAGGTTTGTTTGTTTTAAGTTTAGCCCTATGAGGACCCATGTCAATGAAACCAGTTTCATCCCTGAACTGAGACCATAACAAAGGGTTAATCATGGTGTCCACCCCTGTAGGCCTGCTACCACCGGAGGCATATGAAGCACCCGTGTTCTCATGTCTGCTCTGTGGTGTGTATGTGCGAAACTTGTGCAACTGTCTGCACTTTCGTTTGTAATGGCCCCTCCTTCCGCAATGAAAGCAGATTATTTCTGACTTCTTCCTTTGGCTAGGATGCGGCAATTGCGGATTTACAGACGTTTGTTCAATGTTCCTTTTTTCTAGATAGCCTATAAACATGGCATTCTCTAAAGTCATATCATGCAAGTTTGAAGTCGTTATTCTGATCAATTGCACTTGTTTATGATTCATGTTATTTAACAGAGTGCTAAAATAACAGAGGCTTTATGTCATTATTTAATGCCAATGTAGAATCTTCAATCCATGCTTTCTTAAAACGCACAACAATTTGAGCAGCTGAGTCTCTTGCTGCCTGTTTCAAAAGATAAGACCTGTTGACTCCCTAGACATTTATCAAGAAACACTCTTATCTGTCTAAAAAAATATTTCAACATCTGTAAAAGTTTCCCAAACAACGCATGTGGGTTTGCCCCCGTATCGCTGTTTGTGATTTTATCATTTTCAATTGATAATTGTGGGGAAGGCAAACTTTTCTCAATGGTCTATCATTTAGCGTGTTTCCATCTCTTACCCAAACCATTGAATTTTGAGGGTTTGTAGTTACATTAGGTTTATCAATTAATTTTTCCGGTTTTATCTCTCATCTCACGCAACAATTTTTTGTTTTTTCCAGACCCTGGTCCCAAACCTTTTTCATGTCCTTCCATACTGCATAAACTTTATTCATGTATGGATAACCCCATATTGGGTCTCCCTGACATGCCCTTTGCCAATAACATACACTCATCAGAAGAGGACCCTTCCCTCGGATAGGGAATATTAATTTTCGGTTTTATTCCCTCCGACCATCCTGCGAGATTGCTAACATATGGATCTGTATAAAATCCCTGATTATTTCTGTACATAAATGCGACTGGCGTTTCGCCCGGCAGTGGCCTCGAAACAGAATTTCCCATCTTACACTCTATATATACCCGGCGGTGATAAGACAGTACAGTACAGACAAAACAAAGAAAAACCCTCGTGTTCAATCGACCAACCGTTTCAACAGTGCTGCATGTATTATATTGTGATCAGAGGTGGATATTAAATTCACCGTCTTTTTGTGACAACAATATTTCAATACATGCAGTAACAGTGATATCAATAATATTTTCAATTTTAACTGTAGGAATGTTATCTTTTAGAATAACCATTAAACAGATTTTATTTTTTCGTGAGTAACAAAGCCTCCTCAAAGCTAACACTTCAATCCCAAATTACCCTTGTGAAAAATAAGTGTAATTAATTGTATTGAATGTGTACTTCTAGTGTGCTTAAAAATAATCAAAGCACACTTTTTGAAAGTGTACTTTTAGGTAGCATAATATTTCTGACATTGAAGTCAACTTAACTGTCATTCAAAAGAGTACATTTTTATGATATTTTTTTAAAACACACTAAAGTGCACTTTTTAAAAATGTGCTTTATAATAATGTGCAATTAAGTTTTAACGTGCTTTTAATTTAAGTGAGTTTGCATTTGTAGTACTTGACAGAAGTACACTTTTAGTGTTGTATTGATTAATAGCATATGTAGAATAAAGTCATTGTACTTTTAGCATGTATCCTTTCTTAAATTACATTTAATACTTTTTTAATGTAGTTAATGTATAATATAAAGTACTATTACTGTATACTAAATGTATTTTGCCTATTAACTTTAAAATACTTGCTTACAATCCAGTAAAATGTAATAAAATTACATATAATAACTTGAGCAAAGAAATATGTTAATCAACATGGATTGTGCTTCATTTGAACTATTGTTGAGATTCTAATCAAAATAGCTCCTGTTCATCTACAAGAGTGTAATTTATTAGTGTGTACTAAAGTATATGTACAGTTAAATTAACAGTTATGTGTCATATTTCACATGATTATAAAATCATTAATCACAAGACTGCTGTTTGATGCAGATTTTTAAGGATCTCAGTAGTTACATATGTTATAAGACAATGAAAACATATTACACAAATTATTGATTACATTGATTGTGTAAAACACATAAATACAAAGAATGATTATAACATCTCTATACAGTCTAAGAGAACATGAAGCTTAAAGCACATTTTCTTCTTTTAATTTAAAGATAGTTCTTTTGATATTGTTACCCAATTCACACAAAAACCAGTCCTAATACACACCAAATCAGTCTCTCTCTACATTATTTGGGAGAGGTATGACAAATGTGTTGTTCTGTAAATTTACCATTACACATTTTCTTTTGAAAGAGTCTGTGTTTACAGCATACACGCAATTTGTTTCAGACACCTCATACACAAACTTGAATGAAATATTCAATTGAATGTCCCTACACAATTGTCTTCTTGACTTTTCAAGCTTCTGCATGACTACACACCAATGTTTTCCACCATCACTGTCTGAGGCTCTGATGTTGTCACTTTCATAAGAAGCTAAGCCCAGGACTTTACACAATGTCCCATCTTTTAATTCTGCAATTGAATTATTTCTTTTCTGTAATCTCCTGCTACCTTCTGCATGATACAGTGTCTCACCGATAAGGAAACGACTGTAGGATGAACAGTTATACACTTCACAACCATGAATTTCTTCAATGGCAAGGATGTGTGATGCACATACAGTGTTACAAGCAGGACCAAATACAGTGACATTTCTAGTAAGATTTTTCCCATTACAACTCATAGAATTACTATTTTGAAGTCGCAAGAAGAGGCTTTTCAGTTTGTCATCTGTGTTGGCTAAACATTTTTCTACCCTTTTCCCCATACTCTTCCACTTAAGGAATTTCTTCACTATTTGCACAGGAACATGTGTAGTCCCATTGAAGTACTTTAACAAAGTACCATTGAAAGATTCAAATGAGAATGTCGATGTTGCCCACAGAGGGCCCCAGTTCTTAACACTTGCAGCAAGGTGTGTCAACAGGTGTACATTGAATGACACATTTTTAATACCATACAGCACCTCAAACTGAATTACTAACTTCTTCAGTGCTATTTCCGCTGTACTCAATTCAGAGAATTCCACAGTTTGCTGAAGAAGTATGTGTAAAGCAAAAACTAAAAGAAATAGGTGGTTCCAATACTTCTTCGTTAGCACACCACTTAAAACAGGCAAAGAATAGAAAAGAAGAAATGACCGCCATTCTGATGCTTTCCAGTATGTTCTTTCATGGAATGACCTGGGTGTTGTGGTTATCTCTACTGGAGGTTTTATAGAAAGCAGTTTTTGGTCAATTATGTCTAATTTTGTGCCTAAGTACCACTCTTCGTTGTGATTGGTGGAATCCAGCCAAATAGAAGCCAGTTGTCGAGTAACACCAAGACAAACACTATGCTGATATTCAGGGACAAAACCATTAATCATCTGAAACTTTTCTAATCTCATCAATTCCGATGGGCCTTTTACACCCTTGATTGGCAGTTGTACAGTAGCTGCCATAGCATGATCATAATGTTCTGTTTCAGACCTGAGATCAGGCTCTGGTCTTCTATATGGGTAAGGCCCTCCACCAATGTGATAGCAGAAATCACACCCATAATGTCCGTTGAACTGTTTTGTGTTTCTTAAGAGTGGCCGGGCAACAGAGTCAGAGCTACATATTAATGCATACACCTTGGTAATATGCTCTACATTTTTTGAGTCTTTCCAAATTAACCCTTCCCTCTCAAGAGAACACAGCTCATTCACAAAAGGGGTTAGCAGAACAGACATTGTAGGTTTCTTTCCACCAAACCAAATACATGGGACACAAATGTTGCTTTTTCTGTCCTTTGGCTGTTGTTCGATGATCTGACATTGAATGGGCCACACCTGATAATTTGAGCTTCTGAAATTGGGAATTCCGTCACAATTCCAAAGTAATCTTATGTCACTCTCACCTAATTGACCATTTTCTCTCAGTTTCCTATATTCAGCTCCACACTGTATGTCATTTAGAACATCTTTCATATCTGTAGTCTGCCTTGACAAAGATAAACTTGGATTTTCAAGAATGTCCCTGAGTTGTGATGACAAGCTCAATACTAGAAAAAAACTGCCATTTTTCAAATTATCATCTGGATTAAATGCTGCCTGACAGACATCACAATGTACTGGGCTTTTCTCTCTTGTTCCCAAATAGTTACCACATGAGGAAAAGTAAAAATGAGGTTCATAATGACCAAACTCACCATAAGATTTATTAAATAGGTACACAGTTTCGGGTACCAGCCCTGGAAAATGCTCATTAAAAATTTGTAAAAAATGTTCTAAGGCAACCCCTGTCAGATTATGTCGGAGCACATATGACATCAACAGTAGCAAACTCTGTGCTTTGGTAAGAGATGATCCTGGATACAACAACTCATCACCATCATTGGGCTCCTAAAAAGAACATGCACGTTGATTATTATTCTATTTTTTTTCATGTTTAAATTAATAGTATGCTTTAGATTAATCTAAAAGTATTTTTAATCACATTTCTTTGTGCAAACAGCTTATTTACATTTATTTGGATTTTAAATATAGTTACAGTAATTACATTTAGCATCCAATGCCTCAAGACAAAAATTGCTTGTAATGCATTTCTAGAATCTGATTCAGAGTAAAGCTCTTTTAATTGTTAATTTATAAACATTTTGATTTACATGCGATGTGCTGCTTAGAAAATCACTCTCTGATAGTCTCTGGGTGGCATCAGGTTGACTGGAAGTTGTCTCATCACAGTGGAGGTCAGTTAAGAGTGTCTACATGATTAATAGAAAAAGTCTGTTGAATGTTATGCGCTGTAATAAAACACACCACTAAGAATAACCTATAAGACTACAGCAGCTTTTAAGGATATTAAAATGGCAGCTTTGCACTAATGATCTGTTGTACTGTACGACTGTTGTGATATTTCAATAATCTCAAAATTACAAAAGTCTCGAAGACATTAAGACAATAAAAAGTCCACACACATACTGTACACACATACGCACCTACACACACATAGACACAACACAACACAATTAAGTCACGATACCTGTAATGTGCTGCTTTTACAATTCAGTGTGAATTTTGTTCCAATTTAACAACATTAATGAATATATGTGTAATGGTGTCAAATGAAGCTGATGTAGTCTGACACATTGAACATTACCTGTGATGTGCAGCTATCTAAGGGCTCTGGCTGTTCCTGCGTAGCATCAGACCAAGTGAAATTCCACTCATTGCATTCCTGCTCTGTTAATTCTGCCTGTATGATTGAATATGGGTTTATGAAAACTAAATAAAAAGTCAACAATTTATCTCTTCAACAAAATGATAGTGCAATGTTTGTTAAAATTTCACAAAATGAATGCATTATGTATTATGGTTCCAAATGAAGCTGATGCTGTCCAACACATTGAACATTACCTGTGATGTGCAGCTATCTAAGGGCTCTGGTTGTTCCTGCGTAGCATCAGACCAAGTGAAATTCCACTCATTGCATTCCTGCTCTGTTAATTCTGCCTGTATGATTGAATATGGGTTTATGAAAAAGTACATCAAAATATACAGTTTATCACTATTTAAGTGTATAAAAATTATACAAAAATCCTACAATCCCACAAAAAATACTTGTCAATAATGGTGCTGTGTGGTCTTCTGTACTGAAGGTAAACAAACATTGTGTATGACAGATTATCAATGGTTTTGTTTGTTTGATCAATTAACAAATGTAACTGCACTAAACAAAAAATAATATGGATCAATTTTTTAATGAAAATGGATGCATGAATTTATCACAAAGTCGAACAACATAAGTTGTTATGGTTTTCTACATGTGGTAATGGTTCCCTCATTGTGAAGGGATTTATCTAATACCTTAGATAAAATTAAATAATAAATTATTAAATAAAAACTTACATTTACAACTTAAATGAGTGTATGTATTTGTGTTTGATATAAATTCAATTTATGGTATTTTTAAATGACAGTAACATTAACATTGTACTTGTTACATATCAATGTGTATGAAACGATGAGAACAGTAAAAGTGCCTACATCAAAAATTAAACACATTTATTAATTAAAAAAACTACCTTTGACTGTGTACAGCAATTTTCTGGACATATGTTCTTCTTTTCTAAGAATTTTTTGTAGGTCCTTCGATTTGAACCCTAAGATATTAGATAAAGTATTAGTAAGAGTTAAACTTAGTTATGTAGTGAATGTGACATACATAATTCACCCTTGTTGTTAAGTGTAGTTATACACACTGTTTGTTACAAACGCAGCACTTTGTTCTTGGTGTGTATTTATGACTACAGGGATCGCGGTCCCTTTAAAATGCGTGATGACGTGGGACGCGGTTCAGCGTTATTGTTCTCTCTCTTTGTTTACCTTCTAAAATAAACGACACACGCATTCGTGTGCTCAAAGTGAGAAGTTGTCTCTTGCGAATTATTGCAATTTCCACAGTTACATATAAGAAACCCACTTTAATATTAATTAAAAGCATTTAGCCATCTAATGATAATATTAGTATAACTGAATAAATAAAACCAACAATGACATGAATACCTGAAGAATAATTATCATTATTATTGTTATTATATTAATAAAAATAATAATGCTAACAGCAGTAAAACAAGAATAACATAACTTACCGCTTTTGTTCGTAAATACTTGCTTGACATTGGTTGTTCAGTGTCATCGTTTCTTAAGTATGTTTTGTACTTCCTTTTTGTAGGATTCATAATCGCCTTTTAACTTCAGGGGAACGATTACTAAATCCACTTCTAGTTATGGCGGCAAAATCCGCTTCAATTTCACAGAACAAATTTTGAATACAAATCAGCCAATAGGCTTCCACTTCACGGTGCCGCAAGAATCTACATGCGGATGACATCATATTCACGCGAGAGAGAATCAAGATCCGACTGCTCCATATGCTTTTTTAAACTCTCGCAGTAATGTGATGTCATCCACCTGTCGGTCCTTGACTCATTGCGTCGCTAAAAGAAGTAATAGCAGGGCTAAAGTCACGTAACTTGACCAACACATCGGATCAGATCAACGGACTGAAGACGAAGTTTTGATGACCATTCGACATATTTAAGTAAATATTTATTATATTTAATAACTTACGCTTCAATTAAACGATAAATGCGAAAGATGTCAGCATATTCTTCTGTTTCTGTTAAATGGCGAACTTGCTCATTGCTTTACTGAAAGATTTTGACTAAATTTCCAGCATCTCGAACCTGAAGGACTGTAACTTACGTGTCGACATGAATAAGATTCAGAAGAAAGGAAAGGTTTGTTAAAATCTTTATTATTATCTTTTAGAAATAAATGCAACCCCTCCCCCGCATGGTCCCGCGTAACGTTAGCATCATACAACTTGTAACTTGATCAAGCTGTCTCTTTTGAGCTTTAACCATCTATCCATCAAAATAAGTGTATCAAAACGATTGATTACGTTTGTGTGTATGTAGTAAGTGTGTATAATCACTCCCAAGGCATTGAAAATTAATTTAATTCACGATGCGATCTAATACCTTTTTTGAGAGAATAATACGGTTTTCATAGGAGTTATTAAGTATCTTTTAATAACCATGACTAACTAAGCTAAAACTGATTTCAACATTTTGTTCTTATTAAGGTTCCCTTCAAAACTTCACGTACGGGAGCCACTACTCTAAGAACTAATCCAAAGAAATCAGCAAAGGTACGTGCATTGGTGCATACCAAAAAATATTACTTTAAAGCAATCTGGCTTTTCAAACTTGCAAGGTGGTTCTAATCTAAAGATTGTTATCTTCCCATCCATTGACGGACCCTTCCGCCATTTATGAGCCAAGGTTCCCTACTTCCATGTGGGTATATGCACACAGGGTGATGTACTTTCGCTAAAATCTCAGCCAGCAAAGCCACTTCTGCTCTCATAGCTCTGAGGTACTTTTTCACCAAAGGTGTGTTAAGCGGACTGTGAGGTGGACTTCACGGGTTTCTTTATCATCTTTAATGTGAATCCAGTCCGAAGGGAGCGAACATGTTTAGTTTGAAGGACAGCAAACAGAGTAGGGAATAAAGTAACATCCATACATCATCACCTGAAGTGGAGAGGGAAAATCCCAACTGTTATTGTGCGCTGCGTCACGAGTCAGAAAAATGATGTATTAGTTTATGAATGCATTTTGACCTAATATATCTGTTGACCGTATTCCAATGTGCAATGTTGAGGAGGCCGAGTATAAAACACCATTTTTCCCTATGGATGCAAAGTACGCCAGATTTAACAGAGCTTGCAGAGATTTAAGCAGAATACGCCTCTATACATATACCATATTAAACAAAAACTTTAATTATCTGTTTATTTTTTAAGTAACCTAGCCACATCTAAAATGGGATAAAAACAACAATAAATAAATAGATGGTAATATCTTCATTATACTAGCATGCAACCTTCATTAAAAGAATATTACAGTTTTTAACTTTGGAAATCGTTGGATAACTAGTTAATTTGATTAACTTATTAGCATTTCCATAGTCATTCAGATTATAAGAATAAATTTGACTAAGAGATTTGTAACATCCATTACAAATAGTGTAATTTACTTTTTAATTTCAGGCAATTCAACTACTGGATTCAACAGCTGAAGGCAGGCAATCACAGAAGAGAGACTCTTCAAGATTGGTAATATTTTTTGGTTTTACATGGTATCTTAAACAACCAGCTACATTTACACGACTTAACACAGGGTTTCATCGCTAATTAAGTTTAAGGGGCGGTTTCCTGGACACGGCTTAGACCTAGTCCCAGACTAACAGAAATGTTTAAGATCTTTTGTTCAAAAACAGCTTGCACTGACATACCTTAAAATATATCAGTGCGGTTGTTTTGTCTCAAGATGCACAACATCAATGGTTTTTGTGAAGATTTTTTTTAAACAACTCAAATATCCTAATTTAACTAATGACTAGTCCTGGTTTAGGATAATTCCTGTCTGCGAAACCTCCCCTATATGTTTTTTACTAAGTTTTACACTTTTTTTCCTTTCAATTCAACAGTTGTAATCAGTGCTTGTAACTCACAACTTAAAGAAATTACACACTACTATGATAGTTTTTGCATTTCTGGGTGAATTATTCTTGTAATGAATGGAGTCACGCAATTATAACTTTGTATAGATATAATTTTCTGAAACCGGTGTTTCTTTTACTAAGGCCCTCACAAAAAAGGCAGCGACACACATGGTTGATGCTCTAAAGGAGGACCTGAGGGAAAAAAAAGAACCTTATCTTTACACAGCCCCACCACTTTATGACTCCGACTCTGATGTAGCAGCCATTGATGAAGAATCATCTCCGCTGAAGGAACCTCTAAGAAATGTAAGTATTACTAACAAATAAATTAAATAGAAGTAATAATATAATAATAAAGCAAATGCTCAAAACTTGTTTTGTAGCTTGACTCAGAAAGTGAGGATGATATCTCATCACTGTGTCCGCAAAAATACCCTAAGCTTGATGATGACATTACCAGTGCATTAAAAGGTATGTAAAATGAAGTGTACTTTTTTATAGCTGATGAAGCTTGATCAACACTAATACAATGTTTACCATGTTTGTATTACCAGAGTTGCCAGCCATTGTGAAAACGTTAAAAGACATAGTCGCAACCTTAAATAAGCCTTCAGCCTCTTCTATTCCAATGCAAACAACAGAAGTGACACCACCACCAGCAGAAATGGTATGGATGCATAGATAAATATTCTAATGTGACATATTAAATATAAGCAAACTATTACATTCATTTGCTTTAGGCAATGTTGTGCACAAGACATAACCTTAGTCAAAAAAAAGGAAAGTCATCTGTTTAAAAGTCTTTGTTCAAGTGTTCAGAGTAAGTACATTGGTCTATTTAGTGTTCCAAGTTATTATTAAGGGTGTCACAAACTGGATGAAAAAAAGTATAGTATTGAAAGTTGTTTTTGGTCTTTTAAGATAGGCCTTGTATGACTTGTTTAACATTTGGAAAGCCGTGGCCTTTTTGCAAACAATAAAAGAAATCTATATATTCTTAAGTATATTTTATATATATACAGTGTATGTATATAGTATATATTTTATGTATTGTAAACTATTAAAGAGCATATTAGGCATGTACTGTGGGCCTAAACATTTTATTTGTCACTGCCACAGGAGACCATCATCCTTAAATGCGAAATAATTACTATGCTTTGTGTAGGTTAGTATACTGAAAGGCTTTATTCTGGTTTTTTTTCGAAATTATGACAACTCTAGCTGTTTCTATGAATAAAAAAGTCTCCATTAATATCATAGCAGATAAAAAACAATGTCACTTTTAACAAAAGCATATAAAGGTAGATTTTTTAACGAAACATAGGCTACAGAGAAGGCAACACAATTGTCAATGTAATCAAATACACAACACTATTTTGGTGAAATGCACTGGTGGAGAAGCATACACATGGAAAAATATCGGTTACAATCATCTCAACAAATCTAAACTTTATGTAAGTAATATAGCCATATTTTATTATAAAAATAGTACATATATCTAAAGTATCTTTAGATTAAAAATATATAATAAAGTTATTTCAGATTCAGAAACTTTAAGCTTCTGAGCCATTTCCATGGTGACTTGTGAAATCTGTGATCCATTGACAATGTTTTCACTTCGTTGCCGTGAGCATGGATAAATGGGTAACTTTTGGGATGACATCAGCTGTTTTGGAACCAATAAAAAGGTAGGGGTTTAGCTGATGAAAAGTGAATTCTGCTTTCTAGGAATACACCCCAGGGGGCTGTATCACAAAGGTTTTGGTTTTTACCCATGTAAGTTTGCGTTTAGTTTGAGCATACTCAAACTATGAGTTTGGTGGATTGGTGCGACCACCTTTAGTTTCTTGAGGTCATCATGAAGTCAAAATAGATCGTTCTCAAATACGATTTACGTTTCTTGGCGACTTCAAAGTGGAACTGCAAAGAAAGTAGTGTAGGTTTGGAACAACATGATGGTGAGCTATTCAGTTAATCATGACACAATTTCGTTTTTGGGTGAGCTACACCTTTAAAGATTGTTCCACCCTTCCACACGTGTATTAAGACATTAAAAAAGCAAAACATTGTTTTGTAGTTTTTAAACACTTTTGTAGTTTAAAAGCTAGTTTAAACGCTACAAAACAAACCAAAAGTTTGTCATCACAATATCTTGTCAAATTCGCATAAACGTAGTATCCTTACATTTTTATGTATAATAACGGCACTGGCATTGAGTCAGACTCTCAATTCTGATACCATATTTTTTCTCCTCTTGTCAAAATAGATCTCCCTGGGTGGAGGCATAAAAATCCCTAAAAGGACATTTGACCGATTGTCAAGGACCAAAATGTCTGCGTTTACACAGGAGCTAGCGGTTGTTATTTTTGGACGTGAGGCTTTGGCCACGTCCAGTCTAACAGGGAAGAAAACAAACAAAACACCACTGGACTCCATCAAAGTCAATTCACTCATTGGTATGTATACTGTTTTCTTGATGTGCTACACTATAAGATTTGGTAACCTAACATTTTGGTTCATGTGGTTGTTTGAAAATCAATTAATTTTATTCAGTAGGTTATAAAATAGATTTTGTTGTCCACCGAACTTTCCTGCCACCCAGAATATTTTGTCAAATGAATATTTGCAAAAACAAGATATAAACATAAAGATCAGAGCCTCTGCCTTCAATGCCAATCTGTTAGTGGTGGGGAAAGTGTCAACGTTGCAGACTCAACCAAAATAAATTATGCCACAACCAAGAAAACTAGGTTAGGATCTGATAAAAAATAGCTCTTCAACATAACAACTGCTGGTTAACAATTTTTACAGTGTAGTAAAAAAGTTTAATCAGTGTGGTTAAAGGGAGAAATCAATGTTATACTAAGTATTTCCACCATTTTTGTATACAGAAACAGGTAAGGCTATTTCTAACTTTTTTGTCTGACTAACCAGTTTTTCTTTACATGTACAAAATCAGTCCTTTATGTTGTTTTCTAACGTACAGTTTTAATTGTTGATAATATTATTTGAATGTCATTATCACAAACAATAACAAAGTTTGCACATAGTTCTATTGTTTAGAGCACTGTTATTCTTCTTACAGGCGATATATTAATCAAGTATTGCAAATTCAATAAAACCCATGCAACATTTGAGTTGCATGTTTTCAAGTCTCTTCAATTTACAAATATATGGCCTAGATCACTGGTGTCAAACTCACTTCCTGGATGGCCACAGCTCTACAATGTTTTGTTCCACCAATAATTAAAAACACCTTATCATGCTATCCAGTTCTTCCAAGCAGGTAAGATTGGGAACTGTTTGCAGCTAAACTGTGCAGAGCAATGACCCTCCAAGACTTGAATCTGAGACCACATGGCCCAAGGTAGTAGCACCTTAAATCTGATAAAAACGATTATCACATAATAATAAAAATATTTTTGGTTCACAGATGCAGTGATTGATCGATTTCAAGGGACCACTCCATCCCAAGTCAGGGCTGTGCTTCGCCAAAAGTGTAACAATGAAAGTTATGCTAAAAAAAATCATGAAAGTGGAGTGATTAAAGGTGACGATAGGAATTAAGTTACCTTTATGCAATAGACTTGTCTGAGGGAAGTTAAAAGGGATAGTTCACCCAAATATTTCTGTCATCATTTCCGCACCCTCAAACATAACTCCAAATGCCTTACTTTGTGTTGAGTAGAACAAGGAAAGAAATGTATACAGGTTTGAGGTTTTACTTTGTGTTGAGTTAATGATGACAGAATTTTCATTTGGGTGAACTATCACTTGAATGTATAGTTTACGGTTCTTAATTTGTTATTTGTAGTGTTGGTAGTAAATATGTAAAAATCTACTCCCTGTTAACTTTTTTATTTTATATTTCTAAGAAATTGTGAAAGGTTAAAATAAAAGTTGTAATTTAAAAATATGTTTATGTTTATTTTTCTTTGTAAAGAATGGGTAACTGCAAATTTAGAATACAATTTGTAATTTAACTTAAGCCTTTGTTTATCTGCTTTTTTTCTTTATCAATTTTATTTTTGTGGGGCATTTCAACATTCATATCCGTTATTGCAATAAATGTGCTAAATACACACTTAACTAACAAACATGGTCTATTTTCTTGTCTGTGTAAGCATTGTGGTTTATGTTTGCTATGCATTCAAATTAAACGAATGCACATTTTAAGTCACTGCTTTTTCAGTATTTACAGAAGCACATCTTAATCATGAAGTTAAAAGTGCACATCAAGAGGTATTAAAGTGCCACGTAAGTGGTTCAAAAATGACTGACTTTCTTAGTTATTATATTTAATATTAAAATAAACTGCAATATATTTGACATAATTAACCCAAATAATAAGCATTTAGTTTGTCTAAAAAATTGCATTAAATTCACATTTAAGTGTATTTTTAACCATTGTATAATTTCATATTAATTGCTCGTTAATACATTTAACAATACACTTTAAACATATTTTTCAGACACTATAAGCATATTTGAAAGTACACTTAAAAATGTATTAAAGTGCCACTTAAGTTGTTCAAAAAAATCACTCAAAAGTCCAGCTTAATGCCTTTAAAACAAAATAAAAGTGTAATATATTTGAAATAAATTACAGATAATACGTATTTAGATGGTTGAAAACATTACAATTAATTCACACTTAAGTATGCTGTTTTAAAGTACATTAATTACGTAATAAGTACACTTTTATAAAGTATATTAAAGTGCACTTTTTTTTCGCAAGGGTACAGTGTGATCAAGACTGCATTAATCATTCACATTCGTGCGTTAATACTTATTTTAGTAATTACTGTTGCCAGCCTCGCTGTCACAACAATGGGAAGTCGAATCCCACTAACATGAATTGAAACCTATTCATATTCGTTAATAATTATTTTTTTAATTTCTGTTGCCAGCCTCGCTGTCACAACAATGGGAGAATCAACTCCCACTAACATGAATTTAAACACACAAGAATCCTACAGGGTAAGCGTTAGATTTCTGTAAGTCATAAAGAACTGTATAGAAAAACACTTACCCCTTTTAATGTAAGTCTGTGACCAATCGTTAGTGCGCTTGTCAGGTCTTTGTTCTCTTTGGTTCAATGAGAGAAGAGTCTCCCCTCAGACGAGCCCCCAACTGTAAGAATGTAAACTTCTTATGTCCCCTTGTCTAAACAATATTCTACGGTTGAAGAGTCTAGTCGACTGAACACACAGAGTTTCAGGCCTGGAGACAAAGTTTGACACAGACACAAGTGCTTGTTCAATCAGAGTCCAAAGTTTATTATTTTAGGACTAATACTTATAAGTTTGCCTCAGGAGGTGTCATATAAAACCACCAAAACAGTGGAAAATCACCAGACTTTCTGTTTAGTCTTTCCTCCTGAACAATCAGATATGATTACATATTTAATATTACAATAACAGAACAATCGTCCATAGACATCATTAGGAACCTTGATATGGAGAACAACAGATGCTTATATCAACATAAAACAGCATAAGACATAATACAGCTTTCAACGAGGTTAAACAACAAGAATGAAAGGCACATCTTATATGAATAGAAGCTAATATTAATAGGAATGAATATGAATGAATACATATGATATATGAACTTTGTATCAAACACAGATGCAATATTTGTAGAGGACAGGACGAAATCCAGATTCTCACACTTTTGAAAGATGTCCCTTGCAGCATCGGAGGGTGACTTACTGGCATCTGACTCTGACGATGTCTTGCAGCTCCCCACTCCGGGAACGAGCTCAGGAAGAAGCGGATGTTGGAATATCAGCCATGTTTTCCCGCACTACCTCGACCAGTGCTGGAGGAAGGATACATGGTGCTTTGGGGTTGAGCGCGGCTACTAGCCGTGTTTCCTGGAAGTGCATGAGGAACTAAGTAAGACTTGGAAACGCACCTTTTTTTTTTACTCGTTCAGCCATCCTTTTTGTCCTTGATGGTGGGGCAGCTAGAGGATACGTCGATGTCCCCCACGTGGAACCGCGGGACAAGCAGAAGTACGCCTTCCTACAATTGAGCCTCATTGCACAGTCCCTGTGCAAAGTCAGGAAAGAGGATCATCAAGTTCTACTAGTTGCGCCGAACTGGCCCAACTGGACTTGGTTCTCAGAGCTAATGCTTCTGACAACAACTCCCCCCTGGCTGATTTCCCTGATGTAGGACCTGGTTTCTCAGGGGCAGGGCACTTTGTGGCTTCCCAGGCCAGACCTCTGGAACCTCCATGTCTGGCCCTTGGACGGGATGAGGAGATCCTGAGTGGCCTACCCCCAGCAGTGGTTGAGACCATTACTCAGGCTAGGGCTGGGAAGTCTCTGGGACAGCACGACCTGATCATCAGGTTCCTAAGGGGCGGGAGAAGGCAGAATCAGCCTCGTCCACACTCCATACCCTCTTGGGACCTTGACGTTGTCCTTGTGGGCCTTAAGAGGACCCCTTCGAGCCCCTCAGAGACGCCGCTCTTCCTCAATTAACGATAAAGACCTTCTCCTGATATCGCTCCCGATAATATCCCTTCAAGAGGGTAGGGGACCTACAAGCATTCTCCTTGTCCCCTGATTGCTTAGAATTCGGGCCCCAAGCGATTCTCCTGAGACCCCGGCCTGGCTACGTTCCCAAAGTTCCAACCAGGTGTTGAGCTTGAGGCGCTCCCCATTGGGGAGAAAGACCCAACCCCATCCGTGTTGTGTCCAGTACATGCACTGCGCCTCTAATTGAACCGCATGCAGAGCTTCAGGAGCTCTGAACAGCTCTTTGTCTATTTTGGAGGTCAGCAGAAGGGTAGGGCTTTCTCCAAGAGAGTAGTTCACTGGATTGTAGATGCCGTAACGATGGCGTACCAATCCCAGAATCGACCGTGCCCACTATCAGTGAGAGCTCAATCCACCCGAGGTATAGCCTCCTCGTCTGCAGACCTGCGGGTTGGGCCATGCCCAAAACCGCTGCAAGGTTTTACAACCTCCTCGTATAACCGGTGTCAGCCCGCGTCTTGCATGGCAACGTGTAGGACTGGCAGCCGGTAGGGCGTAATGACACTTCCCCCCTTTCCATAGGTGGGTCAGTGTGCTACTTAGCCTCCATTCTTTCCCCCACGGGGCAAAGAACAGCCATTCCATCCATCACTAAACCAGCACCTCCTGCTTGCGGGCTGGGCAGAGCAGCCCTGTTCCTTAGGCCGGGTACCATTTGAGTTATCCTTATATTCTCATGATTGGTTCCCACATTGGTAACCCATGACCTTCCCTAGGTGGACCTCCACCTCGCGGTTAACTACTTCAGTCTGCATATTTTTCCCATGAGCTCTCCCCTGATGGTGAGACCATGCGGATGTCTCCACTATAACCCCTCCCGATGGTAGGAAGTGGTCTCTGTAGTGCGTTCCCCATTCGAGGAGTGCACTTACCCAGTGGCCTTACCGCACCGTGAGGACCGAGAGTAGAGGATTCCCACCTTTTCTTAAAGCTCTGGGACCCTCTGCCTATCTATCCACTGGAAGATTAAAATGACATGAAAGCGCACACGTCTGACACGCCTAGGCCAGTCAACGTCGCTTTGCTAGAGATTGTGATACGCCAGAGCGAGTTGGCGTTTTTCGATAGGAACCCCATCTGTCGGTTCGATACAACGTCGAGAGACCAACAGAAAGGGAATGACTTGGTTACGGATGTAACCTCAGTTCCCTGACGGAGAGAACGACATGTTGTGTCCTTCTTGCCACAAACACAAGCCGACCGCTGCAGTAGTCTTGAGAGGCTCTAAGGCTCTGCAGAACTAAGGTGAATGAATGCAGCATGCCATCTCTCTTTTATATCCGGATATCCGGCAGGGTGGAGTCCGGCATGCAATTTTCATTGGCCAATTTTATTGGCCATTTTCTAAACAAGTCGAAGTGATAGGTTCTCAAGGGCGAACCCCATCGGTCGGTTCGACACAACGTCTTGTTCCCTCCATCAGGGAACTGAGGTTACATCTGTAACCAAGACGTTTTGGGCCTTATGGATCGCCATACTCTTAGTCTGAGTTTCGTCTATGTTTTCCGCCCTTTCATCTCGTTATTGCCTGTTAATAACTTCATACCCTGCACCTGTCCCAGTTGATTTTGACCCGTTTAAATAGTCCTCATGTTTCATTGTCCTGTGTTCGGTCATTGTGTTCATTCGTCCTCGTCTGCACAACTGTGATTACATGTTACCCTTGCTCGTATTCCTATTACGTATATTCTGTCAAGTGTAGTTAGTCTTTAGTAAAGTTATTGTCAAGTGTTTTTTAGTGTAGTGTTAGTTTAGTTAGTCTTCGTCCTGTTTATTATCTTGTTGTTTCTGTCAAACCCCATCATGGGTTTATGTTTTGTGTTTATTGTATAATAAAACCTTGTGTTAACCCCTTAATCCCCCAATGTCTGTGTAACACGTTTCAATAAAAGGAAGGAAGGAAGCGGGAACCGGCGGACATTGAAATAAAGTTTAATCAAAAATAAACAAACCATGACACGGAAGTTAAAGACCGGGAGCCACCTCACGGTCGACTGCCGGCCACAAGAACATAAACACAAACTAAACACATGTCTAGGAATAGGCTATTTTCTACCCAGGTTTTGAGGCCGGCTCTCCAAACGCCTGTAATTTTCATCGTAGGTATACCTTAACTATGAGAGACAAAATAAGAAAATAAAATCCAGAAAATCACATTGTAGGATTTTTTATGAATTTATTTGCAAATTATGGTGGAAAATAAGTATTTGGTCAATAACAAAATTTCATCTCAATACTTTGTTATATACCTTTTGTTGGCAATGACAGAGGTCAAACGTTTTCTGTAAGTCTTCACAAGGTTTTCACACACTGTTGCTGGTATTTTGGTCCATTCCTCCATCCAGATCTCCTCTAGAACAGTGATGTTTTGGGGCTTTCCACTTCCTCCAAAGATTTTCTATGGGGTTGGGATCTGGAGACTGGCTATGCCACTCCAGGACCTTGAAATGCTTCTTACGAATCCACTCCTTTGTTGCCTGGGGGCTGTGTTTGAGATCATTGTCATGCTGAAAGACCCAGCCACGTTTCATTTTCAATGCCCTTGCTGATGGAAGGAGGTTCTCACTCAAAATCTAAGGATACATGGCCCCATTCATTCTTTCCCCTCCAAACACGACAAGTTGAGTTTTTACCAAAAAGTTCTATTTTGGTTTCATCTGACCATAAGACATTCTCCCATCCTCTTCTGGATCATCCAAATGCACTCTAGCAAACTTCAGACGGGCCTGAACATGTACTGCCTTAAGCAGGAGGACACGTCTGGCACTGCTGGGTTTGAGTCCCTGGCGGCGCAGTGTGTTACTGATCTGAGCCTTTGTTACTTTGGTCCTAGCTATCTGCAAGTCATTCACTAGGTCCCTCCGTGTGGTTCTTGGATTTTTGCTCACAGTTCTTGTGATCATTTTAACCCTATGGTGTGAGATCTTGTGTGGAGCCGCAGATCAAGGGAGATTATCAGTGGTCTTGTATGTCTTCCATTTTCTTATAATTGCTCCCACAGTTGATTTCTTCACACCAAGGTGCTTACCTATTGCCGATTCAGTCTTCCCAGCCTGGTGCAGGTCTACAATTTTGTTTCTGGTGTCCTTTGACAGCTCTTTGGTCTTGGCCATAGTGGAGTTTGGAGTGTGACTATTTGAGGTTGTGGACAGGTGTCTTTTATACTGATAACGAGTTCAAACAGATGCCATTAATACAGGTAACGAGGGGAGGACAGAGGAGCCTCTTAAAGAAGAAGTAACAAGTCTGTGAGAGACAGAAATCTTGCTTGTTTGTAGGTGACCAAATACTTATTTTACAGAGGAATTTACCAATTAATTCATAAAAAATCCAACAATGTGATTTTCTGATTTCTTTTTCTTTGTCTCTCATAGGTGAGGTATACCTATGATGACAATTACAGGCCTCTCTCATCTTTTTAAGTGGGAGAACTTGCACAATTGGTGGCTGACTAAATACTTTTTTGCCCCACTGTATAAATTACCTCCCCACATCAGTATTTCATGTGACACGGCATGATTTTACTCAAATTTACTGACTTATTTCCCTGATGTGATGGCAAGGCTTTGCGTATAGTTTGTAGAGCCTATAGTTGTATGGTGTTTAATGATATACAGTTGAAAGAAAAAGTATGTGAACCCTTTGGGCTTACTTGGATTTCTTCATAAATTGGTCATAAAATGTGTTCTGATCTTCATCTAAGTCACAACAATAGAGAAACACAATCTGCTTAAACTAATACCGCACAAACATTATACGTTTTCATGTTTTTATTGAACATAACATGTAAACATTCATAGTGCAGGGTGGAAAAAGTATGTGAACCTTTGGGTTTAATAACTGGTTGACCCTCCAGCAATAACCTCAACCAAACATTTCCTATAGTTGCAGATCTGGGGCCTCATTTATAAAACTGTGCGTAGGATCCTTACTAAAACTCTACGTACGCACAAAAGCCAAAAATAGCGTATGCAAAAAAAGATTCAGATTTATAAAACCATGCGTACGCACACCTGCTTGCACACCAATTTTCACTTTATAAATCACAGCCTACCTGATAATTTGCGCACGCAATTTACCGCCCTTTATCCGCCCACATTCAACCATATATAGACAATGCAAATTACCTCATTGGCCATGGATATTAAAAGGGGCAAGGAAATTTGTGTTTTTTTAAAACAAAATCATGGCAGCAATGGAGAGGAAGGGCAAGAAGCTAAATTTCTCTGAGGCAGAAATAGAGATTCTTGTGAGTGAGGTGGATGAAAGGAAGGCTATTTTGTTTGGTGGCCACAGCAGTGGAATTACCAATAAAAAAAAATATTTAGAGTCGCAACACATCACTGCTGCGGTAAACGCAGTTACTTCGGCAAACAGGACGGTTCCAGATATAAAAAAGAAGTGGTCCGATCTTAAGGTGGGAGCAAAGAAACGGCTTGCCTCTCACCGACAGAGTGTGTGTGCGACTGGTGGGGGCAAAGGCGCCCCCGATTTATCCCCAATGGAGACCCGAATGGCCTCGATTCTTGGCCAAACCAGTGTGTGTGGCATTGTGTCTGAGAGGGAGGGAGACACGGATGTGCTGGATACAGGGGAACCAGGTAAATAATTGTATTGCTTGTGTGCTCAATTAAACAAAATAAGTTACACAATTGGTTTAGTCCTTATTCTTGCAGAGTCTGCGGGAGACCAGTGTGACGAAACTCCTATCGCAGAGTCCGCAGGGGCTATGGAGTTTCCCGAGGTCCGCAGCACAAGTGCGTCCCGACCATATGGCACGGCTGGAAGTGGCCGGGTGCTGACTGAGGCTGTTCTGCAGACACCATTAACGCAATTACTGTATTCGCAGATGAGCTTAAGCACATAAGGGTTGTGCTGGGTGACATTGCATCTACATTAAAAGATCTTGTTAAAAAATGAACCTTGGCACTGTTGTTCTTCACAAATGGCGCATTACTTCCTGACGGAGCCTTGCTCCCTGATGATGTCCTTCTTGTTGGTTGAGGGGGATGTGGGTCAGGCTCTTCATGCTGGTGTTGTGGTAGGTCGGGAGGAACAGGGATACCATTCATCAGTGCAATGTTGTGTAAAATAGCGCACACCATGATGATCTGGCAAACTTTTTTTGGTTGATATAAAAGTCTACCACCCGAAGCATCAAGGCAACGCCATCTACACTTGAGGAGGCCAATGGCTCTCTCAACTACTGAGCGTGCACGAGCGTGGGTATCATTAAAGCGCACTTCTTCTGCGCTCTGAGGGTTTGAGAATGGGGTGAGTAGCCAGCGCCTGAGCGGGTAACCGCTGTCACCTGTAAAGTATAACAGATTATTTGTACAATAGGCTTTAGCTGTTATGTAAAAACAATTATATGCATTTACTTACCCAGAAGCCAGCCATCGCGAACGGCACCTGCTCTAAGTCGATTCCCTACACTGCTGTGCGCTAGAATAAAAGAGTCATGTGTAGAACCAGGCCATTGTGCCACAACATTCCTTAGAGTCAAGTTGGCGTCACATATAATTTGCACATTTATTGAATGCACATGTTTGCGATTCACATAAATGAATTCATCTAAATATGGAGCCCTTATAGCAATATGAGTGCAGTCGATTGCGCCGATTACATTTGGGAAACCGGACATTGCTGCAAATTGCCTTTTGATATTGGCCTGTTCTCCAACAGTGTAAGGAAACTTTATGTATCGATTGGTCATTTGAATAATCCCTTTCAAAACTGCAGGCACTAATGAGCTTAGGGATGGCTGTAAAATCCCAGACCTATGACAAATTAATAGGAATGTTAAAATCGATAAGGTTTTGCTTAAAAAAAAAGTACAGTTAGTTACCTGTCGCCTATTTCCCGCTGATATGTCCCGGTTGCCAAAAATCCTAAAACTGAAAGTACTTGGGTTGGTACCGGGATGGCGCGGTTCCGTGTTGTTGGTCTTTGTAATGCTGGGCCAAGTTCAGCACACAGATCCAAGAGCATGGCTCTAGGAAATCTAAAGCGGCTTATTAGCCACTCATCATCATGGGCTAGGAAATCCTCACGGTCCCTGAATACTCTTTCCCTCCGAAATCTGCCATTGGCATTGGCGTACTTTCAGCATATTCCTTTTATGTCTTTAAACTAAACATGCATGTATGTATCTTTAGGACCCATAATGGTGTTTAATGTTATTTGTATTTTTTGTTGTAACCGGGACCTATGAGCAACTTGTAAATATTGTAAATATTGAAATATGTCAAAGTAAATTTTGCCATTTTGCAAAGGGTTAATTCCCTTTATCCGCAGTCAGTTCCTCAACTCACCATCAGTGTCGCCAAACTGCTTTGTCTTCAAAATGTGCGTACGCATGGGTCAGAGTTTGCGTGTAGGTGCGCATATTTTCACGTCAAGTTTTTCTTTATAAATCCCACCTTTTGCGCACGAACTGGCGTACGCATGTTTTCAGCCCCATTTTGTGCGTACGCAAGCTTTATAAATGAGGCCCCTAGACCTGCACAACGGTCAGGAGAAATTTTGGACCATTCCTCTTTACAAAAGTGTTTCAGTTCAGCAATATTCTTGGGATGTCTGGTGTGAATCGCTCTCTTGAGGTCATGCCACAGCATCTCAATCGGGTTGAGGTCAGGACTCTGACTGGGCCACTCCAGAAGGCGTATTTTCTTCTGTTGAAGCTATTCTGTTGTTGATTTACTTCTATGCTTTGGGTCGTTGTCCTGTTGCATCGTCCATCCTCTGTTAAGCTTCAGTTGGCGGACAGATGGTCTTAAGTTTTCCTGCAAAATGTCTTGATAAACTTTGGAATTCATTTTTCCATCGATGACAGTAATCCGTCCAGGGCCTGAGGCAGCAAAGCAGCCACAAACCATGATGCCCCCTCCACCATATTTCACAGTTGGGATGAGGTTTTGATGTTGGTGTGCTGTGCCTTTTGTTCTCCACACATAGCGTTGTGTGTTCTTTCCAAACAACTCAATTTTGGTTTCATCTGTCCACAGAATGTTTTGCCAGTAGTGCTGTAGAACATCCAGGTGCTCTTTTTCAAACTTCAAACGTGCTGCAATGTTTTTTTTGGACAGCAGTGGCTTCCTCCGTGGTGTCCTCCCATGAAGTCCATTCTTGTTTAATGTTTTCCTTATTGTAGATTTGTCAACAAAAATGTTAGCATGTGCCAGAGATTTCTGTAAGTGTTTAGCTGACACTCTAGGATTCTTCTTCACCTCATTGAGCATTCTGCGCTGTGCTCTTGCAGTCATCTTTACAGGACGACCACGCCTAGGGAGTGTAGCAACAGTGCTGAACTTTCTCCATTTGTAGACAATCTGTCTTACCGTGGACACATGAACATCAAGACTTTTAGATATACTTTTGTAGCCCTTTCCAGCTTTATGTAAGTCAACAATTCTTGATCGTAGGTCTTCTGAGAGCTCTTTTGTGCGAGGCATGGTTCACATCAGACAACGCTTCTTCAGATCAGCGAACTCAAAACTGATGTGTGTTTTTTATTGGACAGGCTAGCTTTAATCAACACATCCAATCTCATCACATTGACTGGACCCCAGGTTGGCTGACTCCTGGCTCCAATTAGCTCTTGGAGAAGTCATTAGCCTAGGGTTTCACATAATTTTTCCACCCTGCACTATGAATGTTTACATGTTGTGTTCAATAAAAACATGAAAACGTATAATGTTTGTGCGGTATTAGTTTAAGCAGAATGTGTTTCTCAATTGTTGTGACTTAGATGAAGATCAGAACACATTTTATGACCAATTTATGAAGAAATCCAAGTAAGCCCAAAGGGTTCACATACTTTTTCTTTCAACTGTATGACCGTACCTGTCAGCATTTGAGACCAGTGATCCAGAACCGGAAAAAAGATCTCCGCGATCGAAGGGTCTCCAATGTTACGAGAGTTTCCATGATAAATAAACAACTCCAGGCAGTGTTGGGTAAGTTACTCTGAAAAAGTTATTAATTACTAGTTACTTATTACATATTCAATAGTGTAATTAGATTACTGTACAAATGACTCTGTCCAAAAAGTATTTATTTACTCATTACCAATTACTTTCTATATCCTACATCGACCTTGATTAGTTAAGTGATTCAAGGATAGACATGATACGGCTTATTTCAAATAAATAATTTTATTAACTGACCAAAGTATTACAAATGTGAGAATTATACATTAAAACTCAGATTTTAAGTTAGACTTTGAACATTGATGTCAATCACACTATTGCACACGCATATATTTTACAAAGTATTTAGTTTAATTACATCAAAAGTAACTGTAATTAAATTACAGAAAACATATGAGTAATCCCTTACTTTACTTTTTCAAGGGAAAAGTAATTAAATTACAGTAACTAATTACTTAGTAACTAGTTACACCCAACACTGACTCCAGGTCCATCCATCCATCCATCCATCCATTTTCTACCGCTTATCCGGGGCCGGGTCGCAGGGGCAGCAGTCTAAGCAGGGATGCCCAGACTTCCCTCTCCCTAGACACTTCCTACAGCTCTTCCGGGGGGACACCGAGGCGTTCCCAGGCCAGCCGGGAGACATAGTCCCTCCAGCGTGTCCTGGGTCTTCCCCGGGGTCTCCTCCCGGTGGGACATGCCCGGAACACCTTCCCGGAAAGACGTCCAGGGGGCATCCGGAAAAGATGCCCGAGCCACCTCAGCTGGCCCCTCTCGATGTGGAGGAGCAGCGGATCTACTCTGAGCTCCTCCCGAGTGACCGAGCTTCTCACCCTATCTCTAAGGGATCGCCCAGCCACCCTGCGGAGAAAGCTCATTTCGGCCGCCTGTATCCGGGATCTTGTCCTTTCGGTCATGACCCACAGCTCATGGCCATAGGTGAGAGTGGGAACGTAGATTGACCGGTAAATCGAGAGCTTCACCTTGCGGTTCAGTTCCTTCTTCACCACGACAGACCGGTACAGCGACCGCATTACTGCAGAAGCTGCACCGATCCGTCTGTAAATCTCCCGTTCCATCCTTCCCTCACTCGTGAACAGGACCCCCAGATACTTGAACTCCTCCACTTGAGGCAGGAACTCTCCACCTACCTGAAGTGAGCAAGCCACCCTTTTCCGACTGAGAATCATGGCCTCAGATTTGGAGGTGCTGATTCTCATCCCAGCCGCTTCGCACTCGGCTGCAAACCGTCCCATTGCATGATGAAGGTCCTGGTCTGATGGGGCCTCCACGAAGACATCATCCGCAAAGAGCAGAGATGAAATCGTGTGGTCCCCAAACCCAATGCCCTCCGCCCCCTGGCTGCGCCTAGAAATTCTGTCCATAAAAATTATGAACAGAACCGGCGACAAAGGACAGAACTGCCGGAGTCCAACATGCACCGGAAACAAGTCTGACTTAATGCCGGCAATGCGAACCAAGCTCCTGCTCCGGTCATACAGGGACCGGATAGCCCTTAGCAAAGGGTCCCGAATCCCATACTCCCAGAGCACCCTCCACAAGATGCCGCGAGGGACACAGTCGAATGCCTTCTCCAAATCCACAAAACACATGCGGATTGGTTGGGCAAACTCCCATGAACCCTCCAGCACCCTGGAGAGGGTATAGAGCTGGTCCAGTGTTCCACGTCCGGGACGGAAACCACACTGTTCCTCCTGAATCCGAGGTTCTACCATCGGCCGGATTCTCCTCTCCAGTACCCTGGCATAGACTTTCCAGGGGGGGCTGAGAAGTGTGATCTCCGATAGTTCGAGCACACCCTCCGGTCCCCCTTCTTAAAAAGAGGGACCACCACCCCGGTCTGCCAGTCCAAGGGCACGGTCCCTGACCACCACGTGATGCTGCAGAGGCGTGTCAGCCAAGACAGCCCCACAACATCCAGAGACTTGAGGTACTCAGGGCGGATCTCGTCCACCCCCGGTGCCCTGCCACCGAGGAGTTTCTTGACCACCTCGGTGACTTCGGCCCGGGTGATGGGCGAGTCCGCCTCCGAGCCCTCAGCCTCAGCTTCCTCAATGGAAGACGTGACGGCGGGATTGAGGAGATCCTCAAAGTATTCCTTCCACCGCCCGACAATATCCCCGGTCGAGGTCAACAGTTGCTTCCCTCCACTGTAAACAGCGTTGGTAGGGCACTGCTTACCCCTCCTGAGGCGCCGGACGGTTTGCCAGAATCTCTTCGAGGCCGACCGATAGTCCTTCTCCATGGCCTCACCGAACTCCTCCCAGGCCCGAGTTTTTGCCTCTCCAACCATCCGGGCTGCCGTCCGCTTGGCCTGTCAGTACCTGTCAGCTGCCTCTGGTGTCCCACAAGCCAGCCAGGCCCGATAGGACTCCTTCTTCAGCTTGACGGCATCCCTTACTTCTGGTGTCCACCACCGGGTTCGGGGATTGCCGCCTCGACAGGCACCGGAGACCTTACGGCCATAGCTCCGAGGTCAGAGGAAACAACCACAAAGTCGATCATTGACCTCCGGCCAAGGGTGTCCTGGTGCCATGTGCACTGATGGACACCCTTATGCTTGAACATGGTGTTTGTTATGGCCAAACTGTGACTAGCACAGAAGTCCAATAACAGAACACCACTCGGGTTCAGATCAGGGGGGCCGTTCCTCCCAATCACGCCCCTCCTGGTGTCACTGTCGTTGCCCACATGGGCGTTGAAGTCCCCCAGCAGAACGACGGAGTCCCCAGTCGGGGCTCTTTCCAGCACCCCTCCCAGAGTCTCCAAGAAGGGCGGGTACTCTACATTGCCATTTGGCCCATAGGCGCACACGACAGTGAGAGACCTATCCCCGACCCGAAGGCGCAGGGAAGCGACCCTCTTGTTCACCGGGGTAAACTCCAACACATGGCGGCTGAGCTGGGGGGCTATAAGCAAACCCACAACAGCCCACCGCCTCTCACCATGGGCAACTCCAGAGTGGTGAAGAGTCCATCCTCCCTCGAGAAGAGTGGTTCCAGACCCCAAGCTGTGCGTAGAGGTGATCCCGACTATTAGGAACTAGTCTAGAATCTACTAGTCGGAATCTCTGAACCTCACGCACAATCTCAGGCTCCTTCCCCGTCAGAGAGGTGACGTTCCATGTCCCTAGAGCTAGATTCCGCGTCCAGGGATCGGGTTGTCGAGGCCCCTGCCTTCGACTGCCGCCCGATCCACTTTGCACCGGCACCTTACGGTCCCTCCTGCAGGTGGTGGGTCCACGGGAGGGTGGCCCCACGTCGCTCCTTCGGGCTGAGCCCGGCCGGACCCCATGGGGGAAGGCCCGACCACCAGGCGCTCGCATACGAGCCCCAACCCCGGGCCTGGCTCCAGGGTGGGGCCCCGGCTGCGCGATACCGGAAGACGTCACGGTCCTCCAATTCCTTGTCGTCATAAGGGTTTTTTGAACCGCTCTTAGTCTGACCCGTCGCCTAGGACCTGTTTGCCTTGGGAGACCCTACCAGGGGCATATAGCCCCAGACAACATAGCTCCTAGGGTCTTTCGGGTGCTCAAACCCCTTCACCACAATAAGGTGGCAGTTCAAGGAGGGGCTGACTCCAGGTAACTGATGGATTTCCCCCAGCACCCGAAATAATACCTAAACACTTCGAAACAGCCTCCATTATTCGCAAACAGTGGATAAAACCTTGAAAAATTATATATGAGCCCACCGAATCCCAGAGATGGCGATTCGCACGGGCTTAAGATCACAGACAACCACTGCAAGTATTACAAATGACTAGAGGTCTGAATAGAGCTCAGGGCACATCAAGCGATCTCTAACAAAGCAATAGTGATACATAGTAAAAAATTGTTTTACTCACATAAGATTGCTGCACCATTCCTATTGGATCCAATATTGAAGAAATGAAATGGTTTTTAATTTTAAACTCTCCACAAATTCAGTTTCGATCTCTGCCTTGTTCATCATTGAATCCTTGGAGAAATTAAACGAACAAACACTCCATATTTTTCCCACATGAGCTGGAACGTCTTTAAAAATAAACTTTAATACACTTTAACCACTACCAGAGAAGTAGTCGTTGATATTTTCTGTGGAGGTGTTGTTCATCCTATCAATGTCGTCTGGGCCTGGCGTCAATAACAGATCTAATCTCAGTAACAAGGGCGTTTTCAGTTCTGACACTTACATGACATTCGCGTGAATACGCTTCCCTCTTGTATAACAAAAGCTTGGGTTAAAATTGTGATTTTAATTCATGCCTCCTTTAATGCGAGAGCCACTATACCTGTTCCATACACAAATGATAATATAGTGAATTCACTCCCGTATTTAAATGGGATTGTCACTTCCAAAACTGCAGTGTATGCAGGACGCAACAGGGGGATTCTGTGCGTACCCTGTGATAAAATCCTGCAGGTGCCCCTGTGAGAGATCAGACATACATGCAAATTCCCAGGGATATGAAACATGTTATGCTTGAAAAGCTATCTGAAACCATTTACAGATTTAAAGCATATCCCTGTGAAGAAGATTTCAACTATGATGCATCTGCACTTATCAAAAAACACCAATGCCGGCATTTTACTTCTGTATTATTGTTTATTTATTTTGATTAAAGTGCTTTAAATGTTCGCCAGTTCCCGCATCCTTCCTTCCTTTTATTGAACCTCGTTACACTGGTGCCAAAACCGGGGAGGAAGGAGAGACATGCTGTCGGAGAGCCCTCGCTGCTGAGGGTGATCGCGGTGCTGAGTAGTTCGGGCAGCGGTTGCCCGAGGCGATGGTTCTGGAGCGAGGATTCGGCTGGGACGGAGAGCTCGCTTCAGCCAAGAAGGCCATCGCCAACTGCCAAAAGGCGGAGGAGGATCAGGCCGTCCACCGGACGTCCAGTACCACTGCATAGCACCGCGAGGGAGATCCTCTTGGCTGGGCTGAGGTCCGAGCGACAGTGTGTCTGTGAACCGGACCCAATTTTTTTTTCCTCCCCTCTTTCATCCCTGTCGATCCTGGTGCTCCCGTCTCTGTTCTCTCGTCTCGTTGGTGCATACCCCCAGGCGCTGCAGGGTGTAAGCCCGGCCTTTAAGAGGCGATGGGGTTATGTGGTGAGGAAGGCGGAATGATAGCCGTAAGGAGGGGCCTGTGACGTAATTGACACCCCAGCAGCATTAGAGTGGAAATTCTGTCTGACAACATCTCAAAGACCCATCGCACCATTTGACATGTAAGTACAAACTTTAACCATAGTCTGTGTTCCTCTCACCCAGCTGTTAAGAATGTTACTGTTAAAAATGTTACTGCTTCCAAATGCATAGAGACTGTGTCTGTCCCCCGAATAATACAACCAAATAATCATTTATGTAAAAGTCAGATAAAAAAACTTATCGTGATTAAACCAAAAGATAATATATTTAATGAGCAAAACCAACGCCTAAAGTTTGGGCTACTTAATATTAGATCACTAAATCGAAAGGCAGTTATTGTTAATGAAATGAAATGATCACAGACAACAGTTTTGATATACTATGCCTTACTGAAACCTGGCTTAAGCCAAATGATTATTTTGGTCTAAATGAGTCTACTCCACCTAGATAAGGTTATATGCACAAGCCACGTCCGGTTGGTCGAGGTAGTGGTGTCGCAACAATCTTTAGAGACTTTCTCACGGTAACTCAGAGAACAAAGCGTACATTTAAATCATTTGAAGTGTTTGCGTTGAACATAATTGTTCCAAACAAAAGTAAAAAAGCAGTGCTTTCTCCCTGGGCCTTACACTAATTTTCTGATAGAGTTTGCAGACTTCTCATCGGACCTATTGGTTAATGTCGATAAAGTACTGATTGTCGGAGATTTTAATATCCACTTAGATAGTGCTAACGATCCAATAGCAGTGACGTTTAAAGAGCTACTACACTCTTTTGGTGTAACACAATACATCAATAGACCTACTCATCGACTTAGTCATACACTAGACTATATCTCACGGAGCCGATCTAACCAATATCGATATTATACCTCAAAGCGACGATGTTTCCGATCACCATCTTATAACATGTACACTGCAGAAATCAGTTGTATATCTCGTTATCGACAGGGTAGAACAATCACCTCAACTACTAAAGAGAGTTTCATAAGGAACCTGCCAGATCTGACTCCTTTAATAACCTTGCCAACAAATATAGAATCGCTCGACGACATGACCAGCAACATGGGCACTATTTTCTCGAATACATTTGAAGCGGTCGCACCTATGAAGTCAAAAAAGATGAATGAAAAGATCATAGCAGCATGGTACAATAGCACCACTCGCGCCCTAAAAAGAGAAACCCGTAAACTGGAGTGCAAATGGAAACAAGCCCAATTAGAGGTCTTTAAAATTGCATGGAAAGAGAGTGCAAACTGCTACAACGAGACAAAATAGCTAAAACCAAACGTCCAAGTGTGTCTGAAGAATAGTATCGACCATCACCCAAAAAGAAAAGCTACAGTGTTTTTTACCTATAAATCGGAAAGATTGAATTAAACATATTGCAACATCTTGTCATGGTTCCGCCTCACCATGTCAGGTATTTCTTGGTCTTGAGGTGGAATCAGACAGGATCACTTGTTTTATGTTGGAGAGAGACTAGTTTGGCACCTATTAGTTGCCATACTCTCTCTCCGGTCTTGTCATTGTTCCTGCCCTCCTGTTTCCTAGTTAGTGTTAATTAGTTTATCCCCTGCACCTGTCCCCTCTTGATTTGGTTCCCTTTATGTGTGTGGATTTGCGGGATTTCAATAAGGCTGTGGTTACGGATAGTTACCCTATACCTCACATAGATGAACTATTGTCTTTGTTACGGGGAGCGAGTGTATTTTCCACTATTGATTTGGAGAGTGCTTATTTTCAGTTGACAGTGCATGACGAGAGCCACGATCTGACCGCCTTTATTACTCACGAAGGACTTTTCAGATTTTGCCTGCAACTACATGCGCTATACTATTCTGCTACTTGCTTTGATTTAAATAAAGTATTCTTTATGTCCGTATGTCTCCTCATTGATTCTTACTTAGGACATAACGGACTGATATCAAAAACTCACAATAGCAAAAGAAGGTCTCAAGAAAAAAATAGAAAAAAATAGTTCTCACCATATAGATATCAACTCTAGTAATTCCGAATGGCAGAGTCCAGGCCTATTCCATAAGGCAGGGCCCAAAACTGAATCCACAAAATGTCCAGACCATGATCAACGATGTAGAGATCAAAATTCCAATGGACAGAGTTCAGATATATTCCACCAGGCAGAGTCAAAATTTAGTCCAAACGATAAAGTCTAAACAGTGTTCCACTAATTAGTTTCCACCACAAAATCTTTAAGGCAGGAGACTAGATAAACGTTCGGCAGACAGAATACCAGGCGCATCTCCACAAGACAGGATTCTAGACGATTCTCAGCAGGACAGGATACTAGGCGAACATCCATTGGATCTGTGTCATTACAACACCAAAGAGGGAAGTCTCCTCAGAGAGGGTCACTCGAGCAAGGATTGAGCCGGAACTGCAGGTAGGCAACAGGCAGGCAATCTGCAAAAACAGAACAGTCAGAGCCTGGACAAAAAGGGTGATTAGAAGAGCTAACCCCTAAAGCTTAATGTCAGTGGAAACCACTCAACAAGCATTAACGAACCGACATAGTACAGACTCAGAGGATAACCAGGGGTAAAGTAGGGGAGAAAATCAGAGCTTGGGGAGAGAGAAAAACCAAAGTGAAACCAGGTGAGGAGAGTGAAACACTAATGAGCGGGTGATAGCGACACCAGGGGGCAGGGTTACAGACGTATACACTGAGCACATGCTGAGTAGTGAGCCGCACCATGTGATCGACAAACAACAACACAACCAAGTGCTCAGACCCAGGACCTGACAGAGAGGTACTATGTGCAATGTTAGTCAAATTTCTGGCAGATCGTTTCAGTGAACAAACCAAACAATAAGTCTTAAAAAATTATAAATTAGGGCTGATATTTTCGATTAGATTCTTAATTAGATGGTTTCAATTCTATTCAATATCGATTAGGTAGCAGTACTTAATTTAAAATGATCGTTTTGCAGTTTCATTTGATTTTGTTTTAAATCACTGGTGGGCAATCCTGGTCCTGGAGGGCTCAGCTCAGCAGGGTTGATCTCTAACTAGCTCCAACACACCTGCCTTGAGGTTTTTAGTAATCCTGGAGAGCTTGATTAAGGTTGGAGCCAAACACTGAACAGTTTAGTGGAAAACCATTTATGTGAAAGTGATGTGACATGATGCCAAGTATGGTGTTCCATACTCGGAATTTGTGCTTTGCATTTAACCCATCCAAGTGCAAACACACAGCAGTGAGTAACACACACACACACCGTGAACACATACCCATAGCCAGGGGCGTAGCAAGCTTTTCAAAAGTGCGGGGGATGGATGTGTTTTGTTTGTTAACAATGAAAACGTTGAACGTAATGACAGAAAGGTACAAAAGGTATAACATACAAGATATAAAAAGCTTCCCATTTAAATGTGTGATACTAGTAAAGTATAAAAACACATTCGGAACACACAGAAAATAAGTCAAAACTCTGTTGTGAAAATACACAACAGTAGACTTGCTAATGAATCAGAAATACTTTAATAATCCCAGGGGGGAAAGACAGTGGAAAGCTTGATAGTGACATGGGTCATAGTTCTTCAACAGGTACAATCAAACATAATAGGTAAGTATCCACAAAAGTATTCAGCTAAACAAAAAAAAGCAATGTTCAAAATATCAAAATCAATAAACCCATAAATACACTGCTTAACACGGACAATTTGTCCCTCCTCCTCGTCAATTCCCTGCCTTCTTCATCACAGTTACTTTATACATTGCATGCCACATAAATAACCGAATTTAGCTATTTCTGAACAATATCCCAATTTGCAATTAGCATTAGTCTAAAAACTAAATATAATTCAGAAAACACTCGACATATCAACAAAACATAAACAGAACATCTCCCCAAACACCTATCAAGGTTATTTAAAAACCTCGAAAGCATAAACACTCATTCAAAGTCTCTGGAAAAGGAAGACGTAAATAACCATTACCGTTCCGGCCTCTTCAGCACGAGCTAACCGATAAATCTAACACACCAAGAGAGGCGGGACTTAAGGCAGAACAGCCAATCACCATCCGGTCACACTCAAAGCCGGTGTTCTGTTTGAGTGGGAGGGGAGAGGAAGCAGCCGCATCGAGCGCAGACACAGAGCGGCAAGAGAAACGCTGGAGCGATTGCTGTAAGGCGTTTTTACAAAACTGCTGAAAAACTGCAAAAAAAGTGCGGGTGTTTAACCCTTTCACCGGGAAAAGTGTGGGTGTATTACCCACATCCCCCACGGTTGCGACGCCCCTGCCCATAGCAGTAGCAGCCAGTGCTGCAGCGCCCTGGGAGCAGCTGGGGTAACGGTGCCATGCTCAAGGGTCTAGCCTCAGCCGTGGTATTGAAGGTGGAGGAGAGTGCTGATCATTCACTCCCCCCACCTACAACCCCTGCTGGTACTGAGGCTCCAACCGGCAACGTTTGGGTTACAACCAACCAGAGTCTCTAAACATTAGGCCACGACTGCCCCCCAGTCTACAAATGTGTAGGGGAATTTACAGTAAAGACCCATTGACCAGGTATGATAAATGAAGACAAAGAGTCAGGGATGAAGTTAGTTGAAGAAACATTTACTTAGACCGAGAACTAGAGCAAAAAGACAAATGCTAGAACTTTTGTTAATATACACACCCATACATATATCTTTTACTTAGATCACAATCATTATCGGGCAGAAAAATATTGATTTAATTATTTATTATTGGAAGATAATACTGATGAATAATTAATTTAAATTAAAGAGCTACACAAAAGGATATAACTGAAGCTATGTGTAGCTAAGAAATCCACACCTTTATATGTTTATGGAAAACAGCCTGCACTATTTCTCCTTCACAAATTTCCCCAATCATCATCACAGAATGCTGTTTTAAGTTTAGCAATCTTTATAAACTTGTGCTATAAAATTGTTGCTGTTTAAAAAAAAATATTTGTAAAAAAATTGTCTTCTTCTCTGCAGACTCTCAAGCTTCAGGTTGAGAAGCTACTTGAGTCATCCCAGGGGCTGGCAAGCATATCCAGGCAACTTAGGGAGATTGTCTCTACAATACAGGGTGCAGCAAAGAGGGCAAATTTGGTTACAGTCCAAAATACACTTTTATGTTTGTTATTTGCAGAGGTACAAAAAACATTGCATTCCAAAATCCATCCATCCATCCATTTTCTACCGCTTATCCGAACTACCTCGGGTCACGGGGAGCCTGCGCCTATCTCAGGAGTCATCGGGCATCAAGGCAGGATACACCCTGGATGGAGTGCCAACCCATCGCAGGGCACACACACTCACTCACACCCTACGGACAATTTTTTCCAGAGATGCCAATCAACCTACCATGCATGTCTTTGGACCAGGGGAGGAAACCGGAGTACCCGGAGGAAACCCCCGAGGCACGGGGAGAACATGCAAACTCCACACACACAAGTCGGAAGCGGGAATCGAACCCCCAACCCTGGAGGTGTGAGGCGAACGTGCTAACCACTAAGCCACCGTGCCCCCAGCTGCAGCTAATCTTTACTTTAAATTTTTTGTTCAGCAACTATAGATCAACCAGTGTTCTCTTCATGCTGCAGGAGTGTGATTGCATGCAAGGTTTGCATGCAACAGTGGATGGAGAAATGTCCAAAATGTAGAGCGGAGAATATTACTGAAGTTGCAGGCCTTTCCAGTGTTCTTGAAATAACCAAGAGCTTTAGTTCTGTGTAAAATAATTAAACAATATTTCCACATCCTGCATTTGTTCAGGTTCAAGCAGGGTGTAAAAAATTCTAAAACATTTTATTTGGAACACATATAGCCTCACATTGAGGGCTTGTTGTCCGCATGGAGCTGTTTTTTTGTGGAATAGATGTAGCAAAATTAAAAAAATGACCATTACCATTTCAGGTAACATTTCATTTGGTTACATGTGATGTTGTGAGAATAAAATACAGTTTTTGCAGATTACATTTTGTTGTTTACTAACTGACATACACATCACCCCGCACCCTGGAATCAGAGGTCGAGGGGGAAACCTTCACCCCGTCAGCAACCTTCTCGAGAGAAGTGACACTGACGGGAAAACCCCAGGGAGAACAACATCGGGCCCGACCTTCACAGCTACGGCTCTGATCGGTTGGTACAGGACATCCTGCCTCGTCACCAAAGCCGGGCCCTTTTCAGGGCCTGGCGGCCACTTACTCACAAATAATTTTTCCGTTCCCCCTGGGTGTTCCTTCTAGCCGATCGCACACTCCACTGGACTGTGCCCGGCAAACCCGACCTCATGCCCTGGTGAGGCGTAGGGTCGTACACACACGACAGCTGCTACCACTCTCAAACCGACAGTGCGTGCAGCTGTCCCACCAGGCAGGTAAGTAAGCAGAGCCAACCTTCCCTCCGGGGCCCCTCCGGGGTTCCCCCGCGACATGGTTAGCTCTGCCAGCCGTCGAACAACCATCCGTGGGAATGGTGAAGCAGACTGTCCCCTTGGTCCCCTTGTCACAGTCCCTGGGAGCTCGAGAGCTGCCCACACTGTCTCGGTGGCTAATGAAGACGGTCCGCCTTGGTTACTCGATCCAGTTTGCCAGAGACTCTCCCAAGTTTCGGGGCATCATCTCTCCCTCTGTCAGAGGCAGGGACGCCTACATACTTCGGGTAGATGTCACCACCCTTCTGGCAAATCAGGCATCGAGTCCGTCCCTCAAAACCAAGATGTTCAGTGGGTTACAACCCGCACTTCATCGTTCCCAAGACGGTGGGTTGCGCCATAGGTCTGCGTACCTTGAACAAAGCACTTTCACAAGCTGCCTTCAAGATGGCACGTCCTGACATATATCAGGTGTCAGGATTTGTTCATGGCAATCGACCTGAAGGATCCTCCCTTTCGGTCTCTCCCTGTCTCCACGGGTCTACACAAAGATTGTGGAAGCCGCCCTTTCTCCCTGAGGGGAGGAAGGTGTGCGGGTAATAAACTATCTCAATGACTGGCCTATCTTGGCTAAGAACAGGTATATCACCAACCTTCCTTCTTACCCAAATACTGGTTAAGAACAGATATTTCATCCATCATTAAACAAGCACACCCTGGGAGCTGGCTGGGCAGAGCAGCCTTTCCCCTTAGGCCGGGATACCATATGAACTATCACAGATAGCTCTAACTGGACCTAGAGCTACCGGACGTCTGTAACGCCCAATCAGTCGGTTGTTCCGTCCGATGTATCCTCATGAGAATGGTTCCCACTCATGGTAACCAATGAGCTTCCCCAGGTGGACCTCCACCTCGCGGTTAACTTCTCAGTCCGCACGTTCCATGCGTTCTCCTCCAAGGACGAGACCATACCTATATCCACTATATTCCTCCCCACGGGTAGGAGGTGGCCTCTGCAGCGCATCCCTAATTAAGGAAGTTGTGCTTACCTGGTGTAAACCCGAGCGGGACGGCCTATCGCCAGTAGAGAGCTAAGGCCTCCGTCCGTGAAAGGTTACCGGTCAGGGCTGTACCCATCTTTCTCCAAGAAAGCTCTGGAACCCCCCGACCACCACACTGGAAGGTTACAGTTTCGCGAAAGCATCGAGCTGACACGTCCAGGCCTGTTACCGTCGCTTCGCTAGAGATTGTGACGCGATACAGCGTTGTGCCGTTTTCCATAGGCAACCCCATCTGTCGTTCTCGACACAACGTCGAGAGACCGACAGAAAGGGAATGTCTTGGTTACGTATGTAACCTCAGTTCCCTGATGGAGGGAACAAGACGTTGTGTCCCTTATGCCACAAACACGTATGGTATTCTACTGCAGTCGTGGGAGGCTCTCAGGCTCTTCAGAACAAGAGATAAATGAATGCTGTACGCTGGCTTCCTTTTATACCGGACATCTGGGGGCGGAGACCGGCATGCAAATTTCATTGGCCTTTTCTATAGTAGTCAGAGTTGATTGGTTCTCAAGGGCGAACCCCATCTGTCGTTCTCGACACAACGTCGAGAGACTGACAGAAAGGGAACAAAGAAGGTTTCGAAACTACTTTTCGAAAAGGCCATTGAAATTGGCGAATTAAATTTGCATTCCATGCTCCGCCTCCGGATGTCCGGTAAAAAAGGAAGCCGGCGTGCTTCATTCATTCACCTTTTGTTCTTCAGAGCCTTTGCTCCTGACTACAAGACTGCTCGTATCTACATCACCGGATTCTCACGACGTGGTGCAGCGGATCATCCCTTCCTGCGGCGACTTTCCCCTGTGCGTCTTGGCCCTGCCAGAAGTGTTTAAGTTCTTTCTAGAAGAGCATATTTCCTTCTAAAAAGAGCATATTTCTCCAGCGTGGCATGTCCCGCTGTTCTCTCGGGTGCAACACACTCATCAAGGAGGGGAATGGACACGATGTCTGCCTCGGGTGTTGGGTTCTCCAGCACATTGAGGCAGCCGTTGTGGATACGTCCTGCCCGCACTGGGGGCGGATGACGATTCAGACATTGCGTCACGGGCGGTTGTCTTCCCCCGGGAACCAGCTGCCACCTCGTGTTGCTCCCCATTTCGTGACAGCAGTGGCTACGGCCCTGCAGTCCGCTCCGGCAAACAATGAGGGTGACATGAGTGTTATTGCGAGCACTTATCCGCCAGCCGCCTGCTCACGGACTGCTCGCACCTCACTCGTTTGACCGTTCCCCACTCACCGAGGAGGGGGACGGACACGATGTCTGCCTCGGGTGTTGGGTTCTCCAGAAAGAAAAAAATCATTTTTCAGTTTCCGTTAATTTATTTGATATAGAATATCGAATGAATAAAGCATACACGGACCCATGAGGTCTACTTATGACGTCCGCCTGGCTATTTTCTACCTGGGTTTTGAGACCAGCTCTACAAACGATCGGTTTTAATGGGTGTGTCGCATTGAAGACTTTATAAGTAAACACCCACTGCTTTGATTGGAGAGCAGTTTGTGTAGTTGGAGCCTTCTGTGAATTTGTTTAGAGACGTAACGTAAGGTTACACATTAGCATCATTCACAGTTTTTGTAGGGCATTAGTATTATCTGGAGACCTCCAGTGATTTTTAAATGACCTCCCCACTTCAGTATTTCATGTGACGCATTCGCACGAGATGATTTTACTCAAATTTACTGAGTTATTTCCCTAATCTGATGAAGGCCTTGCGTATAATATGTATAGCCTATAGTTGTATTGTGTTTAATGATCTATGACACAACCTGTCTGCATTTATCACCCAGCACCAGAAATAATACCAAAACACTTGAAAACAGCCTCCATTATTTGCAAACTGTTGATAAAACCTTGAAAAATTATTTATGAGCCCGCCAAATCACAGAGATCCCGATTCTCACGGGCTTAAGATCACAGACAACCTTAATTCAATTAATGCAAATGACTAGAGGTCTCCAGGTAATTCAAAACTCGTGTGAATAGTGCTCAGAGCACATCACAGCGATCTCTAACAAAGCAATAATGACGCATAGTACAAAATGTTTTACTCACATAAGATTTTATCCTTTTTGCCTTGTTCACGAAGTAATCCTCTGAGAATTGAAACAAACAAACGCTCCATTTTTTTCCCACATGAGCTGGAACGTCTAATACCGGAATCCAAAAGAAGGTTATCCAGCAACTTTAATCTCCCACAACCAGGGATGGCACAATATTTAGCTATCTTTAACAGCATGTTTGTTAATTGCTTGCTCGCTCTATCTGGTCACCTGTGTTACTTCAGAATTGTCATGCTTGAACCAGTGGGCGGGGCTAGAGAAGTAGTCGTTGATATTTTTCTGTGGAGGTGGTGTTCAACCAATCAATGTCATCATAGATAGGAGCATTCCATTCTCTGGGCATGGTGTCAATAACAGATGTAATCTCAGTAACAAGGGCGTTTTCAGTTCTGACACTTACATGATGTTCACGTGAATATGATTCCCTCTTATACAACAAAAGCTGGGGTAAAATTGTGATTTTAATTCATGCCTCCTTTAAGTTATCTACATTAGACAAAATCCCTGGCACTTGGGTTTTATTGGGAAATACTGCCATATACAAGTCTACATTAATTTAGCAACATTAAGGGCCCATGTGTGAAAACACTTTTAATTAATTTGTTTAGGAAGATCTCTTAGCTGTCCATCGTATTCGATGATGACGCTTGCTCCGGGGATAGGGGTGGGGGGTGGGAGTTCAGCAACCTTGCCGCTGGTGCCACTTCTCATGGGCGTAAAGTCCGATCCTTGAGCCGCACACTCGACCGCAGATGGAACAGGGAAAACCAGACACCAGGGAGGTACCAGCCGCCCGTTGGTGTCGCTTGATTCGCCTCATAGATCGTTGGTCTTGGTTGGTTTGGTGTATTTGAGAGACCGCAGTGGCACAGGTGGCCTGCCAGGCTGATCTGTTAAGTGCCAGAGATTCTAGCTGCGTGAGGGGGATGTTTGCTCGCTTTAGGAGGTCCCTGGTATAGTCCTTGAAACGACGCTTTTGCCCTCCAGCGGAGCGTTTAGCACCCACTAGTTGACTGTAGAGGACTTGGCGGGGCAGGCGATGTTCAGGCATGCGTATGGTGTGCCCTATCCAACGCAGATGTTTTTTGGCCACAGCTGCTTCCATACAGATTGAGTCAGTGTTGCTGAGGATAACTGTATGGGGGACTCGATCTTTCCAGGACAAGCTGAGGATCTTCTGTAAGCAGCGAATATGGAAGGCCTCTAGGCTGATGATGTGCTGGCGGTATAGGGTCCATGACTCGGCCCCATAAAGCAGAGTGGAGAGACATACCGCGTTGTAAACAGCAACCTTGGTACTGACCTTCAAGTTACGATTTTCAAAAACCCTGCTGCGTAGGCGTCCAAAAGATGATGATGCTTTATTTATCCGGGTATGTATTTCTGTGTCAAGGGAGCAACTTGAAGACAGAGTAGAGCCGAGGTAAGTGAAGTGGTCCACTGATTTAAGTGGAACACCATTTATATGAAAGCTGGGGGATATGGACACGGGGGTGGTGAGATAGAACATGACCTCGGTTTTTTGAGTGTTAACCTGTAGGCCGAAAGATCGGTACAGACTGGATATTGTGTTGAGGGTGTACTGCATAGAGTCCGGGCTGTGGGCTAAGACTGCACAGTCATCAGCATACTGAAGCTCACAGATCTGGCGGGTCTTTGTCTTTGTGCGGGCTTGAAACCGACGGATGTTGAAAAGGCTTCCGTCAAGTCGATACTCCACATGGACACCGTCTTCATGTCCCAGGACACGGTGGAAGAGGCAGGTGATGGCAGAGAGGAGGATGTTAAAGAGCATCGGAGCCAAAACACAGCCTTGCTTCACCCCAACGTTTACCCCAAAAGACTCTGATTGGAGTTCTCCCATGAGCACTCTGGCTTGCATCCCGTCATGCAGCTGCTGTAGGATGCTGAGAAACTTGGGTGGTACCCCAATTTTGGAGAGGTGTTTCCAGAGCAGCTCACGGTTGACGGTGTCAAAGGCTTTGCTGAGATCGATGAAGGCTACGTAGAGGTCTTTGTGTTGTTCTCGGCTCTTCTCCAGCAGCTGCCTCAAGACAAAAACCATGTCTGTCGTGGATCTGGTCTTCCGGAAGCCACACTGCGTTTCTGGAAGCACAGCTTCCGAGATGTGCCCAACCAGTCTGCTGAGCATGATCTTGGACAGTACTTTCCCTGCGATGGAGAGAAGAGATATCCCGCGGCTGTTGCCGCAGACTGCTCTGTCTCCTTTCTGCTTGTATATAACAACAATGTTAGCATCCTTCCAGTCCTGTGGGAGGATCCCATGTTCCCAGATGTTTTGAATCAGGAGATGCAGACGACGCGTGAGGATGTATCCTCCATGTTTGAAAACCTCTGCAGGGATTCCATCGGGTCCAGCGCTTTTGTTGTTCTTCAGCCCTGAAATAGCTTGCCGTAGTTCTGAATAAAGTGGTGGAGTATCCAGGTACATGATTGGTGGCATGTCTGGCAGATTATCCAGGATGTGTTGGTCAACAGGGTTAGTATGGTTGAAGAGATTCTCAAAATGATTTACCCAACGGGCAAGAATCTCGTGCCGGTCCTTGAAGAGCATAGACCCGTCAGCTGATCGGACTGGGGCAATCGCCCGCTTCCTGGGGCCGTACAAAGCTTTTATCGCATCGTAAAAGCCTTGAGTGTTATTGCAGTCTGCCAGGTTCTGGATTTCGTGCGCCTTTTTCACCCACCAGATGTTCTCCATAGTCCGAAGGGCTCGCTGGGTTTCTGCTCTTACAGCAGAGAAGATGGTTATATGGGTGGGAGATCCAGGGCACGACAGGAGAGCTTTATGGGCTTCATGCTTGGTTTTAAGAAGTGACTTTATCTTAGCTGAGTTACAGTCAAACCAGTCCTGATGATGTTTCCTTGTTTGACCAAGCGCTTCTGAGGCAGCGTTATGAATAGTCTTGCGCAGAGCTGGCCAGTCAGCTGATTCCTCCGGGATCATGTTGAGGTTTTCAGCAAGGAGCCGTCGGAGGTTGTCTTTGATGGTGAGGTTATTCAACGCTGTACAGTTTAGTTTCTTGTTTGGGGCTCTCCTCTGAACACGAGGTTGAATACTCATGAGTAGTTTGGATCTGACCATGAGGTGTGGAAGATACCACAGCATCAGCACCATAAGTATTAAGCATGATATTGTCCGTACAACAAGCACATAAGGAAAATAAATGAATATAGCCTACATAAGCAGTTGCGTTACAAACACAAGTTCAAATACACATACCACACACATCCCATATCACATATACACCACCGCCTCAAAACACATGTCCATTATATATTTCACTGGATTGATAGCGGAAGCAAAGAGATTTAATCTGTTTAACAGCAGAATTGTGGAGTTTGTAATTACAGATTTAAACAGATTAAATCTCTTTGCTGCCGCTATCAACCCAGGGTAATATACAAAATGGACATGAGTGTTAAGGTGGTGGTGTATATGTGACATGGAATGTGTATGTTTCTGCTGTAAATTATGAATAAATTGATTGAAGTTTTGTGTTATATGAAAACAAATTTCCTCTTTGAGGAGAAAAAATAATGAATCTGAATCTACTGCTTAATCCTCAGGTGGCACGATCACCATATGAAATACAGAACTATGAAAACCGGAATGTCCTGTCCCTTAAAACAATAAAAAATCTACTTACAACCCATCTCTTCTGTGAATACTTGACAGGTAAATTACTAAAAAACAAACCTTCTCTCTCTTTCTCTCAACAGGTATTGTTGTTGGCTTTTTTGGAAACTAGAAACTTGGTATTAGCAGATATTGTATTATTACCCCTGTATGACATTTCGCTTTAGTCCCCTATAGGTCTGCACCTATGTCAGCATGTGTGTACTCAGAGAAGGTCCACTAGACCGAAGTGTGCCATTTTTTCCTCTTCCTTACACTCACTCCTCTAAGGCCCTGTCCCACATTACACACTCTGGTCTTGTGGACCTCCTCTGAGTCCACACTTGGTGATGTAACTGAAGTGCAAACCTATAGGGGACTAGGCACATGAGTGCACATTTTTGGACCGACTTGAGGTTGTTACGCTGGAAAGAGCAAGCAGTGCTTTCTTATAACTCCTGCGGTACTTCGATGTCATACAGTATGCTGATGGTCTGAGCAGCGCCGCATGAAGTCGACCACACTCTTTTCCCGTTGTTATTTATGGCATTATTTTTAGTTCTGTATTTTATGTGGTGATTATGCCACCCAAGCATTATGCAGTAGAAACTAATGTTTGTAGTTCAACTGTTTATGCATATTTATTTATTTGTACTGTATATACAATACCTAACAAGCATAATGTGTTATTTAACAGATCTATATAAGACAGAGGCGGTGTTGTTCAGCTTTACAGAGCCCAGCGACAACTTACCTAATTGCAAATCTACAACAAAACATCTTGCGCTTAATTAAAAGTTTTTATTCTGGAACAGTGGACTTACTTAGAAATAAATATAGCCCAAATTGTTTTCTCTTTCATCACTACACACCTTAAAAAGCAAAATCTCTCATTTTGGGGGTGTTCAAGTCTGCGTGACTGAAATGCCAACAATTCTCTTTCTCCACAAACCTGTTCCCTGTTGAAAAAACAGCATAGGCTGGTTAGGTAGGGTTTGAACCAAGGTAGCTGGTTTGTTCTGTTTTAAGCTGGTCATGTGCTGGTTTAAGCTGGTCATTTGCTGGTCCTTAGCTGGTTTGTGCTGGTTTAAGATGGTCCTGAGCAACCATGCTTCAAAACCTAACCAGCATATGCTGTTTTTTTCAACAGGGTTTGCATGGTTATTGACACCTGCCTTTGACTTTGTTTAGTTAATAATGGATTTATTCCCTAACAGGTCTTGACACCACACTCAAAAAAAAGGGTTTTGTGGCAGTGTTCATTTTACCCAAATATTTTGAGTTACAATAACACAAACATATTTTGTTTCAAGACAAAACATAATTGTATCGTGTTATACTAAATCAAGTTGTTCTACTCTCTGTTTTACTTAACAACCAATCTTTAAACTAACGTAATTAGTTTAATTTTGCTATTCAAAACAACCGGATGTGAGGTTTTCTAACGACTCTCATGAAGACGGCGCGAATCTCGAGAAGACGGCGGGTGCATGAGATCTTGCGAAGTATCCGGTAAGAAATCTTAAGATTGTTTTCTTCCTCAGTCAATCTTAAAACATGTTGTGACAATTATATGTTATGTGGTAGTCCAGGATTGTGTTTCATGATGATTATTTCACGCGGTAGCACGAGGTGCGTTAAACTTCTTTTCCGTCGTGTTTAAGGAGTATTGAACTTGTTGTTTAACTTCGTGTAATTTTTAATGCCGCAGTGACGTTAGCGTTAAAATGTAAGTTTGTTTGTGTCACAATTCATCTATTGCTTTTCGTGATGGAACGAGGTGCGTTTTTACTTGGGTTTTCCATCTTGTTTAATCGGCAATGAACGTGTTCTATATTTGGGTAAGTTAAGTTTTAGTGTGTTATGTGGAAGTGATGTAAAGTGTAGGATTTGTTCGTTTCAAATTCGTCACGAGGTGCATTAAGCATTTTCTTGTGTGTTTAAACCGTATTAAACTTGTTCTTCAATTTCGGATCATTTTAGTGTTTTAAGCAGCAGTGATGTAAAGTGTAGGATTTGTACGTTTCAAAATTGATGGATTTCTTCACATGTTAGCAACAGGTGCGTTTAATTTAGCTTTTCCCTTGTGTTTAGTTTGTAGCTTTGTACTTTTCATCGGGTCATCGTGGAACTTTTGAAACGTCTTTAGCTTCAGTTTAGTCTGTGCTTTTCCTCAAAGGGTTCTTGAAGTTAAATTTTTTGTTAACTTTAAATTAATATTTTTTTCTGAAAATATGTAGAAATGTAAAATTTGTGGACTTGGGGTTTCAGCACGATCTAAACTACTTAAACATTACAGACTGCAGCAAGTGCGGTATGGACATCAGAGATATCCTTGTACATATTCCAATTGTCCAAATTCAATTAAGACATGGAATGCTCTACTTATTCATTTAAGTAGAAATCATGCTGCGGATTTGAAATTGCATCATGGACAAATGCCCACTTTCACTTGTCATTTGTGTGCATGCAGTGCACTTTATTCAGAAAAAGAATACTTTGCTCACATAAACAGTCACTTAAAGAAGAGTGAAACGGTCCATTGCATGTTTTCTGGTTGTGATTACCAATCAAATGTCTATGGAACTTTTAAATCACACAAAAACAGAAAACACAACCAGCATTCACAACCAGAGTGATTTTAAGCCTGGTGTAGTTACCATCGCTGAAGTATTACAGGACCCCGAAAGTTTTGATGGTGATGAGGCCAGTGATGTGGCCAGTGATGCTTTAGTACAGGACTTATGTGAAATGCCTGAAGACTTGCAAGATGTGGTTGTTCATAATTTAGGTTTAATGTTGTTAAAACTAGAGCATCTGGCACACGTTCAGCTATTGATGTTTTTTTTTTAGGTGAACTGCATTACCTGTTAAAGTCTGTGTCAGTGCCTGTCTCAGTTGCTGCAGTACAGCATGTGCTTGAGAAACATCATATACATGTTGACGAATCTGTCATGAAGGAAATGACCACTACTATCTCTACATCTTACCCTTTACAGACAGTCATTGGCAAATATGGTTACTTAGGTTCTGCTTATAAGCGCAAGCAGTTTTACAAGGACAAATTTAATGTTGTGGAACCGATTGAATACTTCCTTGATGAAAAACAGCTACACACTTTTTTAGTATGTTCCAATTTTGAAATCTATACAACAGGTCTTTGCTCATAAAGACGTTGTAGACAAAGTTGTTGACAATCACAAAGCAAGGACTAGTCCTGTGAGTCATGACAACCAATGTTATAGGTCTTTTCAGGATGGTACATATTTTAAAGAAAATAATAATTTGCTCTCTGGGGAAGACTTGACAATTTCATTGACTTTATATGCAGATGATTTCGAGGTGTGTTACCCTCTGGGCACATCTCGAAAGAAGCACAAGCTTTTTGCAGTTTATTGGATTTTGAGCAACTTGCCCCCTGGTTCCCACTCATCACTCACATCAATCTATTTGGCACTCCTTTGCAAAAGTGATGATTTGAAGAACTATGGGTATGTGAAAGTTTTGGAGCCTCTTTTGTGTGACCTCTCGATTCTCGAGCAAAATGGTGTATTCATTCCCCTGCTTGGACCCTTTGTTAAAGGTACTGTTTATTGCGTCGTGGCAGACAACTTGGCAGCTCATGGTATGGCTGGCTTTGTAGAAATCTTTTCAAGAGAATACTTTTGTCGGTTTTGTTTGGCGAATAGTTCGGATGTGCAGTCAACAGAAGTTGGGTCTGGGGCATTCAGCCTCAGAAATAAAGATCTTCATAAAGATCATGTGAAACCTGCGCATGAAAAGGGCACACACTGTTGTGGAGTGAAAAGAGCATGTGTTTTTACTGAGCACCTTTCTCATTTCAATGTGCTGTCTGCTTATCCACCTGATGTGCTGCATGATGTTTTAGAGGGTGTGGTGCCTGTTGAACTTGCACGGTGTCTCACTTTGCTAATATCAAAGAAGTACTTTACATTGGAAAGCCTCAATAAATCTATTCTTAAATTCCCTTACAAATGGGAAGACCAAAAGAACAAGCCTCATGCAATTCCTTGTACATTTTCACGACGAAATACAATCGGTGGAAATGCCCATGAAAATTGGAGTTTGATAAGGTTTCTTCCATTTTTCATTGGGCATGTTGTGCCTGAAGATGATCCTTCATGGCAAGTCCTAATGGACCTCAAGGATATTGTTGAGTTGGTGGTTTCACCAGTACACACAGATGAGTCCATAGCCTATCTTGAGATGAAAATTTCTGAACACCGCCAAAGGTACCAGGAACTTTTCCCTGGGGTCAAGCTTCTTCCGAAGCACCATTACTTGGAACATTACCCCAAGATGTTGAAATCTTTTGGTCCTCTTGTAGGTTTATGGACCATGCGGTTCGAAGCAAAGCACAGCTTTTTTAAGCAGATTGTGCGCCACACCAATTGCTTTAAAAACATTGCCCTCTCACTTGCTGTGAAACACCAACTAATGATTTCATACCACTTGAAAACTACTGAAAAAAGTACACTGGATGTTTCTGATGCCTCAACAGTTCCTCTTGATGTTTTGCGAACAGAGGTAGCTCAGGTGATCAAACAAAAGTACCCAGATGTTTTGGAAGTTCATATTGCCAAGTGTGTCTCTAGCAAGGGTTTGAAATTCCGAAATGGTATGATCCTGGCACATGAAATGACAAGTGGCCTCCCTGAATTTGAGAAATTGTCCAGATTTGTATTGTTAAAAAGACATTGTGCTTCATCATGAGACGACTGTGTGGCTGGTACAAGGAGAACTTTAGGGCATTTGAGCTAAGTGTCTCACCAACAAGAGAAGTGTTCTTTGTAGAACATGGTGCTTTAGCTGACGATTATCCATTGGTTGATTATATGGTTGGTCATTTGCGTTTCGTGACTTTGAAAAGACAAGTCCATGAATAGATGGTAATATATGCTTTAATTTTCTTTTTTTAAAAATGTACACTTAAAGATAATGTTTTATAACCATTGTATTTTTTATTTATTACCATACTCACAATTAACTTCACAAACTAACTATGTTTCTTCTGTTTTCTACAGTCCTAATACAATGACTTCTCCAGTCCGGCTAAGAATTATTCTTGGAGAGCAAAACTCACAAAAGGTGATCCTTCAGCATGGCATCCCTACTTCATTGAGTGACCTATCAAAGGATATTGAAACACAATGTAATCTAAAAGGACATTTTAGGCTGCAGTTCATGGATCCTGACTTTGACAATGAGTTTATGAATATCATGTCCACATCTGAAATTCAAGACAAAAGTACCCTAAAAGTGGTATTTCCAACAACATCAAGTGATCCTGATAATGTGCATACACCACAACTTTATACATCTGAAAGTAGGAGCATCTGCTCATCCCCAGCTCTATCAATTTCATCGTGTGACACAATGATTTTTTCATTGCCATCTACTTCAGCAAGCTCTGACTGTGTTGCAAGTGTATCTCCTGAGTCTTCAAGAATTAAGTCTTCTGCATGGCCAGCCATTTTCACTGTTCCCCGTTTTTCATATGACGCTGAGCTCAAATTAGATCAAGGAAATGCAGCCTTCAAAACACACGGCACTTTTCTCAGTCCTGACCCACAGCTATAAATATCAATATTAGATGGGTTGGCTGAAGAAATTGTGAGATACAAAGTCTACCCTACAAATACAGAGTTCAGTCAGGTGGCTGAAGCCCTCATTGAAAAGCACCCTTGTTTAAAAGAAAGAGGTTCTGCCAATGGTTATAGCGGATGGAAAGCAAGTTTAAAGTACAAACTTGCTAACTATAGAACAAAACTAAGAAACATTGGCTATAGTGAAGTTACAGTCAACTCGCTCAAGCACAAACCAGCTGGAATTTCCAGTCCTGCTTACAATATAAAAAAACCTTGCAAAGCTGAGGTGAACTACTGCCCTTCACATCCACTAGGGGAAACACCTAAAAGACTTGAAGAAGTCAGAGTAACACTTCTGTCTGAAATAAAAAAAAAAGAACAATGAGAAAACATTACGAATGCTGATGGACAAGACTTTTTCAATCAGGAGACATGAGGTGGTCAAGGATTCGCCTCCAATAGCAGATTTCAAAACTAGATGGCCTGCTCTTTTGAAATGAAATGTTTTTGAGTCATTTATGTTTGACTTTATGGGTTGTGTGTTAACAATAAATCATTGTGTTTTGTAGATTTGTGCAGAGTTTGAAAGAATCACAACAGTTCCATTGGTGTCTACGTACTTTGCGAAGATGGATCAATATTCTGCTAAACTTATGAAGATCTATGCAAAGCGAGGAGGAGTCAATGGACATAGAATTAAAGACCTGTTGGTTCCCACAAAACGGGTATGAAGAGGAACACTCATCAAAATCTTGTAGTAAAGCTTCATATCTGCATCGATGCCAGCTTGTAATTAGAAGTTCTAATTAAAGTACGTAGTCATAGTTAACGGATGTCAAATTGTTGTTTTGTTTTCTGAAGTCCACTTACATGGACGCATACATGGAGATGTTTTGCATAAAAAGCTAAAAATATAAGTAAATGTTTATATGAGATTGTGAAGGCTACAATTCATTAAAATGATTTTATATTTAGACCAACAACATTGATGTGAAGCGATAGTGCTTACTCGGATCTCTATGCGTCTACCTGAATGAAGACCCAAGCAATCTAGTTAAAGAGTATTTGGTAAGTATATGTGTATATATACTTTGCTGTAGTTTTAAGGAAGTGAATTTGTGTGGTATAACTTACATTTATTTTATCTTTTTTTCCCACTCATGTCATTTCAAACCTGTATGAGTTTCTTTCTCCTGCAGAAAAGAAGATATTTTAAATAATGTTGGTAACAAAACGACCTGGCCCCCATTGTACATTATAGACACGCAATTCATTATGAAGACCGTTCTCAAAACAGTTTTTTTACTACAGAATCAAGTGATATATTAGTTTTTAATTATATTAGATATATTATAGAAATTCTTAATAAAGGACATTCATTTTAAGTAACTATCTTTGTTATTCTCGCCTGCAGGATACAGATGCACCCAGTACTCAGGAGGCGATCCAGAAAACTGTGATGGGAGTGTTTGTTGTAAGAATTGAAGGTTTCGACATCGAAGACACCCCAGCAAATGTTGGAGTGGTATTGGAGGGAGTGAGAGTTCTTGAGAACCTGAACAACGTATCATATGCGACAGCCATGCCGATGGGACTGATATATGCACTGAACTTGAGCTACCCTCCTGAACTCAGGTACAGCTTTGAAGTACTGCAGAAGTTGTTTCTGGAGCTAGATGGGAAGAAACTATCTCAAAAAGTTCAGACCCTGAAGACCAAGCTATTCTCAGATCTTAATGAGTAAACAATGTAATTTTTCAGATGTAAGTGCCATGTTTCAGAAAATGGCAGTACAATTGTTTAATTAGGTTTATTAAAAGTGGTTAAAAATTGTACTTAAATGGTGCTGAGTGCATCTAATTTGTCGGTAAATGTTAAGGTTTCTAATGTTATTAAAGTAAGTTTAACTGTAACTATCCCACAGTTCCTGGAAAAAAAAAATCTGTAATGTTTTTGGTGAATTTACATTCAATTGTCCAAAGTTTGAAAAAGCTTTACAAGTGGTGTGCTATCTCCCCGAATGGTGCGGAGTGCATCTTGATTTGTTTGTAAACATTACAGTTTTTGAATGCTATTACAATGTTTAATTGTAATTAATTGGTGTTCTTGAAATAACTTTGCAAGCCACCTGAATGGTGTTGGTGCATTTCGTTTGTTAGTAAATGTTAGACATTTGTAATGTTGTTCCATTGTAATTGTCCAACTACTTAAAAGCAAATTTACAAGCTGCAAGTTGATCAGTGCATTTCATTTGTCACTGAATATTACAATTATCCTTAAGGGTATCTGTAATTTAAGTGTAATAAACATTGCTTGATTCAAGAACTGGTGTCTGAAATTCTTTTATAAATAAGATGAATGCTATATATAGTTTGTAACAATCTGTGCAGTAAAGCATACTTTTCTGTGTGATGTAACTTGAAATAGAAACCAATGTATTAAAGTTACTTAAAGGAATTGGATGGAACCACTGGCCATAATTTAAGAGTTGTTTGAATTAAATATTCTTACGTTGGACAAACAAAAAATATTTGATGAGTTCTTATGAAATAAACACATGTTCAGAAAACGTAACCATCTTAAGTTAAGGGGAAGCAGTTATGCTGATTTTGTTTAACATTACCATTTTAAATTAATGAAACATCATTCAATTGTGTTGCAGCAACACAAGAATTTAGCATAGATTGAAAAAAAACCTTTAATTTTAATAAAAACCAATTGGGTTTTGTGGAACCACTGTCCATAATTTTATTAAGTAAGTTTAAAGTATAATTTTTTTCAGTGCAACCTTTACTGTTTTAAGTTGCTTCAATAAAGGTTTGTTTTGTCTGTTCTTTAACATTTGAGTCTGTACTAACAGAACCTGAATAGGGTCTTGAAACAGAAGTAATACATAAAAATATATAAATACAAAAAGAATATTTATTTGTAAGAAGGGTACATAATTATGCTTGTTGCACAATGTCATACAAAATTAGGTTTATTAACAATATAGCCAACTGTTTAAGGAAGAAATGATTCCATCTCATTTGTGTGTGAAATAACAGTACAATACATAACATAAGAATTAAATGATCACACTGAAATATTAACATTGAAACAGTATGGCAGATATAATATTACACAATTTTTAAATTAGCTAAATGATAATAAAACTGGCCTCAACTGCTTATTATCACTATATACATTAATATAGGCTACTATAGTAAACACTTGAGTGCATTACAGTATTTTTATGTGTGCTAGTGAAAGATTTAAAGAATGTTTCTGCCGTTTTAAAGCCATAATTCCTCTTTCTCTTGTATTTCGAAATGCCATCTTCCTTGTCTATGTCAATATGATGTGTATTTAGATAGTGCTTACCTTTACGGGAAAACGAATGACATGGGACCACGTGCAATGTCACGTATGAATGACATGTGGTTACGTAAATGATGACATCACGACTATATGTTTAATACATTTTATGCAAATTTTCCCGTTTTGGGACTCACAATTGGCTAAAACAAAGACGTCTGTACACGAAATTACGTCTTTAGGCGCAACAACACGTCCATGCGTTCTATCGTCTGTACACGTTACGTCTAAATAAATATTTGCCAAAACGGCCTTCCATACCGACAGTGCCTTCATAAGCGCAAGCCCCGCTTATGACACCGAAGCCGCATTGAAGAAGGCTCACCAACATCTCTTCATCCTGAGACGGCTCAGGAAGTTTGGTCTGAATCTCCACATCCTCACTCGATTCTACACCGATTCTACCTACACTCTACATAGAGAGTATCCTAACTGGCTGCATCACTGCCTGGTACGGTAACAGCACCGCTCTGAACCGGAAAGCCCTACAGAGAGTGGTACGAACTGCCAGGCACACCGTCAGAGGTGAGCTTCCCTCCCTCCAGGACATTTACACCAGACGGTGTGTGAAAAAAGCGAGGAGGATTACTAGAGACACTAGCCACCCGAGTCAAGGTCTGTTCTCACTCCTTCCATCAGGAAAGAGATACCGCAGCATCAGTACCCGCACCAGCAGACTACGTGACAGCCTCTTTTTATGGGATTAGAATCCCGCCACAAGTATTGCGGGCATATTTAAAAGTATAATAAGCGTAAATCAAAAAATTGAAACCGTGAAACAGAACTTTAAACATATTTTAAATGATATTGGACAAAATTAATATATAAAGACAAAGTTGTTCAAATCGCAACCAAAATAATGTTCTCCTTGGTTGTTTTACTCATTTTCGTGTCCTTTGATATTTTCTGCCAATATTTAAACTTTTTCTACGCATACGTTATTTTTTCCCTTGCTTGGTTTTCCACGTTCTGCGCTTGCGTTTCCAAAAACTGCAGTTCTAGTTTCATGGTAATTAGGGCGGGCTTTTGCGTCACCATTGGTCCACTAGTTCTAGATTGACAGCTCCTCCTCTAGCCAATCAGCCGAAGATGGTGTTGACGTCACTTCATACGCGACTCACGGCATACCCCTGGAGGTGGATTATAACCGTCATCTGCAAATCCCGGACAAGGTCCACATGTAATTGAACATAATAATATCGTTACTGAGTGTCAGATACACTTCTGTTATGAATATGCTCTGCCCGGTTTACCAAGTAATTTCATATCCGATTCCACCATATAGTCCGATTAGTTAACATACATGTTAACTGGGTTTAATTAGCGGTGCTATAGTTTACAGTTACTTTATTAAGTTATTTAATATTATTGGCTGTGTATTTAGAAATGAATACTGTATTGTTGTAAATGTGATGATGTTGCTAGCTCGTGACAGTGATAATGCCATGCGAATCTTAACTCATTTAGACGAGCACATGATGCAGCGTCTTATCTCACAGTAGTGTATTAAATCAGTAATAAGTGCTAATTGAACGTAGTGTTACCGGGGAACAGATGTGTTTTGTCAGGTTTGTGAATTTGTCTCCAATGCAAGGAATTATATCAACTAGTGTGTACAAAGGAAACGATTTAAACATTTAAAACGGTCTTTCTTAATAGACAAAGTGTGTAAAAGAGATGGACATTGTTTAAAGCAGAATCTTAACCCAATCAGCTTTGAAACCGGGTGTCCATGTTATGATTAAAAATGCACAGAACAATGCAAACTTCAACTTGTATATTTTTTATCCTAGGACCTTTTGGAGCAAGACAGCGCTTGAGGACTCATTGGAGGAGCAAAAACACTAGAGTAACAGTCCCTCATGTAGATGGAGTGTACGTTATCATGATATGGCTCAGTTCATGACAACCAATCTTACATTTCAGAGATATTTACTTAGTTCAATTTTGTGACGCAGTCCGTTGCAACTTGAATCTTAAAGCATCAGACTATTATTAATGTAATTTGTGTTATTTTTATGTCATTTAACACCCTTATAAAGGTGATTAAAAAAGCAAACATCACTACAGGAACGTAATGAGACTGGTTTAATAGAGTACTTTAATTCAATATACTTAAAACAATAATAAAATGAGAAAAATTATTACAGCCGCAACAGAATTGTCTTTTTTGGTGGTTCAAAAGTTCACATTTGTCCATTCAAGTTATCCAGACAAGTTTAATCAATCAATGTTTGTAAAAAAGTTTCAACTTTGTCTGTTAGCTTTCTGAAACTGTTGGTCATGACACAACAACATTGATCCGAGTTCAAGTTTTAGTTAGCAGGTTGTTTTTACTGATATGTATAGATTCACTGATCCTATCCACTCAATAAATGTTGAAATGAGTTATTGACAATCTTAAACTGATGGTCATGCACTTGTATTAGATGGCGCCATTCATGCTGTTCTGATGAGGAAAGTCATATCTTCGATAGCCTTCGGGTCTTTTTAGATGCAGTATACGGTTATAAAGTCCATCTCCATGTTTCTTGAAGGAAATATTTAAGTAGCTTATGATCTTCCGTTTTACCAAAGCTGTGGAACTCACTCTTGCAATAATTTCAGGAGAAACGTGGCTGAGGGCGTAGTCAACATCGTGCTGGAAAAAATGCAAAAAGCAAGTCGACATAATTACAAACGTGTTCAAAAAAGACAGTGCTGGTAAAGAAATTTAACTTACTGTGTTGTCTCTTGCAGAGATCCTTTCCATTAAGGGGTGTCCAAAGTCAGTCCTGGAGGGCCTGTGTCCTGCAAAGTTTCACTTCAACTCTAATCAAACACACCTGAACAGCCAATCAAGGTCTCACAAAACATACCAGAAACTTCAAAACAGGTTTGTTAAACCAAGTTGGAGCTAAACTCTGCAGGACTGAGGCCCTCCAGGACCGACATTGGACATCCATTAACATATCTAGCAAACCGTGGATGTCTTGATGCAAGAGGCCTAGCACTGATGCAACTCAAAATGTTACATGGGGAACAACTGCTCTCCTAGAGAAAAACAAGTGACATGAATCATACAAAGCAAAACTAATAATAAATATCTTTTGAATGTGTTTTAGTTGTAACAAGTGTTGTAAACAATTTGAGCACAAGACTGCAACTTAAATTAAAATGGGTCTAATTATGAAACCATTGCAATAACATTTAAATGGCAGTTACCCTGGATAACGTTTATTACTGATAGATGGTTAGCAGCCAGAATGTCTCAATAGTAGTCAACTAATGTTACCTTCACCCAGAAAAGCGTGAGAAAAGACGCTAACGTTACACGATGTGCTCGTCTAAATGAGTTAAGCTGCGAATGGCATAATCATAGTTATGAGGTAGCAGCACATGCATTTACACAAATTCAGTCTTCACTCAGCATAATTATAACAGATATAAGAAGTGTGTCTGACACTCAATAATGATATAATTATGTTCAATTATGTTCATAAATGTTTAAATCGTTTCCTATGTACACACTAGTTGATATAATTCCTTGCATTGGAGACAAATTCACAAAACTGACAAAACACATCTGTTCCCCGGTAACACTACGTTCAATTAGCACTTATTACTGATTTAATACACTACTGTGAGATAAGACGCTGCATCATGTGCTCGTCTAAATGAGTTAAGATTCGCATGGCATTATCACTGTCACGAGCTAGCAACATCATCACATTTACAACAATGCAGTATTCATTTCTAAATACACAGCCAATAATATTAAATAACTTAATAAAGTAACTGTAAACTATAGCACCGCTAACTAAACCCAGCTAACGGGACACATGTATGTTAACTAATCGGACTATATGGTGGAATCGGATATCAAATTACTTGGTAAACCGGGCAGAGCATATTCATAACAGAAGTGTATCTGACACTCAGTAACGATATTATTATGTTCAATTACATGTGGACCTTGTCCGGGATTTGCAGATGACGGTTATAGTCCACCTCCAAGGATATGCCTTGAGTCGCGTATGAAGTGACGTCAACACCATCTTCGACTGATTGGCTAGAGGAGGAGCTGCCAATCTAGAACTAGTGTACCAATGGTGACGCAAAAGCCCGCCCTAATTACCATGAAACTAGAACTGCAGTTTTTGGAAACGCAAGCGCAGAACGTGGAAAACCAAGCAAGGGAAAAAATATCGTATGCGTAGAAAAAGTTTAAATATTAGCAGAAAATATCAAAGGACACGAAAATGACTAAAACAACCAAGGAGAACATTATTTTGGTTGCGATTTGAACAACTTTGTCTTTATATATTAATTTTGTCCAATATCATTTAAAATATGTTTAAAGTTCTGTTTCACGGTTTCAATTTTTTGATTTACGCTTATTATACTTTTAAATATGCCCGCAATACTTGTGGCGGGATTCTAATCCCATATCTTTCGCCCTAGCAGTCAGACTCTTAAACTCTTGACTTTCACAATCCACTCATTAGCACTGCACTTTATCACCCACTAGCACGCACAACTTTATACACTGTCTTATTGTAATACAACAATGCATATCAACCACTGCACACTACGCACATTGTGTGTACATTTGCTGCTATTTATTTAGTTATTTGTAAATTATGTGTCATTATCCTGTGTACACTATGCACATTGCGTACATTTGCTGCTGTGTATTATTATATGTATATGACGTGTCATTTGTTGTTTTCTGGTGTAAAACGTGTGTGTAAAATAAATGTGTACAAGAAATGTCTGTCATACTGCCATGTTTGTCGGAACTGCACCCAAGTTTTTCACCTACTGTTGCACCTCTGTATATGGTTGAGTGACAATAAAGGGATTTGATTTGGTTTGACAAAAGCTTTTTTTGCACACACAATGCAGATATAATTACATATGTACACACATTTAACAAATCATATAAATACATTTGTCTTTTTGACAGCCTGTAAACGGACCATCTTCTCTTACTCTCTACAGATGAGCTCAGTATGTGCGTGAAGAGAATTACATGTTTATAAAGCACACGCAAACTTACTTGGACGTCTGTTAGCTTTCCTGTAGCTCAGTGGTAAGAGCCTTGCGTTTGTGGGTTGGATCCCAGGGATTGCATATACATAGATGTATAGTATAATGCAATGTAAGTCGCTTTGGATAAAAGCCTCTGCCAAATGCATAAATGTAAATGTTTAAAGCTGTTAAAGCTCGACAGAACATGTTCAACACATGTCTGCACTACTTGCATTTAACAGTAATATGCGGTATTCTTTACGGAAGAAAAGGGTTTTGCCACGCTGCAACGGAAGAAATCACATGCAAACAGAAAAACACCTTTGTGAATTTGCTGGTGACACAAGTCCTGCAAATACTCGCAACACAAACAAACACAGAAGCGTGTTGCAAACTAAAAACAACACAACAGACGGGTTTGCGGGGGATTCAAATAACTGATGCACAATGGCTGGAACGCGATACATTTCACTGTGGCCATAACCGTAGGTGGAGTTATAAATAAAGAACTTATATTGGGGTCCTATTTTGTTGTTCCATTGTTGATCATGTTAAATGTTCCTAATAATTGATTTAACAATATTAAACTTATCCGTTCTTCCTCGTTAGTGATACGTGTAAAAACACGTCGGGTAGCTAACAATATGTTTCATGGTTTCTTTTAATGGTTTCATGGTTTTCTTCAATCGTTAAATTGTTCAAATCGGCCGACTAGAATAGAAAAATGCATAAGAACTGTGTTTAAACCCACGCGTGGCAAAATCATTAAACAGAACATACTAATGAAGAGGCTTTATGAATTTTCATGTGTTTTTCTGTTTGCATGTGTTTTCTTCCGATGCAGCATGATGACACCTATCGCCTTCCCATAAATAAATGTAAAAAGTGATGGCTAAGAAAATTGTAATGCATTACATTTTTTTATTTTTTAATAATAAATACAAATCTGTAGTAAAACAGAGAATTGAGCAGGATTCGAAAACCGCAGCTAGAAATCGATTAATGTAATCAATGCTTTCGATTCCTAAACCAGGAATTGGAATCGACTCCAAAAATGTCTGAATCAAAAAGCCCTAGGTGGGACTCGAGATTTGTGTTTAATGCGCATGTGCTGGCCTGTGTAAACCTAAAAATTGTACTATCATCAAAACAAAAATGTCTTGGTTGAGCTCTTAATGAAAAATATTTAAATTGACCAATTTTCTTAACTTAAAGTATATTTTAAAAATAAACAAATAATATTAAATTGAATTGAAAGATACATTATTAATTGTTTAAATAATTATTTATTAATCAATTGTCTTTCAGGAGGTTGAGGTTGAACTAACTCTTCTCAGGTGTTTTAGAACCAACATGGTCAGTGTAAGCAGGTGTTGGGTTAATCAACAGAAAGTTCTGGGTTAAGATGGTGGTAAATGAACCCTGCTTTCTGGAATACACCCCTGTTCTGATCTTGCATTACCGTGGTTTGTTTTTTTCTTTGTTTATTTCATTAAATTCAAAACTGCACTTGAATTTACTCTCTGCCTGCTTCCTCTTCGGTACACATGACGTGAAATAATCGTCGCCTGGTTGTAAGTGCAGCCACAACCTTTTTCCGATATAAGGGAGGTTTTGCAAAATTGACGGATGAATTAATGGAAACGCAGCTTTAGAAATCTTTTATAACATGGCTGCAAATTTGATTTAAAGTACTGACTTCAAACATTTGTTGAAATAGTTTTTATGAGTTACAGATGAGTTACAAAAAAATTCTTAACAAGACACTGAGAAGTGTTGTTACACATGTAGTTGTTATGGTAAAGCACAGGAAGTCAATCACATTAGTTGACAATGGAAACAGTGTTTTGTCTTGTTTGTGTTTTCGCCCCTGTTTTGTGTTTTTCTATTTCTTTGTTTAGACACTGCAGTGTAAAGGTCTCTGTTTGATTCTCAGAAACGATGTACTAAATATGTAAATAATTTTAGTTTAACCAGTAACCACATACACCTTGCAGCAGATGTCTATTTAAGCACCCTCACATTGTTTCTCATGTGTGTAAATAGAGATGAATACACACAAAGTTCATGTCCAACATTGTGTATCTGCTGGTGCAGATGTTCTAACCACACTGAAGTTCAGTTCTGTCAGCTCACATTTTCTAAAACAACATACTGTCACATATTTGTAAAGTGCTCACATATCTCATAGTTAATTAAACTATAGGCCTACTGTAATTTCCTAATCATTGATCTTATTGGTGAAAAGAGAAAAAAGAAAGCAAGACACTTCATGAAATCCAGATTTAAAAGCTGCATGATTATTTATTGTTAAATCTTCACATAAACACACATTACAGAGAACTTTAACATCCATTGTTCTGATGCACCATGGCATACTCGGCACATCTTTCCTCCATGTCCGGATGTAGCTGTGAAAGAAATGAAACCTCACAGATTATTGTCTCATCACACATAGACGGCAGATCTATTAACACCATTTTCCATACTTTCTAGAGAGAGGGAAAAAACTGAAGACATGAACAGAATCAAATGTCTAAGCTGAATGTACAGAAATGGCTTAAAGTGACTCACAACTTTGGAAAATTGACATCTTGACATTAATTAGAGATGCATTAAAATGTTTAATGCATGTTGGTGTGTTTGCAGTATAAACTAAAGACAAGAATTTAAGATGGCTTTTGGAAAACATTAATACACTATATTGTGCTTTTTGCCAAATAATTTTGTCCTGCATATACTATACAAGTTTGGTGTCCATTTTTGAGTTTTGAACATTTTATACCTGAACCTAAAGGGCATTAAAACCAATTATTGTCCAAATATTTTTCTTTATGTTACATTTAATATGCTAAAAGTATAATGACATACCTGATAAACATGTTGATCTTCTTCTGTAGACAAAAGAAAGCATAGTTTAACGCAGGTTTTAAACATATATTTATGTACTTCCATGTATGTTTCATGTGTCTCTAAGCTTTTCTTTTTTTACAGTAGAAACTGTTTACAATCTCTAAAACTAAATCACTAAATTTCTCTTTTCCTAAAGTCCCCCAGCAGTGAAAATCAAGTTGTTTATATGTCTATGTGGTGTTTTTAATATGATTTAAAATAATGATTTTGCACATGTTTATATTAAAGCTTATTTTCTCCATAAAAATGCAGTTTACCAAAGACATTTAAAAAAAAACTGCATCCATTTATGACACAGGTGTCAAACTCAGTTCCTGGAGGGCCGCAGCTCTGAACAGTTTAGCTCCAACCCTGATCAAACACACCTGATTCAGCTAAACAACATCTTCAGGATTACTAGAAACTTCCAAGCAGGTGTCCAAGCTTACGCCATTAAATGGAGGCGGACCAAATCAGCATATTCATGAATCCACAAATACTAAATTAAGCAAGTGTGTGGAGTAGGTGTGTCACAATATACCGGTATTCACAACAACCGTTGTATTATAAAAACCACAATTATCCAAATCATATCCTTTTTAAAAAAGTTGTTGCCAGCCTACGCCAGCGTTTTATAACATTTTTACCCAAATTGAATAGCTCACAGTAAATTTTCTGAAAAGAATATATGGACATACAAAATGTTAACAAACAACATTAAAAACCGCTAATACATATACGTTCTGGGTTCTGGGATTCTGTACTTTTTCCCAAAGGTGTGTAATAGCACCACCTGCTGTACAACACTACAATCACTGATTGCCGTAATAACTCGTCTTTGGCGGGGAACCGTTTTTTTTAAAATGACGAAATAACTTGTCAATGGCGGTGAAAGAGTTAATTCTACACACCGATTGCAATTTTCTTTGCCGATTCCTGTTTCCGATTTTATTACAAGTGAAACCTGTGGATTCCGATTTCTGCCAATTCCGATTTTCCATCCACAAACTATAAATGACAGTATACTATATGTAAAACCATATTACTTTTCTTCAATGCACATTTTTTTTATTTTCATTACATAAATGATTGAACATTACAATTTATTCATTACAGAATCTTCTCTTGCCCAAACAATTAAATTGAAGAACTCTATAATTCTTGTTCGTTTTGATTGTTTGACCATTGGATTGTCCGAGTGTTTGTATCTTTGAATGTTTGCATTGTCTTGTTTGCCTTGCCTTGTTCGCCTTGCCCTGTGTTTTCATCGTCACCCGTTGTATTACCTTGCCCCTTGGATTTTTATTTTTATCAAGTCGTGTCTTAGTTTCTATAAGTAATTATATTTATCCTGTCTCTTTTGTTTTTGCCCCCTTGTGGGAAGTCTTTGTATTTGTAGTTTACTGTCTCAGTTCTTTTTTCCCATTGTGGATGTTTTGTTTTAATAAAAGTCTTTGTGTTCACCTTCACTAAAGGTGCCTGCAATTGAGCTTTCTTCCTTGACACTCACGACAAATTGTGTAGTGAAAATTGGATATCAAGACAGTCCTAGGATCTCATTTATAAAACTGTGCATAGGATCCATACTAAATGTGTACGTGCGCCCAAAAGTCCTAAAATATTCAGACTGATAAAACCATGCGTACGCACCATCGTAAGCCATATTCACTTTAATCATAATCATACATCACCTGCGTGTGCGTACATAAATCAGACTGATATCCCGCCCTCTACACACCCATTTTTTTACCATAAATAGTCAATGCAAAGCACCTTATGAATGCGGATTCGTATAATAACTCTTTCACCGCCATTATGTTATCTCGTCATTTAAAAAAAAAACGGTTCCCTGCCAAAGAAGAGTTATTACGGCAATCACTGTTGTACAGCAGGTGGCGCTACTACACACCTTTGGGAAAAATGTAAAACTGCCGAAACCCCCTGATCCCATTCTTTATATCCGTAACGAAATCACAAATGAAAAAAAACCCTCTTTACAATCCGAGTTCCGGACAATAAAATACCTAAAAACATGAATTGATGTTTTTTGTCAGACCAAAGATACAAACTTGTCTTTTCATATCCATACAACGGCATAACAATGTCTGACATTAAAATAATGAAGGAAATTGTGCATAATGCCCTAATCTCTAAAACTGAACAGACATTAATTTCAACATTAACAACTTTAAAAGAAAACTAAACTGATGAACTGAGATTAAGAAATTAGCAGCATCAATTTGTGACTGAACATCTTCTGATAACACTTCAGCTCGTCTTGTGGCTTTTGCAGCTGAAAGGAGGGTTTGTTTAATCATTTCTTTTATGTAAGTTTGTATCTTTATTTTCCTAATAAATGTGTTTCATACACATTTGCACTTTATGCACTTCATGCACTCTTTTACATTTTCCCATCAGTAATGTCCTGTGATGTTTTCCTAAGATCAGCTGTATTCTTAATGAACATTCATATGCTCGTTGTTGGGCGGTAAGTGAGTGAGGGAGGACCCGGGTAGATCGCTACTACTGGGCTTTGAGCTAATATATTTCCGTGTCCTTACCCCGGACTGCTGTGGGCAAGTTTCTTCATAGTGTCTATGTCTCGTAATGCCGTTTAACATTTCCAATCTCAACAACATCCGCAGAGCTCAAGCCAACCAAGGATCTCACCAAACTTTGGGGTCCTCATTGCTCGGCAGTGTGTAACAGAGACAATACCCCTACTCTGAGTCTCACTAAACTGACGACATCGGATCGACCACTGCGTCTTCCTACCCCTTTCCTTCCCCCTCAGCCCTACATCCATCCAATAAACAAAGTGTACTCTCAAATACAAGAGTGGCGTGAACTTTGCTTGTGAAAGAGGAGGAAAATGAACACACAACAGTAAACAAAATTTAGCAAATCTTAAAGTGTTTGTATCTGTCAGTCTGTTTACTACTTGCTAAATGTCTCCAACCTTTCAACCAGATTTGTGATATTTTATGAACCATAACATTTAGCATGCGTATTATTGATCAGCCTGTTAACATTTGTGACAAATTGATTATTAGATAAAAAGGATCATAGAATAATTTCAAGCATTATATTCACTAAAATTTTGTAATTATTCAGTCAAAATTGAAGATATGGTTGTTACATTTTCACAGAATATGCTGTAGGATGATTTATGTAGAAAACACTAAATGGACTTTTGCTGGGTTTTCACAGCCAGGGTCACATTTTGTAATAAACAACGTTCTAATTGGGAAAATGATTTAAAGACAGAAGTATTTCTGCTATGAATGGCATGGAAAGTCTAATTTAGTAAGACACTTCTTTTCTTTTATGATGAGAGCATTTTAATTGTTACATTACATTAGTTGTCTGTATGTTGCCAGTAGTTTTTTTATTCACAAATATTAATTATCCGACTTCTATTTAGAGGTCATTCCCCTTAAGCCACAGAGCCTACAATACATACATACTGTGGATATCAAAATATAAAATAAATGGTCTGATAAAAGATCATATCTATTATACAATATATACAGTATATAAAACTGGACTAAATTGATTAAGTAGTTATTTATTTTCCAAAAACATATAGTCCGGACCTCTGTTTGGAAGAGAATATAATGACCAGACCTCTTTGAACTTTAATTTAATACCCCTGCTATAGGCACTCAAGATTGATATGATATTGGCAGAAACTGTGTGTTTTACCCCATGTTTAACATGTGTTAAGAGCTGTGACATTTGTGTTCATTCTATATCTTATTAATATAAAACTGACCTGGAATAAACAAGAATTATTTTCCTCCCAAAGAAAGCAATTACAAATAAAACACTTCAATATAAACATTTCTCATAAACATGATTTAAATGTGTTCAATCAACACCATCTTTAATACATTTATGAATCAGACTTACCACTGTCAGAGAACTCATTCCACTCTGAGAGATGGCTGTGAGGAATCAGTCCCAGAAATAAGGAACAGAGAAAAATAACAATGAACAATGAAGAACAGAAAACGGCAAGAAAACAATCAGCAAAAGGGACTGGAATTGAAAAAGTAGAAAATAAATGAGTCTTTTAAAAAAATGTCTCACACAATGACCAAAGAAGAAATGCAGATAAACAAGGATATACAAAATATAAAGCTTGTTATTAAGTGGCTTACCAGAAACTTTGTGTTTCACCGGTAGCTTCTGCTTCAGCTGGTTCTGATTTTAAAGAAACGAAATTAGAGGTTTGTGTAAAAGATTTCTTGAAGGAAATACCAGTGTACGCAAGGGATGTTGAAATAAATAGTTTTTTCGATACATCGCGATGCAAACGAGGACAATTAGGTATCGGTTCAGTAACGGAACATATCCGGATTATTACATACTTACGTTTTTCTGAGGTCATAGTGCATACGTGCTTTTACTGCTTAAGGGGATAACTACTTAATCAATTTTGCCCATTTTTATTTTCTGTAATTACTGTATAAAAGATATGATTTTATCAGGCCACTTATTTTATATTTTGATATCCGCAGTATGTATGTTTTGTAGGCTCTGTGGCTTAAGGGGAATACCCTCTTAACTCATTCCCGCCAGCCTTTTAAAAAAAAGTTGCCAGCCCACGCCATCGATTTTTAACATTTTTACCAAACTTTAAAGGCTCACAGTAAATTTTATGTACTGAATATATGGACAAACAATATGTCAAATGAAAGAACAGATTCTCAGCTTTTAAACAAAAGAAACCGTATTCTTCTATCTTCATTTGTTTTTTATCACTCCGTAGATGTGGGTAGATTTCTTCAAAAGTGCATCACTTTGATTAAACCGATAATTAACGTTTTTTGTCAAAGATTCCGCCCAGATTTCACTCAGAAAAATCATTAAAAACCACTAAAACATATATGTTCTAGGTTCTAGGATTCTGTACTTTTTCCCAAAGGTGTGTAATAGCACCACCTGCTGTACAACAATACAAACACTGATTGCCGTAATAACTCGTCTTTGGCGGGGAACCGTTTTCTTCAAAATGACGGGATAACTTGTCAATGGCGGTGAAAGAGTTATTTATTTTCCAAAAAACATATAGTCCGGGCCTCTGTTTGGAAGAGAATATAAAGACCAGACCTCTTGGAACTTTAATTTAATACCCCTGCTATAGGCAATCAAGATTAATATGAGATTGACAGAAACCGTCTCGGTTACGTCTGTAACCTTCGTTCCCTGATGGAGGAACGAGATGTTGTGTTGAGAGACAGACTGGGGGTTTGAACTTAGAACCTATCATCTCCACGATAAATTTAAAACGCCAATGGGCTTTGGCGAATGGCCCGCCCACGCCAGTCTCCGCCCCGTACATACGGGTATAAGAGGAAGATGGTTGCGGTCTTTCACTCACCCTTTGTGCTGAGGAACCTGAGAGGTATCTCCTGGTTGCAGCGGATCGGCAAAGCGCTGTGGCATGAAGACACAAGTCTCGTTCACTCCATCAAGGAACGAAGGTTACAGACGTAACCGAGACGTTCCCCTTCAGTCGGTCTCTCGACATTGTGTGGAGAGACAGACTGGGGACCTATCTCTACATGCCACGGCGCTGAGCCGTATTACGACCTCAAGCTGAGCGACACTGACTAGCCTGGCGAGTCACTGAGTGGTCCAGCGAGATGTAATCTTCCAGTGGAACTGTAGTGGACATACTGCGAAGCCTGTACTGACAGTCATCATGGACAGGGCGTTTGCCTTGTAAGTGAGGCGCCGTCCGGAGACGCCGCACTGGGGAAAACACTGCTCTCCTCTGGGAGAGTGTGTTACGGATACCACTTCCTGCCATACGGGAGGGGACATCTGGAGATACTGATATGGTCTCCCGAAGGAGATCACATGCAAAAAAATTGTCCGGCCGTAGGGGGACAGAACCCAGGTAGGAGGGCCACTGGAGGGGGGTCACAGAATCACCAACAGGGGAATCAGGAGTGAAGGAATACAACACACGGGACTACCCAACAGGGGAGTCACTACATATGGGGCAATAGTCCTAGTATAGGGGTCCACCTGAGTAGGGGCGACTCTACCAGTACTGGACTTGGTTCCAGCAGACCGCTTCGTCCGGTCTGTTATCAAAAAATGCTTTGAGATGGATGGGATGCCTATACTACACCCCATGGGGGAAAGTAGGGAGGCTATATTGCGCACTGTACTTACCTGAAGAGGGAAGAAGGCGCTTTCGCAGGAGTTACGCCCAGGCCAGATGCCTGTCCTATACGTAGGATGTAAGACACTGGTTCCACTCTGAGGTTGTAAAACCTTGTGAATGTACTGGCCGTAGCCCGACCCACAGCTTACATATGTCTGCCAGAGAGGCGCCTTGGGCCAGTGCCCACGAGTAGGCCCTACTCCGATGGACTGGGCTCTCCCTGCGAAGCGGCACAGTGACCTGGGATTGGTACGCCCGAGGAATGGCTTCCACAGACCAATGCGCCGGCCTCTGTTTGTAGACAGCCCTCCCATGGTGCTGACTTCAAAACAGACAAGAGCTGCTCAGAGCTTAAGGGTCTGTGCTGTCCAAGTAGAGGCGCAGTGCGCTGGACACAACACGTACGAGGTTGGGTCTTCCGAAATCGCGCTCCTGAGGAACTTGGTGACCAGGTTATGTCAACCAAGAAACTTACCCTCCAGGCGACCGTGATGAGTGGCAACAGCGGCTACATACACTTTTAACGTGGATGGGGAGAGATTACTCTCTGGTCTCTGTAAAAGGTCAATACTGACTGGATCAAGCAATTACGTGGGTTCTCCCCGTGGGGAGAACACCACGACGAGAAGAGGCGTCACTCATAACGTGCACACGCCTATTGGTAGGGGCTCTTGCAAGACGGTCTGACCTTGGGCAAGGAGGCTCACTGGGGGGAAGTCCTACTTCCATTTGCCCCGCGGCCAGCTGTGCGCTAATGCACCCGTGCCAAGGGGACCCTCTGCCGAGGGGACCCTCTTTTACCAAAGCGGGCAAAAGGGGAGTTATTGGAGGCAACAGGATCTGTTCCTGGCCGCACCGGTCCCCTAAGAGCTGGACTAAGCGAGGTAGGAGTCGCCACTCTCCGTGGGGCGGTCCTGATGAGAGAGGGCAACGGCTGACTGGTTCAGCTTGCCAGGGATAAGGTGGCCCACAGGGATTGATCACCTGCTAACTCCATAGGAGGAGGCATCGGGCGAGTTGTGGCATCTGCCGTGAGCGTATGCCCTGATGATTGATGTACGCTACGGCAGTCGCGCTGTCCGACCGGACTAGCACGTGTTTGTCCTGCACTAGGGGCCTAGCCTCCTTAGTGCCAGAAGGAACGCAAAAAAACTCTAGGCAGTTGGGAACCCGTTCACTGCCCAATACTGCGTGCCTGTTGCACACTGCACCCCAACCCGCAGGGAGGCGTCTGTCATGACGCGCCACTGACCTGCCCGAGGTCCCTATGACTGTTCGTGGAGACAGGGCCCGACCTAGTACTGATACGCTCTTCCCTCGAACGTGACCGCATGTCTCGGAAGGAAGGAGACGTAAGAGTAAGTGTCCTACGGGCCAAATCTTTTTGCCAAGATGCGCGTCTGTATCAGCATCCTGAACGGCAGCTTGTGTAGGTGCTTGTTCATGAGGCATCGATACAGAGTGGGGCGCAGCCCCCCCCCTTTAAGGTACTAAGAAGTCCGGCCCGGAAAACATCTCAGTTTGAGGGACAGGTTCGGCCTGAGCACGGGAGCATTCTCTGTAGAGGAGAATGCCCCGAACTTGGCAGGCACCTGGCAAAACTGGATCGCATAACCGAGATGGATCGTCCTCTAGCTCGCGTAACGTGCTGGTGCACGCTAGGACGCCCAAGAACCGTGGTTGTGGAACCGGAGGGATTATCTGCTTCACCGTGCCATGGGAGGCTGGGTCAGTGGCTGACAGAGCGGTCACCCAGAGAGGTTGACTGCTCTGCCCTCTTAGCTGATTGGTGTTACTGCCGAGGATCCATCCCCATGATTCATCCTGTCAGGGCCGCTCTAAGGCGGGTTCCTAACGGGGGGAAGGGCCCCTCCTGCGAGGATCTGCATCTCTGATGGGCCATCCTTGTAGGGCCCAGTACCAGAGGGGCCACCGCGGGGAGGCGGGGCTGCTTGAGGGCAGGCTGTGCTAGGGACCTCATCAACCAATAGGTGGCCGGGTCAAGGTAGAACAGTCTGCTTCTTCACTACAGAAATCTCCACAGTGTCACCATACAGCCCTGCTTGCTCGATGCCCTAGAAGGCGGACCTTCTGAGCTTCATCATGCAAGATTGAGCCACAGATCCTTGGACCACTATCATGGACATCGTCCGACCCAGGGCCAGGGCACACCTGCAGCCGGGTTGACCTTCCCATCAACCAGATCCAAACGCTCTGGCAATTCACCCAATGGGTCGCCGTAACATTTTGGACCTTATGGACGGCCATAGCGTGGAGGGCGAAAGAAGCTTAACCCACAGCATCATAACTCCTCGACACAAGTGTCAAAGAGCTTACATGCCCTGGAAGGGAGACTTGGTCGACTTGGTCTGCTAGTCCACCTTGGTGGTCGACATGGCCCTTAGTTGCTTCACCGTCCAGGAAAGTAACAGTTCCCTGAGCCCTTCAGACATGAGCAAGTCCGCTGCTCTGCATTGTAAGTCCAGCAGGAGAGAATCTTGAAGAGATAAACTCGACACCATATGCCGAGAAGGTTCAGAAGAACAAAGGATGAGTGAATGACCGCCGCCATCTTCCTTTTATACCCGTATGTACGGGGCAGAGAATGGCGTGGGCGGGCCATTCGCCAAAGCCCATTGGCCTTTTTAAATTTATCTCGGAGATGATAGGTTCTAAGATCAAACCCCCAGTCTGTCTCTCAACACAACGTCGAGAGACCGATAGACCGACTGAAGAGGATTGTGTGTTTTACCCCTTTGTTTAACATGTGTTAAGAGCTGTGACATTTGTGTTCATTCTACATCTTATTAATATAAAACTGATTTAAATGTGTTCAATCAACACCATCTTTAATACATTTATGAATCAGACTTACCACTGTCAGAGAAGTCATTCCACTCTGAGAGCTCGCTGTGAGGAATCAGTCCCAGAAATAAGGAATAGAGAAAAAAAAAAAAAATGAAGAACAGAAAACGTCAAGAAAACAATCAGCAAAAGGGACTGGAATTGAAAAAGTCGAAAATAAATGAGTCTTTTTAAAAAATGTCTCACACAATGACCAAAGAAGAAATGCAGATAAACAAGGAAATTCTAAATATAAAGCTTGTTATTAAGTGGCTTACCAGACACTTTGTGTTTCACCGGTAGCTTCTTCTTCAGCTGGTTCTTATTTTAAAGAAACGAAATTAGAGTTTTGTGTAAAAGATTTCTTGAAGGAAATACCAGTGTACTCAAAGAAAAAGTGCAGAAGGATTTCAGTTGCAGCACACAGTATAAAAGTGATTATGTCAGGATTGATATACTTCTATACTTAGAGCAAGAAATAACAGCATTACATAGAGTAAGCATACAAAATATTACAGAGACATCATTGCTGTCGATTACATGTTGAATCTTGATCAGTGAGTCTAAATGTGTCAGAAGTACACTCAAAGAATGAACACTTTGTCATGAATTTCCTACCCTTAAGTCACAAATATCACAAAAACAGCCTTCTTCCACCTTAAAAATGTTGCCAAATTACGAGATATTTTACATGTTGCTGACGCAGAAAAGCTTATTCATGCATGTGAGTTGCTGGTCTTCGTTTGGAGTAGAGTCTCGTCTGGGGCCTCTGGAGGGGGTTGGTTTCTGTGGGCATCTGTGGGGTACGGATACTGGTGTGGTCGTGGGAAATGCAGATGGAGGCCCCTGTTCGGGAGACACTGCTGCGGCAGATTTAAAACGCATATGGAAACCCCTGCTGGGGCAACGCTACTGCTGTGGCGATGGGAATTCAGATAAAGGCCCTTGCTGAGGTGGTATGGCTGCGTCTTTGTGAAATACGGATAAAGGCTTCTGCTGGGACAGCACTGCTGCGGCAGTGTGAAATACGGGAAAAGGCCCCTGTTGGGCGGCGCTGCTACGGCAGTGTGAAATACAGATAAGGGCCCCTGCTGGGGCGGCACTGCTGCGGTAGTGTGGAATACAGATGAAGGCCCTTGCTGGGGCGGCGCTGCTGAGGCAGTGGGAAATACAGATAAGGACCCCTGCTGGGGCGATACTGCTGCGGCAGTGTGAAATACAGGTAAAGGCCCCTGCTGGGGCGGTACTGCTGCGGCAGTGGAAAAAACAGGTTATGGCCCCTGCTGGGGTGGCACTGCTAAGGCAGTGGGAAATACGGATAAAGACCCCTGCTGGGGCGGTACTGCTGTGGTAGTGGGAAAAAGGAATAAAGGCTCCTGCTGATGCGACACTGCTGTGGAAATGGAAAATATGGGTAAAGCTCCTGCCGGGACGACACTGCTACGGCAGTGATCTGCTGATATGTGTGGGGGATTGTGAGTGGACTGGAATTAACGTTTTTGTGGTAAGGGTGTGCTTCTTTAATGTGGGAACGATCGGAGCAAATGTAGCTTTTGAAGGCTTCTGAAGACCAGCCGCCGAGTGTTTTGATTTGGTGCTGGGAGAGTCCTTTTTGGGCCGCTGTTGTGGCTGCTCCGATTCTGAAGGAGTGGCTGGAAAAGTTATCTGCCAGAATGCCTGATTGGATCAAGACTAACTTGAGGTGTTTCTGGAACCAGAAACACGTGGTGGGGCGGTTGGAGTCATCTACGAGCTGGGTTAGGCTTGGAGGGATTTGTATGATTGGAGAGCTGATGTTAGGATGTATGTTGCTTGGAACAATTTGAAGCATTTCCAAGCTGTGAGGTAAGATTGTAGGGTCCTGGGGGAGACTGAGAGGATGATGGGGCTGAGAGAGATGTCGAGGAGTGGCTTCAGTGGGTGGTCTAGGGGAATATTAGTTCCGAATAGGGAGGTACTGTGGTGGGGTGTTGGTCCGATTCTGGTGCCAGCTGCTGGAACTTCTGAAAAGCGAAGCAGGAGAGAGAGTCTGCTATTTGTTTTTTTGACCCGGGAATGTGTTTTGCGGTTAAGATAAATTGGCGTTAGTGCGGGGGAATGGGAACGGCCTTTGTTGATGCATTGCACGGCTTTCGCAGTAGACTGAGATACTGTTGGTTGACCATTCTTTTCCCCACAGAAAGGCTGTGATGACTAATGAGTATAGCTCGAACAGCGCCGAGGACGAGGAAGACTTGGGGAGATTTAACAGCTGGGGTGCGAACCAGCGACCTTGGTAATACCCTCCGAAACCGATGGATGGGGCTGCGTCGGTAAATAATTGGATATTGTCCGGGTGCAAAATCATATCTTTGGAAAAAAAGTCTGTACCATTGTTTTAGGAAGGTTATCCACAAAGTCAGCTCGTTGCGGCAGGAACCGGTCAGGGATAACTGGTCCTCGAGTGCTTGGACGGAGGACACGAAAGAGAGAAGGTGGGAGATGAAAGGGCGACCTTGCGGGATGATGCTTATGGCGAAATTTAGGTGGCCGAGGATAGATAGCAGTTTTGCGTTTGGAGTAGTTAGGATTGTCTAGTAGTCTAGTGGTGGGGGGGGGGATGGTGACCTAGTGGGTTAAACCACTGAACTGGTAAATCAAAGGTTGCTGGTTCGATCCCAGCAGCCACCACCAGTGTATCCTTGAGCAAGACACTTTACTCCAAGCTGCTCCAGTGGGATTGTCCCTGTAATATTGTTTAGCTAAGCCTTCTCTGTCAGCGGCGAGGGTTTTACATGTGATAAATGCAGGGAAGTAGTTAGGCTGACGGAGAAGATCTTAGAATTAGAGTCTCGCATCCAATCTTTATTTGAGGATAGTAAGAGTGATAGGACTGTAAAAAACACTTCAGATGCGAGCAACGTTAGCGCATACAGCTCGGTTCCGGTTGAAAATCCCCTGCAGCTGGGAAACTTTGTGACGGTGAGACGGCATAGTCGCAGGACAAAACATCACTCAACCGTTCCGATTAAAGTCTCGAACAGGTTTGCCCCGCTCAGTGACGCACTGACTGAGAAACCTGCTGAAAGTGCCCTAGTGATCGGTGATTCTATTGTCCGGAATGTTAATATAGAGACACCAGCCACCATAGTCAAATGTTTACCCGGAGCCAGAGCGCCTGACATCAAGTCAAATTTAAATGTGCTGGCTAAGACTAATCGTAAATACAGTAAGATTGTTATTCATGTCGGCACAAATGACGTTAGACTCCGTCAATCGGAGATCACTAAAGATAATATTAAAGAGGTGTGTGAGCTCGCAAAAACGATGTCAGACACTGTAATATTCTCTGGCCCCCTCACTGCTTACCTTGGTGATGAGATTTATAGCAGATTATCATCACTAAATGGCTGGTTGTCTGAGTGGTGCCTGCAGAATAATATAGATTTTATAAATAACTGGAAGAGTTTTGAGGGCAGACCTGACCTGTTGAAACGAGATGGAGGGTTTCCCTCCTCTCTAGAAATTTGGCACACAGTCTTAATACTGCTAAAGTCTGACTACCTAGGGCCCAGGTCAGGAAGGAGACAGAATGGCTTAACCAACTGTCTGCTTGCCGTCTCGCGTTACAGAATACACAAAATATACAACATGTAATAATCCCTTTTTACAAACAACATAAAATAGAGACTGTGTCTGTCCCCCGGATTAGCAAACATAAGATATTGCGTAAACCTCTTGAAAGTAATTTAATAAACGTTAAACAAATCAAACATGAACAAAATGCAGATAATCAACTGTTACGACTCGGATTGCTTAATATTAGATCTCTCTCAAATAAAGCACTTTTTGTTAACGATTTGATAACCGATCATAAAATAGACATGCTTTGTTTGACAGAAACATGGCTAAAGCCGGATGATTATATTACTCTAAATGAATCCGTTCCCCAAGATTATTACTATAAACACGAGCCTCGTCTAAAAAGTAGAGGGGGAGGTGTCGCTGCACTTTACAATAATTATTTTATCACCTCTCAGAAGTCTAATTTTAGATACAATTCTTTTGAAGTCATGGTACTTCACGTATCGACACCTAATACTAAGGATAAAACATTTTTAAAATTTATTCTAGCTATTGTATAAAGGCCTCCAGGGCACCACACAGATTTTAATAAAGAATTTGGTGGGTTCTTATCAGAACTAGTACTGGCCGCAGATAGAGTCCTTGTCGTCGGTGACTTTAATATCCATGTAGACAATGATACAGATGCCTTAGGACTGGCTTTCAAAGACACTCTAAACTCCATTGGCGTTAGTCAACATGTGTCAGACCCACTCACCTTCGTAATCATACTTTAGATTTAATACTTTCTTATGGTATAAATGTGGACGATGTTAAAATCGTTCAGCAGAGTGAAGACATTTCGGATCGTTATCTGATATTATGTTTGCTTCAATGGCCTACGGCTGCAAATCAAACTCCTTGTTACAAATATGGTAGAATGATTACTTCAACTACCAAAGATGCGTTTCTCGATAATCAGCCTGAATTGTCTAAAATATCTAGCATGAGTAAAAGCGTTGACGATTTTGACACTACTATTGAAAATTTTAACTCTACTTTCTCGGAAATATTAGACACAGTTGCTCCTCTGCGTTTAAAGAAAATTAAAAATAGCAGCCCAACACCGTGGTATAATGAACACACTCGGACTCCAAAAAAAGCGTCCCGGAAAATGGAGCGCAACTTTAAGAAAACTACTTTAGAGGTATTTCGTATAGCATGGAAGGATAGTACTCGAAATTACAGGAATGCAATAAAAACGTCTAGATCCGCCTACTTTTCAACACTAATAGAGGAAAACCATCACAACCCTAGGTTCTTATTTAACACCGTGGCTAAATTAACAAAAAATAAGTCGTCATCGACGTCAGATTCTGATTATCAGCTTAACAGTGATGAATTTATGAACTACTTCACGAGTAAAATCCAAGATATAAGAGAAAATATTATAACAATGCAACCTGTAGTGAAATCCGCTGAACAAACTAACTACAGCACCCCTAAGGAGAAATTGCAATTATTGTCTAAAATCATAAGATCATGATTCTAAATCAACAACATGCATGAAAGACCCTATACCTACAAAACTACTGAAAGAAATGCTCCCAGAAATTATAGATCCTCTTCTCAGTATTATTAACTCATCTCTGACATTAGGACATGTGCCTAAAGCATTTAAGATGGCTGTTATAAGGCCTCTTTTAAAAAAACCCAAACTCGACCCTAAAGAACTAGGGAATTACAGGCCTATATTGAATTTACCTTTTATATCTAAAGTTCTGGAAAAGTAGTTTCAACTCAATTATGCTCCTTCCTCCAAAGGAATGACATTAATGATGAATTCCAGACTGGATTTCGGGTATGTCACAGTACAGAGACTGCTTTGATCAGAGTTACAAATGATCTGCTTTTAGCGTCTGACCGTGGCTGTATTTCGTTATTGGTGCTGCTAGACCTCAGTGCTGCATTTGACACCATTGACCATAGCATACTTCTACATAGACTCGAAAATTGCGTCGGAATTAACGGAATAGCATTGAAATGGTTTAAGTCTTATTTATCCGACCGTTTTCAATTTGTAGCAATAAACAATGAGGTGTCCCGCAAATCACAAGTCCAGTACGGTGTACCACAGGGCTCAGTCTTAGTCCCTCTGCTCTTCGCATTATACATGCTACCTCTAGGAGATATAATAAAGCGACACGGAATTAGATTTCACTGTTATGCTGATGATACTCAACTTTATATTTACGCGAAGCCTAATGAACCTCAGCAGTTTCATCGAATAAAGGATTGCATAGCTGACTTAAAAATGTGGATGAGTAACAATTTTTTACTACTAAACTCGGACAAAACAGAAGTGCTACTTACTGGACCGAAAACTGCAATGTGTAACAACCAAGAATACTGCTTAACTATTGACGGATGCACCATAAAATCCTCGTCGTCAGCTAAGAATCTTGGTGTTGTATTCGATAGTACTCTGTCATTTGAAAGCCATGTCGCCAACACCTGTAAAATTGCATTTTTCCATTTTAAGAATATATCTAAATTACGTCATATGCTGTCACTGTCAGATGCGGAGAAATTAATTCATGCATTCATGACATCAAGACTAGATTACTGTAATGCACTTCTAGGTGGTTGCCCTGCGGGCCTATTACAAAAACTGCAACTGGTTCAAAACGTGGCAGCTCGAGTTCTTACACGTACAAAAAAGTATGAGCATATAACCCCGGTTCAGTCAACCTTGCACCGGTTACCTATAAAACATCTCATTAACTTTAAGATCTTGCTTATTACCTATAAAGCCCTACATGGTCTAGCGCCGCAGTATTTGAATGAACTTCTATTGTATTACAGACCTCCACGTACATTACGCTCTCAGGCGTCCTGTCAGTTGGTAATACCTAGAATTTCAAAATTGAGTGGTAGATCCTTTTCTTATCTAGCGCCTAAACTTTGGAATATTCTTCCCTGCACGGTCCGGGAGGCAGACGCACGGTCCGGGAGGCAGACACACTGTCAGTTTAAATCTAGACTAAAGACTCATTTTTTTAATCTTGCATACACTATACCTCCATAATATTAATCCTCAGAGGATTTAGGCTGCATTATTTAGATCAACCGGAACCAGGAACACATCCAACAACAAGTGATGTACTTGTTGCATCAAAGAGTGCAGAACAGTACTCTACTCTCAGCCAGTCTTGTCTCTTTGTTCCAAGGTTACCGCAGGATGCAGTTCATGCCCAGACCTGATGGCAGAGCTGAGAATGGGAAGCGGTGACCTGACAAGAGCTAAGAGGATAGAGCTGGATAAAGGACGCGACAACTTTGTTTTTCCTACAACATTTAAAATGCTATTAGATTGTTAATGATAATCTGAAATCCTTAATTTTTATATTTTATTAAGCCTTGTTGTGCAAGCACTGTTGAGCCTGTGCAGAGGCAGCAGCTTTTGCCAGAGGGGAACTGGAATCCCCTGGTTGGGCCTGGGTTCCCCTGAGATTTTTTTTCTCGATGGGAGTTTTGGGTTCCTCACCACCGTTTGCATATTGTTTTGCACTATCTGCCTGGCCGGGGGGGCTGCTTTCGAATTCATACTTGTATTCAATGTGTCTCATGTACAGCTGCTTTGTAACAATGAAAATTGTAAAAAGCGCTATATAAATAAAGTTGGGTTGAGAGTTGAGTTGAGTTAATAAGTGCACTGTAATACGTGCACTGTAAGTCGCTTTGGGTAAAAGCGTCTGCCCAATGACTAAATGTTAATGTTAAATGTTGTCTACGAGAGAGGTGGCGAATAATCCTGTCTATTTTCTCTTTGGGTAAGGAAGCCTAGAATTTTGATGAATCTAAATGAATGCCTAGAAATTCTACTGATGTGCTTGGTCCCGCGGTTTTCTCTTGTGCAAGGGGGATCCCGAGCTTGGTGAAAAGCTTTTGGACCGTTAAGAGGTGTGCGGCTGGGATGGAGTTGTGGGGAGATATTATTAGGAAATCGTCTACCACTGGGCGACCCTGATTGCGCATTTGGCTGAAAATAATTTGTGGTATGTGTAAAAGTGGGTGCCTCCGTATGACAACGGGAGCTCAGCGACTATTACGAGGTAGTCGCTAAGTTCGCGTCTCCTGTGTGGGAAGGCAGTGCATATTATTTCTGTGTATCTTGTGAAGACGATTGTGAACTCCGTGAATGATAGTTAACGTGTGTGGATCTGTGCGGTGTTTTTTAGACTCTGCAATTAATTTGGCAGTCGGTAGGGGGTGGAGGGATAGGTGACAGGAGGGTAAAGAGAAGATCCGTTCCCTGATATTGCTGGCTACGGGTGGAGTTTCCAAGGCTGGAGCGTTCGAAGGGATGGCCAATGGTGTTTCGGAGAAGAGGGTGAAGGCACGGGAGCTGGATAGATTGTGTTGGAAAAAAGTGGCGGCTGCTGGAGCCGCATACGGAGGCAGCCTCACGCTTTGGGCGGCTCCGGAGCCTGTGGCGAAAGGAAGCGGAGAGAAAGCTTGGGCCTACGCCTATGCCTGTAACGGAGGCAGCCTCACGCTATCAATTGGCAGTGTGGCTGCAGGCCAGTGACCAAAGGGAAAATGAGAAGATGATAGTCAAAAGGTTGGATAGGCAGTGTTACCGCTGGCGGGCACATGCTCGCGCTAACATGGCGGTTATGGACAGGTGTAGAGCCGGCAGGGGTGTTGGACTCTGATGATCCTGGAGAAGGCTGGTTGCTGGTGTCCGCCTGGTCCGGGGTGCGGCCTAGAATGGCACGGCCGTCCTCTTTGACTTCGTGAACGGCGCCTCTTCCTCGCAGTGGTTGGGATGGTCATTACCTCGGGTTGTGGAATTGTGGTGCTGCGGGTCTTGTCGGCAGCTTTTGGCTTCGAAATGGGAGCGGTAATGGGAACTCGGAGCTGGCTGGAAGTATATAGATTGTAAAACTTGGCATTGGTTGCCTTCCAGGAAAAGGGGACGTCAGTGTTTTCTAAGGCCAGCCTTAAGCCTAGGACGGTCCAGTTCTTTACCTCCGGAATCGAGCATTGGGCTGAGGTGTAGGAGGAAGCAGAGGAAGCCCTGGATGGTGGAGGAGATGTCGTCACTTAGCTTCGTCATTTCGGGGTGCGATGGACGGTGCGGGAGGGCTGGCGGCCTCTTGGGGTCTCTGTCATCTTAGAGGTGACGGCTTCTTGTCCGGCGCTGGTGCTTTGCCAAGGGCCGGGTTTTCTGAGGGACCCTGTGCGGCATGAGGAGTCGTCATTGTCGTTTGTCGTAGATCTCGTTCTCAGACATGTTTGCTGGATGCTGCGAAAAATGTTGAGTGGAGGAAGTAAGGCGATTTCAATATTTATAGAGCTCGCTCTGGTTTGGTAGGATAGTTGGTGTGATTACTAATGCCGGGCGGCTGCGTGATTGCTGGTGCCGGGCGGCTGCATAATTATTTGCGCATGCTCCTCCCGAACTTTGTTAATAAAACATCATTTATTTCAGAACGCAGCAGCCAGAGTTCTTACTAGGTCAAGAAAATACAATCACATAACCCCAGTTTCATTATCGCATCACTAGCTACCCATTAAGTATCGTATTGATTTTAAATTTCTTTTAATTACTTACAAAGCCCTGAACGGTTTAGCACCTACTTACTTAACCAAGCTTTTATCACATTACAACCCATCACGCTCATTAAGATCTCGCAACTCAGGACTTTTGATAACACCTACAATAACTAAATCCACCAAAGGGGGTCAAGCTTTCTCATACGTAGCACCTAAACTCTGGAATAGCCTTCAGAGGAATAAAGATACATAACCATTACTATTTTCCCTGGTTGTTCCTCTGTTTTCTGGTGTTGATCGTGGAGTGGGACCGGGTTCAACCTGCACGGTTTTCGGCGAGTGGGATTTTCTGGGTTGGGGATGGTGGGCTCTCCCTCTTCCTCGTGGATATTTGCTCGGTGGCTTTTGGTTGGGGTCACTGAGTGCAGCTTTGACACGTTAGAGGGGAACTGGCCCACCCGGCTGAGCCTGGTTTCTCCCAAGGTTTTTTTCTCCATTAATCAATCATTGGAGTTTGGGTTCCTCGCCACAGCAGGGCAGTGTTGGCTTGCTCACCGGGAGACTGCATTCATTCGTTTATTTATTTAATTAGAAATTCGATATTATTTATTAGAATGATCTTACTCGTTGTATAAATACCATGCACTGTGCTGTGTTTTAACTTTTCTGTTTTTCCTGTTTGCTCCTGTAAAGCTGCTTTGAAACAATGCACATTGTGAAAAGCGCTATATAAATAAACTTGAATTGAATTGAAGTCACTTCACAACAGTAAGACCTTCATTCTTATTCAGAACACTGAAGGAGAGGTCTGAGAGCTTTCTAACCTGTACATTGTTTTGCTGTTTATGGGGTTCAGAATGAATTTTACGGATCTCATCCGAACTATCAACGTTTGTGTTCCGAAGATAAACAGAGGTCTGAATTTTCACCCTTTGATGAACAATACTTTTCAGTGGTGGAGGATGAATACAGAATTCATACAATATGAATACAGTTCTGTCGTGCATGTATTGCAAATACTTATACACATATAACAAATACCTTCATAGACTACTTCAGTTCCTCTGCGCTGCTCCTCATTCTCCAAACATCTGTTCATTACAAAAACATCAGTTCTGTCCAAAATATCATATTTTTATTTATGAAATATAAATATATCTCAGACCTTTTACTGAGCCATCCAATGAGACCTATTTAAGAAGAAATACTTGTAAACATAAATTAAAATATTGTCTGTAGTTAGCGGAAAAAAGGTGTTGAGAGCTTCTGTACCTCGCTTCTGTGTTCTTAGCCTCATACCCAGTAAAAGACTGATGACCAACAACATGATAAAACATATGATGGTCAATCTGACTTCTTCACTGTATGATACAGATGCCGCTGGCAAAGAAACACACACACAATTCACTCAAGCAATTCTTCTGTTTTAGTTTTGTGTGATGTTCATTTTCCCAAACTTTAATAATTAAATCAATAATAACTACGATAACACAATAACATCCGGTTTTACTCAAGATCTGACAAAAAAAGATTTCTATGTATATCAATCTCAATGCAACTTAAGATCAAGCTTTACTCCTGATACAATATTATGAAATATTATGTTTTTTGTCCTGTAACATTATGTTGTAACATTATGTTGTCTCGGAGCAGTTCCAAACATAGGCACGAAGTTTAGAATCTATTGATTCATGTTCATGGACACAAATTTATCCCCTTTTGTGTCATTTCAGCATGACTTTCGATAAACATTTTCATATTCATTATAGCCTGTTATACCATGGGGCTGTTGAATGCTTCAATCTGATTGGTTGACAAGCGTTCTATTGGTATGTATTAACTTTCAGTAAATGCACCCCTATGAAGGTGTTCCAGGTCTGTGGACCACATTACAGTTCCACATCACTTCAAGTTTAAACAACAGAGATTATAGTGTCACCTACAGACCATCCATCACACACCATTAGATGTTCTTCATCTGACCTTTATCATCTCAAACATTACTGTTCATGGAAACACCTGCAGTTCCCTTTCTGTCGGTCTCTCGACGTTGTGTCGAGAACGACAGATGGGGTTCGCCCTTGAGAACCTATCAACTCTGACTACTATAGAAAAGGCCAATGAAATTTGGCGAATGAAATTTGCATGCCGGACTCCGCCCCTGGATATCCGGTATAAAACGAAGCCGGCGTGCAGCATTCATTTACCTTTTGTTCTTCAGAGCCATCGTCTCATGAGTACAAATACAAAGATACATTCTATCTACAAACTGCACTGCCGGATTTACGACGTGTTTCCAGCGGATCGTCCCTTCTGCAGCGATCTTCCCCTGGGTGTCTCGGCGGTTCCAGTGGTGTCAGAGCTAAATTTCAACAGTCCTTTTCAGGGCTTGAAACTCTACTGCGTGGCATGTCCCGCTGTTCTCTTGGGTGCGGTACCCTCATCGAGGAGGGGGACGGACACGATCGCTGTGTTAGGTGTCTGGGCGTCCAGCACGCCGAAGCAGCGCTCGTTGACACATCTTGCCCGCACTGCGGGCAGATTGTCATGCAGAAGTTGCGGTCATGGTTGGCTGTCTTCCTACGGGAACCAGCCAACATTTCGTCTGCTACCCGGGCTGTGACATCTGTGGCTACGGCCCGGATCTCCGACCCGGTTAGCGGCGTTAGTGATTTGGGGAATCCTGCGAACGTAAACCCGCCAGCCAAGCGCTCACGGGGCGCTCGCACCTCAGCACGCTCTTCTGAACGTTCCCCAACCGGCGGTGGCACACCGTCCGGATCCTCCTCTGCGCATTCGGAAACGGACCGCGGAGCGGATGAGACGTCTATCGCAGCATCGGAGGGAGAGCTGCCATCCGACAATGACGAATCCGAGCTTCCCCCCCTGGGGGCAGAGAAGTCGAGATGTCGGCCATGCTTACCCGGGCTGCCGCGAGCATTGGGCTGCAATGTACTCCATTGCCTCTCCCCCAGCACTCGCGGTTGGACACGTGGTTTCTCTGACCGGTCGGAATGGAACGTATCCTGCCTCGTTTCCAAAGCCAGGCCCTTATAAGGGCCTGGCGCCCACTTGCTCACAAAGAGAGTTGTTTCCCCCGGGCGTTCATTCCAGCCGATCGCACACTCCCACTCCTGTGCTCGGCGATCCGACCTCACACCCTGGCGAGGTGTGAGGCCTCACACATACGACAACTGTCACCCTTCTCAACCCGACAGTGCGTACCGTTGTCCCGCCAGGCAGGCAAAGAGGCGGAGCCAACCATCCCTCCGGGGAAACCTCGGCGACATTCGGTTGGCTCCACCTGCCAACTAACCACCCGCAGTGGGAATGGTGAAGCAGGCCGTCCCCTTGGTCCCCGTCACAGTCCCTGGGAGCTTGGCAAAAGTTGCCCATGTGGCTAATGCGGACGGTCCGTCTCGGCTACTCGATCCAGTTCGCCAGGGCCCCTCCCAAGTTTTCGCGCATCATCTCCCCCTCTCTCAGAGGCAGAGACGCCACCGTGCTTCGGGCAGAGGTCTCCACCCTCCTGGCGAAACAGGCGATCAAGACCGTCCCACAAGCCGAGATGTACAGCGGGTTTTACAACCCGGTCTTCATCGTTCCAAAAAAAGACGGAGGGTAGCGCCCCATTCTGGACTTACGTACCCTGAACAGGCACCTTCACAAGCTGCCTTTCAAGATGCTAACCCAGAGGCGCATCCTGACATCTATCAGGTGTCAGGATTGGTTCGTGGCAATCGACCTGAAGGACGCTTTCTTTCATGTCTCGATTCTCCCTCGACACCGACCGTTCCTACGGTTCGCTTTCGAGGGTCGGGCATATCAGTACAGAGTCCTCCCCTTCGGTCTGTCCCTGTCTCCACGGGTCTTCACGAAGATCGCGGAGGCCGCCCTCTCTCCTCTCCGGGAGAGAGGTGTGCGAATCCTCAACTATCTCGACGACTGGCTTATCTTGGCACACTCACGAGATCTGTTGTGTACACAGAGGGACATGGTGCTCCGGCACCTAGATCGATTGGGTTTTCAGGTCAACTGAGAAAAGAGCAAACTCTCCCCAGCTCAGAGAATCCTCTTTCTCGGTATGGAACTCAACTCTGTCACCATGATGGCGCAGCTGTCCTCAGTACGCGCCCAGTCAGTAGTGGATTGCCTGGAGCATTTCAGGCAGTCGGCGGTCCCCCTGAGACTCCTGGGACACATGGCATCTTCCGCGGCAGTAACATCCCTCGGATTGATGCACATGAGACCGCTTCAACACTGGCTGCAGAGTCGAGTTCCGAGGACGGCGTGGCACACCGGCAGCAGGCGTATGGTGGTAACTCCTGCTTGCCGACGTACCCTAACCCCATGGTCTTCCATGACCTTTCTCCAAGCTGGAGTGCCCCTCGGACAGGCTACGAGGCACGTCGTGGTGTCGACGGACGCCTCGCTACAGGGGTGGGGTGCAGTGTGCAAGGGGCACGCAGTGGCGGGGCGCTGGACGGGTCCCCAGGTGCGCTGGCATATCAATTGCCTAGAGTTGTGGGCTGTACTGCTTGCACTGAGAAGGCTGCGGCCCCTAGTGCAAGATCAGCATGTACTGGTCCGCCTAGACAGTACCACAGCCGTAGCGTACATCAATCGCCAGGGTGGCGTGCGCTCACGGCAACTAACACAACTTGCCCGACGCCTCCTCCTGTGGAGTCAGCAGGTGATCCGTCCCTGCGTGTCACCCACATCCCAGGCGTACTGAACAAGACAGCCGACGCGCTCTCTCGCCAGTACACTCCCTGTGGAGAGTGGCGACTCCACCCTTGTGCAGTCCAGCTGATTTGGGTGCGGTTCGGACAGGCACAGATAGACCTCTTTGCCTCCCGCGACACCACCCATTTCCCGCTTTGGCACTCCCGGACGGAGGCCCCCCTCGGCATGGATGCCCTGGAGCACAGCTGGCCACGAGACAAGCGGAAGTACGCCTTCCCCCCAGTGAGCCTCCTTGCACAGACGCTGTGCAAGGTCAGGGAAGAGGAGCAACAGGTGTTACTGGTTGCACCGTTCTGGCCCAACCGCACTTGGTTCTCGGAGCTGATGCTCTTGACAACAACTCCCCCCTGGCCCATTCCCCTGACAGAGGACCTGCTCTCTCAGGGGATGGGCAGGTTCTGGCATCCCAGGCCAGACCTCTGGAACCTCCATGTCTGGTCTCTGGACGGGACGAGGAGATCCTGAGTAGGTTACACCCCGCTGTGGCTGAAACCATCATACAGGCCAGAGCGCCATCCACTAGGCGGTTATACGCCTACAAATGGCGCCTCTTCTCATCCTGGTGTCTCTCCCAAAGAGAAGACCCACAGAGATGCTCGGTCGGGATCGTGCTGTCCTTTCTACAACAGAGATTGGAGACTAACATCTCCCCTTCCACACTGAAAGTGTATGTTGCCACAATTGCCTCGCATCACGACTCAGTGGACGGAAGGTCTCTAGGGCAGCACGACCTGGTCACTAGGTTTCTGAGGGGCGCGAGACGACGCAACCCGCCTCGTCTCCGCTCCATACCCTCTTAGGACCTGAACGTGGTCCTGAGGGGCCTTTCCGAAGCTTCCGATCTTCCTCACCTATCGAGTAAGACGGTTCTTCTTATGGCGTTCGCCTCCTTCAAGAGGATAGGGGACCTCAATGCATTCTCTGTGTCCCCGGATTGCCTTGATTTCGGCCCTGGCGACTCTCACGTTTACCTGGAACCCAGGCCCGGATACGTAACCAAAGTTCCCACTACTCCCTTTCGGGACCAAGTGGTGATCTTGCAGGCGCTCCCCGTCGGGGAGGAAGACCCAGCCCGGTCCGTGTTGTGTCCAGTACGCGCACTGCGCCTCTACTTAGACCGCACACAGAGCTTCCGCAGTTCTAATCAGCTCTTTGTCTGTTTTGGAGGACATCAGAAGGGGAAGGCTGTCTCCAAGCAGAGATTAGCGCACTGGATCGTGGATGCCGTTACCACGGCATACCGGTCACAGGATCTACCATGTCCATTGTCGGTCACAGCTCACTCCACTCGGGGTATAGCCACCTCATGGGCAATGGCCAGAGGCACCTCTCTAGCAGACATTTGTAGAGCTGCGGGTTGGGCTACGCCCACTACCTTCGCAAGGTTTTACAACCTTCGCGTAAACCCGGTGTCAGCCCACGTCCTACGTGGCGACATGTTGGATTGGCATCCGGGAGGGCGTATGCCTGCGAAAGCACCTTCCCACCCTCCTGAGGTTGGGTCAGTGTGATATCTACCTTTTCTTCTTACCCAAACACATGGCTAAGAAAATTGGTACCTCACCAACCTTCCTTTTTACCTAGACTCTGGTTAAGAACAGGCATTCCATCCATCACTAAGCAAGCACCTCCTGGGGGTTGGCTGGGCAGAGCAGCCTTCCATAGATAACCCCATCTGTCGTTCTCGACACAACGTCGAGAGACCGACAGAAAGGGAATGTCTTGGTTAAGTATGTAACCTCAGTTCCCTGATGGAGGGAACGAGACGTTGTGTCCCTTATGCCACAAACCTGTATCGCTTCTGTTGCAGTTTTGAGAGGCTCTCAGGCTCTTCAGAACAAGAGGTAAATGAATGCTGCACGCCGGCTTCCTTTTGTACCGGATATCCGGGGGCGGAGTCCGGCATGCAAATTTCATTCGCCAAATTTCATTGGCCTTTTCTATAGTAGTCAGAGTTGATAGGTTCTCAAGGGCGAACCCCATCTGTCGTTCTCGAGACAACGTCTCGTTCCCTCCATCAGGGAACTGAGGTTACATAAGTAACCAAGACGTTTCCTTTCAATAAACAAAGCATTTCAAAAACAGGAAATTTACATACTGAAATCAAATAAATCAAATAACTAAATAGAAAAACTAAATGCATTAATAAACACTGATAACCTGCTGGTTTGTTTTCCTCTTCATGCTGCCTATAACTGATAACAGATGTTTTTTGATAGACCCACTCTTTCAAAAGTTGTTTTACTGATGAAGATAGAAACAATGAGAGGAAAAAATAATTCATTATCACTGGCTTTTCTGTCATTACTCCAAACACACAGCTGTGCAATCTCTCGCTTTCACACACACCACGTGGCTCAAGCTCAGATTCTTGAAATGAGATGCGCAAGAAAGTAGTTCTACCATCAACAGCATTCAAAAGAGGATAACATGACAAACATTGAAATGAAACTGTGGTGTGGTAACCTTGGTATAAGCGGAATAATTGACTCTGGCTTGACTCTTTTGAATAATTGAACGGACCGGAGGGGGAAGGGAAGTTGTACAAATAGGGTGGCAAACGGTCAATGTAACCCTTCAGAGTTAAATTTTCAAACCATACAATGCAAATCTTAAAAATTGAAATGAAATGTCCGTATATTTATTTTTGGGGTTACTTTGTCAATTGATCATTGTCATTTTTCTCTCATTTTTATTTTTTTGTGAGTCAACAAGTGATCATTGGTCATGGATGTGAAATCAGTTGCCTGATGGAGGGAACGAGACGTTGTGTCGAACTGACAGAAGCAGTTCGCCCTTGAAAACGTATCACTTCGACTTGTTTAGAATAGGCCAATGAAATATGCATGCAGGTCTCCGCCCCCAGATATCCGGTTTAAAAGGAAGATGGCGTGAAGCATTCATTTACCTTTTGTTCTTCAGAGCCATCGCTCATGACTAATGAACTTAAACTAAAAGCTTTAAGACAAATTGCCAGATCTACGACGTGGAGCAGCGGATCGTCCCTATCCTGCAGCGACCTTCCCCTGGGCGTCTCGGCGGTTCCAGAGACGAGGAGGGGGACGGACACGATAGTTGCATCAGGTGTCTGGGCATCCAGTACGCTAAGGCATCTTTCGTAGACGCATCTTGCCCGCACTGCGGGCAGATGGTCAGGCAATAGTTGCAGTCACGGGTCGCTGTCTTCCTCCGGTAACCAGCCACCACTCCGTCTGCTACCCGGCTGTGACGTCGGTGGGAAAGGCCCCGATGTCCGCTAGGGCTAGCAGCGTTGGTGATATGGGGACCTCTGCGAGCGTAAACCCGCCAGCCAAGCCTTGCTCATCTGACCGTTCCCCAACCGACGGTGGCAAACCGTCCGGATCCTCAGTCACGTATTCAGAAACGATGTATGACGATGATGAGATGTCGCTCACAGCATCGGAGGGAGACTTGTTGGCATCTGACGCTGAAGACACCGAGCTCCCCCTCAAGAGGGTCGAGCTCAGGAGGAAGCAGAGGTTAGATGTCAACCATGCTAACCCGGGCAACCACAAGCGTTGGGTGGCAGTGCACACCACTGTCTCCTCCCCAGCTCTCGTGGCTGGATACATGGTTCCTGGGGTCAGCGCGCGGTACCATTTTTCCCTGAGGTACATGAAGAGCTGTGCAAGACTTGGAGCGCTCCACTCATGGCTCCCTCCAGTCAAACCAGTTCTAGCTCCCTTACTTCCCTCTATGGTGGGGCAGCCAAAGGATGCGTCGATATCCCCCAGTTGGAACGTGCGGTCGCGGTGCATTGCCCGCATACGGCTGCCACCTGGAAGAATCGGTTAAAGCGTGTAAGACTTCGGCATCACTGGGTTCGAAGGCTTGCGCTGCTGCAGGCCAGGCTGCATCCTCTCTACACGGGTTCGTGGCAATTGACCTGAATGACACTTACTTTAATGTCTCGATCCTCCCTCGACACCGGCTTTTACTATGGTTCACGTTCGAGGGGCGGGCATATCAGTACAGAGTCCTCCCTTTCGGTCTGTCCCTGTCCCCATGGGTCTTCAGGAAGATCCCCTTCGGGGAAAAAGGTGTGCGGGTACTGAAAAATCTCGAAGACTGGCACACTCGCTAGATCTGTTGTGTACGCAAAGGGACCTGGTGCTCCGGCACCTAGATTGATTGGGACTACAGGTCAACCAAGAAAGGAGCAAGCTCTCCCCGGTGCAAGAGCATCCTCTTTCTCGGCATGGAACTCAACTCTGTCACCATGTCGGCGCGACTGTCCGCAGTATGCGCCCAGTCGGTGTTGAACAGCCTGGAACACTTCAGGCAGCCAGCGGTACCCCTGAAACAGTTTCAGACGCTCCTGGGACACATGGTGTCCTCGGCGGGGGTAACACCCATCGGGTTGATTCACATAAGAATGCTCCAACACTGGCTACAGAGTGTAGGTCCGAGGAGAACTTAGCACACTGGAAGCAGGCGCATGGTGATGTCGCCCCTCTGCCGACGCACCCTAACCAACTGGTCTTCCATGACCCTTTTCCGGACTGAGGTCCCACTTGGGCAGGTCGAGGCACGTTGTGGTGACAACGGACGCCTCCCTGCAGGGGTGGGGGTGCTGTGTGCAACGGCCACGCAGTAGCGGGGGGCTGGACGGGCCCCCGCCTGCGTTGGCATATCAATTGCCTAGAGTTTTGGGCTGTGCTACTTGCACTAAGGAGGCTACGGCCTTTCATGCAGGACAAGCAAGTGCTGTCCGCAGCACTACAGCGTGGCGTACATCTCTCGTCAGGGTGGCTTACGCTCATGGTAGCTAACACAACTTGCCCGTCGTATGCCTGCAAAAGCACCTTCCCAACCTCTAGAAGGCTGGGTCAGATTGCTATCTACCTCTCTTCTTACCCTACCACATGGCTAAGAACAGGTATCCCATCCACCTCCCTTCTTACCCAAACCACTGGTTAAGAACAGGCATTCCATCCATCACTAAGCAAGCACCCCCTGGGGGTTGGCTGGGCAGAGCAGCCTTCCCCCTTAGGCCGGGAGAACATATGAACTATCACAGATAGCTCTAAACGGACCTAGTGCTCCTGGATGTCTGTAACACCCCCTCCGAGGGCTGTTCCGTCTGATGTATCCTCATGAGTTGGTTCCCACTCCTGGTAACCCATGACCTTCCCCAAGTGGACCTACACCTCAAGGTTAACTACTCAGTCCGCATGTTCAATGCAATCTCCCCCAAGGGCGAGACCATATCTATATCCACTATATTCCTCCCCCCGGGTAGGAAGTGGTCTTTGCAGCGCATCCCTAATTAAGGAAGTCGCGCTCACCCGGTGTAAACCAGATCCGGACGGCCTCTCGCCAGTAGAGAGCTAAGGCCTCCGTCCATGAAAAGTTACCGGTCAGGGCTGTACCCATCTTTCTCCAAGAAAGCACTGGGACCCCTGACCATCACACTGGAAGGTTACAGTCTCCCGAATGCCTCGTGTTGACACGCCCAGGCCTGCTACCATCGCTTTGCTAGAGATTGTGACACGATACAGCGTTGTGGCATTTTCCATAGGATCCCCATCTGTCGGTTACGTCTGTAACCTCAGTTCCCTGATGGAGGGAACGAGACGTTGTGTCCCTTATGCCACAACACGTATCGTCCTCTGCTGTAGTCGTGAGAGGCTCTCAGGCTCTTCAGAACAAAAGGTAAAATGAATGCTGCACGCCGTCTTCCTTTTATACAGGATATCCGGGGCTGAGACCGCCATGCAAATTTCATTTGGCAAATTTCATTGGCCTCTTCTATAGCAGTCAGAGTTGATAGGTTCTTAAGGGGCAAACCCCATCTGTCGGCTCAACAATGTCTCGTTCCCTCCATCAGGGAACTGAGGTTACAGACGTAACTAAGATGTTACATCCGTAACCAAGAGGTTCACTTTCTGTCGGTCTCTCGACGTTGTGTCGAACCCTTCAGATGGGGTTCCTATTGAAAAATGCCACAATGCTGTGACGTATCACAATCTCTAGTGAAGCGATGGTGACTGGGCTGGGCATGTCAGACGTGAGCGGTTTCGTGAAATTGTAATCTTCCAGTGGATAGGCAGGCAGAGGGTCCTGAGCTTTTAGAAAAGGTGGGAAGCCTCTACCTTCGGTCCTCACGGGCGTCGGCCTTCTTTTCTCTAACAGACAGTGCCACTGGGTAAGTGCACTCCTCAAATGGGGAACGCACTACATAGACCACTTCCTACCATCGGGAGACACCCGCATGGTCTCACTGTCAGGGGAAAGCTCATGGGAAAAATAAGCGGAATGAAGTAGTTAACCGTGATGTGGAGGTCCACCTAGGGAAGGACATGGGTTACCAAGGTGGGAACTAATCATGAGGATAAAACAGATGGAACTACCAGATGGCGGCCGAGTCGCGTCAGGAGGGCAGCCAAGTCGCGTCAGGGAGGCGAGCCAGTGGCTGAAGGATTTAACGCTCACAGTAATCCTCACATCACACTCGCTTCTCGCCATTGCGGACGGCAGGGCCATAGCCACTGCCGTCACGAAATGGGAAGCAGACGAGGTGGTGGCTGAGTCCCGTGGGAACACATCCGGCTGTGACGCAACGTCTGAATCGTGAACCCCCCGCAGCGCGGGCAGAAGTGATCCACAACGTCTGCCACAGCGTGCTGGAAACCAAAAACTTGAGGCAGCTATCGTGTCCGTCCCACCTCCTCGATGAGTGTATTGCACCCATGAGAACAGCAGGACATGCCACGCTGGAGAAATTTTCTCTTTTAGAGACAGTCCGCTGCATCACGTCGTGACAATCCAGCAGTAATTCGGCGTAGAGTTCAATTCTCATAGTCGATCATGTGTGAAAGCTCCAATGAACAAAAGGTAAATGAATGCACCAGCTGGCTCCCTTTTATACCACAAGGACAGAGGACCCAGGCGCAGACAGCGGATAAGGGGTTAACAATACTTTTAATTTACAATGAAAACAAATGAAAAAACACCCACGATGGGATGAAACCAAAAGAACATCAATGTGAGAACAGGAAGGGAACACATGAACATCGACTGAATACACTAGATCAGTGGTTCTCAATCCTGGTCCTCGGGCCCCCCTGCTCTGCATATTTTGTATGCTTCTTCTACCACTTCGGAAGTTTGTTCAATACGCCCACAAGAGCCCTGCGAAGTAAACATCACTAGATATTCTGCCATAATTCCAGTTCGAAATGGGCATAATGATTAAATAACCCTTCAATCTTCCTTAATAGGTTTTGTCTGTGAGAAGACGCTGCAGGCAGTAGTGTTGCGCAAATTTGTGTTCATAAGTTAAGGTCAGCCGATTTCCTGTGTGCAGGGATAGGGAGCAATGAACACAGTTCAGGGAACACGTCAATCGGAATGCGGTTCATTCATTGAGCTCTCTTCTAATGAGCTAGAGATTTAAATCAGGTGTGTTAAACAAGAGAGATACAAAAAACATGCAGGCGGGGTGGGGGGGGGGATGCGCGAGGACCAGGGTTGAGAACCGCTGCACTAGATAAACAGGACTAAATACAACAGTAGACATGACTACAACTAACTAAAGTAGACTAGACTAGATTAGACTAGAATAGAAGACATACGTGGCAAACACAAGACAAGGCGGGTGGAAAGAGTAACAGCACACAGCAAAATGATCCAGAACAAGACAGAAGACACAGGGGCATTAAATAATGTATAAAATCAAGAGGGAACAGCTGTGGGGTATGAAATAATTAACAATCAATAATGAGGAAACGAGAGGGCGGGAACAGAAACGAAACCGGAGAGAGTATGGAACACCAAAAGGGCCAAAATGCCTTACTCCACATGAAACAACTGGCTCTGTGATGATTCGGCCACTAGATCAAGAAAAGCAAGACAAGATGGGGCAGAACCATGACATCAAGTTTAAGTTTGAACAATTTACCTTTTTTGGAGGTGTATTCATTTACATATTCTATCTAAAGAAAAGCAGGCGGTAATAATGCTAAATATGCTATTTATTCACAAAAACAGTTACCAGTTTCTGAAAAAAATATAAACTTCTGAGAAAATAATTCTTGGTCTCAGAGTTAGTGACTTTGGTTTAAACTTTTTAATGTCCATGCAAAATAACGGCAGGATGCGTACTTCAAACTTCAAAGTCGAGAGCTCAACTTCAAAGTCTAGCCTTCTCCTGAGGAGCCAGATTTCACTTTATTTTTATTCTGTGGCAATTAAGTGTAGGCAATGCGCGGCTGGGTGATGAAGAAAGGAAACACAGATGCACACAGATATTTTTTTTATAGATTGCAATTATCAATGTAAATGAATACAACTAGGTATATTTAACTTAAACTCAAGACTTCGACTGGGGCACGACGGAGTACTGCTCCATAACAACCATTGGTCTGAAAATTCAATTTTGAAGCATTACATGGACCACTAACCAACACCTTGACATACATACATTTTATGAGCTGTCAAAGCAACGATAAATGGCCACCCTTAAACTGCCAACTAAACCTGAGGCAGAGTCAAATCATTACAAAACATACAAATGAGAGAGTAAGAATTCACACGAACCAGCCATCTCGTGAAACAGGCAGCCTACGAATTCCCATAAGATTCTGTAGATATATATTCATACTTATGAAAGATACCACATATTAAAATATGTTAGATTGAAATTTTAGATGGGTGACAAGAAAGAAGGGAAAAATTACTGTCTTTGAACACGACTCAATAGATTACATTTGGTGACAATGTCACAAAGTCCCTTAAGAATGTGTTGGTTGTTACCTGTTATCTGAAGGTTGACTTCATTTTTTCCACAGAGTCTCTTGTCAAGATGAGGTAGTATGTTCAACATTACAACACAGCTGTATGCTCCAGCATCTTCTTTCTGGACTTTTCTGAGAGTGAATGTTGTCATTGTCTCTGTTGGGTTTTGAGTATTCACTTGAATAATTCTTCCATTTTTTAAGAGAAAGGCCAAGATCATCTTCCTGGGCTGAATCATATTTGTAGGGTTTGATGTTGAACAGTTAAACTCGGCATTACTTCCCTCGGACACTTCAGACTTAAGCAGACGTATCTCAGCAGGAATCAAAGGGTTGATTTCTGGGTGAAGAAAAAAATGTGTCACATGTGATACAACTGTTTTACATTGGCTTCCTGTGGACTAAAGAATCGGTTGGTCTCTAAACAATTTAGCATCCTCGTACCTCTGTGACCTGTTGACAGATCACCATCTCTGTGACCAATCAAAGGCTTAAAAAATCAGACTGAAGGTGATAGATTATTACTAGAGTCGCTCTTTCATGAACATGTGTCTTTTTCTCTTTCTGACAAACAACATTGTTTGCCGGAGCGATAGTATATTAATGCAATATTTCTCGAGTAGGAGTGTATGTAGTGTTCTCATTGTAGTCCTATCTTCATTAAGCCAGAGGCACGAGGCAATCACAGTCATGCAGTTATAAGAACACTACATACACGACTACGAGAGAGATTTTGCGTTTATACATCAGTTCTACGGCACAAGTGTGTAGATAAACCATAAACAACGTCGGTATGTCATTAAACCCTCCGGTTTATAAAAAATGAGGAACAATTTCTTTCGCTACGAATCCAAACCCAGCTTAACAGTTAAACCTCCGCTACTAAGTCCAAACAATCACTTTTTATAAATTTGCGATGTGCTGAGAGAGACTTTTAAAAGACAACTTGCCGAGAATGTGTTAATCCCATTTCTATTATCTTGATCGAGATTGTCGTGTCCCGCGCTGTAATATTTTTAAACAATGTGTGCAGAGTGCTGTGAATAAATTGCTAGAGACACCGCCAACACTGACAATGTTTAGCCCTCTTTGGTACTCCCTGACCGAATACTCATTTTTGTTACCAGTTATCTGAAGGTTGACTTCGTTTTTTCCACAGAGTCTCTTGTCAAGATGAGGTAGTATGTTCAACATCACAACACAGCTGTATGCTCCAGCATCTTCTATCTGGACTTTTCTGAGAGTGAATGTTGTCATTGTCTCCGTTGTGTTTTGAGTATTCACTTGAATAATTCTTCCATTTTTTAAGAGAAAGGCCAAGATCATCTTCCTGGGCTGAATCATATTTGTAGGGTTTGATGTTGAACAGTTAAACTCGGCATTACTTCCCTCAGACACTTCAGACTTAAGCAGACGTATCTCAGCAGGAATTAAAGATTCTGGGTAAAGAAAACAATATTTTAAGTCAATAATTCAAAATAGACTAATAAGCTCATTGCAGTACCTCACATCTGAACTGTTGTATATTTCAGTAGTTTGCACTCTATCTGCCATTACCTATCTTCTTTTTATTAAATATCCCTGGTTGTAATAATTGTAATAGTTGTATTTGACATATATGTATAATCTGTATTTATCTGTATTTTTTAATTATATATTTTTAATCTTTGAAGTGTTATTTGTATATGCACCATGGGTCTGGGAGGAATGCAATTTTAATCCTCTAAATGTATGTAGTGTACATGTGGCAGAATTGACAAAAAAGCAGACTTTGACTTTCACTATTCAAAATATTTGCAATGAGAATCAAAACTATGGCATATTTATTTGACAGATTTAACAGTAGCACACACAGTATTATATTTTTGTGTCATAAATTACTTTGTACGACAACAAACTTCATATAGTATGTTTCCATCACATCTCACCTGTGACATTAATGAAGACGTTATTCGCACCATATCCCGTCACTTGAGTCGTTTTCAAATGCTCTTCTGAGAAAACACAACTGTAATTGCCTGAGTTATTCTTTTCTATATTGTTGATTCTAAAGGTGACGTCTCCTTGATTTGGTTGTTTTTTCATCTCTATAGCTTTACCATTGTGACACAGATATATAAAAAAACTCTTTGTATAGCCAAATGTGCTGCATGTAACCTGTATGCTGCCACCTTCTGCTACCTCTTTGTTTAAACTGTAAATCTTTGCACGTTGGATGTTTTGACCTGTCGAAAGAAAAAACATTCATTCAAAAGCAGCGGTTGACCTCCTTTACAGTTTGTAGAAAAACATAATTGTACAAATAGCACAATATTTGAATGTAGCATTTGAACATAGTTTACCTTGAGTCTGAAGGAGCAGCTTAACTAAGACAACTGAAAGTATTCATATATTCATCAGTATTAAACACCACACTTAACAAATCCATTACAAATTACTTATTTATGTTTATTGTAATGTAGTAGTTTCAGTAATACTTACATGTGAGGAGAAACAAGCCAGCCATGTTCTTTCTGAGGACGGTTTTGTTTCACTGTGACTTCACAAATTCAGTTTCTTAGGACCTGAAAACAGTTTGATGATAAAGAGGCAGTGCTCATATTCTGAAGTGAACTCTTTATAAGAGTGACATTAAGGAGGCGGGAACACACACCTCAGTCTATTGTAACAATTCACGTGAACTCACATCCGTGTGTTATTAAGCATTTACATTTATTTCCCTCTTGGGTTTTTTAATAATAATCTATTCTCACATCTTCATTCTTTTTTATTTTCATACTTTCTACAGCCATATTCCATGATAGCAGACAAACATCTGGCAGACATCTATTTGATCTCTGCATTTACATTTATGCATTTAGCAGACGCTTTAATCCAAAGTGATTTACAGGTTGTGTAAACAATGGAAGCAATTGGGTCAACATTAGGACAACAAAAAGCATACAGTTGTGTTCAAAATTATTCAACCCCACTGAAATTGATTGTTTCGTTGGTTTGACATTGATTATGATCATTCAGTCATCCTGCTTACAATTAAATCAAAGAGGCACGTGTAGGTCAGACAAATATAACATAACATTTATAATGAAATAACCACAAATGTCTTTTCTGAGCTCACATCATTATCAGTTTTATTCAACCCCCAAGTGACATTCAATCTTAGTACTTAGTACAACATCCTTTTACAGTTATAACAGCTTTTAAACGTGAAAGCATAGCTTGACACAAGTGTCTTGCAGCGATCTACGGGTATCTTCGCCCATTCATCATGGGCAAAAGCCTCCAGTTCAGTCACATTCTTAGGCTTGCACACTGCAACTGCTTTCTTTAAGTCCCACCAGAGGTTCTCAATCAGATTTAAGTCTGGTGACTGCGATGGCCACTTCAAAATGTTCCAGCCTTTAATCTGCAACCATGCTCTAGTGGACTTGGAGGTATGCTTGGGATCATTGTCCTGTTGAAAGGTCCAACGTCTTACAAGCCTCAGGTTTGTGACGGACTGCATCACATTGTCATCCAATATCTCCTGGTACTGAAGAGAATTCATGGTACCTTGCACACGCTGAAGCTTCCCAGTACCTGCAGAAGCAAAACAGCCCCAAAGCATGATTGACCCCCCGCCATGCTTCACAGTAGGCAAGGTGTTCTTTTCTTCATAGGCCTCCTCCAAACATAGCGTTGATCCATGGGCCCAAACAGTTCTAATTTTGTTTCATCAGTCCACAGAACACTATCCCAAAACTTCTGTGGTTTGTCCACATGACTTTTGGCATACTGCAGTCGACTCTTCTTATTCTTTGGGGACAGCAAGGGGGTGCGCCTGGGAGTTCTGGCATGGAGGCCTTCATTATGCAGGGTGCGCCGTATTGTCTGAGCAGAAACTTCAGTACCCACATCTGACAAATCTTTTCTCAGTTCCTCAGCAGTCACACGGGGACTTTTCTCCACTCTACGCTTCAGGTAGCGCACAGCAGTCGAAGTCAGCATCTTCTTTCTGCCACGACCAGGTAGCGTTTCAACAGTGCCCTTTGCCTTGAATTTGCGAATGATGCTTCCTATGGTGTCTCTTGGTATGTTTAACATCTTTGCAATTTTCTTATAGCCATTGCCCTTCCTGTGAAGAGTAATCACCTGTTCTCTTGTCTTCCTGGACCATTCTCTTGACCTCACCATGTTTGTAACCACACCAGTAAATGTCTAGAAGGAGCAGAGTATCACAATCATTTTAAAGCTGCCTAATTGGTGCTTATTAGGCTTTATTGCTGATCCCTGATATCCACAGGTGTTATCAATACCTCATTGAACCTCTGTTCTTCAGAGTGGTAGTCTTTAAGGGGTTGAATAATTATGTCAATGAAGAATTCACAAAAGAAACATTTACTACTGTATTACAAAACTAATTGATGTCATTTTAGTTCCATATGGTTTTTTAAGAAGTCCTTGTAGGATTTCATTCTGAATACAATTACAAATGTACACTAAATTCCCTAAAACCATTTACAGCATTGGGGGTTGAATGATTTCGTGCAATAAACAGTAAGTGCAATAAAAACATGTCTCATAAAGCCTACTACAGTGTACCGAGCCAAGTTTAGTTTATCTGAGTTTAAGTAAGCATGCAAATATAATACATAAGTATTATATATATATATATATATATATATATATATACAGTTGAAAGAAAAAGAATGTGAACCCTTTGGGCTTACTTGGATTTCTTCATAAATTGGTCATAAAATGTGTTCTGATCTTCATCTAAGTCACAACAATAGAGAAACACAGTCTGCTTAAACTAATACCGCACAAACATTAAACGTTTTCATGTTTTTATTGAACACAACATGTAAACATTCATAGTGCAGGGTGGAAAAAGTATGTGAAACCCTAGGCTAATGACTTCTCCAAGAGCTAGAAGCCAGGAGTCAGCCAACCTGGGGTCCAATCAATGTGATGAGATTGGATGTGTTGATTAAAGCTGGCCTGTCCAATAAAAAACACACACCAGTTTTGAGTTTGCTGTTCTGAAGAAGCGTTGTCTGATGTGAACCATGCCTCGCACAAAAGAGCTCTCAGAAGACCTACGATCAAGAATTGTTGACTTACATAAAGCTGGAAAGGGCTACAAAAGTATATCTAAAAGCCTTGATGTCCATGTGTCCACGGTAAGACAGATTGTCTACAAATGGAGAAAGTTCAGCACTGTTGCTACACTCCCTAGGCGTGGTCGTCCTGTAAAGATGACTGCAAGAGCACAGCGCAGAATGCTCAATGAGGTGAAGAAGAATCCTAGAGTGTCAGCTAAACACTTACAGAAATCTCTGGCACATGCTAACATTTTTGTTGACAAATCTACAATAAGGAAAACATTAAACAAGAATGGACTTCATGGGAGGACACCACTGATAGATCCAACTATGAGATATGGCTTGTAGATCTTATAGATCTAAACTTTGAGTCCAGTTTCACTAGATCTCTCTCCGTCAGGAACAAATTACACCTGGAGATATCAACTCCGTTGTGAGTCAATTCTTTAACCCAAACAACAGGGAGATATAGAGCTGAAGGGAAGAACAGCAGGCAGGAGACGATGTTAGTGATGTTAGTAAGTGATGTTAAATAGACAGACAAATGATTTATTGAATAATCTCAGTTGTGTGTTGATGCTCAGTCAAGCTCTGCCAAACTTCGTCTGACTAGAAACAGATTCAATATGTGTTTTTAACATTCAAGATTACAGTATCAAAACATTGTCTCATGACATTATTATGAACCTTGAGATGGAGACCAACGGATACTCATATCAGCATAAGACACAGTACAACTCCCAATGAGGTTAAACAACAGGAAAGTAAGGAACAAATAATATGAATAGAAGTGAATAATAAAATGAATGAATGAATACATATGATGAATATTGTAATGAATGATAAATGAAATAGAATAATAAAATGAAATAAACAAGAAACAATGTATGTTTCTATCCAGATCTATCATTCCCCCCTCTTAATCATATATGAAATAATTAGATTATGTATGATTATAAATCTTAATGATTAAAAGCAAGCAACCTCTCATAATCATGACAACAACAAAAACAAAAAGTTTGGATGATCAGGCCATACTTTTCCCTTCTCCATGCCCTTTAAATGGACAGGTCATTTTCTCTTCCATACCGCGTACTAGCATGATAAAAGGGGGTGTGACTAGTCTCAATGTGCTGTCGTCTGACCAGGATTGTACTTTTGATAAAACAAATAAACAACTTCAAAGTAATGTACAAGAGCAAGATGATTAACACCCCTGACACTACAATTGTTACAAATGCTTTCAAGTGATTCCAGATTGGTCCTAATATTGATCCGAACCATATGTCCCACTCACATGAGAATATACCATGATCTTTGTTGATTTTAGCAACCTGTTCATGTAGAACTTGTGCTAGATTGTGGACTACTTCCTCAGAATTGTCTGGAATGTAAGAACAACACTCAGTACCAATTATTTTACAGGTTCCTCCCTGAGAGGCTAATATTATATCTAAAGCCATTCGATTTTGTAGAACAACTTTTCTCATTGCATACATTTCAACAGAGATGTTGGTGATAGACTGAAGAGTACTGTTTGCTGTTTTCTCAAAAGCTTCCTGTAATGCCTGTACTTCAGTTTGTAGATCAGTCACTCCGAGGAATGGTACAAATCGCCCTAACCACTTTTCAACCTTGGAAAGGGAACGCCTAGTAAGTGTCAGGATTAAATGATGTCTAACATAATCTTCTGACACTACTCGAACTGCTGGTAAAACATAAGCCAAATAACACCTTCCTCTCCATCCCTTAGGAAGGAACGGATAGGCTTTGTTACCACAAACAATGTGTGTGCCATTAGGAGCAATGAGTGCTGAATTTTTGAGAAATGTCATATTACATTTAGACGCCTGAAATGTCAGGTTTGGGTCAGACTGACTTCCTGCATTCCTTTCAAAACACCAGAAGGGAATGCCCTCAGATTTTACATTGAGTGCGAATTGGCTATTGGAGCCAGTATTATCATATTTAGGCAAATGCCAAGAGTTGTAATGTGGATAAGAACAACCTCTGTAGTAGCACATAGTGCTTATAACCTCTAGGTGAGTATTCCAAGGAAAATCGACCATCCTAAAGAAACATCTGTGAGAATTTGATGTTGTTAATGGTCTAACAACTGTGCATTTAGCACCAGCTTTACCTTGTGATTTAGAACAATTAGAATTTCCAAAAACTATAGTATAAGTGTACCCATTGAGGCCCCCCTGTAGTGGCTGTATTTCTACTTCTTCCAAATATAACACTTTTGGCCATGTATTCTTAACATCATCTTGATGTTTCAAAATTAAATAATCATACATTTGCAACAAATGAGCCGATAAAGTTTTTGATTTGTCAGAGGTTTTCGGGACTCCAATTGGAGCACAACACTTGGATTTAGGAATAGTTGTTTTTTGTACTTAATTAGCCAAAATCTCACCTATTTCGCCCATGTCATCTTGTTTAGCAATAGAGATCAGATCAGGTAATAGTAATGGATATGCTTGCAATTACCATGCAGTAGCAGCTTGTGGAAAATATTGACATACCCAGCATTCAGATGCATTTATAGTTCTGGCATAGACGTTAGCCAAAGTCATTGCTAAATTGACATCATTCTGAACTTCTAGCTCTGGATAATAGAAAGAATATGGACTAATGCTTGGTAGGAGACCTAACACAAAGAACAAAATCCCTGCCATTTTAATTTGGTTCATATCCTTCAGTGTAATAATTAAAAATCATCCATTGACCTGGCTTTGATCTAGATTCTGCTTTAAAATGTGTATGACAGTTATGTGGTTTAAATGTCAAAATCCCTGTATGTAGATTAATCGAAGGCCAAAACAAGTATTGAGTGTACACAGTTAAAGTCCAACTTGGTCTTATTTCAGGATGTTGTACCCATTGGTCCTCTTGAGTTGAAGTAAAACCTACAGTCAATATAGCATTGTCATGTGACAGCAATCTCAGAGTGTCTAGCGGTGGTCTGTGTAGTTCAAATTGCCTTTGTTCTTGAAATGCAGACACATAACCAGAATTCACCAACTCTTGATAACGTGGTCTCTCTGCGTACTGATCTCGAGGTTGAAAATAGAGTGACGCCCCTCTTATCCGGTCTGCAGGTGGTTGGCGCCACAGAGTGTCCTCTGTATGATAAGGCCTGAATCTCTCTGCAAACTGCTTGAAGGCTGCTGACATCAATCTGTAAAGACAAAAAGGAGAGAGAAAGGAGACAGAGGAGTTCCACATTCAAGGAAACAAATGATGTCATCAAACGGTGTCAAACGGTGTTAAACGCCTTTTTGGCGACGTAGGATGGCGGCGCGTGAACATCGCGAGGCTCAGCGTCTCTCCAGTTTTAGCAATTATATAGTGTTTTTCTTGCTCATCTCGGGCCTGTTCGTTCAGAACAGTTGTGCATTCACATCGTACACCCGGCATGAGCTTTTGGATATCAGTTTGCGCATTCCCGGAAGTTATATCAGCAACATTCAACTCGTTCCTGAGATCGCTAAAACACCCGACGCTACTCACCCCACACGGCCGGGCGGAAGTGCTCGCCGGCGGCGTCGAGATTGTAAACAAAGGCGGGGAAAACGCGGAGGGCTAAGAGCTAGGCTAAAGCTAACACCCCACCGGCTCTCTTTACCCAGCATTTTCCTTGCTAATGTACGATCATTAGTGAACAAAATGGATGAGATTCGACTTCGCATCATCAACAATAAAAGACTTTTGAACTGCAATGTCATAATCTTCACGGAAACATGGCTACACAGCGGCATACCGGAGAACGCTATTGAGTTAGCGGGCTACAACACACATCGGGCGAATAGAATGGCAGAGGAATCCGGTAAGACAAGAGGAGGTGGATTGTGCATTTATGTCAATAAAGCTTGGTGCACGAACTCTGTTATGGTCGGGAGACACTGCTCGGCTAACCTTGAGTTTCTCATGGTTAAATGTAGACCGTTTTATCTGCCACGGGAATTCACTTCCACCATTATAACGGCAGCTTATATTCCACCGGATGCTGATGCCAAGCTTGCTATGAAAGAACTTCATGCAGCCATCAGTAAACAACAGACTGCTCACCCGGAGGCTGCATTTATTGTTGCGGGAGATTTTAATCACTCTAACTTAAAGACAGTGCTCCCTAAATTTCACCAGCATGTTTCCTGCCACACAAGAGGAAACAAAACTTTGGATCATGTCTATACAAACATGGCTGAAGCTTACACCGCGACCCCCCTCCCCCACCTTGGTCAATCTGATCACCTTTCTTTGTTGCTCACCCCCAAGTATTCACCTCTCATTAATCGTGTGAAGCCATCAGTGAAGACCATCAAGGTGTGGCCTGCGGGGGCAGACTTCACACTCCAGGAAAGGTTTCTACACACAGACTGGAGTATGTTTGCTTCTCAGGCCACCAGTGGCTCTCACACGGACATAGACACCTACACCTCCTCTGTATTGGACTACATCAATACCACCATTGATAGTGTCACAGATCAAAAGCAGATCACCATATACCCGAATCAGAAGCCATGGATGAACAAGGAAGTGCGCCTCCTGTTGAAAGCACGCAACACCGCCTTCAGATCAGGTGATGCACAGGCCTACAGTACTTCCAGGGCAAATCTGAAGAGGGGCATCAAAAAGGCCAAGCACTGCTACAAGTTGAAGTTAGAGGAGCATTTTACCAATTCTGACCCTCGACGCATGTGGCAGGGCATCCAGGCCATTAGTGACTACAAACCCAACCACTCCATCCCCATAGCCACAGATGCTGCCTTTCTGAACGAGCTTAATGACTTTTATGCACGCTTTGAGAGAGACAATAATGAACCCGCCACCAGGCTCACACCTTCTACTGACCACCCAATCTTCACACTAAACTCCACAGATGTTTATACTGCACTAAGCCGGATAAACGCACGCAAGGCTGCTGGTCCTGATGGCATCCCTGGTCGCGTACTCAGGGCATGTGCGGAGCAGCTCGCTGGGGTCTTCACGGATATCTTCAACCTATCCCTCGCCCAAGCAGTGGTTCGAGCATGTTTCAAATCCACCTCCATTGTGCCCATTCCAAAACATTCCAGCCCGACGTGCCTGAATGACTACCGCCCTGTAGCACTCACACCCATTGTTATGAAGTGCTTTGAGCGGCTGGTCCTGTCACAACTAAAAGACACTTTACCATCCACACTGGACCCATACCAATTTGCCTACCGTAGCAACAGGAGCACAGATGATGCGGTGTCCATGGCGCTGCACTCCGTGCTCACACATCTGGATAATAAGGACACTTATGCACGCATGCTGTTTGTAGACTTCAGCTCTGCATTCAATACCGTCATCCCTTCCAAGCTAATCATCAAACTTGGAAACCTAGGCATTAACAATTCAACCTGCAACTGGATTATGGACTTCCTGACGAACAGGCCTCAGCTTGTTAGGTTAGGCCACATCTGCTCCACCACCATCACCCTCAACACTGGTGTACCACAGGGCTGCGTACTGAGCCCCTTTCTCTACTCCCTTTTCACACTCGATTGCAGACCTGTGAATGGATCTAACTCCTTCATCAAGTTCGCAGACGATAGAACAGTGATTGGTCTCATCAGCAACAACGATGAGACTGCTTACAGGGAGGAAGTACGGCACCTGGCCACATGGTGCTCTAACAACAACCTGCTCCTTAACACCTCCAAGACAAAGGAGATCATAGTGGACTTCAGGAAGGCGAAAGGAGGCACACACGACCCCATCCACATTAACGGGATGGCTGTTGAACGTGTTTCCAGTTTTAAGTTCCTGGGGGCCCATATTTCGGAGGACCTGTCCTGGACCACCAACACGTCATGCCTGGTCAAGAAGGCTCACCAGCGTCTCTTCTTTCTGAGGACACTGAAGAAGAACCAACTGTCTTCAACTATCCTGGTGAACTTCTATTGCTGCACGATAGAGAGCATCCTGACCAACTGTGTCACAGTCTGGTACGGGAACTGTTCTGTTGCTGAGCGCAAGGCACTGCAGCGGGTGGTGAAAACAGCCCAGCGCATCACAGGGACTACACTCCCTTCCATTGAGGACATCCAAAAGAAACGCTGTCTGCGTCGAGCTCGCAGCATTCTCAAGGACTCCTCTCACCCCGCTCATAGACTGTTTACTCTCCTGCCTTCCGGCAGGCGCTTCAGGTGCCTCCGGACAAGAACCAGCAGACTAGGAAACAGCTTTTTTCCCAGAGCTGTTTCATTATTGAACTCTGCTCCCCGCTGATTCCACTACCCCTCATAACTTTAACTTTAATGCTGCTATTACATTGTTTACATTGCACTACAGGGCTGCCATTCATGACTGAACTGTACACACCAGTACTTCATGTATCGGCTCTATCGGACTGTTTACACACACATGGCATCATTTGCACTCTATACTGCTCACTTGCACACCAGGAATATTACACTGAATGCTCATTTGCACTAATGGACTACTCTCATAACTAGATTACCTCATCTAGTGCACTGTAACTTTCATAACTGCATTACCTCATCTACTGCACTGTAACTTTCATAACTGCATTACCTCATCTACTGCACTGTAACTTCAATAACTGCACCAACTTCTCTACTGCACTGTAACTATATTAACTGCATTAACTCATCTACTTCACTGTAACTCATCTATTGCATAACTGCATCTATTGCATAACTAACTGCATCTACTCATCTATTGCACTATAACTTCAACAACTGCATTAACTCATCTACTGCACTGTGACCTTAATAACCGCATTAACGCATCTACTGCACTGTAACTTCAATAACTGCATTAACTCATCTACTGCACTGTAACCTCAATGACTGCACTAACTCATCTACTGCACTGTAACCTCAATAACTGCACTAACTCATCTACTGCACTGTAAATGTATAACTGCATCTACTCATGTATCGCACTATAACTTCAATAACTCATGTACTGCACTTTACCTTTAATATCCGCATCAACTCATCTACTGCACTGTAACTTTAATAGCTAATGTCTTTAACTAATGCACACTCAAGTCACTTGCACTATTGTATAGTCTATATTGTTATCTGTTCATAACCACCTGTACATTAATGTTCACAGTATATAGCCTTTCTGTCTATATTGTTCATAGTACATACCGACTGTCACATTTTCATAGTACATGGCCATTGTATAGTATTTTCCTAATATTGTATTCTGTATTATTCACACTGTATATCCTGCACTTGCTAATTGCACTTCTGGTTAGACCTAAACTACATTTTGTTACACTGTACTTGTATATGTGTAATGACAATAAAGTTGAATCTAATCTAATCTAATCTAAAGTGTTGACCTTATTTTAACTATTTTGACTCCCTTGCAAAAATCAAGCAGAGACCAAGCGACTAAGCTGTAGTTTGGTGTAAGCTAATAACCCATCACCCTCCCCCTATGTTCATCATGAGGGTGGCCCCCAAGTCAATAAAAGACAAGGTTCTTCTCACGACTCCATTCTACAGTGATTCGCCAGCCTCATTTCGATTTTTGGGAGTATGAGCTAAAGCTAATTTACAGTGACTAATGTGTGTCCATTTAGTCTTGCCTAATAATTTCACTGCAGAAGATGTAACCAGTATGACTACAAAAGGACCATCCCATCTTGGTTCTAAGCCTGAATGTTGCAGCTTCTTGACATAGACCATTTGCCCTGGCACAACACTATGCCCCCCCTCTTGGGGCATTTTCCAAGCTTCCTGAACCTGTTTTGGAGCCTTTTGTATAGCCCCTGTCAAAGTCATGCAGTACATTAAAAGTGAATCCGACATCAAATGCACATCAGCCTCAGCAAGATCTGGAGTTCCTGGTAACGACATTGGTCGCCCTGTGATAACCTCAAAAGGACTCAGCCCAGTCTCTTTGTTAGCTGATGAACGGATACTGCACAGAACTAACGGAAGAGCATCTACCCATGTCAGCCCTGTTGTTCCATATTTTGCCAGTCGTGTTTTAAGAGTCCGATTAACTCTTTCAATCATACCTGATGATTGTTGGTGCCCTGGACAATGAAAGTGCCATTGCATTCCCAGAAGTCTTCAAACTTCTTGACACACCTGGCCAGTGAACGTTGTGCCACAATCAGAATCAATACTGGTCGGAATTCCCCATCTGGGAATCACATCTCGAACCAAGACTTTAGCAGTAAAAGCAGCAGTGCCTTTCTTAGTGGGGAAAGCTTCCACCCATCTAGAAAACTTATCGACTATCACCAAGACATCCTGATAACCCTTACATTTAGGAAGAGTGATAAAATCGCATTGCAATTCACGAAACGGCCCAGAGGGTGCAGGTGTTCGATTTGAAACTGATGGAATCGGGGGTGCCGAATTGTTATTTTGACATGTCATGCATCCTTTAGCTACAGCTTCTGCATGTTTCCTGAATCCCCTTGTCCACCATACTGTGTTAAAGCGTGAACACATTTGAGAAACCCCTATGTGTCCTACACTGTGTATCTGTGTGGCCAGATAAGGAAGGAAGGCTTTTGTAGCTACAGTTCTGTTTTGACATCTCCAAATGTTGTCATCTGACAATTTACAACCATTTTCCATCCACTCCCATTTTTCTTCTCGGGAGCACTGATTTTGCATCTCCGCTATGTCTTTGAGTTGTGAGTTATGTTCAATGACCTGCAGTTGACATGCTTGAGCAGTAGGAATGTCTGCCGTTCTTGCGGCGGCAACCTTGGCTGCCTGGTCAGCAAGAGAATTTCCCTTTGTTTCAACCGAATCGCTCTTCGTATGAGCTTTCACCTTCAATACCGCAACCTTTAAAAAGATTCTCCACCACTCCACCATTCTTTATTGGCGTACCTGCAGAGGTGAGGAAACCTCTTTGCTGCCGACCTGCTCTGAAATCATGAACCACACCAAAAATGTAGCGAGCATCACAGTAAATATTTACTGTTTTGTCAGTTGCCAATTCACATACTTTTGTAAGGCCAATCAATTCAGCTTGCTGAGCTGAGGTTCCTGGTGACAGGGCCCCAGAAGCCAAAATTTCTGAATCAGTGGTAACTGCCCAACCTGCCTTCCGTTCCCCATTGTCCACAAAAGATGACCCATCAGTGTACAAAATCAGATCAGGATTTTGAATTGGTACATAGTCTAAGTGTTCATCTACGCTTAAATTTTGTACAATCTCTGCACAGTCATGACCGTCTGAAGTTGCTTCAGACGGTGAAAGCAATGTGGCTGGGTTTGAAGGTGTAGCTTTTTCAATAACAATGTTCGGTAGCTCTAGTGCTGTGGACCATTTGATCCATCTTGGAAGTGTCACATGTGCAGCTCTGCCTAGAGACAACAAAGCATCTACAGAATGTGGACAACGAATGGTTAATATTTGATCAAGCACTACAGGAGTCACACAATACAAAGCAAGATAAACTGCTTGAACTGCTCGCAAGCAAGGCCCCCACCCCAGTGCTACTGTGTCAAGTTGCTGAGAATAATACCCCATAGGTTTATTCTGATCTCCCCATTCCTGAGTTAACACGGAGGTCATGTAACCTTTTTGTTCATGAACATGGAATGTGAATCATTTCCTGTGATCTGGTATTCCCAAAGCTGGAGCTACACACAAAGTCTGTTTCAAATTCTCAAAACATAAGTGAGTATCAGGATGCCAGTCAACTAAGTCCTGTGCTCTGGGATTCCCTTTCAACAAATTGTTTAAAGGTTGTGTTTTCTCTGCATAGTTTTCAATCCAACTACGATTGTAGTTACAGAGACCCAGGAAAGATCTTAACTCTCTGATTGTTGTGGGAACAGGATGTCTTTTAACAGCCTCGCAGCGGCTTGTTGTTATTTTCCTCTCACCCTGAGACAAACTCTGCCCTAGATAGATTACCTCACTCTGACATAGCTGAGCCTTTTTCAGATTCGCTCTGTGACCTTTGCTGTGCAGAAAATCAAGCAGTCGCCTGACATCTCTCTCTTGTTCAGCTTCATTCTCTGAACAGACCAGCACATCATCAATGAACTGGATAACAACTGATGTTGACTCAAATTCTTTCAAGTGTCTATGTAGAGCCTGATGGTAAATAGTCGGGGCCTATGGAGGCCTTGAGGAAGACGAATAAACGTGAATTGCTGACCCTGAACTGTGAAAGCAAACCATGATTGCACATCTTTAGCAAGTGGCACTGACCAAAATCCATTAGCCATATCAATCACTGAAAACCATTTGAGTTCTGGTTTAATCAAACTGAATATAGTGGTTGGGTCAGCTACGAGAGGAGTGATCTTATCAATGTACTGATTTGCTACCCTGTAGTCAATTGTGAGTCTCCATGAACCATCAGGTTTCTTTACAGGCCACACAGGACCGTTGCTTGGGCTGTTGATCTTAACAATAATGCCTTTCTCCTTAAGTTGTTCAATCACTGGCATAATGCCCTTCATGGCAGCAGGGTTGAGGGGATACTGCTTAGTGCAAGGGGGCGCTGTCCCTGTAAATGTGACAGTTTCCATAACAAGTAACCCACAATCTGTTTTATTATCTGTCCAAATCGCATGGGATCGTAAATCAGCTTTGACCAATGTTCTCAAGCTCCAGGTTACGTTGCCCTCCTTGAATTCAAAGTTTGAATTTAGAGTTATCAACACATCCAACCCCAATAATGGTTGAGTGACTTCACCCACCCAAACTGCAGCATTGATTTCTTTGGCCCCAAACAAAAACGTTATCGGCTGTGTTTTTGTTAAAAATGTTCCCTTCCCTGTTGCACCTGTTACATGAATGGTTTCTGTTGTCATCAAAACATTTGAAAGATAACCTGATGGAATCACAGTTAACTCTGCACCAGTATCAATTAGGAAATCTACGTCTGTTTGTGTGTTAAGAATGTGGGCCCTCACATATAAGCCATCTGACTTATGCATAACCACTGCCTCCAAGGCCCTGAGACAGTGGTGACCTAGTTTCCCCGTACCTCTGCAGCTGGCTGTTGGACAGCACCCAACAGCCTTTGTTGTGTCTCACTGGAAAGCTGAGCAAACTGATAAACTGGATCTAAGACTGCTCGAGCTACATCACTTGCAGTTTTCATCAAATCATCAACAGTGAAATTAGTGTCTGTGGGAGTACCTAAACCCTCTTTCCTGTTACAAACACCTTTTCTTATTTCAGGTAGTAACCAAGCCAAACTGATAAGAAAGGTCCTCCCTTTCCTGGGATCTTAATAAAGCTCACAGGGTCGCCCTTTTGATCTAGCCCTGAAAACATTGAAGATGTCTCACACATCCGTTCAGTGTAATCCTCAACATTCTCATTAGCTTTTTGTTTGCATCTGCTAATCTCATTCCAGTCGACCTTTTGCTGTTGTGCTTTTCTGCACCACATCTTAAGCCTTTTCCATCCTTCTATCTCTGATCTAGGGTCTGCCATGCTCTCATCATATAAAACATCACCAAGAGCTTCCTTCAAATTCCTTCTGTCTGCGGCTGACAGATTCACTGAGACTATGGTGAACCCATCTCTTACTGACAGAGAAAACACCTCTTTAAGAGCTTCCAGTCGAGCGAATGCTGCCCTCGGATCTTTTCTCACATCCCCAACCTCTTTTGACCATCGTTTCCATCTTTTGTTTTCTGAATATAAACTTCAGTTTTCTTTTGGCCTTTTTTAACATCAACCCTCAAGGGTCTGAGTCTTGCCTTTGCTCCCTGAAATTAATCTGAATCAGTCTCTGTGTCATAATCAGTATCACAGGATTCAAGGATTTTCCGTTCTCTTACAGAAGGAGGTTTTTCCTTTTAACCTGCCTTGAATCTCTTTTCCTCATTCTCTCAATTTTTTTCCATACTGTCCTAATGTCATTAGGCTCCCAAATGCCACCTTTCTGAGCTTTGATCTTAAATTTTTCAACTATTTCTGCCTCAGTTTGTTTAGTGTCAAAACATTCAGATAATTTATCTGACAATTCCCCTGCTATTTCGTGTAGTCTAATCTCTACATTACCCTTAGTTCCAGACATCTTTTCGTCTATAGTTTTGTTTCCTGACATTGCCATACCCATAATGAACAATTAGAATCAATCCCCTAACAAACACAGGGCCCTATTTTAACGATCTGAAACGCAAGTGTCAAAGCGCGAAGCGCAAGTCACTTTGTGGGCGGGTCTCGGCGCTGTTGCTATTTTCCCGGCGGGATAAATGGCTCTTGCGCCCGGCACAAATCTAAAATGGGTTGGTCTGAAGTAGCTTCATTATTCATAGGTGTGGTTTGGGCGTAACGTGAAATAAACCAATCAGAGCGTCATCCAACATTCCCTTTAAAAGCAGGTGCGCAAGTTCCATTATGGATTGCTATTATGGCGTATTATGCTATTATGGCGTATTTACCAGGCGCACGCTCAACTTAACTGGTAAGTTGAAGACTAAGGTTTTTAATGTACTTACATTATGGTAAAGGTGATTTCACAGTCTTTTTTTTCCAGTCTTTCAGTTTTTTCAGTTTTTCAGTCGATTTTTTTTCCTGGTTCTTGACGGACAAAACAATTTGTCAGATGTCCTTATATACTTATATGTCTTCCCACTATTGGGCAAACAGGTCTGATCCTTAATTACTACAATTTGCCACAATGATTTCCGTCATCTCATGTGTTAATATTTTTTTAGTGTAACAATTTATGATTTGCAAAAATAACTGTTGCATCTGTGTAGATTACATCAGCAAAGTGTATGCGCGTTGTGCACGCTATACATTATGGTCAAGCATGCGCCCTTAAAATAGCATAATGAACAACGCGCAACGCGCCACTGACTTTAGACTAGGTTTTTTCTGGTCAGTGGCGCAATTGTTTAATGGAACAGCAAAATAGCACCAGGGATTGTTTGCGCCGGAACACGCCTCCTTTTTTGCGCTGAACCGCCCAGGGAGCGCAAGTTCATTCACTAGTTTAGCGACGTGCTTCTGTTGAGGGAAAAGCGCGCTTTGCGCGGGTGCAAAATAGGAATGACACATGCGTCGGTGTACAAAGTCAATTGCGCTGGGTGCAAGATAGGGCCCACAGTGTTAAACCACGGTGCCGATTTACTTTTGATTCTTTAGATTCTTTAGATGGAGATGACAAACAACCAACTCACGCTGCTGTAGGCGCGCCCCAGTTGCAGCAGCACGATGAGGAGAAGACCTGCAGGGTTTCCCTTCGTATCTCTCGTCCGTCACAAGTCCGGTTGGTCAGCTGTCATTCCATCCTGCCGACAACGCCATATGATAGATCCAACTATGAGATATGGCTTGTGGATCTTATAGATCTAAACTTTGAGTCCAGTTTCACTAGATCTCTCTCCGTCAGGAACAAATTAATCCTGGAGATATCAACTCCGTTGTGAGTCAATCCTTTAACCCAACCACCAGGGAGATATAGAGCTGAAGGGAAGAACAGCAGGCAGGAGACGAAGTGATGTTAAATAGAGAGACAAATGATTTATTGAATAATCTCAGTTGTGTGTTGATGCTCAGTCAAGCTCTGCCAAACTTCGTCTGACTAGAAACAGATTCAATATGTGTTTTTAACATTCAAGATTACAGTATCAAAACATTGTCTCATGACATTATTATGGACCTTGAGATGGAGACCAACTGATACTCATATCAGCATAAGACACAATACAACTCCCAATGAGGTTAAACAACAGGAAAGTAAGGAACAAATAATATGAATAGAAGTGAATAATAAAATAAATGAATGAATACATATGATGAGTATTGTAATAAATGGGATAAATGAAATAGAATAATAAAATGAAATAAACAAGAAACAATGTTTGTTTCTATCCAGATCTATCACCACGGAGGAAGCCACTGCTGTCAAAAAAAAACATTGCAGCACGTTTGAAGTTTGCAAAAGAGCACCTGGATGTTCAAAAGCACTACTGGCAAAACATTCTGTGGACAGATGAAACCAAAATTGAGTTGTTTGGAAAGAACAAAGAAACGCTATGTGTGGAGAACAAAAGGCACAGCACACCAACATCAAAACCTCATCCCAACTGTGAAATATGGTGGAGGGGGCATCATGGTTTGGGGCTGCTTTGCTGCCTCAGGCCCTGGACGGATTACTGTCATCGATGGAAAAATGAATTCCAAAGTTTATCAAGACATTTTGCAGGAAAACTTAAGACCATCTGTCCCCCAACTGAAGCTTAACAGAGGATGGACAATGCAACAGGACAACGACCCAAAGCATAGAAGTAAATCAACAACAGAATGGCTTCAACAGAAGAAAATACGCCTTCTGGAGTGGCCCAGTCAGAGTCCTGACCTCAACCCGATTGAGATGCTCTGGCATGACCTTAAGAGAGCGATTCACACCAGACATCCCAAGAATATTGCTGAACTGAAACACTTTTGTAAAGAGGAATGGTCCAAAATTTCTCCTGACCGTTGTGCAGGTCTGATCTGCAACTATAGGAAACGTTTGGTTGAAGTTATTGCTGCCAAAGGAGGGTGAACCAGTTATTAAACCCAAAGGTTCACATACTTTTTCCACCCTGCACTATGAATGTTTACATGTTGTGTTCAATAAAAACATATAATGTTTGTGCGGTATTAGTTTAAGCAGACTGTGTTTCTCTATTGTTGTGTCTTAGATGAAGATCAGAACACATTTTATGACCAAATTTATGAAGAAATCCAAGTATGCCCAAAGGGTTCACATACTTTTTCTTTCAACTGTATATATATAAAGAGAGAGAGAGAGTAGAAAATATATAGAAATCAAAAATGATCGGTCAGGTGCCAACGGAAGAGATGTGTTTTCAGAAAATTCTTAAAGATGGACACAGAATCTGCTGAACTTGTAACAGCAGGCAGATCATTCCACAAATGTGAAACAGATCCAGAGAGGGTTCGTGAGAGAGATTTTTTACCTTTTTGGGATGGCACCACAAGACGTTGTACGTTTGCAGAGCTTAATTTACATCTACAAGACATAGTTGCTCATCTGCAATACATCTCTGAGACGTCTGCTGTCAGAGGTCATATAGACCTCTCGAAGATGTCTGTAAGATTTGAAGGATTTAGAATGGATGTAAAACTGCTCTTTCTAAGATGTTTTTACGCAGCAGATGTTTTCCAGATCTCCAGATCTTCAGCAGACGTCTTACAGATGTACTTTGTTTTTCTTTAAAGATTAGTGTTTTAGTTCTTGCTGGCTTAATTTATGCTTTAATATGGTTGTTACTGTTTGTTATCTGTTGAGTTTAGAATTCTTTTAGTGAATGATGGTTAACATAGTTGAGATTTGTGTGTTCAATGTTGAGCTTTAAGTGCATGACACAACTGTTTATGAACACTCAACACAAACTGTTTAAAGAGTTATTTGAACAAAGTTTGGGTCTGTTTAAGGCAGAAAACATTTACAATTGTTGTTAAAAGACCAATACATTAGTTTATTTCTATATTTAACACTTCTTAAAGAGTACTTGTTTATATTTCATTTAACCAATTTAACATGTTTCATCATATAACAAGCTCTCCTTAGCGATCAGCCACACCCCCTCCAGCAACTCCACCTCACAGAATCATCCGTTCACTCTCACTGGACTATTGACATTCACAAAGTCCAATTCCCATCATCCCTTGCACTCATCATGATTACACCCGCACCTGATTCACATTACATGAACACTATACGTCAGGGCTATTCAAATCTTACCCTGGAGGGCCGGAGCACTGCAGAGTTTTGCTCCAGCCCTGATCAAACACACCTGAGCAAGCTAATCAAGCTGTTCAGTATCGCTAGAAAATCACAGGTGTGCAAGTTTGATCAGGGTTGGATCTAAACTCTGCAGTGCTCCGGCCCTCCAGGGTAAGATTTGAATAGCCCTGCTATACGTGTTGTTATTTCTGCTACTGTCTAGTTCCGTCCCTCCTGTGTTTCCAAGTTCTCCTTGTTTCATGTTGTTTACCATTTGGATTATACCATTTTGTGGATACCTTTTTGTGCCTGTTACCCCTTTTTGGATTTACTCTTTGGATTTTTGGATTATATACCCTTTGCACCGTCTCATGTGGTGGCATCGTTCTTCCCCTATGTGTCGTGTCACAGAAGATCTGACCTACTAACCATGACCACTCCATCATCCTCCATGGCACCTGCACGCACCCCGGACCCAGTCACCGAATTCATCCAACTACTATGGAATCAATTACAGTCCTCTCCTCCTGGTGCAGTATCCAGTTACATGGCTACACCATCACGATACTCAGGGGCTGCAGAGGAATGAAGTGGGTTTGTATTAAAATGACAACTCTTCTTTGAGATGGAACTGCAACTATTCCCCAAGGAAAAGGCTAGGATAGCCTATGTGGTCTCTCTACTCTCTGGTAAGGAACTCAGTTGGGCAAAGAATGTCTGGGAAGCTGCTGGTCCTTTTAGGACATTTCGACGCAGTGTTTGGCAATCGAGTAATCTTCTCTCTGTGCAGGATCAGTCAATTCAATTAAACCAAGGAAAATCGTCTGTAGCAGAGTATGCCATCTAATTCAGAACCCTGGCTGCTGATTCCAGCTGGAACGAAACCAGTTTGATCACCGTCTTCCGACAGGGACTGGAACCCACCGTGCGTACCAATTTAGCCATTCATGAAGACTCCATCGGATTAGAGAATCTGATTCGGTATACGGTCCATATGTCGCAACGTCTTGCGGCCATCCCATCGTCTAAACCCACTGCATCTCCTCCCCGAGCACCCATCCGTATACCCCAGAACCCTCCAGAAACTCGTGCAAATAGACCAAAACCGCTTGTCTCATGAGGAACGAGCTTGCTCTGTACCATCTGTACCTCAAGCTCAAGAAGTGCGAGGTCCACACCACATCCATCCACTTCCTCGGGTACCACATCTCCAACAACTCTGTATGTATGGATCAGGGGAAGGTGGATGCGGTGAATCTGTGGGCACGGTAAAAGAACTCCAACGATTCCTCGGATTCGCAAACTTTTACAGACGGTTCATTGCCAACCACAGTACCATTGCATCAACTCTCAAGGCACTAACCTCCACACGGTCCAAATCTCTTTCCTGGAACCCTGAGGCACTCTGTGCCTTCGAAGATCTGAAGAAGACTTTCTGCACAGCTCCTACGCTCCATCTTCCAAGTTGATGCTGTTCCCGGTGGAGCGTAATTATGATATCGCCAATTGTGAGCTGTTGGCAATCAAGCTAGCCTTGGAAGAGTGGTGTCCCTAGTCAGAGGGGGCCAAGCACCCATTTCTCGTCATCACTGATCATCAGAACCTTGAGTACCTGAAAGAGGCAAGACGACTCAGTCCCCGACATGCTTGATGGGCTTTATTCTTCACACGGTTCAGATTCAGTGTCACCTATCGACCTGGTACCAAAAATGTAAAGGCTGATGCTCTCTATTGCCAGTTTTACCCAGATCCAGAGCCTTCTGACCCAGAGCCTATTCTCCCCTCAACAATGTTTCTAAGCCCTCTAGTATGGAAGAACAATGAGGAGATTGCCACCGGTAATTATATAGCTCAGCTAGGAGGTCCTGAGGCTAAGACCTACGTACCACCGGAACATCGATCTACCCTCATCTACTTGGCTCACTCCGTTCCGGGATCAGGACACCCAGGCAGTCAGCAAACCCTCCCGCTTCTGTCCGCCCGATAATGGTTGCCCAGGATGTCTCAGGATATCTCCCAGTATGTCCAGGGATGATATGTTTGCTCCATCTCCAAGACTCACTGTCGTTGTCTCGAAGGAAATCTGCTACCTCATCTCATCCCTCATTGCCCATGGTCACACTTTGCAGTTGACTTCCTCACAGACTTTCTTTCCCCTGTCCGAGAAATTTACTAGCATTCTAGTAGCCATTGACCTTTTATCCACGGCATGTAAATTGATCGCATTATCCGACTCCCTACAGCCTTTCAAACTGCTGAAGCACTTTTCACTCATGTGTTCCATAAGGAAACCCTTTTTCCAACACATCACTTGGTTACCACTCCCAAGCCAACGGCCAAAACTGAGCGGAAGATCCAGGACATCGGGAGATACCTGAGAACTTACTGGTATGATCAACAGCAAGGCTGGCATCGTTACCTCCCCTGGGGTGAGTATGCCCCTGAAGTCCCTTCGCCAGACCTCCACTGGACTCACCCCCTTTCAGTGCATACTCGGTTACCAACCCCCCATTTTTCCATGGTCAGGAGACCCGTCCACGGTGGCAACTGTTGACCACTGGTTTCGGGAAAGCGAGAGGGTGTGGGACTCAGCTCATCAACATCTACAGCAAGCTGTCCGCAGGCAGAAGAAATATGCTGACATTATGGCCTCTCCTACTCCGCAGTACCAACCTGGCTGAATTTTTGTGATTTTGATTCCCTCAACAATACATTTAAATTTAATTGGCTAAACCAATATCTAGCCAAAGCATCTTCTATTTGGACGTTTTTTCCTCCACTTGTTTTTTCACAACTTGGTGGCATTCACTTTCAGTTAATATGTTATTATGATATTTTCAAACTCCCTATCAAAATGTCCATCTTTCATCGACAGTTTCTCTTAGCATGGGCACTTTTTCATAAGCAGAACTTTTCACCACAAAGATATTTTATTTGTAACAATAAGTTCATTTTATTCAAGAATAAGTCTCTGTTTTATGTTAATTGGTTCAGTAATGGCTTGTTTTGGTCGAGCAGTTGTTTAACGAGCGAGGTCTTTTTTTGTTCACATACTTAGAATGTGCTTCAAAATATTTTAAGAACAAATAATTAAGAAATGCTAAGAATTGCACTCGTCTCGGTCTGGAGCATTCAGCAAACAGCAACCTTCCCCACTCATCAAAAATACGACGCCGAAGGGGAACCCTGTGCATTAAAAAGTGATGCCGAGGGGTGCTGACCGAGCATCAATATGTGACGAGTCTGGAGTGAGAACTTAACATAGGTGCCTGGAGTCTCTTCCCCCACTCAAGCCAATTACATAGTTTTATGTTCCGAGAGCAACAATTCTTGGACATATAGGGAAGGTTTCCCAGACAGGGATTAGCTTAAACCAGGACAACGGAGAGTAAGCCTCAAATAGTAATAAGCAAGGTTTATCTTGTATATATCTATTGTATTTTAATATATTTTGGGCATTTCTTGCCCAAAGCAGTCTAGCATGAAAAAATCAATACAATAAAATATATTTTCTTTTTTATATGCCAGCCTTAACAATTAAATATTTACTCTAAAGCACAATACAATTTTATGAATGTGGACACACAATTGCCAAGCATCTGACAAAATCAAGACCCATCCTACACTCTTAACCCGGATTTTGTGTGAATTAAACATTTTAAGTGGTCATTGCTTATTCTTTATAGTTTTTTCAAAAACGTTGTCACTGCTAAATCTAATTAATTGTTTGCATTTTTTTGTAAGGGGGAGGGGCCTGGTTTTGTTGACGGTGAGACGAACGGTTAGTGCGGACTGGTCAAAAATTTAGAGATAACAAAGAAGGCCAAGGGGAAAGGCAACATCATTGGCAACAGACAGTGACTTGCTCAGAACCTGATGTCCCTCAAGAATAATGCCAATGTCTTGCCTCTGATGACTAGGATTGCTATAGTTTCCCACCGAAGACTCTGTTCAGCCTCTTCCTTTTCCGACACCTGGAAAATAATTTAGGAAGGAGATGGAGGGAACGAGACATTGTGTCGAACCGACAGACGGGTTTTGCCCTTGAGAACCTATCACTTTGACTGGTTTGAAACAGGCCAATGAAATTGGTGAATGAAATTTGCATGCCAGACTCAGCCCCCGGATATCCGGGTATAAAAGGGAGACGGCATGCTGCATTTATTTACCTTTAGTTTTGAGGAGCCTGAGAGCATCTCACGACTGCTGCAATGGTCGGCACGTGTTTGTAGCAAGAACGACACAATGTCTCGTTGCCTCCATCAGGGAACTGAGGTTACATCTGTAACCAAGACCTTCCCTTTCTGTCGGTCTGATGGTGTTCCTATTAAAACTCACTGATAGCGGGCACGGGCGATTCTAGGATTGGGTCACCACAATCCAGTGCGCTACTCTTTGTTTGGAGACAGTCCTCCCCTTCTGCTGACCTCCAAAACAGACAAAGAGCTAATCAGAGCTCCTGAGGCTCTGCGTGAGGCGCAGTGCACGTACTGGACACAACACGGATGGGGTTGGGTCTTCCTACCCAGTGGGGAGCGCCTGCAAGTTCACCACCTGGTCCCGGTGGGTGAGTGGTGGGAACTTTGGGCACGTAGCCAGGCCGGGGTCTCAGGATCACGTGAGAGTCGCCGGGCCCAAATTCTAGACAATCAGGGGACACGGAGAATGCTTGTTGGTCCCCTACCCTATTGACGGAAGCGTGTGTATCAGGAGAACGGTCTTCATCTTTAGCTGAGGAAGAGCTGCGTCTCTGAGGGGCTCGAAGGGGGGCCTCTTAAGGTCGGCCAGGTCCACAAGAGGGTATGGAGCGCAGACGAGGCAGATTCTGCCTTCTTGCTCCCCTTAGGAACCTGATGATCAGGTTGGCTGTCCCAGAGACTTTCCATCAACTGAGTCGTCATGAGAGGCAATTGCGGCTACATACACTTTCAGTGTGGAATGGGAGAGGTTAGTCTCAAGTCTCTCTTGTAGAAAGGACAACACTTTCCCAATCGAGCAACTCCGTGGGTCTTCTCTGCAAGAAGAGCACCAGGACGAGAAGAGGCGCCACTTATAGGCGTATAGCCGCCGAGTGGCCCGGGCCCTAGCCTGAGTAATGGTCTCAACCACCGCTGGGGGTATCTCCTCGTCAGGATCTCCTCGTGCCGTCCAGGGGCCAGACATGTAGGTTCCAGATGTCCGGCCTGGGATGCCACAACTTGCCCTTCCCATGAGAAAGCAGGTCCTTCGTCAGGGGAGTCGGCCAGGTGTGAGTTGTCGTCAGAAGCTTTAGCTCTGAGAACCAAGTCAGTTTGGGCCAGTTTGGCGCGACTAGTAGCACTTGATGATTCTCTTCCCTGACCTTGCACAGAGTCTGTGCGATGAGGCTCACTGGGGGGAAGGTGTACTTCCGCTTGTCCTGCAACCAGCTGTGCGCTAGAGCATCCGTGCCGAGGGAGTGCACGTTTGACGTGCACGCGCCGAAAATAGGGGGCTTTTCCAGGTCTTACTGAGTTCCTCATGCACTTCTGGGAAACCCAGCACCATGAATCTGGCCGCGGGCACTGGGAATGGCAGTGCAGTGCCCAATGCTCGTGGCGGCCCGGGAAAACATGGCTGACATTCCGACATCCGCTTCTCTCTGAGCTCGTTCCCCGAGGAGGGAGCTGCAAGGAATCGTATGAGTAAGATGCCAGTAAGTCACATCCCGATGCTGCAAGGGACATCTCATCATCGTTGAAAATCGAGACGTGGGACCTTCTCTTAGGGAACAGTCAGACGAGACGAGGTGTAAACGGTCCGCGCAAGCAAGTGGCTGACGGATTAGCGCTCACAGTCGGCATAGAAATTTCATTCGCCAATTTCATTGGCCTGTTTCAAAACCATTTGAAGTGATAGGTTTTCAAGGGCGAAACCCATCTGTCGATTCGACACAACGTCGAGAAGGGAAACACGTAAGCTTTATTCCACAAATAATAATAATACTTCCGGGTTTAGAGACCCGTTCTCTCTGTCCGTTTTACAACTCTTGGTTGAAGATTCTTTTCTGCTCGAGGATATCCTGGACGCACCGTCCCTCTGGCTCCTCTCGAGTATCGTTGTTTCCTATCCGGTTTCTCTCTCTCTTCTCGCTTCCTCCTTCGTGCCTTAAATGCGTCTTCTCGCCAATTACTAAAACGAGAAGCAGGTGATTTCACTATAGCGTTGATCTGCTTACTCACCGTCATTCTCCCGACACGCCCTCTTTCCGCAGGCCGTGCTAAACCACGCCCCCCTTGCCACAAGCACTTTTCATACACAAGGGCAATTCAAAGTGCTTTAAATAAAATGATAAACAGAAATAAATAAAACGTATACTTTAAATGCCAATGCCTAGATTTTAAGAAACAATAAAACAGCAATAAAATTGATTAAAAATGTGAGTGTATATATAAAAAGAATAAGAGCAAAATAATATAAACTAGAAATAGAAGTGCGGTTGATGTAAACCAGCACAGTGCTCAGGTTGTGAATGCACAGCTAAACAGGTGTGTTTTTAATCTGGATTAAAAAGTAGCTACTGTTGGTGAATGTCTGCTGTCTTCTGGAAGCTGACTTGATCCTGATGATCTGAGAAGTTTGTTTGGTTTATATTCAATGAGCATATCTGAGATGTATTTAGGTCCTAGACCATTGAGTGATTTATAGACAATTAATAATACTTTGAAGTTGATTCTAAAAGTAACTGGTAACCAGTGTTAGGACCTGAGGAATGGAGTGATATGCTCATATTTTTTGGTTCGGGTCAGAATCCTGGCAGCAGCGTTCTGTATGAGCTGCAGCTGTCTGATGGTCTTTTTGGGAAGACCTGTAAGGAGTCCATTACAGTAATCCACCCAGCTGGTGAAAGTATGGACTAGTTTCTCTAAATCTTGGCTTGAGACAAAACATCTGATTCCGGCTATGTTCCTGAGATAGTAGTACGCTGATTTGCTTATTGCTTTGACATGACTGCTGAATCAGACTCCAAAATGACCCCAAGACTTTTTACCTTGCTTTTTGTCTATAGACCTCTTTAGTCAAGGTATGTGTTTACCTTGTTAGTTTCATCGTTGTTACCAAAAACAATGACTTCAGTTTTGTTTTTATTTAACTGAAGGAAATTTTGACACATCCAGCTGTTAATTTCATCAATATACTGGCAAAGAGAGTCAATAGGCCTGTAGTCATTGGGTAAGAGGGCTAGGTAGATCTGAGTGTCATCTGCATAGCTGTGGTAGGCAATTTGGTACTTTCTTCATTATTTGGCCGAGTGGGAGCATATATAAATTGAAGAGGAGCGGTGCAAGAATTGAGCCCTGTGGAACACCACAAGTCATGGGTGTCCAGTCAGTTTTGTGGTTGCCTATATTCACATAGTAACCTCTCCCTTTAAGGTATGACCCAAACCATTAAAGTACCAACCCAGAAAGCCCTACCCAGTTTTCCAGCCTATGTAGGAGTATGGTGTGATCTATCGTGTCAAATTCAGCACTGAGATCTAGTAAAACCAGAACTGATATTTTGCCTGAATCAGAAATCAATCGAATATCATTAATTATCTTTATGATGAGCACTGTCTCTGTCCTATGATGCTGATGGAAACCAGACTGATAATTGTCCAGGTGAAACCACTTCGGAAAATTAGGTTGTCAAAAGCGGCTTCCTGCAAAACAAAACAAACTCGACCACAGACATACCAAAACAAATACATAATGTAATGAAAATACGTAACAGTCTCTCTCAAACACACACAAACAACCTTGATGGTATTCTAACTAAGTACAAGTTAGTACGTCTGGTACAATGTTGCAAATGCGCGGTAAACACAAAATGAATGAATCACTCTCTTTAACAACTGGTTACTCCCAAATCATGTTTAAGATTACGGAACGACCCATCACTAATAACACCGGACCTGACTGGAATAAACTGTAACGTTACACAGAAGCGAGAAAAAAAACACAGCAAGTAGGCAGCAGGTTATACTTACAGCTTGAAAATAAATTACGTGTTCGATTCGCGCTGTGCTTGTTGTTTAGTATTCTGTTACAGGCCGGGGTGGCCTCCTCTTCGGACAGCCTCAGGAAAGTAAAGGAGCAGACACTGAAAAGGGATTCACACAGCGGTTCTTCTTCGGACAGCCCAAGGTAAGCAATGGAGCAGACAGCGGAAAGGGATTCACACAGCGATTCCTCTTCGGACAGCAAGAGGTGAGTAATGGAACAGCTCGGTAGCCTGGTAGCAAATGCCAGGGATCCTCTTCAGCATAAATGGCTCAATAGACAGATGATGCCTCCTCTTCGAGTCAGGTAGTCCAGCAGCAATGCAGGAATATTCAACATATCCTCTTCAAGTCCGACATGATGGAGCTGCGCTCCTGTACAGCATACACCAGTGGTTCTCAACTCTTGAGATCCATTTTCCTGCAGAGTTTATCCCCAACTCCGATTTAAAACACCTGAACAAGCTAATCAGCGTCTTTACAATAGATGCATTCAACTTAATGCGGCGCTGCGCAAATCTGTCATCGTATGACATTTAAGTACCGCAAAAGAGATTCAAGTGCAGATTGCGTGGTACGCATTTGAATCGCTCTCGCGGTACTTTCATGCGATATGCCAAACAATCTGTGCAGCCCAACATTAGGTTAAAAGTATCTGTTCCTGAAGTCACTGATTAGCCTCTTCAGGTGTTTTATCACAGTTGGTGCTAAACTCGGCAGGAAAGTGGATCTCGGGGCCAGAGTTGAGAACCACTGGCATATACTCAACACACAGCAGTTAGTTAGTTTCAATTTGGTATTCGAGACCAACGAGTATGCCAACTGGGGACACGGGCAGACACAAATTTATGATCCCACACCTGTGCATGCATCGATCACTTCAAATGGTCACACGTGTTCACTTCACACTAAGCACTGCAACTCACAACAACTCACAGTGAATAAGGTCTCCACTCGCGGTCCCAGCCGACTCCCTCCTCTCAGATGACAAAACTGTTCATCCAAACTGCGTGGGAAGTGTAATACGAACACACAACTGGCAGTAGAGGCTCCAAACCAGATTTCATTAAACTCGGGGGTAGTTTCACCAACTGTTGTACACAGCGGGTACTGAAGGCATTAGGTTTCCCAATAATAATAACATATGACACTTAACTGCTTGACGAAGGAGTGTAGATCCACTACCTCTCTTTCTCTGTTAGTATCATCTCCCTTCATCCAGATCCATAAAACCGCTGATTTAAGGCTCCTTTTTCCTCTCGGCAGTCTCTTCCCACTTTGTGTGGCCGCTCTGTGTGAACCCTCTGTGTCACCGCTCCGTGCGCCTGCTCTGTGTCACCACTACGTGCGCCCCCTCCGTGTGCCCTCCTCTATCTACACAAACATGTCCATTTATAAGCCCCCTCGCGAATACATATCTCTCTTGCGGCTCAATCTCCACTCATTACACAGCTGACGCTAATTTCCCCCTTTACTGAGCCCGGCCAGACTGTTTACACGGAAGAACCCGGAACCGGCCTGGTGTTACATCGAAATCGCTCCCACAGGGAAACACCATTGGGCAAAAATAGTTCCACTTCACGTCACCCCGTGACATCCTCCCCCAACAATCAGTTCTAGTCCCTAGAACGAGGCTCCGAAACCCAGTCCCCTTACAAGGGTCCCGGACAATCACAACTCCCTTCTGTGTTACGTGATCCCATGGATCTCCAAGTCCGTTACCAGGTATCTGATATAAGGAATGTCCAGACCGTTTGCCCCTCGCAAGGTAAGCCAGGGGGCCTCCGCCTCCTGTAAACATTGAGCACTGAACAGTTCTTTCGTCAGGCTTTCAGAGAATAAAGTGACTTGGGACCTGGTATCCACTAGGCACCGGACCTTGACGCCGTTCACCTGAATCTCCACAAGGGGCAATGCCCGACAAAACGGTCGCTAGTTGCGATGGGCGAAGATGGGTCAATCAAGGGGGTCCCGACCACTTGACTCACAGTGGCCGGTAACTCTAAAAACCCCCTTGTGAACCGCGGCGAGAGCCGCACTGGCGACTATAGTGTCCAGGCTCTCCACAGCCCAGTCTCCGACCCTGTTCACAGAAACTAATATTACATAACAACTGGAGCAGGACATTGTCCGCCATTACACAGGTCAGAAACACATTTTCTTATCAGATAAAGTTACTGTAGACAATTACATACGAAACGTCTACACTAACAGACAACATTAATACATTAAGCATTATCAACTGAATTCTGAAGTCCTTTATACTAACCTTCAAAAACGTATCCACAAAATGACTGGTACGACGGACCACTAACATTAACCGTTGTAAAGCGATGTCTGGTGGGGGTATGGATGGGAATCGATTCCTCGATTCCAAAGCGTGAGAATTGAGGTTACATTAAAGGAGCCTTCATAAGCGCAAGCCCCACCCCTTAGCTCATGTCATTGGTAATTAAATCACATTTGTTTTTTGTCAAAAACACCTCAGACTTCATAAAAAACTCTTGGATGAAGTCTAGCACTGTGGGATGACATTAAATATTCTGCATCCATAAAAAGCTTTGTGTGCACACATAATGCAGATATCATTACATTTATCCACACACTTATCATCATATAAATAAGTTTGTCTTTTCACACGTACTATAAACGGACTGTCTTCTCTTACTCTTTCCTGATTTTCAACACATGTCTGCAATACTTGCATTTAACAGTAATATACAGTATTCTTACACATTTCAATACAATTAACTGATTATCGATCCGTCTATCTATATTCCTAAAGTATGAAATTTGAAAAATAGTAATTTGACATATGCTTTGAAAACAGCTAATAAATTACAATTTTAATGATATAATTAATGATGCATTAGAATTGGAATAAGTTTTTGTTATAGAAACCTAAACAATTGATAAATGTAAAAAGTGATAGCTAAGAAAATTCTTATGCATTAAAAATGTGTATTTTTTAAATAATAAATAAAAATCTTTAGTAAAACAGGGAATTGAGCTGGAATAAAAAAACGCAGCTAGAAATCGATTCTTGGAATCGATTCTTTCGATTCGCAAACCAGAAATTGGAATCGACTCCAAAAATTTCTGAATCAAGCAGCCTCGAGATTTGTGTTTAATGCGCATGTGCTGGCCTGTGTAAACCTAAAAATTGTACATTCATCAAAACAAATTTTTTTTGGTTGAGCTCTTAATGAAAAGTATTTAAATTGAAACATGTTTTGAACTAAAAGTATATTTTAAAGATAAATCAAATAATATTAAATTGAATTGAAAGATACATTATTAATTGTTTAAATAATTATTTATTAATCAATTGTCTTTCAGGAGGTTGAGGTTGAACTAACTCTTCTCAGGTGTTTTGGAACCAACATGGTCAGTGTAAGCAGGTGTTGGGTTAATCAACAGAAAGTTCTGCGTTAAGATGGTGGTAAATGAACCCTGCTTTCTGGAATACACCCCTGTTCTTAGACCAAGATGGCGGCGCGTGAACATCGCGAGGCTCAGCGTCTCTCCAGTTTTAGCAATTATATAGTGTTTTTCTTGCTCATCTCGGGCCTGTTCGTTCAGAACAGTTGTGCATTCACAACGTACACCCGGCATGAGCTTTTGGATATCGGTTTGCGCATTCCCGGAAGTTATATCAGCAACATTCAACTCGTCCCTGAGATCGTCAAAACCTCCGATGCTACGCACCCGACACGGCCGGGCGGAAGTGCTCGCCGGCGGCGTCGAGATCGTAAACAGAGGCGGGGAAAACGCGGAGGGCTAAGAGCTAAGCTAACGCTAACACCACACCGGCTCTCTTTACCCAGCATTTTCCTTGCTAATGTACGATCATTAGTGAACAAAATGGATGAGATTCGACTCCGCATCATCAACAACAAAAGACTTTTGAACTGCAATGTCATAATCTTCACGGAAACATGGCTACACAGCGGCATACCGGACAACGCTATTGAGCTAGCGGGCTACAACACACACCGCGCGGATAGAACGGCAGAGGAATCCGGTAAGACAAGAGGAGGTGGACTGTGCATTTATGTCAATAAAGCTTGGTGCACGAACTCTGTTATTGTCGGGAGACACTGTTCGGCTAACCTTGAGTTTCTCATGGTTAAATGTAGACCGTTTTATCTGCCACGGGAATTCACTTCAACCATTATAACGGCAGCTTATATTCCACCGGATGCTGATGCCAAGCTTGCTATGAAAGAACTTCATGCAGCCATCAGTAAACAACAGACTGCTCACCCGGAGGCTGCATTTATTGTTGCGGGAGATTTTAATCACTCTAACTTAAAGACAGTGCTCCCTAAATTTCATCAGCATGTTTCCTGCCACACAAGAGGAAACAAAACTTTAGACCATGTCTATACAAACATGGCTGAAGCTTACACCGCAACCCCCCTCCCCCACCTTGGTCAATCTGATCACCTTTCTTTGTTGCTCACCCCCAAGTATTCACCTCTCATTAATCGTGTGAAGCCATCAGTGAAGACCATCAAGGTGTGGCCTGCGGGGGCAGACTTCACACTCCAGGAAAGGTTTCTACACACAGACTGGAGTATGTTTGCTTCTCAGGCCACCAGTGGCTCTCACACGGACATTGACAGCTACACCTCCTCTGTATTGGACTACATCAATACCACCATTGATAGTGTCACAACTCAAAAGCAGATCACCATATACCCGAATCAGAAGCCATGGATGAACAAGGAAGTGCGCCTCCTGTTGAAAGCACGCAACACCGCCTTCAGATCAGGTGATGCACAGGCCTATAGTACTTCCAGGGCAAATCTGAAGAGGGGCATCAAAAAGGCCAAGCACTGCTACAAGTTGAAGCTAGAGGAGCATTTTACCAATTCTGACCCTCGACGCATGTGGCAGGGCATCCAGGCCATTAGTGACTACAAACCCAACCACTCCATCCCCATAATCACAGATGCTGCCTTTCTGAACGAGCTTAATGACTTCTATGCACGCTTTGAGAGAGACAATAAGGAACCCGCCACCAGGCTCACACCTTCCACTGACCACCCAATCATCACAGTAAATTCCACAGATGTTTTCACTGCACTAAGCCGGATAAACGCGCGCAAGGCTGCTGGCCCTGATGGCATCCCTGGTCGCGTACTCAGGGCATGTGCGGAGCAGCTCGCTGGGGTCTTCACGGACATCTTCAACCTGTCCCTCGCCCAAGCAGTGGTTCCAGCATGTTTCAAATCCACCTCCATTGTGCCCATTCCAAAACATTCCAGCCCGACATGCCTGAACGACTACCGCCCTGTAGCACTCACACCCATTGTTATGAAGTGCTTTGAGCGGCTGGTCCTGTCACACCTAAAAGACTCTTTACCATCCACACTGGACCCATACCAATTTGCCTACCGTAGCAATAGGAGCACAGATGATGCAGTGTCCATGGCGCTGCACTCCGTGCTCACACATCTAGAGAAGAAGGACACTTATGCACGCATGCTGTTTGTAGACTTCAGCTCTGCATTCAATACCGTAATCCCTTCCAAGCTAATCATCAAACTTGGAAACCTAGGCATTAACAATACAACCTGCAACTGGATTATGGATTTCCTGACGAACAGGCCTCAGCTTGTTAGGTTAGGCAACATCTGCTCCACCACAACCACCCTCAACACTGGTGTACCACAGGGCTGCGTACTGAGCCCCTTTCTCTACTCCCTTTTCACACTCGACTGCAGGCCTGTGAATGGATCTAACTCCCTCATCAAGTTTGCAGACGATACAACAGTGATTTGTCTCATCAGCAACAACGATGAGACTGCTTACAGGGAGGAGGTACGGCACCTGGCCACATGGTGCTCAAACAACAACCTAATCCTTAACACTTCAAAGACAAAGGAGATCATCGTGGACTTCAGGAAGGCGAAAGGAGGCACACACGACCCCATCCAGATTAACGGGACGGCTGTTGAACGTGTTTCCGGTTTTAAGTTCCTGGGGACCCACATTTCGGAGGACCTGTCCTGGACCACCAACACCTCATGCCTGGTCAAGAAGGCTCACCAGCGTCTCTTCTTTCTGAGGACACTGAAGAAGAACCAACTGTCTTCAACTATCCTGGTGAACTTCTATCGCTGCACGATAGAGAGCATCCTGACCAACTGTGTCACAGTCTGGTACGGGAACTGTTCTGTTGCTGAGCGCAAGGCACTGCAGCGGGTGGTGAAAACAGCCCAACGCATCACAGGAACTACACTCCCTTCCATTGAGGACATCCAGAAGAAACGCTGTCTGCGTCGAGCTCGCAGCATTCTCAAGGACTCCTCTCACCCCGCTCATAGACTGTTTACTCTCCTGCCTTCCGGTAGGCACTTCAGGTGCCTCCGGGCAAGAACCAGCAGACTAGGAAACAGCTTTTTTCCCAGAGCTGTTGCATTATTGAACTCTGCTCCCCACTGATTCCACTACCTCTCATAACTTTAACTTATTGCTGCTATTATAATGTTTACATTGCACTACAGGGCTGCCATACATGACGGAACTGTACACACCAGTACTTCATGTATCTGCTCTACCGGACTGTTTACACGCATCATTTGCACTCTATACTGCTCACTTGCACACCAGGAACATTACACTGAATGCTCATTTGCACTAATGGACTACTTTCATAACTGCATTAACTCATCTACTGCACTGTGACTTTAATAACTGCACTAACTCACCTACTGCACTGAAACTCATCTATTGCATTATTGCATCTATCGCATAACTAACTGCATCTACTCATCTATTGCACTATAACTTCAATAACTGCATTAACTCATCTACTGCACTGTGACTGTATATCTGCATCTACTCATGTATTGCACCGTACCTTTAATAACCACATTAACTCATCTGCTGCACTGTAACTTTAATAACTGCATTAACTCATCTACTGCACTGTAAATGTATAACTGCATCTACTCATGTATTGCACTATAACTTCAATAACTCATGTACTGCACTGTACCTTTAATAACCACATTAACTCATCTACTGCACTGTAACTTTAATAGCTAATGTCTGTAACTAATGCACACTCAAGTCACTTGCACTATTGTATAGTCTATATTGTTATCTGTTCATAACCTCCTGTACATTAATGTTCACAGTATATAGCCTTCTGTATATATTGTTCATAGTACATACCGACTTTCATATTTTCATAGTACATGGCCATTGTATAGTATTTTCCTAATATTGTATTCTGTATTTATTCACACTGTATATCCTGCACTTGCTAATTGCACTTCTGGTTAGACCTAAACTACATTTCGTTACACTGTACTTGTATATGTGTAATGACAATAAAGTTGAATCTAATCTAATCTTGCATTACCTTGGTTTTTTTTTTCTTTGTTTATTTCATTAAATTCAAACTGCACTTAAATTTACTCTCTGCCTGCTTCCTCTTCGTTACACTTGACGTGACATAAGCGTCGCCTGGTTGTAAGTGCAGCCACAACCTTTTTCCGATATAATGATGTTTTATTAACAAAGTTCGGGAGGAACCTAAGCATGTAATCAGCAATCAAATATAGCTCGAGCATGTGACCTCATGAGCATGTGACCTCAATCATCTCGGCCAGTACAGCATCAGCAATCACAGCATTTACCCTATCAGCTCAAGCAAGCTCCATCATAAATAGACAAGCAGTCTTACCTGATGCTTCCCGCAAGTTCATCGGCGAGTCTGGGTCGCGCTCCAGCTCCTCAGGATCCAACGGAAGTCCCAGCCGCAGTGCAGGACAACGCCTCGCCAGCAGATTACACGGCAATCCGCCAAGGCCAAGCAGGCCGGCAACCATCCAGAGCCCCGGCTTAATCATTCTCCTTCCCCGCCGGAGTCGATCTCTAGCTTGAGGCTGCCTCCCCTAGAGAATCAGGCGATGGTTTTCTGACCGCATTTATTCGATGCTGCTCAAACACCTGCCATTCCATCCCTCTCTCTGCAGCAGCCACGCCCCCACTTTTCATTGGCCACGGCAACAGCTATACCAGCACCTTCCAATGCGCCATCGCTGGAACCGCCACCCCTCTCCAGCAGCATCAGGTCACAGATTTTGGCAGGTGGGGACACTGACCTTTACTATCTCCTCTCACCTCTATCACCTCCGTCAAGCGAGCTGCAGATCACCTTCGGCAATCTGTCTTTCACTTTAAAAAACGCATCACCTCATCACCTCATCACCCGCACGCTGTCATTCCCTGAATTCACTGTTGCTTTCTACCACTACAGCGAAGTCATATGTTCTGTGTTCCCTCATAGGAGACGCAAGCTAAATGATTACCTAGCCATCGTGGCAGAGCTCGCTCTCTCCTATGGGGGTACACACTTCTATACGTACCATAAGCTTTTCGCAGCCAAATGTGCCTTACGCGTAGTTCAGTGGAACCAGTGCCCTTACTGGGGAGCACTGGACACTGAGCTGCATAGCAGAGTGTTTTTGGGCATACGCAACATCTCATGCGAAGTCTGCCTCTCAGTGGACTCAGTTCACAACACCAGTGACTGCCCCCTAGTCACTCCCTCTCTTCCCTCATGCCCATCTCTGCCTCATCAGTCCACTTCGTCAGTTCCGTGGCTGCAAAATCGCCCCGCCCATCCAAAATCCCGCACACACGAGGTGTGCAATAATTTCAAACAGGAATACATGTATGCAGCTTCTGCAGCGGAGCCCACGCTCGCAAATCCTCAAATAAAAACATAAGAAAATACCTCTCGACTCCTGTGAACATTTCTCGTTTGTCATTTGAATTGTCTTCGCATCTCGACATCCAGTTCACTGATTATCTCCTGACCGGTCTCTCGGAAGGCTTCGACCCAGGAGTTATCAGTCTCCCTTCGCACAACCTAACATGCCCCAACATCCAGTCTGCGATGGCCGAACCAGAGGTAGTCGATCTCCTCTTAAAAAAGGAGATTGATGGCGAATTTATTATCGGGCCCTTCGCGGCTCCTCCTTTCACTGCATTTTGCATTATCCCATTGGCATAGCTACAAGAAAATACTCAGGCAAAAAACGTTTAATATTCGACCTCTTGTCACCACACGGTTCCTTTCCGAGCATTAACAGCCTCATTCCACTCAAAGATTTTTCCCTGTACTATCATGACATCGACCAAGCCATCACCCTGATTAAAAAGGCCGGTCGAGGCGCTTGGTTAGCAGAAGTCGACATAACCTCAGCGTTCACAGTCATGCCCATCCACCTAGACTACTGGCATCTATTCGGCATGCGCTGGCGCAACAAATTTTACTTTTCAGTCCGCCTTACTTTTGGCTGCAGAAGAAGCCCTTAAATTTTCGACCTATTGTCAGAGGCAATCTGCTGGATTCTCTCTAACAATTACACAATCCCCTACCTCATCCACTTACTGGACGATTTTCTCATTATCTCACCACCCGATCTAGCCATAGTCCAACAAGTATTCGAGAAGTTCGCCATTCCCCTCGCCCAGACAAAACATCAGGACCAAGCACATCCATCGAATTTCTCAGCATCAAGTTAGACTCGCTCAAACTCCAGGCTTCTCTGCCAAAGCAAATAATCGACAGAACGATTCTGATCGCTTCCTCTCTAATATCCATCCCTAGCTGTTCAAATGAGAGCTCCTGTCAGTTCTCGGCCATCTAAATTTTGCGATGCGCATTATCCCGCAAGGCCGCCCGTTTGTTTCGCACCTCCTCTCCCTCGTGTCCTCCGCCCACGCCCTAGAGGACACAGTCTACCTATCCAGCTCTTGGTGAGACGAGCTAAGCCTATGGATAAAATTCTTCGGTCAATGGAACGGCTTGTCATTCTTCTACAGTGACATGGTCTCCTCTCCCGTCGACATCTGCCTGTTCACAGACGCCGCCCCTTCAGTAGGTTTCGGAGGTTTTTACCAAGGTCGTTGGTTTGCGTCCACTTGGCCCCCCCAGCTATTGGAACTTCCACAGGCTCTCGTATCTTCAGCCCTTTTTGAGCTATACCCACTGGTCATCGCAGCATCACTACTGGGAAAAGAGTGGACAGCTTCCAGCATCGTCGTGCACTGTGACAACGAGGCAACAGTGCATTGCATCAACAAAGGTTGGTCTCACTCCCCCGCCATAATGCCGTTCCTCAGACACCTCATCTGGACCTCAGCCTGTGACCAGTTCATCATAATAGCCAAACACATTCCGGGATCAAAAAAACAGATTGCCGACGTGCTCTCTCGTTTCGCCTTCCAGAAGTTCAGGCTGCTGGCACCCGAAGCAGACCCGATGCCAACACCTCTACCACCCTATTCGGAGATGATCTTCCCGTAAACCACCCACTACAAACTCTCCTCGATGCCTCTCTGTATTCCATTTCCCAGGCCGTTCCCCTTAGGACACTGCAATCATATCTTACGGCGTGGAGAAGCTTCAGATCGTTTCACCTTCAGGCCTTCAGCATTCCCTTCCCAGATTTTCTCTCCTCAACATCAAATCCTACATCCCCTTCCTCAACACCGCAAAGCCTTCAGGCCAGCATTATCAGAGGTCACTTGAGCGGAATCCTGTTCTTCCATAATTAATCTTCAGCTCATATGTACCCGCCAGATACCTACGCTCTGCAAACGAACGGCGTCTTGTGGTGCCATCCCATAAAGGTAAAAAATCTCTCTCGCGCACCTTCTCCGGATCTGTTCCACCTATGTGGAATGATCTGCCTGCTGCTACAAGATCTGCAGATTCTGTAGCCATCTTTAAGAAACACCTGAAAACACATCTCTTCCGTCAACATCTTACTGATCTGTTCGGGCTTTATTTTCTTCTCTACTCTTTTCTTCTCTATCCATAAAAAAAAACTTTTGTTGTACTTGTGCTGTCCCAATTGCTTCCATTACCTACCCCACTTGTAAGTCGCTTTGGATAAAAGCGTCTGCTAAATGACTAAATGTAAATGTAGCTCTCCATCAACAGCTATAACTAGCTCCCAATCATCCATGATCATCACCACACTCTTCTGGTTTCAAAAGAACCTCAAAGCCGTCCTGCTACAATCCGGCACCCCAGCAGAAAACGTTTCCAGTCACTCCTTCAGCATAGGAGCAGCCGCCCAAAGGGCCTCTCTCAGCCGCAAATCCAAGCACTCGGACGCTGGGCCCCGGAAGCTTTAAGAAGCTACATCTGAACAGACCTCTCACTCATCAGGGAAGCCCATTGAACCCTTATTTCCCGTATCATCTAATCAACTCCTCAGTCACCCAGCACAGGATCGAACCTCAACCACTCCAGCAGTATATTCCCAAGCAGGACACCCAACCAGCGTAGCAATCACCTCAGCAATAACCAGCGCTTCAACGTGAAGACATGTTGCTCCAGACCACTTCCGCAGGGGCCAGCACTCGTATCTTGCACTACGAAGTGACAGACTCCATAGTTGAAGTCAGCATAACCATAGAAATAATTCCGAAGAGGCCAGCGATTCCACCTCAATGAAGAAATCACCATCACGAAGCTAGCATCGCCGCAGCGACCGCCCCCGCAGGGGCCCGTGCTTCCTCCCGTGCTCTGCCGCAGTAGTCACAATCACTATCCAATCCCTTCCAATCACCTCCCTGAAGCCAGTATCGCCGCAGCTCCCGCAGGGGCCCATGCTTCCTCCTGTGCTCTGCCACAGCAGTAGACACTTCTCAACATGAAGCATGCATCAATACAGCAACCACCTCTACAGGCTCATGCTGCCAACTCAAACGTAAGCCAACGTTGCAGCAGCGACCGCCTCAACGGAGGGAAGTACTCCCATCTATCATCCCAGCAGAGGCCCGTACGTCCATCACGCACTCTTCAACAGCGGAAGTCTCCTTCCGTCGCCTCCCTCCAGCCACAGTTTTACCATCGGGTAGAACTAAGAAGCCCAGCATGTTTCAGATGGTTCTGACATCCCCATCATCACAACCTCCAAACGCAATGCTCCATGCCGCTTCCAGAAATTGACATCCCACCGACCTACCAGGAACCCTCATTTCACCTTCTGAGCATCAACAGTCGGAAGAGGAAGAGTTTCTAGCCCAGTTTCCATCTCATCAACCACATTCCCGAAGGGCCCTCATCCTCTTGTCTCTCCCACTTCAGGCATTCGCCATGAAGCCAGTACCGCAGAAGCAACCACCCCCACAGGGGCCCGTGCTTCCAACCCGTGCTCGGCAGCAGCAGACACCACTTACAATGAAGCCAGTATCGCAGCAGTGACCACCCCCGCAGGGGCCCGAACTTCCAACTCATGATCTGCAGTGCAGTCACCTCTCATCAAGAAGCCAGCATCACAGCAGTGACCGCCACCACAGGGTCCCAAGTCTCCAACTCGTGACCTGCAGCGCAGTCACCTCTCGTCATGAAGCCAGCATCGCAGCAGTGACCACCCCCCCAGGGTCCCAAGTTTCCACCTTGTGATCTGCAGCGCAGTCACCTCTCACCATGAAGCCAGTATAGCAGCGACCGCCCCTGCAGGGGCCCGAGCTTCAAACTCGTGAACTGCAGCGCAATCTTACCTCATCATGAAGCCAGTATAGCAGCAGCGACCGCCCCCGCAGGGGCCCGTGCTTCCAACTCGTGCTGTGCAGCGCAAACACCTCTCACCGTGAAGCCAGTATCGCAGCATCGACCGCCTCTGCAGGGGCCCGAGCTTCCAACTCGGATCTGCAGCGCAGTCACCTCTCGTCATGAAGCCAGTTTCACGGCAGCGACCGCCCCCGCAGGGGCACTTGCTCCCAACTCGTGATCCGCAACACAGTCACCTCTCATCAAGAAGCCAGCATCGCAGCAGCAACCACCCCCGCAGGGGCCCGTGCTTCCAACTCGTGCTGTGCAGCGCAAACACCTCTCACCGTGAAGCCAGTATCGCAGCATCGACCGCCTCTGCAGGGGCCCGAGCTTCCAACTCGGATCTGCAGCGCAGTCACCTCTCGTCATGAAGCCAGTTTCACGGCAGCGACCGCCCCCGCAGGGGCACTTGCTCCCAACTCGTGATCCGCAACACAGTCACCTCTCATCAAGAAGCCAGCATCGCAGCAGCAACCACCCCCGCAGGGGCCCGTGCTTCCAACTCGTGCTGTGCAGCGCAAACACCTCTCACCGTGAAGCCAGTATCGCAGCATCGACCGCCTCTGCAGGGGCCCGAGCTTCCAACTCGGATCTGCAGCGCAGTCACCTCTCGTCATGAAGCCAGTTTCACGGCAGCGACCGCCCCCGCAGGGGCACTTGCTCCCAACTCGTGACACGCAATACAGTCACCTCTCATCAAGAAGCCAGCATCGCAGCAGCAACCACCCCCGCAGGGGCCCGAACTTCCAACTCGTGATCTGCAGTGCAGTCACCACTCGTCAAGAAGCCAGCATCGCAGCAATGACCGCCCCCGCAGGGTCCCAAGTCTCCAACTCGTGACCTGCAGCGCAGTCACCTCTCGTCATGAAGCCAGTATCACAGCAGCGAACGTCCCGCAGGGGCCCGAACTTCCAACTGAAGGCTCTGAATCAGCAAACACCATCAGCTATGAAACAAGTATCACAGCAGCGACCATCCCAGCAGGGGCCTGTGCTTTCAACTCGTGCCCCATTTACATTTACGTTTACATTTAGGTAAATGCAATCCCCCTGGAGCAACGTGGAGTAAAGTGTCTTGCTCAAGGATACACTGGTGGTGGCTGCTGGGATCGAACGAGCAACCTTTTGATTTGCCAGTTCAGTGGTTTAACCCACTAGACCACCATCCCAGAGCATCAAACACCACTCCCCCTGAAACCAGCATCGTAGCAGCGATAGCCCAGAAGGGCCTTCATCCTTTCGCATTAAACACTTGGGCAGGCACCTCCGTAACGCCTAGCTGGACATTTTTGGGGGTTTTGCGTGCATAATACACAATATTAACAGCAATCAAATATAGCTCGAGCATGTGACCTCATCACAATCATCTCGGCCGGTACAACATCAGCAATCACAGCATTTACCCTATCAGCTCAAGCAGGCTCCATCATAAATAGACAAGCAGTCTTACCTGATGCTTCTGGCAAGTTCGACATCCCTCCTCCACCCCAGCTTAGTCCTGCAGGACCCCTGGTGGGGTGTGTTCTGGGCTCGAGACGGTTCCGAGCCTGGCGCACTTGCCCTAACCAGGGTAGAGCCAGGGTAGAGGGCTTCAGGTTCGGATAGACCCGGTGAGCTCGGAGCCCACTCCTAGCAAAGCACGCCAAATACGAATAACCTTCATATCCATGCTTTACCAATTCATCCTACAACCTAGCTGCTTATCTGCGAGGCTGAACTCGTGAAAGGGAGGTCTTGCAAAATTGACGGATGAATTAATGGAAACGCAGCTTTAGAAATCTTTTATAACATGGCTGCAAACTTGATTTAAAGTACTAACTTCAAACATTTGTTGAAATAGTTTTCATGAGTTACAGATGAGTTACAAAAAAAATTCTTAACAAGACACTGAGAAGTGTTTTTACACATGTAGTTGTTATTGTACAGTGTTGGACTTCAAAAAAATGTCCTGAATGTCCAAAAATTGGAGAGAGGCGATTTCTAATCAAACTGAGGTTTATTAATCAGATTAACAAAAATACAGCGCGCTGGGTTGCTGGACAACACTTCTCTGTCCTTCCCAGGAACAACAACCCCCACAGCACATATTCACAGCATTTATTGTTATTTCACGCCGATCTCTCTTCTGCCGGGGGCCGGGATCCCCCTTGCCTCCACCAATAACCAACTTCTGTCTTATCTCGTTCCTGTAAAACACTTCTGAAACAACATTCCAAATACCTCCCCCAACCCCCTAAACAACTGCAGCCGAAGATGCCTTTTCTCCCCCACAAACTCACATTCCTTTGTTGCAAGCACTTCAATATCAGCACATAGCTTGGGTATCAAATGTATGTATTAAAACACTCACAATATTATGACTTCACCTCTATATAAGACAAAACTAATTAAATGATTAAATGTAATTACGTAACTAATTAAATGATTAAATCCTTCAACAGCACATAGAGTCAATCACATTAGTTGACAATGGAAACAGTGTTTTGTCTTGTTTGTGTTTTCGCACCTATTTTGTGTTTTTCTATCGCTTTGTTTATATACAACAGTATGAAGGTCTCTGTTTGATTCTCAGAAACGATGTACTAAATATGTAAATAATTTTTATTTGACCAGTAACCACATACACCTTGCAGCAGATGTCTATTTAAGCACCCTCACATTGATTCTCATGTGTGTATATAGTGCATCAGGGGAGAAGTAAAGCAACAGAAGAGAAAGAGTTGAATACATACAGCGTACACGTCCAACATTGTGCATGGTGCAGAAGTCTAACCACACCAAGGTTCAGTTCTGTCAGCTCACATTTTCTAAAACAACACACTGTGGCATAATGATTGATCTGACTTGTGAAAAATGTCAGTAAGACACTTTCAGAAAACAATCCAGATTCAGAAAAAGAAGCATGATTATTTATTGTTAAATCTTCACATAAACACACATTACAGAGAATTTTCACATCCATTGTTCTGATACACCGTGGCATACTCGGCATGTCTCATGTCCGGATGTAGCTTTAAAGGGAAATGAAATAAAATAGATTATTGTCTCATCACACATAGACGGCAGATCTATTAACACCATTTTCATAGAGTGAGGGAAGCAACAGAAGCCATGAACAGAATCAAACGTCTGATGTACAGTAGTGGCTTAAAGTGACTTTCAATTTTGGACAATTGACATTATTAAGAGATGCATTAATATGTTGAATGCATGTTGGTGTGTTTGCAGTATAAACTGAAGATTCCCTTTGAAAAGAATTTAAGGAGGCTTGGCAAACCCTAATAGACTATAGAATGCTTTTCACCAAATAATTTTGCCCAGTAAATACTATAAAAGTTTGGTGTCCATTTTGAGTTTTGAACATTTTATAACGCACGATTGAATTGCACCCTAGGGGCATTAAAAGGAATTATGGTCCAAATATGCCCTCCAGATATCATACTCTAGGTATACAATTTTTCTCACTTTATATTTAATCAAATATGCTTATGAAGACATACCTCATAAACTTGTTGATCTTCTTCTGCAGACAAAAGAAAACACAGTTTATCCCAGTTTTTAAATATCCTATTTATGTACTTCAATGTCCATTACAAGGGTCTCAAGCTTTATTTTTCAGTTACAGTAGAAACCGTAAAAAATCTATAAACCTCGTGCAGGAACTTAAACACTTTTTTTCTTAAAAGGCAGCAATCCCAGAAAGTTCACTTTTAAATGTTTTTCTACCAGAATACGAGTCGCTAGCGGATGTGTAGAAACACCCTGTGATTATACAAATCCATCTGTTTTTATTTTTGTATCTCCTTTACACCACAACAGTGACACAAAACAGGCTGTCGGGGATCCCCTAACAATCTTATGTCACATTGATTTACACCTGCCCATGACCGCTCACAGACTGAACTTCCGCCAGAGACACGCTATCAGCCATTTTCAAGAGCAGATGTAGCCAGGGACAAAAATGTCTAAGAAACAGCAAAGGTGTGCTGTTGTTGGATGTTAAATGGAATGTGTTTATGTTCCATCAATGGGGGAGCCGGAGTTATGAACGATCGCAAATCTCGGGGCAGGGCGGTGATGACTTAGCGTTCGGGAAGAATTTACTTTTTCCGGATCAACAAACCAACAATCTTGGGTCTGTATTCCTGGGAAACAAGCCAGGATTCGTTGGAAAGGTCTCCACCGGGGCTTCTGAACTTGACCCCTAGGTCGGAACGGTTGAAAAATTGAAGCTCCGGGACCAGTGGCTCGAGGCGCTGCGTCCCCGGATGTTGGTCAGGAACGCCCAGAAGAACAGGTTCCGGCCAGTCGCCTTCCGCCGAATGTATCTCCGGCTCATGGGGTCTAAGTGAGTCAACGCGGGACAGAATGGGTTTCGCCAAAAAAAATATTCTCAGGAAAGGATCAGTACCAGCTATTTGTGATCAAGCTTCTTCTATGGAAGAAGTTAGTATTACACATCGTTTTTGAATAATTTGTTTAGCATGTTAGCGGCTGTTGTTTACATGTTCGCAGCTAAACCTGAGACTTTACATTGGTCCAAAGACAGGTGTTGTGTCGTAACGCTAGTGGTAAAATGCATCGCACCAATTCAAAAGACTTGTGTCTGACATTAATATCTTAGAGTACGAAGTACTAAGAATTCTTACTTAGAACGGATAGAAACAGAGTGCGCATTTGTAAGAGAGTGAGGTTACGCAGAAATTGCCACTCACAACGTAAGAAAACCTGGCTGCTGATCTTTACATGCCTGTCTGTCATATACTAGAACTCTGAATGCATATTTATGCCTATATCCGTGTTTATTTACATTTTAATTTATTCATTTAGCAGACACTTTTATCCAAAGCGACTTACAGGTGGGGTAGGCAATGGAAGCAATTGGGACAGCACAAGGACAAGAAAAAGCATAAGTGCAGTCAAAAGAGAAGACTGGTCTCATATAACATATAACACAGTATACAGAGCTAAGTTAGAATTTTTTATAAAGAGTAGAAAAGAAATAGAGGTCAGAACTGATCAGTCAGGTGTTGACGAAAGAGATGTGTTTTCAGATGATTCTTAAAGATGGCAGTTTATGTCTGTAAGAAATATGCATGCACATGATTAATCATCAATGGCCAACATTTCATACAGCAAATTGTCACCATGTGTTGTTCTATCTATGTTTTTGTATTTTTCTATTTAATTATTTATGAACAAGGCATCAAGATGATTTTGATTGCAGTAAGTGTATGCTTTTGGTTGGACAGAGCTTTACAGACGTAATTATGCTTTCCACCCTATTTATGTCTTGAAAGCGCTCTACCTGCTATCTGCATACGGGGAGGTGAGCAGAAGCTCATTTGCATTTAAAGAGACACTCATAAAAACAGCGCGTTTTCCATTGCACACACAAATGATCATGTTCAACATCTTGTAATGAAAGATATGTGGTGTATTTTGAGCTGAAACTTTACAGAGACATTCTGGGGATACCACTGACTATTTTAGTCGTTCGTCCATGCATTACCAGCATATAGGCTAAAAGATCTAAAAGATTGTACAACTTGCCTAATTTGCGGTCTGAACCACTCTGACTGGTCTGTAAAATCGAAACAAGACTATAATTGAATACATTTTTTTCACAGAAATGTTTTGCCCAGTGATTAATTCCAAGCCCAGCTATCTGGCCGAATTTCATGTAAATATTTCCATGTTTTGCATAGTGCCTTCAAAATTGCGTTGGAAGTGCCTGACCTTCGTTTACATTGTCATGTTTGTAAAGTAAATACTAAATGTATTTCAAATTAGTTGCGTATGGCCAATCAACATTTGCTTGAGTCATTGATCGTTCCTCGTCTGCTGGACCCTGGTCTGGAGAAGGAGTGTTACGTTTTGAAATATTTGTTTAATTTGTAAATATTGATTACCTTTCACAGTTCACAATTTTGAGTATCTATATATTTTTTTTACATTTACCATTGTGTCAATATACATGTTAACATGTTAACCAGGACTTTTATTTTGACATGGTTGTTCATGGAATGGATATGAAGCGTGTGTTACTCATAGAGCTTCAAAGTAAATGGAGTGGAGTGAAGTGAAGCTCGAATGCACATGGTTAGCTCGCACCAAGGCTAATAGCGCCTTCAAGGTTTTTCTAGCTCCTGTTTTGAATGGAGACCAAGGTAAATGCTATTTGATTATTGAATCATTTTGCTTGTCTGTTAGGTATTATTGGTTTGTTTTGTTTGTATTTGCTGATTTCTCTCATTACTCATTCATTGTTTTCTTTGTTTTTCAGTTTTTGTTACACAGACAAGTTCTTACGTTGGATTTCCATGCTTCATAATGATTTCAATCGCAATGTAATGGAGACGGTTATATCAATAAAGGCGTGTGAACCATCACCCTTGAGAACCAATCAACTCTGACTACTATAGGCCAATGAAAGTTGGCGAATTAAATTTGCATGCCGGTCTCCGCCCCCAGATGTCCGGTATAAAAGGAAGCCGGCGTGCAGCATTCATTTACCTTTTGTTCTTCAGAGCCTTCGCTCATTACTACGAACAGAACGAATTCAATGAATTCTTCTTCTTCTTCTACATTGCCGGATCTACGACATAGAGCAGCGGATCGTCCCTACCTGCAGCGGCCTTCCCCTGGGAGTCTCGGCGGTTCCGGAGGTGTTAGAGATTTTTTCAAAAAGGTCCTTTTCAGGACTGACTGAGCATTCTCCAGCGCGGCATGTCCTGCTGTTCCATTGGGTGCGGCACCTTCATCGAGGAGGTGGATGGATACGACCGCTGCATTAGGTGTCTGGGCGTCCAGCACGCTGAAGCAGAAGTTCATTCAGAAGTTGCGGTCACAGGTGGCTGTCTTCCTACGGGAACCAGCCACCATTTCGTCTGCTACCTGGGCTGTGACATCTGTGGCTACGGCCCCGATGACCACCCACGTTAGCAGCGTTAGTGATATGGGTAACCCTGCGAACGCAAACCCGCCAGCCAAGTGCTCACGGGCCGATCGCACCCCGACTTGCTCTTCTAAACGTTCCCCAACCATCAGTGGCATACCGTCTGGATCCTCACGCACAGACTCGGAAACGATTTGTGACGTAGATGAGATGTCGCTCGCAGCATCAGAGGGAGATTGAAAGCGCGTAAGACTTCGGCTTCACTGGTGTCGAAAGCCCTGCGATGCCGCGGGCCAGGCTGCCTCTTTTCTCTACGCCATGGCCATCCTGCAGGTCCAAGGCGTTGAGAGAGCTCCACGAGGGTAAGGCCGACCCGGGTATAATTCAGGATCTCCGTGCCGCCGCTGACAGCGCTCTACCGGCGACCAAGGCGGCGGCACGGGCCCTGGGTCGGACGATGTCCACGGTAGTGGTCCAGGAGAGACACCCCTGGTTATACCTTGTGCAGAAGAGTGACATCAAGGAAGTCCGCTTTCTTGATGCACCCATCTCGCAGGGTGGGTTGTTGCTAACACTGTCGAGGACTGCGCTCAGCAGTTTTTGACAGTGAAGCAGACAGTGGCAATTAGCCAAAAAAATTTCCCTAACGTGGGTCCAAGAGCCCATCGGAGGTTCCGATCTTCCTCACCGGAGTAAGACGGCCCCCCTGTTGGCGCTCAAGAGGGTAGGGGACCTCCGAGCATTCTCTGTGTCCCGGATTGCCTTAAATTCGACCATGGTAACTCTCACGTTATCCTGAGACCCAGGCCCGTATACGTCACCAAAGTTCCCACTACTCCCTTTCGGGACCAAGTGGTGTACTTGCAGGCGCTTCCCATCGGGGAGGAAGACCCAACCCCATCCTTGTTGTGTCCTGGACCGCACGCAAAGCTTCAGTAGCTCTGACCAGCTCCTTGTCTGTATTGGAGGACAGCAGAAGGGGAAGGCTGTCTCCAAGCAGAGGCTGGCGCACTGGGTCATGGATGCCGTTACGACGGCATTCCGATCTCAGAATCGTCCATGCCCACTGAAGGCTCACTCCACACAGGGTATAGCCTCCTGGGCACTGGCAAGAAAGCGCCTCTCTAGCAGACATCTGTAGAGCTGTGGGTTGGTGCTATGCCCAAACACCTTCGCAAGGGTTAACATCCTTCACGTAAACCCGGTGTCAGCCCACGTCCTGCGTGGTGACATGTAGGACTGGCAACCGGGGGGGCGTATGCCTGCGAAAGCACCTTCCCACCCTCCAAGAGGTTGGGTCAGTGTGCTATCTACCTTTCTTCTTACCCAAACACATGGTTAAGAAACTGCTAACTCACCAACCTACCATCTTACCCAGACACTGGTTAAGAATAGGCATTCCATCCATCACTAAGCAAGCACCTCCCGGGGGTTGGCTGGGCAGAGCAGCCTTCTCCCTTAGGCCGGGATACCATATGAACTATCACAGATAGCTCTGACCGGATCTAGTGCTATCAGACGCAGTAACACCCCCCCCGTGGGCTGTTCCGTCTGATATATCCTCATGGCAACGGTGCCCACACATGGTAACCAATGAGCTTCCCCAAGTGTGCCTCCAACTTGCGGTTAACTATCTAGTCCGCACGTTCCATGCGTTCTCCTCCAAGGACGAGACCATACTTATATTCACCATATTCCTCCCCACGGGTAGGAGGTGGCCTCTGCAGCGCTTCTCTTATTAAGAGTTGCGCTCACCCGGTGTTAACCCGAGCCGGACGGCCTCTCGGCAGTAGAGAGCTAATGCCCCGTCCGTGAAAGGTTATCGGTCAGGGCTGTACCCATCTTTCTCCAAGAAAATTCTGGGACCCCCTGACCACCACACTTGAAGGTTACAGTTTCACGAAAGCTTCGAGCTGACACACCGAGGCCTGTTACCGTCGCTTCGCTGAGATTGTGACGCGATACAGCGTTGCGGCGTTTTCCATAGGCAACCCCATCTGTCGTTCTTGACACAACGTCGAGAGACCGACAGAAAGGGAACGTCTTGGTTATGTATGTAACCTCAGTTCCCTGATGGAGGGAACGAGACGTTGTGTCCCTTGTGCCACAAACACGTATCATATGCTGCTGCAGTCGTGAGAGGCTCTCGGGCTCTTCAGAACAAGAGGTAAATGAATGCTGCACGCCGGCTTCCTTTTACGCTGGACATCCGGGGGCAGAGACCGGCATGCAAATTTAATTCGTCAAATTTCATTGGCCTTTTCTATAGTAGTCAGAGTTGATTGGTTCTCAAGGGCGAACCCCATCTGTCGTTCTCAACACAACGTCTCGTTCCCTCCATCAGGGAACTGAGGTTACATACCTAACCAAGACGTTTAAGAGTCCATTATTCCTTTGAGCCAGAGAGTTACAAAGAGTATAATTTTGATCAATAAAAAGTTCAGAATTTAAAAAACTGTTCTTTCAGTGGGAAAGCCACTTCAATTATTTTGTGTTATCGTTGGAAGTTGACGGGTCTTCTGTGAGCAGTTATGATTAAAGCAACAATGCATATCAGTACATTCTAAACCTCTAACATGGGTTAAGAGCTGTGACATTCGTTCACCTTATAATTAATACACAGCCCTGGAATTTACCAGGATTATTTTCCTCCCACAGATAGCCATTACAAAGAAAACGCTTATACAATATGACATGGAATAATGTATAAACAATTCATCAAAAACATTATTAATAATGTTGTTTACAATGAACATCGTCCTTAATAAATGTATGAACACAAACTCACCACTGTCAGAGAACTCGTTCCACTCTGAGAGCTCGCTGCGAGGAATCAGTCCCAGAAATAAGGAACAGAGACAAATAATAATGAACAATGAAGAACAGAGTGGCAAGAAAACAGTCCGAGCAAAAGGACTGGAATTGAACAAGACAAAATATTTTTTTCTTTTTATAAATGTCACAGACAATTATTAAAATAAAGAAATATAAACAAGGAAAGACGAAATATAAAGCTTGTTATTTAGTGGCTTACCAGATGCTTTGAGTTTCAACGGTAGCTTCTACTTCACCTGTTTCTGATTTTAAAGAAAATAAATTAGGGTTTTGTGAAAGAGATTACCTAAGGTAATAAGGTAATACAGTGCAGAAGGATTTCAGTTGCTGCAGACGAGAATCACTCAACACACAGGATAAAAGTGACTATGTATAGTTCAATATACTGTAAAAAGAAAAAGAAATAACAGCAGTAGACAAGTGTACAAAATATGCATGATCATTGTTTGTTTACGATGGTCATGTGTTCTCCAGTCTCGTCTTTGACCCTGCCTCCCTCATTTTCTCGTTTAGCTTCCCATCTTTGTTTCATTCCCTTCACCTGCCATTGTTAATTATCCGTTGCTAGTCTCCCTATTTAATGCCCTTGGCTGTGTACGAAATCACCCACTATACCAATAGTGTAGTCAATAATGTCCACTATGAATTCGGACACCAGTAAAAATGGATGTCCCATCAAATAGTACACTAAATGAGGGTATATGGGGAAATTTCGGAGACAGGTATTGTGTTTGCTGTCCTGTGCTGTTTCGTTGTGCTATGTTGCCTTGTCGTTTGCTTATTCCCTCGGCTTGTTGGATTTGTTTGGATTTGCTTGCAGTTAAATTTTCTTGCCCTATGTCTTGATGTTGTTTGTATTATTTAGTCTTCTCTCTGTTGTTTTAGTTGCAAATTTAGTTATCCTCTTTTCTTATTTTGCCCCCTTGTGGGATTGTCTTTTGTTTCAAGCTCGTTTTTTGTTATAGTTTTCCCCATTGTGGGTCTTTTGTTTTTACTTATTATAGTTTCGTGTTTTGCATCGCTCCAGCCCCATTCCATCACCTACCAAGAGTGAAGATGGACTACATTTAGTCATTATCAATATATTAATATATATTATTATCATAATCTATAATTTAGTCTTTTATCAAAAGTGACTTACAAAGAGTTTAAGGAGCAATAAGCGTTATGTCACACAGGAGCAATAATACAAAAGGTGCTAATACAAGATACTGGTTTCAACAAAAGCTAGACCACTAGATGTTGAGAGAAAGGTTGAGTTCCCTCTCAACAGACTACTTGTCACAGTAATGCTAAATTTACAACACTTGGTATTTAATGCTAAATTTACATCACATGATAACAGTTTGAAGTTATAGCTGGGGGGTTGGAGGTTACTTGGTGGGTGTTTGTGGAGAGTGGGGGGGCTTGTTGGTTGTGGGTTTGGGGGGTTTATTTGTTGAGGCTGTGTCGGTCTGGTTTTGTCTTGTTTTGTGGTCAATGTCGGACAACAGAGGAATAAAGTTACATTATGCAATAACTATTTTTCCCTGGTTGTGTCTCTGTTTTATGGTGTCGATCGCAGATCGGGACCGGGTTGGACCTGCACGGTTTTGGCAGGTGTGGCTTTCTGGGACGCGGGTGGTGGGCTCTCCTTCTTCTTCATGGACGTTTGCTCGGTGGCTTTTGGTCAGGGTCACTGAGTGCAGCTATGAAACGTCAGAGGAGATCTGGCCCTCCCGGCTGAGCCTGGTTTCTCCCAAGTTTTTTTTTCTCCATTAATCAATTATTGGAGTTTGGGTTCCTCGCCACATCAGTGTTGCCTTGCTCACCGGGAGACTGCATTTATTTAATTATATATTTATTATATATTATTTGTTAAAATGATCCTGCTTGATCTATAAACAACATGAACTATGCCATGTTTTACCTTTACTGTGTTTTTCTGTTTTTCTTATTTGCTCCTGTAAAGCTGCTTTGGAACAATGCACATTGTGAATATACTATATAAATAAATTGAATTGAATTGCATCGCTGCCTGCGCTTGGGTTCTTCTGCCATACCCTGACATATTCACTCTTAAGTCATTTCATAACTGCAAGAGCTTTATTCTTATTCAGAACACAAACTATGATAGTTTTGCCGAGGTCTGAGAGCTTTCTAACAGTATGTTGTTGTCTATAGGGGGTGTCAGACTCATAATGATGTTACATCTCATCAGAACTATCATCATTTTTGTTCCGAAGAAAACAAAGGTCTTTCGGCTGTGGAACGACTTCAGGCTTTTATGACAGAATTCTTACTCTTTGAAGAAATATCCCTTTAGGTGGTTGAGGATAAATACAGTTATTAAAACAGTATTCACACAATATTGAAAGTACATATATTCATATAACAAATACCTTCATAGACTACTTCAGTTTCTCTTCGATGCTCCTCTTTGACCAAACATCTGTTCATTACAAACACATCAGTTCTGTCCAAAACATCCCAGATTTTTATTTATGAAATATAAATATATCTCAGACCTTTTACTGAGCCATCCAATGAGACCTATTAAAGAGGACATACTTGTAAACAGAAGTCAAAATACCGTCTGTAGTTTGCGGAAAAAAGTGTTGAGAGCTTCTGTACCTCGCTTCTGTGTTCTTAGCCTCATTCCCAGTAACAGACTGATGACCAACAACATGATAAAACATATGATGGTCAATCTGACTTCTTCACTGTATGATACAGATGCCGCTGTCAAAGAAAAACACACAATATTTTGTGTGACGTTCATTTTCCCAAATTATATAATAAATATTATTAATTAAATCAATAATAACTATTAAAACCCAATAAAGTCAGGTTTTACTCATAATCTGAAAAAAATACATCTCAATGTAACTTTGAAATCAAGCTTAACTCCTGATACAGTAAAATGAAAATACTCAACAGTGTTATTTGTTGTTACCTGTTATCTGAAGGTTGACTTCATTTTTTCCACAGAGTCTCTTGTCAAGATGAGGTAGTATGTTCAACATCACAACACAGCTGTATGCTCCAGCATCTTCTATCTGGACTTTTCTGAGAGTGAATGTTGTCATTGTCTCCGTTGTGTTTTGAGTATTCACTTGAATAATTCTTCCATTTTTTAAGAGAAAGGCCAAGATCATCTTCCTGGGCTGAATCATATTTGTAGGGTTTGATGTTGAACAGTTAAACTCGGCATTACTTCCCTCAGACACTTCAGACTTAAGCAGACGTATCTCAGCAGGAATCAAAGATTCTGGGAAAATATTTTTTTTTAACTCAATAATGCAAAAAAAGTCTATTCAAAACATTTGCAATGAGAATAAAAACGATGGCATGTTGTAGCGGACACAGTAGTAGCCTGTTAACTGTCACCCGATCCGTACACGGGACACCTAAGTTTGCATCAATATTGTGCGTGTAATTTCTAATTGAATCATAAAAACTATATACTATTGGAAAGGTCTAAGACTAAAATACAAATTTCTTTGGTGTTTTTTTAAATAATTTATGTAGGGAGAGTAATTGATTCTCAGATTGTTTGCTCAGATCTTTTGTTATCCTTTTGCGACCCGTATATATATTTTTTCATTTATTATTTTAATAAACCTAGAAACATACCTTTAATTTTTTTTGAGTGTGTGATTTTTTTTAACAATAATCAGCTTCTTTTCTTTTTTTCAAACGAGACCAACCGTAATTCTTTATTCCAAAGAATTCATGAGTTACAGCCATTTTAGTTCCAACATGCGTTTTCATGTGTAAGCTCAAAAAGGGCTCCAACAGTTAACAGGTTGTGTCATAAATTACTTTGTACGACAACAAACTTCATATAGTATGTTTCCATCAGATCTCACCTGTGACATTAATGAAGACGTTATTCGCACCATATCCCGTCACTTGAGTCGTTTTCAAATGCTCTTCTGAGAAAACACAACTGTAATTGCCTGAGTTATTCTTTTCTATATTGTTGATTCTAAAGGTGACGTCTCCTTGATTTGGTTGTTTTTTCATCTCTATAGCTTTACCATTGTGACACAGATATATAAAAAAACTCTTTGTATAGCCAAATGTGCTGCATGTAACCTGTATGCTGCCACCTTCTGCTACCTCTTTGTTTAAACTGTAAATCTTTGCACGTTGGATGTTTTGACCTGTCGAAAGAAAAAACATTCATTCAAAAGCAGCGGTTGACCTCCTTTACAGTTTGTAGAAAAACATAATTGTACAAATAGCACAATATTTGAATGTAGCATTTGAACATAGTTTACCTTGAGTCTGAAGGAGCAGCTTAACTAAGACAACTGAAAGTATTCATATATTCATCAGTATTAAACACCACACTTAACAAATCCATTACAAATTACTTATTTATGTTTATTGTAATGTAGTAGTTTCAGTAATACTTACATGTGAGCAGAAATAAGCCAGCCATGTTCGTTTTGTTTCACTGTGACTTCACAAATTCAGTTTCTAAGGACCTGAAAACAGTTTGATGATAAAGAGGCAGTGCTCATATACTGAAGTGAACTCTTTATAAGAGTTACATTGTGGAGGCGGGAACACACACTTCAGTCTATTGTAACAATTCACGTGAACTCACCTCCGTGTGTTATTAAGCATTTACATTTATTTCCCTCTTGGGTTTTTTAATAATAATCCATTCTCACATCTTCATACATTTTTATTTTCATACTTTCTACAGCCATAAGATGTTTTTCCACACAGATAATATACTGAACAAAATGAGCCTAAACATGTTTCTAACAAAGATTATTTTGTTGATTGGACTTAGTTTCTCAAGTTTTTGGCCAAAATGCATCGGAAAGTTTGCCCCACTTACAAAACAGTGTATTCTGAACAAGCAATATTGCAAGAGTATGAAAGTTCCCAAGATGCATCGCAGCATGTTCAATTCTGTGTTTCTTATTTGTTTTTCTTTTAAAGATTAGTGTTTTAGTTCTTGCTGGCTTAGTGTATTCTTTAATATGGTTGTTACTGTTTGTTATCTGATGAGTTTAGAGTTCTTTTAATTAATGATGTTTTTTTATTGTTACCATGGTTGAGATTTGTGTGTTCTATGTTGAGGTGTAAGTCCATGACATAACAGCTAAATGTGCTATTGTGGGGAACCACAAGAATTATACGTATTAAGAGACATTCACCAGGGTACTGTACCTTTAAGGGAAGGGGGGGTTAGTTGTTGTGTTCCGGTTGTAGATGAGTGTGGTTGTTTTTGATCTCACTTGCTGTTTGGAGTGAGAGATATTAAAGTGGATACTAAAGCCTGGCTCAGACTACAGGAGTTTTAAAATCCTGACAGATTTTAAATCTGGTTGCAGCTCACACATAAGGAGAATCTTATCAGATTCTCTTATGTAAAATCCTAAACCTGGCTAAGACTACAGGAGTTTTAAAATCCTGACAGATTTGAAATTCTGGTTGCAGCTCACACATAAGGAGAATCTTATCAGATTCTCTTATGTAAAATCTTAAACCTGGCATTACATCTATATTTGAATCTCTTTTTCAAGCACTACAAAAATAGGTTTGCCCTTTGTAAACTTGCATTTATGAATGTGAAATGTCCAGAGAAGAAAACGTCGGGGGTAAAGTTGTGTTTATAAATAAGACTAAATGTAGCAAGTGCAAAAACAAAAATTAATTGATTGGATTTTTTTATATCATAATTGCACATCAAAAGACATTTTAAGACACCCAAATACAGGATAATATTAAGATTATCATACCAACGGACGCCTCTTACGTCATCTCACCGGGAAACAGAAGTAAACAAAGCGACATCGCAGTTAATTTCACGTGATCTATTTGTCCTATTATGAAAAAAGTGTATTTCAACAATAGATTAAGGAAATGCAGCGGCTATGCAAAAGGTCTAGAGTGTGTAACTGTACCGTTTAACTGTAGGGATACTACGGCGTATCCGCGGTGAAAAGCAAATGTTTCTGTAGCAATTAGTAGCAAAAGATTTATACTTTATTGTAGCAAAACTGTAGCAAGGTGTGTAACATTCAATCCTGTAATTCTGAGTCTTTGTCACTCTGAATGATTCTCTGTCTGTCAGTCCAAAGCCGCGGTATTGTATTTTGAGCAGATGGTGCTATATGATTTTTTACTAGGGCTGAAGTTATGACTGTGCTTTGGGCGAGCAGCTTAAGTTTAATGTTCATAAATAACGGAAGAAAACAATTGTTACTGCCGAGAATAAAGATGAATGCCAACGTGATTATAAGATAAAGCAAAAAAAAAACACAAACGCATGTATGTGTGCCTATAGACAAATAACAATCTGTTGAACGAAACAAAAGCTGCGCGTTAGCAGTTAATTTACCCGGTACATTTAAAACCGACGAGACATCTCCCTGCAGCTCTTTTCCTTATCTATGCGGTTGTGGTATGTTTTTGAGGATAAATTATAAAGACAATCCTGTTGTTGCCACACGTTGTTCCTCCATCTCCGCTGTACAACGTACCTTTGCAGGAGCTTTTACGGTTGATATTTTTAAAGGCCTGTCAGTCATCTCCGTCAACTTTCATATCTGTCTCTCATTGGCTGTAGCGAAAGTATCAACGTCATCAGCCCGATTTAAAATCCTAAATATCAAACATGTTTGATATGATCGGGGCGGCTAAGATTTCTCTCAGAGCAGATCGGGAGTTCTAAGATTCGATATGTGAACGCCTCACATTACATGATAATCTGGGCCGATTCTCGGGCCCGATCGCGTTTCTAGGCCCGATTTTTTCAAAGATTCTCGGGAGGGGAAATCGGGGTAAAATCTGGCCGAGAATCCTATAGTCTGAGCCAGGCTTGACTCGACGCATCTTCTTCTCTTGTCTCCTCATTTATTGTACTCGACACTTTAAATGCACTCACCACAAACTGTTTAAAGAGTTATTTGACCAAATTTTGGGTCTGTTTGAGGCAGAAAATATTTACAATTGTTGTAAAAGACAAATAAATTTGTTTATTTTTATATTTAACGCTACTTAATGAGTACTTGTTTATTAGTCATTTTGCCAATTTAACATGTTTCATCCACACAACATAAATACATAAAAACAACAGTAATTGGTGTGACAATAACAACTTCATTAGAAAAATACGACAATCAGCATTACATAAAGAAACAAATTTAAGTTGGCTAAACGAAGTATCACTTCTTTGAAGAATTCGGCTCTATTTTTTTTAGTGTATGACCGATTTCTGCAATTAAAACAGAATTTTGTTATTTTGTCTAACAAAAATCTGTTTGTAATGTAAAGTGCATGTATTTTGACAACAAAATATGCGCTCATGCCTTCAGTTCTTTATCTGCCTCTGGACTGGAGGCCTTGACTTAGGATGTCAGACCCAGATCTGATATTTCATGATATTTTCCAGGTAAGAGGTCACGACTCATGAGTTGTGTTTATATGTCTGTTCTACATTCATGCATTTTGCTTGAAGGGTTTGAATGTCATGAAACAGGGGAAGGAGAACCCAGTTGCAGGCAGAAGAGGCGATGGTACTGGGTTAAACAGATATTTATTAAACAGACTAAAAAAAAGGCAAACAAAACCCACGAGGGGGAAAACAAGACAGGATAAATAATAAACTAAAACAAAGACACAGACTCACTAGACTAAGAAAAACAAACACTTGTACAACACTAAACTACACTTACAAGACACGACGGTTTAACAGAATCTTGGCTAGGCAAAGCATACAATAACTCAATATACACGATACAACTTACACTATACAAGGTGTGACGTACAGCATACAATGAACGAGCACAGGACAATGAACACAAGGATGTTTTAAAGGGGAACAAACACAGGATAATTAAGGTGATGGGTGTTAAACACTAAGGGAAGGCTAACGAGACAAATGGGCAGGAAACACTGACGAGTCACGAGTAAGAGCATGGCAAGCCAAAATATAAACAAAGCCATGTCTTTCTCACATAAAACCCAAGGCAATGCCATGACTCCACCGCAAGACCAAGAATAAACATGACGGTGGAATCATGACATTGAATGGTTCGGTAAGATGATTCAACAGTCAGTCTAATTTTGTGTCATTATAGGATTGACCAGTTTAATTATTTATTTTGACATTGATTTGGTCAGATCATCAGTCCATGCTATTGTCATTCTGATCTTTCTGCTTCAACACATCCATCTATACACTATTCAAACATATTCATCTGTATGTTGATTCTGTAACAGCATGGTAAACAGTATATATAGATTGTCAGTGCAACCTTTGACAAAAGTAAAATAAGCATTGATTGTAATAGTTATTTTCCACCCAACACCCAGTTTTGTAGAAGGTTGATTATAGATATATGGGGTGATAACAGAATGTAACATACAACAGGATGAGTTACTGTGACTAGGAGCTGTGTGCCAGATTTATCTCTGTATAGAAAAGGTGGTGTATTGAACAGAGCAGTATTTACTGTTAGCATCCAATTTTCAAACCAACCATTGACTCTCCAAACACAGGAAACAATGGAAACAGATAGAATTGTATTTCTTCATCACCTCTAAAAAGTGAATTTGAAGTCTAATGAAAGAGTTGGTTGGGTTTGTCTGAAGTCTTTGAACAGTGATGTCACAATAGAAGCACTGGGGAAGTGAGCAATCGAGCAAAAGACAGAAGCGAGGAGCAGGGAATGGGGACACAGTCAACCTTAATATATTCAAGTCTATTGTGTAGAGTCAATGCAGTGTGCTGAAATGGGACAAATGCCGAGAGAAAGAAGAGAAAGGGGGTGTAGAGGAGAAGAGAAACACATGCAACAGTGGATTCATGATACACTCTGGAGATGTATCTTCAGTCTCACTTTAGAAGGTAGCAAACATGTTTTTCCTTCAGAGCTAGAGGTGCATCTCCAGAAATATACACAATCACCACACAAGTCTGAAGACGTGTTTTTTAAACCTGTGTTATTTGAACGGCTGCACGGAATGTGGTGAAGAGACACAACATCTCTCTGTCTGTGGTTTTAAACGACAACAGACGCTCAGTGCTGACTGCCAATCAGAGAAAAAACACACATGCTGAGAAAAGATCAACTGAAAGCAGAAAAGGAAATCATTCAAAGGTAAGAGAACTATAATCTCTATTTCCGTATATGCTAAATTAAAATGTGTAAAAGTGCTGTGAAGTGATAGAAATGACATGGAAATGAGAAATTGACGGAAACTTTAATCAGTGGTTGTAAACATGAAACAGGTGAATAAAGTCACACCCAAATCTGTCATGTAATAACAAACTATAATACGCGTAGTTTTGTTTTGGTGTTTGAAGTGATTTTAGTACTGAAGCTGAATTGAATTGCTTTATCTAAACAAGTGAAGAGTTCATTTGCAAAACTCATGTTTTTATTGTGTTTAGTTAACAAGAGTTTCTTGAGTTATTATTACTTCATCAAAACAACCCAACTGCAGTTTGATGGATATTAACTGGAATCCAGAATTTAAAAAATGAAAATGTCTTTGCAAAATAAACTCTATATTTTTGTTGCTCTTGTTTTGACCAATCATGTCTGAATTAGATCTTCATCGCTATGTTTATGCAAAACAATTCTGAATGTTCTATATAAAGTTTATTTCTGGAAATTAGACTGAACATAACATGATTTTATTGATGGTTTTTATTATTATTTGATGCCACCGATTATTCGCAGCTTAAATGAAAGTGTGTGATTGTTGGCAGCGGCCATAGCTGTGGTACCACTGATGTGTAAGACAAGACAGCTCATCACATCCTGTACAGCACGTCTCATACATCTGCAGGTATGATGTATTTCTCTCGGAGCAATCCTACGGTTTGAATCAGTGATGTGTAAAAGTGTCAGCATCAGGGTCACGACCCTACTGTGTGGCCTGCTCTTTGTGCCAATATGTCAAGCCTTTCTGCCCAACTTCTGGTCTCGTGTACTGACGTTATCCTTGGACTCATCCACACATCAGTACATGACCGAGCAGGCTATACTTAACATCACCATGGAAACCTTAAGCACCATCATGGAACAAGCACAAGGCGGAGATAAAGAAGAGCTGGTGAGTATCATGGTCGCACATTGCAACTTGAGTTGTGTGTTTTGACGTATAGTCAGAAAAGTCAAGACAGTCTATAATCAATACTCTTCTGTTGGCGGCTTTAGATAAACGCAACCTAACATGCATGACTCTGCTGGTCAGCCAGCTTCATTTGCAATCTATTATAACAAGCGCTGAAGTACAACTCAAGTTGCTCCTTTCATCGATGAACAGTAAGTAATATGATCAGATGTTTTCTCATTCACCGGTTGTGTCGTAGCATACCGGGCTTGGTCGGGGATTTTGGCACGCTGTGGGTGAGGTAGCAAGTGCCAACGCTGCCATGGACTTTCTGAGCTCCACGCGCTCTGATCCCATCTATCACTTTGACTCAGAGCGGGTGGACGGAGCCACAGAGATGCTGCGGGACTTCTGGAGCCAGACGCTACTGCTGACTAAATCTAAAGAGTACCAGGGAGCCAGACGCAGCCTGGGCCAGCTCTTCCACTCACTACAGGTACAACATGTACTTTTTGACGTTTATTTGGTGAGCATTCGCTTTTAGATGGAATGCATCTTTTGTTCCGACACTTTCATTATTAACATGCATTTACAACACACCAAAGACACAGAAAAAAACATGCATTTGCACCATATGTTAATCCCTGTTCCTAAAGCTGAACTGTTGTTCACAACCACATTTAATTCATAAAATATACTGCCTATTTGAAATAAAACACATAATATACAATTTCATCAAAAACTAATTACCGATATTGCACAGCAATCCAAAAGAGCTACAGAAAAACCTGTAAAATGATGCTGTAGCTTGTGAGGATTAATCCCATTCTTTCACAACAGAATACACAGTTAACATAATGTACAAGTTTACATAAAAGTAAGAAGCACTTTTGTAGTATCAATGTATTTCTTAATATTGTAACTTTAGCCACCACACTAAAAGACATTTAGTGCCAAATGTGTGTGTGCAGGACTTCTACAGTCATAGTAACTGGGTGGAGATGGGCAAGCAGGACATTTACCTCCACCTACTTCATCCTGAAGAGTCTGCAGTACCTGTGGCCTCAGGTGAGTCTCTCAAGCAGCACATCACAAACAAAACACTTCATTTCTTTCTTTTTCTTTGGGTAGCTCATGAGGCTCTCCCGTTTGTTGTTTTCAGAGGACATTCCTACCTGTGCAGCATGCTACAGGTTTACTTGTTATAATAATCTTCTGGAAGAGATGATCCGGGGCGAGACCGAGCCACTGCTGACCACTGGTTATTTCAGCGGCTTCCCAGATAAACCAGCAGGTACATATAGCACATCAAATTCTGTTCTCATGAAACACTTCCAGTTTAATAAATGCTGAAAGCAAGCGGTAACAAACCTCACAAATGTTTTTAACGGGACATTAAATTCATTATTAAACATGTACTATCTAATGTGAACCTTGTGAAATATAGGGCCTATTTATTGTTTAGGACCATTAATAAATTGCCATACTGCAACAAATGATGTTTAATTAACAAAGTTCGGGAGGAGCCGGAGCATATAATCAGCAATCACAGCTGTACACATTTAGCCCTAGCAAGCTCGCTAATAAATAGGGAAACCATCTTACCTGCTCGATCTCCTAAGATTAAGCATCGATACGCTTCTTTCGAAGCCATGTCCGAGGATTCTCTATGAGTAGGCTAATAATCATGTCTCGAACGTCTCGCAACTGCAATGCCCATCGACGCACACGCAAAACAGCAGCTTGTTTACATTATACATTTATTTCCGCTTTTCGACAAACATTTACAATGAAAACCAAACTCTTAATGGGTTCATCACGACAGGAAGGACGTCATGTATTCAAGGGACCTTACGGATCTTTAAACGCCGACCAGCCACGCGACAGGCCCGATCCGTAAAGCAACATTTCAAATACTTCTTCCCCGCAGCTTCGGGACGTGATAACGTATTCCCGCTGGAATAAGTAGCGCTCGTCACCTCTTTCGTTCCCTTATGCAAGTGCTGCCGGCATGCTAGCTCGCAACACAACGCCAGCTCGATGATAAACGCCGGCTCGTTGTAACGCCAGTGCTGCTAGCGAGAGCTCACTGCTAAAGGGACGGCAGTGTTTCAGACGCAGGCTGTTGGCTACCACTAAGCATTTGCTATTAAGGCTCGCATGGTCGCCGCATTTTGAACCGATCAATAGGATACGCCAATACGATGTCGTTTCAACGGGCGTACATTTTTTTTTTTTTTTTTCTGCGAAGAGAAACAATCATCTTTGGGGAAATAATTAATTCTTGTTCCATGCAGTCACTCGGATTAACCCCAAATTAAATTGTGATAAATCGCAATGTATTTATAAACTGAGTTTACTTGGGTTTGAACAGCCGAAACGCAAGAAGCTGGGTGAGTACAATCTTTTTACTCGAAAATATATTTAGTTTTATCCACCGTTATGCCGTTGCCTCTGCTGCGCTCGAGAATGGTATATCGCTGGTCGGCACGAGCACACTCACTTGGTTGTTTATTTTACAGGGACAATGTTTTATGTATGAACTCTGTGCCCGTGCTGTCCAGTGAACCAGTGTTGCCAATTCCTTTCATTTGATAGTAACTAAGCCTGCCCGAAAAATAGCTAAATGTCGCCAGATGACGTCAAGTGCTAAATTGCACATCAGTGACGTCACCGCGTAATATCGCACTAGCCATGCACTTTAGTTCCGCTTCATACTCTCTCAGTGGTTGTATAGAGCTTTGTTTTAAAGCAATACAGCCAAATACAAAATAAATATGTTCTTAATGACTTATTTTCTGTATCTGTTGGGCAGACAACAAGGCTTCGTAATGTGTACTAAACCTCGTTAACTGTACACCAGCAGTCTGTTTATGCGTCCATACAGTTATCACGTTTTAAATCGTAGATGCTCGAACAAGGTCAATGCTTGCCGCTGTTACTTTAAGTTAGACAGACAGCAGCACGCCTAAGCATATTTACTAGTTGCTTCACCGTAAGATCTCCCTCGTCTCTCTACATGAACACAACCGCATCTTGGAATAAAACCCCAGCTGCTATGTTGACTCCGAAATAATTAATTGTGTTCAACCCATACAGTGTGCACAGCAATTTGAAGTTAAAACAGCAAATTTATTGGGGTGTCCGTAAAACGCTCACCCTCCACAGCTAAGCATCTTGCACACTCCGGATTAACTCCATCTGCAAGCAGAGGTTTCAGAGGCATTATACGTTCACAAACCTCGCCATGCGTAACTCAACATCATCACATGCCTGCCAGCCATATGGGCTCTAGGGGAGTCCCTGGTCAGAAGCAAACAAGTTTCCCCGGATGCTATGGAACCCCTAGGCGGGACGTCCTTCACTCCGCATTCCAGCACAAGTCTCCCAATAATGCCCCGCCAGCAGCCGGCAATGCTAGTTACCCAGGAGACATAAGCTCACAAGCACCCAGAGCTCCGGTGCTTTCCCACCCATTCCCTGCCCCTGGCTCTTGACCCACGGCTCCTCCATCGACCACTAGCGCGAGGCTGCCTCAGCTAGCGATGCAGGTGCCGGTCCTCAGCCATATCACAGCCCCCTTAGAAGCCGCCGCTAGCGCGAGCATTGCTCCGCTAGCCGCTCAGGCGGCTGCAATCCCCTCCCTTTTCTCTCTCCCACAGAGGAGATCAAGCTTCACATTGGCCACGGCGACAGCAATGCCAGTGCCAATCAACGCACCAGCGTTGGAACCGCCCCCAGTCCCAGACAACATCAGATCTTGGCAGAAGTTCAGGCGGCTGGCACCCGAAGCAGACCCTTTGCCAACACCGGTACCTCACTATTCAGAGCTGATATTCCGGTTAACCACCCCCTAAAAACTCTCCTCGATGCTTCTCTAAACTCCATCATCCAAGCCGTCTCCCTCAGGACCCTCCAATCTTATCTCACTGCATGGAAAAGCTTCAAGTCTTTTCACCTGGCGTTCAACATTCCCTTTCCTGATTTTCTGTCCTCACCATCGCCTCCTTCATCTCCTTCCTAAACTCTTCAAAAACCTCCAGGCCAGCTCAATTAAAGGCTACATGAGTGGAGTCCAGTTCTTCCACAAACTCGTATTCAATTCACCATCTGCACCCATAGCCAGCTCCCAAACATCTATGCTTATCAAAGGCATTCAACGTACCCAGCCTGCTCGCCAGGATGCAAGGCAACCCATAACCCTGGATATACTGACCAGATGCATTTCCACCCTCCGTAAAGGATACCACTCCAAACACGTCGATCGCACACTCGACACCATGTTTATCCTAGCATTCTTCGGATTTCTAAGATGTTCAGAAATTTCCACAACATCCACTTTCAACCCCCTAAACCATCCAACGGTATCCGACCTGTCAGTAGTCGATTCAGAGAGGATATCATTCTCCATTAAACAGAGCAAGACGGACCAAACCAGGAGAGGACATTTCATCTATATATTCAATCTCCACTCACCAATTCAACCTTACCAGACCCTCTTAGCCTACCTCCACTTCAGGAAATCCCAGACCAAAACCACAACGGATCCTCTATTCGTCAACGAGTCTAACCGCCCAGCTACACGCTTCTGGTTCCAAAAGCACCTAAAAGCTGTCCTGCTCCTATCCGGTATCCCCGCAAACCACCTTTCGGGCCACTCCTTCCGCATAGGCGCAGCAACCACAGCAGCCCAAAAAGGCCTCTCGCAGTCTCAAATCCAAGCACTAGGGCGCTGGACATCGGAAGCTTTCAAGAGCTACATCAGGTCAGATCGCTCTATCATCAGGGAAGCCCATCGAACGCTCATTTCCAAAATCATCTAGAGAATCCATACGCGAACATTCTCCATGCCAGCCTAAATCTCTCTAACAGGAGATCTCACCACTGCTTCAACCGGCTCAGGGGCCAGTGCCCAAGTCTCAGGCTCTGCAGCAGTAGATTTAACAGCAGGAGCCAACATCGCAGCAGCGACTACCCTGGCAGAGACCAGCACTCCCATTCCAAGCAAAGAAGTCAGCGTCACAACAGCCTCAGCCAAGGCCAGCATTTCCACTTCAGGCATGGAACCAAGTGCTGCAACTAGGAATCATCCGCAGCACTTCTGTCACAAGCGCCAAAGCCAGCGTTGCAGCAGGGATCGGCTCCATAGACGTCCATGGTTCCATGTAAGGTGCAGAAACCAGCGTTGCAGAAGGGATTGGCTCCTCAGACGCCCATGCACCTACCACAAGCGCCGAAGCCAGCATCGCAGCAGCGATCGCCTCCGCAAAGGCCCGTGCTCCCACCTAGGGCGCAGAAGCCAGCATCACCGCAGTGACCGCCTCCACAGAGGCCAGCGCTTCCATCTAATGCGCAGAAGCCAGCGTCGCCGCAGCGATCACCTCCACAGAGGCCAGCGCTTCCATCTAATGCGCAGAAGCCAGCGTCGCCGCAGCGATCGCCTCCACAGAGGCCAGCGCTTCCATCTAATGCGCAGAAGCCAGCGTCGCCGCAGCGATCGCCTCCACAGAGGCCAGCGCTTCCATCTAATGCGCAGAAGCCAGCGTCGCCGCAGCGATCGCCTCCACAGAGGCCAGCGCTTCCATCTAATGCGCAGAAGCCAGCGTCGCCGCAGCGATCGCCTCCACAGAGGCCAGCGCTTCCATCTAATGCGCAGAAGCCAGCGTCGCCGCAGCGATCGCCTCCACAGAGGCCAGCTCTTCCATCTAATGCACAGAAGCCAGCGTCGCCGCAGCGATCGCCTCCACAGAGGCCAGCGCTTCCATCTAATGCGCAGAAGCCAGCGTCGCCGCAGCGATCGCCTCCACAGAGGCCAGCGCTTCCATCTAATGCGCAGAAGCCAGCGTCGCCGCAGCGATCGCCTCCGCAGAGGCCAGCGCTTCCATCTAATGCGCAGAAGCCAGCGTCGCCGCAGCGATCGCCTCCGCAGAGGCCAGCGCTTCCATCTAAGGCGGCGAAGCCAGCGTTGCCGCAGCGATCGCCTCCGCAGAGGCCAGTGCTTCGCTTCCTGCCACCTACGACTTTCCACGGAAGCAAGCATTACAGCATGATCACCCCAGCAGGAGCCTCCATCAGGCGCTCCACTACAGCCGGCTCCCTCCTTCAGTCGCCTCTTTCCAGTATAAGTCTCAACAACAGGGACACACACGAAGCCATGTTCATTTTGGACGGTTCCCGAAAAATCCATATTAGGAACTCTCCCTACGCACTACTACCAGCCACTCGTGGATTCAAACTTCTCATCACTGCAGCAGACACCTTTCACCTTCTCAGTCTCAACCATCCTCGGAGGAACCCCTACCCCTTCTTGTCTCATAACGAACCACATCTCCTAAGGAGCCCTCATCCTCTCGTCTCTACCCGAACGCAGGCCACGCCTCCGCAGCGCTCAGCATCGCTTTGGGGGGTATGCGTACTCCGGCGGCTGTCCCACTTTCTCGCTTTTTGGGGGTGTGCTCTGGGCTCAGACCGGTTCCGAGCTCTGCGCACTCACTCGTACCAAGGTAGAGTGTTTCGGGCTCGGATAGATCTGGCGAGCTCTGAGCCCGCTTCCCGGACAGCACGCCAAATACGCATAACCTTCATAACCAAGCTCTATCATTATCCCTATCAACATCACTGTTATATGTGTAGGTGAACTCGTGAAATGATGTTTAATTAACAAAGTTCGGGAGGAGCCGGAGCATATAATCAGCAATCACAGCTGTACACATTTAGCCCTAGCAAGCTCGCTAATAAATAGGGAAACCATCTTACCTGCTCGATCTCCTAAGATTAAGCATCCCTCCTCCACCCCTACTCCTCTCCAAAGCTAAATATCCCGCAGGAACCCCGGGGGGTGTGCTCTGGGCTCAGACCGGTTCCGAGCTCGGCGCACTCACTCGTACCAAGGTAGAGTGTTTCGGGCTCGGATAGATCTGGCGAGCTCTGAGCCCGCTTCCCGGACAGCACGCCAAATACGCATAACCTTCATAACCAAGCTCTATCATTATCCCTATCAACATCACTGTTATATGTGTAGGTGAACTCGTGAATTCAGCATTAAATGCATTCTCACCTTATTCTCTTTACAATGAAAGGTGAAGAAGACATTTGTAATCTAATAATAAAATATAATTCTCAATGTATACATTTTATATGTTTAATGTATAAATGGTTTGAATGTTTTTTAATGTCTTGATCTTGGGGTGATTTATGGCTTGTTTGTAATGTTAACCCCATGTATGTACATGTCTGTTGAATGAGTACATGTCAAATGAGCTTATGACCACAGGGAATATACCAGGAAAGTAAAAGAGTTGTTGATTAATAAAGGCAAGTGTAGCCACGGTGGGATTCTGGACAGCAGTCGTCACCACGGTGCTGAAGGAGGAATCAACAAGGACAGCAGGTCACCTCTGTTCTCCCCTCATCACTACCTCCATAAAGAGGCGGCTCGTCTGGCTGCCACGGCAACCCTCAGAGTGCTGCAAGACCTCCGAGAGGAGGTGGGACCCAAAAGCTTCCTCAGGTCAGAGGTCAATGTCATTTCGCTCTAAAGCAACAGCTTACAGCCATGTGAAAAGGAGGAATTTGAGTTTTACTTTGAAAGAGAGGAGAGGAGAGGAACACATGTTGATCCTTAACACATGATATGAATGAATGTGGTCAGATTCCTTTGAAGACTTTTGTTTTCTAAAATTGCCAATTTATTTTAGCACAACTAACAGTCATGGATCAGAATTTACTACTGCAAGTCATGACAGATTTAGAAATTGAAGGGAGAGGGACATTGTCAATAAAAACCATTGTGTAATTAAAAACGAAATGGATTTGAACAGTCGTTAAGATTAACCAGCAGCATGTTGGTGTATTGCTGCTACATCACAAGAGTAAAATACATTTATATATCTGCAAATAAATGCAGAAAAATGTTTCTCAACTTTTGCAAGGATACAGTAGTGGCCAGAAGTGATATATAACCTTAAGTCAAATGTTGTACAAATACGCAGACAACTCTTCTAGCCTCAACTGTGCTTATACAGTGAAATCCCGAAGATTTATTACTAAAAACTAAATCGGTACTAGGCTTCAATATATTGTGTAGGTTCGTTGACTGATGCCCAGTATGTGTGATGTATTGTGTTGGATCTGTAGTCTCTTCAGCGTCCAGCAGCCTCCGGCACTGGTCTTCGTCATGGACACCACCGGCAGTATGTTTGAAGAGATCACAGCCGCCCGTCTCCGTGCGTTCTCCATCATACAAGCCCGTGAAAGAAGCCGCAGAACCATTCTGCCCGGAACCTTCATTATGGTGCCTTTCCATGACCCCGGTGACCACCTTACTGTACATTTAACTGAAATAAACATCCCTCTTTTATAAACATTGTTGAGACTTCTAAATAAATACAACAAAAATAGTTCAATGAATGTTGTCTTTTAGATTTTGGACCAGTGAAGGAGACAGATAGCCCTGACGAGTTCATGCTGTTTATGGGGAATTTACTGGCTCTCGGTGGTGGAGATGAACCAGAGATGTGTCTCTCTGCTCTTCAGGTGACTATCAGGGATAACAATGGTGTGGCGGGGTAAACGTGAGGAAGTGGCCTTACACAATGTTTAGGGTTTAAATCTATATGGGACAGTTACATGCATTCTAAGTGGGCGTGTGTGTTTGTCAGCTGGCTCTTACCCATAGCCCTCCGCTGTCAGAGATTTTCGTATTCACAGACGCTTCTCCTAAAGATCATCACCTCCAGAGTGCAGTTCAGGCTCTCATACTGGAGAAGCAGATAAAGGTAACGCATAATTCCTTTATATCCATACAGACATGTTTTAGTAAAAACTGTGCTCGCTGATCTAGTGCTGTGTGAGGAGTATTTGAATTTACATTTAGTCGCTGACGTGTCTATAAAAAACAAGGTTTACCCTCTTACTGATAAAGGTACCATAGAAGAACCACTGTTGGCTGTGTGATTCCAGAAAGAACCTTTAAAATCCACAGAACCGTTCCGTTTCACAAGAGATTTCTTACTTAGATCATTTCTCCTTCCTTTGATTTTATGCATGGTTATCTGTGAACTAGGTGAACTTTCTGCTCACCGAGGATCCAAGTCTCACATCGAGGGGAAGATTGCTTAGAAAGAGAAAGAGAAGAGAAACATTATCTCCAGATAGATTCTCTCTCTATTCTTCTCTGTCGTCTGTGTCTGGGGGAATGACCATCTTCACTACAAACAAAGACATCCACAAAGTGTCGGCTATTGTAGAAGACACTACCACCTCCAGTAAGGTGCAGTAGATCCAGCAAGACCTTCAGCAGACGAAAGAAATATAGTTTTTATTCATTCATAAAATCATAAATGAAAGGTGTTTTCTCATGAATAGGTGACTCTGCTTCACGTAGAGAGCGAGACGGATTCATTAAATTCCTTTCGAGTGGACGGAGGTGTGGAGAATGTCAAGCTGCACATTATTGGTCAGATTACATACTGTGAGCTCATCAGCCCTTCAGGTACAAACGCATTCATACTATCTTCACTGTATCAGCCTGTCGACTTAAACGTCGCCTTTCAGCGCAACTATACTGTGTAGTGTGATGGAATGTTCATGGGTTTGATTGTCTCACTGTAAGGTTCTCGTCAGTTTCTTCCTGGTTCTGATGGTCCGCTGGCAGAGCTGGTTTCATCACAGGGTCTATTCAGAATATGCCTGCTCGCTCCACTGGAAACAGGTGTATGGCAGCTTGTGATGAGAGCCATTGGACCCGTTTCCTTCAACGTTCAAGGTAAAGATGCTGGCAAACCAGACAGTCTTTCCCTAACTTAACTTGTGTCTGTCACTAAAACATTAGTCATGTTTGCACAAAAACAAAAAGAATCCAGGATCAGGACTGTCAACCCATTAAGGAATGCATTTTCTATTCACAATGTCTTAAAGAGGCTTTCGGTTTTTCGGTTTTATTCGGCTTTCGGCCTAAATACTGAATATTCAAGATATTTGCGAGTAAATCATTTATTGAGCCAGCACTGCACATGAAAAAACTGATCCAGACTATCTTTTCATGACTGTACGATCATAGCAATGACTTATGAATTCAACTTTTCATTTGGGAAATCACAGAAAAAGTCTTGGACAGTACATAAAGCAACCTGTAATGTTATTGTGAATAACTCACAGCTGAAGAACGTTGTAAGGCATGGCGCTAAGCTTTTCACTATAAAGCACTAGCCCAGAGTACCATATTGCTTTTTTAAAATAATCACCCCACGTTACAAATATTAATGGCAAAACTGTGCATCAATGTCCCTTTCATGAATTACAGTAAATTCACATCAGTCTTCCTTTCACTAGAAAAATAGTCCCTGATTGACTGCAGTGGACAGCATCAGAATTTTTTGTTGATATGGGTGGTTGCTAAGGGTACACAGAATCCACGTAGATTATATAACTAGATACTGCATTAGTATCTGTTTTTTATGTGCCGCTATATGGAGTTCATCGTCCATACAGAAAAGGTGTGAGCAACGCTGGGTCCGAAACAGCCTACTTCCATTGTAGGTGAAAATGAGTATGAGTCATGGATTGTATGTCCGAAACCTCAGTATGCAAAATACCTGGATAGTCTACAGCCTCCGACGAGATTTGTGAGTGTGGATCGGATGGACACTGATGCCACGGGAGCTGAGCAACGGTCAAATTTCAAAAGTAAATCAAATACATACAGTGGAAAACTTTAAGGAGGACGTCCATTTGTGATGTAAGTGCCAACAAATGAATGTCTCGTGACCAAGTTATGTTTTTATCATTCTCACGTATATGTTGTTGTCAATTCGTCAAGGGTTCAAAGAGCATACGAGTCATATGACCATAAACATGGAGGAGGCAGTATGCCCAAATGTATTCATACGACTCCCACTCATACTGTACTGTTTTAACGGTCGATAGGTAGATACTTATTTAAATTCAGTAGGTACTGTCACAGTATGTGATATCGAAAAAAGCGCAAGTCTTTTTTCTATGGAATTAGGCTACTTTTAAACTGTTGTTGATGTTCCCAAAAGGCGGACATGTCTACATGCCTGCAGCGCTCAAATGAGGCATTTAGTTATATACTATATATCTTTGCAGAATAGCCAATTGAAGCTAAAGTAAAGATATCACTAATCAGAATCATGGGGCCTCATTTATAGAATGTGCGTACGAACTTTCATTTTTATAAAAATGATCTTTGATGTGAAAAAGTGCTTAGTGCCATGTCAGAGTCTGAGCAGACGAACACACTTTTGCTTGTCCGAGGCAATATAAGCCATTCTTTCCACTTGTATAGGATTTGGACTTTGAGAGGTGCTCTTTTGTATGTCAATAATATTAATTAGACATCATTATAAGGTGGAGATCTGAAACTGTTCAGCTGCGCGCAATTTCACTATCACTTGCGTTGTATAGATTTAACACATTATAGAGAGGCGTACAGGCGATTGCTGTGCGTACGTTCGTTCTATGAATAACACGTACGCACTTTAAGAAATTATCGTAAAATCTAATTTAGGACGGTGTCTACGCAACATCTTATAAATCAGGCCCAAGGATTGAAACTAGCTGTTTACAAAAAGTTAATGATTGTAGGTTTAAGCAAAACCAGATATGTTGCCCATTAACAAGCGTGCCTCAGATTCTCTTAACTTGTGTTCTCTAGGTGACAGCAGCTTGGACTTTCTGTACTATTTTGCGAAAGAGGCCAATGAGACACATCCTGGACTGAGGAAAGTAGAGGGCAGTCCTATAGCAGGTCTGTCCTATGTCTTTAACATTGACACATACTTGAATCTCTAGCGTTGAAAAAACTCTTGAATCTCATAACACACATTTCTTCACAGGCACAACAGTCTTTCTAGTGGTTGCAGTGACAGGCCTCTCACCCAATGAGGACGCCTCATTCAGTCATGTTACCCTATTGGGGCCCAGTGGCGAGAGTTTACTTAAGGTGTTGCTGAACTCTTCATCTTCTCTCTGGTCTGAAGAGGAGCTGGTGGGTCACATGGTCTCAGTACCCATAATGCCTTTCAGTTTACGTCTTAGTGGAACGGATGGAAAGGGAAACCTCCTGGAAAGAGTTTCTTCTGAGATGATTCAACCGACACACGTGCAGATACAGGTGGAAATGCAGAAGATTCACAGAATAATGGTCTGATAAAATATGCGACATGGCTCAATGAAAAAGTTGCTCTCGTCCTCAGGTCCTCTCTGCTCCACACCTTCTGCCAGGTCAGAGCTCTACAGTGATGTTTGAGATATCTAATCACGGCCCCGACCGTCACTTCGTTCTTTCAGCAGAAGAAGAGTACGGGTACCTCTCCCATACCGAGCAACACAGGTGATAATCCAGAAGCATAATCTCTCTGGCCATAAAAAAGATTTCCTGTCAGCCAATGACTAAACTAATGACAAGTTATGCATGTCCCTGACCAACAGAAATAAGCTTTTTATTGCTGAGAGAAGCTCTGTGAAGAGGGAGATTGAACTGAATACTCCTCACAACGCTGAAACAAAACGACCCATCACTCTGACGCTGACTGTCCACGCTGAAGATTCACCAGACTCAAACTATGCTGTGGTGTATCTGACCGTCATACACGAGGTGAAGGTAACATGACTATAACATCATGTTCAAATTTGGGCATTTAAAACCAAGTTTTACTCTGAGCAAGCAGTAGTGTATTGTACGCCTTGAGGAAACATGAGTTCAAAGTTTTTCAATGTACAATATGTGTTGTGTGGAACAAAGAATCTCACACAGACGTTGAATGACATGAAGTAAATGATGAATTGTGTCTTACACCCTGTTTAAACCAGATGCAGGTGACTGGATGCGATGCGACAAATGCCTTTTCTTAACTCATTCCCCGCCAGCCTTTTTTTTTAATTGCCAGTCAGCGCCACCATTTTTTAAAAATTTCACTTAAATGTGATGGCAGTACATTTTCTGTAATGAATACATGGACAATTAATATATCAAATGAAAGAACAGTCTCATTTTTTAAACAAAATAAATCGTATTCTTCTATCTTCATTTTTTATTCACGTTTTAAATGTAGGTAGGTTTCTTCAAAAATGCATCAATTGGATTAACAGCTGATTAGATATAAAATTATGATTAAAAACAGTTCAAATATGTGTGTGTATCCAAATATGCGAAACAACACCCCATGCTGCAAAACAGTACAAACACAGTTTGCTGGAATAAAGCGTGTTTGGCAGGGAACCATTGCGTTTTAAATGAGCAGATTACTCCTCAATGGCGGGGAAAGAGTTAATGGGTTTGATGTTTGTGTCGCAGCACCACCAGATTCAGTGTGGACAAAATGAAAATGTGGTTGTGGTTAGGAAGACGTGATGGGAGCCGTGAGGCGGGGCTGGTGGCGTGACTAAATGTTTGAATCAGCTGTGCGCACACCGGTCCCGGATATCTCACGGTGGAAATCGGTAGCATAAGAGGACGAGTGACAGGAATGCTGACGAGAGAGGACCGGGCCCGGACATGTTTTACGTTTGTATTTATGTTCTTGTGGCCGGCAGTCGATCGTGAGTTGGCTGATGGCATTTTACTTCCGTGATTTGTTTGTTTATTTTATTAAAACTTGATTTAAATGTTCGCCGGTTCCCGCCTCCTTCCTTCCTTCCTTCCCTACTTTGAATCTCCTTACAGTGTTCTATTGTCATCTGTCGTGTCGACCGGTGTAGACAGGGTGTAAGTCATGACAGTTGTAATTGTTTACTGATCTTTTTTTTCATTTACAAATTGCTTGAATTGGAAAAATCTCCTCTGACCCAGATCTAGCTTACTTCATGAACAGAGCTGCTTACAGTTACATCATGTCTCATGTTTGTACAGATAAGCTGAATCAAAGTGTATTCATGAATGCAGTCTGTTTATCCTTCACAGGAACGAGACACAAGCCCTCCGGCATGTTCTGCCCTGCGTGTGGAGTCTGCCTGTCCCGCCGTCTGCTCTCAGGGCAGCTGGAAGGTTTCCCTCATTGTCAGAGACAGAGGTCATTCTGGACTGGCATCTGTGCAGCTGGCACAAGGTGAAGGTATCCTCACCCTGTCTCAAGTGACCACAGTGAGAAACAGAAAGCATTTCCCACAGCGTCATGAGACAGCCACAGTAGTTAGTCATCTGAAGTTGGACAAGAGTCAGCCTTTCCAAACAGAATCTGGACACGAATCTCAAAGACGCATCCAGTTAGTGAATGGAGATGCTCCTTCAAAAATCAGTGAAGGGTCTGAGGGAAAGCCCATCATGATGTTTTACTCCTCAGGATGCTGTGCTCCTCAGGCTGAGCTGGTGTTGTTGGACAGAGCTGGAAATATGAGACGCTGCCATCTCATAGCCAGCCAACAGAGGGCGCTAAGAGAAAAGAACAATGCACCCAGTGAGAGCTCTCAGCCGCTGTTAGTTCTCACTTTGTATCATTTCTTGATATGGAGCATTCTTCACATGCTTCAACTACTGTAACAAGATATATATATACTGTATTAGTATTACAACATTAGGTTCTAAAAACTGTATCAATAGTCACTGTAAGGCTAGTAAAATCACTCAGGGCTGGTTTATTCTGTGAATTGCTAATTTTGTCTGATATTATCTGAATGATGACCATAAGACTCTTTGTTTTTTTTTTAATTGATAACATACTGTACTGTTCTATGCAGATCTTTTTTTTCTACATCTTCCAAATTGACGGCACTGTTTATACTTCTTGAAAGCACAGTCAAAATGAAACAAGTCTAATCTTTGGAAATGCGCCACTGAAAGGTTTCTAACTGTCTTAAAAATCTTATTCGAAAAATCTATGCTTAAATTTCGGAAATCACTTTTGTAGACATTTCATTACAAACAAAAGTTTTGCTTTTCTAAATGGATGACTGAAGAAAATCTGCCAATATAACTTGGGAGCTCCTTCTATGCTCTTTAGAGGAGCTGGATATAATAATTTTACTGTACTTAATAAAAGCAGGACTGGGAATCAATTTAAAAAATAATCGATACCTCACATCAATCGATGAGCACAAGCCCCCGCCCCTTAGCCAATGCCATCAGTCATCAATCAGTTTCTTGTCTAAAACAGTACAGACTTCAGAAAAAAACTAATGGAAGAAGTCTAGAGCTGTGGAGGGACAAAAGAATCTGCATGCATAAATGCAAAATGTGGGTTTGCACAGCACACACAATGCAGATATAATTACATGTATTCACACATTGAACAAATCATTTACAGTTAGTACGTTTGACTGTAAACAGCAAAAAAAATGTATGTGAGTCTATTAGTCAGTAGAGAAAATTAGAGCTACTCAGTTTAAATGACAGACATATCTCTAGGGATCAGGTACTTACATACACAGTATTCTTACACATTTGAATACAATTTACAGTTTATTGATCTGTCTATCTATATTCCGCAAGTACTTTTGTGTACACTGCTGAATAACTTTAAAAAGGGTTAATAGTAATTAGACATGTGCATTATTTTGAAAACAGTGAAAGTGAAAGTGACCGATTTGTCAGGAATGGTGACCCATACCCGAAATGTGACCTCTGCATTTAACCCATCCAGTGATTAGTGAGCACACAAACACCAAGTGGTGAACACACGTACACCCGGAGCAGTGGGCGGCAATCATTGCAGCGCCCGGGGAGCATGTAGGGGTTAGGTGCCTTGCTCAAGAGCACCGCAATCGTTACCCGCCAGCCCTGAGGATCAAACCGACAGTCTTCTGGTCACGAGTCTGACTCTCTGAACATTAGACCACGATTGCCCCTAAACAGCTTGTAAATAAAGAAAAATGAGAATGATAATTTATGATATTATTGATTGCCATTGGAGAGTGCCATCGGAATTACAGGACAAGATCAACATATTTGGTTAAGGTTTTTGTTATAGAAACAGTTAACGTTTAATACAGGTAAAAGGTGACAGCTTAGAAAATTGTATTGAAGTAAAAATGTGTTAATTTTGTGAAACAGTGAATCGAAAACAGCAGCTAGGAATCGATTCTTTCGATTCCCAAACCAGGAATTGGAATCAGAATCGACAAAATCAGGATCGAACTACATTGCATAACAAAAGTTAAAGAATGTTTTTTCAACAATTTTTAAACGGGAGACTTCTGTATTACATGTTAAACGTTATAAATTTTGTTCCTATGTTAAAGAGTAGGACCTGTTAGCGAATCAATGTTTTTCTAAAGTGGAGCCTGTAGGTTTTACATATTAATTATTAAACCAACGTTTTGACTTGTCACTTTAGACTTCATATTGCAAATGTATTCAGTTGATTGTTTTTTCGAGCCATTCTAACCTGCAGTACATTTCAACCTGACCAATCTCATCTAGTACATTTCAAAGGTCATATACTTTGTGGATCATAAACTATAATTTCAACTGAGAAAAACAGTCAATGAATAGATTACTGCATTTATGTCAACTTAAGCAGTATGTCCTTCAGCGGTGTGCTATTACAGAAGTCTGGACATCACTTGAGCCGGGTGAGAGTTATGAGCAGGACAGATGGACAGATAGAGGACAGAGGGTACTGGGGGAGTAAAGCAGAATTTCTTCTGGCTGTGGCAGGTAATGTGGTCGGTCTGGGTAATGTGTGGAGGTTCCCATACCTCTGCTACAAATACGGAGGAGGTACGAGACCACCGGCAGTCTTAAACATCTCAGACTTTTGCTATGTGGTATTTGTAGTGTAATGAAATGTTGTCCTAAGGTGCGTTCCTGATACCCTACCTGGTGTTTGTGGTGACCTGTGGGGTTCCACTGTTCCTGCTGGAGGGTTAGGTCATCGCCTCTTTCCTCTGGCTGAGGGTGAGTCACAAAGGAACAAATGTCTTTTTTAAAGAATTGTAACAACTCTCTTGCACGCAGAGCACTTTAATGACATTCCTTATGCACGTTGAAGATGACACAATACATTTACATTTATGCATCTTTATCCAAAGTGACTTACATTGTATTATCCTATACATTTATATATAGGTTTGTGTAATCCCCTGAGATCAAACCCACAATCTTGCGTTTTTAAAAAAATGCTCTTACCACTGAGCTACAGGAAAGCTATAGAACGTTGTTTTTTTCAGGATATTGTCTCTGTTTGATTCATTTAGTTAAGTGACAAGAATATTAACACATTTAGAAAAAGACTGATGGAGAATGTAGGAATACATTTAGTTTAATATGTAACCAGAAGGATATAGAGAAAACTCAAAGTGCAGTGTAATGTTTCATGAATGAGACTTTCCTTCTAGTCAGTGTGTTTTGTGTTTGGTCAGGTATTGGCTATGCAGGACAGATGATTCTGCTGTACAGCTGCATGTATTACATCTGTCATGGTTCCACTACCATGTCATGTTCTTTATTCCTGTCTCGAGTGGAGCCATGGCATTGCCTGATGGTTCTATGTGGGAAAAGACATAGTTCTTTCTCGTGTCTCGTCTTTGGCCCCGCCCCTCTCTCTCCTCGTCAGCTTTCTCCGAGTGCTTAATCCCCAGCACCTGTTTCTTGTGATTATCCTTTGTCTGTTTCCCCTATATATACCTCTCATGTTTCATTGTCTTGTGCTGATTCGTTGTATGTACTTGTGTACCTGTTCCTGTTTGGTCTGTGTATGCTGGTATCTCTTGTTGGTCTCTTACCTGTTCTCCAAAGTTCCTGTTTTCCATGCTGTGTTAGTAAGTCTAGTTTAGTTAGTGTGTTTATATCAAGTGTTTGTTTTTGTAGTTATAGTCAGTCAGTGTTCTTGTATTTGTTAATTTACCCTGTCCTGTTTTCCCCATCGTGGGTTTTTGTTTTGCCTGTTTTGTAGAGTTCAGTGTTTAATAAATCTGTTAACCCCTTAATTCCCCGCCTCTGCCTGCAATTGAGTCCTACCTCCTCATATCCTTGACAACATCATCATTCTGGCCTGGGCACTTCTCTACCTCATCTTCTCCTTCAGCCCTGAACTCCCATGGGCCAGCTGTGACAACACCTGGAACACAGGTGAACATTTCACCTGCACATAAATCAAAATATAAAAGAGTTCAAACCTGTTGAATACAAACACACACAGAGTTTGTATCTCTGTTTTAGATGACTGTGTAGATGGTGCTGCAAGAAATCTGACCCTCAACCGCACAACACCAATGAATTCAACTTCTCCAGCTACTGAGTTCTGGGAGTAAATACATCAAAAGAGAACATTTACACTTCTTATATCAAAAAGCAAAAATAATAAATAGTAGTAAAAAGAGTATTAGCCGATGTATTTCTCATGACATTATACAGACGCAGAGTGCTGTTTCTCTCTGGAGGGATCGAGCAGATGGGTCACATTAACTGGGAGATTCTTTTGTGTCTCATTGCAATGTGGGTGACATGTTATTTCTGTATCTGGAAAGGAGTCAAATCTACAGGAAAGGTGTGTACGATCAAGTTGAATAAATGCACTTATGGCACTTTTCCATTGCGTGGTACAACGTGTTACAGCAAGACTTGCTTTTTGTTGGCTCGGTTTGCTTCTCCACTGCACAGTTTAGTACCGCTTCAAAGTGGGTGGGAATATAGACTTATCGTCATAGTTGCACCGCCTCTACTGTTGTGGCTTCGTCGTTTAAGAGACACTAACAGATGCACAACACAGGAGCAATGAGGCTTGCGAGAAGAGAATTGTCATCACAAGGCTGCAGTTGTGCCCGAGTCTGCTATTTACCCTGTTACCTTGTTTTTAACTGTTGAACTGGACTGTTGCCTGTTGTTAGTTAAAATTATTTAAAATTATTTGAGCTTGTTTATTTAATTATTCGTTGACTGATTGCTAAGTTGTTAGCGTTTAACTCCATTGGTTTTGAAGTCACAAAACGTTTTGCCGTTAGCAGCTCGTTACGGCTTGACATTATAATTTTGCACTTAAAAGCACCGAGCTAGTTGATCACGGTTTGATCCGTGACCAATTCAAGTCATTCAGGCTTTGTTTTGCTAATCGAGAAGGTGGCTTCCAGCCTTATTCTATTTGTGCTAATCTCAACACATACGTAAGTGGTGCCTCTTACGGTAAGCGTCAGCCATCGTGTTCAGCCTCCTCGTGTGAAGACTGACAAGAGCAAAGACCTGCAACTCTTCCTGCAACTTCACTATATCTCTTCACAGCTTCATTGAAGAGTTCGATGGGCTGCTGTCATCATTCCTGGAGGATAGCGGCCCTCTTGTAGTTTTTGGGGACTTCAACATCCACCTGAAGAAACCCTATGCTTCTGACTTCCACACCCTTAACCCCTCGTCACAGCCTGTGCTCACAGATCAGGAAACCAGCTGGATCTCATCTACATCCGTAACTGCACCACAGACAACATTCAAGTCACACCTCCTCACATTTCTGACCACTTCTTCATCACTTTCAACTTGCTTCAACTTGCTCAGTGAGACCCTATCTCACTGAGCATGCGGCACAACTTCTTGTCCAGGCCCTGGGCATCTCAAGGTTGGACTATTGCTATGTTCTCTTTGCTGGTCTTCCTGCAAAGGCTATCAAACCACTCTCTTCCAACAGCCTAAATGGGCTCATGTGACACCCCTTTTCATCTCTCTCCACTGGCTACCGGTTGAAGCCTGTATCAGATTCAAGTCACTAATACTTGCCTACAGGACTATCACTGGATCTGCACTGGCTTACTTTCACACCCTCCTACACTCCTACACCCCATCAAGAACCCTGCGTTCAGCAAACCAGAGGCGTCTTGTATTGCCTTCCCATAAAGGCAGTAAATCGCTCTCCCGTTCCTTCTCATTCACAACTCCTTCATGGTGAAACAATCTTCCTAACTCAGTCCGGTCAACCACATCTTTCACAACATTCATAAATCTTCTTGAAACCCATTTCTTCTGTGAATACTTGACAGACGAAAAAAACTCACTAACCCTTTCTCTCGACAGGTATTGGTCTAGCTTTTGTTGAAACCAGTAACTTTGTATTGGCATCTACTGTATTATTGCTCCTGTATGACATATCGCTTATTGCTCCTAAACTCTTTGTAAGTCGCTTTGGATAAAAGTGTCTGCTAAATGACTAAATGTAAATGAGTCAAACGGATGAAGTGGTCTTCTTGATTCAAGGAATGTGGATGGGTTTCACTGCAAGATGAAAAAGTTTGTTTCAAAAGAAGCTGATGCCAGCAAAAGTTTATGAGCTCATACCACAAAGAGCAGATGGGTTCAAGGAGCTAAACTTGCATTTAGAAATGTGTTTAGGCTCAATCACTATATCACTGTCATTAAGCATATTATGAACTGATGATATTACGTATTACAATTTTATTGTTTTGTCACAAATCCAATGATGCTGGTAGGGATGTTTCTCTCTGACCAATCAGTGATCTGTGTGTTTAACTCAGTCGGCACTAAAAAAGTATCAGTTACTAGACAGTGGAAAAGCGTCATTGTAGTATGAATATGCACAAATCATTCCGTTTTATTGTGTTAACTTATTGTGTAAAAAATATGATGACACAATATGCAATATTTTTTTGACAGAAAACATTATACAGTAAAAAAACTTTTTTGAGGGCACATGCATCTGATCCCATGAAATATGAGCATTTCTTGAATTGTACCTGTAGGTAGTATATTTTACAGCCACATTTCTTCACGCGATGTTGCTGGTGTTACTGATTCGTGGGTTGACTCTTCCTGGAGCCTTACAGGGGATCGTGTTTTACCTTTACCCTGAACCTTCCCGTCTCTCTGACCCACAGGTGCTTCATCATCTACACTCTTCCTCCATTAAACCTTATGAACACTTTTAAATGCAAATCACATTGGCTAGAATCAACTAGAACAATAGAAAGAGTCCAATTGTCAAATGTCTAATTTAGTTGACGTATTTGATTTTTACAAGCATTAGAAAGGAACACAACTTTTAAAAATAAAACTAGCATTGGTGCATTGAAATTAGGATGTTGTGTTTGTAGGTTTGGATGGAGGCTGGAGCTCAGATCTTTTTCTCCAACAGTCTGTCTGTTGGCTCTCTCACTGTATTAGGCAGCTACAATAAATACGACAACAACTGTTACAGGTTAGTTAGGGTGCAGTTGAAGGAACAATAATGATGGAACAAATTAATGGCTGTTTGTTGTGTTGTATGATCCTGCAGATGTCTTCAATAGAGAAGAGCATTCCTTAAACATGTATAGTGTCAGACAAGCATGTTGTTGTGTGTTTGTATTTAATCTGTGTTTGGTCTACCAGAGACAGTTTGTGGCTGTGTCTACTGAACAGTGGTACCAGTTTAGTGGCTGGTTTTGCTGTGTTTTCTGTCTTTGGTTTCATGGCCCATCAGCAGGGTGCCCCTATTGAAGAGGTGGCCGAATCAGGTAATGCACAGTATAACAATGTGGATATAGCAGTTTAAGACATTAGAAATATCACTGCAACAAAATATATATACTGTATACACTGTATACACTGAAACAGTGAAAGCCTCTATTTTCAAACATTCTTTTTCAGGTCCAGGTCTAGCTTTCATAGCTTATCCCCAGGCTGTGGCTATGATGCCTCTTCCTCAGTTGTGGGCTGTTTGCTTCTTCATCATGATTATTTTGCTGGGTCTAGATACACAGGTGACATCTTGTACACAAACAGTACAAACATAAAGGTGCAGGTGTGATGAGCTGACTCTAATTATCGGTGGAAATATAACATTTTGTACAGACACAATGATACCTCCAAAGACTATCCAAATTCAAACCATGGAACAACTCTGAGATAAATTATCTCTTTCATAAGAAACAATTTACCTTTAAGGAGAAGGACTTTACTGGTCTCAATATTATAAAACAGGACATTAAAAATGAAATCCCCAAGGCTAAAAAGTATTTTGCAATTATGAACACAAGTTATTCAGCTGATCGGGCTTCAATTAAACAGACTACTTATGTATCAGACCTTTGCTACAAATTTGAATAATTGTTATGTCTGCTTTGATACTTATCATTTCTTTTAGCAGAGTGTGAGAGCCTCACGGATTTTATGCCTCTTCAAGAGATGGATTATGAGCCTCTTAACTAACCAGGATGTCTGGTTCCAGCTCATTAAGTGCACACCCAATAAGGCTCCTGGGCCAAATCTTCATTCTCTCTTCCCTCTATCAATCCTTACCTCAAAAATAACGGTTACATGGCACTATCCTGACTTAGACTGAGAAATTTATTCAAGAAGTTTATTATGAGCTGAAAACAATTAGGCTTACTAGACACATTTTATGTCAGAGCGGGATCCGAGCCAGATTTGGTTTACAGTTGAGCGTAATGAGCGACTGAGCGAAATATTAACAGTAGGTTGAAAAAGAGCAGTTATGTTTCAGTCCAACATTCTGTGACATTACAGCCAATATTTTTAGTGACTAAAGAGTAACTGTATAATAACTGATAAAGTATATTTGACTTTAATTACTTTGTCTCCGTGAGCATACAGTAAGTGAAATAAGTATTTGATTTTATGGTGGGTTTATTTTAACTGATAGAGACAGAATATAAAAAATCAGGGGAAAAAAGGTTATATAAAGGTTGTAAAATGATTTGCATATTATTATTTGATCCCCCACCAACTAGCAAGAATTCTAGCTCCACAGATTGGTTATGTGCCTATGGACCTTTGATTAGTCCTGTCACTTTAAGACAGTACTTCTAAATCAGCTTGTTATGTATATAAAAGATGCCTGCCAACAGAATCTGTATCTTCCATTCAGCCTCTCCACCACCATGGTCCAGACCAAATAGGTTTTAAAGGATGTCAGGGACAAGATTGTAGACCTGCACAAACCTTGAATAGGCTACATACAGAAGCTTGGTGAGTAGGAGACTGTTGGTGCGATTATTTGGAAATAGAAGAAATACAACATAACTATCAAATGCCCTTGTTCTGGAGCTCCCTGCAAGATTTCCCCAAATGGAGTAAAGATGATCATGAGAATGGTTAAAGATCAGCCCAGAACTACACGGAAGAAGCTTGTTCATGATTTCAAGACAGTTGGGACCACAGTAAGCAAGCAAACCATTGGTAACACGCTATGATACAATAGAATGAAATCCTGAAGCACCCGCAAGGTCCTCATGCCCAAGGCATGTCTGGCTCATCTGAATTTTGACAATGAACATCAAAATGATTCAGAAAAGGCTTTGGAGAAAGTGCTGGGACTGCTGTGACACCAAAATTGACTCCTGTGTTTGGAAGGAGAGGAATGTTGACCATGACCCCAAGATCATTATCCCTACAGAGAAGCACAGTGTTGAAACATTCTGCTTCAGGGCTTTTTATCTCTGCTGTGGGCACAGGATGACCTCAACACATTGAGGGGCTGAGGGACGGGACAGTGTACCATAAAATCTTGGACGAGAACCTCCCCTCAACTAGATCACTGAAGATTGGTTGTGCATTTTCCATTAACATGACAAAGACCAAAAACATAACACCAAGACAATCAAAGAGTGCAAACAAAGTACAAAGTTATGTTTTGCTCGGGGATCAAATACTTATTTCACTGTATGAAATGCAAATCAATTTATAACCTTTATATTGTCATGAAATGCGCAGTGAGACACGGACAAAGAACCCAAGTACAGACAGCGGGTAAGGTTAAGAAGACTTGAATAATAAAATAACAAAACAAAGACCCACGTGGGGATAACTTAACAAAAAAGGGAGTAGGAAAAAAGACAGGACTAAGACTAAAACTAACTATACTTAAGACTAGAATTGACAAACTACAAATAACTAGGCACAAAAACTCACTACTCGGGAAACAAGAGACACAAGTTCAATATAAAGGGAACTAAATCAAGAGGGGACAGGTTCAGGGGATACACTAATTAATTAACACCAACTGGGAAACAAAAGGGCAGCAACAATAAAGAGACCTGGAGAGAGCAGAAGGCAAGTCTAAAGGTTCAAAATGTCTCTCCCCACATAAAACAAGCGATCCTATCTGATCATGACATATACCAAAAAAATCCCAGATTTTTTATATTCTGTCTCTATCAGTTAAAATAAACCCACCATAAAAATGATAGACCCTTCTTTTCTTTGTAAGCAGACAAACTTACAAAATTAGCAGGGGATCAAATACTTATTTCCCTCACTGTATAGCTGGCATAGTGCAACATTCAAAATAAATGCACAAAATATGAAATGGACTATGAACACTTTAAGTATAACTGGGGTTAATAAAGAAACAGTCTCTAAAGAAAAATAGTCTAAAACAAGATGACATGTGTTCTTAAAAAGTCAAACCTCAGTCGTTACAGCATTTTAGAATGTACCTTTAGAAACTTAGTAGCTGCGTCTTCGAAGGCTGCATGCGTCCTCAGGAGATCCCATTGGGCACAAAGGTTTATTAATTTTTAATTTCAGAAAAGCAACTGTTACATTGGGTAAGTGACACAATGTCTTCTTAAGAGAAAAACATTTAAATGTTATAATGCTATGTATTATTCAGGCTCATGCGATGTACATGGGACAATAATCCAGCAGCAAAAAACTACATAACGAAGAGGGCCGAGAGAGCGAATCTGAGATCGAGCGAATGCAGCGAAATTTTCAGAAAGGCACTCTCCGCTCCGCGAGAAATATAATATGGTTGGTTAAAAATTATAATGCGTAAAATAGACTGACAAAGTTCATCTTATGTATGTTTGTCGATGGATACACATTTAATACCTACAAAAAAAATCAAATAATATAGACAAATTTAAGCTTCACAATGAGGATGGCCACCTTACGTTCCTCACGGCTGCAGTCCCGCTTCTGTTGAGACAGAGCGGCAGCTGCACTCGCGGTGTTCGCTAAAGGTTTTTCCCCTGTGTACACTTTTATAGGGACATTTCACGAGTTCACTCTTACATATAATAGATATAAAGGATTTACTTACTGCGTCAGTTGAGTGAGGTTTGCGGGAATAAAGTGGGGTGAAAGTTAGTGAATTGACGTTTTAACTGGAGGACTTTAGTGTGAAGCTGATAGGGCTTTGGTGGGCTTTTTAATATGGAACTGACAGGTTCAAAAATATATCTTTTAAAAGCGTCTGTAGGCCATCGGCCCTAGAAAAGTTGTCTCCCTGGCAGGATGTTTCTCTGTTGGAATTCATTAATGCAGCAATAGAACCAGTGGCTGATCTCACGTATGTCCTCTCAGGAGAAAAATGTCACTGTGCCATCAGTAAAGCCTGTGTTTGAACTTCTTGAAGACACAAAGGCCACCATCTTGGATCCAAGGTGTACCATGGAGGATGCAAAGGTCTTGGATGATGTGACGGAAAAGCTCCTGCAAGAACTACTAGACATGAATTGAGATGAAGTAAAAGAACAAAATGCCATTGGTGAGAGCTGTGTTAAAGCTGCAGGGGGAAATGAAGAATCTTAATCTTCGGCAACCAAAAAGAGCTGTGTGACCTTCTCCAGAAAAGAATAACCCAATTTACAGGTTACCAGACTCAAGCATTGGTTCCAAATAGAGTGCATGCTGTATAACTGCTTCCTTAACCTCACAAAGGAATAAGCTATAAATCTGATTTTTTTTTATAGGGTGGGATTCACTAACTATATGTTATTTTAAGGTACACACTAGAAATGTTTATAACCAATCTTAACAAATCTGTGACATACAGAAAACATAAATAAATACTTTTCATCTATTGCATCCTTTTTATCTTTCAAACCCTTTCATAGACACATAAAAGATCTTCCATGTTTGAAGATAACAATGCCCAGGATAATGATGTAAAAAGTTCATTGACCACACTACAGAAATCAATGTCCATGTAAGCTCAGGTCCAAGAACATAAATCCTAAATCTTCCCAGTGTCAACCGTAGTGTTGATACAAAATCACATATGTGGTATAATTCAGTTTCAGGATCCGCAGCATTAAGCCACATGGACTCTCAATTCACTTCATAACTTTTCAGACAAAAGTCCATACAGGCATGTGCGACAGAAAGACAAATCCCACAGAATGTGAAGTCCTTCTACAAAAAATAACCACATTAAGAAAATAACTATTCATACACCAACCAGTCAACATAAGAAAATAAACAATGCTTACTTCCGATTGAGCATCAAACTCTCAGTTTCCCAATCAGGACTAGTGCTTGTCTGGTTTCGTAAGGCATGCTTACTCCTCCATTACAAATCTACTACTTCTACTCTCTACACCCATTTTATACCTGAGAGTATTACTCCTTGTTGCCCCCTCAAGGTGTGTAGTATAATTACAATACAAAAAAAACATGTTAACAGGTTTGACTGTTACAGCTGATGGAGAGCAGACCAAGTTCCTCCAGGAGGAAGCACTTGATGCATCATGTGATCCTTTGATGTGGTTGGATAATAACCATAGAAGATTTCCCCTAAAAATCAAGTTAGCACAAACATTTTTCTTCTGGCTGTCTGTCCATTTAAGAGGTCACCCCAGGAAAAAACTTAATTTAGTGTCTCCAGTTTGACCACTTTACACTAGTGTTCATAGAGACGCTCAGTGGATGAAATCTGATCTACTATTCATATGTTTCAGATCACTCAAGAAGGTTTCTCCAGCGATAAAACACAATATAAGCAGATGGATACTGGACACTATTTGAATCTTACATATGAATATGGATATGAATCTTGTGGCACACCATCACCCATAGATGTGAGGGTACACTCAACTTGGGTTATGGCGGCCTATAAGGCTTTAGGGTCAGGGGCGTCTCTTCAGGCTGGTCTTTGCCACTTACTTTTGTCAGGTTTTATCATTTGGGTCTGAGCGCTTCTCTCAGAGTGTCAAGTACTTTTGCCTTAGTTGTGTTTATACACAGGCGGGCATTTGGAAGCATGGCGGAACTAGCATATTGTTCCCCAAGGACATTTCTACTGATGTCTCCAAAATTCTCCTTTCCACCCGGAGTACTACCTGTCCACTTGACCCGATCCCTTCCCAGCTCTTACAGGCTATCTCATCATTGATATCTCATTTAAACAAGCCCTGGTATCAGCTTTACTCAAGAAATCAACAATCGACCCCTCAGTGGTCAGCAACTAAAGACCTCATCTAACTCCTGCCTTTCAACACTACCGGTGTGACTCTCATCTCAAAGGCAGATCCTTCAAGCTATCCTGAAGAGGCATGACAAGAGGGACACCAGGAGAGGATAGTGTTATTAACCCAATCAACGTGAGGACTGTGCTGTAACAGCCACGGATACCCGAGGACATTAATATTATTGGGGGATTCGAGTATGTACAGCACGATGTTCTAATGTGGATTCCCATCTGTGATGTTGTCATTAAGATCCTCTAAGAACCGGGCTCTAGGTGCAGAGGCGTTCCATGTGCAAGCAGCGCTGAACATCTTGAACAGAATGGCATAGTCCGTGATGGATGCACGACCCTGCGTTAGACGGGACAGTTTGGTGGCCGGCTCTTCGCCGCGAACCGAACGACCAAACAGCCTCTCCATCTCCTTCCAGAATAGACGCACAGCAAGGGGACTGGGCCTCCCTCACCGACATTCCCCATTCCCGAGGTTGACCGGCCAGCAGAGTGAGGACGAAGCTCACCTTAGAAACTTCCGAAGTGTAACGGCGGGGTTGGAGATTGATTCGGTTTAGCTAGGTTCAGTAGATGTCGGTTGACTGCGAGGACAACTGGTGTAAATCCCAGTGTACTGCAGTATCTACCGACGAAGGAGGAGTGAACCCATCCGGGGTCAAGAGGTAGAGACAACACCGGAGGAGCAACCAGTTTAACGGCGGCTCGAACCTCGGAGATCCTAAGCACGGATGAGCTGGCGTATCAGAGGTACCCGGAACCTGAACTGCGGCGGGGGGAGAGGAAGGAGAGTCCCAGTATGTGAAGGAGATGAAGGCAGGTAGGTCTTTTTTCAGTAGGCACTGGGTTGAGTGTGGTGTCCGTCTATCCGGTGAGATGACAAAAAAATGACAAAAACAGACGGGAGGGCGGAAATAATAAGGCAGTACAGTTACTGAGACTGAACCGAGGCTTAACCAATGTTTTAGGAGAAAGGGAACCCAGGATCACAGGACAGAACACTCACACGACAAGACTAGAAAATAATTAGATTATATATAGATTATATTACCAAGATTATATGTAGATTTTCCAAAAAGAACACAAGACTAGGCTAGGAGCCAGAGAACGGCACTGTGACTTACGTCAACGATCGCACAAGGGAAAAGTGAGAAGTGGTGGTGGTTTTAAAGGGGTGAGTGTGATTGACACCAGGTGCTACTCGTGAGGCTAACAATGGAATAATGGTGGCAGCAGGTGGAAACACTAAGACGTAGACAGCGAACCCGTGGAGCCATGGCACAATCACCATGTGTCCGTACACTCGCACACAAGACAAAAACAAACAAGGGTGGGCTTACCCCGGAACCCAAGAGAAACTCTGAAAAAAACAGATTAAATTACTCACACTTAAGGAGGGGCCAATAAGGGCAAATTAAACATAAAATGTAAAAAAATATATATATATAATTGTTAGTAACAACTTCTTAATTATTCATTTTTACACATTTTATAAACATGTTGAGAGTTTAAAAATACTCATTTCTCTCCATGTTTCAGTTATGATTATTGTTAATTAATTGGTACTTCCTTATAATGAGTAATCGTTCGCAAGTAGTGCTCATTGAGGATATTTATATTAGGAATTATCGAATACCTAATAAGGATCTAGCATTCAGGGTTCATACACATTTTTACCAATTACATTCCATGACTTTTCCATCACTTAAAGGTAAATTTTCATGACTTAATAAACAGTTGTTCTGAGGCACTCACAAGGCCTCTGTGGCCTACTTCAAAATTCAAAAATGATGTTAAATTTGCCCTGAAAAAGGCCACAGAGGCTGAAACATGGTGGTATGTTTTCAATGGATAGCCGAGTTTAAATAAAGGCTTTTTAAACTTATATTCCTTGTGAGTGCCTCAGAACTACTGTTTATTTGGGACACATTTTGGATCTCCAAGATGAAGAGCACCAGAGGAACACACCTCTCAACACCCAAGCAGCCCTTCCTTGTAACTCGTTTGTGGATTCATGACTTAATGTTCCATAAAACGTCTGTGTATACATGTGAAATAAGAATTAAAATCTTGAATAAAATAAATGAACAAACAATGCGGTTTAATAAAAAATAAATATTTATTTAAATAATGCTGACACAGTAACACAATAAAAATAAATAATGTCAAACCCTGACAACTCCTTAGACATTTATTAACATAAATCCATAGGAGGCTATTAACATAAATCAATGGGAGACAACAACAATGTAAAACCGAAAGAAAAAAAAAATATATAATAAATAAAAGTGTCCAGCAAAATTGTCATTAACTTTAACTGAAGGAAATTTAACTTCACTGGATAACGTCTTGGTTACGTCTGTAACCTCAGTTCCTTGATGGAGGGAACAAGACGTTGTGTTGAGAACGACAGATGGGGTTTGCCCTTGAGAACCTATCAACTCTGACTACTATAGAAAAAATGAAATTTGCATGCCGGGCTCCGCCCCCGGATATCCGGTATAAAACGAAGCCGGCGTGCATCATTTATAACCTCTTGTTCTGAAGAGCCTGAGAGCCTCTCACAACTGCAACAGAAACGATACGGGTTTGTGGCATAAGGGACACAACGTCTCGTTCCCTCCATCGGGGAACTGAGGTTACAGACGTAACCAAGACGTTCCCTTTCTGTCGGTCTCTAGACGTTGTGTCGAGAACGACAGATGGGGTTAACTATGGAAAACGCCACAAACGCTGTATCGTGTCACAATCTCAGCGAAGCGACGGTAACAAGCCTGGGCGTGTCACTCGAAGCTTACGTGAAAACTTGTAACCTTCCAGTGTGGTGGTCGGGGGGTTCCAGAGCTTTCCGGAGAAAGATGGGAACAGCCCTGACCGGTAACCTATCACGGACGGGGCCTTAGCTCTCTACAGGCGAGAGGCCGTCCGGACGGTTTACACCGGGAAAGCGCAACTCTTAATCAGAGAAGCGCTGCAGAGGCCACCTCCTGCCCGTGGGGAGGAATACGGTGGGAGAAGTATGGTCTCGTCCTAGGAGGAGAACGCATGGAACGTGCGGACTGGTAGTAAACCGCGAGGTGGAGGTCCACCTGGGGAAGCTCATGGGTTACCAAGTGTGGGAACAAGTGTCATGAGGGTATGGCAGACGGAACAGCCCTCGGTGGGGGTGTAACTGTGTCTGATAGCAGAGGTCCGGTTAGAACTATGTGAGATAGGTCATGATATGTCCCGGCCTAAGGGGGAAGGCTGCTCTGCTCAGCCAACCCCCAGGGGGTGCTAGCTTAGTGATGGAAGGAATGCCTGTTCTTAACCAGGTCTGGGTAAGAAGGAAGGCGGGTGATGTACCAATTTTCTTAGCCATGGGAATGGGTAAGAAGAAAAGGAGGCAGATAGCACACTGACCCAACCTCAGTGAGGGTGGGAAGGTGCTTTCGCAGGCATACGCCCTCCCGGATGCCAATCCTACATGTCGCCACGTAGGACGTGGGCTGATACCGGGTTTACGCGAAGGTTGTAAAACCTTGCGAGGTGGTGGGCGTAGCCCAACCCGCAGCTCTACAAATGTCTGCCAGAGACGCGCCTCTGGCCAGTGCCCATGAGGTGGCTATACCCCGAGTGGAGTGAGCCGTAACCGCCAATGGACATGGCAGACTCTGTGATCGGTACGCCGTGGTGACGGCATCCACGACCCAATGCGCTAATCTCTGTTTGGAGACAGCCTTCCCCTTCTGCTGTCCTCCGAAACAGACAAAGAGCTGATCAGAACTGCGGAAGCTCTGCGTGCGGTCTAAGTAGAGGCGCAGTGCGCGTACTGGAACCAACACAGACCGGGTTGGGTCTTCCTCCCCGATGGGGAGCGCCTGCAAGTTCACCACTTGGTCCCGAAAGGGAGTAGTGGGAACCTTGGGCACGTATCCGGGCCTGGGTCTCAGGCGAACGTGAGAGTAGCCAGGGCCGAAATGAAGGCAGTCCGGGGACACAGAGAATGCATGGAGATCCCCTATCCTCTTGAAGGATGCGAGCGCCATAAGAAGAACCGTCTTACTCGAGAGGTGAGGAAGATCGGAAGCTTCCAGGGGCTCAAAGGGGGGCTCGGATAGGCCCCTCAGGACCACATTAAGGTCCCAAGAGGGTATGGAGCGGAGACGAGGCGGGATGCGTCTTCTCGCGCCCCTTAGAAACCTAGTGACCAGGTCGTGCTTCCCTAGAGACCTTCCGTCCACTGAGTCGTGATGCGAGGCAATAGCGGCGACATACACTTTCAGTGTGGAAGGGGAGATGTTGGTCTCCAGCCTGTGTTGTAAAAAGGACAGCACGATCCCGACCAAGCATCTCTGTGGGTCTTCTCCTTTGGAGAGACACCAGGATGAGAAGAGGCGCCATTTATAGGCGTATAACCGCCTAGTCGATGGCGCCCTGGCCTGTATGATGGTTTCAGCCACAGCGGGGTGTGACCTACTCAGGATCTCCTCGTCCCGTCCAGAGACCAGACATGGAGGTTCCAGAGGTCTGGTCTGGGATGCCAGAACGTGCCCATCCCCTGAGAAAGCAGGTCCTCTGTCAGGGGAATGGGCCAGGGGGGAGTTGTTGTCAAGAGCATCAGCTCCGAGAACCAAGTGCGGTTGGGCCAGTAGGGTGCAACCAGTAACACCTGTTGCTCCTCTTCCCGGACCTTGCACAGAGTCTGTGCAAGGAGGCTCACTGGGGGGAAGGCGTACTTCCGCTTGTCTTGTGGCCAGCTGTGCGCCAGGGCATCCATGCCGAGGGGGGCCTCGGTCAGGGCGTACCAAAGCGGACAATGGGTGGTGTCGCGGGAGGCAAAGAGGGCTATCTGTGCCTGACCGAACCGCACCCAAATAAGCTGGACAGCACGAGGGTGGAGTCACCACTCTCCGCAGGGTGTGTACTGGTGAGAGAGCACGTCGGCTGTCTCGTTCAATACGCCTGGGATGTAGGTGGCCCGCAGGGAACGGATCACCTGCTGACTCCACAGGAGGAGGCGTCGGGCAAGTTGTGATAGATGTTCGAGAGCGCACGCCACCCTGGCGATTGATGTACGCTACGGCTGTGGTACTGTCCAGGCGAACCAGTACGTGCTGACCTTGCACTAGAGGCCGGAGCCTTCTCAGTGCAAGCAGTACAGTCCACAACTCTAGGCAAGTGATGTGCCAGCGCAGCCGGGGGCCCGTCCAGCGCCCCGCTACTGCGTGCCCATTGCACACTGCACCCCACCCTTGCAGCGAAGCGTCAGTTGTCACCACGACGTGCCTCGTAGCTAGTCCGAGGGGAACTCCCGCTCGGAGAAAGGTCATGGAAGACCAAGGGGTTAGGGTGCGTCGGCAAACAGGAGTTACCACCCTACGCCTGCTGCCAGTGTGCCATGCCGTCCTCGGAACTCGACTCTGTAGCCAGTGTTGAAGCGGTCTCATGTGCATCAATCCGAGGGGTGTTATAGCCGCGGAAGATGCCATGTGTCCCAGGAGCCTCTGAAAGTGTTTCAGGGGGACCGCTGACTGCTTGAAAAGATCCAGGCAGTCCAACACTGACTGGCCGCGCGCTGCGGACAGCTGGGCCATCATGGTGACAGAGTTGAGTTCCATACCGAGAAAGAGGATACTCTGCGCTGGGGAGAGTTTGCTCTTTTCTCGGTTGACCTGAAGACCCAATCGATCTAGGTGCCGGAGCACCATGTCCCTCTGAGTACACAACAGATCTCGCGAGTGTGCCAAGATAAGCCAGTCGTCGAGATAGTTGAGTATTCGCACACCTCTCTCCCGGAGAGGAGAGAGGGCGGCCTCCACGATCTTCGTGAAGACTCGTGGAGACAGGGACAGACCGAAGGGGAGGACTCTGTACTGATATGCCCGACCCTCGAAAGCGAACCGTAGGAACGGCCGGTGTCGAGGAAGAATCGAGACATGAAAGTAAGCGTCCTTCAGGTCGATTGCCACAAACCAATCCTGACACCTGATAGATGTCAGGATGCGCCTCTGGGTTAGCATCTTGAAAGCCAGCTTGTGGAGGTGCCTGTTCAGGGTACGTAAGTCCAGAATGGGGCGCAACCCTCCGTCTTTCTTCTGAACGATGAAGACCGGGCTGTAGAACCCGCTGAACATCTCGGCTTGTGGGACGGGCTCGATTGCCTGTTTCGCCAGGAGGGTGGAGACCTCTGCCCGAAGCATGGAAGCGTCTCTGCCTCTGAGAGAGGGGGAGATGATGCCCCGAAACTTGGGAGGGGCCCTGGCGAACTGGATCGAGTAGCCGAGACGGACCGTCCGCATTAGCCACCGAGACAGTGTTGGCAACTTCAGCCAAGCTCACAGGGACTGTGACAGGGGGACCAAGGGGACGGCCTGTTTCATCATTCCCACGGAGGGTGGTTCGTAGGCGGGTGGAGCCAACCGGGTGTCGCCGGAGATTCCCCGGAGGGATGGTTGGCTCCGCCTTTTTGCCTGCCTGGCAGGACAACGGCACGCACTGTCGGAACGAGAGTGGTGACAGCTGTCGTATGTATGCGGCCTCACACCTCGCCAGGAGGTCCTGGCCTTTGCCTTCAGAGTCCTCTTCCGGGGTGCAGCCTGGGGGTGCACCTTAACCGGTGTCGGGTTCGAAGAGGCCCAGGGCTGTCGGGGAGCAGGCGCTGCGCGGGAAGTCGAGGGCCGGGGGCCGTCTATTCACGGCGCGGAAGAATGTGGCTTATCGCCTCCGTCTGCTCCTTCACCGCCGAGAACTGCTGAGCGAAGCTCTCGACGGTGTCACCGAACAGCCCACCCTGCGAGATGGGTGCGTCGAGAAAGCGTACTTTGTCGGTGTCACTCATACTCGCAAGGTTCAGCCAGAGGTGTCTCTCCTGGACCACCAGAGTGGACATCGTCCGACCCATGGCCCGCGCCGTCACTTTAGTCGCCCTTAGAGCGAGGTCAGTGGAGGCGCGGAGATCCTGCATGACACCCGGGTCGGCCCTACCCTCATGGAGCTCTCTCAACGCCTTCGCCTGGTGAACCTGTAGGATGGCCATGGCGTGGAGAGAGGAGGCAGCCTGGCCCGCAGCACTGTAAGCCTTCGCTATAAGGGAAGCAGAAGTCTTACAGGCTTTGGACGGGAGACGAGGTCGGGTCCTCCAGGTGGCAGCCGTCTGCGGGCATAGGTGCACTGAGATGGCACGCTCCACCTGGGGGACTTCGACATAGCCTCTGGCTGCCCCACCATCGAGGGAGGTGAGGGAGGCGGAGCTGGTCTGCGAGGAGCGAGACACAACGTCGAGAGACCGACAGAAAGGGAACCATTTTTAACAAGTTAACATCTGTATTTTAATTCTCCATTCCCCAAAAACAATCAACAGAGTTTATTTTTTTCATTTCTGCAAGCTTCTCGCAATCTGTTTTCCAATTTTCTGCAGAGATGCTTTCTTTTCTTTTGCAGTTCGGCGGAAACTGTTGGATTTGGTCATAAAGGTGAGATTGCTTGAAGATTCCGTCTTTTCAGCATTTTCATCTGCTGATTTCTCAAGAGCACAAATGTCTGCTTCCATTCTAGCCCCCTCCTTTTCAAATCCTCTAGATCATCTGTGAGGGCCTTCCTCTTCAAGTCAACAGCCTGCTGTTCTTTATTTTTCTTCTGCTCTTCCAAGTAGCCATGGTATTTCTGCCTGGCTCCTGCAGCTGAAAGAAGCAGCTTTTTTGTGATCTCTACCTTCGTTATGCCCCCTACAGATCTGACATGGTCAACAATGAGCCTCTGAGCCACCAGGGACCTCTCCCTCTTACATCCCCATTTACATGTTTAGCTCCTACAAGTATGTGCAGCATTCTTCTCATTTGACTTGCGCACAGTTCTTTACATTCAGCCATACGTCTCGGGTCAAGGCACTGCATGCTTCTCACTAATGTGTGATGGACTGGAGCCTTTTTCAGCAACTTCTCATGGAGTGCAATCAAGAGTTTCTTGCAGTCCATCCTAATCTCTAGTCTCTGCCTTTCAGAAATGTTTTTGGAAGACTTGAGTTGGTTGAGAGTGACTTGTGCTGCAAATCCAATATCAACCTGAGAACTATCCTTGTGCAGACTGCTGTCCAGAAAAGGGACCTGGAGGAGCTTTAGTGTGGATGTGGCCTCTTGCAAGTGCTTTTCTTTCAGAAATCGTCCCATGAGGCCAGGAAAAAAAAGTTTTTTTTAAAAATGTGGGGTTTTATTATGCAGTTTGATTTAATTTGCAAATTTACAATCACATGAAATGTTCTAAATGATCTTTTGAGCTAAACACTTTCATTTTGTAAACATTTAAATATCAATTAATTTATTGGACTTCAAGAAGGAACATTACAATAACTGTGTAACACTAGACAAATGAAATAGTCTAAACAAATTTTTTTTTACATTACTTTTAAATAATCATATATATATGATATATATATATATATATATATATATATATATATATATATATATATATATATATTTTTTTTTTTTTTTTTTTTATCTCTATGACAGAGTATTTAAAGTCATTTCTGCTGTTATAAGGGAAAAAGCGACAAAAAAATTAACACTTTGCCAGTAGGTGTCGCTCAAGTAAAAAAAAAAACTTCTCTAGAATTTGCGTTTAATTTATTCCATTGTCGCGTGTCTCGTATTTCGAAACAAAACAACGCGCTATTCTTCTTAACCTACTTAAACGTATGCAATATCTTTCTCTAGATAAGTTGTAAAATGAAAAAAATGACAGAAAAAAATTAATTTAATAGATTTGCGTGCATTTCAAATTACTGCAATGTGTACAATAAAACATTAGCAAATCACACAATCCATGTTTATCCTTACTTTTAATCAGTTTGTACATGTCATCAGAAAGGAAAGGCAGCATGGGCTGGTCTGACTGATACATGGTGAGGAAGGGGTCGATTTCTCTCGCAATGCTGTTAAATATCTCCACTTTCACTGGAAATAGAGGATCAGCACATCGCATCTTCACCTCATCAAACCAAAAAGGTTTTTTTTTACATGTGGCCAGAGCAGCAATCCTCCTTCTGACACATTCACATTTTCAATCCACCGATGCTTGCAAAACTTGAGCATGGGAGTGTCACATCCGGTTGCTGCCACAAAATCTTTGTGACGAGCAGGGCAATCATGAAACAGCCAATACAGGCTAGAGAGTCCGTGTTCGACTTCCCATCCAGCGGATTTACATCCATGTCTGAATGCATTGTGTAGTATGTGCAACCCGCACAAACCTATGTTGATTAGTGACTTTCCCACATCATTCTGCACTTGCTTCTGGAGAGTTCGGGCTGTCCATTGAGATTTGGACAAGATTCTTGATTCCGATCTCAGAAAGCAAGTTTTTGATTTTTCAACGATATCTTGAGCTGATGAATGGCCTATAAACTCTGAGCCGATGTATTTAGTCTTCACCTCGGACCCATCACATAGCCTGACATGCATGTCTAACTGTTTAGCCTGTAAATAGTGATTCAGGCTTTCATCAAAAAACATGACATATACTCGTTGCTTTGATACACTAGCCAAAGTCAGTTTCTTAAAATAAGGAGCCAGTCCAAAATTACACATATATGAGCACTTGCGTTCACCTCATGTAAATGACATGACAAAGACTCGACCCAACTACATATTCTTGTTGTGCTGGAAATACCTCACTCCTTTAGTGTCACTGGTATGTCTGTCTGACTCTGTTTGGGCTTCCTAAAAGTCAATATTTATTATTGAGTATATCTGTTACCTGAAGCATATCTCCTGTCACGTGCCTGAACAGTTTCTCATTTTCATTTGTATAACCTCAGGTGTCTTTAGTCTGTTCTCTGGTGCAGTACCAGCCCTTGACATTTAACCGCTGGTATGTGTACCCAAGGCTGGGCGTATGCATTAGGCTGGTTACTGGCCCTGTCTTCTATTCTGCTTGTACCTGGATGGGCACTTGGCCGTCTGTTTACTGGGAAATGGAATCTGAGACAGGTGAAGCTAATTTACATCATTAACCAATTAGATTTTAGTCTCTAGGCTCACTACTAGTAAACTATTTTTCTGTGTATCTTAGCGTTGGCGTCAGCTCTGTAGTCCTGACAGGAACCTCCCTCTCACCTCTAAGCAACGCACTGAAATGCAGCAAATGATGCCCAACACAGAGATGGAAGATTTGGATCTTGTGATATATAATTTACCAGCAATAGAATCAGGACCCAAAGTGAACTTTCTTTCTGGCCATGCATCAACCAAAATAATAAATCTCCCAGTGAAGATCTTTTGAGATCTAATTGTTCTTATTTAGGAGCTCTTTTTATCCATAAAAAACAGACAAAAGCCTGCCAGCAGAGTTTCCAGACATTTCCAAAACAATTATGAAAAAACCTGCTTCACAATTAAAAAAACGGTAAATATACAGAGCCAATTTTACATTCAAAAGTGGTTAAATTACAGTATATTACTGTTGATAATTGCTAATATAACAAAATACGTTAAAAAGCAACTTTTAAGTAATTTTAATGAAGCTTCTCTGTCAATCTATACAGTAATTTACGTTTATTTATTTTTTAAAATGTATAATAATTAAGAAACTATAAGAACCACTGTACACTGTAAATCTGTACACTTACCAGTTATTATACAGATATATATTATTAAAATACACCAAGAGTAGTGACATTTAAATGTAATGCTAATAAAACATTTAATAATGTAAATTAAAAGTAAATACCAGTTATTTTAATCTATAATGAAACTCTCCGGTCCCAGCCCCACAATTATTCTGTGTTAAATTCTTTACATGTAAAATAAAAACACAATATTAAGAAACTACTTTATTTTGTATCTTCAATGAAAAAGAAAAAGACACTTTGGGGACATGCAATTTTTTGTATTTTTTTTTATGTTCATTTGACAGTAGGAATACAAGCGGAGTAGATCAGATTCAGAACATGAAAAATAGCTCTGTACATGCAGGGTATTCAGTAATTACACATCTAGACATTATTTGAGCAATTTGAGTAATACAGATTACTTATGCTGCCTATAGGTGACTTGGATTGTCAGAGTTTTGGTCCCACTGTCATTACATGCCTAACAAAAATCCTGAAGTTATCTGCTGAAGAAAGAAAAACATGCTGTAAAAAGATTCAAGTAGGGAAGGAAGGAGTCGGGAATCGGAAGACATTTGAAAACATTTAATAAAGTAATATAACAGCCGGCGGCCCCTCACGGACGACCGCCGGCGAACAACAACACAGTAAAACATAAATACATATACAAACACTTCGGGCCCGGACTTCTCTCTTCGACGGTCCGGTCGCTCGTTCTTTTATATGCTCCCAATCTCCTATGTGATTCAAGCCCGGTGTGTGCACAGCTGTCGCTCATTCAAAATTACTCACCGGACTCGAACCACGGTCTCGCCCCGTCCACAGGATAAAAATAAAATTGGACGAGGAAATCTACAAGACATCTAGACAAAAGGTTAGTACAACCAACATGGCAAGGCAACAAAGCAAAATCAAAACAGCACAGGACAGCAAACACAAAGGCATTTAATATGGGAACTAACAAGGAATAATAACACTAGGCAGGTGAGGTGAATCAAACACTGGCGGGAAGCTAAATAGGAAACAAGGGGGCGGGGACAAAGACAAGACCGGAGAGATAGCATTGCATGCTAAAACAAACAATGCCATGTCTCTTTCCACACTAGGATGGAGATGTGGAGATGGTGGTCTAGTGGGTTAAACCACTGAACTGGTAAATCAAAAGGTTGCTGGTTCGATCCCAGCAGCCACCACCAGTGTGTCCTTGAGCAAGACACTTTACTCCATGTTGCTCCAGGGGGATTGTCCCTGTAATAAGTGCACTGTAAATCGCTTTGGATAAAAGCGTCTGCCAAATAACTAAATGTAAATGTAAATGTACACTAAACACTTCAAACTGTCTTGACCCTGCCACAAGACTACAAAAGCATGACAAGGTAAGGAAGGATCAGGACAATAAACAGTCACATTTTTTCCATAACTGGATTGTCATGGTCATCTGCTGTAGATTATCAAAGCAGTAGATCCACAGAACCTGAAAATAAAATATTTCAAGCAAGTTGTATTACATTTACACACACAAAGCACAACAGACAGACATACAAAACATCAACAAGAAAATGAAGCTATGGAGTATTGCTATGAAATTATAACAAAATGTATAGGAAAAACATTACTATTTTTACCTTCAGATGTAATAATTGTCTATCTGGATCAAAAAATACATTTCTAAAACCAAAAACGTTCATGAAAAAAACGTTAACATTCCTCCTAAGTAGTGTTGTCACGGTACCATAAACATATTTAACGATACTATACCGTATGAAATATCACGATACCCAGTAGTAATGCGATGCGGTGACATGTTCACAATTAAACTCTACAAAGAATTCAAAATTCCTTTATACAGATATCTAAATGAAACATGTTGTATTTAGTTAACTGTATTATACTGCACACTCCAATATTTGTAGTACAAGCTGTAGTAATTGGATACGTTTTAGCAAATACTTTATACTCTAATATTTACCGTGTTTAAAACGCTAGTGTTACCGTGGTAACGACTAAATATATATATTTTTTAACATTGGAACTTATTCAATAAATGTGCTATAAAGGAAAATGTTAGGCTTATTTTAAATGTGTCTAATACGGCCAGTAGTTGGCAGCAATTTTTTTGTGTCAGTGAATCATTTAACCAACTCCTTCAAAGCAGCTGATTCATTCAAGAACAAAGCAAGTGTCTTGATGAATCACTCGCTGAATTATTATCTCGTCCGAGTCTTTCAAAACAGTGATTCATTTAGGAGAGAAACACCACAAAAAGCCAGATGAAAGTGTTCAAATGAATGTAAATGCGCATATCAAACATTAGTTCTTTTTTTTAAGACTCATCAATACGGTGGAATATGTCTAAAAAAATGCTTTATTTGCTTTTCTGTTTTGAAAACAATACAAATTATCTGAAGTTGCACGGACCATTATTACGCAAAGATAAATCAGTTCCAAAAGTCCCAGTTGTAGAAATCCAAGTGTAAAATAAAGCGTTTGCATTTTTGCAACAATTTATTAATGTGATTTTGCTATTCTGTGCATTTTGTTTTGCCAGGCGGAACATTTCTCGTCATTTAGGTCTATTTAGTTGGTAACGTTTGGATACAGTAGACCAAACATAATAAATTGGCCTTAATTTAAATCTTATTCATTTACTGCATTATCTTCCGGGCTTCACAACTATATATTATCCTGGATGTAGTCAAAACTGGATATTACAATCTCTCAGGGATATGGCAGAAGAACCCAGATGCAGAGAGCCAAGGTGCAAACAAAAAAACTTTATTAATCAAAAACCCATGATGGAGAAGAAACTACATTAAAACAAGACTCAAAACAAATACTTCTCACAACAGAGAAGATGAAAAGGGGTGACATATGTCACAAGGGGGCAAAATAGACAAAGCCCAAAAAAATACAAAGTTAAATCCAGAAAAACACTTGACATGGTAAGGCAAGACTGGAACAGGGTAATTGCAGGGACTGGGAACGAAACATTAACAATCAACGAGGGAATATAACACAGGGCAGTTGAGGGGAATGAAACACTAATGGGAGGATAACAGGGAAACAAGGGGGCGGGACCAGGGCAGGTGACAGGAGAATACGTTGCGCAAAGTCACAACAAAGACCACATGTTTCCACACAGAACACAAAAAGCACAAAAGAGATGGGGTCCGTTCTTCTACATCCAAGATCAAATGAAACATCAGAGATGACCTAATCCAACTGATAATTGTAAAAGACCACCCACTGGCCCAACAACGCAATCCAATGGTGTGGTTTAAGGGATCTCGTGTTCTGCTTCTCAGCGATTTCTACATGAAGTTATTTAAGAACTGTTACAATATAGTTCAATTTATATGATTCTGTGGTTAAGACCGATCTGACTCCAATTTCAATATATTATAAAATAACTTATTTGTCATTTCAAGTGTATCTGTTGATTATAGTTAACTTATCTATAATTCTCCATACTTTAATATTCATTATGAATAGTTATTCTTTCGATTGGGACCTGCAGTCGCTCAGAGTCTCACGCCGGCCGGGCTCATGGATCTCACGGACACAAAACGGTCAGTTCTGATATAGTCAGAGGTTGCCGGGCAAACTAATATGATTAAGTTTGGCCGTGATATGCTTGCTCATAAACATAACAATAGTTATTTTAGTCACGATCATGCAACTTGCTAGGCCAGATGATAGGTGGAAATGTGTAACATGTGAGCTTTAGTAACGGCCCATTTATAATATAAAATCTAGTATAAACTAGGCCTACCTATCCTGACACATCGATTTCGCGGTAATAGAACAGGTTCCTTTCAATCTACTTGTAATAACAGACTTTGAAGAATTCAGATAATATCAACAATAAAACAATTTATTATACCAGGCAGGCACAACATTAATTAAAATCATAGAATGCATATACAAGGAAATTCCTAATTTACTATGCAAAGATTATCAACATAGTATGAGAATAAAAATAAAACCAAAAAGTTTATCATACCTGGTAAAATTGAGACAAACAGTTGCAGTGAGGGAAGTTCTGGTTACAGATGCTTCCAAATTGAGATGCACAGCTGCAATGTGGGAAGTTCTGGTTACAGAAGCTTTCCCGAGTCTTTTGCCATTGTACTTTATATACCCAGATGTAACAAAGCCAATGGTCACTAAGAAACTTGGTTTGTTTGTTTTCTCGTCACTGAAGAGAACATCAAATGAGATCTCAATCTACATGTAAACAGGCTTCACTGAGAAAGTCACACCTCTTTGAGAAGTGCAGGTTATGGGTTAGAGTTAAAAAGTTTTAATATACTCTCTGTTAGGTTCGAAAGAACTAGACCTTTTTACTCATCGCACCATGACCTTTAAAACAATACCAAACATGAATCATCAAACTTCATACTATGACAATAAATGATATACACAGAATTAAGCGTAAGCATTTTCCTAGTGATCAGGGCCTGAAGAGATGAAGGGGAGAGGTGTGATAAGAAGAGGGGGTTCAATTCCTGGGCATCAACAACCCCTGAGGGGAGGGCAGGATATCATTCCTCAGGATCTAGCAACAAATGGGGTTTGATTGTCTTGTGTCCCAGCATCACAAACAACCTTAATTCTTAGGACTTTTCCAGTTGCCTTACAAAATGATCTGGATAATAAGGTTCTTCGAACGCACCTGTTGTGTACGATTAGTATATCTGGATTAAATTGTCTGGGATCATTGCACGCTTACGCACTGTTTGGAAAGGCATCATATTTCGATAGAAGAGCTATTGATAAGCAGCGCTGCTATTGGGTGGTTATTACGTCAAAAGATGCGGTTACGTCCATGTTTTTTTTTTACAGCTGCTTGAAGATTATGACATTTTAAAACCTTATTTAAATGTCAGGAACACTTAAAATGAGCCACAGACAACTTTTCACAGAGATATTTACAACATTTTAAAGCAGTTGTAAACTGAAGCTGTATATTTCGATAAATTAAATAAAGTGTTTTATATCCATAAGTGTTCACTGTGTAGGATACAGAGGAAGGTGTCTGAGGACAGTCCATTTCAATAAATTAAATGGGATAAACTCAGTGGCAGTTGCAGGAATCCACATCATCTGAAAGGCTTTTACATCTGCTGAGTAAGCATGGAAATGTGGTAAAAAGATGAGGAGAACATGATATTGTTGTGCAATTTTGTTTCTTTTAATGTTTTTTGACTTAATGATTTCTTTCCACAAAAGGCACAAGGGGCATCCGTGTATACACTTTTTAAAGTCTTTAAAGATCGAATATACGCAAATTCAAATTCAAAAGCAAAAACGTCAATACATTGACCTTGACAATATAAAGAACACAAACCTAAAACTGGAGATAAGTTTTAAGAATATTGCAGATATCTAAGAAACTATTTTTATATTGTTTTCTGACTTAACATCCTTGACTCTTATTGCAGGTAAAAGATGACACTGATACCTGCCTATTATCTATGGAGTTTAATAATTAAATGCATGTGGGCCGAAGCATGTTTGTGTTTTTTTTTATTTAAGAAAAATAAAGAAATGGTATTCCAAAAGTTATTCCAAGCTCAGTGTAAGTGTAGTGGTTTAGAGATCATCATCAGGCTGCTTCTTCATCACAGGTCCCCTCTCTTTTCAGATGATGTGTGGTGTAGCTCTTGATCCTTTTCTGACCAGAGCTACAGTGTAACAGGTTTGGGTCAGGGAATGGTGTCTTCAAACAGTCCCATCATAAATGTGACTGAAGATTGTTGACTTATGCAGTTTCAGGTAATTTTGCTTCAGTGCTGGTGACACTGTAGGTGACACAAACCTTCTTAGAGATTTCATCAGTCAGCTTCCTTACTAATTCAATTGCTTTTTGCTTAATAATATTACTACTATTAAAATGAATAATACTTGCAAATATTACATTTACACATTTGGCAGACACTTTTATCCATGGCGAATTAAAAATGTATACTATACAATTTGTTTCTCACTATGTGCAATCCTGTCACATGGGCTCCAAGGAGAATAGACGATGTCCACAAACGAATACGGTACAAAGGGGTTTAATAGAAATAAAAACTCACAAAACAGTCCACAAATGAAAATGGCAAGAAAATCCACAAGGTACATGGTGAATAATCCCAAAATGAATCCAGTAGTCACGAAAGAAAATCACAATGGCAAAACATACAATAATTAGACTTGACCAAGAGCACTAGGAAGAGCAAACATATATAGGGCCCAGGTAATGTGTGTCAGGTGCTGGTAAAATCAAGGTGCAAAGCCTTATGGAGAATGAAGTCCATGAGAGACAAAGATCCAATGAAAGGGAGTCCAAGGGGCAAAACTTTTCATCTCTCTCCACTGGCTACCGGTCGAAGCCTGTATCAGATCATGTCATTAATACTTGCCTACAGGACTATCACTGGATCTGCACTGGCTTACTTTCAAACCCTCCTGCAGTTCTACACCCTATCAAGATCCCTGCGTTCAGCAAACCAGCTGCATCTTGTATTGCCTTCCCATAAGGGCAGTAAATCTCCTTCACGCTCATTCTCCTTCATAGCTCCTTCCTGGTGGAACATTCTTCCTTAGTCTGTCCGGTCAACCACATGCCCCCATTTATCATGAGCTATAATGTACACAAAAGGCCTATTTCTCTCTGGAGTGTTCACCAATCTGTCTAAGGTCCCGTTTTCACTGCCAGTTAAATGAGACCCAATTCCGATTGTTTCCTCCGATGTGACACAGATGGGATATGACCCACCATAATGTAAACAGGAAAAAAACGCATTCATTGGGATATTTCGAGATCAGTTACAGGCCTCATTCATATGTGGAAATAAATCAGATATGTGTCAATGTGACTGTCATGTAAACAGGCAGATCAGATTTACTGAGGCATTGTGTCTGTACATAATTAAAACGGCAACAATTTGGTACTTGTCCACAGTTTTAAGATGCCTGATCAGGAGGAAGAACGTGTGGATGCGGTTAAATCACAGACCTTAAACAATTTGATTAAACAATCAGAGCATATGCGTAGGCTGCAATGATGGCTCTTTTACTTCTCCACCGCCCCCCAAAATCAATTTAATGTTTGGTGAACTTGTCATATATCGCAGAGCTAACATCAACTTTGCAGAGAAAATCCATCCACCTCAACGGTGTGGCATATCAAGATGCTGATTAGACAGCATGATTATTGCGCAGGTGTGCCTTAGGCTGGTCACAATAAAAGGCCACTCTAAAATGTGCAGTTTTATCACACAGCATAATACCACAGATGTCGATAGTTTTAAGGGAGCGAGCTCTTTTATTGATGGCATTTTGAATGCAGAGAGATACCGTGACGTGATCCTGAGGTCCAATGTTGTGCCATTCATCCATGACCATCACCTCATGTTGCAGCATGATAACGCACAGCCCCATGCAGGCCCGGATTAAGAATTCAGGGGCCACTGTGCACAGGTGTCTTGTAGACCGCCCCCATACGCACGGGCGCACTGCCCAATAAAGTTTTGTATAGCCTAAAGGGAATATTAAGTTACAAACTATGAACAACCTAAAGGACAATATCAACACCTGTACACATCCTCCATCATACATGGTGTACTGTTCTATGCTTCCCCTGAAAAAAAGCTCAACTTCCAGAACGGACAGAAACCTGGGAGTGGTGATTGATGATCAGCTAAATATCAGAGATCAGGTTGCCAGCACCACTCGGTCCTGTAGATTCATTCTCTACAAGATCAGGAAAATTAGACCTTTCATATCCAAGCATGCTACGCAGGTCCTAGTCCAGGCTCTTGTTCTGTATAGACTGGACTATTGCAATGCGCTACTAGATGGACTTCCTGCTTGCACGACCAACCTCTACAGATGATCCAGAATGCAGCAGCAAGAGTTATCTTTAATGAACCGAAGAGAGCACACGTCACTCCTCTCTTCATTAAGTGACATTGGCTCCATATAGTCCCTCGCATCAAATTCAAGACTCTTGTCCTGGCCTACAAGAACACCACTGGTTTGGCACCACCTTATCTTCACTCGCTACTGCAGACATATGTACCTGCCAGATCCCTACTCTGCAAATGAACAATGTCTTGTGGTGCCATCCCAAAAAAGTAAGAAATCCCTCTCACGTACCTTCTCTGAGCCGGTTCCACATTTGTGGAATGATCTTCCTGCTGCTACAAGATCAGCAGATTCTGACGCCATCTTTAAGAAACGTCTGAAAACACATCTCTTCGGTCAACACCTGACTGATCTGTTCCGACTCTATTTCTTCTCTACTCTTTATAAAAAAAATACCTCTTACTTAGCTCTGTATACTGTGTTAGGTTATATGAGACCAGTCTTCTTTTTTTGTTTGCTCTAATGCTTTTTGTTGTACTTATGCTGTCCCAATTGCTTCCATTGCTTACCCCACCTGTAAGTCGCTTTGGATAAAAGCGTCTGCTAAATGACTAAATGTAAATGTATATGGGACCAGTTGTACTGCGCTTATGCTTTTGGTTGTCCTTATGTTGTTCCAATTGCTTCCATTTTTTACCTAATTTGCAAGTGTTGACTGTGGGGTTGATTCTAAATCAGCATAGTATAAATGACCATATATAGCAGAGGTTCTCAACCTTTTGCAACTCATGGCCCGCCAAGGACCGTTTAAAAACATTCCAAGGACCACCTTTCCAAATATGATGGTATGAACACAAAATATTCAAAAAGTACAATGTTATTCTCTGCTGTTAATCTGTTATGCCACAGTAGCAGACTTAGTCAAGTCAGCCAAATAGATGAAAACATTGTGTCTCATTCACTAATAATTGATTATATTTTTGTATTTAGACACACATTTGAACCTCCTCCTGTCTTCATTTAAGTCAAAGTTACTCCAGGCAACCCTATGTGACGGAGTTGTGCAAGTTACTTCCAAACCCTAATACATCACAGATTACTGTTATTTAAAAGTAATCCCTTACCTTACAATATTACTGTCTCAGAATTGTAATACGTTACATGACTCCTGCATTACATTTGTCACTTTCACCAAAATAACATGACTCCTGCATTACATTTGTCACTTTCACCAAAATAACATGACTCCTGCATTACATTTGTCACTTTCACCAAAATAACATGACTCCTGCATTACCTACGTTACTTTCACCAAAATAACTACAGAAGTAGAACTAAACATTCTAAAAAAATGTCTTTGCATTTTTGTATTTTCAAAATACGTTTTGCCAATCAACCTCTTTATTAAACTGATGATTTTTTTAATTAACTTGGCTGTACAAAAAGATACTATGATTAAATGCATTGAAATACAAAATACTGTTACAAATGAACAGTATTTTGTATTTCAAATGGATGTTTTTGAAACACTGCAATCTAAGGAGGCTGATTGGCAAAAAGTATTTTAGTTTCAAAATACAGAAATACTAAGATTAAACAGATTTAAATACAAAAAAATGCAAAGGTATTTAAATACCAAATAGTCCCATCCCATCACTGAACTAGATTCTATAGAGTTCTAGCTAGTCATCATGTAAACATTAGCTTACCTGGTCATTGCTGCTGGTCACAGGGATCTTGCTAACTAGACCCCTCAAATCCCGCCCAAAGGGAATGAAAACTAGCCCTATTATTTTCTGGTGTCACATCAAAGTTAAGAACTGCCAAAAGACTATTCTATTGCTGTATTTGCTTATCTTAATGGATTCCTAGGTATTGTATATATTTTTTTTATCAAGAAATAAGCATGGTTATATTAATTGCATATGTATGATGTGTACAAGCACGTCAATGTTTTGTTCTAGACTGCGTATAGCACTGCTCAAATGTGATATTTGGCAGCCAGAAAAATCACTACCCTAACGAGTGATTTCTTTCACTGTGCAACGTGACATGCACCTGACGAAACATTGGTAAAGACTTCATTCGGATGCATTGTCTAATACCGCCGCTATATTTTTCTCTTTGGATGAGCTGAGCTCCCGAGTCCCTCCCTGTACTTTAGCCTGCCTGTCAGACTCGTTCCCCACTCGTTTGAGAACGGGCCGGTCCTGGAGTTACCAGGTATTCATCCAGGTATGAATACGCATTAAGAATCTCATCAATTAACACTTATCCTCAGAATATATATAAATATTTTGGCGGCCGCAGTACATTATCAATGTAGCTCAAAAAACCTGCAACCTGCGGCTCCATAATTTTTCCTGCAACAGGATTTTCAAAATAGCCCAATTGTGCTGGAAAATCGCAACCCTGGCAACCAATAGTGTCTGTCCGTGGAGTGCAAGAGAGAGGCGTAACTGGGAATGGGCGGAACATGTAATTGGCGGAACCTGTAATTGTCCAAATCCAGTCATGCCGGTAACGCGTTACTCTAATCTGACCACTTTTTTCAGTAACGTTACTATTTCCAAACCATTAATCAGATTAAAGTTACTTATCCAAGTCACTGTGCATTACTATTTATGTAATTTTCCTTGGTAAAAATATATATTTTTTGCTTTCTTCTTGCGTCTCAGAAAGTGAAGTCACTTAACATTATGCGACAAGTCACGTAGCGACACAAACATAAACAACAATGGAGGGAGGAGACAGATGAGCGTTTTTGTAGCTGGAAATACGGTCACTATTTTGAGTTTGTGTCCACTAGATGACAATATTAAGGTTCGTTGTACACTCTGTGCTGGCGACAAAGTGCTATCTAGCTACAAACACACCACGTCAAATTCGAAGAAACAATTGGAGTCGCATTTACATTTTACATTTATTCATTTGGCAGACGCTTTTATCCAAAGCAAGTAGGGTGAAGTGGGCAGCTATCACTGCAGAGCAAACAGGGGTAAGGTGTCTTGCTTAAGGGCACTTCAGTCATTTCCTGGTGGCACTGAAAATTGAACCAGCGACCTTCTGGCTACGAGTCAAACTCTCTAACCACTAGACCACAACTGACCCACTCGCAACACAGCACAGTCCAATTTATAGAGCAAGTCCCGCCAGGTGGTGCAAAGCAGAGAGCAGGAGGTCCCCAACCACCCAAACAACACATTCTGGACTTTGGTGCAAAATCAGTAAGTGGGGGAGAGTTGAAGAAGTTGGTCGGGCAGTATGTTGTAGAGGAAATGCTGCCCTTAAACACGGTTGACTCGCTCTCGTTTCGTGCGTTTTACACTTGTTTTGTTTTGTAAAACCATTCCTTGCTGCTCTAATGCTGTGAACAACAGGTTCAATGTTCATTAAACATGTTAAAAAGAATTTAATAGTTACATTTATAAATAATGTAGATTATAATTAGAAAGTTTTGCCATCATTAAATTGTTAACAGTTAAATATGTCAAGTCAAGAAAGACTGTCTTTGTTTTATTTTTTATACAAACATGTGTTTTTTCAGGAAATAGTTTCAACTTAAAATGTCAGGAGATACATTGTTGACATTACTGTTAAAAATACACTTCCAATAAAGTGAGTGTTGCCAAAACCGGTTGTCATTTTTATGTTTAGGTGACGGGGGTGTTGTCGGCAGCTGCTGAATGTAACTGATAAAGAAGCTTGTAATGTAATTTAGTTACTTTTAAAATCAAGTAATCTACACAGTAATTTATTACTGATTATCCCTTTGAAAAGTAATTTAAGTAATCAGATTACTTTTTCAAAGTAACTGTGGCAACACTGTCCAAATCACGGAACAACGAGAGATATCAAAAAAATGAGATGTCGGTAAGATATTTAATATTATGTACTGTTTTGTGACAGATATTTTTGACAGCAGAGCAAGTGTGTACTGATACAAACGCGAAACTTAAGTCACAACTGTTTCCTTAAGACACTATAATTATTAACAAAGACAAAAAGCAACTTGTTTTTACATGTAAGCATTTCTTTATTAATCATTTATAATGTATTATTAACTGTTTAGTTTAATTAATTCAGCAACGTATCATTTGGCCAATTTATAATTTTTTTGTAGCGCAAGTAGACTCCGCCCTCTAGCGGTGTTACTACTCGCTCTGTACCGGTAGTGGTTTTTAATTGCTTGTCTTCTCCAGATGTATGCGTGATCCTTTGTGACACACCGTTACGAGACAGGAAGGAAATATTAACTCTGGGTTTATTTACATGTGGAACATAAGACCATTTGTGACGTCTTACACCCGACTTCCACCGGGAACACTCTTCAAGGTTGCACAGGAGAACAGAACGACATGATAGTAAAATACGTCCTTTACTGGCCACCTCCACCCTACAACACTACATTACGTCAAAGTTAATATGTAACAAAAATTTTGTTTAATAAACAAATCAATGAAAAATGTTACGTTTGTTATTCACAATTACTGAAGATGTTAGAGTTCTAAATATGTCAGCATGCTTTAATTAATCTGCATTTAAGAAACACACAATGTAGCCATTCATTCTTTACTCCTTTTTGAGCATGGCATTGACTCTAATGTTGTGTTCAGACCAAACGCGAATGGCGCGTCAAGCGCGAGTGATTTACATGTTAAGTCAATGCAAAGACGCGATAGACCTACTTGCGGCGCGAATCGCGCGAATGAGGCGGCGCGAATGGCGCGAATGACGCGAATCGCTCGAATTGAGCGTTTAGCGCGATTCGCGCGAGTTGAAAAATCTGAATTTTGGCGAAAATTCGCGCCGTGTTAACCAATCAGGAGCTTGCTCTGGCAGTCAGGTGATTATGATGTTGTGAGCGGAGGCAGAAATCCCAAACGACAATGGAGAACAAAATCATCGTTGCTGTATGTGCATACCTGGAGCTGTACAATACATCTTACTTTTATCGAAACAGAAATAAAAAGGATCTTGCTTTGAAGATAGTGAGTGAGGAGGTCGGACAATCTGGCAAGTTGTCAAAAACGATCTTTACACAATTTAAGCAATATATATATATGGGACCGGAGCCGCCTGGCAGAAGCCCCTCCCATGACGCGAATTCGCGTCTACAATGAAGTGAATTTGACGCGCAAATGAAGCGAATTTGACGCGCGAATGAAGCGAATTTGACGCGCGAATGAAGCGAGTAAACTAAAATGTTCAAGCGTCCAACTACGCGCGAATAGCGCGATTCATTCGCGCCATTCGCGTTTGGTCTGAACACAACATATGGCCGTATTCGTCAACACAGGTTGACAAAAATGTTCCATGTCTTTGAGATGGTGAAACACAAACAAAAAGTTATCTCTGGTGTCTTAGATTAAAATACAATATGTAAGAAATGGCAAATTGGCATGTGTACACTAAGTGCCCATACAACTAACTAATCTAGATATAGGCCTGCAAAATGCCCGTTCCCTCCAGACAAGACTCTACTCGGCATGGCTTCTTCAAGTCACATGGAATTGAAAGGGCAGGTTCCTTTAAACGAAGAGAGTGAGATGCATATTATATAATAGCTTTGTACATGTAAAGCACAAGAACATTTACATTACACCAAGTGTTTGTGCTTGTAAAATTCGGCCATAATTCTTACCATGATGACCTCACATTTTCTTTAAGGATGCGGAAAATTGGGTCTAGCTGTTGGGCCATCTAGCCTGTACACGAATAAGAGCGTGATTACATCATGTAAGGCTAGACAAAGGATGTCAAAACAAATGGATGCTGCGTTAATTGCGTTATTTATTTAAAAAATAATCGCATGCGTTAACGTTGACATCCCTAGTTTTAATATATTGTCGACGAAACGCTACCAATATGTGGGTTACCCTACTATTGCATGAAAATTACTTAAATAATTAAATGTAAACTTTTATCTCGGGAAAATATCCTTACTGCTGTCTCTATACGACCCGCCATCTTGCCGACAATGTGATGATTTTGATATCTCGCTTTTTTTCCATGTGATTTGGACAATTACAGGTTACGCCCGTTATCAGGTTACGCCCATTCCCAGTTACGCCTCTCTCTTGCACTCCGCAGACAGACCCCACTCCTGGCAACACTGGTGCTAGGTTTACAGCGCACCGGACGGGGCCAATATCCTAGGACTTTTGGCTCAAACACGGAAATCATGCCAGCTAGAGGGAGATCTCGCGGGCGAAAAGTTTGTTGTAATGCAAGCGTATTAAAAAAATATTAAAATATTACTGAAAATTGATTAGTAATGCCTTACAATACTGCGTTACAGCAAAACGTAATATGTTACTGTAATAAAGTACTTTTGTGACGCATTACTCCCAACACTGGTGACGGTGTCTACAGACGCGCTCTCGCAAGTAATTCCTAATGCGCAGTACTCAAATTTAGTTAATACACAATAAAACACATTTTACATAGACACAAGGTTCTCGTCATCCAGCTGTAAAAGCACAGTTATTCAGAGAACAGCATGAGCTATAGTCTAACGCAGCATTTCTTATTCTTTCACTTTATATGATGAAATACATTTAAAATTAAATATAGGCCTACATCTACGTGTAATTATATATATATATATATATATATATATATGTATGTATGTATATGTATGATTATTATTATTTAAAATTTAATTATACTGAGATGAAACATGCATTTTGTCATTTAGTCAAAAGGAAAGAAAGAGACTGGTGATTTCTGCGTACGTTTGCTTTCAACTGTTCCTATCTTTTCTCTTATAGCCTATTTATAATAAATTTAAGTACAAAAGTTTTTGTGAATCATGATTTCTTCGTGAAAGCATTCGACGCAGGTGTCATGCACAAATGTTTAGTGAATGAGACCCACTGTTTTACAAACCATAAAAAAGAAAATAATAACAAATCAATAACAAATTAAAATTACAACACCAGATCAAGGCTTATATACCTGTAACAGATCATACACACAAGAGGGAGACATTCTACTCATTAAGCCTTATAAAAAAACAAACTGAATGTATTCTGCGTCGTATTTTCTCATATATAGTTTATGCAAACTGTACCTTCCTCTTGAGTTTGATGTCTGTGTCAAATAATTTCCTATAATTAAATATTACAACCATGTTTATTATATTTGGAAATGGACTCTCTGAGAAAGAACCAGTTAAGAGTCATGGTCTATTATCAAACAACATACATCGTGAAGAACTTAATAATAACCTTTGATTTAGATATACGCTCTGATCATTAGGTAAATAGTTTTGTTAAAGCGTCTTTTTTTGAGTTGATGAAGTTATTTCAATTGAAAAATATCCTTTTCAACCAAGGAACCTTTAAGGACTTTATTCAACCTTAAAAAATGTATATGGGGATGTGTCTTGTGCCTTTTGTGCAGAGAAGTGAATCATTTGCATTAAATACAATAAAAATAACCCAACAAAATAATATTTTCCTCATCTTTGTAACACTTTTCTGTGCATTTAGATGATGTGGACTCCTACAACTGCTATTAAGTTAATATAATTTAAATGTTATTGAAATAATTAACTTCTCTAATAGACAGTCATCGGAGACACTTTCTTCAGTGTTTTATGCAATGAACTCTAATGGGTATTAAAACATTAGAACACTTCATTTTGAGAATAATACCAACACCAAAATAACTCAACACACAGCCATTAATGATGGGCCCAATTGGGAAATTTTCACTTATTGTGTACTCACTTTTGTTGCCAGCGGTATAGACATTAATGGCTGTGTGTTGAGTTTTTTTTGAGGTGACATCAAATTTACACTTTTTTATAAGCTGTAAACTCACTACTTTACATTGTGTACAGTGTTACAGTGTTGTCACATGAAAAGATATAAAATAGTTCCTAAAAAGTAAGGGGTGCACTCACTTATGTGAGATATTGTATGTCCACCAAGGGTGTAAAAAGCACTTTTGGGTTAAACATATGCATATGTACGCAGGTGCGTAGTGTTTATTTACTAGGTGACATCGCCAACCACTGGCCTGGCTTCAATAATACCACATATTAAGTAGTTTTCATGAATCTGTGTAAACAGATTGTTTCAACAACGTCATCATATGTATATGATATCATAAAATACAAAGCAGCATTTTGTTCCGGGTTTCAGTGTATAAACATAGCTTTTTTTCTAGATTGTTGTGACACTCATTTGACATGCACAATTGTTCTTTGTTTCAGGTGAATCTAGCTTATACACAACATTTTTGAATAGGATGCCATTAATGAAACATCATAAATAAAAACACTTTTAGTCGGTGGTTTTGATAGTTCTTTATTTCCCTTTTATATGGTGATGAATGGATGGATATATATATATATATATGTATATCCATCCAAGAACTTGCTATACTGGAGAGCTACACCAAGAAGGGCAGAGGGCTACATTATAACACTGACAACGGAAACTTTCAGGTGTCAACCAAAAAGAGAAAACGAGAAGATGGATAATGGCACAACTGGATGACACTGAATATGGAGGGAAAAGAGTTAGGGCAACCGAGAACCTTACTTTTGTCTAATAACTTAAAAGAAAAATACATATTCCACGCACAGTGTATTTTAAATAGATTAAGTGGAGAACCATTCACCATAAATATTTTAAGTAACCAAGATATATAAAAAGAGATTTATCAACAACAACAAAACATTGTTAGTCTTTCTTTTTTGTCTTTTCATTCTCTGCATTTGCTTCACTTCTTTTTTTCCTTCTTGCGGGCTGACATCTCCATGTGCTTTGTCTCACCAAAGAAAAACGATGAAAGCCCAAAAATACATGTTAGTATAAAACTAACAAATGATTGGAACACCACAATCAACGCATTACAAAACAAACCCAACACAGACACACAACAGCAAAACACATTGTCATTAACTTCCTTGTTACAACTGCTTCGACATGAGACGTCTTCTGTTTACCTCTGTGGATAATGATCATTGTAACCGTCAGAATAACTTCACAGTGTGGTAGAGAGTGAGGTGAAATCAGGAGCGCTTTGTAAGAGTTCACATCAAGAGAATTAAAACAAGAAAACCATAATAAAAAAGAACAATTCATTAAGAGAATATAAAATTTGCCACGTTTGGGTGCTTTGTCTTTCCCATAACACTGCTCTGGGAAGGCATTGATTGGCTAGAAATAGGACTGGATGGTCCACGTATTGTTCAGATGGGAGAGGATAGCCATATGTTGACAGTAGTGACCTAACACTGTGTTTTTTTCATTAGGGAAAGCATATTATGTGATTGGCAGGTTCCGGTTCAGGTTTGCTGTCGCAATGCCCGCCTCTTCCTGTTAGTGGTGTAGTAGTGGTGTAGACCGGTCTGTCTAGAGTAGTTCATCATGTAGTTTTGTTTACGAGTGCTGTGAGAAAGAAATAGAGGAGGACGTTGGGCTTGGTGATTAAAAACAGCAAACATTCATGTGTTGAACATCTACAGTATTAATTCAGCCCCTTCACAAACTGTACAGTCACAACCACTCGTAACCTCAAACACTATCAGGTTTTATTTTTTAGGACTGGGTACATAGCACAAACAAATATTGTTGGGGGTCAGCATACTGATGCTTAATACTGATGGTTTGGTGGTTCTGGCTTTTTCAGCTATCTTCTTGAAAACCTATAATCACTACATAACCTGAAAAGAAAATTGTATAATTTATCTAGCTAAATTGGAGTACAGGCCATAGATGATTTTCACATCTGTGACGATAAAGGTTATCTGTGTCATGGTTTCACCTCTCCTGGTCAGGTATTTCTTGGTTTAGAGGTGGAATCATACAGAATCCTTTGTTTCATGTGTTCTGCATTATAATGTTAAGTTACTCAAATTTGAATATGAAAAAACAGTTAATGCGATACTTGTTAAACGTTTTGCTTATATTTAGTGAAACCTTTACATTAAGTTTTCGTGCATTTACTTTATACCCATATCTTTTTCACTATTTCACTTTACATGTTATTATCAGAAATTGGTTTATCATTTATCGGCAGCTACTCTCCAACTTAGCTATCGGTAAAATGCAATATCTGTTCATATCTGAATGATACATGACCTTAACATTACAGAAAGTGTGATATTGCTTTTAGAAAACAATTCAACTGACATGGTATATAAAAAAATCAAAGATGTGCCCGAAAACCCCTTGTGTGTGGGGAAATGATTATCTTACATGTTCACAACAGCTGGAGTGAAGATAAATAAATGTTGATGTATAAAGTAGCCCACTAAATGCTGAACGCTAAAAAGTTGAACCACTTAACCATCCGTATCAGTTACAGTTCTTAAAAAATGCAGACGGATGTTTAACAAAGATGACTTGACACACCTTTAATAACGTGCTGGAGGTTAGAGCTTGAGCAAAGACAAGACAGATGGAAACATAAAGAGACAAACAACAGTGAAAGATTGTGAGGAGGAGACAGTGTCAAATAAATGGAAAAAGATTGTGAGTCGCTATCGCTTAGCCTGTCATTGCCTCTTCTGTCCGTCAGGTTGGGACCAATGAGCCAGGTATGCAGCCAGGACAGGAGGGGGCGTCTGCGAAGCATGAAGGGACAGGAAGGTGGGAGATGATGCTGTGATGAGGACGAAGGACCGGTGAAAGGGATCTGTGCTTATCTGTGACTCTTTGGACTTGTAGAGATACAGCCATGACACACATAGTTAGCCATGATTTATGAGTGAATACAGTAAAATCTTACTCAAATCGTGAGCTTATTCAGGAACATACATTGTTTGACATTACAACGTAACAACCGGTTTCATGTAAAAAATCATTTGGTTCAGAACAAAATGTTTGAATCTGCAAACAGGTTCTATTCCAATTGCTCAGGGTTCTTCTATTTGTTTTAGGTGTTTTCTCATTTATTCAAGTTTCTTCAGGAGTGATGTGGTGTAGATCACACCACAGTGAAATAGGACAATAATTGTTTATGAATTGAAGTCATTGCATAAACAAGACTCCAGTGTCTTCAGAAATGTGTTCTGAAGCGAAACAATAGCTTTTCACAAGAAAACTATTAACATGTTAAACAGACAAATGTAGCAAAATCCACACCAAACCAAACACCTGCAGCGCTAAAATTAAAAATTGAAGCACGCCAAGAACTTCCAATCTTATTGGTTCTTGCATGTTTTGTGATTAGTTGTAGAATGAACATGCAAGAATCGCTGAGATTCTGTCAAAAGACAGATGAGATTTTGGACAAGACAGATGAGATGAGGGAAGGGAGAGCACGGTCATGCATTCTGCCAAGAGCAAAGCACTTACCTGATACTACAGCCATGCCAAAGGGAGCACAATACAGAAGAGAGGAAAGGTTATAAGATGCAGGACAGGACTGCTGCTAGCTTGCACAAAGGTCTGGGGTTGGGAGTAGCCTGACCTGCGTTGGCAGGACCAGAGCAACAAGGGAACAATGTTGGTGGACGTTACAGGCGAGATCAGAGCACCAGGACATGAAGGAGGCAAACAGGTATTGTTATGGCATGCAGAAGGGGGTGAGAGAGAGAGAGAGAAATAGAGAGAGAGTGTGAGGACAAGAAAGCAAGAGGGGCGGAAAGAGATGTGTGGGTGCGTGTGAAGAGAATAGGAAGTGTATGTAACGTGTCATGTGTCTACTGCAGCAGGCATCCGGAGAAACCATGGTATTAAACGTGTCTAGTCATTATTAGCTTCTTGTGTTTGATTACTCATGAACACATTTTTACGGTGTCTGAGGGAGGAGCTGTAAAGATGCAGGCACAAGTACTCACAGAATGACTTCCACATGGTCCAGCGCCCACTGGTCGTGACCCGCACCCTCGTGTCGCGGCTGCCACCATCGTAACTGCACGCCCCTCGCTCGAGCCTCACTACAGCAAAGAACAGACACTGTTTCATCTCATGCACATCATTCAGACATTGAGACTCAACTACACACCTGTACAAAAACTAACATAAATGCATCTACAGATGACAAGAGCTGCTTCTACAGTCCTCAAGAACAAGCCAAATTCTGTAAATCAACCTCGATTTCTAACAGATATGGACTCAAACAACACTGTATAAACATAAAAAACTAAATTTGAAACAGTAAAAATGACACTACACTAACTGGGTAAAGGAATGCACAACATGTATTTTTGGCAGCTAGAGATCGTAAAACAATAATATAGGTGTAGACAATATGATTCTGTGAAGGAACGGGAAATGATGGGAGTTGTTGCCTTCACTCTTCGTTGCCGATGGAAATCAACTCAACTCGACTCAAAAATCATGCTCATGGATGTCAAAGTTATGATATAACTTATGACAAAAACGTTTCATAAAGGTACAGTTTGTAGAAATCACCGCTACAGGGCACACGATCAAAACAACAATAATGGTGTAGCTTAATGACGCTATGCAGAAGCGTGGAATGATGGGATATGTTGTCTTCAACTCCACCGCTGATGGTAACGCTGATATATCAATCAGAAGGGGACGAGAAATCATGATAGCGGAAGAGGTAAAGTGATAAAGTTTTATAAATGGTGCGTTTGATGAAATCATTTTATTTCATTATAATGAATTAGACCCAAGTAATGTTTGGTTTAAAACTAAATTGCTAGTTATAGATGTTACAGTAATTGTCCAATTCCATGGTGTGATAACACTGCGCAGTTTTAAGTGTTCAAATCAATCATAGTTAAAGTTATTTTGAATGTACCCAAATCATTTGCAATAATGCTAGAAAGACCGACTGTACAAAGTACTTCTGCATCGGTCTACGACAGTGTCATGCGGTTGCTACATCAGTAAAGGCGGTAACAAAGGGTAACGCGGATATGACGCCATTGACAGGCGACTAAATGGCCCCGGACCACTGGTCAGAATGCCGATTTTCTCAGGATTTAAAAGCAGTTGGAAACATTTGAGATTTTGTAAGTACTCAGCTGAAAAATATATAACATTGGCCTAGTGATTTTTGGATATTTTACTGCAAAATTCTTACAAACTCTAGCTTTAATAGAAACAACTCACGATGCGATTCACGATTCTGATCTCATGGTGCGATTTATTCACGATTTATTCACAATTTTTTCTTTTTAAATGAGTTAGAAACAAAATACAAAAAACAAATTAGAAATAAACACCTTCTTTTGCATTATTTTTTAAATGCTTCACGTTTCGTCGTATACTTACAATCCTGTTTTATTTCAAATAACAAAACTAAACTGCAATTTTAAAAGAAATCAATAATAGCAAAATTCTGGTTAATATAAACAAACTAATACTGTCTGTGCTTTTCTAGGATATTTTTGAATTTAAGAAATATCAGCATGTCCACGTTGAGGTTTGCGGTGAACATGGCAGCCCCAGCTGTTCAAAAAATGTATTGCGATTCAGTTCACATCTCAACCAATTTGAATCGGCACACATTATAATCGATTTTCAACCGACTCACTGTGAATTGTTACATCCCTGAAAGGCAGTACTACTCTGAAATCGCTCTTTTGAGTGATATGACCATCTGTTCGCTCAGCGCCGCATGAAGTCAAACAAAGCTATGATTTCTTCAACAGTAAAAGCAGAAACCATGGATAACACAGACTTGACACAATCAAGAGGCAACTCTCTAGATTCAAACATTCTTGTACACATTTGGAATAACGTGAAGAAAACAACAATACGTGCTAGCTGTTTTAGATATTTGATTATGTAAAACGTCTTGGTTACGGATGTAATCTCAGTTCCCTGATGGACGGAACGAGACGTTTTGTCGAACCGACAGATGGGGTTTGCCCTTGAGAGGCCAATGAAATTTGCGAATGAAATTTGCATGCCGGACTTCGCCCCTGGATATCCGGGTTTAAAAGGTAGACGGAGTGCTGCATTCATTCATCTTAGTTCTGAGGAGCCTGAGAGCCTCTCACGACTACGGCAGCGGTCGGCACGTGTTTATGGCAAGGACACAATGTCTCGTTCCCTTCATCAAAGAACTGAGGTTACATCCGTGACCAAGACGTTCCCATTTCTGTCGTTGTGTCGAACCAACAGATGGGGTTCCTATTGAAAAACACCACAATTCTGTGCCGTATCTCAATCTCTAGTGAAGCGATGGTGACTGGCCTGGGCGTGTCAGACGTGAGCGCTTTCGAGAGATTGTAATCTTACAGTGGATAGGTAGGTCCCAGAGCTTTTTGAAAAGGTGGGAAGCCTCTACCTTCGGTCCTCACGGGCGGTGGCCTTACGGTAAGTGCACTTCCTCAAATGGGGAATGCACTAAAGAGACCACTCCCTACCATCGGGAGGAGTTCTGGTTGGGAAACCCGCATGGTCTCACCATCAGGGAAGAGTTCATGGAAAAAATATACGGACTGCAGTAGTTAACCGAGAGGTTGAGGTCCACCTAGGGAAGGTCATGGGTTACCAAGGTGGGAACCATTCATGAGAGTAAATCAGACGGAACCGCCCGAATGGGGGATTTACAACGTCCAAGAGAGGCATAGTAGTACACTGACCCACCTATGGGAAGGGGGGAAGGTGATTTCGCAGGCAATTGCCCAACCAGCTGCCAGTCCTACATGTTGCCATGCAAGACGCGGGCTGACACCGAGAGTGGTGGGAACTTTGGGCACGTAGCCAGGCCGTGGTCTCAGGATCACGTGAAAATCGCCGGGCCCAAATTATAGGCAAACAGGGGACACAGAGAATGCTTGTAGGTCCCCTACCCTCTTGGTGGAAGCGAGCGCCATCAGGAGCACGGTCTTCATCGTTAAGTGAGGAAGAGCGGCGTCTCAGAGGGCCTTGAAGGGGGGCCTCTTAAGGCCCACCAGGACCTCAAGGTCCCAAGAGGATATGGAGTGCGGAAGAGGCGGGTTCCGCCTCATGGCCCCTTACGAACCTAATGATCAGGTTGTGCTTTCCCAGAGACTTCACAGCAACTGAGTCGTGATGAGCGGCAATAGCGGCTACATACACTTTCAGTGTGGAAGGGGAGAGGTTAGTCCCTGAGGGGAGTGAGGGTGGCCTCCACAATCTTCGTAAAGACTCGTGGGGACAGGGACAGACCGAAAGGGAGGAATCTCTACTGATATGTCTGACCCTCGAAAGCGATCCGTAGGAACGGGCGATGATGAGGTAGAATCGAGACTTGAAAGTAAGCGTCCTTCAGGTCAATTGCCATAAACCAATCCTGACATCTGATAGACGCCAGGATGCGCTTCTGAGTGCGGTGCGGAGTTCCTGCAAAAGTGCTGGGTCAGTCTTACCCTCGTGGAGCTCTCTCAATGCCTTTGCCTGCAGGATGGCCATAGCATGCTGAGAAGGAGCAGCTTGGCCCTCAGCAGTGTAAGCTTGACACCATAGATGCCGAAAACCTACACGCTTAGGAAGGGAGTCTAGATCTTGCCCCACAGGTGGCAGCCATCTGTGGTGCACAGAGCTGGCACGTTCTACCTGGGGGACATTGACGTATCCACTAGCTGCCCCACCATCGAGGAAAGAAAGGGTGGCGGAACAAGTTTGACCTGCACGCGTAGGATAAGGGGGTGTTTCCAGTCCTTACTGAGTTCCTCATGCACTTCCGGGAAACACTGCTCTGGCGCCCCCGAGACACCATGTATCTGGCCGCCAGCACTGGTAGGGGCAGAGCAGTGCACTACAACCCAATTCTCGCAGCGGCCCGGGAAAACATGGCTGACATTCCAACATCCGCTTCTTCATGAGCTCGTTCTCGGAGGAGTCAGATGCCAGTAAGTCACCCCCCGATGCTGCAAGGAACATTTCATCATCATGCACTGTTTCCGTGGTTGAGGAACGAGTTGGTGGGACGGTCTCTTGGGGAACCGTCTCTTGGGGGACCGTCTCTTGGGGAACTCGATGAGTGTATTGCACCCATGAGAACAACGGGACATGCATGCTGGAGAAATTTGCTCTTTTAGAGAATAAACTTGAAACACTTCTTGATCTGCCGAGACGCCCAGGGGAAGTCGCCGCAGGAAGGGACACTACACTGCATCACTTTGTGGGAATCCAGCAGTAATTTGGCGTAGAGTTGAAGTCTCGAAGTTGGTCATGTATGAAAGCTCAGAAGAACAAAAGGTGAATGAATGCAGCACGCTTCCATATTGTTTGTTTTAATAAAATGGATATTTTCTGAGGTCCTGCTACTGTTGGGTTCTCTACAGATAGGCCACACTTTTATAAAGAGCTATTTACTGTGCATTCTAGCTAAACTGTACGTTTTAATCTTGAATAGAATATGTGGTGTGCGTAAAACAAATGTTTGGAGACTTACAGTGGGATGTTGTAGGACACTCTCTGGGCCTTGATGAAGTCTTTCGGCTGATGCTGTGCTATGACATGCCAGCTAATGCCGTTATTGACACTGTACTGGAGAAGGACGGCCCGGTCCACTGCATCGGCCTGATCCAGAGCAGCATTACAGCTGTCTGTTTGAGATACACTGCCTATCTGCAGCACGAACATGATCTTACTGGAGGAGAGAAAAAAGTGCCAGGATAGTTGGTGACGGCATGAACCAAACCATTTTAATAGAGTAAAAACCAAGAGATCCCAGGACGCTACCTAGCACGGGTCAGATCCAGAAGCCTTGTGATGGCTTGTCTCATCTTGCAGCCGTTAAAGTACAGCGAGTCTCCATGAGCATGAGGAGAGAGCTGGCCACAGCCACTGCCCACCCCGCCACCCTGAATCAAACTCCAGATCTCCTGGGACACCGCAGCGGACTCAAAGTTATCCTTTATAGTGCTGGGCAGCTCGCTGCTGCACGAAGAGCAGTCGTCACCTGAGAAAGACAAAAGCTGTTTTCGTTCGTTCTGCTGTGCTGTGAGTTTCACACCGTCACAAATGTTACAAGTGCATGCCCACCGTGATATCCTGCATCACAGATACAGACAGGTCCACTGGTGCAGTAGCCGTGACCACCGCACAGACCCGGACACGCTTCCCCGATATACACGTAGTCCACGCCCCAGCTGTAGCGCTCACCGGCGGCCTCCTGCTGAATCCAGCGAAATTGCGTGGCGCTGAAGACAAACAAGAGATTTAGCCGTTCACTGACATGCTCAGTGGGTCCTTAAACTCGTTAATACACTTTAATATAACGCTGTACCCAGAAGAAACATGGTCAGGCAGTTGAATGGTGACTCTGGTCCACGCCGAACTGTTGACGGTACTGTAAATGGTAGACTCGTGAAACTGGAATGGTGAGCAGCCCACGTTGCTAACGGAAGAAGGGAGACAGGCAGACTGGACCAACTGCCACACATCTGACCTGAGTTGGCAAATATTTCACCAAAGACAACATATTACCGACCTATTCCTTTCTCATTTGTGCTCTCTCTTTCTCTCTCACATCCATAATCACCTGGCATCCTTCCTGTACTGTAAAAGCACCGAATGATGGTCATCACATATGTCAGCCTCACAGCCAACCACGATCTACAGAGAACGAAGAGCAGAATTACATAACAAGAAATATGTGAATAGACAACCAGGCCCAGAGTGTACTGACCTTGAACTGTAGGATGTACCCAGGCTGAACGATAAGCTCCCGGGTTGCCAGGATATTGTGGGACCCGTCTTGGTTCTTGTTGGGCCAGTACAAGTGGAAAGAGGGGTTTCCACAGAACCCGGCTGTGCGGACCGCGTTGGGATAGAAGCTCCAGCTCTCTTCGTGAGAGACACCCTCTGGAAGAAAGAGAAGATTATCTGAACTCCGGAACTGAGCAAGCGGTCACTTTGTTCAGTGAATAACATATGTCAGCTCACCATCATCAAAGGTGTCCAGAAGAGTGCTGGGGTTGATGTCAGATCCTCCTACCAAGATGTTGTCCAAAGCCCACTGAGCACGCTCCACGCTTGGCCTGACCAGACCTGACCACAGCGAGAACGGCTGCCACCAACGCAGCCGTGTAGCGTTGGTCAGAGCTCTCTCAGGCAACACAATGTAATCTCTTCTCACCGATACATATTTCAAATAGTCCATCTCATGGAGCAATGTCCAAGACACACCTGGCCAGAGAGAACAGCAAAAAAACATACTAGAACGTTAGCCTTTCTCAGTGAGCGCACACCGTTACTGCAAAGGGACATTTATTATAGAAAACGGATCAAATGCATGTTATTCTGTCATTCTTGTGTTGAATTTTAAAGAAGGGTTATAGGCAAGACTTCCGCTATGGTGATTATTGGTTGCTTTTTTGACCCCCACTGAACTTCCGGTACATTTACGCTAACAATAGTGCGGCTGTAGATTATTTCTGATAACAAGCAAATGAAACCCAGAAGAACCGTTACTTGGCCAAACTTGTCTCTCCAATATTTTGTATTAAGATTAAGATACAGATCAATGTCCCATTATTATTAACAAACAATATATAAAATATCAATAGTTATATAATTAGACACAAGCCAAACACAAGCGGGAAGTTAACTGGGGGTCAGGTAGCACGCATCTGATGAACAGCTGAACAGTTCCTAAAATACCAAAGGATGACAGTTTAACCTGGTAGGAAGTTTAAGAAGATCAAAACATTATGTTGTGTAATGCTATTTTGAATTTACTGTTAAATATCGACATTTCTGTGATTTAAAAACAATAAATGAAGAATCCCTGTTTTAAAAAACATTCTGTACAAGTAAGACCTGTGTATGTGTTATTGATGAAACATACCTCCATCAATGGAATAATCCAGTAACACACCCTCCTTGCGACAGGTTGGACGATGGCACAGCGTAATATTCGCCTCACTGCCAATTCTAGCCCAGTACTCAACAAATCTGAAACATTTATAAAGACAAAAAACTGTTTCTCTTTCTAAGCGTATATACTACCATCATCGAGCAACCTTGTTAAATCAGAATTACTCTTCAAACCCGGTGAGTTATGGCTTCTATTCCTATTATTGTTACTTGCACATCATGTCATATGTTTGGCTTAGCCTTCTCTGTCAGCGGCGAGGGTTTTATATGTGATAAATGCAGGGAAATAGTTAGGCTGACGGAGAAGATCATAGAATTAGAGTCTCTCATCCAATCTTTATTTGAGGATAGTAAGAGTGTAAGGATCGTAGAAAACACTTTGGATGCGAGCAACATTAGCGCACACAGCTCGGTTCCGGTTGAAAATCCCCTGCAGCTGGGAAACTTCGTGACTGTGAGACGGCATAGTCGCAAGACAAAACATCACTCAACCGTTCCGATTACAGTCTCAAACAGGTTTGCTCCGCTCAGTGATGCACCGACTAAGAAACCTGCTGAAAGTGCCCTTAGTTATCGGTGATTGTATGGTTTGCAACGTAAACATAGAGGCACTCTGCCAGCCACCATAGTCAAATGTTTACCGGGAGCCAGAGCGCCTGACATCAAGTCAAAAATAAAATGTGCTGGCTAAGGCTAATCGTTAATTCAGTAAGATTGTTATATAATAATTTTAAAGAGGTGTGTGAGCTCGCAAGCACGATGTCAGACACTGTAATATTCTCTGCCCCCCCCACTGCCTACCGTGGTGATGAGATTTATAGCAGATTATCATCACTAAATTTGGGGGTCGTATAGTGTGTGACCATGGACCACAAAACTTTTTTTTTAAATTAGATGAGCTGAGCTGAATACGTAAGGTTGATTTATGGTTTATTAGGATAGGATAATATTTGGTATTCAAAACTGGTGGATCTGAGGGTGCAAAACATTGCCTTTGAAGTTGTTAATCAGAGACGCTGTAATAGGCCATTGCAAAGAAGAAACAGGTTTGTTTTAACGCTCTCTTTCGGCTTAGCTCTGTTATGACGTTGTGGAGAGTAGAAACATTAAAGCATTTTTATAAGGAGATTTACAAAATATCTTAATGGAACAAGATCTTTCCTTCACATTCTAATGATTTTTGGCATAAAAGAAAAATGGATATTTTTTTTTGTTTATTGGATATTGTTACAAATGAAGAGATTTCATACTCTGTTTTTTATTTTTTTCAAAAATCATGTTTTTTTGTGCATTCCAATTAATATCAATCAAACTGCAGTTGGTTTGTTTTGTTTTGAGCCATAATAACAAAAAATTCAGCTAACTAACACAATAAAACACGAAGAAAATCAATTTTTTGAACCAAACTCTTTAAATGTACCCGTGCTACTGACAGTATGACTGGTTTTGTGGTCCAGGGTTACATATTACGCCAATTAAAGCATCTAAAATATCCATGTATGTTTTTCTTACATGCACAAATCTCTATTTATAAATAAAAGATAGAACATGAACAAAAGACAAAAAACAGATCAAATGTCTGTATTTTTCATTATGCAAATTGTCGTGTCACAAACCCTAAATCTAAAAAGTCATGCTGACATGAAAGAAATTAGTTACTTTGCCCCACGCAAATCCAGATCTTTAGTGACTGCCTGTCTGGCATCCGCCCCATTGAAATACAATGCTGTTCCCTCCACCAGCACGCCGCAGTCAGTGCAGGGGTAACCACCCTCCAACAGCTGCCACTGCGCTCCACGGATCCCATCCCAGTCAAAGCGTTCCTTCAGTGATGCCTGCTGGGTACACGGTGACAGTATGATGTTAGCCATGCCTACGTTTATACATTGAGTATGCTCAACACCGTGTTCTGTTTTACCTTGAGCGTGGAGCTGGCGTAACAGTTGGGTCCAGTGAACCCTGGGTCACACAGGCACTGTTGGTCCAGACAGTCTCCATGACCTCCACAGTGGTTTTCACAAGCAGGACCAATGTAAAAATTCTCCACTGCCCAATGCACATCTGCATGCTTCTGATAGAAGCGGAACCGAACCGTACTGTGGTCAACACAGACCAACACACAAAGACAACATAGTCATTTTGTTAATTGAGACCCTTTTAACATCTGAAATAACCACTCATAAGTCAGTGAGTCAGTGCTTAAAATGATGCCTTTTTAATGATGTCAAGACTATGTTGCTGTGTATTATAGACCTTTTAATACGTTTCAGGCAGGTCTGGGTGAGCATTCGCTTTTAGATAGAATGTATCTTTTGCTCCCACACCTTCATTTTTGCAATTTTACTTGTCTTATACTTGCATGAGTAACTTATAACACACCAAAGACACAGAAAAAACACGTGTTCGCGCCATATGACCCGTTTAACTTTTATTTTTTTCACTGAAAAATACGTAAGGTTATTTCGGGACCACAATTGTTGTAGAAAAAGTGAATTTTAATGGAAAGAACCAGACTGGCTAGTAAAGAGAATCTGCAAAAGAATATAAATCTTTAGATGGCTATATTTACAAACAGTGGCAAACGGTAGCACTAGATGATCTCACACACAACACAACATTAGCCTTTTCACTGTTCCCTCTCTCTTTCTACTAATGCACTTATGGAAACTGTAGAAAAAGAGACGACAAACAGTTTTTTTATATTTAGTGTCTGGTCATATGCTAACTGCTAGTTGAACCATTAACAAAGTTAGCTAATATGTACACTAAAAAAATTCACGTTACCTAAAAATAACTTAACATGTTCCTCGATTTCAACGGTACACATAAGCAAGCTTGTAGACACTTAACCAAAAATAATAATACAGACAAAACACAATGGTTTATTATACCTGTGCTGTAAACACAAGCATTTTAGATGATCGTTTCGGTCCAGTCTGCTCTTTTTATTGAGTTTAATTACAGCTGTCATCATTGAATATGACGAATGCTTTACATTTTCAGACTCTGTGCATCTCCAGCTAACTCTTTGTATTGCCTCCAGCTGAAGGTGTGACCTAACTGTGACGTCTACACCAAAGATGTCCGTAATAAAGACAAATTGAATGGATTGTCACTTTTCTTCAAATAGTTGCATCAGGAGACTATACAGCATTCTGCTAACTGATCTTTAGTTGGATACCCACCTCGCTTTTGAACAGCCTACATGTGACTGTTGGCCTGACACCTCACCTCTGCCCATCTCTGCACCCACCTGCCTATTTGGACTGGGGTAGGTATTCCCTTTCCATAACAAAGTTACAGTTTGCATTGTTCAGTTTTCCCTCTGTACAGGACCTGAGAAACGAGTGTGATATATGCTCACGTGTCTGCAAGACTGTCCAGTAGAGTGTAGACCGCTCGCTTCCAGCCATCCGCCGGGAAAAACACAGACGGCTGAGACACTTGTCCGGCACAGCGCGGGTCTGCAGGTAAACACTGAGGGACCAGGTACTTCCAGGTCACACCAAAGTTCACGGAGTACTGCACATGAACCTGTCTCTCCGCAGGCTTCTCCGGTACACTGCACCCAACCGCTATCTAGAGAAAAACCCGGCAAAACATCTGAATAAACTTACAAATCAACAAGGAATAAAGAGCATGCACACAATATTCAAGAATCTACCTTAAACTGCATAACCCAGCCTTTGGCAGGCACTATGTCATGTGTGACAGCATCAACTTCCTGTCCATCAGTGCCGCCGCACACCATAACCCCGTCCGGAGAGTTACAGAAACGCTTGACAGAGCAATCCTCAGAGAACAGCCAGTGATCACTCACTGACAGACACACAAACATCAGACAAATCAACCACTTTTACTGGATTTACTAAACTGGGTTTAAATTGGCGAATGCACTTTTCTTATTGTCGTACCGACAGTGTCGTCATGGTGGGTGAATGAGCCGCTGAGGCGGGCGTGAGTGCCGTCTGCGGGCGCTCTCTCGTGACTGGGCAGTGCCACTCCACTAAAAGTTTCCGAGATCTGAGAATGAGAATCTGACCCAGAGATCAGTACATTATCCAGAGCCCAGTCGCTGCGATCAGCCCCGTCATGCTGAGGTTGCCACCAACGGATCCGAACGCCCAGTGCCCGGGCCGCTGGTGGCAGCAGAACATTTACAAACCTACAGAACAAACACAACATATGTTTGACAGCTTTTCTCAGTTCTTGCTCGATCCTGAGTAACGCACTTGGGAATGTCATGGGTTATGCATCTTGCGGAATCAAACCACCTAGGTTCTGTTTACCTGACCTGAAGAGCTCTTGTAAAGGCATATGACTTACATTTAATCTCCCTCTTTAGGCTGTAGATTAGTTTGACTGGATATGTCATACAGAATTATATACAGCTGTATAGTTTTCATATGGTTGTGTAAGAGCAGATGAGATATGAGGATTCAAAAACAGCAGGAAAATGTGAACACTGCTGGGAGACCTACTCAGGCTTGCGGTACTGGTCATAGAAGATCTCGGTGAGCAGGTTCCAGCTGATCCCAGCGTTCATGCTGAACTCCAGGAGAACACCCTGATTACGACCACTAGGCGCGATCATGCAGCCGTACATGAAGTAGAACTGAATGAATTCAGCACTGGTCAGATTCAGATCCACTGTGACCAGCTGACGTGAGCAGCTCTGTCAAACATCAGAGCAGACATTCACTGTTACTTTACCAAAACATAATGGAACAGACAAGATGGACTGACAGAAGTCATATGACACAGAGTTTGCCGGGAGTTATGTAAGAAACGCAACTGAAGCACGGTTTCATGCTCTGATGAAGCTAAAATTGTGTGGTGCAGCAGGGGCCAGAAACTCATAAAGAAAGAATGAAAAATGGATGGAGATCAGTATTCATAAAACATGAGCAGGGCCACTGGAGTACTGGGACTGAATCTTCCTGAAAGAAGCCGTTTCCCGAAGGAGCACCCCCTCATTAACTCTGGAAGCTTCTTTAAAACTACTTAGATATTCAATTGTTTTTACAAAACACTTTTTTATGAGATTTTAGATAACTGGCAAAATGTTGGTAAGGGACACAACTGTAAACTTTTTATTGCACTTAGTATGTAACTGGGGCGAGAGATTGTTGTTTTACCCCGCTGAAATGTAGGGCTGATCCAGAGGCCACAGCTCCACATACAGTGCTGATCTTAGCGCCGGTCAACAGGTGCCAGTGATTGAGCGCTGGAGCTCGACTGAAACTGTCTTTCAGCTGCGTGGGCAGAGAGACCTGAGGCTCGTCGCAGATCTCACCACCCCACTCAGGATCACATCTAAGAGAGAAGAGTCATGATAACCTGGAAAGCGTTCCGTTTACAAACGGCATTACATTCTGCGAGCGACTTACACACAGGTGCTCTGTCTACAGAACCCACGTCCAGAACACATTTCAGGACAACCTTCGCCGATGTACAGGTTATCCAGAGCCCACGTCTGCTGCTTATCAAACGGTGCCGGCTGGAACCAGCGGAACCTTGTAGCTGTGGACCTAAGTGTGTGTTACGATAAAAACGATTAATTTTTTTTTCACTTCAACTAGTTCAGTGGTCTGTGCATGTGTGCCTACCTAGCATGGGGTGGGATGGGTAAAGTAACTCTTCCCCACTTGTTGTAAGTATCGGACACCAGTAATCTCTGCAATGTGTATGAGGTGCAGTCAGGACTCGTGGGTAAACATTCCCTCACCAGTGGCACCCACGTGAGACCCAGATCCAACGAGTACTCCAGTTCCACCGCTGAACACAAACACATTAAACAATAAGAGAAACACACTTCTTAACCCGTTCAAGGAAAACGCTCCACAAGTGCTTAAGGGAAGTATTTTTGGTAGGCGTACTGTAGCAGGAAGACGTGACGGAGCAAGAAGCTGAAAAATCAAACTGGATGAAGGCATCTGGGCCCAAACTGATGTCCGTGGTGACGCCATAGCGCGTGTTTGACTTCTCGATGAAGGCAAAAGCTTCACCATCAGAGCCGCACACTGGCATTCGAGTGCCACCGGGGTGCAGCAGCCAAGAGCGTTCATTTGTGAAAGAGAAGTCGTCCTCTAATGGCCCCCAACCACTGGCACTGCCGCCTACCACCAACTGCACACACACAGATGTCTGTCACATAGAGCTAAGACACATTCCAGTATTGACAAGCACCTTTCCTGAACTTCTTTTACTAAAACATCTCTTCTGTGATATAATAAGGATATTTAATACAATGAAAATGTATAATACACTGAACAGCCACAGCATTCAAAGCACAGACAGATAAAGTGAAAAGCACTGGCACCTGTTCAGGAGTGGGACATTAGCAGCAGGTGACAATATATCGGAATAATTTTGTTACTGAACCAGATGACTAGTCCTGTGGGGTGCTGTATGTAGGAATGACAACCGGTGAACCGGCATTGCCGCACCCAAGTTCACACAGAACTGTGTCTGATCACACCGATAAGCTACTGCAGCTAAGGCGCTAAAAAAACCAGAATGCTGCCAATATTAACACTTCAGTCATGACTACGCTCAAAGTGATGATTGCAACCAGCGTTTATCAGCATGGACATGAAATGTATATGCTGAGCACATGTAAGAATGCCATGTATACGCAAATAAGGTCACGTAAATAAGAAAGTATTTTTCATTTGAGCACCTACTATCAGCACGCAAGCATCCGATCTGGACCGTGGAGCAACAGAAGACAGTTATTGGGTCTGACAAATCATGTTCACATTTTATATAAACTTGATCGCTGCAAATATGGTTAACAAGAAAAAGCTTTCGTCTTGGTTACGTCTGTAACCTCAGTTCCCTGATGGAGGGAAAGAGATGTTGTGTCGAATCAACAGATGGGGTTCGCCCTTGAGAACCTATCAACTCTTTTAGAAAAGGCCAATGAAATTGGCCAATGAAATTTGCATGCTAGGCTCTGCCTCCGGATGTCCGGTATAAAAGGAAGCCGGCAAGGGTGTTTGGACGTAGCCCAACCCTCAGCTCTGCAGATGTCTGCCACGGTTCGACACAACGTCGAGAGACCGACAGAAAGGGAACAGGATGTTAACCCAAAAGATCTTTTGATACTGTCTTCGTGTCACACAGCATGGAAACCTTTTTGTTTTGAAAGGGTTTTGTAAAGTACAAGCCTAGACCCATCAGAGCTCATTAAGCAGCACTAAATGATATTAGGAAGGTGGTTTTAATATTGCGGCTGATCAGTGTATTATTGAGGCATGTTGAAAGCGAGGGCAATTTTCCTATCCATCAAAAAGAGGTAAAGCAGCATTCAATAAACTCTCCAACATGCCACAGTCAGAACTCAGTACTCAGGTACTCAGGACAGTGGACAGTACTCAGATCAAAATGTTCTCTCTCCAAAGAAGGATTGGGAATGAAATAAAGTTGTCAGGTACTATAGAAACATAAAGCTACTAGTTCACAATTTATTTTGATAGTTCGCTTTAGATATTTTACAAATTATCTGTAACTTTGCAACTTTTTTAGTAAAAAAACCCATCTATTTTACTAGAGTGTCTATTTAATATATGTAAACCCTTTACTACTTTCACTACTTTAACCCCCTAATCTCTAAAAACCGACTGTAACTAACTAGATATCAACTTATCCTCATCCTGACCCTAACATTAATTTAATGCTCTTGTGAGAATAGTGTAATGTCTAAAGTGTTCTTACAAAATAATTTGTAATCAGTAACTACACTTAGTAGGATATGGAATCAGATTCATTAGCATATTAATCCATATGGAGTCACGTATGTCTTTGTGGAGCAGCTGTTTACTTTATCTATGACCCAGGGACTATGGAAATGGCCATTCTCAGATGGCTGCCACCAGCGCAGGCGTGTCTCTGAAGTACGGCCTTTGAGTGGGATATCGAGGGCCACCAGGTGAGCCTGATTACTGCTGTTGCTGTACAGGAATTCCTGAACAAGAGTCCAGGTCAGCCCTCCATCCACGGAAAACTGCAGTAGCACGGGCTGAGAGCGAGGATCAGGAGAGGCTTTCCCACAGCCCAGTCTCAGAAAAAACTGAATAAACCTGTTGAGTGACACATGATGGTTTACAGAAGGGTATTCGGCTACATGTTTGAATTCATCCTGTATATATATTTTTTTTTTTTTTTTGACATTTGGCAGACGCTTTTATCCAAAGCGACTTTCATTGCTTTATCCTATACATTTTACATAGGTATTTGCAATCCCATTGGATCAAACCAGTGTTTGTTATATTTCTCAGTGTTTGTGTGTGGAATACCTGGCATTAGACAAGTCCAGATCTAAAGTCTCCAGCATACGCAGACCATCGTCGCTGAAGAACAGATGATTGCCGCTGGTGGTGATTCCACACTTTCTTGAAGGTTTTCCTCCACTCATCAACTTGAAATGCTCAGATTCCAAAACACCACCTACATGTGACACAGAAATGCTACACATGAAAAGCTACAGAAAGCAAACATGTAGCCATCGGCACGTTTAAAATATGATACAACCCTGCTGATTGACAAGGAGAATGTGTTTCAAGCAAACCCAAGTGACACAAGTCTAATGGCTAACAATGTGGATCTGAAATGGAAAGAGACGGTACCTCTACCTCTAGAAAAATCTACGTTAGAAGTTAGAAATTTAACATAGCTGCAAACATCAATGATAGGCCCAAACACTATGTTGTTGTCACTTTATCCATGTGATCAAACCACATGATATCACATCATATGCAGGTTAGGTATGTTTTTAAGCAGTATAGCTTGTTTGAGCTGGTCATTTGTTGGTTTAAGCTGGTCCTGGGTGTAAATGTTTAAACGAGCTGGGACCATCTTAAACCAGCAAAGGAACAGCACATGATCATCTCAAACCTGCTAAAACCAGCACATGACCAGCTTAAACCAGCTACCTTGGTTCGAAACATATCTAACCAACAAAAGCTTTTTTTCTTTCAGTGGCAACACGATAAGAGATTTCTTTGAAATCGGTTCACAGTTTAGTGTAGTTTTATTGTTTTGTTTGTAAGCTAAATAGTGTTTCCTTTACACCTGCTTTTCAGATGTTTCAGTAGGTAAACTTGCATCTGACAGTTTAGAGGTACAGTATGTACAATAAGAAGTGTTATCCTCAAAAGTTTCACAACATCCTTGGGACAAGTGTAGCAGTCCGGCAGAAGACGTATAACCTTCTACTAACACTAAAGGTCAGATTGTTTTAAAGTTTCTAATACTTCTCATGTCTCATCTCTGCCTGACTTCCCCCCTTTGTTTGTCTCAGCCAGTCTCTTCTTTTGTTTGATTTTATGAGTTAATTATTCTGCTATCTCACCGTTACTTTATTGGAGAATGTTTATTATTATAGAAAAACTGCAATAATAATAAATTTTATTCCGTTGTTGTTTTGATGATTCAATTTTTATTTGAATCAGGGTTTCTTACATTTTCTCCCTTGCAGTTAGAATTGTATTATGATGATACTTCAATTTTAATTAAAACAACTTATTGAATTTGAACTTTGATCAAAACAATCAGATTGCACTCTTTAAGGTGTTTAGGATTAACTCTCAATGGCCTAATTTGTGTATCTTAGTTATTCATGTAATGATTTAATTGACTTTACTTTACTATGACTCCATAGCGCCCCCTACATACGGGACCCGTCATAGACCTTAGTGTGCAGCCAGTTCACCCCCGCACCAGAAAGAAGAAACCCTACTTCTTTATCCTAACCTTTCTTTCCCTTAACTTATGTGATTTTGTTTTACTTCTTCTTATCAGAGACTGAACCTATCTGAACATCAGTAAAATTCTTGGTAATTATATTGATGAACCGAATAGCCTAAGTCACAGAATGACCACATATGTAACACTCTTCAGCAGCATTATTCATAGTTTCCCTGTGTTCACCCACACCACTTATCCGCCCCGCCTTCATGGCAAGGATAATGAGCGTTTAGTTTGCGTCACTAACTGACCAACTCAGTTAAGTGTGCAACACATAGCCCACATATTTAGCTCAGTAGATCTGTACGGACTTGCATCTTGCTCTTTGTGCCTTTCTCTCTTCCCCTGTGTCTCAATATGTCCAGACCATCCAATCCTGTCACCTGCCAGACCAGCTAGAGAGACCAGGCTAATGGATGGGCGATGGACTCCTGCCCGGGACCAACAGTGGCACACGGCGACTGCGCTGAGAGCAGTTGGTCGGACGACCTTAACCGGCGAAGGGACTACGATCCAAACCAGAGCTACAACTACAGAGAGGCAACCATCTCCTCTGGAGTGCACAGCCAGGATCATCATTGACCATGCCCACTTCCAGATCATCCAACTACAGCCAGAGCGAAGGAAGCCGGGAGGATCCAAGAGGACGTGCAGCACCTCCTAGACCAGCTGGACCTGCAAATGACAGCGGATGAAGAGGACCAACAGCTACAGGAGGAGATGAAAAGCTCAACACACAGACTAAGCGCAGAGAGCAATTGGAGCAGACGCCAGAGAGAAGCTAGCAGGTAAACTCCAACATGCAGAAGCTCTCTATAATGGCCCCGGCAAACAGCAACACAATGCCACGGCCAAGGCCTATAAAGGCCACCTGCAAGCAGTCCAAGCTGAAGTCCAAGCCATAACTCGGCAATGGAACCAAAATGAACTGAACTTAGCTTGCAGCCCAAAGCTCACTGTTCACACCTTATTAGCCAGCAAACACAGAGGGGTGGGGGAGGAACCATCCAGAAGAATCTGCAGACACACACGCTGCATGGCCCCACAGACCCCAGCAAGCTGGCCAGAAACATGAAAACTGTCACCACTAAATGCTGTCATCCTGAACACTGCAGGAGGCCACAACAAATGTAACAGGAACGCTCCGCACCGCTCTAGGCGGCCCTCGAACCGGGTCGGTCCGGCATGGGAGTCGGGCGGTCTAGCGAGGAGGCTAAAGACCGCACTCCCTATGACTGTCGCTAGAGCGTCCTTGAGGCCGGGGAGTGAGGTTTACTTACTGCACAGCACTTCACTAGCTTGCCTCCGTTACATTCACCCCCTTAAACCTCACTCCCAATCCCGGGTCACGGCACCAATGTAACCGGAACGCTCCGCACCGCTCTACGGGGGCCTCGAACCGGGTCCGTCCGGCATGGGAGTCGGGCACTCTAGCGAGGAGGCTAAAGACCGCAGTCTCTAGCGTCTGTCGCTAGAAAGTCCTTGAGGCCGGGGAGTGAAGTTTACTTACTGCACAGCACTTCACTAGCTTGCCTCCGATACACCTACCTGCAAATCAGGACTCTCAGGCATTAACACTGCCCACTGTGACCACAAGAGACAGATTGCCTGCTTAGGATCACCTCCAGCCAAGAGGACCACAGCATCCTATGCCAGTGAACTGTTAAAAAGAACTGCCCACTCATGTAAATCAAGACGGTGCCATGTACACACCAAATTGCACCTGCGCTTCACCACATGCCTGATTTACCCTTGCTGAATGGAGTTCCATCTGAGAGCTGGACTTGCCAAACACTGCCTTAACACTGGTCTACACCGACAGCGGGACCAGAATGAAAGGGGGGTAGCCAAGCACCAGCAGAACACGGCTCCTACCACAGCCTGAGGTCAGACGGCACCACGACAACATCCCCAGGGCCACCCAAGAGACTCCAATCTTGTCACGGCCTATACCGCTCACCAGTGCTTCAATGAAAGACACTGGAGCATGACACCTGCTTTTGCCCACCAATCACTGCAGAAAATGTGAAGGCAAGAGAGCATGCTGAACCTGGCAAGATTCACAAGAGGAACGTGATGTGAGTGACAAGATTGTGTATCATAACTTTGCCCAGCTACGTGAGATGTGGGGGGGTAGCGAGACAATGCCACTCCCCATGACACCGCACTCCAGGCATTTGCATGGAAGCCAATCATGCCATCTCACCTGCTGTTTCATCCAGGACTGCTGCTGTGCATCTCTGTGGAGACAGGAAACACCCGAACCAACCTGTTGCAAGAACCAGCAAACAGGTGCAGGGCTGTTCTCCCTTGATGTCCAAGCACAATGGAAAAAATGAAAGGTGCCCAAGTTAAGACAATGCCCGACCACTTGGGAACAGTCTCTGCCTGTATGTCAAGATGCTGGGAATAAATAGGAACCTCCATTCATCCTGCCATCATGATCCAACTATCCAACGTCAGCTGAAGTTTACATTCGCACTTCACCGTCCGTAAGGGGGGAGATGTAGGGACTGTATCATTGAGAGGAAAACCATAAACTCCCCCACTCTCGTTTTTGTCCTGGTTTCTTGATTATTCATCAAAAGACCTCAGTCACGAGGGCTGAGGCCCGCGACTTTCAACAAGGGACGCAACTTTCTTGCAGCACCGCATTTTGAAATAATCTGAACATTTCCATCTCTCCAATCGTTTTCAAGTACATCCAGCACAGAGATTTGCAAGTATTCCGTTTCTATAGAACAGCTGCGTTAAGTCTGTGCCTCTTTGTTAAAGATGATTTTAATGAAGTTCAGAAATCGTTGCCATGCCCTCTCTCTCTCTCTCTCTCTCTCTCTCTCTCTATCTCGGCAGCACATTTGTGTTTCATGTATTTGTTTGTGTGTATGCGATCGTCATTTATGTTTAGCATGTAGAGTAGTGCTTAATAAACAAACCATATATTCATATGTGATGGGTTTTCTGTACTCACGCTCACAAACTTGGTCACTTAATCTGTGTTTCGATCTATGCTTCCTTTGCTCTAGATCCTGATTGGTAAAGTAACGTTACTTATGGCCATGAGATAACAAAGTTTATAATATCATTAATGCATTCGTTGGACGAATGCATACAAATATTGTTATACTTGATATTACCATTCAGACACCGTAAAATATGTATATTTAATAACGATTATTATACTTATTTTCCTTTGAGGTAAACTAATTCCTTAACTGAAATTGATGTTTTAAATAACTAATTTCATGGATGTGATCTTGAAAGATCTGGTGGAGAATCAAATTTTGTGAGCTAAACTCATCCTTATTTTAACATACAGCTAAAATCACTACACAAGAAACATTAAACGCAGTTTTTCCTAAATGACATGATACTTGCCATCAGCGACAGGTGGCGTTTAAGTACATTTCACTAAATCAAAAACTGTACTTCCGGTGATGAGCAGATTTGACCAGCAGTATGCGAGAAGAGACTGACGTTTGAAACGCATGTATCTGTTTCCATGTATCATTACCTTCAAAATCCTCCTTCAGGAAATCTGGATTTGGCATGTCAGGGACCGAGCAGTCCGGTCCAGAGTAACCCGGATCACAGTTACAGTGAGTGCCCTGAACACACCCACCGTGCCCATTACACATGTTCTGGCACTGAGGGCCGATGTAAACGCTGTCCAGAGCCCAGGTGGGTGGGCTCATGCCTCCGGAATAAAATCCCTGGTACCAGCGGAACCTAACAGAGCTGTGAAACGCATTGACACACTGTCAGAAACAGCTGAGAACTACACAAAATTGATGTTTTTTGGGCTGTTGCACTCACCCACATAACCGCAGCTTGCCAAAGTGGATAACCTCTCGTCTCCAGCCCTGGGTGGTTCCAGGATAGTAGATGCTGGCAGGGTGGAGCTCAGTGGAACAAAGAGAGCTGAGTCTGGGTCCTCCGGCACACAGAGGAACTAACAGATGCCACGTGGCTCCAAAGTCTCGTGAAAACTCCAGGTGTACAGGATTTAAGGATGAGCTGTCTGTTGTGCAGCCCACATTAATCTGCAAACAAATTGAATGAACCACACTCTGGTGCAAGAATGTTTGTCGCACACATGAAAAGAATGAATTATACTTTAAAATGATGGAAAAATTTATTTTGTACCTACCTCAAACTGAATGACAGTGTTCTCATTTACATCAATATCTCTGGTGGTAATGGAGTGTTCACCCAATTCACTGGACATAAACACCATGGCCAAGTCATCTTCGCTGCAGGCACAGGAAGAGAGAATAATGTCAAGTTGAGCATTTATAAAACCAAAGTTCAGAGGAGCACAGACCGCTACAGCTTTCCTCTGCATTATATCATTGCTGGGACACGAGCTGGGCTGAGGTTGCTCTGAGTGTCCAGGGCTTTGAGCTGTAATGACAGTGTGAAGGAGATACTCACAGTCCTCCCCTCTGGTATGGGCAGAAGAACCCAGTGTTGCCACCAGGATAAAACAGCCAGTTTCCCTTGTGAGGTCCACCCTCAAAACTCTCTAATATCACAGGTGGATTATTGGCAGTGTTTCCATCGATGATGAGGTCATCAATCACCCACACTTCTTCCTTTTTACCTGAGGAATTAAAAAAAGCCTTTATGGTTAGGATTTTTAACAGATTTTTATCTCCAGAAGATCAAATTAAAACGGGTCTCAAAGTGCAAGTTTTTGAAAACAACGGCATTGGCGTCTCTGTGTAAACTCTGATGGCATTTACATACGTATTACGCGTTCAATCTGTAGGCATGAGCGAGTATTCCCAAAACAATAAAGGCGGCCTCCATGCTGCATATTTGTGCGGCGTGGCACGCTTATGATCAGTTCTCCAGCAAAAAGTAGATTTACTGCACCACTACAACCAGTGGAGACATAGGATTTATATACTTCTATAAACACACTTACATGCAGACAAAGTGTGCTGAAAGGGCATTTAGGATTGAAACAGTGTACGCGCATGTGCGTAAGCCTGTAGGGTTTCTTTAAAGCACCATCCACTGGCCTGGCATGCATACTACATCATTTCTTATTTGTTTTCCCAGATCCATGTAAATGCAAATCCTTTGTTTTGAAGCCATAGTCCGTGCTTTTACAAATGACGTGATCACCTTCAGGCACATTCCCAGACGAGAACTAAAGTAGTGAGAACAGCATAGTTGTGCATGCACACAAGTGCGTCTTACCACTGTTGTAGGGCTGCCACAATCTAAAGCGTGTAGCATTTGTCTGTGCACTGTGGGGTAAAGCCATGTGAACAAACATTGTGTCAGTGGATGTCGGGAAATAAAACTCGTCTATGTGCAGCCAGCTGATTCCTCCATTCACTGAATACTGCAGCAACACCGAGTGAGAGCGCTCGGGTACTCCTGCACAAAAAAGGAGAACAAACAGTGATCCATTCATTAATACAACAAAACAAACAAATATCAGGCTTGAAACCAGACTGACCTTTTGTTATGAACTTGAATGAAAACTGGATGTACATTGTGTTTGTGCAATCCAAATCTGTTGAAACCAGCATACGCAGTCCCTCCTGCCAGAAAACGTGACACATACTCAAAAGATTGATAAAACAATCTTACAAAATGGCTTGATAATCCTCCATCTTTGAAACACGGCTGGTCCGTCTGGGATACTCACCCCTTTAAAGATGAGCGCCGTTCCTGATTTCAGGGGTTCTCCACTCAGCGTGCCCCTCTCTGCCCCATACACCTCTGGCCAGGTCTCTGGCTTTAGGTTCTCATTGAAATCCTCCTTCAGAACAGATGGCAGAGGAACTAAAGGCACACAATGTGCACCGCCGTAACCCTTGTCACAGCTGAACGAGAGAGAACATGAGAGAGGTTCAGAACAGACCAATCGTCTTACATGATCAGTTTATGAAGCGTAACGTTACTGGCATAGACACTCACATGCAGCGTCCGTTGTCACACATCCCGTGTCCTGAACACATCCAGGGACAGCCAGGGGTAAGCAGCACTTTGTCCAGAGCCCAACCATCTGCTCCCGGAGCAAACAGGGGCTGAATCCAGCGAAACCTTGTTCGAGGTGAGCTACAGATTTAAACAGAGGGTTGGGATGTTGAACACGATAGCCCAAAAGGAGTTTGTGTAAGGGAAAATTTAAAATACAATCATACATGGCGGCACTTGGAAGATAGACGGTGACCCTCCTCCACTGCAGATACTGTGGCGCGCTATACACTGATCTCTGTGTGTATCCAGAGCAGCCGATGGCCGGAGGCACACATTCCGCAGTGATGATAGTCCAGTGACGGCCGCAGTCTGTGGAGAACTCCAAGCGTACCCCATGGGCTGGAGACACAGCCTTACTGCAACCCATGCTCAGATCAAACTGGAGGAAGGAAGAGCCAGACACCTCAAAATCCCAGCTCTCAGCGTAACGTGGCCTTTCTAGTGAAGGAGAAAGCATTTCAGTAAGATAATCAAACAATAATTGCAAGGTGATGTAATAAATACTAGGCTTTTAAGTAATGTAGTAGTGCTGAAGAACAAGACTTAATACTGAGAATAGTACTAGTATTTTGTGGGACAAAAGGCAACAGTAAACCATCGAGGGAAAATGTGGCCCAGAGTCTCCCTTGTACCATGGTGGCAGACGCTGTCCCCGAACACCCTCATTCCCCAGCCTTTATTGCTGGTTCTACTCTGGTTGTATGCTGCTTTTATGGTTCTACTTCTTCGATCTTCTCTGCAGAAAGGCATTAACAGACACTTTAATAAGGTGATGCCCGGGAGAGTAAACCTTAACTTCATCTGCATGTTCCAGAGGACATTCTGCACCATCTCACGTATCTGTGCATATCACGAACCAGACCTCCGAGTTACCATTGATACTGCATAGCTGAATATCAGATTACTTAATCTTTCTTTAGTTATTTGTTTGATTTGAAAACAGAGAACATTCTACCCTATATCCAACTTAAGTAATTGAGGAGATGTGTGACCAAAACTCACATGACCTCTTGTGTCCTGGGGCCGGTTGCTCCAGCTGTGTTACGCAAGTTTACTAACTTACATACTTACACACTACTTAACATTTTTGCTTTGCACCATTATACTTTGCTGAAGTATAACTCTAAATATTTACTATTGAATAAAATGTATTGTTGTATAGGAGTAAAGCTGGAAAAAGACTTAAATTCTCACACTTGGATGAACTAACCATATTATTGACATACATGTCCTGTTGAAACAAAGACGCACACACAAGTGCAGATGATGAGCGTGTTCTGCGTGCGGGGTCACTCACTGTTCATGATCTCAGAGTTGAAGTTTAACACAGAGTCTCCAGTCAGACAGTCTGCTGTGATCTCTGCACCCACAACTCGATACCAGTTATGTCTTAATGGAGATGTGCCATCAAACGTGTCATGAAATCCACTTCTAGAGCTGTCGTTCATTCCAATAAGAATATTATCCAGACCCCACTGGGCTGAGTGTTTACCTGAACAAAATATTTGAACAAAAGTTCATTAGAATTATAATCAGTGCTTTTCCAAATGATCAAAATAAACATGTAGTAATGCCGGGGTGTATTGTGTAACTTCTCACCCTGTTGAGGTTGCCACCATCGGAACACTGTGTGTGGTGTCTTTGCTGCAGGGAGCAGCTCGATGGTCACCACCTGAGGTTCCAGAAACGACCCAAAATCCAACTCTCGTAAGAGCTGCCACTGGACACCGTTGTTTGTTGAAAACTGAACAATCACACCTGTCAAACACAGTTCACTTTGAGCGGATATAAAAACGAATATCAAAAGCCTCATGAAAGTGAATGAATTCCAAACTCATAATCCTGGTTAGAAATCAGTACTAGAAGAACAGTTCATGGTATTCGTTCCTGCTGTTGTACTGCAGTGCTTTACACATAGATTGGAAGAGTGCTATCACAACATAAAACACAATTGTGACAACAGTATTTTTCTAGTTGTGATATGATGGGCTGCATTGGCTTTTAGTTGCTGTAGTACTTGTAACTTGTTAGTGATGTCAAACGTCACGTTGTACTTTTTGGACCATGCATTACTTACAATAAAGAACCTAATGACCAGCAGCCATATCACCCTATAGCCCAAGACTGGTTACCCACTGGAGATAAGTGGAGCTGAGTCTGGTCAATACCTGGATGGGAGACCTGCTGGGAAAGCTACGTTGCTGCTGGAAGAGGTGTTAGTGAGACCAGCAGGGGGTGCTCACCCAGTGGTTTGTGTTGGGTGCTAATATCCCAGTATAGTGATGGGGAACCAATACTGTCAATAAGCACCGTCCTATGGATTAGACGTTAAACTGAGGTCCTGACTCTCTGTGGTCATAAAAAATCCCATCTCGAATAAGATTAGGGGTGAGATGGTGGTCTAGTGGGTTAAACCACTGAACTGGTAAATCAAAGGTTGCTGGTTCGAACCCAGCAGCCACCACCAGTGTGTCCTTGAGCAAGACACTTTACTCCATGTTGCTCCAGGGGGATTGTCCCTGTAATAAGTGCACTGTAAGTTGCTTTGGATAAAAGCGTCTGCCAAATGACTAAATGTAATGTAAATGTAAATGTGTAACCACAGCATCCTGGCAAGATTTGCCAATTCACTTTTATATATCATGGCTTCCTAATCGTCCCCATATGTACTAATTGGCTTCATAACTCTGTCTCCTCTCCACCAATAAGTTGGTGTGTGGTGGGCGTCCTGGTGCAATATGGCTGCCATCGCATCATCCAGGTGGATGCTGCACATTGGTGGTGGTTGAGGACATATTAGTTCCAGTTTTTTTTTTAAAGTATAATCTATCAGTAAAATTATTCAACAATGAATTTGTCCACTGGCTTCACCTTCATTGCGGGAGCGGGGTCGTGTACAGGTCGCACCCATGTTCTTTCCTCCGATCCGAATGTAGAACTGAATCAAACTGTACAAGAGCAAACAAGAAACTAGTGAGGATTAAAACAAAACGAACTTCACTTTTCTCAAGACTAAGTGACCCTGACCGGGTGTTGGTGGTATCCAGGGGTACAGTATGGGCCTCGCGTCTGCCAGGGCTGTTGAAGTAAAGGGCTTTGCCTTCACTGATGGTGCCACAGCCGTCCCCAATGTGTGCCCCACTTAGGCTTTGCCACAGCGGGCTGAGTTTACCCTCAAAGTCCTCGATAAGTTCAGTGGGACTTGGTGAAGATGGGACACAACTCGACCGATCAGCCTCCACTGAAACACACACAACAGATACACATTCGACTGAGAAACTTCTATATAATTCTAGATAGAAAACAAGATCAGTATTAGCAGATGAAGACAAAAAGAATCACATAACAGCACTCTTACGTTCAAGAAAAGAAGCTGCTCTAATGAGGACTGATATTCTACTTCCGCTTTTAGGTAGGACACTGGCGCATTGTGGTTGCTGCTTCTCCAACCCTGTTTTTCTAACGGATCTGTATTCCTTACAGTATACATAGTGGTCTGATTGCCGCTCAAGATCGGAACAGTAAGTCTGCTGGTGTCATCTGCTGTCTAACTCCACTGGCTCCACTGCTTGCTCAGCTGTTTCTACATGTGAAAGCAGGACAGCAGATTCTACCGTTTTTGCTTCATTATTTTTGGTGTGCGATTAATTTTACCAGCCTTAGATATTATCATGCCACTCAAGTGTTTGGATTATCAACATTTTATTGGGGATCATGGGAGAATGCCGATAGAAGCTGAAGAGAATTCATCATGTTAAAGGAACAGTTCAACCAAAATTTTTAAATTCAGTCATCATTTACTCAGCCTGCTAAATTGTACTACTGATCTAAAAAATATGGACATCTTGTGTCTCATTGAAACATGTGCCCCTCTTGGTTATTCTTGTGAAGGTTGTGGTCAGGCTTTTTAGATATGCCTTGTCTAATAATATTATTGATGTCCCCAGTGTCATTCACTTGATGTGGTTTGCTCTGTTGGGTTGGTGTAAAGTCCTTGGATAGTACTGACATGACTTTAAGTGATCATAGGCTTATTACATTTAAAATAATGAAATGAATGTTCTGACAAATGCAATCAGTTATTTTATTATTTCACTGGCAAGACTGAGGATATACACAATTAAATACTGTAAATAATCCAAACATTACTATTGATAACTTTTTCGGATTTTGAAATGGTTGCTATTGACTTCATTGTTGGAACAGTCATGTTACTAAATACAAGGAATAGCCTCATAAAGAGTCCTGGATCTACTTACCTTTATTGTTATTAAGAAATGCATTGCATCAATTTGTCCACTTACAGCCTCAACCGTAAACTTACATTTATGCATTTGGCAGATGCTTTTACCCAAAGCGATTTACAATGGATTATCATATACATTTGTTTCCGAGTATGTGCAATCCCCTGGGATCAAACTCACAACCTTGCATTGTTAACACCATACTCTTATCTCTGAGCCACAGGAAAGCTTCCGAGCCCAGTTTGTTACCAGTTTGTGACACACAAATCTGATACTGTGCCTGTTTGTCAAAGTGTTCATCGGGGCTCTGTGCTGGGGCCGATTCTTCTCAGCATTTATATGTTTCCACTTAGCCAAATTATCAGGAAGTATGGCTTTGGGTATCACTGCTATGCATAATATACTCAAATTTATATCACCCCTAGCCCTGATGTCTGTAGCACACTATATCTACATTAGCTATTCTGAATAACTGTTGAGATGAGATAAGTAATTGGATGGAAAAAATCTGAAATTTAATGGCTCAAAGACAGAACTATTTTTTATTGGTAGGGTAGCGGCTACTCGTAAGGGTGATACTATTAGATTGATTGGTGATGTTAATATGGTTATTTCCACTTCACAGTAGGGTTGGGACAATATATTAATATGGCTATGTATCGATGTCCTTCTCTGTGTGATACAAGAATCCCCTTTACCAGACAAGGATTAGCTTAAAAGAGGACTAGACATTAGTTAAAATAGAACATTTAAGCAGTTTTTACAATCATGCCTTACACAAAAGGTTTACTCGTGTGCATTTTGAGACAAAACAAGGGCACTTATGTATTTTAAAATATGTCACTGCAAGCTGTTTTCTGTTTGGACGGCTCTAAATTTTATTTTAGTCTAGGACTAGTCTTCAGCCCTGTCTGGGAAACTGCCCCAAAATGTCTTAAAGTACTTAATATGTTACTCATGTTAATAATATGTGAAAAACGTTTTCTGGACTGGAATAAAGTGACAAATGTTGCATTTTACCTTTTCATGGACATTTTGTTAGCTTGTTAGGCAGATTTTGTGTTGTATCATTATAGGATTGTCAATCAGTATATCAATTATCAGAGAATCGTTGCATTGTAATACATATGGAGTCGTATCGTGAGGTATCCTGTGATTCCCACTCCTACTTCACAGCTGTGGAATCTTGTTGGTTTTTGAACGTCAATTATCGTTTGATGCGCAATATTAGACATATTACAAAGATTGCCTTCTATCAGCTCAGGAATATCGCTCCACTTCTACCTTTCCTTTCTTTTGCTTATGCTAAAAAACTGGTCCCTTTATTACTTCCAGGTTAGATAATTGTTATTTGGCCTTCCAGCAAAATCTCTAAACAAGTTACTATATGATCAAAACTCTACTGGTTCTGTGATTACTGATACCTTTCCACTTGAACACATCACACCGGTTCTCTCACAGTTACATTGGCTTCACATTAGTGCAATAATTGATAGTAAGCTTTAAAATACAAAACGTTACATGGGATAGCACCAGTATATGTGTGTGATTTGATCAGTTTACATACTCCTCTCGCTGTCTTTGCTCTGCTAAAACTTTTCTACTTCCCTGCCTCTATGTAAGCGTAATACTATGGGGACAAGAGCTTTTTCATTCAAAGCCCCATAGCTATGAAATACACTCTCTTTCACAATAATAAATACTTCGGAACATTTAAAAAAGATGGCTAAGACTCGTTTTAATCATTTTTTTCTTATAGGGCTTTTGGTCTAAGAAAAGCGCATTACAAATGAAATATATTATTATTATCACTGTAATGTAAGTGTAACGCTGAAGACTGGTCCAGTTACCTGTATAACCCATATCACAGAAACAGACCCCTGAGATACAGTCTCCATGACCCCCGCAATGATTTGGACAGGGCTCTGAGATGTAGACACCGTCTAGAGCGAATGGAGGGACGTCCCGGTGTACACTGCTCTCCTGAAACCACCGGAAGCGAATCTTACTGAAAACAGAGAGAAACACAAAGATGTACAGAAGTTCTAGAGTAAAAAACAATCTTCATGGGTTTTCTGTAATGGAACAAGAACTGTGGATATAATAACATGACACCTCCCTTATTTCATTTATTTCACAAAACTCAAATAACAGGTAAAACTATCAACAATCTAAATATGTTGTGTGACCATCTAATACATTACTGCCACTAGATGAGATGCAATTGTACCAACTAACTGCATCGTAACGGTCACCTTTTTCACGATCTAACTTTTGGACAAAGGCGTCCGCTAAATAAAATAAATGTAATGTAAAAGTGTTTCTGTTTGGTGTGTTTAGAGTTTTATCCAGGGCTGGAAATGGGGGGAATGTGGGAAGATGGAGTTCTGCATTGATGGTTTCAGAAAATATTTCCATAACTATAGTCCCCCCAGTGAATCTCAGCCATTTCCAGCACTAATTACATGAGATATCCAAGTGTCCAGGTACCTGCTGGCCATGATTCGTGGTAAAATGACAGTAATTCTGGTCCAGCGCTCATAGTCTCCTGTGTTGTAAACAGTGGGATCACGGAGTTCACGTCCACTTCCCTCACAGCTCCATGCCCCCGGGGATCCTGGGTAACAACCCTCCTGTACAAGAGTCCACGTGCGGCCTGCGTCGTGAGAGTACTGAAGCAGTACAGGTGCTGTGGCACTGAAGACCGACTCACAGCCGATGTTCAGCTGAAGAAGACAGAACAACACACAAATACTGAGAATTAAACAAACCACAGGAAGAATGAAGAGATTCAATCGTGGCGTCATGATTGCTCATTGCCTCCAGCAGCACACATGTCATGATCATTGGTCCTTGCACTTGTTCAGCGTCTTTCACACAGACGTCCTTCAGCAGGCGTACATATGCCAACATGTATATTTGACAGAAGGAATATATCAGGGGTGTCCAATGCTGCTACTGGAGATCTACTGTCTTTTTCTTTTCAAGTAATACAGAAACCTTGATCAACTCAGGTGTGTTTGATTGGGGTTGGAGCTGATCTCTGCAGGGCAGTAGATGTCCAGGAGCAGGACTGGGCACCCCTGGAAGAGATGAACACCCCATGGATTGCTGTGGAGATGGTGCCAGCGGTTGAGCATATGCTGTTTTCCAATTGTGTCAAAGGTCTTTGGGGGTCCCCTTACCAGCCTTTATAAAATGGCTATCGATCATACTGTTATTTTTCTATTTTGCACTGTATGTTTTTTATTCACAAAAAAAAATCTTAAGATTTAGCCTGTTTGATGTCTGTCTTGCTGAGATTTTGCTTTTTGCTAAATCTCTTACATTTATTGATAACAGATTAACAATTTTTCTAAATTTATGATTACATTTTTTTAGCGATTTGCCTTTATTTATTTATTTTCTTGTCCTTTGATTCTTGTTCTTTATATTACTGTAACATAACCTCCGCCCTGGTTAATCACGCACCCCGCAACAGAGTCATCTACACGCTTCACCCGTTCACTTTCACCATACATTTAACCTCAGAACTACATTTCCCATCATAAACTTGCACCCCTCTGACATCATTGATTACCCCGCACCTGACTCTCATTTCCCCTCCACCTGAACACTATCCCATGGACTTTATTTATACCTTCTGTTTTGTCTTGTGAATCGTCTAGTACTGATGTATTTTGCCCCACATAGTCGTAACCCTGGACTCCTTGGAATTACCCGTACTATTACCTTTGCCGTTGGATGTGTTTCTAATGGATTTTGTTTTGCCTGTTATCGTCTTGTGGATCATTATTTTGGATTATACTCACCGCCTTGGACTTCTTATGTTATTTACCTGGATTTATTTAACCTTTCATTTAACAATTACTTCAGTTCAAAATCTTTGCATAGGAACGCAATGTTCTTGGGGAGAGCAAAAGATTTCAAATATTTTCGCTCCCTTTCCTATTCTTCCACAACCCGTATGTCCGTATTAGTAGCTTAGTAAAGTAACTGTTGAGTTTAAGAAAAACGCTTTCAATATAAAAGGATCCTCACATGCCATGGTCTCAGTGCGACATCTCTATACATCTTCACCAAACACTTTGTGTCACGCTTGCGTATGTAAGTATTTTTCAGATGAAAATGTCATTTTAATTCGTGTTTTATGAAATTTGGACAAATGAGGGACAACAGTGTTTTGTTTTAGCGTGATGATTTGACAAAAATAATTTTGGGTTTTTAGCAGTCTAGTTTTAATGGACAAATGGGGGTCCCCCAAATTCAATATTTTTAACCTTATGAGGGGTCCGGGACCGCACCAGCCCCACCATCAATTCGAACCCTGAGCTTACGTAAATGAAACTACACCAGCTCTCCTGTAAAGAGCAATGAAGGAGTCTGACAGTGTACCTTAAACTGCAGTGTGTAGCCAGGACGAAGAGAGAGATCTCGAGTCACAGCCATCCGGTCTCCATCGGAGCGGCCGAACACTATGGCAGAGGGTGTGGGTGCACAGAAACTCCCGTTCCGATCCTTGTCCATTCCCTCATTTCCCAGCATCAGCCAAACTCCCATCTGATTCAGCGGATGATCAAATGCTGGTTTTTCATAAAAGTTCTACATGGAGGTATGAAGCACAGTGTTATTTGTTGCGTTAAGCTGAATCGATGAAGGATGTGGGGACTGGAGTATTCAAGAAAAATCTTAGCTTAAGCTAAATTTACATCAGACGTGTGTGTCTTTTATGTAAACATACTTCTGTGGGAAAGACTACGTGTTTTGTATTTGAAAACATTCAACATGGGGCCATTTTGTTTGGTGCTACATCTCAACTTTAATACTGGATATCACTGGACAACAGTGGCTAGTGAGGGATTCAATGCTTGTGTGGCTCTTGAAGCAGAAGCTCACCTGAGGAAGTGTGGGATCAGCCATCGGTATCACATGCTTTTCTCTCTCAGAAAGGATGATGACATCATCAATGGCCCACTGGTCATAACCCTCACCTGAGTGCATGGGTTGCCACCAGCGGAAACGGGTGCAGGGTGTTTTGGAAGCCAGAGGAAGCTCATAATGAACAAATCTATGGCCAAACAAAGAACATCAATATCAGTGTCTCCACACGTAAGAGAGCCGTGTGTCCTTGTTGTGTTCTCACCTGGGTTTGGTGAAGTCAGTGAAGTACATCTCTGCTATCAGACCCCAGCTGATTCCACCGTCATTACTGTACTGCAACAGAAGCCCCTCCTCTCTGCTGTCTGCTTGATTACACTCCGCCCCGTCTCCACCCATACGCAGATAAAACTGCACAAACTCCGCCCACTCAGTGTCCAAATCCCAGCTCACCAACTGCCTCAGCCCCGCCTGATTTATGCATATATTCAAATGACATATCAACGGCATCACATGCTGTGCTTCTTTTGGGATGTTTTCTTCATGTCTATGTATCACTCTGCCAAGGTTAAGGACATGGTTATCGACATCAAAGGAGGAAAAGCATACTGAAATAAATCGGCTAATTTTAAATTGGGCTGTTAATGAAACCGGAAAACCATACTGGAGTAAAAGTACAGAAACATTGCAGCAAAAATGACAGCACAGTGAAAAACAAAGGACAAAAAACACATTTATTTTCTGAAATCATAATAAACTGAACACCTCAAAATTGCAACAAATCAATGTCGACACCATAGTCTACTATTACAGTGATGAAGTATCAGTAATGTGCTCATACGCCAATATTAAAAGGTCAAAGCCTTTTTACACTGGACATGTTGTTTTTCCTCAACATTAACTTCCTGATAATGCTCACGCACAGAGTTATTATAGTTTTAGTATTACTGTGAGATGGTGGTCTAGTGGGTTAAACCACTGAACTGGTAAATCAAAGGTTGCTGATTCGATCCCAGCAGCCACCACCAGTGTGTCCTTGAGCAAGACACTTTACTCCATGTTGCTCCAGGGGGATTGTCCCTGTAATAAGTGCACTGTAAGTCGCTTTGGATAAAAGCGTCTGCCAAATGACTAAATTAAATTAAATTCAATTTTGATTTTAGTTTTATAAATATTTTTAATTAGCTTTTATTTTTAGCTTTTTATGTTGATTTTACTTAAAATTTTTGCAATTTCGGTATAGGCTTTTGTCTTTGCATTTTTTTATGTTGGTATGTAAGATTAATACATTTTATTTTGGTTTTGGTTTATTATAATCATTTGAGTGTATTAAACTTATTTCCGTTTATTTTTCTGGCAACATTTAAATTTTCCCTTTAGTTATTTTTTCCAATAATTTTTGGGTCAATATTTAATTTAATATCAATGAACAGAAACGTTTTCAAATTTTTTATTTTGGTAAACTAAAATAACCTTGCATTCAGATTAATAAGCCACGTTGACATGTTTTAGTAATTTATGGCAAAATGTAGAAGATATGGTACCTTAAGTGCCATGTAAATGGCAATATTGCTTCTTCAGTAGCAGAAATAAATTGTTAAAATGTGTAATTGCATTAGTTATTAAAAGTATAGTGGAGTAAAGAGTAACTTTATTTATTGAAAAACGTAGTCAAGTAGAGCGTAAAAGTTACTAACATCTGACACTCTGTAAAACTACTAAGTAGCCAAAAAGATAGTCATGTACAGTGACTAATTACATTTACTCCAGTACTTTACACACTGGATTATGTGGCTTCTGTGGGTGTGACAACTCTGCTCCCAACACTTCACAAGCTGTCCACAGATTCCTCTTCAGACCATCACCCACATCCACCCCACAGATGACCAACTCACTCACCGCTTATCTACTTGTGAATAACATTAATAATTCTATTCCCTGTGCCTCGCTCATTTCACTACAAGCAACAGACGGACAGTGTTACTGTATGAGATCTCTGAGGAAACCGATGTTTATCCTACCTTACTGAAGTACAGAGACGATCCAGAGGAAACAACCCCACAGCCCTGATCAGGGGGCATGATCTGCCCACCGGTGGCCTCCTGCCATGATGACGTCATTGTGTTCTGAGACTCAAAGTCAGAAAGAACGCTTGAGGATAAAGTGGAGGACGGCTGGCAGTCTGAACCACTGAAGCCGTCATCACACCTGGAAACACAAAGATAGAAGAAAAGACCAATCTAGCTTCTGATAACATGAAAGTGACTCCAGTGGTTAACCCGTCACCAGCTTGTAGATGACTGGTCTACTGGTGAGACCTGCTGGCAGGGGCGCTGTAACAGGGAAGAGGATTAGGACGATTGTAAGGGACCTTGTTTCACTGGGGGCCCAGCAGAACCTGCGTGTGTATGCGTGTGTCCCCTTAAAAAGACGTAAGCCAATCATTCAGAGAAGCGGCACTGGTACTGCAGTGCTTAGTTAAGTTACGTGTATCGACATGGTGCAGCGGCAGGCAAAATCAGGATATTAAAAGAGAAACAAGAGAGAAAAGAGAGATCGAGACGAGGAAGAAAACTAGTCACCCAGTTTTATGGTCCTATAAGCTGTTTCAATAAAAATAAACTATCAATTCTATCAGTTACACACCCCAATGTTTTGTAACACAATATGACAAGGAAGTATTTTTATGCATTCGAGAATCGAGTTGATTGTGACAAGCTTTTGAAAGGACAGAAACACAACAAAGGCAAAACTAGTGCATTTATGTATATTAAAGCTATATCAATATGATGATGATCACAATAATACAAGCTATACAAGCTTTGGTCAAGCATTTCTTGATCTAATCTTATTTAAGAGAGAATGTAAACTTCTAGAAAAGATGTAGTGTTGTTGCTTCCCATGTTTAAATGTTACAATTTTATTGGTGTGTGTAACAGCTCAAGTATGTGTGCAAAAGTATTTGTAACTTGGTAATGTAATTATTATTTAGGTTTAGATTTATTATTTATAGACTAAGATTTACAGACAATTTTTTTATTAATTAATTAATAAACTGTTTAAATGTATAATTTTTTATCTCTTATTGAAAGCATTATGCAATAATTCTTTGGGGGCCCGGAGTAGATATTAGCCAGAGGGCCCAGAAACCCTAGCGGCACCCCTGTCTGCTTAACCTTCAGTACTGAGACTGGAAATTTCTCAGCAGATTCAACAACATTTTTCACATCATCCTGTCTTCTAGTTTCTGAACCACATCTGGAAGGCAATATGCAAATGCAGACTATGCATAAACAATCTACACATAATAAAACAAGGCACAATGAGCTGCACGTATGGTGATTTTGGGGAGAATTTATAATGTTGCAGTGTTGATTCATAAATTTCACAGGTGTACTTACGGTTTAAGAGATGAATGCGCTTATTCTTATCATTAAATATTAGTTTTATACACAAATTTAATACAGAAGTCTGTCTCAAGCTTGTGTCTTTGTACATGACTAGCTCGGCTAGGACACCACGCATCCATCTTTCACCTTTGTCATTTTTTCCTTTTTAAATGAAATGAAATCTCTTTGCAGAGCATCTCGGCTGACCCTCACACATGTTATTGATGTTTAGCAATAAAAGCAGAAATCAGATTCACGGCTGTGCGCTGATGGCAGAAATTACTCCAGATATGTTCAGTGAACTCTGGGTCAGGGCCAAACACATCTGGCAGACACATAGAAAAGAAAAAACACTTTTCCCACAAATAATTAAAGGATGAAGCACCAAGGTCCATCTGTGCTCCGTCATGTCTAGAGCCTATAGGAAACCCTTTTCTTTAACATCTATCAGGGTGACCTGAAGTACCGCTATCACAAATTCAATTAAGCCCAGATGCTGGAAAACAAGGCTTCACCTCATATTGTACCGGACTAATATGCAATGTTGCATCACCTCACAGAAAGCAAGCTGATAATCTTTGGATTCTTGATCCCAGTCCAGAACAGCATTTCATTGTGAGCACCCTGTTATTCTTATCCTTGTGTATATTGTGAGAAAATATCCCTCAGGACAAAAACCTCGCAGATAAACAACATGTCATAACAAGAGTGTCAAATAATCTAAACCAAACTCTGTAAACAGATGCAAAACAGTGAAGAAACAAGAAACAGACTCAGGAAACAAGAGGTTATTTATACACAAGACTAACTGAACATGCGGTCATCCAACACAATCTTACGCCGATTTTGTGATCTGCTTTCGCCATAGTGATGGTGTTCTGTTGAATTGTCCTGCCCTGTCAGATTTTCCTACCAGAACGCAAAGTTTAATAAAAACCACATTGATAAAAAATAAAACACTTCTTCAACCCTGTGCCTGGTGAGCTATCATCCTGAAGATTTCAGCTCCAACCCCAATCAAACACACCTGGACCATCTCATCAAGGAGTTCAGGGTTCCTACCAGTATAAAATCAAATTTACAGCACGAAAAACCATAAAATATTAGATTGCCCTATGTGTACTAAATAAATATGTAGGATTTTTTTTTTGGTTTAACAGTGTGTGGCGGGGCGGGTACAGATCCAGGATCAGCGTCGCCTAGGAAACAGCCCGGCAGCTAATGATGATCGCCTACACCGGGCATAAAAACCCCGTGCACTTACCACTCTGGGCTGGTATCTCACCCTTTCTAACCTTTTGACTTTTGTACCAGCAGATACGAGCGAGTAAAGGAACTAGGACCAGATTGCACGAGCACGGACGACCTACACTCAACACAAGCACCCCCGGGATATCACTGTTTGGGCATATTCACTGTGTGTGTTTCGAATTAACTTCCCTCCGGGGTTTGTTACATCTGCCGTCTTGTGTCTGTCGTGTCTCTTACCCTGCCACAAGTGGTGGAGAATGCGGGCGAATTGGTAAGAGACCGGCTCAAGCAATTTTTTTTTTTTCCTAACATCCTCGTTTTGTCAATCTTAGGAATGACGGACACCCTCTCTCTCTCCACGGTCAAGCAAATGGAGGAACTACTACGCCGACTTACTTATGTCTCCGTCCGCCAGCAGCAGTGCTTTGACCAGATGAGGGATAGACAGGAACGGGCCGACCAAGAGATCAATCAGCTGCAAACAAACATGGCGCGTCGACGTCGAAGCTTATCTACATACCTTCGAAGTGATCGCTAGCAGAGAAGTGAGTTATGGGCGCTCACGTTAGCGCCCTTCTTAACGGGGGAAGCGCAGCGCGCCTATTTTTCCCTTTCGTCCAACCAGGCAGACAACTACCCCACGCTGAAGGCAGAAATCCTCGCACACCGGCTTCTTCGTGCCCTGCCCCGGTATCTTCGAAGGTCAGTGAGTATGAAGAATCTAATGACAACGAAAGAACTGGTCGAGGCTGTGGAGCTGGCTGAAGCATCGTCAGCCCGAGACACGGGAGAGAGAGAGAGGACGGCACCCCGGAGGGGACGATACGACAGGCCACGGCCGGAGGGTACTATGCGACCAGTGAGTAGGCCAGCGGCCCCTGAACCCGTGGACGAGCCCATGACCACTGAACCCCTGTCACCCGGCGTCCGGGCCTGGATGGCAGGATGCGCAGTACATCGGACCCTCCCTCAGGGAGCACCCACTAGGATTGTGAATGTGGGAAAAGAATCGTACCGGGCTATTCTCGACACAGGTAGTGCAATCACCCTGGTGCAACCGGCGGTGATCCGGCCTCTTCCTGCAAGTAAAGCCATGGTTCCCATCACCTGCATTCATGGCGACACTCAACACGTGCCTACACGCCGGGTGACCGTTGCAGCAGAACCTGGGTCCTGGCAAATCGAGGTGGGCATCGTCCAGGATCTCCCGGTACCGGTGATACTGGGTCGAGATTGGCCGGGATTCGACAGGCTGATGGCCGCCACGTTCCGGGGAAAACACACCAACGGGGGCCGCCAACGGCGACGGGCACCAAGGGCTAAAACTCACCAACCAGCCTTCTTGGCCAAGGGAAGCGAAAGAGAGGGTGAGTGTGCCAACCCGAATGTTTATATGGATGTGTTTCACCAGGTTACCGAGGAAGGGGCTTTCGGCCGGGAACAACGAGAAGATGAACGCCTGAAGCACTGTTGGAATCAGATCCGGGTGCTGGAAGGACAAGACCGGCTTCCTGCGCCTCACCCTCTCCCCCACTTCGTGGTCAAGAATGGTCTACTATACTGTGTCGCTTCACGGCGGGGGAGAAATTAAACATCTCCTGGTGGTGCCGAGGACCAAGACGGAGGCGGTTCTGGAGCTGGCCCATTCGCACCCGATGGCGGGACACCTGGGAACACAGAATACCTTACAGAGGATTCGAGAACGCTTTCACTGGCCAGGGATTGACGCGGAAGTGAACCGGTTTTGTAAGAGCTGCCCGACCTGCCAGCGGAAATCTCCTCGGCACCCACCCCCCAGCCCGTTAATACCGATGCCCATCATCGAGGTACCCTTCGGCCGGATTGGCATGGATCTGATAGGGGCCGCCCAGGGCCATGAACACATCCTGGTCATTGTGGATTACGCAACTCGATACCCCGAAGCCATTCCCCTTCGCAAAGCCACCGTGAAGAACATTGCCAAGGAGCTGTTCTTGATGTTCAGCCGAGTGGGTATCCCCAGCGCCATTTTGACGGACCAGGGCACCACTTTCATGTCCCGGCTAATGGCGGACCTCTGCCAACTTTTCAGGATCAAGCAACTACGAACATCAGTCTACCATCCCCAGACGGACGGATTGGTGGAAAGGTTTAATCAAACCTTAAAACGAATGCTACGGAGAGTGATCGCTGAAGACGGGCGCGACTGGGACCTCCTGCTGCCATATGTCCTGTTTGGGGTTCGGGAAGTTCCCCAGGCCTCCACCGGGTTCACTCCGTTTGAGCTGCTGCTCGGACGTCAACCTAGAGGATTACTGGATATCACCCGGGAAGTGTGGGAACAACAGCCTGCGCCACATCGGACGGTGATCGAACACGTTAAAGAGATGCGGGAGCGGATTGACCTGGTGATGTCTATCGTGAAGAAACATCTGGCAGAAGCCCAACGCGCCCAGCAGAGGGTGTATGACCGGCCCACCCAGGCACGGGAGTTCCAGCCAGGAGATCGAGTGCTCGTCCTCATGCCAACGGCAACTTCCAAGTTTCTGGCGTTCTGGCAGGGGCCATACTCCATCATAGAGAAGGTGGGACCGGTCACGTATCGGATACGTCAGCCGGTACGAAGGAAGGAGGAGAAGGTGTACCACATTAACCTCCTGAAGAGGTGGATTGCTCCGCCAGCGCAAGTAGCGGCATATGTACAGGGGGCTGAGCCCGTGGTACACCTTGGAGAACAGCTCGCCGCAGCTCAGAAGACAGAGCTAGAGGCCCTGGTTCGTCAATACAAGGATGTGTTCACGGAGCACCCGGGACGAACCAACGTGACCCAGCATGTCATCCGGACTGGGCCCGGAGTCATTGTAAGGCAACGGCCCTATCGTGTACCCGAAGCCCGTCGGAAGGCTATCGAAGAGGAGGTACAACGAATGCTACAGCTTGGGGTCATTGAACCGTCTCGTAGCCCGTGGTCCAGCCCGATTGTGATGGTACCAAAGCAGGACGGCACCCTTCGGTTCTGCAACGACTACAGGAAGCTGAATGAGGTATCCGTATTCGATGGGTACCCGATGCCGCGGGTGGACGATCTGCTCGATCGCCTTGGTAGGGCTCGGTACATTTCTACTCTCGACCTCACGAAAGGCTACTGGCAAGTACCCCTATCGGCTGAGGCCAAAGAAAAAACGGCCTTCAGCACCCCCAGCGGCCACTGGCAGTACCGAGTTCTACCATTTGGCCTGCATGGAGCCCCCGCGACATTCCAGCGGATGATGAACAGGATGATGAACATCGTGTTGTGGCCCCATCAGAATTATGCAGCCGCTTACATCGAAGATGTGGTAATCCATTCAGAGAACTGGGAAGAGCATGTGGATCGAGTCCGGAGGGTGTTCGACGAGCTACGTCCGGCTGGACTCACAGCCAATCCGAAGAAGTGCCACCTGGGACTTACGGAAGCCAAGTACCTGGGGTACCAGATCGGTCGGGGACTCATAAAACCCCAGGAGCAGAAGGTAGAGGCTGTTCGGGTGGCAAGCCGACCAACCACCAAGACCCAGGTGCGTGCATTTTTAGGATTGGCGGGCTACTATCGGTGTTTTATACCCCACTTCTCTTCGATAGCCAGCCCCCTGACAGACCTGACGAAGAAAGGACAACCAGAGACCCTGGACGGCCGAGGCGGAAGCAGCATTCCGGATTCTGAAGCAAGCATTAACCTTGTCACCGGTCCTGTACGCCCCAGACTTCGGCTGCCCTTTCTTCCTCCAGACGGACGCCTCCGACAAGGGTCTGGGAGCTGTCCTATCTCAGGTCCATGACGGAGAAGAACATCCGGTCACATACATCAGCCGTAAGATGACACCGGCCGAGAACAGGTATGCCGCAGTGGAAAAGGAAGCCCTGGCCGTGAAGTGGGCAGTCCTGGAGCTGCGCTATTACCTGCTGGGTCGAAGCTTCACCTTGGTCACAGACCATGCCCCCCTACAATGGATGGCCCGAGCGAAGGACACTAACGCCCGTGTGACCCGTTGGTTCCTGGCGCTCCAGGACTTCCACTTCACGGTACGACATCGGGCCAGGGTCGCGAACGACAATGCGGACGGGTTGTCACGGATGTGGTCTGGCTGGGCAGGTCTGTCGGGCGACACTGCCCTCCCACCCTTACTAGTTTCCCAAGGACCCAGGATACAGGGTCGACTCTGGGGGGGGGGGGGAGTGTGGCGGGGCGGGTACAGATCCAGGATCAGCGTCGCCTAGGAAACAGCCCGGCAGCTAATCAGCCTCAGGTGTAGGCGATCATCATTAGCTGCCGGGCTGTTTCCTAGGCGAAGCTGATCCTGGATCTGCCCCCGGCCATAAAAACCCCGTGCACTTACCACTCTGGGCTGGTATCTCACCCTTTCTAACCTCTTGACTTTTGTACCAGCAGATACGAGCGAGTAAAGGAACTAGGACCAGATTGCACGAGCACGGACGACCTACACTCAACACAAGCACCCCGGGGATATCACTGTTTGGGCATATTCACTGTGTGTGTTTCGAATAAACTTCCCTCCGGGGTTTGTTACATCTGCTGTCTTGTGTCTGCCGTGTCTCTTACCCTGCCACACAGTGCAAACAAATGACCCAGTATTGATGTGGACATGCCGGGTTGGTCAATCTGACAGGTAGGATGAAATTTCAGGACAGGGCTGGACATCATGCTCGCTTTTCTAACAATTGTTTTCTAAAAATCAACATCTGTGGCCTGTATCACAAAGCTGGTTTGGGTTTTTACCCAGGTAAGTAGGTGGATTGGTTTTGAGCGGGTTTCGTCGCCATGGTTACTTAGGCTACGTGGCTAACCTGCTCCGGAGCAGGTTTTATTCTGGGTTAGAGCTAGAAAAGTGACGCTTATCTGACACGTATATCTGAGTGAAGCCACTCTCCATGTATCTCTCGTTCCAAGTTTAAAGTGATAAGATCTTAGAGGAAAATCTTTTGCTGCTAAGTGTTTATTTGTATGTATATTTAATTTTTTTAGTATAATTCAAAACATATTTATATAATTATTATACCAGTTGATAATTAATATAGGATTCAAATAAATATAACTGTATTTGTATAAAAACAAACTTTGTTATATATAGTATTTAAAAGTAATGAAGTATACATATTATATTTTGATATTATTGTAAACCTATATAAATCATTTAAATTAAGTTGATTCTGTATTGATATATTCAGTCGCTGCCTTCTCTAACTTTCACTGCAGCCCAGTTTATTCCTGCCTTGTAAATGTGTTTCAATTCAGACAGTCAAAAAGACAATTCAGATCATCTTCAACAAAATAGTGAATTGCGCTGATACTCGGCAGAAGTCAGTCAAACTGATGATGGTTTCCATGTTCCTTGTGATTGGCTGTTTGCCTCACGTGTCACACTTTCAGGTGCTAGCGCCTAACACACTCTGGATCAAACTGGATTTGACAGAAGGTTTATACCAAGTGTTGTGCTACAGCTGAACCTGATCTAAACCTATTTGGGTTTGTCTGTTTTTTTTTCAACTCAAAATTTACTCTGCAACTCAGTGTTTGTTCACCTCGCTTCGGGAGATAGGCCACAGGTTGAACAGTTATGCTTTACCGGGAGATCATATAGATTGGGTGATCACATTCAGGACAAGGGCAGAAGACAAACACAAGAGAGCACAGTTTCAACTCCCAACAAGCCAGTTGATTAACATGATTCCTAAATAAACCCAGCCATGCTCAACCAAGCGATTTGTTTAGGTGGAAATTATGTGTTCTGTTACAAAATGCTGTTATGTTTATGTGTCCCAGTGTTTCTGCCTGACCTGCAGTGACCGTGATCACACCAGCCATGTCCACGGCACATCCGAGGACACTGCTGCCCGATGTATATGTCATCTAATGCCCACTCATCCTGTTCCTGATAGTAACTCTGAATCCATCGGAAGCGTGTCGCACTTGACCTAAAGCCAGAAACAAACATCACAGAGGATAAGACATGTCAGTATCTCACGAGGCATGAGTAGCTAAAAGCTTGGCTTTGGATAACTGCAGCACTATTCCGCAGAACTTCATGAAAGACGAGCCAAGATGTGGCAGAAATATGATATGTTGCTCAGGAAAATACATTACATCTTGATTTACAAACAGTTTTATATGAAATGATGAAATTTGCTAGAAGTCTGAACATGTAAGCATGTTGAAAAAGCATCACTTCCAGGTTGTTTCTGTTGACATCTTACCAGGTTTTATATGGGAGAGGAAGCGTGATCCGTCTCCAGTCTGTGAATTCAGAGGGATGGTACACACTGGGAGCAGTGAACTCTGAGCAGCTAGGCATTCCTGGGAGACAGGCCTGTTGTCCACAAACAATTTGATTACTCATCAACACATTGCCACGATTGCATGCAGCTCTTCATCATCGATCTCTAGTTCTCACCTCTTTGACAAGATGCCAAGTCAAGCCATGATTGGTGGAAAATTCCAGGCGAACCTGAGTGTCAATGTAAGGGGACGGCTCTCGGCCACAGCCCATGACCAATGAGAACTGGATCATATAGGACGCTCCGATCTGCATGGATTGCGTTTCCACATAGCGAATACTGGAGGCTGTGCCGTGATCACCTGAGAAACTGAGCGAACATTTAATCAGTGTCTTGCACTTTCATCCTAAACTCTCTCACAGCTCAAACTGTCTGCAATAAAACACTTTTTCCTAAATATTCAGAGGGATTACAAAGCAATAGCTGGTCCATGAGAAACAGACTTCTAGCATTTAAAACTGTGTGTCACCAAACATCAAAGGCAGGTGTAAAGTATAGGATAAAGCAAAATAGCAGATGTGTGTGCTGTGATGAAAATGGTACCTGAGAGTCCAGTCATGTAGACAGTAGGGCTGTACATTTCCCAGATAGAAGCCCAGACTCTGAGTGACGTCCAGCACATTGCTAAAGTCCAGACTGATGATGTTAAAGAGGACAGAGGTCATGCTGATCTCATCAAGAGCCCAAACGTCCTGCCCACGCCCCGAGTGGTAAGGCTGCCACCAGCGGAACTGTACCCCGAATTTACGGGCCCCGGGAGGAAGTTCTACAGATACAATTCTGGGAGGAAAAATGCAACTTAACTGATAAATTAAATGAATCATAGGGGTCTTAAAGCTTGCAGCCTTAAGCTCAGGCGTATGTACCCACTCAACCATATTTTGAGGACAAAGTACCCAAAACCAGACAGACTTGAGCAAAATGGACTTGTGTGTTAAAATAAAGCTTTCAAAAGAGAAAAAGGTTTTCTTTTGGGGTTGGGCTTTATAGAGCGAGCTGTGTTTAAAAACAATAGAAGTTTATGGAATGTGTAACATGTATTGAGTGAGGGTTTACCTGGGCTCGTGGAAGCCCTGATAGGCGTAATGTTGCAGCAGTGTCCAGGTGATTCCGTTATCTGAGGAGTAATGCAGGAGGACGCCCTCTCCTGGCTGATCTGGAGCAGGACATGAACTCAGAATGCTGCGACTGCCTAATCTCAAAGTAAACTGGAGATACCTACAAAAAATTAAACAGAAGAACGAATAAGAGCTAGTATCATGGTGCACTAATGGCAACATCTGAAAACCTTGATGTATATAACACATTCATGAACCACTAGGACTAGGGATGCTCAGATACCACTTTTTAACTTTTTAGTATGAGTACCGGTATTTTTAAGTGGTACTCGCCAATACTGACATGACATGATTCCTTTAAAAAAATGAATATACCATACACAAGACACATTGTGAGTTTGGTTACGCAACACCTGAAGTGTGTGTGTCAAATGTCCCACCCTCCGTCTCAATCTGGGCAATGTAGAGAATTTCACCCTAACAGTAAAAATGATCCAAATAGATCATACAATGAAAATATGTGTCAATTGGAGGAAGTAAATCACCTGGTTTAACAGAAGAATAAACTAATGCCAAGGTCTCTTGTAAGAGGTTTGGATCGTGTTATTTATGTTCCTCTGTGGTCAAGAGAAGTCTGGTGGTGGCACATCTTCAACTGGTCAGACTGGGCTGTGATGCACTGGGGAAGGAGATGGATTCTGTTTAACTGCTGTGAACACAGAGCTCTGTGGGATGCTGATCTCCTGAAGAACAATAGGGTCTTAACAATCTGAAGACACAGACGAGGGCCAGAAGCTGGTATAGACCAGTCCTTAACAATCTGAAGACACAGACGAGGGCCAGAAGCTGGTGTAGAACGGTCCTTAACAATCTTGAACACAGACGAGGACCAAAAGCTGGTGTAGAACTGTCCTTAATCTTGAACATGCAGAAGAGGGCCAGAAGCTGGTGTAGAACAGTCCTTAACAATCTGAAATACACAGACGAGGACCAGAAGCTGGTAAAGAACGGTTCTTAACAATCTGGAACTCACAGACGAGGACCAAAAGCTGGTGTAGAACGATCCATAACAATCTGGAACACAGACGAGGACCAGAAGCTGGTGTAGAACGGTCCATAACAATCTGGAACACAGACGAGGACCAAAAGCTGGTGTAGAACGGTCCTTAACAATCTGAAACACACAGACGAGGACCAGAAGCTGGTGTAGAACGGTCCTTAACAATCTGGAACACACAGACGAGGTCCAGAAGCTGGTGTAGAACGGTCCTTAACAATCTGAAACACACAGACGAGGACCAGAAGCTGGTGTAGAACGGTCCTTAACAATCTGGAACACACAGACGAGGGCCAGAAAATGGTGTAGAACGGTCCTTAACAATCTGAACACACAGACAAGGACCAGAAGCTGGTGTAGAACGGTCCTTAGCAATCTGGAACACACTGACGAGGGCCAGAAGCTGGTGTGGAACATTCATTAACAATCTGGAACACGGAGGCGAGGACCAGAAGCTGGTGTAGAACGGTCCTTAACAATCTGAACCACACAGACGATGACCAGAAGCTGGTGTAGAACGGTCCTTAACAATCTGGAACACAGAGACGACGACCAGAAGCTGGTGTAGAACAGTCCTTAACAATCTGGAACACGAAGACGAGGACCAGAAGCTGGTGTAGAACAGTCCTTTACAATCTGGAACACGCAGACGAGGGCCAGAAGCTGGTGTAGAACGCTCCATAACAATCTGGAACACGCAGACGAGGACCAGAAGCTAGTGTAGAACGGTCCGTCACAATCTGGAACACACAGACGAGGACCAGAAGCTAGTGTAGAATGGTTCTTAACAATCTGGAACACGCAGACGAGGGCCAGAAGCTAGTGTAGAACGGTCCGTAACAATCTGGAACATTTAGACAAGAACCAGAACCTGGTGTAGAACGGTCTTTTACAATCTGGAACACAAAGACGAGGGCCAGAAGCTGGTGTAGAACGGTCGTTAACAATCTGGAAGACGCAGGCGAGGACCAGAAGCTGGTGTAGAACGGTCCTTAACAATCTGGAACACACAGACGAGGACCAGAAGCTGGTGTAGAACGGTCCCTAACAATCTTGAACACACAGACGAGGGCCAGAAGCTGGTGTAGAACGGTCCTTAACAATCTGGAACACGCAGACGAGGGCCAGAAGCAGGTATAGAACAGTCCTTAACAATCTGGAACACGCAGACGAGGACCAGAAGCTGGTGTAGAAAAGTCCTCAAAAATCTGTAGGGTTAAGATCGAGGTACCTTAAAGTAAAGGTTCGCCTCCCTGAGTTCAACCTTATTGCAGACGTGTTATGCTGCCTCACTGGATGGTACAATCAGAACGTAGTTGATCTGATGCAGACTCTGGGTGCTTGTACTGGAGACCCAGAACTTTTGTCGATCTATTACTCATGGAGCAGAGCAGAGGTGTGATCTAGATCTCAACTTTAGATACTGTAGTACAAATATTTAAAGAGTTAGCTCTTATAAATACCTAGGTATATGATTGGCTGAGAAACTGGGTTTTAATGTCCAAACCAAAATTGGGGTTCCTTTATTGTTGAGAAGCTGCTTTTATTATAAGGAAGAAGGAAATTCATTGAGTACATTTCTGTCCATAATTGATTATGGGGACATTGTTTATATGCATGCGGCTTCTGTATTCAGGAAACTGAATATTGTCTACCATGCGGCAAGTGTGTTTTGTGTGTGGGGCAGATTCACATACTCAGCCCTGTATATTATATGAATCTGTTACATGATCATCTTTACATTTTAGCAATAAATATTTACTTATGAACATTTCTCCTAAGGCACTTTTAGGCAAATTACATTCTTACATTTCAAATCTTGTAACCCTGTATACAAATAGTTATATTAGTTCTAGCAGCCTTATCTGATGGCACTTTGGGCATTTGTCAATGTTAGCCCACCAAAATCCAGACCCAATGTAGCAAACCAATCTTATGTTTGAAACAATCTAACGGAGACTAAATGATGACAGAATTTTCCTTGTTGGGTGAACTATCTCTTTAAAGTAAGACTAGATGACTTTGGTTAACACAAAATCTGCTTGTGCGACCTGACCAGTTCAATTAATATTGTTTTTAGATCTGTTAGGCCCCACAACAGCACACATTTCTAATGGCTCTCCTTCCTATTCTGAATCGTTACTCGTGCCAAATAAACTTGTTCATCCCTACTGTATATCCAATCCTTTCCACAGACAGAATGGGGTTCCTAAAATAATGACCCAACAGATGAGATGGGTATGTGTACCTGGCCTGTGAGCTGTCCAGTGGTGTTGTAATGATGTGTCTTCTACTGTCCCTGTTGAAGACCAAGGCCTTGCCGCTGGCTAAGACCCCGCAGGCAAAGCTGACCTCTGCCCCTCGCAGCGAAGAGAAGCTGTGATAGGACGACAGTCTCACGCTTGAGAAACTCTCTGACAGAAATGCAGAGAAGGTCTGAGAAGCTATCTCACATGCTGGGCCGCTGAATCCTGGGTCACACCTAAAGAAATATCAATATCAATTAGACAATTAGGTTGTCAAAAATTAGACATTATGATTTTTAGCATTCAAACAGCATTTATCTTTTAATGTGAATGAAGGGCATTCTTACTTGCAGCCTGTGCGTGAACAGTGTCCTCTACCCGAACAAAAACGCAGACAGGATGGCCCGATATAAACTGAAACACGCACATCAACAAGCAGTGGTTTATTTATTTTAAAACTATCAATCTTTTTTTATTAACTTAAAATTGCTGAAAAACTTTACCAAAAGGTAGTGACAAAAGTAATATAGTTTTCAGCATCTATTAATGTTAGTCAATCTCAATACAAGTAGCTAATTTTCAAAATGTATTAGTAAATGCTGCAATGAACATGAACAACGACGAGTAAGCCAAGGCAATGTAACCAAAACCTTTAAGTCATTATGCACCCGCGGCTACAAGCCGCTCACGAGCCCCACAGCCTCTTTGTACCCAAGCTCCTCCTGGGGGATTACATGTTATTAGAGTGTGATCCCCTATACCAACACAGGCCTGCCACAGACCCAGAGCTGTCTTCATTGCCCTCTCCAGAGTTTGGTGGCTTCCCCCAACATACAGCATCACCCTCTGTCAAAATCGAGGGTCTGTTCATATAAACTTCCCTCGCCCACTTCACAAAGTGTTAATCACTTCAAGATGGCGGCAAGGATTCCCACGAGGGGAAGTGCTTTGGGAGTTTGCGAGGGCCTGTCTAAAAGTGAAGTGGAACGCAGCCTTCGAATAGACTGCTACTTAGTGGTAAACTTTAGCAAACACGTTATAGAGTAAAGAATTATTCCGGCTGAGTAACATCTCTACACGTAAGGTAACCTTGCTACTTACCATTGTCAATAGCCCACATGTTATTTGCTCCAGCAGTGGCCTGTCTCCACCGGAAGCGTGTGCTTTCTGTGAGGGCGGCGTTCGGCAGAGGAATGGTGATCCTCGTCCAACTAGAGGCACACAAACACAGCGAAATGCATTATGGTCCAGCCATCTTGTCAGGGGGGTTTACACTTATGGACGTATAATCTTAATAAATTATTGTAGCGCGACTGACCCACTGTAGTTCTCTGATGAGTAGATACTGCTGTGTGGGAGATGTGACCCTGCACACAGCTCAGGAAGACACTCAGTATGGAGGAGTGACCAGGAGCGACCATGACTGGTTGAAAACTCAAGGCTGACACTATAAATACGGAAGAAGAAGATTTAAAAAACATTCATGGTTTTATTGTGTTATTTTGATTAAATTAGGGCATTTTATTGCTGCTAAAACTTCTGGTTTGTCTTACTGTGTTCATTTTATGTTCATACCCTTCATTGCTTGTATGTGGTGTTTAGTGTGCATTCACAATGTTTGCAGGAAGTCCAATAACAACAGACTGGATGGGCTAATCAATCAGAGCAGAGTAGGCTCACAGAGAAGGAGGGGTTTAGAAAGATAATCTTCCTGAAAGATTTGATCACTTCTAGCATATTTTGAGGCAGTCAAAATGCACATGGTCCACTCAGCTACGCTGGTCTTAAAAAAGAACCTTCAATGAAAATTTTGGAAATCACGATTTCAAATTTAACCAGAGAAATTAGTTCCGTGATGTTAGCATGCAGCGATGCAGATTAAAATCTATTCGTTGTATGTTCTCCACTCAGAATACTTCACTTAACATGACCAATTAAAATTAAAATATGACATCTGTTTTCCATACACTTCAACATAAAATAGGAGGCCCTTGAATTCTGAACACAAGGGACATAGAGATTACTGCGTGTACAAACCTATGCAATGTGAAGTTTTAATGCATTATTTACAAGGAATGTCTTTTCATGCATAGCTTTTTTCTGTTATGCCCCATCAACACTATCATTGGCATGATCCCAAACATTTCAATGGAGAGCTGGCCTCCGATGACAAGAGTAGTAGCAACTGTTGGCAACCGGATTGGCCTTGTCTAGCAACGTGACAAAGTACAGAAAATTATAACTTTATGCAAAGAGGAGCAACTTTAGGGAGGGACAGCCAATAGGAGAGAAGATGAGAGCTAACGTGAATATTCTGCTCTCACCAGTAGCGGGAGTAGCCACTAGAAACCTAACAACCAACCCCTTGCGAGTTGCAGTAACAAAGTCACTTGTAATGTAAACAGGGCGTTATTTAGTTTTTTGACCCACGGATCCGAAAAGTCCCTTCTGCATATCAGATACTACTCTCATGTTAACATTGTGCACCTGTTGGCCGGCTGATATGCACCGCATCCCAGGTTGATTGAAAACTGCACCAAGTGTGTGTTTGCACCGGGCAGCACGGGTAGCAGCTGAAGGAAGTCCACAGCCCAAACATGACGGTTAAGCCCACTGTGGCTCTTTTGTTCTAAACAAAACTGAGTAGCTGGAGTCTGTAGCTCTGTGGACAAGCTAACCGATACAACTGTAGGTGTCTGAAACAGATAAGCAAAAGATAAAGGTTGTGAGGGTGGAAACAGATGAAAGGTTGAGTGATTGTGACACAAGAGCCCCTTTCACACAGTAATTCTGGTAAATGACCATAGAATTAAAAGAATGCCTTTACTGGTAAAACACAAATTCCGTCTTTTCACCGGTAAGACAGTATTCACACATCGATGCCAATATACCTAAAACACACTTAGTAGCTAATAATCACGTGCGCTCGCAACCTACTGGATAACGGTGGTTCCCTTTCTGTCGGTCTCTCGACGTTGTGTCGAGAACGACAGATGGGGTTCGCCCTTGAGAACCAATCAACTCTGACTGCTAAAGTAAAGGCCAATGAAATTTGGCGAATGAACTTTGCATGCCGGTCTCGCCCCCGGATGTCCGGTATAAAAGGAAGCCGGCGTGCAGCATTCATTTACCTTTTGTTCTTCAGAGCCTTCGCTCATGACTTCGAACAAAATTAATTCAATGAATTATTCTTCTTCTACATTGGCGGATCTACAAGTAGAGCAGCAGATCGTCCCTACCTGCACAGACCTTCCCCTGCCTGCGCATCTCGGCGGTTCCGGAGGTGTTAGAGATTTTTTTCTAAAAAGGTCCTTTTCAGGACTGAGCATTCTCCAGCACGGCATGTCCCGCTGTTCTCTTGGGTGCGGCACCCTCATCGAGGACGGGGATGCACGAGGCCAGGGCGTAGGGTCGTACACACACGGCTGTCCCGCCAGACAGGCAAAAAGGCAGAGCCAACCTTCCCTCCGGGGACCCCCGCGACTCCACCCCCGTGCAGTCCAGCTCATTTGGATGCTGTTTGGGTAGGCCCAGGTAAACCCGTGATCGCCTCCCGCACACCACCATTGCCCGCTTTGGTATTCCCTGTCTGAGGTCCCTCGGCACGGATACCCTTGCGCACAGCTGACCGCGGGACGGGCGGAAGCACACCCCCCCAGGAGCCTCCTTGCACAAAAACTGTGCAAGGTCAGGGAAGGGGAGCACCAAGTGTTATTTGGTTACACAGCACCGGTCTAACCGCACTTGGCTTCAGAGTTGATGCTCTGGACAGCGACTCCCCCTGACCCATTCCCCTGACAGAGGACCTGCACTCCAGGGGAAGGACACTTTCTGACATCCCAGATCAGACCTCTGGAACACCCATGTCTGGTCTCTAGACGGGATGAGAAGATCCTGAGTTGGCTACTCCCCCTTAATGGCGGAGACCATCACCCAGGCTAGGGCCCCATCTACTAGGCGGTTACACGCCCCTAGACGGCGCCTCTTTTCATCCTGGTGTCTCTCTCAACGAGAAAGACCCACTGAGGTGCTCGTTCAGGATTGTGTTGTACGCCACCTTCCTTTTATACCGGACATCTGGGAGCAAGACCGGCATGCAAATTTCATTCGCCAAATTTCATTGGCCTTTTCTATAGTAGTCAGAGTTGATTGGTTCTCAAGGGCGAACCCCATCTGTCGTTCTCGACACAACGTCTCGTTCCCTCCATCAGGGAACTGAGGTTACATACATAACCAAGACGTTATTATCGTAAAAAAATTAAAGGCGAAAATGTTCCAAGAGATTAACGTGAATATATGAAAATTAATAAGAACTATAATAATGGATAGCTATCTCGCTCAATTGTGATATTGTTTCTTCTCCATTCTACAAAAAGGTTATAGTTTGATTTGGAGTATTTCAAAATGCAACCTGCGATTTGATTGGATGTTTAAAAACAGCGATCACATTTATTAAATGCAATTTTTCCACAAACCCAAAATAAATCTCAATGTACTGTAACTCTATATCAAACTGAACTGTAGGAGGAAAGCAGGACGCTACCAGCTGCGTAAAACAGAGATGTTTACACATATCCATCCTCAAAGGGTGTGGACGTGGGTACTTCAGCAAATACATGAGAACATGCTTTTGGTTTAAACAACTTTGATGAAGAGATGTGCAATATATATAAACAGCATGGAGTAAGTTGATCATCTGCATCAGAATGTTGTAATTGGCCAAAAGCCATTGTGAATTAGCATGACTGATTTACAGGCAATTTTTGAAAAGGTCCTTTTCATTTACCAGTAGAGACTGTTTGAGTGAAAACAGCTATTGTTAGGAATATTGAAGAAGAAGGAAGGAGGCTGGAGCAAGATGGGCAGAGTTCAGTGAATATAGGAACTGTTAAAGTGTATGTAGACTAAGAAGGATCTATACCCTGTAGGCGGAGTATGGAAGTATGTCCAAGAGCATGTGATCCTTTCTGCCCTCCGACCGGCCATACAGAAGAACATTATTCTTGTTGGATTCTCCAGGGTCGCACCCTTCCCCACCTGCAAAAGCATACGTACAAAGCAAAGACTGAACACATTTCCCCACAGCATGTGTTCTACTTGTTTTGACAGAATTCTGCTTCCAAAAATCAAACACAATCACACAACACAAAAAAGTCATTTAGCAGACGCTTTTATCCAACGTGACTTACAGTAATGTCAGAACATCCTAAAGTACAATTTCAGAACTGATACCGAAACATTGTTTATTTTTATTATAACTAATAACGTTGAAAGCTAAAGTGACTGTAACCTCTGTTCACACCACAGAGTTGGAAAATGCAAATCTTAAGACTCCTGTGGATCGCAACCTCTGAATGGAAGGCATTAAAACATTTAGGATGAGAATAAAGCCAATTACAGAGGAGAACATATTTCAGTTCACATAGATGTCCATATTCATTTACCAAAACAGAAAGTCAAGTGTTCTAGTGTTGGTTTAGAACAGGGCTATTCAAATCTTACCCTGGAGGGCCGGAGCACTGCAGAGTTTAGATCCAACCCTGATCAAACTTGCACACCTGTGATTTTCTAGCGATACTGAACAGCTTGATTAGCTTGCTCAGGTGTGTTTGATCAGGGCTGGAGCAAAACTCTGCAGTGCTCCGGCCCTCCAGGGTAAGATTTGAATAGCCCTGGTTTAGAATATGAGAGAACACACGTCAGCATGAAGAAAACTTACCCATGGTAAAGTGGAATCGCAGGTTGCCGTAGAAAGTGGTGTTAAGATATGGAGTGCACACTTTCCTCTGTCCGTCTCGGAGAAAGACGAGCGCTGAGCCTGATTCTATCTCCCCACATTGAGTTCCATACACAGCACCACTAATGTCCCATCTAAAGGAGTAAAGTTCCAAATGAAAAAATAGAGAGTATTCATGACAATATCTGACGTGTATGTGCACAAGAAAGACACGCACCCCTCCTATCCTATCAACCAGTCACTTGTGATGTTAACATTTATGCCACCTTGTTTCCTCAACAGATGGGAATTTTCATGAATTCACAAATGCATGCCCACATCACGCATGACTATTCAACACTCATCACTAAAGTAGCTAGTAAAACCATGTTCAGTATGTTTCTTTTCCATAGATCATACTTACCCACTGACGGGACTCTCAAAGTCCTCCTCCCAATAACTGCGCCCTTCCTCTCGGTGGAGATCTACATCTCGCGTAGAAGCAAAACTATGTTCAAATCCCTCTCCGCCATGGAAGTACAAGGAGTTTCCCTCTGACTGACAAGCATGCTGTCAAAAAAAGACTTTGTGTGAATTGTAAACAGGTGGTGAAGTTGTGGATGACTTTCATGAAAGTGTACGAGAACAGTCTGATGAATTGTTAAAGATTAAATGAATCTGTTACAGCTGTAACCTCATCATGTAGCCTTATAACTGATTCCTGTTTATCCAACGGTTTCTTTGGCTCAGCTGGTGAAGCATTGTGTTATCAGAGCAGAAGGTGGTGGGTTTGATTTCCAAGGAACACACATGCTAGTATCTAGATTGAATGTTATGTAATTGATCCTTTTAGTACCTTTACGGTAGCTCCTGGGAAGAAGAGCCAGTTGGCTGTGTCCAGAGGGTCCATGTTGTCCTCCAGCAGGGGAGGCCGGTTGGCTGTGTTGAGCAGCAGTACGTTATCAAGGCCCCAGCAGGACTCATAACCATCAGGCCCAACGGGTGAGTCCTGACTCCAGCGCAGATGCATGGCCTCCCCTCTGCAGTCTTGGTTTAATGGTACGAGATGAACCACTGTGCTGCTGTTAGTGGGAGCCCTGTGTGTGAGCAAGAAAGAAATTTTTAAAACAAAGACAGATCAAGACTAATGCCACTTCAACTAGACCAAGACGCATAAACAAACCTGATCTTCTCCAAAGTGTTCCAGTTTTCAGAATTGTTCAGACCGCACGAGATGATTATATTGGGGTCTGAGTAACTATACCTGCAGGAACCTGATCCTGGAAAACAAAAACAGGTTTATCCAAAAATGTACATTCACCCGTATTCCAAATAAACTCATCAACGATCACCCCAAAAACATATAAAGAGTAAACTGATGGCGGAAGAGAAAGAATTCAGCGTGTGGTGGTCACACTCACCCAAAGCAAACTGCAGCATTGAAGCTGTGCTTGTGTTCAGAGCCACTGTAGTCTAAAAGAGAATGGTTGAAAAAATCATGAACTTCACAATGCCAGAAGCAGAATGTCTACATTATCATATGATTTGTGTTCAGTGTACACTGCATGTGGCCTGTGTAATAATGTCATTCAAACCAAAGCATGGAAGAAGTGAATTGTCAAGCTTCTTGCTATGTCTATTCCCAGCTCATCTTTTTAGAAAATAAATATACTGTTTACAGTAAATGTGTCAATAAGACCAACGTGACTGTTCCCAGTAATTAGTTACAAGACAGTCTTTCATAAAAATATGTTGAAGCATATGTTCTAGTATATTTAATTATATCATCATATCTATTAGCGATGTAGCACAATTGAGTAGGTCTAGCACACAGTGTCTCTTAAAGCAGCGGTTCTCAATCCTGGTCCTCGCGACCCACCGCTCTGCATATTTTGTGTATCTCTCTTGTTTAACACACCTGATTTAAATCTCTAGCTCATTAGAAGAGAGCTTAATGACTGAACCGCGTTCCGATTGACGTGTTCCCTGAACTGTGTTCATTGCTCTCTACTCCCTGCACACATGAAATCGGCCGACGTTAATTTAAGAACACGAAGAACAAAACTTACTACGGAAGATTGAAGGGTAATTTAACCGTAATTTTGAGATTTGCGCAACATTATCCACATTTCGAACGGGATTTATGGCAGAATATCTAGTGATGTTTACTTCGCAAGGCTCTTATGGGCGTATTAAACAAACCTCCGAAGCGGTAGGAGAAGCATACAAAATATGCAGAGCAGGGGGTCGCGAGGACCAGGATTGAGAACCGCTGTCTTAAAGCATAAGCCCAAAGAAGCAGTGGGTTACAGTGCATTTTATAACAGCTAAGGGCGTTGTGGTATGACATGAAGCATCATATTTGATCAAAGATGTCAATTCTGTGTCATACTGTACTAATCTTCTCTTTTTTGTGTAATTTGCATCAACCCAATACATGATGAACGGGACGTTAAGTTTGGCTAACTAGCACTATTCCACTATTCATAAGGCATTACCAGTTCTCTCGGTCCAAAAGGCTCACAAAACATCACAGCTTTTCCATGCATCAGTACACCACACTGCTCTCCAACTTCACAGTTACTGCAGTCTGACCTGTGAGAGAGGGAGACAAAAGAAGAACACATTAAGAGCAGTAAAATGACCCAATGCGGTGTTTTGAAATCTGACAGCTGGTTAATAGCTGTTTGGACTTGACACTGGTCCTTAGTTGCTCTTCATGTTTGTATATCTAATGCCTTAAATGCTCCAGCAAGAACCAGACAGTTTAACTTCCATAGATGAATGAATGTGATCAGTGCCGTAGCGTCTGGGTATGCATGGGGGATAAGGGGCCACATCAAAGTTTTATTTATTGCCGTACAATAATCTAGAAAATGATGAGATGACTGATCTCCGATCTGATGTTCTGATGACACCAAAGGCATTGTGTAGTGAGTAAGTAGTTACTACTAGCTAGTAGTTCTGACGCTACATATGAATGAAAGATCGAATCCACCTTCAGACAAACTACATTTTCACATATCAGATCATATAGGCATTTATTTTCAACAAAATGAAGAAAATATGAATGAGCTTGTCAATGTCAATCTGATTGAAGTGGCCAATCAAATGAAGGAAGGCGAGGATTACTGTCCAATCACATGAAAGAAGGCGGGATTTGCTTTTGACAGAAGCCGAGGTTAAGGTCTGCTTTAGCTGTGAATGAGCAGAGCGATGTAAGTAGATAAATGTTTGACAGCTGTGTTCTCTTATAAATGTTGAGGCCGCTCACATATTGCCTGTAAAACAACGTAGTAAACACTGGCTCCCTCACTTTTTCCTTCTTTTTTGGGAGTTTGCACTCCCTCGGGGTCTGCCATTAATATTTGAGTGCGGTTGACACACATCAACATATGATTGAATGAGCCATTTATATAGCCCTTTATTGTGTATTGCCCATTACAATCATATAAGTGTGGTTTCTAAATAACCAACCTGAGTAAACCCATGTCCAGCATTGTGCAACGCGGCGTGAACTGACGGAGGGGGTCCATAAAAATGTTTGCATAAAATGACTTACTGAATGTAATGTGTATTACTCACCAGATATTTAGATTCAGCTCTTCAGGTGTGTTGTACTCAAAATCATCACGGAGAACAGCATGATCGCCATGAACCACAGCTTCAGCCAACAGAAACAGACACATTTCAAGTAAGAACAGATAAATGCTACTCCAGAGACGGTTTGATGAGTAAGTGTTATATTTGTGTGAGAGTGCTGATGATGGTTTGACTCACCCAGACTGGGCCGCATTGGAGACTTAGTGGGAGCTGAAACATAGAAGTTACACATGACTGCACAGCAGCTATATCAACATGAATACATGACACAAAGAGACGCTTGCACAGTAACTGTAAGGTGTCTGTGTGTTGTTCCAGTTTCACATTATTTATTATGAAGTGGTAGTGTGTGGTCTTGTTGGCCTTTGTAGTCTTTTGTGCAGCCGCGTCCAGGTGTTCTGTGTTTCTCCTGATTGTCACATATATAAATGAAGAGTTTTTTCAAAATGAGATCAAAACAAACCATCTGTAGTTTGATTAATATCAATTAGAATGCGCAAAAAAAAGGTTTCATTTTTTAACCAAACTCTTCATATATATGTACCAGTTGCTGCTAAGTTGCATTGATGATGTCAGGTGCATTAAGAGAAGATGAAGAGGAAAGAATGTACATCGGGTGTGTTTTGCTATATACTTTTATGAAGCCATCATTCCCTTTATCCTTGAATATTAATTGTTAATTTGAAATTCTATTATATTTTCACCAGACAGCTTACGTTTTGCAATTAAAAATGAATAAATATTCCATTTAAACAGATATCTACCATCAACTTAGCATCAATTGTTTCTATCATGTTTCTCACTCACATGTTTAACTCATGAACGGAGAGCTTAAAGAAATTCCTGAATATCCCACTGTTGAGAATGACTTTGTAGTGGACTACAAAACACTCAACGCATAAATGATTCTTATCCACATGACTTAAGAGTACCAATAGTCCTCATGTTTCTATTATCTCTCATCATGTTTCATGTCTGTATATGTTTACTTCGTAAACTGCACACAGGTTTATCAAACTTGCATTCATTGGATGATTGTTACAACAAGACCTACTTCTTATAATAAACCTACATGTAGCAGGCATCATTAAAACTGACTCTTTCTATAGATGTGTGCAGTACTATCGCTTGAAGATTAGCGAATTATAATCAATCACACTGATATAAATGTGCAATGTGACACAAAAGCCATCAAGTCAAATGTTCATTGTTCTCAGTGGTGCGGCTACTCTTGCAGCTGAATCGTCACTGTCAAGGTGAATAAATCATATTTTACATTCAAGTTGTGAATGTTGCCGTCTACACTTAATGTCACAAGATATCTGAAAGAGTATCACTGTGCTGATCCTTTTTAAACACTTAAGCTTTTTACACTTGGTTTTGAAAATATCTAATGAACAAAAAGTATTAAAAAGTGCTTTTCAACTTTGTGTTTTTGAAATAATCCTATACAGTGTTTTTCCATTTCCTGAAAAACAGTGATTTTGAATATCGAAGGTTTTGGAAGGACAGCGACGAAATATACTCTAGAATTTGCTCGGTAACTCGCTGGGAGACTGCTGATATTGCTTCACGAGTTCACCTTAGCAAATAATTAAAGGGGGGGCAGCGTGGATACGCTGAGAATTTAGTATGCGTATTTGGCGTGCTGTCCGGGGAGAGGGCTCCGGGGTCGGCATTCTCTCCCGACCCCGGAGCGCTCCCCCTTTGTTCGGGGCGAGGGCTCTGGTCTATGTTTGCCCGTGCCCCGAGCGCTTTCCCCCCCCTTTGGGTAGAAAATAGTTTTTTATGGTGAGGAGTCGGGGTGGAGGTGGGATGCTGCAAAAATCTATGAATGAAGGAGGTAAGGAGGTTTCACGATTTATAGAGCTCGTTCTGGTTTGGAAGGATAAGTGATGTGATTGCTAATGCCGGGCAGCTGCGTGATTTCTGATGCCGTGCAGCTGCTTAATTATTTGCACGTGCTCCTCCCGAACTTTGTTAATAAAACATCATTTCACGAGTTCACCTTAGCAAATAATTAAAGGGGGGGCAGCGTGGATACGCTGAGAATTTAGTATGCGTATTTGGCGTGCTGTCCGGGGAGAGGGCTCCGGGGTCGGCATTCTCTCCCGACCCCGGAGCGCTCCCCCTTTGTTCGGGGCGAGGGCTATGGTCTATGTTTGCCCGTGCCCCGAGCGCTTTCCCCCAAAAATGCGACTGGTGCAGGACAGCAGCCAAAGCTGGGCGTTATTGCCCCCCCAAAAATTAGCAAGGTTTACAGCTGTGAGTTGCTGGCCTTCGTTTTGAATAGGGTCCCGGCTGGAGCCTCTGCGGGGTTTTATTTCTGTGGGCTTCTGTGCGGTATGGATACTGGTGTGGTCATTGGAAACGTGGATGAGGCCCCTGTGCGGAAGGTGCTGCTGCTGCGGTTTAAATGACGTGTATGGGAACCCCTACTGGGACGACGCTACGTCTGAGGCGGTAGAAAGCTACTGCCGGGGCGGCGTTGCTGCGGCGGATTTAGATATAGATAAAAGGGGCCCCGGCTGGGGTAGCACTGCTGCGGTAGTGTAAACAACGGATAAAGGCCCCTGCTGGGGTGGCGTTGCTGCTGCGGTGTGAAAATGTAGATGAGAGACCCCTGCTGGGGTTGCGCTGCTGCTGCAGTGTGGAATATAGGTAGAACCCCTGCTGGGGCGTCAATGCTGGTGCAGCGGGAAATACAGATGAAGGCCCCTGCTGGGGAAGCACTGCTGCTGCAGTGTGAAATATAGATAGAGACCCCTGCTGGGGTGGTACTGCTGCGGCAGTGTGAGATAGAGGCCCCTGGTGAGGCGGGTACTGCTGCTGCAGTTGAAATAAAAGCCCCTGCTGGGGCGTCACTGCTGGTGCGGTGGGAAATACAGGTGAAGGCCCCTGCTGGGGAAGCACTGCTGCTGCAGTGTGAAATGTAGATAAAGACCCCTGCTGGGGTGGCGCTGCTGCTGCAGTTGGAAATATAGATGGAAACCCCTGCTGGGGAGCACTGCTGCTGCAGTGTGAAATATAGAAAAAGACCCCTGCTGGGGTGGCGCTGCTGCTGCAGTGGGAAATACAGGTAAAGACCCCTCCTGGGGTGGCACTGCTGCTGCAGTGTGAAATATAGGTAAAAGCCCCTGCTGGGGCGTCACTGCTGCTGCAGTGGGAAATACAGGTGAAGGCCCCTGCTGGGGAAGCACTGCTGCTGCAGTCTGAAATATAGATAAAGACCCCTGCTGGGGTGGCACTGCTGCTGCGGTGCGAAATACAGGTAAAGGCCCCTGCTGGGGTGGCACTGCTGCTGCAGTGTGAAATAGAGATAAAAGCCCCTGCAGGGGCGTCACTGCTGTTGCGGTGTGAAATGCAGGTGAAAGCCCCCCTGCTGGGGAAGCACTGCTGCTGCAGTGTGAAATATAGGAAAGGACCCCTGCTGGGGTAGCACTGCTGCTGCAGTGTGAGATATGGATAGGGACCCCTGCTGGGGTAGCACTGCTGCGGCAGTGTGGAAAAATAGGAAAAGGCTGCGGTTGTGAGCTGCTGGTGTGTGTGGGGGATTGCCGGCGGGCTGGGGTTAACGGTTTTGGTTGATGAGGGTTCGGTGTGCTTCTTTAATGTGGGAACGATCGGAACGAATGTAGCTTTTGAAAGCTTCTGAAGACCAACGGCCGAGTGTTTGGATTTGGTGCTGGGAGAGTCCTTTTTGGGCCGCTGTTGTGGCTGCTCCGATTCTGAAGGAGTGGCTGGAAAAGTTATCGGCTGGGATGCCTGATTGGATCAAGACTAGCTTGAGGTGTTTCTGGAACCAGAAACGCGTGGTGTGGCGGTTGAAATCGTCTACGAAGAGAGGGTCGGAGGGGTTTAGGGTTTGTGTGCTTCTGAGCTGGAGGTAGGCTTGGAGGGTTTGGTATGGTTGGAGAGCTGATGGTAGATTAAATATGTATATTAGATGGCCTCTCTTTGTTTGGTCTGTCTTACTCTGTTTAATAAAGTAAGATATTGTGTCGTCATCCATTACGGAGAGATCTGAAATGGTGGGGTGGATGTCTGGATTGAATTTGGATGTGATAGTGAGTTCTGAACATCTGAGGAAACCGAAAAAAGCTAATAGGAACATGGCGTCCAGTGTGCGGGCAGTGTGCGTGGAGTGGTAGCCTTGGCGGAGAGTGATTATGCACTTAGTCAGTATTTCTAGTGTTATGGGTTTTCTGGGGTCAGGGCGGGTGGGGTGGGCTCTTTGGATGCCTTTGATAAGCATGGAGGTCTGTGAGCTGGCTATTTGGGGTGAAGGTGATCCGAAAATGAGTTTGTGGAAAAATTGTAATCCGCTTAGGTATCCTTTAATGGAACTGGCTTGGAGGTTTTTTGAGGTGTTTAGGTGGGAGATGAATGAGGTGATGGCTAGCATTGAGAAGTCTGGGAATGTTAGGATGAATTTAGCGTGGAACGATTTGAAACATTTCCAAGCTGTGAGATAAGATTGTAGGGTCCTGGGGGAGACTGAGAGGATGATGTGGCTGAGAGAGACGTCAAGGAGGGGCTTCAGTGGGTGGCCTAGGGGAATATTGGTTACGAATAGGGAGGTACTAGGGTGGGGTGTTGGACTGCTTCTGAAACTAGCTGCCTGAACTTCGGCTAATATCTGGTCCGTAATGTTGCTGGCTACGGGAGGAGGTTCCCAGGCTGGTGCGTTCGGGGGGATGGCTATTGGTGTTGCGGAGTGAATGGTGAAGGCGGCACGGGATGTGGTGTGTGGGAACAAAGGGGCGGCTGCTGGAGCCGCGTACGGATGCAGCATCACGCTTTGGGCGGCTCCAGAGCCTGAGGCAATAGGAAATGGAGAGGAAGCTTGAACCTGCGCCTGTGCCTGTAACGGAGGCAGCCTCGCGTTATCAATTGGCAGTGTGGCTGCAGGCCAGTGGCTAGGGTAGGATAGAGTGTTGTGGAATAAGGGGGCGGCTGCTGGAGCCGCGTACGGATGAAGCATCACACTTTGTGCGGCTCCAGAGCCTGTGGCAATAGGAAAATTGAAAAAGGTTTGGGCCTGCGCCCGTGCCGGAGGCAACCTCGCGGTATCTGAAGGCATTGGGGCTGCAGGCCAGAGACCGGAGGGAAAGTGGGACGGAGGATAGTGGGATAGGGTAGGGAGGGTTGCCGCTGGCGGGCGCGTGCTCGCGCCGCCGTGGTGGTGATGGACCGGCGTGGAGTCGTCGGAGGTGCTGGACTCGGGTGATCCTGCAGCCGGCTGGGTGCTGGTGTCCGCGTGGTCCGGGGCGTGGCTTAGGCTGGCCGAGTGCCGTCCTTGCTTGCTTGGTGAACGGCGCCTCTTCCTAGCCGTGGTTGGAGTAGACGATTCCTGGTGTTGGAGGATTGTGGTGCTGCAGGTCTTGTCAGCGGCTTTTAGTTTTGATGTCGGAGCGGTTGTTAGAACTCCGGGCAGGCTGGAGGTGTATAGGTGGTTTAACTCCGCCTTTGTTGCCTTCTTGGAGAAAGGGATGTCTGCATTTTCTAGAGCCTGTCTCAGGGTTACGACTGTCCATTTCCTCATCTCAGGAATCGAGCGTTGAGCCGAGGTGTAGGAAGAGGCGGAAGAAGCTGCTGATGCCCTGGATGGCGGACTAGATGACGCCGTGTTGCTTCGTCGTTTTGGGGTGTGACGGACGGTGCGGGAGGGCTGGCGGCCTCTTGGTGTCTCTGTCCTCTTACCCGTAACAGCTTCTTGTCCTGTGCTGGTTCTTTGGTGAGCGGTCGAGCTTTCTGAGGGACCCTGGTCGGCAAAGAAGTCGTTGTTTTCCATTTCGGAATTGTCGATCTCAGACATGCCGCTGTATGCTGCAAAAATCTATGAATGAAGGAGGTAAGGAGGTTTCACGATTTATAGAGCTCGTTCTGGTTTGGAAGGATAAGTGATGTGATTGCTAATGCCGGGCAGCTGCGTGATTTCTGATGCCGTGCAGCTGCTTAATTATTTGCACGTGCTCCTCCCGAACTTTGTTAATAAAACATCATTTCTTGTGATTTATATTCCATAATCATAAACATCTTACATTTAACTTCTTCATTTGGGATCCTAAGGCAGATTAGATTTCAGGCTCCATTCTATCCTTTTCTTTCTCCTTTTCATAAAAGGAGAGTCAAAAATAAAGAGTAGCAAGTGTGATTTAGCCTGAAGAATCGTTTCCTGAAGGGTCAATGGTCTATAAAAGCCTGATGTGAGGTGTGGATTTAGACTGCGTAAGGAAAATGCTTCTCAAAGTTCAATAAAATGTGTATAATGTGATGTCTGTATTGAGGACAACATCATTGTTTTGTATCGCTGGTTGTCAATCTCAAATTGTAGATCATTCTCACAACAGACGATGAAATGAAACATGAGCAGATATTATTGACTGCTGAATTCTTCTTCACTTCAGGTCTATAAGGCTTCTCCTCAAATCTCTCTCTATTGTAGAGCCTGACTGAAAGAACTCTTTCCAAAAGGTTTAGTTCATCTTATCTAAAGCCTCAGGGCGCTAGAACTATCATTAAGCTGTGAAATGATACCGTCATCATCCGTTCTTCACTCACAGTGATAAAACAATAAAGTTTCCAACCATTGGTTGATACAGTAGGCCTGACCTATTTTCCATGAACTGGCTTGTAGATTACAAACTGATGCTCATAAAGGTCAGTGGGGCGCTGTGGATGATGGTGATGATGAGTTAGGATTCTTCTGTAAACTCATTATCATGCGTTCGTGTTTATGAGGCATGCCCACTATTATTTTACACACACACGGCTGACCTCTGCACACACACCCGCGCACATTCTCTGATGGGTTCTTGACAGCAGACTAAAGAGTAGACATCAAGTGTTCATTCTCAGTCAGACTCATTTCAGGCTTAGCTTAATCCTCCATCGCTCTGTTAAGAAGTTTAATTACCACAGGCGCTCTCCCTGCAGATCTGTGCTAATGCAGATGGCTTACACTGACAGTTTAGCAGTGCTCCGTTTCCTCCGATAAAGATGTGGAACATTCTCCAAGTTCTCTGATGTAAAGCCGGACACTCAGACGGAGGCTGGCACTGGATGTTATTAAGCTCGGGTTTTTTTGGGTCTCTAAGTCATTCTTTAAGAGCAGCGCATCCGTCATCTTTAGCTCATTTCTCAGTCTAGAGGCCACAGTGTCTCATGTCATATATTTCCACTCGTCCTGGACCTCCTGCTCTCCTCTCTCCAGAACCGATCGCCCCTGTGAGTTATATTCACCTATCAATAATCAATCCTCAGGGATACGGCTCCGGCGTGTCCCATAAAACCTGAATTTATGGAGCTGCTGGAAATTACAGACTTCTCTGGTCGCCTTCACTCATCTCACCCTGTCACACACATGGCTGTATGATATACTGACACCTTCTCTATCGCTTCAGTCTCCAGTTCACTTCCTCTTCTCTTATAATCTCTTCTGCCTGTTTATCATGTGTTAATCTGTTTACATGACATCTGACATTTCATTCTGGTTCGTTTAACTCTGATACATTTAATGATCTTCCAAATTTATGAGGAAAAATAGGTGAATTAATGTTGATGACAACTTGACTGTATGGGTTATGTACACAGTATCTATTTGTGAACATGAATTTCATTTCACAACTTTTTATTTAATAAATTGTCGCTGACTGGATTTCTGCAGTGCGTTGGTATAACCCGCACAAATAAATAACATTTATAGATGACTTCGATAATCGAAGAACAACTGGATGAGCATCAAACACATGCCAACACAAACAACAACAAATTATTCACAATGCTTCAGGTTATGATCACTGTATATTATTTGGCAGATTTGTACTTACTTTTATTTAAATAAAGACTCAATGTATACATTTGACTGAAAGGTGGTGGTGTCACAACAAATCTTACAAATCTTTGTCAAGAAGAAATTCAATTTATAAAAAATTTCTACATCCTCCATATGCTGCTCTGAAATGTTAAGGATCAGTCAAGTCTCTCTCTCTATCTCTCTGTCTCTCTCTCTCCGTCTATCTCTCTCTCTCTCTTTCTATATCTATCTCTCTCGCTCTGTCTCTCTCTCTCTCAAATCTTTTCTTCAGCTGTGTGTTAATCTCCTCGTGTCTCATCAGTGAAAAAGATTCTTTCTCTATTTCTCTATTTCATGTCTTTAGTTCTGTTGAGATTTGTATAATTCCTTTAACCACTGAAAGCTTTAAGGCTTTGAAACTTGAAATGGATTTATTTAAAAATCTTGCTGTGTAAGTGTTGGGAAAGACTTCAATTGTGTATTCACAGACATACTTGATTTAAACAGGTTGAATGTTTGGGTAACTTTTATGGTCTGCATTTAAAGGAAGAGGAGTTCCTCCTCCACTTTGACTGCTGTCTTATGTTCCTCTAGCTGCCAACTTGCCAAATATTGATGATGTTTAATGTTTAGCTTCGGCATTCCTTCATCTTCTCCTTGGGTGTGACACCAGTGATTTAGAGCAGTGTCTGCACCTCAGCTCTTGAGATAAGAGATGTCCACATTACAGAACTCTCATGAACTGTGAAACCAGCCAAACCCTGATCACTTGTTGACTATCAATCCAGTGACTTCAGTTTCTTTTCCAAAAAAACCTCCTTGCCCAAGAATTTTCCCTGTCTAATAGGATATACGATACGTTACCTTTTCACAAGATTGACTTGTGTTCCTGCTTATGTTGTGTGCATAAGCATTTTGCAGAGGTATACTAAGTTCAGATCTGTCTTGTGTTTCAAACAAGCACCTGAGGCAGTAGAAATCATCCTCACCTCCCTGTTCACAGAGCTGCTGAGCCAGAGCGTCCTTGAAGATGATCTGTCCTCGCTGCGTGGCTGTGGCCCTGAGGGACAGAAAGACAGGACAGGACAGGACAGAAATATTACAAAGTGTCAAAAGAAGGGGAGGGGAATAACACGCCCATCACCAAAAACAAGATTAGGTGCTTCAACTGGATGTGGATTCAACTTCTGGAGATAAAGACTTAAGATATCTCAGCTGTCTGAAGAAGGCATCGCACAAGTGTACCTCAAACACACCACACATGTGTCTGGATCAAAAACCCTCTGACATCTCACATCCCTGCATTTGAGAAATTCTTCCAAATAAAGGATTAAGTTCATGACTGTGTTCTGTTCTGGCTCATGTTTAAACAGACGTGTATTCCAGACTGTTTATTCATAACACACATTTCAACTAAACTAACTCTTTTAAGTTACTGAGTACCCTACAATCTCCACACTCACGAAATGTTCAACATCATAATGAATCGTTATAAAGATAAAAAATATGATTGGGGGTTGTTTGATAGCATAGCATCCCTGTATATTACCATTGTTGGTTGTTTGACAATGGCATTTGGACCCGGAAGCAATGGTGTGTGACTTCACACTCAACAGACAGATAGTCAGTTCTCAACTACATCCGCAGAAGGTTATACAGTTGTAATAACACATTCACATGACATCATGCTCTGAGTTTTATATGTGGCTCCACCTCCCTTATAATAATGATCCATTGTTTCATTTGGTTGACTCTGGTTTATGAAGGGTGAGAATTAACATTTTACTACACATGACATACAATTAAAGAAACATACAATTCGTGATTAGTTTCGCCTTCAGGTTACAGATTGAAAAAAGTGCTTCAAAAGATTCTTCGATGCCATAGAATAACCATTTGGAATAACCACTGAATGGATCTTCTATGGCATCACTGTGAAGAACCTTTGAAGCACCTTTATTTTCAAGAGTGTATGTCAGAATGATCTTATTCATGTGCACATTAACTCCACAGAAATATACAGATTAGATGAATGCCTTCCCATAATGTATGTACACACACACACACACACATGCTATGCACACACACGAACGCACATACACACACACACAAAAACACAAGCACGCGCATTCACGCAAACGCACACACACAGCCCATCTACTGAATACAAGAGCCTGTCATAAAGATCTCCAGCAGCTCTTTCATATCTGCTGTATCACATGTGGTTTTCTGTTGCTTGCAGATCAAAAGCTTTTCACAGAGTTTTAATAGAATCTGTCTCAAAACAGGCGCTGATTTCTGCTGTATATTCACAACCACTGATTGTTTGAAGAAGATTGAAATGAGTCATGTTTGAACGAAATATTAGTCTGTTTAAAAGACAGTAATGTCTCATTAAAAATATCAAGTGCTAAGAGAATTCATCATAGAAAGTGTAAAAGGACTGTGTGTGTATTTTTTGAAATCATGGCGAGCGTGTAAGCACGAGGTCAGAAGGAGTTTTACTTGACGCTTGTTTCACATTCACTCACAGTCAACTGACACCAAAAGCATTTATGGTTGTGAGGCATTTACGTTTCGGCTCTCATGAATAAACAAACAACATCTCATGAATAAATAACAAACTGAAAAGGGCAGAGATGTTGATGGGGAAAAAAAACAAAATCACATTCATCGTTCGGGGCTTGGTAAAGACAACTTTGGAAATGGGATTTATGAATAAAAGATGGAGTGTAATGAAGAGCAGTGGGTTATGTCGGAGCAAAGGACTTTAATATTTATGATGCTGACTCCCAGGCAGCTTGTTCACTAATATGTGTCTAATGCTCTTGTTCAAAGTGTCTGATGTCAAGAAAGATAAACACAATGTTTCAACATGCTAAGAAGAGAAGTCAGAACCTGCTGTAAATACTGCTGCCACCCGCTTTACAACCTTCAAAAGTCTGTTCTACAGACTCTGTTTCTATTAATATTACTTAACATTTAAAGATTCAAAATGAGTATGTGATTATTACTCATTATTCAGGGGAAAACACATCTATATGTACACTGAACATGTGCTGCAGTGATATGATGATATTCTCATCACGCTACAGTGGGACCATTTGTGTGACAGCAGTTAAGTTGTGTTGTTTAAGAACACTTGTTTTATTTTATTTTTTTATGGTGACTGACGGAAACCATCGCTTAAGTTTGGAGTTAAAATAAAATCAGCGATTAACTGAGAGGATCACCTTGACAAAAATGAATGACTCAAGGACATGCTGGTGATGTTCATTTGTCCACCAGTGTTTACACTCGCAGGTTTTGTGAAGTGATATCATCTGGATGAACAGGGTGCCGGATCAGGACACACATGGTAATGCCACATTATTATCTGCTGCAGATGGCCAGATGCATTTGGATCATAACAATTGTTCAATCAAGTGTTTGTGAAGCGATAGATGAAAACATGTTACCTTAAATCTCTAATGTCACTCTTCTGTCTATGTAAGCTCGAGTCAGATGATGAACAGTATCACTTAAGGAGTAATTGACTCTGGTCCGTTCAATTGTTCAAAAGTTAATGCACAGCCCGAGGTGGTGCTGTGGCCTTGAAGCGGAGTGTGCATTAACTATTGGATTATTTAACGGACCAGAGTCAATTATTCTGTTTATACCATGGTAACCACACCACAGTACATTAATCAAATGTGACCCTGGATCACAAAACCAGTCTCAAGTAGCACTGAAACATTTTTAGTAAAGCCAAAATTACATTGTATGGGTCAAAATTATTGATTTTTTTTTGGCAAAAATCACGAGGAAATTAAGTAAAGATCATGTTCCATAAAGATGTTTTGTACATTTCCTACCGTAAATATATAAAAACTATTTTTGTGAGTGGATGGCCTGCTACAGTGCACCTGATTAACAACTTCAAAGGCGATTTTCTCAATATTTTAATTTTTTTGCACCCTCCGCATCCTGAGTTTTAAACAATTGTATCTCTACCAGATATTGCCTAACAAACCACACATCGATTGAAAGTTTAACTATTCCACTTTCAGATTATGTAAAAATCTCAATTTCGAAAAATTGACCCAATGAATGTTTGTCATGTTATCCTCTTTAAAATGCTGTTGATGGTAGGACTACTTTCTTGTGCTTCTCATTTCTGTTAGAGCAAATGGAGTCGGAAGTGCTTTGTTTATTGAAAAGAAACTGCAGGTGTTTCCATGAACAGTAAAGTTTGAGATGATAAAGGTCAGATGAAGAACATCTGATGGTGTGTGAGGTGAGGGTCTGTAGGCGACATTATAATCTCTGTTGTTTAAACTTGAAGTGATGTGGAACTGTAATGTGGTCCACACACCTGGAACACCTTCATAGGGGTGCATTTACTGAAAGTTAATACAAACCAATAGAACGCTTGTCAACCAATCAGATTGAAGCATTCAACAGCCCCGAGGTATAATTCTGGATAAGTTTCTTCAGGTACACATTGAATGAGGAGGGTGGCAAAACCATATACATTTTCTGTCTGAGCACATTTACTTCTTGACGTTTCGAAGACTGATCTATTGCAGCGCTCGCTTAACCAGCCTTCAAATTGGAATAAATCTGGTGATCCAGAACGTCTGGTGTTCAGTCAAGCAGAGCCCTTCACACCTCACTGACTGGCTGTACCTCCCACATTAAATTTAAAATTCTGACACTGGACCCCACACGCTACCTCAAAACACGTCTACAGCAGCGTCAGCCTGATACTTTACTACACGAAAAATACAATCACCTTCGAAACATTCACCAGTTCTCTTCCTCCAGCGTCACCAACAACAGATGCGCTTTCTCTTTCACTCACCACTTTCTTTGTTTTTGTTTTTTTAAACGAGCTCAGATACTAAAATGGTTTCAGGTCTGATCATGAAATATAATCTTGCTCTAAAACTGATTCTTGGAATCTGCTGTTGTGTTTTTATGTCATTTTGTGTTCATCACTATCTTTGTGCCTCAAAATCTACAGTGTTCTTCATCTTAAAAAAAGAATCAAATTGTATATTAAGCATGTGTTTATAAAGCAAAAGATTTATGAAGCATCTGCTATTGTTTGTGTAACGTTGCATTACACACAGGGAAGCAGACAATCTATTCATTTCTCCATTGCCTTTCCCTGACACACACACACATCAGCCATAAGTGTAAATAAAGTGACAGAGTGTCATTGGAAAACAGGTAATTATGGTGAATAGTTCACATGATTACATGTCGCTGTCCTCATAAAAACACACGCGTGACAGCTAAAGCATGAGACCTCTCCACTGATCACCGCTACAGGGCAATACATTTACTCACACACACACACATTCACGCACGCACATTCACCCACACACTACACACACACACACACATACAGGGCTTTCCCTACGGTCGCGTAACACCCGCTATTAAAAGCTCATCTCGTTCCTCCCCCAAAGCCCAAATATTCCTCCGTTTTCTAATCATGATGAATAACAGAATTACAGTGCCAGTTCTGCGTCCTTTAAAAGCAGAGACCTAACAGCCTGATTGATCTCTGCGCTTGAGCAGCAGCTGGGATGCTGAAGAAGAGTAATCCATCAGCAAAACACAAAACAATATTTAGTGTCCTCTCATCTCATTTGGTCGTGAAACTCTGTTGATTAAATTAGCACGTGTTCTTAAATGAAGCGAGTGTGAGGGAGGAAGCGCCGGTTGTGGATAGCGTCCCTCGGCACATGCACATTTAATGAGCGTTTAGAGGAGACTTCCAGGGAGTTGTTGGCAAATTACCTCCACATTATAGCAATGGAAGTCATAGAAGGAAAGGTGAAAAGCAAATGACCTTGACAACAGTTAAGAGCTCATTACAAACAAGCCCATTAGTGCCTCATATCACTTTCTACTGGCATTACAGACAAGGGCGTCTGGTCTATTATCACTGCATCTGTTCTCTGGGCCAGGGACTATCCTGTACAGATCAATCATGTTACACGCATTTAAGACACATGTCTAAGTAGACGTATCTTCGGAATAATGTGCGGACCACTTTTGGGCACCCATAAGTTTGTTTACCTCAACCTGAACATGTGCTGCTCAACCTGCAGGATTAGGACCAAAGCTAGACAAATCCTCATCTAAACACTGACCAACACAACCTCCACAAGGCTCAGAGCCATGCACATCCACAGGCATACATGACCACTCATATACGTTTCTTTGGTCACTTCCGAATTTTGCCCAGCAAGAGCTACCACTGGATCCCAGAACACACGACATCCACAATGGAAATTCTCTCGCTAGGTCATTTCATCTCATTCTACTTCATGAAAACCTTGTCTGACATTTGTTTATAATGCACAAGTCTCTTTCTAGGAAAGGGTAATTTACCAGAGAACATAACAGCAGGAATATTTGAATGCCCTGAACAGATGGGTGCCTCATAAATGGCCCAGACTGCATTCCATGTCGATGAATCACAATAACACAAAAATCACAGCTTTTATGGGGAATGAATGTGAAACGTGTGAATGGCGGGGTGATGAGCGAGGGGCTGTGGATTAAACATTCAGCCTTGAACGCTCTCTGAACGTGACGGACAGGCGCGAGGACACATGCACATGCGTGCTCCACGCAGGGCCTCTCGCCAGGGAGACCAAATTCTACCCTTCAGAGCCAAAGCTGTCAACCCTCGGCCTCGCTTTCCAAGATTTGTACGACAGCACGTCACCAATCCTGAAAAAATGAGCGTCTGCTCTGAGGAGCTCTGCAGAACAAAAGCAGCATATCTGAGATTTCCAGGGAATACGCAGGCGGATTTTCTCTGGCGGATGCATTCGTCTTCGCTTCTATTTGTTATTGTTTGCCTCAATATCAGCGGAGAAATGTGCATTTTTACCCTTGATGTCAGGCTGGAGTGTGTCTGTATATCTCCACAGGGACATCCAGTGCCTTGACAACGTCCTTGTACAGAATATTCCCGAAATAAAACATTGTCTGAGCGCTCCAGCTGTATTTTGGGATAGTTTTTGAACATTATGTCTTGGTGGCCAACAAATGATGTTTTTTTTTTAACCAAAACTGCACGAGAAAATATTGTGCTCAGTTCTCGTGTGGTGTACCAACAGAAAGAGGAAAGTCATTTAAAAAAGTATAGCTAAATTGCTCAAAATTAACATTTTAACCCTCCATAAGAGATCTGAAGCCTCACAGTATTCACATACACTATGTGGACAAAAGTAGGCTATGGACTGGTTGCCCAAGATGGCACCGGTGAGCTTTTGCGACACCAGGTTCCACAGACTAATGTCCAGTCGTATAACACTATCGAGTTTTTTTGGCTTGAAGAAGTGCTCAGTAATGTAAAGAGGATCAGTCATATCGCTGATATATTATTGTTACATATTGATTTAAAAAAAATCCACCTTTTTCCCACACAGTGTTATATCTCTCTCGATGTAAGTTTTGCACTTCATGAATTTTATTCACCAAACATGGATGAGGACAAGCTATATACGTTTGATAAAATACATTTAGATTCTGAAATGATAGCATAGTGCTTGGTGAGGCATCACTGAAGTCATGACAACAGGACGCATCTCTCTATGAGCACTCTTCAGCTGCAGCGCGACAAAGAAAAACTGTTCTGATTGGTTGTGTTTTGGGATTGATTGTTACGTCTGCTCCTTTTCCGAATTTGGTATGGACAAACAAATTGCTTATCGCAGGAATCTCATGGCATCACGTTTGGTTAGTATGCGGTGTTAGGTGAGTGCATACATTGTTTAAGATGATGAGGGATGAGAACTCCTGGCCAGCAGCCTTGTGAAAATAAGAGACAACCTGGAGTGCATCCGGAGCTTGAAAAACTGTACAAATGTTCATTGTTAATTATTACAGGGAATCATTATTATTACTGTCAATGTCAATAATAGGCACAATTGCACTTATAAATGTGACACATGCCGGTGAAAACCAGGCTTAAGTCTTAAAATCTAGCATCAGAGTTTGATTTTAACCAAGGGGACCTATTTTCATGATCTAAGCTCATGGTCTAAAGTGCAGGGCACAAGTGCACTCAGGGCGTGTCCGAATCCACTTTTGCTAGTTAAAAAGCAGGAAAAGAGTCAGATATTTACATTATACTCCATTTATTGTTATATTGGCATGTAAGTGAGCTGCTGCTCTTCCCTCTGTGTAATAAATAAAGGGAAAGTGCATTGAGGACCCGCCCACAGTCACATTTTCTACTAAGGCCCTCTTTAAATAACAACAAAAATATTGCGGCATTGACTTTCGAGCAGGTTCGATTTGGTCTATGGCACAGTCTATTTTAGTTCCTCAGAATGGCAACTCGGCAACAACGCACCTGAAAACACCTCTTTTTTAGACCAACATGGACATTTAAACAGCGCAGTGCAGGACAGGAGAATAGGAACTGCGTCAGGCTGAAACTAGCAAAAACACTTGAGCTGTGCCTTGCGCCGGGTGTATGATTGGGCCCATTATGATTTACTGTAAGTCTGTGATTTTGCCTTAGTCAGTCAAAATCAAACTATAAAATCAAGATATAAAGATTACACTTACATTCTTAAATTACGCTATAGGCCCTGATGGAAAAAACAATAGATCCCTGCCCAAAACACAACAGAACATTGAATGGATTTAATGGTTAAAATGGGAACTGTATTGGATTTAATGGAAACTATAATGGTGTCTACTGGATTGTGTTGGTGGCATGTTATCTGGCAAATGAGACTCATTAGAACATCATTTAATGCTGTTAGAATATGCCCCAAACCATGTCCAAAAGTTGAAAATGTAGGATTTATAATGGCATTTTAAAGGAAACCACTAACAATTTGTGATGGTTTCAAATTTTTTGGCAGGGTGAGTTTATGTATAAATCACAAATAAATGACCGTAGCTGGGTTTTCACAGACTGGATCACTAATGTGCATCAAAAAAGTGTGTTAGGGATTGTATATGTATATCTTCTATTCTAAAGGTAATTCTTAACTGGCTGAGTTAGACAGGGATTAACAAAAATAGTAAATCCCGGCTCTCATTGACTGTTAAAGCCTTATAATAAATTACTTACAATGAATTGATATGTTAAGCAGTCTTTCAGAATGCTCATAATTACACCCTGTATGCTCTGGTGAGTGTGGTGCTGCTCATGGGGTGATAATGTGGGACGGGGGAAGATGAGGCCGGGTTGGAAAAATCACAGCACTCACTACCAAAAACTAGACTACACAACTGGAAGTCTTTTTCAGTATTCTGCATGTTTGGGATTGAGGGACAGTGTTTTGGTTTGTTTGGGTGTAGACAACTAGTATTTTGGCTTAATTTAACAAATCTTATTAATCATCAGTTTACGATCTACAAACGGATGAGCCCGAAATATAAAAACAATGCTTTCTGGACATATTTGCAGATCTAATCTGTGAGATAACAACTCTTTCTATTCCTTTGGGATTATGAGACAATTTACTAGCCATATTTGTGCTGTTTCAGGGATGAACCTCCTTCCAGATTCTGTCTGTTTGTTTCATTGCAAAAATGTAGATAGGTGTTCTTGTGATTGGATGAATAACTCACATGAAGTTGACACAGCCTGTCCCGGGTGGAGGGGCGATCCAAATGAAGCTCAGGCTAGTGGACGGCAGGTGACTGACGTGTGATGCCACTACGCTGCACACAAACTGAGTCCCGAACTGCCGGTCGGACATCACACCTGAGTCAAACACACACACACACACGTGTGAGGAGATGTAATGCAATAATGATGTCATACAATCACATAAACAAAAAGTCTTTTCAATAAATGCTTCACATTCTCAACAAACCTTCATGATAAAACAACAACAAAGATGACAAATAACATATAAAGATAAAATAGCAGCAGTAACAGTTACGGAAATAAATATTCATTCATGGTTTTATTTGACAAATCAAAAACAACAACAAAATATTCATTTGAATAATCTCAACCATGGTAACAAATGGACTCATTTTGTTTTCTTTATGTAATGATGTCTAAAATAAAGTGATGTATGTCTTCTCATGCAGTAGAGCACTTTCAGAAGCTCTTAAAAGATGTCAACACATGATAACGCTTCGATCATTTCATCATCCCATCAGTGTCCTGACTGAAGGAAAGAAGAAAACCTTATAATAGACTGACCACATGAAGAAACTGTGAAGAAGGATTGCCTCGAGGGTTCTAAGCAAGCATTATTTGAAATCAAAAGTTTTTATATAAATATATGTAATTCTTGTTAATGGATGATGAATGTAGGGGGGCACGGTGGCTTAGTGGTTAGCACGTTCGCCTCACACCTCCAGGGTTGCGGGTTCGATTCCCGCTTCCGACTTGTGTGTGTGGAGTTTGCATGTTCTCCCCGTGCCTCGGGGGTTCCCTCCGGGTACTCCGGTTTCCTCCCCTGGTCCAAAGACATGCATGGTAGGTTGATTGGCATCTCTGGAAAAAATTGTCCGTAGGGTGTGAGTGCGTGAGTGCGTGAGTGAGTGAGTGAGTGTGTGTGCCCTGCGATGGGTTGGCACTCCATCCAGGGTGTATCCTGCCTTGATGCCCGATGACTCCTGAGATAGGCGCAGGCTCCCCGTGACCCGAGGTAGTTCGGATAAGCAGTAGAAAATGGATGGATGGATGATGAATGTGGTTGTAGCAGCATTTCTTTGATGATTTGTATTTAATTCTTACTTTTATCGTAATATAGTCTGACTGAAATCAAATAGACACCAAAGTACTTTTTTAAGGCTAATGTGCAATCCATGATATTATTGAGAGGTCTCTGCTTACATTCTCATCTTCTGTGACCTCTCAAATTATATGAAATAGACTATTACTAATTCACATCTGAATCACAATTTGAGAGTTCAGTTGTGACTGAAACAATTCAAACTAACAGACGGTTCTTCATACAGCTAGTGTCCATCATGTCTCTGAATGTATTTATTGACAGACTAACAGTATACCATGTGTTTGTTACTCTATTATAGTATAATGCCCAGTGTTTCCCCTACCATTATATAAGGGGGGCGCCCCGCCCTCCTAACGGCTCGCCCCGCCACCCTTGGACGTCAAGTAAATTTGATTTGATTTTCTTTAAAGCGCCAGATTACAATTTGTTATTTTATTAAACAAACTAAATAACCCTTAAGTAATATGTTATTTATCTTATTTCCACGATGGCATGTCTTTTCTGTCTGTGTTTGCGCGTTTACAATTATCCCAATGAGTGCGCACACGCGCTCACACAAACAAACATGCGGACAGAGAGCGCGCGGCGGGAAATATGTCGCTTCAATCAGATGAAAACCAAATGAAAATATTTGCGTTTTTTAAGCGCTCACAGGGAACTGAAGATGGCAAAACTCACTCCACTGCGAGTCGCACCCGGAGTAGCTCTCCTGCTCCAAGTCTAAGTGTTGCGCATCCTGCCCCTGACAAGCATCAAAAGTCCATTCATCACCGGATGGCGGTTAAAATGTATATTAATGAATAACATGCCGCTTACTATTTACATATGTGTGTTTAAAATGTTTTTAGTCAGAACATTGTAAATCTGCTGATTAAATAAGACAAGAGATATTTAATACGCTATGCAGATGGCTCCGTGTTGTTTGGGAATGTCACGTGATGACGTTCAGAACAGCGCACGTGATGACGTTCAGAACAGCGTCTGCGCAGGATTATTCTCCAATAAATGCTTCATAGAAATTAAACCGTCTCACAAAAAAAGCCCATTTAAAATTAGTTTATCATATAAAGGTATTAACTAACATTAACGAACAATGAATGAGTGAGTATTTATAAATCTTTTTTTAGATCTTTACTTTTTTAAGCTCTGGCCCATTAATATTAACAAATACTTCTATACATTTAACAAAGGTTATTTGCCAAAGTCAATTTTTAAAAGATTTAAATACATTTATTTATATTTATATATAACATTTTTTCAATTTTACAAAGCATTACCCTCCCAGACAATCAATGTATGTGACTAGATAGATAGATAGATAGATAGCACATAAAGAATGAAAAGGAAATTATTTCTCGTCAATTTTCCCCAACCAACATTTTGACAGTTTTTTTTGACAAATTAATTATAATCATATATTTTAATAACATACATGACATTATATTTACAAAGAATTAAAACAATTTGCCTGTTCGTGACATTTGAACATAATTTCTTACCTTAAAACCAGTATATACAAGTAAACTTTAATAAGTAAATAGCTTTCCTCGCCGAAAGTGTGCATTCATTAAAAATGAGCTAATAAAATATTTGAAATTCACATTTCATGTCTATTTTTTCTCTCATGTGGCAAGTAGTTGTGTAATAAGCAGGAAAATGTACAAGCAGCCAGCTGTTATCGTGAAATAAACCCTCAAGTGTGATAGAAGACCCTCCGCTTCACGTCCCGATCACACTGAGGGGATTATTTCTGACATAACAACCGGCTGCCTGTACATTATCTCTAACTTGTTTAAGGGGTTGTTTTGTCATTTTTTCTGTACAGCTGCTTTAAAATGATACAAATTGGAAAGATACACTTGACTTGACATAATAAACCTCTCGTGTAGCAGTGAAATAATGCCACCAGTCTAAGCCAAGCTATGAACAATGTTCTTTCACATGCAGATATTAGACCAGAGAGCCGTCTCTCGTGATTAATGACAGTGAACTTCCACGGCCCACCCGCACTTCAGCTAAAAGAAATGTTCGACATCGATTTTGAACTTCATTCTATAGGCTCAGAAGTAATTTCCTGTGCACATGGCTGTAAGTGAGAGGAAAGCTGATTTGGCACAGAGCAGATGGGCACAGACTGGCACACATGACGCTCACTGGTGCTCATTAATATGCACATTTAGCATTTCAGCTCAACACACATCAATGCCATGGAGCTGACTGCTTACTGTCAACTGTGCCATGAATTCTGATAAGACACGTACAGACTAAAATGCACTGCAAGCCATTTCGGATGAAAGCCTCGGGCGAATAAATGTAAATGTAATGAGGGCACTATGGCTGATGACGTTTCATTAGCACTCTACATCAGCAGATCGCTAGTACAACCAAAAGCTGTACAGCATGTGTGAAGCAATAATACTATAATACAAAAGAGGGTTAGGGGACACGAGTAGATGGGAAAGGGCCTTTCTGTTCTGTCTGTCCGCCACCCACGTGGTCATTTCTCTCTCTCTGACAGTACCCCATCTCATCATCCGTTTTAACAGGCCATAATGAAACAGCAGGGTATGAATATTTATCAAACACACAATTTATCAATGTCTGGTTCAGCCATCATCAAGAGAGAACTCTTAAAAAAGAATATGAACTAAAAAACAAACGCAAAAAGAAGGCGTGCTTGATAATGTTGTATAACAAATAATGCAGTTGTCGTTGACGTGGAAGAATTGAATGTGCCCAAAAGCTGCTTTGTGCCCCTGAGAAACTGACCCGAGGTCAACTTGCAGCCGGGGTCAGTGCAGAAACTAGAAGTCCAAAAGCATTTTCATCACTTGGCAACAATTTCCTGCATTGCCATTGGTCCATTTCATAATATGCCAATCATTGTATACTCTCATTGTCACACCGATGACAGAAGTGCTCTTTGTGTTGCCAAGAAGAAGCTGTGTGCCCGATTCGGAGATGCAGGGTGCCCGTGGCCGGTGCGAGAGACCGAGACAATGAGCAGAGAATTATTGGCCAGAAGACAATTCGACCACCTGGGGGATGTTTAGAATCATACATAGCTTTTATTCGTTGCACAATATTTTACGCTTGACTACTGTAAATGGCTTTGGAAAGGATTGATAATTGTTGCAGAATATAGATGATGACCCTGCTCAGATGTTTACCAGTAGTCACCTGAGAGAGATCTTTTGAAAACAGTTGATCATGAGAGAGATTGTCAACATTAAATCCAGCTTCACTAGGATTCTTAAATTAGATCCTTACATAAAACATCAATAAGTTGTCCTTTCATACATCAACTAATAATTTGTTACATTTTCTATAAAGCTTTCTTGAGACTCAAGCGCTTTACATGGAAGGAGGAATCTCCTCAAACACCAACAATGTGCAGCATCCACCTGGACGAAAACACATCTTAGACATATTTTCTCTTATGATCAGGTCATCTGACTTTACGAATGATCATATTCATCATGCTTTCTCTTTACGTTAACATTGTTTGGTGGTGCGTCTGTATCTGCCTTTTTTGCAGGATAGTCTGAATGGCATGGTAGGTTTTCACAGTGCATTTCTAGATTAATTTCAATTAAAATGAATCAAATAATAAATAATTAAACCGAGAGTGCAGTCATGACCACACATCTAATGAAGCTGACATATACGAATCTGATTAAAGAGAATGTGGACTAAATAAATAAGATCATAGTTTCTCTGCTGAGTAAGTGAGTTCAATAAATATGTTCAATTACTCAATATAGTACATACATTTTAAAACAATAGGATTTTCTTAAACTCTTTGAAAATGTTGCACAGCAAGGCCAGAGATTTAAAGAGGACATCTGATGTCCTTGATCCACAAAATTATAGACCTATTTCAGTAATAAGTGTTATTGCTAAAATATTTGAGAAATTCATATATGAACAGATATTCACATATTTTCAAAATAATAATGTTTTATAGCCTTTCCAGTCAGGGTTTCAACTAAATTATTCAACAACAAGTACTCCTTTGAAATTGACCAATGATATACTCTTGGCATTTGACCATGGTGATTTCACTGGGGCCATTTTTATTGACCCAAAAAAGCCTTTTGACCATAGTGGATCATTATTTATTATTAGATAAGCTTTATTCAGTCGGGTTTTCCTGCAAGGTTTTATGGTTCAATTCTTATTTACATAATAGAAGACAATGGGTTTATGTTTATAAGTTTATATTCACGTGTTCTCCTGAGCAGATAATGAAGATAGCAGGGGTAGTAAAAGAATGCTTGTTTGGCATGCTGTCTGGGGAGCGGGTTCCGAGCTCGCCGGTTCCATCCCATCCTGGAACGCTCCCACCCCCAAAAGGGGTGAGCGCGCCGAGCTCGGAAACGGCCGAACCCAGAACTCACCCTCTGGAGTTCTGCTATCAACAAGAGCTCAAGTAGTGGAGCTGGGGAGGTGGTGGGATGTGTAATCCTTTAGAGATGGCTTCAGGTAAGAATCCTTGTCTACTTATGTGCTGGTCCTCTTGAGCTGATAGTGTAGAGTCCATGATTGCTGATTGCGAACCAGCCGGTCTTATTATATAATCTGGCTTCTCCCGAACTTTGTTAATCGATAGTCATCCATTAACATCATTTTAAATGTGTGCAAGGGATAGTTTACCCAATTTTTTTTATTCGGTCATCAATTGCTCACCTTCAAGTTGTTCAAAACCTGTGTAAATGTATTTGTTCTGCTAAACAAAACAGGAGGTGCTGGAGGCGGTCAGTGGGACTGAACTACAGCATGAGCCCACAATACATCATCGGATTAATCCCTTGGTGTTTTTTATATTATGCACGTACACACTGATTGCCAACAAAGAACGAACATATGGCTTAGTTTGACTTATTGTGCCATTACTATTGAAAATTTAAACTCCTTTTTGGAAACATTAGACACAGTTGCTCCTCTGCGTTTAAAGAAGATAAAAAATGGCAGCCCAACACCGTGGTATAATGAACACACTCTAGAAGTGCAACTAGAAGTGAAACTTGCTGAACAAACTAACTACAGCATCCCTAAGGAGAAATTGCAATTATTTTCTACAGTAGATCACGATGAACTGTCTAAAATCATTAGATCATCTAAATCAACAACATGCATGCTAGACCCTATACCTACAAAACTACTGAAAGAAATGCTCCCAGAAATTAAAGATCCTCTTCTTAGTATTATTAACTCATCTCTGACATAAGGACATGTGCCTAAAGCATTTAAGGTGGCTGTTATAAGGCCCCTTGTCAAAAAACCCAAAATCGACCCAAGAGAACTAGGGAATTACAGGCCTATATAGAATTTACCTTTTATATCTAAAGTTCTGGAAAAAGTAGTTTCAAGTCAGTTATTGTCACGATCCAGGTCGGGTCGGGACATCTTCTGCACGTGGGTGTGTTGTTTTTGTCGAGCACGAGGCTGGTTACTCGCTGACCACGTGCTCAGTGTCTGCGTCACTCTCCCCGCCCCGTGTTTCCCTAGGATTCACCAACACGGGTGATTTTCCACTCACGCTCACACACCTGTTTACTATTCCTCATCTAGCTTATTACCTCTTCCACACCTGTTAGCCATTTGCTCTAGTTAAGCTTCCTATATTATCCCCCTGTGTCTTTTGTCTGACCGTTGCTTCTTGCCAGTTCAGACTGCCCTAGATGTAACTGTGGCTTGTCTAACGAAGTCTTATTATTCCTGTCTAGTCTGTCTTGTTGATAAGCTATCACAATTTCTAGAGCTACTCACCACTTCCACATCTTGCCCTGTGAGAACTACTGCTCGGCGGCACCTGTTTCCACGTCTAATCTTTTGGGATTATTCCTACAGCTTGAACTGACGCCCCAGGACTACTCTTCCGTATCTCATGAACTCTCGCACGGGATTGAGTTGATCTTCCACTACAGGTTTGCCGGTATCCGGGATTCTCTCCTCCCACTGTGGATTAAAGCCCCAGCCTTTTGGACTTTTTAATGTGCTATTGACTTTATTCCCTAAATAAAGAACATTTCTCACCCCGCATTTGGGTCTCATCTGTGTTCGACCATGACAGAACGGTCAGGTCGATGTTGCCGATCTTACCGGGGTCCCGGGTGAATATCATGATCTTCGCACCGTGTTCTGCAAATCCCGTGCCATGTCTCTTCCTCCTCATCGACCCTACGACTGCGCCATTGATCTTCTCCCAGGCACTTCTCTGCCCAGGGGTCGACTATTTTCCCTATCTGCTCATGAAAGAGAGGCCATGGCGAAGTATATACGTACATCTCTCAATGCCGGGCTCATTCTCCCTTCCTCCTCGCCAGCCGGAGCGGGTTTCTTCTTTGTACAGAAGGACGGCTCCCTGCGCCCTTGTATTGACTATCGAGGTTTGAATGAGATTACAGTAAAAAACAAATTCCCCTTACCTTTAATGTTGTCTGCCTTCGAACTGTTACAGGGAGCTCGGGTCTTTACCAAGCTAGACCTCTGCAACACATACCATCTGGTTCGCATCCGCGAGGGGGACGAGTGGAAGATGGCGTTTAATACACCATCGGGACACTACGAGTACTTGGTTATTCCATTTGGTCTAACCATTGCTCCGGCCATTTTCCAGGGTCTCATTAATGACGTGCTGGGTGATATGATTAATCTGTTCGTCTTCGTGTACCTGGACGACATTTTGATTTTTTTTTTCCGCTTCTCTCTCTCTCCGGTGTCTTCTTGAGAACCAATTATTTGTCAAGGCGGAGAAGTGCGAGTTCCACCCCGATACGGTTTCGTTCCTCGGCCATGTGATCTCTCCTTGGGGCATTGGACCGGACGACTCCAAGGTCAAGGCTGTCGCCTCATGGCCAGTTCCCGACTCTCGTAAGGCGTCGCAGCGGTTCCTGGGGTTCGCCAACTTCTATAGGCATTTCATCCGGGGCTTCGGTCAAGTGGCCGCACCGCTCACTGCATTAACCTCCTATAAGATCCCATTCGGTTGGAACACTCTTGCTCAGGTAGCCTTTGAAAAACTTAAGTCCCGTTTTGTCTCTGCACCTGTGCTCTGTTTTCCAGACCCGGATCGCCAGGCGCAGTCTTGTCCCAACGTGCCGGCCATGATGAGAAGGTGCACCCCTGTGCCTTTTTCTCCCATCGCCTCAGCACTGCCGAACGGAACAATGATATCGGCAACAGAGAGCTGCTGGCGGTTCGGTTAGCATTGGGGGAGTGGCGCCACTGGCTGGAAGGAGCTACGCAACCTTTTTTGGTCTGGACGGACCGCAAGAATTTGGAATATGTCTGTTCAGCCAAAAGGTTGAATTCACGGCAGGCTCGCCGGGCACTGTTTCTTGGCAGATTCCACTTCACTCTCTCGTACCGGCCCGGCTCTAAAAACATCAAGCCGGACGCCCTCTCCCGCCTGTTCGAGGAGCCAGGTAGAGAGAATTCCGCCGACCCCATCCTTCCTAGGGAGAGGGTCGTCGGGGCCCTTGCCTGGGACATCGAACGACTAGTAGAGGAGGCCGGCCATGAGGTGCAAGTGCCAGATGGCTGCCCTGCGGGTCGGCTGTTCGTGCCCGCTCCATTACTGCAGTCCTCCAGTGGTGTCACTCCAAGGTTGGTCGGCCATCCAGGAATCAAGGGGACCCTGGCGTCCGTACACCAGCGGTTTTGGTGGCCATATACCACCAACGATGTCAGACAGTTCGTGTTGGCTTGCCCGGTCTGTGCACGAAGTAAGACCACCCGTCATCCACCCACAGGCCTGCTCCGCCCCCTCCCTATTCCCTCCCGGCCATGGTCTCACATAGCCCTGGATTTTGTCACTGGCCATCCCCTGTCTAGAGGGTGCACTGTGATTCTCACGGTGGTGGACCGTTTTTCCAAAGCGGCTCATTTTGTCCCCCTCCCTAAACTTCCTTCGGCCCGAGAGATGGCTCAACTGATGGTGGATCACGTCTTCCAACTACACGGTCTTCCACTTGATGTTGTTTCCGATAGGGGTCCTCAGTTTACCTCTCGGTTTTGGAAGGAATTCTGTCGACAGATCGGGGCCTCAGCGAGTCTGTCTTCAGGTTTCCACCCTCAGACCAATGGACAATGTGAGCGAGCCAACCAGGATCTCGGGCGGAGACTCCGCTGTCTGTCATCTAACAACACTATCTCCTGGAGCCAACAGCTCTCTTGGGTGGAATACACCCACAACTCCCTCCCCGCCTCTGCCACAAGTATGTCCCCTTTTGAATGTGCACTTGGTTATCAACCACCTCTGTTTCCTTCCCAGGAACTCGATGCTCCGATCACCAAGGTGGTTAACCCGGTAGCCTTACGGCTCAAGCTCCCTCCGACTCTTGGTCGAGTTCACCCTGTGTTCCACGTATCCAGGGTCAAGCCTTTCGTCACCTCACCTCAATCCGGCTAGCTCCCAACCCACCCCTCCCCCGCCTCGACTGGTGGACGGCGTTCCCGTTTACTCCGTCAAGAAGTTACTTGATGTCCGATAAGCTATCACAATTTCAAGAGCTACTCACCACTTCCACATCTTGCCCTGTGAGAACTACTGCTCGGCGGCACCTGTTTCCACGTCTAATCTTTTGGGATTATTCCTTCAGCTCGAACTGATGCCCCAGGACTACTCTTCTGTATCTCACGAACTCTCGCACGGGATTGAATTGATCTTCCACTACAGGTTTGCCGGTATCCGGGATTCTCTCCTCCCACTGTGGATTAAAGCCCCAGCCTTTTGGACTTTTTATTGTGCTATTGACTTTATTCCCTAAATAAAGAACATTTCTCACCCCGCATTTAGGTCTCATCTGTGTTCGACCATGACAAGTTATGCTCCGTCCTCCAAAGGAATGACATTAATGAAGAATTCGAGCATGTCACAGTACAGAGACTGCTTTGATCAGTTACAAATGATCTGCTTTTTGCGTCAGACCGTGGCTGTATTTAGTTATTGGTGCTGCTAGACCTTAGTGCTGCATTTGACACCATTGACCACAGCATACTCCTACATAGACTCGAAAATTACGTTGGCATTAACGGAATATTATTTAAATGGTTTAAATCTTATTTAACTCACCGTTTTCAATTTGTAGAAATAAACAATGAGGTGTCCCGCAAATCGCAAGTCCAGTACGGTGTACCACAGGGCTGAGTCTTAGGGCCTCTGCTCTTCGCATTATACATTCTAACTCTAGGAGATATAATAAAGCAACCCGGAATTAGCTTTCACTGTTATGCTGATGATACTCAACTTTATATTTCCTCAAAGCCTCATGAAACCCAGCAGTTCCATCGAATAATGGAATGCATAGTCGATTTAAAAAAACTGGATTAGTAACAATTTTTTTACTACTGAACTCGGACAAAACTGAAGTGTTACTTACTGGACCAAAAACCGCCATACGTAACAACCAAGAATATTGCTTAACTATTGACGGATGCTCCATAAAATTCTAATCGTCAGCTAAGAATCTTGGCGTATTCGATAGTAATCTGTCATTTGAGAGTCATGTTGCCAACACATGTGAAAATTGCATTTTTCCATTTTAAGAATATATCTAAACTATGTCATATGCTGTCACTGTCAGATCCAGAGAAGTTAATTCAGGTGTCCTGTCAGTTGGCAATACCTAGAATTTCAAAATCAAGTGCAGGTGGTAGATCCTTTTCTTATCTAGTGCCTAAATTTTGGAATATTCTTGCCTGCACTATCCGGGAGGCAGACACACTCTGTCCGTTTAAATCTAGACTAAAGACTCATCTTTTCAATCTTGCATACACTACACTTCCAAATCCTCAGAGGATTTAGGCTGCATTATTTAGATCAACCGGAAACAGGAACACATCCAACAACAAATGATGTACTTGTTGCATCAAAGAGTGCAGAACAGTACTCTACTCTCTCTACTGTCTCTTTGTTCCAAGGTTACCGCAGGATGCAGTTCATGCCCAGACCTGATGGCAGAATGGGAAGCGGTGACCTGACAATAGCTGAAATGATAGAGCTGGATAAAGGATGCGGCGACTTGACACGATTTCACTACAAAATTTCAAATGCTATTAGATTGTTAATCCATCCATCCATTTTCTACCGCTGTATCCGAACTACCTCGGGTCACGGGGAGCCTGCGCCTATCTCAGGAGTCATCGGGCATCAAGGCAGGATACACCCTGGATGGAGTGCCAACCCATCGCAGGGCACACACACTCACTCATTCACTCACCAACTCACACCCTACGGACAATTTTTCCAGAGATGCCAATGCCACACACACAAGTCGGAAGCGGGAATCGAACCCCCAACTCTGGAGGTGTGAGGCAAACGTGCTAACCACTAAGCCACCGTGCCCCCCTAGATTGTTATTGATAATCTTAAATCTATAATTTAACTTATTAGTAATTTTATTTATTTTTTATTTAGCCTTGTTGTGCAAGCACTGTTGAGCTTGTGCAGAGGCAGCAGCTTTTGCCAGAGGGGAACTGGAATCCCCTGGTTGGGTCTGGGTTCTCCTGAGGCTTTTTTTCTCGATTGGAGTTTTGGGTTCCTCGCCACCATTTGCATGCTGTTTTGCACTATTTGCCTGGCCGGGGGGCTGCTTTAGAATTCAGAAGTTTTACATGATTAATATTGCATATAGGAAATAATAGTCCGTTTAATAATTGACCAGTGTTTCTCTCTCCTTTATCTTAAATGTGTGCTTTCACTGTGTGTGTGTGCGACTCTAGTGTGTTTGCGTGTGTGCGTCTATGTCAATATGTGTAAGTATGTATGCATATTGTGTGTGTGGAGCATTTGTATGTCTGTCTTTTGTGTTTTCACCTTTTTCTTGTTTTTACAGGTATATGACTTTAGTTGTTTTACTTGTAGTCAATGTGTCTCATATACAGCTTCTTTGTAATAATGACAATTGTAAAAAGCGCTATATAAACAAAAGTTGAGTTGAGTAGTGGAGTAGGCGGGGCGAGACTGTGAGTCGAGGCCGGTGAGTGAGTGTTAATTAGCGTAGGCTGTGCGCGCACCGGTCCCGTATCACGGAGGAGACCAGACAGTCGAGGAGAGAGGACCAGGCCTGGGTTTATGTTGTGGTTTGTAATTCATCAGCAGTCGTCCGTGAGGGGCTGCCGGCTGTCTTTAACACTCTTATTATTTGATTAAATGTTTAAATGTTTGCCGGTTCCAGTCTCCTTTCTTCCTTCTTAGCGAACTTTATTACAGCCATCTATCAGTTTCAAACAATTCAGCGTTATATCCACAGTTTATATAACATCCGTCACTGAAATGCAATGAACAAACAAAAACACCTAAACTTCACTATCTCAAGAGTAACCAGCTGCAGCTGCAGGTCCACAGCGCAGACAATCTAGATGGTAAGCGGGACTCGCTCGTCCGTTGGTGTGTGCGGACTCTTTCTTTCGCCTTATCATGCTTTTCTGGGAGAATTGCCCAGTTAAAGGAATAGACTTTAAGAAAACTTTCCAAAACAGGTTGGAATGCTGGAGGAGTGTATCAAGCACCGAAATAATAGTCATAGGTCCAACTCGTTTTAACAAGTTGACCATGTTAAGCAGGAGAAGACAGCAGGTTTGACACTGTAAAGAAGTCAGAATGCATGAAACAGCATGTTATCGCACCTTTATAATTGCTCTGGAACTGTTTGCTTTACTAAATTCTTCAGTATATCTCATATTGTTTTCAAAATAACAAAACATGATAAAAACAAATATCAGTATCTTTTCAGTATTTTTCTTCTACTCCCCTAATCAGAAAGATTTTGGGGGGAAAGCTTTTAAGTACAAGGCTCCTGATTAGTCTGTCAGTTATTTGTTTATTGTCCCTTGCCTATTGTATTTGAATTACTCCATGTAATGGTATGTTTGGTGTTGTAGTGAATGAACCATAAATCACCCTTAAGGCCTTGGCCCTGCACCCTTCTGAACTGCCTTTAGGGTCTCCCTGTGTCCTGCGGAAAGGAAGTCACTTCATATTGTGTGCCATCAGTTCAGGGGTGTCCAAAGTCGGTCCTGGTGGGTTCGTGTCCTGCATAGTTTTGCTTCAACTCACCTTGACACACCAGTCTGGAAGTTTCTGGTCTGCCTAGTGAGACCTTGATTAGCTGCTTCAGGTGTTTTTAAAGCTAAACTCTCCTCAGCTAAATCTTGTTGTCCCTCCAGGTCTGACTTGAGCCCTGCACTATTTGGAAAAGTGACTTAAGAGGTCCAGGAATGACATATAAAGAAGAAGAGTTTGTAGTATTTCTGAAGAGCTGCTTTCTGCAGATTCCTTTGTTCAGAAGACCAGAGAAACTGGGTACATATGGTTCTCATCATTCTTTTGTTCTGCTGTCATCGTGTCACGATCCCGTCTGTTCCCCTGCCTGCAATCACTACCCGGACTCTAGCTCCCATTATCCTTTGGAGCCGTCAGCCATATCACACCTGTTTTCCACTGTTCCAGTTCAATTAGTTATCTATGACCTGTGTATTATTTACCTGGTGTTTTTAACTTCCTCATTTTTTTTCTTTTTGTTGTCTGGTATTATTTGTATATGTGGATTACCAGAGTTTGCATTTTTAAAGATCCTTTTGCTTATGGAATCCTGTTTAAACCTTTTATCAGTTTTACCTAACTGTGACACATTGGTCAGATGTGGAATTTTCAATCTTTTGTCGGTGTGTCATGTTAGTTTGCATTTGGCATTGCTCATTTATGGGATTATTGCTTTGCACCAATTGTATGCCTCCTCCTGCACTTTTTCTCATCTTCATATGCTAAATAGGATCGTCTCCCTAAGTGTCAGAAGGAACTGGTGTGTAGAAGAACCCAGAAGTTGAAATGAAAGAGAGAAGCAATGTCAAAAGTCAGTCGATGAGCCACAGGGTGAGTTCCATCCCTGACACAGCCGAAGCTCTCTCCTGCAGGCACTCCTGAGAGACATTAACTCTACTTTGAAGTTTAATTTAACATGACTTCTCAACTGATCGCATGAGTTTGAAATTAATTAATGTGATTTGACTTGTGCTAATTTCTGAAGGCCAAAAAGCAGCGCTCCCTACGGAGGCTCGCAAACAAACGCAGGACTGCCCGCTGGCTGGCGGAGACATCACACTCCGAGGAGACACAGAGCCATCGAGACAGGTGGGGCACAGGCAAGCCCCCCGGAGAACGGGCCACATCTGACGCCCGTCGAGCACATGTTTCCCCCAGAGATTTAGGCAAACTGCTTTCTGACAGTTTCATGCCAACAGGCGCCAACGTGTAATTAACAAACCAGGACGATGTTGCCAACACGTGAAGAATGTCATTTCTTCATCATTCAACAACATTTGGGTCACTGTTGCCGGCATGATGCCTTATATAAAGCACACAACATGATGATCTCCTCGAGTGGATAGGCTTTTAGAGCAAGAAATTTGAGAATAGTTTTGCTTTCAGCCGAGTCATTTAAACCTTTGGAGAGTGCACCTCATTTCTCTTTTCCATTAAAAGCCTCTTCAAATGGCTCTTTTTCTGTGGTACTCAGAGGATCTTTAAAAATTGAAGAGAAACTGAAAGCGCATCTTGCAAAACTGGTCTTCATGACAAAAGAGGAGTCGGGCAGACAGAGAGAGCCAGCGAGAGTAATGGGGATATCTTTAACATCTGTGTGCAGGACTGTAGTCTCTACCTCAAAAGTGAGTCATTATGTAGCAGTGGATGAAGAAGCAGTGCCCACACACACACACACACACACACACGTGCGCACACGCCTACTGATTTCCATACACACTTACAGTCTCTGTTCCTTCCCTCCTCTCTCTTACCTTAAACTCCTTTTCTTTAACACTCATAAGCTCTGTGGTTCCGTTTCGACTGCTTAGTAATACTGAATAAAAATCATTTACTCTATAAGCATGCTTCAAGATTAGAGACGTTTGCTGGATTTGCAATTTTAATCAAATAAATCAAATCTGGCTTAATTCAGTGATTGTAAGCGGTAGTTAACAGTACAGACGGCAAAAAGAAATGTTCAGTAATAGAGAATGTATAGGAAAAAGCTTAAAGTAAAACAATTGTTTTATAAATTTCATCGGACGCACAAAATACAACAAATCCACAGGCCCGGACACAGAGAGAGAGAGAGAGAGAGAGAGAGAGAGAGAGAGAGAGAGAGAGAGAGAGAGAGATGTCACATCTGCTCATGAGCTCATGAAACATCTGCTCATGAAACATCAGCTCGCTGTGTGAAAGGATTCTGTCTCAGTCAATAAACATGCAGAAAGAAATGTCAAACTATATGGTTTGAAGAATTTTCATGAGAGAGGTTTAATCATGAGACAGAAAAAAATGTGACATTTGTTCTGTCTAAAGCTGGTTTTCATCACAGGACACTGTAAGAACACCACGAGAAAACACAGTGATAATAAAAACTATAAAATCTCATGATGACACAGTCATGAATATATACACACATGAAACTGTATTGATGTGCAGTCACACTGTACAAAAGCAATGAATGAGGTGGAAAATTATTTACCTTTTCATCCCAAATGTATTCTATATTTCTATTTGAAATGAACACATTTACTTTGACTCACTGAAATCTTTTAATGCATTTTCACAATTTTAGAACATTTTAACACTGTCATGGGTGTAATAATGACTTGAAAACAATTTAAATAATTAATTTTACTACAATTTTAGAACATGTATAAGCAATTACTCTATTTCAGAATATTTCTGCCCCTATTTTAACAAGTATGAAAATCAATGGTAAAGTTTAGATTTTAAAGATATCTACATAATTATTATGTGCCCTATCCTCTCGACCTTAAAAAAATAATCATGGTATTGTTCATTTTTTAATTACAAGAAAGTGTAAAGGTTTACAGGAAAAGTGTTTTTTTTTGTTGAGTGAGCTGTTTATGCTTATGAAAAGACTCATTTGCATTTTTCCTAGTGAAATAGTTCATTTTTCTCTTAAGACAGTGGTCTTTTGTCATCTCCACTCAGAAACGGTGCTCCCTATGTCTCTTGTACAGAGACAACCTTCTTGGCCCATCCCGGACCTTTGACTATGTGCTTTTGGGCATATTTGTCTGTTTCTCGTGTTTATCTTGTCTGTGTCAGTAAATAAATGCTACGAATAATTATAAAAAAGATGTAGACCTAGTGCAGTGAGTTAAGGTGAAAGGTCTTAAGGTCTTTTCATTCTAAAAGACAGTCTTGTGTTACCAAGAAGGATTTTGTCCAGTGCTAATAACTGTCTGACAAACACATCAAATATCAATGCAGAGCTCACGTGTAAATGAATTCAGAGCTGAGTGTATCTGGACTCAATTCTGAGTGTACCTGGACTCTATTCATCCCATACGACATAACAGTTGCTTCTGTTCATATTTTACCCAACCATGGGTTGAGCGTGGCTTTGATCGGATTAAATAAACAGAACTTCCCCAAACACAAACACATTCTAAGCCAACATAGCCACAGTTCACAAGAAACAGTAAACATTTGTTCACATCCAAAATCCTGTGTGTTAACCCTGGAACTTGGTGGCTACACACGTACATAATGAGCTCAGAACATACTCAACCACTGTTTACTCAAGAAACACTTCAATCTAAACAGTTTGACAAAGCAAACTGTATTAACACTAAACACAACATCAGTCCAGAGCTGAAGTTACTCAATGTAATTCAGTGATACAATGACAGAGATTGTATAAAAACCTTCAGTGATTGAATTAGTCAGTTAGTGGTTGTTAAAGTTTGTTAAGTATGTGACTTCAAACTGGACAAACAGATTCATTGACTGGTTAAATCTAGTTTCTTCCAGTTGAGGTCTTTTTAAGATTTTAAAAGCATACAAACATGTGTAGATATTTTCATCTCAAGCCATCTTGATAAGTGTAATGAGTGTCTCAGTCAGACTCGTACCCCATATCAGTTGGTGCAGAATAAAGCAGCTCGTTAAAAGGAGAACAAAAGCGAGGACACATCATTCCCATTCTGGCTCTCTTCCTCTGTGTTTTAGAATCGATTTGAAGATCCACGTTTTTGTTTTTTAATGCTCTAAATGGCATAACAATATCTTTTGGACTTAACAAAGTATAAGAGTACAAAGAGTACTTACATAGTTCTGATGAACATTTGCTTTTAGTCGTCCCTCGTGCAAGGCTGAAGAGCAGAAGTGACCGTGTGTTTGCAGTGGCGGCCCGAAACTCTGGAACAATCTACCTTTATATATTAGACCAGCCCATTCACATGAATTGTGTATAAATAACATGCGCTGTGCAATATGGTGTAAAGTTTGATTTTGCGTGCATACAATACGCCTATTTTACGTGCATATGATACGCCAATTTAGCATCTGTGCATATTAAACAGCAATTTGTCTCATTAACCTGTCCCCTAACCCAAACCCTAAACCTAATGTTTGCGTCCGTGCATTTTCTAACCTCTACCATAACCCAAAGCCCAAACCCTAAAAGTATTATTTTAATTATTTCAGTGTTTAATCTTCATGTACGTTTTAAAATGGCTGCTCTCCACCCAGGTACAAGCAAACATTGGCGTATCATATGCACGCAAAATCGAACTTTGGCGTAGGTATTAGATGATAATGCAACAGCGTGTTATTTATACGCAAATTGATGAGACCAGGTTGATTAGACAGACCCATACTCTTGCTTTGTTTACATCTGATTTTAAAACATAATTTACAGTTTGGTGATTAACACGGTATGAGACCCGTTCGTTTTATAGTGCTTTGTTCTGTTGTTGTTGTTTCTTCATTATTGTTGTATTTCACATGTTTTTATGTGTGGCATGACGATCATTATAATCCTGTGGAAATGTGTACAGCTATGGAAAACATAATTTTATCCAAAGTAGGCAGTTTCGTGTTTCTCAATTATCTTCATAGATTAATAAAAAAACACTGATGCACTGAAAGAATGATGTCGATCCACAGATGAAAATCCTGCATGAGCAAAGATTATCAATGAGAATGGATGACTGAAATGATGAGTCTCAATGACATGATGAAAGAGAAGCACTTCATAAAATTTCATTTGCAGTAATGAAGCACGTAATGAGCACACACATGGACATGAGTGTTTTCCTGTGCAGTGTTACAGAAACGCATGCGCATCAGCGGGTGAGTGGTGTGTGTGTAGCTAGAGCCTGTCAGTGAAGTCAAAGAGTAGACTGATCACAGAGCTGCTGAGCTTTTGAAGTCTCTCAGGGACTGACAGCTTTTCAACCCCATGAGAGCACACACACACACACACACACAGACACACACACTTTACAATGTGTACCCAGAATGAATGCCATAAAACAGCATGCAAATGAAAGCAGAGAGAGTGTAAATCCGGGACCCCTGCTCTACAAACACACACACACACACTTCCGTTCATCCACTCCGGAAATCCAGCTTTGTGCTGTTGCTTTACACTATTTGTATACATTTATATAAATAGAGTAAATATATTTATATAAATATTTAACAAATCTTTAGTAAATGTGTTCCTTTTCTTACAAAACATGAAACAGCATGTAAAGAATAATATTATGGCCACATTTTCACATAGTGAAAGTAGGGACTAGAGCTACACTAGTAAAAACACTCTGAAGGCTAATTTATGGTGGTACTTAGCAGCTCTCCAAAAATGTAACTACACGTAAACTCAACGGGGACCACAAGTACTGTGATTGGCCTGTTTGAACCCCTCCCTCAGGATAAAATAGCTCTGCAATAGCGTCTCGTTTACTCAAACGCATTTCTAAATGAACTATCTTAGTAAAATCTTTGTTTTAGGTTTAACAAAAGAAGCTGCAACAAAAGTGACGGTTTCCTTGTCACCATCACTGCTTAAAGTCACTCACTCAACCTGTCATTTTTCTTGCAAAAGCACTTCATTGAGACTAGTTTTCTAAAAATGGACAGCCATCAAATAACATTAAATGATTAGCCACATATACACCACACTACAAACAGATGTGAGAAATGTAAAACTCAAAAACGCTGCTCATATGTATTCTCAGTTTAGTTTTTCACTGTAAACAGAAATGCTGGAGAAACCCTAATTCAAGTGTTTGACTTTGAAAATAACAGACAAATACATTTACAGTACATCTAAAAATGCTGTAAACAAACAGGATTTTTCCTGCAAATAAAAATGTGTGCATCCTGTCATAGACCTTGTTTTTGTTCTCTTCCTCGTTGCCCCTTTTCTCCCCATCTCCTTCATACTCCTCTACACAGTCTCACTCCTCTTACTCTCGTTCCTCTTCCCCATGCTTTCAGTCCTTTTTGTTTTCCTTTTTCCTTTCCTCTAACTCTCACTTTACTTTTTAATGTCAGTTTTGTCCCAAGGAAATACAAGTGATATTGTGTTAATAAATAATAGGTCTAATAAAAAAAATATGTAAAACATTCTTTAAATTTGATCTCTTGCAATTTTGACGGCTTATCTGAAGATTAGTTATACGAGTGAATAGTTTCACTGAGCAGGCCTCAAGTTTCAATGAAGCTGTGAAGAGGCTGAATATGTGTCATACTGAGCACACTTCATTACGGAGTGCCCCAGGTCTCAGTACTTAGACCTCTGTTCTTCACACTATACTTGCTAGATATAGCTAGCTATAATTAAGAGAGATGGAATAGTTTTAAATGTTACATGATGATACCCAGCTCTATATCTTCTTGAGTCCCTTACGAAACATTATTCTCTTATTCTTATTCTCTCATTAACGTGATGGTGATTTTCTTACCGGTGTCACAGGATGTGAGTATATAAACCAACGGCACTACGAAGAAGTATAATCCAATGGGGTTTAATAATTCCACCCGAAAGACAGGAGCAAACACACATGTAACTTAAAACAAAAGCGGACATTGAACTCTGGAAAACACAGGGCTTAAATACATAGAGCAAACAAAGGAATTAATGAGATGATGAATGAAAGCAGGTAAAACTGATGAACTAATTAACAGAACAGCAGAACAGACACTAAGACAGGGCAAACAGAACCAACAAAGAGACCATAATGTTACAACTGGTGATTTTATACCCGTGATAGGTATATTAGTCATTAGATAACTTGGACACTGGTCATTTATGTTTTCTATGTAATAATATGTGGGACATTTATCATCAGTAAAATGTGTTTTAATGTCCAGTGGAATGCTATAAATCCAACCATTCACAGCTGAAACTATTAAACTGGAGCTAAATAAGACTACTATAGACTACTTTGCAAGATATGAACACTGCAGAAGCACTTCTGGTTGTAGTTTTTTAATCTTACATAATTAAATCTTAAAGATGTTTGATCAACCATTAAAATTGGTTAAACATATTCTGTTGGTTGTGTTTTGTGACTGAAACAGCCAGTTCTTTCCATTAGAAGATATCTATTTAAATACGCTCATATACTGCAGCTCCTTAGTAGTTATTACATGTGAACAGTGCTGTAAAAAAAGGAAGCATATAGCATCTACATGTACATCGCCCTGATCAAACCAAGTGATCTGTACCTAGTTGATAGTCTGATTAATTTGCTCATCTGATGCAGAGTAACATACATATTGGAATTGTGATGTTATATCTACATTCTGACCATTTTTTTTGCACACAGTTTTTCAGGTAAATTTTGATTAAAGGGAAACTGTTTAAAAATGTGTGCAAAGTAGACAAAAAAATTATAAATCCTAATATGACATTTACTCGAAAAGAAATAAATCAGGATGTGGTGCACTTCCCTTTGTCACCACTGATTTAAAAGATGTGAGGCGCTGTTGAGCTGATGAAGGCAGATGGCCCTCACTTTATCTCAACTTGTCACTTTATAGAATTTTGTCAATTTAATTGTGAACTTGCACTAAGGCATGTTATTGCAAACGATTTTATAAAAAAATTACTTCTTTTTGAAATGTTACGTTTATTGATACTTTACATTTTGATGACTTTTTATTGTGATTTAATGTCCGCTGCCCTTCTACCCTATGTTCTTGTGAGGTAGAAACAAAATAAAGTTTTTACATTTCATTGCACCTAGCTACATATGACATAAAAAATATTGATTCTTAGTGTCTCTTCCCCTCTTGGAGTTCATAACATTGCCAAACTATCTACAGAAGCCAAGCACTAAATGTCCTTGTATATATGTAACGGAGTTTAAATAACGTTGTTAAATTCATGCATTAATTGGGAAAACTCGACGTTGGCTGTTGCGTCACTTGCAATAGCATGTGTGATATTAAGGGCGGAGCTACGTCACCACCAGCAGAGTTTCACATCTCTCGCTGTTGGTAAGTCGCATCAATAAGCGCTGCGTTATAAACACTGAGTTTAGATTGATTTATCTCTGTTTATTTCATTCAAGGCTTTATGCAACGTTGATGCGTTGTCCTTTAACCAGCTTTTGGTCGTGTTTGTCCCAGGTATGTGTGATATTCAGATTTGTAATGTTCACAGTTGAGTATTAGCATTAACGCACGTGCTATGTTCTCGCACATGCTGAACTGTGTAACTGCGCCATTTTAGGTGTGCGTTTACTCTCTTAATATCTCACTTATACAAAATATGTAAAAGATGGTTACTTAAGTTTATATAATTTCTCTGCATTTATGTGATTTGATGAGAACAGAGAAAGTGATTTTATATTTTATTTCTTTAATGTATGTTTTATCCACTATATGTTATGTATATTCAGCAGAGTTTCACATCTCTCGCTGTTGACTTTATGCAACGTTGATGCGTTGTCCTTTAACCAGATTTTGGTCGTGTTTGTCCCAGTAAAGAGATCTTGAGTGACCATCCACCTGCTCTCAGTGTGATTCCATCCACGCAAAAGAATACCGTCACATATATGCTGTTTATTCTTGATGTAGTCAGTAAACCCTGAAAATATTTGTTGAATGATGCTGATCACATACAAGTGAACAAGGTCGTTCAAGTTTATTTACAGTTGTATGTTTGCAAGTGGATAAATGTTTTAGAGGGACACTGCTCCACCTGACCACGCAGACAAACCGCAGCTGGTTTCCATTACATATTTCATATTAAAGACTTTTTCCATAACTTCCAGACTTCTCTTCATCACTGCTACACTAATTATTAACACATTGTTTGTGTAATGCTATTTAAAGCATGATGTGTTCTTTTTTGGTTTGAATGAAAGGGACAACAGTTGTATTAAAAATAACACAAAATGTGTTGTCCCAGAAATAAGACAGAGATGTGTTATCCTTAAGTGAACACAAAATGTGTTGTTTCAACACTAGCATAGTCCTGACACTACCCCAGTCATTCTTGCTGGTAGTCAGTCATATAAATCTCTCTTTTCACATTCCTGGAGGAGCAGACTCTCATCCAGCCAACTGAGCTGTCTACTCCTGTCTGATGACCTCTTTACTTCAATACTTGAGTGTTTCAGGTTCTGCATTAAATGCAGGCAACTACGTGTGTTCTTGGCCTAAACATAAAATGTGTTTATTGAATTGAATGTCTGGCTTTGGCAGGTGTATATTCCACTTACTTTGAAGATGTTAATTTGCCCCATTTTGGTGAAAGTGTGTTTAAAGAGGGCACAGAGACATTTACAAAGGCTTGAATAGCTCCACATGAGACATTCTTATCTTAATACCCATGCAGACCTCTAATGATTTCATTCATAGTTCCATTGTGTCCACAGGAAACAACTGCAAAAGCCTATCTTGCATGTTAATACGTTCACCCCAAAAATACATTTTTTTCTATCTTTTGCTGTAGTGTGTCAGTACAAAATATCAATTCGCATATTTCAATAATAATTATAACCTGGTGAGATTTTTGTATTTGCGAGAAGTTTGACAACAGCCACTGATCCACATGGAGATCTGGTCTCACTATCATTATCATTGGGTATGTCTATTATAACGTGAAGACAGACAGAAAAAACTGAGACAGAGTAAATTCTGAAGAAATGTCTTCAAGACACTTTAAGAAACTGAACACTGCTTGAAAAAACATGACTATCGCTCCATCATGTTTGTAGACCTCAAGGCCAGTATCAGTTGAGTTTGCACAAAAATCTTATTAAAAAAAAATTGAATATCATAATACTAATTCCAAACCATCACAGTGAAGTTATTAGTGAGAAATAATGAGGCAGGGTGTGTGTGTTTTCCATTGTTTTTTAATGTGAACATGTGCAGATTTCAGCACACATGTTTATATCTGTGCCAAAAAAAAATAAGTGCAATGTGTAATTTCATATGTTGTTTATTGTATTAAAGTTTTACACAAAACTATGAGAAATGATCGAAGAAGGATACTGCTTGTGTGTGTGTGTGTGTGTTTGTGTGTGTAGGTGTGTGTGTGTGTGCGTGAGCGTGTGCGTTTGTTTGTTTGTTTGTTTGTTTGTTAGCTAGTCAAAAATAACCCACCACTTTAGTATAGTCCAGGGTTCCTAAATAGGCGGCCCGCGGGCCACGTCCGGCCCGCAAACTAATTTTTTTTGGCCCGCTTGAAGCAATAAAATTGTATTCAGTTTCATTAGGGTCGGCATGACATCACCGCACGAGAGCGGCTCGAAAGCACACGAAGCACTCTGTCTCACATAGCTCTTGCGGTACTCTATCAGCCAATCACAATGCTGGCGCGTAAATGCAAAAGGCGCAGCTTCATTGACAGTTAGTGACTCGGGAAGACAGCGAAATCATGGCGAGTGTAAAAAAGAGAAAGGTAGACACAGAAAACAGAAGATTCAAAAGCGATTGGACTGAACAGTTTTGTTTTGTTTTGCCTGACCACCACAATGCAAAGCCAACGTGTTTATTATGCATACAGACCGTGGCGGTCTGCAAGGCTGATAACATGAAACGACATTTCGGCGCATTGCACAGCAATTTCAACTGCAGTTATCCAGAACATTCTGAAAGCCGCAAACAGAAGGTAACACAATTGATGGCAGCTTACAAAAAGTCAGTTGCTGTTATTCACAAAGCCACATCTGTGCAGGAAAATGCAACCGCAGCATCCCTACGTGTGGCTTGGAACCTGGCAAAGGCCAAAAAGCCGTTTACTGACGCCAAATTAATTAAAACCTGTGCAATTGACATGGTGGATGAAGTTCTAAATCACGACGCGAAAACAAAGAAAATGGTCACGGAGCTATTACAGCAGGTTCCGTTATCTAATTGCACGGCAACAAGAAGAGTGGAGGCATTGGCGGGTGAGTGCCTGTTTAATCTATTATCCGACATAAAGAAAGCAGAAGCTATATCTCTCGAAATAGACTCGTCTTGTGACCGAACCGACATTGAACAGTTGTCGGTGTTGACAGATTTTTTTGATGGGAAGGATTTCCGCGAAGAGCTGCTTTGTTTGCTGCCGATGCATGGGCGCACAACCGGAGAAATACTTTTTAACGAACTAACAGAATTCTTTAAAAAGAATGAATTGGATTTGAGCAAAGTTGTGTCTGTCGTTACTGACGGGGCTCCCTCGATGGTTGGACATCAGAAAGGCCTGATAAGCAGACTTGCTGCTGTCAGCCCGACACTTGTGGCATTTCACTGCATAATTCATAAATCGGTGTTGTGCGCCAAATTGTCTGAAAAAATTAAAGAGACGATGGATACTGTGACGAGGCTGGTAAACTTTATTCGCGAGAGCTCGAGTCTGCAACATCGTCTTTTCCGCGCTTTACTGGAGGAAATGTCTGCAGAACGGCACGATCTTTTGCTGCACAACGATATCCGGCAGCTAAGCAAAGGTCGTGTGCTGGAGAGAGTGTGTGACTTACAAAATGAACTATGTACATTTTTAAGTAGCATCCAAAGTCAGAAAGCAGAGAATTTTTTGAGGTTTTTGAACGACAGCACAGAGATGGGATACGTGCGTTTTTTGAGCGATATCATGTCTCATCTAAATCAGCTTAATTTGCAATTGCAAGGCAAGAACCACACTATTGCAGACATGCACGAAGCTGTTGAAGCTTTCCGTTTAAAACTGACTCAATTTGAACGGGATCTTCAAGGAAGAAAGCTACACTTTCCACATTTGCAACAGCATTGCGAGAAACACCATATGCGAGAAGACCCGCTAATGCGCGACTTCGTCACGAGACTGGCAGATAATTTCAAGGAGCGATTTGAGAGCTTTAACTTGTCGAGTGAACCACTTCTCTTCCTAAGACATCCATTCTCAGTTCCAGCAGATGGACAGTGGACTGCTGAGGCTAAAAGCTTGATCCCATGCTTAGATGAAGCATCTTTGCAGCTGGAGATTTTGGAAATGTCAAAGTCTGATTTACTCAGAGAGCAACACAAGGCGTCTAATGTGAATGACTTTTGGACCAAAATTGTTATGATGTTAATGGATGACTATAGATTAACAAAGTTCGGGAGAAGCCAGAGCATATAATTAAGACCGGCTGGTTCGCAATCAGTAAGTAGAGCACATAAGTAGAGAAAGATTCTTACCTGAAGCCATCTCTAAAGGATTACACATCTACACATCACAGGAAGGACGTAAGGTATTCAAGGGATCATACGGGTTTGCAATCGATGCAATCATGCAGCAGGGCCGATCCGTGAGGCAACATTTCCAATTACATCTTCCCGCAGATTAGGGAAGCGATTCCGTATCCCCACTTGTTTACGTCGCGCAAATCACCTCGTTCGTTCCCACGTGCAATTGCTGCCGGCACGCTAGCTCGCTGCTAAACGCCAGCTCATTGCAAACGCTAGCTCGCTGCTAAACGCCAGCTCGTTGCAAACGCTAGCTCGCTCCTAAACGCCTGCTCATTGCAACGCGAGCTCGCTGCTACACGCCGGCTAATTGCAAACGCTAGCTCCCTGCTAGCTTTGCTCACTGCTAACGGGGAACGAGCGTGAAGACGCCGACACCGGTAAACATATGCTAGCACGCCTCACAAGATCGCCGTGATTCGACCCAATCCAATAAAGATACGCTCAATGACAACATGTCAACATTTCAATGGCTGTGCAATAATTTGGGGGGAAACGATTCACTCTGTCGTTCCATGCAGCAACGTTGACTCTAATCAACATTCTATGACTCAATTCCGATAATTCACAATATATGAGAATGTACATAACTATAAACTGACTTTACGAGTGTTTGAACAGCCGAACTCGCTGTCACGCAAGAAGCTGGGTGAGTACAATCTTTTAATACATTTAGATTTATCCACTGTCATTCCGCGGCGCCACTGCACTCAAGATTGGCATATCACTGGCCAGCACGGAACCGTGCCTTTCAGCGAATGTCAGTCATACTATTGTAAAACTTCCGGAGATTAGTAACATAATCGGCACTAACGAAAGGGATTGCTGGTTAACAAATGTGTCCGTATCCAACGGGATACGTTTCTACACAGGGTGTCATTCCCATTTACATCCTGCCCAAATAACGCACGCACCCTTTACAGTTAAAGGTGCAGTTTGTAACAATTTCAAAGTAAACTATCACTAAACCACAAGCAAGTGTTTCATATAGTAAATACTCTGTTCAAAATATATATCTCAAATTATTCTTTCTACTTGTAAATTGTGTTTGTCACCGCCTTTCTGACGTAGAAACCGCATGACCACTGTGTCTTGGACAAAGGTGGAAGTAGTGTCCAGCGTCTAGTTAGCCACAAGCTTGTTTCAAGTAGTAACTTTTATATGGACCACAAATATATGCAATATAACCATAAACTTCATTGCTCTACTCAATACGCTAACATGATTTTGCGTTCCCGTCTGATCGATGGCAGTCAGCGGTGAAGACAACAGATCCCATCATTCCACCCGCCTTCACAGCGTCAAGCTACGGCCTGTTGTTTAGATTGTGCACCATGTAGTGGCGGTTGTTACAAACTGTAGGGTTAAGCTACACAACAAGGGCACGCACCAGTATATTTACCAGTTGCTTAAATGCAAGATCTCTATGGTATCTCGTCTGCCAACCTGAACACAACCGCATCTTGGAATCGCAACGCAGTCACAATGTTACCTCTGAAATAATTCATTGTTTTTTTTTACCCACACAGTGTGCACATCAACTTAAAGATACATGAGCATTCCACAAGTTGGCTAGCCTAGGCCGCGCTCCAGGTGAGCCATTGTCGATGCCAGTTGGGGGGCAGACGGGACATTTCCCACTCCCTCGCACGGCAACCGCCAGCACAGCTTGAGCTGGCCTGCAACAGCACTGTCCGGTCCGTTTACCCGCTAAACATCACTCCTCCACCTACCCAAGCACCCGCCTCATGGCCAGCGGATCCGCTACTAATAGCCGTCGCTTGCCAGGATGCCGTCACCGGCCTGAGGAAGCACCAGTTGGCCGCTCCAGCGGAAGCCACAACTACCCTCATCTCTGCGACTCAGGCAACGTCTCAGCATTCTTTGTGGACTGCTGTCCCCTCTCCGATGCCTTTAAACGCTCCGGTTCTGGAACCTCCTCCGGTCTCTAACAGCATCAGGGCGCAGATTTTAGTAGAAATTCAGGCTGCTTGCACCAGAGGCAGACCAATCACAAACGCCGATCCCTCCCCTTTCGGCCTTAATATTCAATTAAATCATCCTCTAAATACCTTGCTAACAGCCTCCAGAAACTCAATCATCCATGCCGTTTCTCACAGGACCCAACGGACATACCTCACGCCTTGAGGAACTTCAAAACGTTTCACCTCTCATACAACATCCCCTTCCCGGATTCTTCCCTCCTCTCCATCACGTCATTCATATCCTTCCTCAACACGAAGCATCTCCAAGCCAGCTCCATCAAAGGTTACTTGAGTGGGATCCAATTTTTCACAATTGATGTTCAAAGCACCTTCCACAGACATAGGAAGTTCTCAGACATCCATGTTCCTCAAGGGCATCCCAACCTCCTCCTTGAGATGCCAGGCAACCCATCACATTAGAGATCCTAACAAAATGCATCTCCACTCTTCGCAGAGGCTACCACACAAAGCACACCGCACGCACCCTCGATGCCATGTTCATCCTGGCGTTCTTCGGTTTTCTCAGAGGTTCAGAATTCACCACTACATCTCACTTCGATCCTTCAGCTCATCCTTCCATCGGTGATTTGTCCATAATCGATCATGAAACCATCTCATACTTCATCAAGCAGAGCAAGACAGACCAGGCCGGACGTGGTCATTTAATTTACATCTCCAAACTCCCTTCACCGATCCAGCCGTTCCAAACATTAGCATCATTCCTCCACTCCAGGACATCTCAGGCCTCATCTCCATCTGACCCTCTCTTTGTGGACGATTCAAATCACCCTGCATCACGTTTTTGGTTCCAAAAACACCTTAAATTGGTCTTATTACAATCGGGCATTCCGGCGGATCAATTTTCCACCCATTCCTTCTGCATCGGCGCTGCAACCACAGCCGCCCAAAAAGGCCTTACAAAATCGCAGATCCAAACACTCGGCCGCTGGTCGTCCGACGCATTCAAGAGCTACATCAGGACCGACCGTGCCCACATCAGGAAAACACATCGGACTCTCCTCACCCAGCTCGTCAAGCATCAGCCTGCATCCACCCACCAAGCATCGCCTCCTAGATGAGGCATCATCAATGCGCCTCCCCGCACCAGAGACACCTTCACTCCATGCCATCCACCCCTTCACGTTCTGCCGCAGCAGAATGTTTTTCTCTCATTTATTGAATCCCTGCATGTCTCCCTCACCTCTTCCTGGAAGTATTGTGCTTCCTCCCTCACTCTGCAGCATCAGTCTCAATCACTTTCCTATCACCTCCTTGAAGCCAGTATCGCCTCAGCGACGCCCCCTCAGGGGCCCGTTCTTCTTTCCGTGCTCTGCAGCGCAGTCACAATCACTTTTTCATCCCTTCCAATCACCTCCTCGAAGCCAGTATCGCACCACGCGACCGCCCCCGCAGGGGCCCGTGCTTCATCCCTCACTCTGCCGCAGCAGAACGTCTCTCCTCCACTTAAATCGAATCCCTGCATGTTTCCCTCACCTCTTCTCGGAAGTATCGTGCTTCCTCCCTTACTCTGCCGTCACAACCACTTTCCTATCACCTCCTCGAAGCCAGTATCGCCGCAGCGACCGCCCCCGCAGGGGCCCGTGCTTCTTTCCGTGTTCTGCAGCGCAGTCACAATCACTTTCCATCCCTTACAATCACCTCTTCGAAGCCAGCATCGCCGCAGCGACCGCCCCCGCAGGGGCCCGTGCTTCATACTTCTCTCTGCCGCAGCAGAATGTGTTCCCCCAATACTTGGAGCCATTGCTTCAAACTCCTCTCTGCTGCAGCAGAACGTGTTCCACACCCCCACCCAAGCTACAGCCACCCCATGCTAGAAGCCAGTATCGCCGCAGCGACCGCCCCCGCAGGGGCCCGTGCTTCATACTTCTCTGCCGCAGCAGAACGTGCTCCCCCCCACCCCCCCAATACCAGAAGGTGACCATGGCTTCAAAACTTCTCTCTGCCGCAGCAGAACGTGTTCCTCACCCCCACCCAAGCTACAAGCCAGTGTCACCGCAGTGATCACTCCCGGGTTCCAACAATGGCTCTACAGCAGTTAAACATCAAGCAGCACGTAGACAGCATCGCGTCAGCGTACACCCCCAGAGGGGCACATTGATGTATACTTCTCTCTGCCGCAGCAGAACGCGTTCCAAACCCCCACCCATGCTAGAAGCCGGAGTCACCGCAGTGACTGCCCCGGTCTTCCAAACCATGCTCTGCTTCAGCAGCCGACATGCATTTCGAAGCCAGCATCGCTGCTGCGAATACCCCCACTGGGGCCCATTGCTTCCCACCCATGCTCAGCAGACACCATTCATCCTCAAAGCCAGCATCGCCGCAATGACAACCATGCTCTGCCACAGCAGACGTCTTTCATCAGGAAGCTTGCTTCACCGCAGAGTCCATTTTCACAGAGGCCATGTTTCCTTTCCATTCACAGGCCATGCATGCTCATGCCAGAATCACGCAGCGACTGCCCCTGCAGGGGCCTGTGGTTCCAACTCGTGCTCTGACGCCACGCATTTCGAAGGTAACTTTGCTGCAGCAAATGCCCAAACAGGGGCCCATTGCTTCAAAATTTCTCTGCCGCAGCAGAACATGTTCCACCCCATCCGTACAAGAAGCCGGAGTCACCGCAGTGACCACCCCTGGGCTTCCAATCTTCACTCTGCCGCAGCAGATGTCACGCATTTCAAAGCTAAAATACCTGCAACAAATACCCCGCAGGGAACCATTGCTTCCTACTCACGCTCTGCCTCAGCAAACACCTTTCATCCTCAAAGCCAGTGTCGCCACAGCGACCGCCCAGCAGAGGCCCGTGCTTTCAAACCATTCTCTGCCTCAGCAGACGCCTGGCATCAGGAAGCTTGTTTCGCCGCAGAGAACAACTCCACAGAGGCCCGTGCTTCCAACCAATGTTCTGCCACAGCAGACAGGCAAAAGTCACCCTGCCGAAGCTAGCCAACCTTCCACCTTCGTTTCGCCCCAGGAACATGACAACATCTGCTTCATCAGGACCTACACGACCCCTCAGCCCATGGCGACCGCAAGCCACCATCCAGGAAGCCTTTCTCTTAGCGGTTTGTTTTTGGGGAGTATGCGCTACCTGGCTGCTGTCCAACTCATATCCTTGCACTTTGGGGGGTGAGTTCTGGGTTCGGCCGTTTCCGAGCTCGGCGCACTCGCCCGGACAGCACGCCAAACACGCATACCTTCACTACCCCTGCTATCTTCATTATCTGCTCAGGTGAACTCGTGAATCTCAAGATAAATTCAAGAACAGCAGAGTCATTGCAATGTTTCTACTTTCAATGTTTCCCTCCACCTACATCTGCGAGTCGTCATTTTCTATAATGAATAACATCAAGAACCAGGATAGAAACAGATTATCCAGTACACATCTTGATCAGTGTCTCAGGATTGCAACAACAGAATATTGCCCCAACATCAGAGGCATTGCTTTAGCTGGTCGCTGTTACTTCTCTCATTGAATGGTGAGTAGACATCAGTAATACTATGTCATTTTGATCACAAAAAATTTTAAGAACAATAAAAATATTAATGCTGATAGGTCCAATAATTTATTCTCCTTTTTTCGGAAAGCGAAGGAAAGAGATCCAGTGTGGAGATGAACAGAACGTCTTGATATGGATGGAAAACAGGATCCAGATTTTTTGGATTCTGCAACAATGTTTTTTTAGCAATACAAAGTAATGTTTATGTAATATAATGTAACTGTGTGATCAAAACTGAGAAAATAGAAATAATAAAAAATCTTTTTTTTTGTGATTTTGTATAAACAAATTAACAACAGTAAATTGAATAATAATAACAACAATAATAATCGCAGAACAAACATTGTAGTTATCAGATTATAATTGGTGGCCCTTGACTTTCTATTGTTGGTAGAATTTGGCCCTTAGTGAAAACTAATTGAGGAACCCCGGTATAGTCCAACATAGCTTAGTGGCGGAGTGAAAGAAACAATCAGTGAAGCGGTTCCCGTGGTGATACTAGTGGAATATTGTATGGCTCTCGGCCAATCAGATTTGAGAACCAGAAATAACTGTTGTATAATATCACTCTAATTCAGCAAGGGATCAGATCAAACGTGATCTGATCGGACAGTTTGTGTGGAGTACCATGAGCTGGCCTCAAACATTAACGCACACTTCAAACATACATAACACTTCACACATCCTGATTCATGCTGTACATGTTTTATAATCATTTTGCTTTAAAGTCAAGAGGATACACAAGTTTACTAAAACAGGCTTTGTTTATCACTGAATACATCAAGATCTGTAACATATTTCAGTCTTTGTTATTATATAATAAAATATTATACCTTCCAATGAGATTTTCTGTTAATTAAACCTAAAACCTTTCAAGGGATACATGAGGAACTTACCAAAGCCAAAGGCTGAGGACGCTGGGATTGCAGATGACTGGACAGTGGTGGACGTGTAGAGACCAGTGACCAACAGCCCATCAAAGTAGGTACTAGTAGAAATGGTCACTGTGGACACACAGAGAGGGTGTTGGTTATTACATATAACACATACAGTATATCACAATGCTCTTCACTGTGAGTCGCCTTTTATTAAGTAGTGAGGATAAAGCCAAACTTCATGAGACATTTAGCAGAGGCTTTATCAAAAACTGGCTTCGTTTACAGCCGGCCAGGTGTTATCGTAGAATAACCCACATGATCAGGATGCGACGTGAACCAGAGGAGACATAACAAGCTTCTGTCAGTACATTATGCTGCGTATTAAATTACTTCAAGAGTAAATTATTGTTATTTGTTCATTTGAAATGAGCTCTTTTGTTATGAAACAACCTTCTACACAATTTTCACTAATTATTTATAGGCCTACTGATGTTACGCTACATGCTACTAAGCTCACGAAGGTCAAATACTCAAACTAAACTCAGGGATGCAATAAAACCACAACTGAATTGTGTAATATTAAACTGCAGCGGTCAAGATTACTCGCCGTACCCGGGTGACCACGTTGTTATCGGGTAATAACAGACCTTGGAATTCTAACAGTTATGTGGTGAATCCATCATACATAATCTGTCACAATCCTGTCCTTCATGTCAGCTGGTTTTCTAGTTTCTTGTGGACAGCATGGTGGCAGTGTTTTGTTTACTTGGTGCTTGTTTCCTGGTTTATATTTTCCTGTCTTGTCCCATGCACCTGACCCTTGTGATCATCCCTTGTTTTGTTCCCCTGTTTAATGCCCTTGTGTTTACCGTCCTGTGCTGGTTTGTTCTCCTTGGTGTCTTACCTCAAAGCCTCGTCCTCATAGTGAGTTACAGTTTTTTAGTTTACTCGCTGTTTTGCACCTTGTGTGTGTTTTCTGTTCAATAAAGTTATTTAGGTTTGAGTTATTCAGCGGATGGGTTCTCTCTGCACATTCATGACACAAACAAGAGAAACTCTTAAATTCCATTTTAATAAACAATGCAGGAAAACCGTACAACAACAACAAAAAATCTCAAAACAAACGAGAACTGAGAATGAACTCACAAGTTTTTTCTGTTCAATACAGTTTTGTTTTGTTTGTCTGCACCTCACTCTCACTCACTTTGTCTGTGCCACGGCTCTCGATATCCAATAATCAATAGCGCCTCATGGATCTTCTGGTATTTATACTTCAATTATATTCATTTATTTATACTTATACTGCTCATTCGTGTAAACTAGCTTATTCATAAATTTCCATACTTTTATAATTGATGCCTTTTTTAGAATGATGAGATGAATATCTGTGGTGTGTTTGTAAGGTGACCTTGAGTGTTGTGAACGGAACGTTGACATATAATTACCACATAATCCATTGACATGACAAAACACTGAGTTATTCATCTGGGGTGATAAGGACCAGCTGAATGAATATGATTCTCTATTTATTACAGGGAGAATCCATCTGGAGCTTATGTGTTGAGCATGATTCAAGCAATGCCAAGATAAAGAGTTTCCCGGGCAACACAAACTGTTCAGTTTGATGTGCAATGTTTTGTTCAGTTGATTGCCATGAGAACTTAAATAGAAGCAAGTGCCAAATGCTCAAATCTTCATATTTATTTTGTGAAGCTACTTGTAACACTCATTTGTCTGTTTTGCATGCATTACTGTACACATGCATCCTATTCATTTTTACAAACTGATAGATAAGAAATTATTGTACCCATGGCACGTCACAGAAACTGCACCTAAGATGTGTATGAAAATAACTAGAAATATTCATTTGAAAGAGAAGAGAAAAGCTGTGTGAAAGAGTGAGAGTGAGCAGATGTGTGTACAGGAGGCAGGCGGAGGCGGAGGCGGCCGTGACACCTCACCAGCACAGACGGCAACTGTCATAAAGCCATGTTAACATGGTGAAGATACAGGGATGAAGAGATCAAGACCACTGGGGAACAGTCTCTGAGTGTCGAAACATTCCTGATCATTTAAAGCTCTTGAATCACATTGACTCCATTACTTTTGGCTTTTTCTGTGAGTGTTGAGGAGAATGTGAACCACTCTGAACTGTTCATGAAACTGTAAAAGAAAACCAGCGTGAATCATTTCAGCTTGTTTTTCATAACAAATATCAACTATGTGTTTCTCTGTGGATATGAAATATGATGAAATGTTAAAAAGTGCTCTTTGTGTGTATGAGAAAACACATCCCTCAGTCCTGCCTCTCTCCCCTGAGCATCACCACTTCAATAATTCATTCTCTCACTCCCAGTCTAATATCCATCCTGACACTTTCCAATGTTTTATTTAGCTTTTTGTTGTGGTTATTCAATCATTTGTTTTTATTTTAGTCATTGTTTTAACAAGCCTCACTCTGCACACTGTGCTGCTGATCAAGGTAATCCGTTTTGGGTCCAGTCTTGTTTTGAATCAATATTCAATTCATTGACACTAGCAAAATTCAGAAGAGTTTGATTCCAAAATGAGATTTTTCTTCAAAAATCATGTTTTTTATTGTGTTTTATTGTGTTAGTTATCTGTATTTTTTAACAAATTATGGCTCAAAACAAAACAAACTAACTGCAGTTTGATTGATATAAATTGGAATGCAAAATAAAAAAACAAACTCTTCATATATTCATTATTTCTCCCTATTTCTGATAAAAAAAAAAAATCCATTCCTTGAACCTGCAGAGGACAAACAGGTTCGGAAAATGGATGGAACGACTCATTGACAGGTGCAATGAACGCAACTACATGTAGTCCAGACATGACATATTTACTTCTCAAAACATCTCTGCTCTTTTTACACGGGCCACCTCACCCTTTCACCATCACTCCCTCGAGAACATGGCGCTTTTCATTTGAAAAAGAAGGAGAGGTATTTAAAGAGAGTGGGCGTGCATCGGCCAAGAGGTTATTATAAAAAAACAAGCAACACAGCGGAGGATGTTTAAAACATAGATGGACGGCTTTCTGGTGAGACGCATGAACAAAGAGTGATCGATGAAAATGGAAGATGTAAATAATTCAGAAATCCATCTGAAAAGAGAGCAGAAGCGGGGGAAGGGAGGAGAATAGAGAAGAACCTGGTCAGAGTAACTCATAAAAACAGACGCATTCACCTGCGGGGGTTTGCATGCGTGCAATAGCTGCGCTTTGATGAGAACTCTTAACATTCTCTCCACACTCGCACACACACACTCATACTCTCCCGATGAGCCAGTTTTGACCGTCTTTGCTAGGGAGATTGCAGGGAGCTGTTGTTGTGAGAGACAAACTCAGCTGAAAAAAGATGAACCTGTTTCATACAAAGATCATCCCATGACATTTTCTCTTTGACTAGCACTGTCCATCTAGCCATTCTTCCTTCCATCGCTCCCTCCACTGCGACCAGTCCGTCATACAATATAGATGTAGTACGTAGTACGCCTCATTAGCAACACTCACTGCCACACTCCTACTGAAGTATTGATAGACCTCAGGTCTGGAAAACATCCCCGGATGGACTGACATTAAGAGTAGGGGCTGTTTTCTCTAGCGGAAGAACTCAACACGGGACAAAGCATAGGAAAAATATAGGCACAGCTTCTTCTTGTTTTGCTCCAGTATTTTCAGAAAATGCTGGGAGGTAGAGAGATTCTGCATCCAGACGGCGAGCCGTTGATGTTGGTCCAGACACAAATGGCTCTATATGATTTGAACAGCACCTGGTGGCCTGAACGCCAAACGCATGAGCTAAAGAGGGAAGCAAGGGCAGTTGGCAAGGCTATGCATTACCTCACCCGAAGTGGCAACAGAATGGCAATGAAACAATGCTTGCCAGCGAACAGTGAATGTGAAACCTTTCTGGTCGGACATTTGTTTGTGACAGTTCAGTCCTTACAGTCAGTGAGATTTGAAAAGCATTTTCCACAGTGCACATGGTTTTCTTCTTTTTCAGGATCATTGAGCAAGACAACCAAGGGGAAAGATCGGAGAAATAAAGTTGATAGGTGGGAGGAAACCTCACTGTAGTTTGCAATTAGTATGTCTAGTCAACACAGATGATGTGGGACTGATGAATGTGAAGCTGGAAGCAAACAACTCTAGCCTAATGAAAACACGTGTGCATGTGTGTGTGTTAGCCACCCCACCAGTGAGTAACTGCAGGTTTGAAAACCCCGTTGGGAAAATGCAGTATTAACGTGATTAACCATCATAGCCATAGAGCCATATTTTCAGCTCCGATTATATCAAAAACCACAGACGCTTGCTGCAGGAAAGAAATGCATCTCAGTAGGAAGCTTGCCATCTGAGCTGCATTTGACATATCCCACTGGAAACCTTGTGTAGCCCTGAGAGTCCGGAAATAGGAAGAGGCCATAAGCAGCAACTCTCTGGCCATCTGTTTCCTTGATCGGGCCAGTATTAAAGAGCCACTTCCCTACTCGAGTGAATGTTCCTGAACCTGTGCTGTAAGTCCCCAGTCTGCACCATTTCAATCAATGGTGTGAAAGATGGGATGCGTTTCTGCATGCATTTGACAGCTGGATAGGAATTATCAAACTGAGATGATTCTCTTGCATAACCCTCTAGCACCTCTATGCCCTGCTGGCTCTGCCATCTGCTGTTGCAAGGGCCTGTTGCTGTCAAACATGCTCTTTTGCTCTATCAAACGTTAACAGGTTGGGTGCCAGAGTAACAAATTTGTGTTAATGATGCTCCTAAACTCTTGATAGATGATATTTCTTTAGTATTTTCTCAACAAACTTGCCTTTGTTGCATCCAGGGCTGGTAAATGATTAGGAATATTGAAGGAATGAAGGAATATTGGACCCACTGACCATATTTTTATGACACAATATTACATCAGTATAAGAGTACAGACTGTATCATTTAACCTACCCACTAGGAATTGTTAAGTTAGGTTTTAAAGTCTAGGTTCAAGAGAAACCTTAACGTTAAGTCATGTAAATCATATAAGTCTCTGCACCCTCCCAGTTACAAAACGATGGTTTGGGCATGTGGCCAGATTTTCATAGTTTTGTCAAGTTGAAATAAATTGAATTGAAATATATTTATCTAGCTCTTTTTTACAATGGTGCGTTGTTTTAAAGCTGATTTACAAAAATAATCAGAAAAAAAGAAATGTATTCAAAAAGAAAAGTGACATTACTGCACATTTGATTGTCCTTATAGAAAGATCTACTGTAATCTACTAAAGTAGTATATACCTAGCATCCAAATCCAGATGATTTTCCCTCTGTTTGAATCTCCTGGTTTGTTTGGGAAGTGAGCAGGCAGCACTGATCCTCTTTAAAACACCGGCCCACATGGAATTCTCCTGATTCTCCCTATGGCCATATGTCAATAACAAATCAATTATTCTTAATTAATGAAATGACATCTTGTTTTGTTCACGTGCCGATGTAGCACAATCAGGGAGATGCAGTGGTAGGGTCACAGTGTATACAGTATGTAGGCTCAGTTGTCAGTTTTCCTTCAATTGAAACTAAATGGTCTGTGTGCTGCTAGAGACAGTGTCAGTCACTTAAGTGTTAGCCCTGTGAAATGTTCTGTGTTTACGCTCCCACAGCACGCCGCTGATGGAGGGAAGAGGATTCTGGAACAGTGATAAGCGGAGCTCTTGCTGTGCTGGAAATGAACACTATGCAAATAACTCGACAGAAAACCACCCAAACTACTTGCACTCTTCGGTTGCTTTTCTTTCTTCCTGTGATCAAAACTAACATGCATTTATGTGTGGAAAAATCTCACTCCATCTGCCAGCGCAGGCGTGAATGTCGGTACTCGGCGAGAAGACGCTAATCAATTCCACGTGCCTTCAGCTCCAGCTTAAACCAGGCAATGCAACCGCAGATACTCAGACAGAAAGCCAAACATAAAGAAAGTCCCTTTCACTGATTCCACCTGCTCATAAAACAACGGCTCTCTCGGAAAACAGGAAATGTCTTAATGATGACAGTTCCACCCCTGACGGACCTTCATACGCCCACTCGACAAGATCATTTCCTCCTCCAGAGCTCCATGTATTCCTCAGGGACACCCAGAACACATTTCAAATCTCTTCCATAAACATACAGTTTAACTTCATTGTGAAACAGTGCTTTGCCGTGTTTCTCACAGAGGCTGTTGTAAAGTAAGCACAAATTTCAACTAAACTGGATCAATCGCATCGCATCACCTCAGCGAAAAACATCACGTGACCACCGTTTTATAGTAAATCATGACATACAATGTGAAGTTGTCACTGGATAAAAGCATGTGCATTGTTGTCGTTATCCAATTTATATTTCTGAAAAAACAGATTCCTAAGAGGAAAGAGCCGTATATGAAGCAAATGCACAGACAGAGATGAAAGAGAATAGTAAATAGGTTTCACCTGCCTCGCTCAAGGCCCGGCCCCTTCTTCAAACTGCACTTTTCATTAGCTCAACAGTGCACATTTTCTATATTCCACACAACTAAATAAATCTGCCGTATACGTCTCGCATTCCTCTGCAAGGAGATCCTATAACATCATCCAGTTCTCTCCCTTACATCCAGCACATGAGATAGTGTTTAACATGATTTATTCTTCTGTCACTGCAGAGAATGACTATCTATTGGATTTCAGTTTCAAATCTCGCTAGTCATTGAACCCACAGAGATCATCTCAAATAAACCTAACGTCGGTCTGCAAAGAAGTCCTCTGCTGACAGAATGCTCATCACTTCTGAAAATTGACCATGATTTTTCTCTGGTATTAGTAAGAAAACCACAACACGAACCATAGTTTAGACATGATATTTGAAGTAAAACTATGGTTATACAAATGGCAATCCACCAAATAACATGGTTACAATACTTTTACAATAGTAAAACCATTTAAAACAAAGAGCATGGGCATTAAACTGATTCTGTTATTTATTGATTGATTTATTTATACAGATGTTCATTTCATTGCTGTTAATAGACAAAAAAAAACATGGATTTATTTTTGTTCTATTCCTCATCCAGCAGCAGATTAAACAAATCACCTTTCTTATCGTCTTTTACGTAATACAGGGTTTCCCCAAACACCAGATTATTGTTAAAGATTTTATCTATTTACAACTGTTATTTTATCTTTTTACATCTTTATAAGAGCAATTTGACAGTAACCTTATTTACAGTAAACACATTGTCTTTTATTTCAAATACTGAAGCCTACCAATAAGAATAAAGAACTGCATCTGACATGGCATACATAATACATAATGTTTAGGATTAATGTCAATTTAAATGCCAAGTATGAAAATGTAAATGATTGTAAAAAGGACCAAACCGTCCCTTAAGGCTAATTCCTTTATCTTTTAACTGAGTTGAGTCAGAATCACATCACATGGCATCAATATGAAAGCAGCCCCCAGTAGAGAGAACTACAAGATTTAAAGAAAAAACTGTTATCATTGCCCTTGATATTGTATTCATCATTTTAAATGTCGAATAATACAATACATTCTAATAGTTTCTTCCACGCAGACAAACCGTTTATTTTTATCTTCTATTTTGTGCATCTTGGTGGCAATTTTGCCCAAAGCCGCCATTATTATCTGACCCTGCATATGATCCCCCTCCTATTGCCTCTGCCAACCCCCATTTGGGAAACTATGCCCTGAAGACTGAGTAGGCCATTCTTTCAGGAAACAGTTTTTGTTATGCTTGTTGAGAGTTTCTACACATCCTGATTGCGTGTTCGAAATATGTTAATATACAATAAGTCTTCAGGGGCAGTGGTTCCCAAGCCTGTTCCTGGTGCTCTGCAGATTTCGTAGGTGTTCCTTCACTGATCTCTCTCTTAATGAGCTGATGATTTGAGTCAAGTGTGGAAGATAAGGCAGATATGCAAAATGGGTCCTCAGGAAGAAGATTGGTGCAGGACCATAAAAATGTTGTCTATTCATTGCATTTAAAAATAAATATAAAATTCCCTTAATATCAAAAGAGTAAAGGGCTCGTATGACACGGCCAAATGGAATATTATGGTTTGTTTTAGATGTAACTCAATGTGTAAACAGGATTTAAGGTTCAAAAGCGCTGTATTTTCCACACACTGTGCATGTTTTTATCTCCTCTGTGCACCGCCTCTCTGAAACACACAAATTTTTAACAAAGCTCATGGCTCTGAAAAGTGAGGTGTGCTATGATTGGCCAGTTAACCAGTGCGTAGTGATTGGTCGATTACGGCAAGCGTGTGATGGTAATGTTACGCATCTTGCCATATTTGGAACATCAGGTTCCTCTTCAATTGTCAATTGTCAGGTACACCACCTTACTTGAGGATACATTTGGGCGGTCTTAGTCAAATCAGACCATCATCTGATGGGGTGTGGTTATATGAGGTGTTTCAAGCAGGTCTGGGTGAGCATTCACTTTTACATAGAATGCATCTTTTCTTCACACACTTTAATTTCTGCAATTTTACGTGTCTAATACATGCATGAGCAACTTATAACATAACAAAGACACAGAAAAACAAGCGTTCGCGCCATATGATCCCTTTAAAATTATACTAAAATAAAATATAATGGGATATTATTATGCATAATAATTATTGCATGTTTAGTGGGAGACAGGCGTTTCCAGAACAACAACGTAACTCCCTGCCAAACCATCATAGTATGATGCATCATTAGAGAAATACTATAGCTAGCTAGTCAACACTGTTTCCTGAAAACATGACATACCCGTCGACTGAACCACCTTCAACAATCAACAATCTAGCTGATGAGATCACACAGGTGCTGGAGTAATGGCATCCGCAAATTCATCCGATCAGATAGAATTAATGTCAGATTATTGCTATAAAAAACGTACATTGCATCTGAACGTTACTGTTGTGATCATGTTTTTGTTCTCAGTTAATTTATTTCAACATGTTTTATTCATTCACAAGTTTGTCTTGCGCCACTCTACCCGTGGATTTCCCCGGAGTCAAGGAGCCCGTTGGTCTGTGCACACGCTCACTTCTCAAAAAATCTTCTGACACAATAAACTGCATCAAATGTCATTTGTATATCGCTGCTGTCCTTCTGAAATCTTGTATCTCCATATTTCCGCATTTATATTTTTAGTGAAAAAAATATTGTTTTGTCACTGGGTTTTACAAATATCTAACCAATAAAAAGTATTTAGAACTTAATAAAAACAGCATATTTGGACATACGAGGTTTCATAAGAACAGCGAGCATATATTTTGCCCCAATTATATAGAATGTGTGTGCATGTCATAATAATGCTTCTAAACAAAGCTGTACAGTTGTGTCTCTGACATGCATCTTTGTCATGCTGTTTGTGAATGTTTGTTGGAACGATGGTTTCGCGAAACAGAATCACTGAACTATAGGAAACTTTCGGGAAGTGCATCCCAGGTTATTAAAATGATCATAAATTACATAATATTAATGTTTCAATGTTAATAATGTTGTTCTTCTTCCTCTTATTAAGTGAATAAATACGTTTACACAGGATCTTCAGTAAGAGACATGAGGGATTAAGCTAAAACAGGATCAGTGTGCTGAACTCAAGAATCAAATCATTTGTTTTACTAAACAGAATTCTTCACTTCACTGAAATAAACTGACTCAGACAAGTAATTCACACATGAACCGGATGCATCTTCTCTCCATTGAGTCCATAAATAGCCGCTGGGCATGTAGTCTCAAACTATTTCTCTGTATCTTAAAACGTTTACAGGATTAAACGTGTGTCCCAGCTCAGCCACTCGACACTTAAATGTGTTCATGTTGCTTGTATCTTGTCGTTGTCTGCTTCGATGTTTCTCCTGTCTGACCTCTGACATGACTCAATGGCCAATGATGATTAATGGTGTTGATTTGTGTGTCAGGGGAGCCCTGCATTCACACTACAATAAAATATTCCCATTATTAGGAAGAATTTGTTATTGTCTGTACCTTGACGAAGAACATACCGGTATTCTGACACATCCCTAATTGATACTGACCTATCCAGCAGACCACAAGACAACAGCTTCAAATGTTCATTAATGGCTTTAAATAATCTATGGCTTTTAAAAAATGGCTTTTTAATAATAATAATGGAAATAAGAAATAATCTCTGTAAGTAAACTGCTACCCAAGCTGTCTGTAGGACAGGTTCTGCTAAAGCTCCCACACCAAATATTAATAAAGAATACTATTCTCTTTCTGTCTGTTATTCATCATGTGACATCTGTCTCAGTGGCTCTGCAGAGGTCAGCTACTCTGCACATTTATTCATCCAGCCGATGCTGTCCTCCACACTAACGAGAGAGCGTTTACATCTTCATAATCGGTTGATGGTTGATACAGAAGAGTTTGAGGATGCAGGAGGAGGAACAACAGTCGCTGTCAGTGAGTTGCTGATGGTGTGAATGTTGACCGTCCTGAGTCCACATCTCAAGTCAAATAAAGAAGAGAAAGGAGTAGTGTTGAGTTGTGTTGTTGGTGTGTTCTGCGGGGGTAAATGGATCAATGTTATCAGCTCAGCTGACACACACTGCCCTGGGCTCAGATTAAAGAAACATGCCAAAGGCAAACAGGAGGGAGGCCTCGTGTGTTCATTCAGGCTTCATAAAGATGCAGGTGTCCTCAAAACAAGGTTTCATGAAACATTTATATTTACTGCTGTGAAACGCCAGTTAACAAAATGAAATTCATGTGAAAATGTTGTGTTTAAGACATCATTTGCTGATATTAATTATAAAGTAGCCTTCATATAAGAGTGCTATATATGTTAAATTCAGTGTTGCTGGTGTGTGTGTTCTTGTTGATGGTTTATTGTGTGTGTATGAAACAATGGGAAGTAAATGATTGTGCTCTTAAAGAGCTCCGGGTTCCAGACATTTGACATGTTAGAAAGAGTGAAGCAGATCATTTGTATTCTGATCAAAGCGAGCTTGACGTTTCCTTGTAATAAACCACACCACACTGTTTTGCTTTTGTCTTCAAAAAACGAATGATTGTACACAAATGATGCAATATGTGGATTTAAGAAGACACAGAATGATAACTTAAAGCAAAAGTATAAGTGCTCAGCACGAGCATCATAAACATCGAAAGAAACCAGTAGAATACAGCCGTGATTCATGTTACACTGGTGAAAAAGTCTCGCCCTAATAAATATGGAGAAAGACATGTCTGTTTATATCAAATATATAACGTATTGCAATAAAAATTCAATTGTAGTACCACAATGCTGTTTTGCCTTTTCAGTGATATATTTTGAGAATAAACAGTATATAACATTATTAAATGCATTTGTTGCTTAAGAAACAAATATAAACAGATGTTTACTTTCAAAACATCACAACATAACAGTGTTTATCGATTGAACTGTAATGATGATCAAATAATTTGGGGAAGTTTGAAGTGTTTTTCTTTTATTTCTGGATGTAATGAGAGCGAGCGGAAGGCAGACATCCGTACACTCATGAGCTCTTCTAATATTAGTGGCTGTGTAAAACCAGCACCAGCTTCACATCCAGAATCACTTTGAAAAGTCATGTGTCTATCTATGGTTTGCTCGTTGGAAAGAGCTTGACCTTACGGGTTTGCGATAGTTATCAGTGGCCGTGACAGTCCAGGCACCCACAGATTGCTGGCAGCGTTGTGTGCGCGCTGGCATCATTGTGTTGCCGTTTCGTATGGAGTTTAATGACTACCTGGCACAGCACGAGCATCTCTCTGCCATCATGACGATCCAGGGTGAAGCCCATGGCCAGATGCAACGGATTCATTCTGAGCTGTGTTTCACTGTCACATTAGCAGCCGAGCAGGCAGCCGTCAGCCGACAATTAAACCGCTATCACATTATGCAGAAAACCACCACAATGACCTACAGAACAATTCATGAAGCATCGCCACGTAGCTGGAGGGAACTCATGTGTGCGTGCACTCCTTATTTAACGCCTCACAAATGTGCAATCTGAAGCACACTGTCATCTGAAACTGGTCTACAAAACTCTCTCGCCACGTGTTGGTCGGCACGACTCAAGTGTTTCTAACAGTGATCCTCGCACAGAGCTTCAGAGAAGAAGCGGCTGATTTGTGTTTCTGCACTTTGTGAACATGACAATGACATGGTCATGTGATCGGAGATCAATGAAGTCTGAGGACAGTATAGAGATGGTTTAAATCACGTTGGTGTTACATTTGAGACGGCCGTTAGTACATGACCTTATCTGACGGTTGTCCCGAGGGTCATCTGAGAACAGCTTAACATCTCTGATCATGCTGTAAAGGCTTCTGAAGCCACAGAAGAACTTATAGAACCACACAGCCTGACAAAGAACCATTTAGAAACATTCTCTCACGTGACATCTGCACGATGGTCTGCCTCAGTGATGATTTGAGGTGAAAAGGAAGTCAGAGGGTGTGATCTGAGCCCAGTGTTTGACTTCCCAGACTTCCACTCCCTTCCTCAGAATTGAAATACGGATCAGTGACCTTCCTTCATGAATGACTGACAGCTCCAGCGTTCACCATTAATGTGACGCACATCTCTTCTAACACAAAATAACCATTCTGCCGGCTAGATTTGTACATTTAGTGTAATGTAGTGATCATGTTTCTAGGTGGACATCAGGGTGGTCCGCAGGTCAAAAGACATTAATGCCTGCTGTGCACTAAACTCTTTAACGTTAAAATGATCGCTTACTTTCATCAGCAGCATTGTTCGTTTATTTCTCTATGATTTCATGATAATTCCCATAACCGATCCTGGTCTGCTCATCTCACTGTCATTTTACCACAATTGTCTCGTCACGAAACCTATTTGTCTTTCAAACTTCCCAATAATCTGAGAGAGTCCTGGCGCACACCCATGAACATGTCCCTGTAGATCTCACCGGTCTGCATACACAAGATAAAGCTGAGAACACAAGACCTTGCGCTTCTCTTCTGAGCGTCCGCTCTTCCACTACATCCAAGCCAGATTTTTTTTTTCAGAAAAACAAATAAAGATCTCAGCTGAGAGAAAACACTCTCTATCTAGTCTCTTGAGTTCTCATACTGAACTAGTTCATATTTGATGTCATGGCGACACTTTTCCACAGTTTATTTCTCATATGCACCTCCATGTTGTCTGTTCATGTATATTCACACAGAGAGAGAGAGAGAGAGAGAGAGAGTTGCACCTGTTGTGCTCTTTGGAGTTGCTGTGGATGTTTGTGTGGTTTTGGCTTCAGGATAAAGCGCCCACACATGAGCACTGGGATCACACAGCACAGAAGATCTGGAAGTTCAAGCTCACATCAATACTCTTACATAAACACACACACTCTTACAGTCCTTCTTTCTGTTCTCTAGCTGAAAGGCAGACCAGTTCTAAACTGCCGTGGATATATATTCTGGAAAACAGAGCGTAATAAAGTACTTGGTTCTTGGAAAGGTACGGTACGGTACACGAGCGCATCGAGCAGATCAGAGAAATGCTTAAGGGTCAAACCAGGGACTCACCCTGATATTCCTGTCCCGGGATGTACGCCGAGGGGTTTCCGTTTATCTGAAAGGTGAGCAGCACTTCGCCTCCTCCCTCGGCACCCGCCGGTCCCTCTGGCTCGCCGTGGTGGGTGCACAGGAAGAAGAAGGGGTTGAAGCGGGGGTAGAAGCTGGCCGGAGAGCCTCCAGAATCCGTGCCGGCCCCCGACACCACGGCCAGCAGGGCACACGCCAGGGCAGCGGCCCACAGCATGTCAGCGCGCGTTGGCAGGTGAGCGGGTTCTCACAGGTACACTGTGATGTGCGTCTGTCCACCCTTCACACACGGGGTGTTCAGAGCCTTGTGTGCCGCCCCGCTCCACCACTTAAATACTTCTTAGCCCTCCCTCTTTCTCTCTGTCTCTCCTCCCATGTCCCTCCCAGGTCTCTCTCTCTCTCTCGCTCTCATGCGTGCACTATTAAACACGCCTCATTTCTCTTTCATGTCTTTGCGCCTATCCTGGTTTGTGTCAATCACTCTAATATGTCTCTGTTTCTGTGATTTATCTGTCTTTGGTCCTCTCTGTGCTTCCCGTTGAAACAGCTTTTCCACTCATTCAAGCCTTCTTTGTCTACCTCCAACACCCCCATCCACCACCCCCAGAGCCGATTCCATGCTTTTCCACCCAAAGATCACACCTCCCCACCGGCACCTCCTCCTCCTCTCTCTCTCTCTCTCCCCCATCCTCTCCAACAGGACCCTCCGCTGTCTCTCGCTGTGGCTCAGGCACTCTTTGTGCTCACTTCCATTTGTTTGTTTCTTGTGATTAATTTGCTTTTCCAGTTCATTCTCTCACCTCTCCTTCTCCTTTACATGAACCGTCCTGTCTGAAAAACATGAGCAGTTTGTGACAGCCCCCCCACACACACACGCTTCACACTTTCTCCATCTGTTTAACATTATCCAGCCATCTGAATTCTCAAGACAAGCCTAATACTTGAATATGGATCTAGGATCTGTCATTTTGGGAAGAAAAAAATGATAATCTTTTCATGAATCATGAATTTATGCCCTACACCTGCAGGAATACATTCTGTATTATAAAACCTCATGTTCTACTGAATGTTATACTCCGTCAAGCTCATCTCACACACAATGCTAAAGCTAATCATTGAAAGTCCTTCTTAAAGCGCCGTTGATCGAGAACTCTTAACTCTGATCACTATCAGCGAAACGTGTCTGTGTCCTGTCTTTTATTCTGAATGTCTTGTTTTGTAATGATGTCAAGAATGATTTTCACCTTATTGTTTGATCATATTGACTACATAAAGGACCACTTCATAAAACATGAACCTAACGCTGGCCCAGAACAACTTCTTGTTTCAGTATTTGTGTTTGAACAAAATACAACCAACAGAACATTAATGATTAAATCAATATGTCTAACGAATAAGATTGAATTATACTGTATATGTAAGAAATAAAATCAATAAAAATCAAACCAGAAGTGATTCTGGACCAATGTTCACATCTTACTGTAGATGTGAAACAGTAAGATGTGAACCTCGCCGTCTGTTTGTGTGACAATGCTATCAAAAGACATTTAATAAGAAAATAAAGCATACATTTTTATAGGGATACTTAAAATTGTCTTCATGTGGTATAAAACCTTTGTATAAGGAGATTTGTGACCCAGTCTGCGATTACCAGACCTAAGTCTTATAAGATAATGTTTGTCAAGTTTTATTTCAACCATAAATTAAAATCTGATTTCATATTCAGTGGATGTTTGTGACCCTGGACCAGTCATAATTGTCCATAAACAAAAGTCCATTATTTAGGTCAAAATGATCCAATTTTTTTTATGCTAAAAATCATTAGGATATAATGTAAGATTATGTTCCATGGAGATATTTTGTAAATTTCCTACCATAAATATATCAACATCGCAAACAAAAATGGAATATGAATGGAATACAAACTTTGCTCGGTGCTGCCGCCTCTTTGGGATTTTCCAATAGTTCTGCCTAATATTTTCTTATATATCAAGCGTAGCGTCAGTTCTGGCAGGTCACGTGAGTCAGCCGATCACATCAGGTGCAGCTAATCGAGGTTAACCAGTAGTCATACATCACACACTAGACTGCGTCGTGTTTAAGTTTCATCAGCTGCTTCATCGTTCTGCACTCAAACCCACCTCCATCCCCACCTCCTCCAGTTCTGCCTGTATTTGTCCCATCATTTCATTTCATCCTGTTACTCATCATGAACTGTTCTGGTTCCCCGGCTGGGGGGGACATATATTGCTGCGCACCCGCTATGTCCATGCAAGGCTGAGAGGCGGAGAGTTTGCCCAGAACACTTTCATACCGCCAACCTTAAATATAAGCTATCGTTAAATATTTGAAGACGGGTCATGATAGTAAATATATTATCATCCTTTAATGTTGTCATTGACAAGCATACACTAAGCAAGAAAAGAAAAGAAAGATGAAAGAAATATTTCCGACCAGTGTGCAGTAACAAAACATGCACACAATAAGCTTTTCTTATGACAAGATCAAAACATGCATATTAATTTGATCAATTTTTTTGCAATTCAAATTTAGATGGAAACGGTTTGTTTGAAATAGTCGCCCATCGTAAAAGACTGTAATAGGGGTCATTTGTGGTCTAGTGGAAAGAGAGTTGGACTCTTAATCAGAAGGTCGCTGGTTCAATTCTCAGTGCCACCAGGAAATGACTGAAGTGCCCTTGAGCAAGGCACCTTACCCCTGTTTGCTCTGCAGTGATAGCTGCCCACTGCACCTACTTGTATGTCGCTTTGGATAAAAGCGTCTGCCAAATGAATAAATGTAAATGTAAATATAAATACATTATTAGCTCATCCTTGTCAGAGAGTGTGACTCTCGTTCTGGTGGTGTAATATCAATATCCCTCTGATTCTCCTACTATGGTGAGGCAGAGGACACCGAACAGATCTCCAGTTCATATAGTTTTGCGACGTTCTATTTACAGTCCCAGTAACAGCAATCGAGATGTCAAAATTGCTGTAAAACTACATTTGAATGTCATACTTAAATAATATGAATATTACTAGAATTATATTCAAATTCTAAAGACATGCTTTATTTTACAGTAAAAATGTACTGTACTCTTGTCTCTATAAGTTGCTATATTTACTGTTTCTCATCAGAACTAACAGAAGTGAAGCAGTACTGACTCCTCCATGTACTCTGTTCTAACACACTCTCACACCTCCATTGACTGAAGGTCTGAGCAGTGGCGGCTCCAGACACTTTTGATTGGGGGGGCAATGGGGGGTCCTGGTCATTTCAAGGGGGGTCTCATGAAAACCAAAAACAAAACAGTGGACACGGCTAATAACTGCATATTACTGCTACTAAACAAATAAAACCAGATCCATGCACACTGTGAAAACAATGACGACAGGCAAAACAAAAAGCCGCGTTTTTTGACAGAATATTCAAGACACTGGTACTGTTTGAACCACGAGTAACTAAAACCCCTGGATGCTGCCCCTGAGATCCGAAAGAACGACAGGGTTATGATTTTAATTTAGGCTGTCTTGGTTTCTCGTCTGGGCCATGGCTTAAATCCCTGTTAAATCCTTTCCATTTCAAATAACGTATGTGCAACATTAAGTGCAAAATGAAAATAAAAATTTAATTATATCAATTACATTTGTAATCAGGGGGCACGGTGGCTTAGTGGTTAGCACGTTCGCCTCACACCTCCAGGGTTGGGGGTTCGATACCCGCTTCCGACTTGTGTGTGTGGAGTTTGCATGTTCTCCCCGTGCCTCGGGGGTTTCCTCCGGGTACTCCGGTTTCCTCCCCTGGTCCAAAGACATGCATGGTAGGTTGATTGGCATCTATGGAAAAATTGTCCGTAGGGTGTGAGTGCGTGAGTGAGTGAATGAGTGTGTGTGTGTGCCCTGTGATGGGTTGGCACTCCATCCAGAGTGTATCCTGCCTTGATGCCCGATGACTCCTGAGATAGGCACAGGCTCCCCGTGACCCGAGGTAGTTCGGATAAAGCGGTAGAAAATGGATGGATGGATGGATGGACATTTGTAATCATAAAACCCATGTAGGAACTCCCAAATGTAATTGATATAATTGAATTTTTATTTTCATTTTGCACTTAATGTTGCACATACGTTATTTGAATTGTATATTTAGATACACAATTGCATTGTCAATTTACATACTGCATTGCCATTTGCATATTACATTGCAAATATAATTTTGCAACACATAAGCCTCCATATGCGAGTTGCTCCGGTCCCACCTCGTCATCCTTTAATTCAGTGGTTCTAAACTCTGGGCCGCGAGATCCATTTTCCTGTAGAGTTTAGCCCAAACTCTGATAAAACACCTGTTGAGGCTAATCAGTGACTTCAGGAACAGACCCGTTCAACTTAATGTAGGGCTGCACAGATTGTTTGGCATATCGCATTAAAGTACCGCGAGAGCGATACAAATCCGTACAGAACAATCTGCACTTGAATTGCTCTCGCGGTACTTAAATCTTATACTCTGATAGATTTGCGCAGCGACGAATTAAGTTGAACGCATCTATTCCTAAAGACGCTGATTAGCTTGTTCAGGTATTTTATATCAGAGTTCGGGCTAAACTCGGCAGGAAAATGGATCTCGCGGGCCAGAGTTGAGAACCACTATCTAATTCCTCGGTGTCCTCTATTTCTAATTCTACGATCAAGCAGGGCTCGCCCTCCACTGCAACGGGTATATTTTCAGTCCTATTTCCGTCTGCTGTCAATTTGTTTTTAGGAATGACGAAGCGATCCATTTTTAGCTTAAAGATATAAAGTGCGTTGCAGCACTTGCGGGCTCGCGGCAGCGCCTTGAACGCAATGACGTAAGGCGCAGCGGCAGCAACGTTCATGGGGCGTCGCAGTGATTCTTATGTTTATATTTTTTTATATGTCGAATAAATAATGAATTATTATTGTTCTGCGTAGTTTGAAGAGGACCATTGTTAAATCTTTATCCCGGATATATATATTTTAATATATATTAAATATTTTTTTAATCACGGAGGCGGTGGGGAGTCAAATGGGGGGTCAAGGCGTTTTTTGGGCGGGTCTTGAGACCCCCCAAGACCCCGCTTGGCGCCGCCGGTGGGTCTGAGTGAGACTTTTCTTTCCTAATAAACGCTGTGAAATAAACATTTACCCAGAAACAGCGTTGTCTACCTAATCTGAAGTTCTCTGTCAACCTTATTTTTTAACGCGAAAGTTAATCATCTGACGTCCTTTACATGTGCGAGACTTGCGTTCCATTAACTGATAGGTTTGAAACATTGTATTGGCAGCACGTACATAACATTATTGAAAACAACGTAAGGGTAAATATTTTGCACACGCACCAATGGGATGATGAAATAAAGAGGTGGCCTAAAATATAACATTTAGACAAATTATTAATAAAGCATACAGTATATACTGTAGGTCCATGAGCACATGTGTTTAATGACATGTCATTTGGGTTGCTAAACGTAAAAATAAAAGTCCAATTCATTATGAAGATTTGTGATAGAGACGCCAGGCTCTGTCACCACACTCTCCATCACCTGCACCTGCCCCTCATCAGCACCAGGACTCACTCATCGTCTGGTCTCGGTTGTGTAGACAGACTCAAACCTTGTTACCTACCTGGATTCTCCCTCGTCCGTCTTCAGTGTCCTCTTCTGTGTGTTGGTCCAAGTCTTCTTCTGGTCCCGTCATCCTCACCATCCTCACTTCCAGATTCTCCAGCCCTGCTTCACTGTCTCCTGCAACCATCAAGCCATCTCACTCATGTATTCAGTTATCATTATCACGCACCTGCATTATCTCTAAAGTTACTTCCCATCTGCCTTCGGCGTGTTACAAAATTGTTCATCATTTTGTTGTAGAATGAACATGTCTTAATTCAGTCACCCAAATTAATTAAGTGGTGTACACCACTATTCATGCTTTTAAAAGCAGATTAGATGAGCGTCTCAATTAAAGTGGGGAAAGCTTAACTCTGTCCCACATCCACAGTGTTGCAGACTCTAACATCCCACATGACGCCAGTCTTTCTAGATTCCATAAGAAATGTTACAGCCAGTCAAAATGGCAAAAACTAGCTGGAATAATGGCTTCAAAAGTTAACGTCATGTGAAAAATAACATTGTTCCCCAGTTTCTGATTTGGGCACATGTGAGATATTTTCAGACACATGCCCAAATCATAATCCACACAAACAAAAGACGTTTTTGAGTCTTAAGTTTTATGAAGCAAAACACAAGCATTTTTGTTTTATTGGGTTTAACTACAGCTGTCATCAGTGTTTTTGTTTGACAATGGCAGGGGAGTGTGTTCAAATATCAAATGAGAGACTGTATAACGTGGATTGTGGCACTGAACTACACAACAAGATGATACTTTTGAAGTCCTCATGTTGCCCAATCTGTGCTGGTTTGTATTGGCCTCCTCCAATTTTGCCTTTGTTTTGCCTCCAGCTAATGCGGTGACGTAAGAGTGATGACGGCCATAAAGACCTATAGACTCACCATACAACTACCATAAGCTTTAGTGGCTCACTGGAAGCCTTGCACGTTCAAAAATGACGGCATCCGGACCTTCATCCAATTTAGGGTGGATATGATGGCCACATAGCTTTCGATGCCGACTTCAAACAATGACACAAACATTGAAATCTCTCTTTAAACACAGGACAACATTTTTTCCTGTTCTACCACAAAGTGGCACATTCAATGTCACCTTTTCTAAACTGTGTTTTATGCAGCATAAACAGACAGGCCACTCTGAAATGATTAAACTTAATTGAAGGACATTGAAATTATGTGATGTATGTATTAATAAACAAGATGCAGAAGAAAATATATATATAATGAATGTTTTTCTCTAGATGAAGACATTTCAGTCATAACCTCACATGTCCAAATAATGAGGGAAGTTACAGGAGGCGTTGAGTTACTGTTCATGTGCTCTTCCATCAATTATACAACCTGTCACTTTGTGTTCGTTTGGAATCGTTATGAAGTTACCACACACACACACACACACACACACATATATTTACCCAAAGACAGAAGAATCATTCTCTATTATGGAAAGTAGGTCAGTGAGATGTGGTCTTGGGAATGGAAAGGGGGTGGGTGAGGTAGAGCAGGGCTTTGGGGCAATAATTATTTTTATCTTCATTAAGTTCTACCTCAAGGTTGTAAAAGAGCCTTTGACATCTGCAGGTTCTGTTGGATCCCTGCCGCTTTATTCCAGTCCCTCTGCTGCCATCTCTCTTCTGTACACCGGCAACGGCCAAATGCTTTCTATTTCAAGTCGTTTTACAAGGAGTTTGGAGGAACATGAAGAGATTTGACTGTCAAGGGCACACACACGGGCCTGAGGATATGCTTCTGTGTTATTAACCAACATGATTCAGTAATTCAACAATTCAATGAAATAAAACTCAATGGTTTCAATTCACTCACCCATTCTGTGTTCTCCATGCTGTCAAATGTTGTCATCAAATCTGTGGAATAACAAAAGAGTTAGTTTTGGGGGTAAGGAGTTCCATGTAACTACATGGTGATGTCAATAAAGTGTGCCAACATGTGTTTATATAATAGATAAAGTGTATCTCATACATGTCAAGCTCTTAAACATGTCAGTATCTCATGTGTTGGCACAATCCTTCACTCTCTACAACACAAATGTAAAACAACTATTCTCAGACACCAGGGTTTTTAAAGGCCTGAGAAACATTTCAGCCGAATGATCCTAGATTAGGTTGATCAAAACATGTCTACTCCTCGCTCTACACTTGTTATAAACGTATGAAGCAGTTGTGTTTCATACAGTCCAACAATCTGTTTACTTTCAAATAACCACTTAACAATGTGTACAGTGTCTGTTTTATAAGGGCCATGTATTATGTTTTTTATCTCAACACAGAAAAACACTATTTCAAAGAATAAATAATGGTTTATTACTCTACATTCAATGGCTTCAGTAAAGGTTTTTACATCTTTAAAGAGGCATGACAAGTAGCCTAAAAATAAGCCTCAGTCATATGAATTATTATAAATAATTCCTTCACAAACTGACTGTTGTGTGAATATGATCAGATTTGTCATTATTATCTTCAGTAAAATGAGAAGATCTGTGCTTTAAGGCCAACTCAGCCCCGGAATATTAAGGAATATAAATGTATTCCTTAAACTAACCTTTGATCATCAAAATCACATTACATATGTGTCTGAGGCCAGCAAGAGAGAGAAGCTGTGTGTTTGACTCTGTGGTCTTTCATCAGGACCGACGCCAGTTCCAGTAGGGCCGGTAACACATATTTCAATGTTTGTCCTTTCTTAAAATACGCAGGCACATGAATATGCAAATTAGCCCCACCTCCGCTGAATTACACTCAGAAGTTCCAGACGCTGCTCAACTGAGAGTGATAGGGATGGGAAGTTTGGTTCTTTTCTGTATATACAGTATAGAAATGTTTACAATAAATGATGATCATCATTGTCACAAAGTGAAAATTTGATAGTTTTTACCTCATCTATGGAATGGACATCTCTGTGATCTTGATGCATTGACATTGGCTTCTATTATATTTGATTTAAAATAAATTCTCCCACAACATATAAAGGCCTGCTTGCACACGCACACTTATGCACACACACACACACTGCAGCAAGTCTTTGGAATCACATGGCTTTGACAACAGCTAGAGATAGAGAGCAAACAGAAAGATCCCCTCAAACACAAGTGACGGCTCCCTATGGTGCATGGGCTGAGGCATTGCACATCTACAAAAATCCTTGACAATGTGTTTTTAAATGCCAATTTACAGTCTATAGACATGACGTGACCTGTGTACAAGATGTAGAATGATGTGATGCCCGAGCAGAAAGAGAGACGTTTAGAGGATTGTATTGTATTTACATGCTCTTTATATGATAAAGCTGGAGAGAGACCCTCATCAGCTTAACAATACATGTATCATTCTTTTGTTTCATCGTAGCAAATGAGACATTTACACATTCATTTTGGAGACAATTTCATCCAAAGTGACTAACAAACAAGCCAAAATTTGCCATTTTTCCTTAAGGGCCGCGAAATAATGAAGCTCACAAAGCCAACTCTACACATAGGAATCATTCACAAGATATGGCAGAAGTCAACAGCATATGATAGGAGAGCTTTTTGGAACAGCTATGTAAATAGGGATTTGTCTGTTGAAATGGGGAGAAGTACATTTACTGGTGTCATTTATTTATTTACTTACCCACTACTTATGAACTGTAGAAATGAAGAATGATGCATGAAATACCAGAAGTTATTAGGTCTCATTTATAAAATGTTGCATAGAAACTGTCTTAAAGTAGATTTCATGATCATATCTCAAAGTGTTTACGTGTGATTCATAGAACAAACGTACACACACAAAGCGTGTGTATACACCTCGTCTTCAGATGTGAAATCTATACATGGCAAATGTTGAAATTGCGCGCAGCTGAACAGTTTCAGATCTGTGTCTTGTTAATGATGTCATTGATATATAAAGATCATCTGACAACGTCCAAATCCTTCACAAGCGGCCAGAATGGCTTATGTTTCCAAAGACCTGCAGCACTCGGACAAGCAAACGTGTGTATGTCTGCTCAGACCCTGACATTGCACTAAGCACTTTTCCACATCAGACTGATTTTATAAATATGAAAGTTATATTTTTATGCCCGCACACTATATCATCAAACCCGGCATGCACACTTTCTAAATGAGGCCTCAGCAGTGTCTGAAATACCATCAGTGATTCTCTGTTCAGCACATCTGTTTAATCATGACAACCTGCCTTAATGTAAATATGTTTTATTCAAAATAATTCTCCTAATAATGACATGGTAGGCTACACACATATTGTTGACATGGAGATCAGTTTGGTTTCAGCTCAGTGGCTTTATATTGAAGTAGGTCAAACGGCTGCTGGTGAAAGTGATGAAGTCGGCGGCTCGTTTTCCTGTTTTCCACATCATTTCACATAAGGAAGAAAAAGGTCCTGGCCTGCGACTCATTACAGATGAAATGGTTTAGTAATGGGCTATTCCAGCTCAGGCTGTAAACTGGTGACACATTCACTGGCCCTAAATCCTGCTAATAATCCTGCCTATCCACGGGGTTATCCGTCACGATCTCCATCTCTGAAAACAATAAATGTCGAGGTCAACAGGTCAGAAGCCGAATGCCCCCTTCTGGAGAGCAAAAAATCAATGCACGATTACAATGTCAATCCTGACCTAAAGGCCAGCCAGTGATGATGAAGAAGGCTCGTCTCTGTCATATCTGGTTATTTATGTTCCTTCTGCACAAACTTCAGCTCAGGATTTCCTGTAGCTTAGTGGTGAGAGCATCGCTCTAATGAATGAATGAGGCATTTCTATAGCGCTTTTATTGTGTATTCCTGTGCACCCAATTGTTTTACAATCACATGTGGGGAGTATCTCCTCAACCACCACCAGTGTGCAGCATCCACCTGGATGATGCGACGGCAGCCACAGTACTACAGCGCCAGTGTGCTCACCACACACCAGCTATCGGTAGAGAGAGAAAGAGCCAATTAAGCGGGTGGGGAATATTAGAAGGCCATGATTGACAAGGGCCAGTGGAGGGAATCTGGCCTGGAGACCGGTGTTACACTCCTACTTGTTATGAGAAGTGCCAAAGGATCTTTAATGACCACAGGGAGTCAGGACCTCTGTTCAATGTCTCATCTGAAGGACGGCGCTTTTTTAGAGTATAGTGTCCCCATCACCATACCAAAGGCATAAGGACCCACACAGACCATAGAGTGAGCGCCCCCTGCTGGCCTCAACAACACCTCTTCCAGCAGCAACATAGCTTTCCCAGGAGGTCTCCCATGCAGGTACTGAGCAGACTCAGCCCTGCTTAGCTCCAGGGGGTAACCAGTCTAAGGCTATAGGGTGATATGGCTGCTGGCAGTCTCAGGGCTTGCACATGTCAAGAAACAAATGTGTAGTATAATGCAATGCAAGTCGCTTTGGATAAAAGCCTCTGCCAAATGCACAAATGTAAATGTAAAACTGTAGAGTTTCGTTACTTCTCTCTCACAGCTTTCATTTGTTGTTTTATTTCAAAACAATTGATAATACATATTTTTTTTGCATATTTTTATTCTTATTGCATATTCAATCTTGCATATTCACACATCCATTTCTATAGCTCTTTTGACAGTTTTACGTTCCTGCACCGGATCTTTACAATGGACAAAAGAAAATGACGCGATTGATCTTTAGATTGACATTGTGTTAGCATGATCTGGGTGGTTGAGGCTGGTCTCAAGGGTGTTCCATGTGGTTTCTAGCTGTTGTTAGGGTCTTTTACCTAACCATCTTTAGTTAAGATGTGTTTTAAGATGTTCACAGTGTGTAGCTAAGATATTCTAGTTTGTTACTAGGGTACACTGGTTGGTAACAAGGTGCCAGATTTACCAACAGCTCTTTTGGATTAAAACCGCTACTGACTGTATTAACTAAAGACACACAGCCACAATTAGCGCTGAAAAGACGTGGGAACACAAACTTTATGAGAGGAGTATTTCTGCTCATGGGAATGAGATATTGCATCGGATTTTTAAATGTGCGGCTAAATCACCTGCAGAAATGTTCACTACCATCAACGCTATTTTTAAATGCGCTCTCATACTATTTTGCCCTGTTTAGTGAATCTGGCCCCAGATATCAAGGCTGATGCAAGGGTGATGGCGAGGCCCCCTGGAAGAGAGAAAGATTTTGGCAGAGGTTTTATGACGGCTTTATGATGATTCTCAAAAGAAAACACGTAGGGAACCTGTTGCTATAGTAACAAACTTTCACACACATCTTATGGACAGATAAAGATTTCCTGTAGCTCAGTGGTAAGAGCATTGTGTTAATATCGCAAGGTCGTGGGTTGGATCCCAGGGGATTGCACATACTCAGAAACAAATGTATAGGATAATGTAAGTCGCTTTGGATAAAAGTGTCTGCCAAATGCATAAATGTAAATGTAAATAAACAGTCATCTTTGTTGTTAATGTTATGGATATTTCAGGAAAATATAAGCTTTAATATTACTGCATTGGGTCAAAGATGGAAATGTTTAGATGCTCACATAATTTCTCCATCAATGCAGTCTTGAATGAACATGGCTATCCTTTAACTTAACTCTTCTTGGTCCGGACGGATCACAAGATTCTGGAATACATCCATTCAGCCAAGAGACTGAGCTCGCGCCATGCCGTCTGGGCACTCTTCTTTGGTCACTTTAACTTCACCCTCTTGTACCGGCCCCGGTCTAAGAATGTCAAGCCTGATGCTCTGTCTTGCCAGTTTGAGGCCCCTGTGTGAGAGCTTATGGCCGGAGGCATCCTCCCGGAGCTATCATCCTGGGGTACCGAACGGCAAGAGGAGGAGGCCTGACGAGGGGTACAAGTGCCAATTGAGTGTCAGGAAGGCAGATTGTCTGTTCCGGTTGAGCTGCGTCCCGAAGTCCTTCGGTGGGGTCGTACGTCCAGATTGGTCTACCATCCAGGAATGTTGGGAATGTTGGCGGCCATCCTTCAGCGTTTCTGGTGGCTGTCATTTTTCTGCTTATGTCAGACAGTTCATTATGGCCTGCTCGCCTTATGCTCAATGCAATGCAATTCATTTCCCTTCCCAAGCCTCCTTGGCCCGGGACGCCGTTAAACTGTTGGTGAATCACATCTCCATGGCTTGCGGGTCGACGTAGTTTCCAATAGGGGTCCTCAGTTTTCCTCCTGGTTCGGGACAGAGTTCTGTAGACAGATCGGGGCCTCCTCGAATCTGTCTTCAGGTTTTCAGCCCCAGACCACGGGGCAATGTGAGCGGGTCAACCAGGATTTTGGTACAATCAGCTCTCGTGTGTAGAATACACCCACGATTCCATGCCAGGTATGTCCCCTTTCAGATGTTCTGTTAGTTAAAATTCTCCTCTGTTTTCGTCACAGGAACCTGAATCTTACGGTCCCGTCTGTTCTGACTTTTGATCAGCACTGACGACGCACCTCGGAGCTAGAGGTGTTCTTGCCTGAACCGAAAGACGAACCAAAGCAACAGCCAATCGCCACCGGTGTTCTCCTCCAGCCTATATGTGTGGTCAGCAGCTGTGGCTCCACCAAGGACCAAGGATCTCTCTTTGTGACTGTACTCAGTGTATGTATTAAGAAAGACTTGTTGCACCCTGCTTTTGATTCCAATCTCGTAGGATTCCAACCCTAACCATGACACAAAATGTCTGGTGAATGTGTCTGAATAATTTAGTCCCAAATTTGTATCCGTTTTACTGGATATCCACTGTTAACATATTTTAAGTTATAATTTGTCACAGTGACTTTAATTTGCTATCCTTGCTCACATAAATAAACTATTGTGTTCTGCACCTGCTTGAAAATAATACAAATTATATCTAGTGTCTGAATATTTTTTGCAACAAGCACTTGTCTCAAACTTAGTTCCTGGAGGGCCACAGCAGCCTTCAAAAACCACCCTGCCCAAAAATGAAAATTCTGTCATGAATTACTCACCCACAAATCATTCAAAAACCCTTAGACCTAGGTTTATCTTCAGAACGCAAATTAAGATGCATATCAAGATAGTTTTGATGAGGTCCAGGAGCTTTCTGTCATAGACTTCCATGTAACCAAACTTTAACGCACTGAAAGTGAGTAAAGACATCCTTGAAATGGTCCATGTCTCTCCAGTGGTTCAGCATTAAATGATATAAAGAGGCGAGGATACTTTTTGTTTGCAAACAAACTTCAACAGTTTCCTGACTTGTGTTAGTTCCAACACACGTGTATGAAATTTAGTGACATCTAGCGGTGAGGTTGCTGTAGGGCTCCCCTTCAAATCACTACTACAGCTGGCACATATTTAAGGGGTCCTCAAGTTTTCGAGATAGTGTAGTGACAGAACACACTCTGTAGAACAGTCTGTATGTTCAGGGCTACTGTAGAAACAACAGGATTCCATGTAAGGGGACCTGCGGTGTATTTAGATAGAAATAGCTCATTCACAGGTAAGAAAAACACAAAGCTTCATTACGTAAGATCTTTATACACCTCAAAAAACATAGTTATGTATATTATATTGCATTTCTGTCAATAGATCCTCAAAGGAACAACAAACAGCACCTTTAAGGCTCAGGGAGTGAATTCAGAAATGACAAAGAAAGATTTTCAGCAGTCTCTTTTTTTATGATGCTGAGATGCAGAGGTGGATAGAGGACATACAAAATTGTTGTGCTAGAAAATGCAGTCACACACACTTATGTGTGCACCTTGTGTTTCATGAAAATACCAAAATGCTGAAAGTGCCTCTTTAAAACGATTATTTGAGCTCATTTCAGTATTAAAGATATGAAACATTTTCAGAACATTATAATAGTGTGTGGTGTCTTTATTTGACATGCTCACAGGCTTTAAACTGGGCTCCGTAAACTGCGGTCTGACAAAGCAGTTTAGTTGAATTCCCTGTTGTCAGCTGGCTCTTTGTTTACTTTAGTTTTTCTGTAATATTGAAAACGTGCGGTCGTCCCTCCACTTATTTGGTTCCAGTGTTCAGTTGAAGTAAATATAGTGCACTACTATCGCTTGAGACCAGGATGCTGCACTCTCCCATGCTCGATCACTTAGGATATCTGGTTACACACCCACATCATAACCATGTATGTTCATCTTGCAAAGGAAACAAGGGTAAGATTCGTAACTGACTGAAGCCGACCCAAAGATCACAGCACTACACCTGGAGGCCACGGCCCTGGAGAAAACCATCAGTGACTGGAACACATCAGATGTATGATTTGTGTCACCAAATAAAACCGGAAAAAAATGAGAACATCAGTTTTATGGAAGTCTAACAGAGTAGCACTTCATGAAGGATTCTGTTTAAAAAGACTTTTATTGGCAGTGGAAAATATGTTTCAGTATTTTATTGAAATGTATGCAATAAATAATACTGTGATAAAAATAGTTGATAAGTAGTTAGACTGTACATTATTTCTATTACAGGACCAGGAGATTTAAATAAAAGACGATAAAAAAGATCGTAACATGATTTCAATTATACATGTGACTAAAGAATACACAATTACAAACAACGCAAAACTGGGATATGATTCCAGTCTGTGTCTGATATTCAAATATGATCTTTCCTACATGAAGGGTGCTGCATACAACAAAAGGGCCAAAAAGTTGAAGAAAAACAAATCAAGTAGGATACAAATATAAGGCTTCATTACAGATTCATTTAGCTGAAGAATCGAAGAGAAAACAGTTTGTGCTGCGGTCAGAGGAAGATTGGTCCACCTAACAATACATGTCTCTTCATACACACCTGTACTGCAGCACTAAGGAATGGATCAGGAGTTTCAGTCTGACATCGATGTTTGGAGAAAGATAGCCCTCATACATTATGGCTTATCCAAGGGTTTCTTTTTGGTATCACAGGTAATCATGAAAATGCCACGAGTTAACAAAACAGCTTCATATATATATATATATATATGTACCAACTCTGACATTCACAGTATACCCATGACTCAGGCCACTTGTGGGGAAAGTCCATATAGAAAGGTTGAGTATGTCTTTTTAGCCTGACGGGGTTAAAACCACTAAATTAGACGCCTTCAGTCGTACAGTTTAAAAACTCGGGACATGTGATGCATTAAAAGAGATCAAGAAGACTTGAACTGGGTTAAGAAACAGGATTTAAGAGGTGACAAAAGAAAAGCAAAACTTGAAATGAATGAAATGTCCTTGTGGCATACATAAATAGAAGAATAATCTCAAATATATACTCTTGGGTTTAAGTTTTGACCGATGATGGCATTACAGATCTTCTGTGAGAGGGAATCATCTGAAGTGTTGACCACTGAAGTTCTGTCCTGACGAGAGCCCGTTCTCTTAAGGCCTCACCTATACAGGTAATGCACATACACTGAGAGGAAACATCAAACCGTTAAAATAAAAGACACATCCAACGCAAAATGACCAGAAAGATACACATGCAAAACACATGATTATGTACACCAGCACAGTGTCTTAAAGGAATAGTTCATCCAAAATGTTGATGCTCTAAAAACACAAACCTGTCATGTTAAAATGTTGATATTTTCAGCGTATTTACCATAAATCGTCCTCTCTGCATGACCTCACTATGTCTCGTGACTTATATGATGTTTGGTGTTTGTCTTCAGATGGTAGGTTTGTGTGAGAGAACTCCTAATTTTGATATATGTGGCAAAACAGAAACTAAAACACAACACATTTGTACTACATTCAAGTAGCAGCACATAAATCACTTCTTGTTGGTTCATAAGCATCTCAAATCTATCAAGTTCTCGTTGCATCCGCACCTCTGCTGTTCCAATAAGAGTTTAGCGCCCAGCCCGTCCGCCCCCACCAATATTTTGGATGTGGATCGATACGGACCTTTTTAATGGATCAGGTATCAAATTGATGGGACCGATCTTGTCCATTAGCCACATATTTTACTCAGCTTTAAAAAGGACTATCTATTAAGAAACCACAAATGTTCTATATTTCAAGTCTTTCTTACGCTGTCATTGGATAGCTTTATGTGAGAAACAAACCAATATAGCATTATATCCTGTGTGGAGGACGAGCCTGACCACTTTAATGCCTCTGTGCAATTCACACTTCTTATACGCTAATAGTTTTGAGCAGTAAACAGAGATGGAGAGTTCTAGATTTACTCAAGTATCTGTACTTCGAGACCTCACTACATTATATTAAAGGCCTGCTTTTACTCCAGTACATTTCATAAATAGCTTTTTACAAGTACTTAAGGATCCAGTGAAATCAAAATGAAAGTTTTTTTTTCTGTTTATTAAGAATGAGTGAGCCTCAAGGACGTCAATAAACTGACATGCTCCCGAGTGCTGACAAAATCCCCTTTCAGAAGATCTAGGCCTTCAAAACTGACAGTCTGGCATGTGAGCTCCAAAAAATCTAGAAATTCCATGACATCACACTACACTTCATCCAATCAGATCTGCTTTAGAATCCAGAGTCCCACCCCCTTCACTATGAGAGATGCGGAAGTGGCGTCTCATATCAGATACTTGTTGTCACATTTATAATGTCCTTCAAGGTGAATGACACATAATGCACTAGATGGGAGACGGGAGATTATCCAGACAGTGTGGACATTTACATTAAAGTCTTCATTTCACATCAGTGTCACGCGAGCAGTCGTACGTGAGTTTTGTCTGGTTCAGAGACATTATAGCACAGACGTGATCAAATCCGTAGGTCATGCTCACAAATCAGCTGAGAGAACAAATCGTATCTGACCCGTTTCAAGTCTACACTATGGAAGAGATGGAACATCACAGTCTTGAAGAGTAGAGAAGACAAACATCAGTGTCACTCATCAACATGAATAACAAACTCAAAGGACACATGACTGCTCTCACTGATCTTCATGTTCTTTCAATAGACTTTTTCATCACTGTGGTTATCAGGCAGACTGTGTGCCCTAAACAAAACGCTATTGGTTATTTGAAAAGGGGACGTGGTCACTTGCGCTCTCAGCATGTTTCAGTTGAAATGACGTCAACATATCAAATAATACTGCGCGTACAAAGGCATTACAGTGCGGCTTTAAGTACTTTACTTTTAAAAGTAAAAATGTTTCGGTAAAAGAAAGTGGTGGATTTAAATTAACTCATTATCATTAAAATGTTAAAACAACAACATTCATTTATGAAATGTAGTGGATTAAAAAGTAGGATATATTCTTTATTTTGTTTTGAGGTAAAAACAGTAATGAAGTGCAGATATATGGAAATGTATGAAAGTAAAAATGTGCACATGTGAGAAATAAAACAATAAAATATGATGAGGAAAAAACAGTGCTAGTATGGGATGAGTGTTGGGTGATACTCAGAGATCAGAGCGAGTGTGAGGAAAGCGTGATGTAGAATCATCCCCAGAGCCGCTGCTGTTATTAGAAGAGTTCTGCACCCGCCGCGCTGCTGTTGAGATACACTTACACCAACTCACAGTGTCTGACCGTCTAACACACATAAGCATCACAAACATGCATCCAACAGGAGAATGTTTGATGAAGAAGAATGAAAATATGCAGATGTGCATCTGTTACTAATCCACATGTGGGATAAAGTGAGGGTGTGACCCGATGATGAGATTTTTTTTGGATGAAATATTCCTTTAGACGCTGGAAAAAGGCCACGCTTGTATTAGGGTTGTTAAAAATGAATTCAAAAAGACAGTCAATTCTTTACCTTCCTCAAAGTTCCACATCTGATCCAGCATCAGTGAGTGTGTTCACATGCACAGTCTTACTCAGATTATGTTTAATAAACTGATATATGTAAACTCATGTAAATACGTAAAACAGTTTTCTTTTATTGGGGAAAGGTCATTAACGGCGTAAGCAAAACCCGCTCGGCAGAGGACGTTTTTTGCCCATTACTGTGATTTGGCGCTGCATGTGAACACCTTTACTGGTTATGTGCGCATGTCTGACAGCGCAATAGTAAAAGTCCAAAACGGAAGTAACAGTGAAATAACACATTAAAGTCTGTTCTGGAATCATGCAGTTGATGTAGAAATGTCAAAATGAAGACCTATTGTTGCGTATGCAGGTTCTGCGGACATGAGAAGAGATCAAATAATACAGCTTCTGACTGTTTTCCAGTAGGGATGCAACAACACAGCTCACCCATGGTTCAATAAGAACCTCGGAGGATTTGCACATCATAGAATTTCAAATAACGTAATGTAAAACTTGTGATTGCAGTAATGGAAGTAAAGGTGCAGTGCGTGTAACACTGAGAACACCAGTGCTCGATGAGAAAGGCCAAAGATAATACATGAAAAAGGTGCGTCACTGCAAATGCAATCAATTTCAAGAAATGTAACACTAAATAGCTGCCTGGAGGCGCTCTTGCTATGACGTAAATATCTGTCTGAAAGGCCGGCGAGTAGTATGACTTTCAATAAACTGACTTTGTCATGGGGCTGTAGAGGCTCTTTCTTCGCGGGGTCACGAGCATGCTGCCTTCGCATGCAGTTCATAAATACATTCTTGATGTGACAAATTCTGAGATTCTCACTTTAGTACAACGAGCATACAATAAAGCCAGCCCGCCTCTCTCAACAGCACATGCTTCTCATGTTGGAGGCAGTCTCGCTTCACCATCCAACCACCACTCGCTATTAAATATTACTCATGGGGATGCGTTAATCTATCTCAGGATACAGACAGACACGGACCGAGACAGTTCACAGTGTTATTGAGAGCACGGAAATAATTGAAACGCAGAACCTAAAACCACATTTCACTTACACATATTGAACCATGGAGGTCGCACCGAACGTTATATTGAGTATTTTGGCATCCCTACTAAACGGACTACCAGCGGTGACGTCACTGCGCAAGAGAAACCCGGCAAGTCAAAAACTTCCATGTAAACGCTGTTTTATGCGTTGCCGCTTTATTACTGTGCATGTTAACATGTGACAACAGGTTTTCTTTTTAAGCGGACTTTTGGTAGATTTCCGTTTATGTTGTGCATGTACACACACTCAATGAGAGAGTTTTGAGGCCAAACTTTTGCTTTTTAGCCTACATTTCATTTGTATATCATAACGTCAGATATTTATGCTCCTTTAAAGCCTAACATGATGTTTGTGAATGAGAAAGGTTCTATGAAGGAGGCTTAATGCAGAAATGAGACTCACCTCACAGATATTAACAGGAGTAGGTTCTGACCGCAGCAGAGTCCATCCGCTGAACTCCACTAACACTCCCTACACCCCCCCACACATACATTAGTCACGCAATAAACATGACATCACATGCTGCAGAAACACACCACAGCCACACAATCTGGTCACAAGCACGTGAGTTCAGACACTCTAACACAGGTGTGTATGGACTTTGAGCCTACCATCAAGTTGTGGTTTCTTTGCCAGCAGGGCAGTGGATGGGGGTCCGCCACCGGTCACCCTGAAGCTGGCAGGCAGTGTGTCAGCAGAGCCCACACTCATTCCACGCACGTCCTTGGGCCGGAACTTCTTTCTCCAGGAGGGTGCACGCCGGAAATTATCATCATCATCCTGCCGTAAGGGAAAAGAAACACATCTGTTGAGTGATTTTTATCATGGCTGTTCCGGTATCACAGACCTTCTCTTCAACTGGAAGACCTAAGCCTGCATCATGATGCTGTTTCCATCACACTTCACTGTCGAGACGGGACTCGACAGGTGTTGAGCAGTGCCTGGTGCTCTTCAGACATGATGCATGAAACTGAGATTCATCAGACCAGAGAATCTTGTTTCTGACAGTTTAAAGGATTCGTTGAAGTGTTTTTGCAGATGTCTTCACTGAGGAGAGTCTTGAGTCTGCCATGATGAAGCACAGATTAGTGGAGTGATGCAGTGATTTTGGTCCTTTTTTAAGTTTCTCTCGACTGATGTACGGACTGAACATTTAAATATGCTTGATTTTCTAATCAAGACATGTAGAAGAATAGAAACATCACAATGACATGCTGGCTCCAGTGAATATCTACATGTGGTACATTAATAAATCTAGTCTTTTTACTTTTGTTTTGCATGCACTACAAAGCACACAGCTGCAGGTGTGGCGAGCCTCCAGGTAACATGTCAAACAAAATGCAAAGCAGACTGTGACTTCACTGCTTTCACATGTCACCAATCAAACCACAAACGAGCCGTACCCAAACCAGTACGGTTCCCTTTTGGGGGCTATTAGGGGGGTCACTTGGACTGTTCACATATATACGCTGAACTGCGCTGAGAGAGTTTGGGGGGCTAAACAAACTAGGTGTGAAAACACCCTTAGTCACCGCTCTAACCAAGACCCTTCTCCATCAATGAATCTGAACAGTGTATCGGCTCAAGTAAGAGATCTGGTTGTTCAAAACTTCTATTGATGTTTAATAGAGTTAAATTGAACACATGATTCTGTGACCCTTCAATGCAGCAGCTTTACATTTGTAGTCTTGATATCATCCTGTCTCGGAGCTCTACTAATAGTTTTTTGGACCTCATGGCTTGGTTATTGCTCTGAGATGAATTTCAGCGGTAAGACCTCTTATTAAGAGGTTTGTGCCGCTCCAAATCATACTTATACAATTGAATTATCCACAGGTGAACTCCACTGAAAGTGTACTAATATCAACAAGCAAGAATAGAATGCTTCCAAGTCAGTGGGTTAGTGGGTTAAACCACTGAACTGGTAAATCAAAAGGTTGCTGGTTTGATCCCAGCAGCCACCACCAGTGTGTCCTTGAGAGAGACGCTTTACTCCATGTTGCTCCAGAGGGATTGTCCCTGTACTAAGTGCACTGTAAGTCGCTTTGGATAAAAGCGTCTGCCAAATGACTAAATGTAAATTTAAATGTAAGTCAAATTTCACAGAAAAGGGGATGAATTCTTATGCAATTTGATTATTTTATTTGTTTATTTTTGGAGTATAGATTCATGTAAAACATGTCATATACAGTAGTTTAACATAAGGGACCAAGACAACAAAATGCGAAAAAACTGAAGGGGGGTGAATACTTTTAATAGGCACTGTATGTCTGTGTACCGTACACATTCATTTTGAATGTATAAAAACATACATATGCATGCAAAATAATAAACTTTTATATACATTTACAATTATTGGTAAATATAATGCATTTATGTCTTTGATTTTATAAATACAAAATGAATCAGCATAGCACACAGACATATGTAAATGCAAACTTTTATTCTGGATGCGATTAATCATTTGACAGCCGTACTGTAAGGCTCAGAAAACAAAACTTCCTCTTATGCTTTTATTAAAGCAAGCAGTTGCCTGTTTTGAGCTAAGGGCACATTAATCATTTGAACATTTTGGCTATTTACAGATAAATGACAATAACAGGTTTATTTTCTGCTCTATTTAACTGAAGTATTCAGGAGGGTGACTTGTTTCAAGTGTTTCGAGGGTGCTCATTTCCGAGGGACACTCTCTCTTCAAACTAAAGCGTGTGGGAACACGAGCATATTTAACACTTTGGCCAAAACCGACAACTAGTGTCCAAACAGAAGGTCAGTTGACACACTCACCTCCTCTAGTTTTCTTTCAGTTCCTGCAGCCAGCAGGTTACCGTACTCCCGCTCAAGTACTGCCCGAGCCTGAGAACACACCACAGGCAAAAGTAAAGAGATCAGAATGGACACGATCACTGGATGGATCACTCACAGGTGTGTGTACTACCTGTGTGCACTGTGTAGGTATCTGCAGAAGCAGAGCCAAGGCGTTGTGGTCAAAGGAGTCATCTAAGGCAATAAGAGCTCCGTGGACACCACTCTCCTTAAGGTTTCCAGCATACTCCTTCAGCCCCATAGACTGCACCCAAGCAATGACACGCTCGTTCGTCCACACCAGCACATCTGCCATGACAGAACCATATCAGCACTTCCGTTACTTCCATTTGAAGCTCCTTATTGGGCTCTAGTCGAGCATCCCATTGCTTTCCACATAGACTTTACCTCGAAGGCTATATTAACAGCCTCTGACCCATTATATTAGTGGATGATCAGCGCTTTGTGTCTTTTCTCTCCCGATGAGATCAGCGCTCACTCTTCATTGTGTTTATGCACGTCCAGGTCCTCATCATGAGTTTACTGTGGAGGCTTTAGGTAAACTGTGTGTGTAAGAGTTTTTCTGAGTAAAGGTGTTATCTCTCCTACACTAGATCTCCCATAAAAAGGACCACAGTTAATAGCTTGCAGCACCTGAGCAAAATGATTATGAAACGTCACATCCTAAAAATATCAATGGCGACTAGAAAGACAATGAAGAAGCATTGTGGTAACGGACCATTTAAAATATTGTTTGTTTCTCAATGTAAAAATGAACTGATTGTACGAAATGTTGAAAATGGTTGTATAATATATTTGTTTATTCATTGATACATTTTGTATCGTAAATGTACTTTGCATATGCATCTAAGATTGGTAACTGGAGCTCATGAACATTTGCATTGAAATTGTTCTTTTCAGGTACCGTTGGTTCAGGTTGGCGCTTGGAGGGTTAAGTGCTAAGCATATAGTCTTTTGCATTAAATGTCTTTACATTTGAAGAAGCTAGATAAATCTGAAGTGTGAGTGAGGCTAGTGTGAAAATAATAAGCAAGCATGGCTTTGTTCATGGTTTGTATATGCACCTTTCTCACTCACTTTTCTCTTTGTAATGACTAATATGGCCACCTGCTGGTTTGAGAAACTTGTTTACTCTCAAAGAGCCGCACAATCCTTCATGATAGTTGGCCATTGGCTCTAGTCTTAACATTTTGGCTCGGAGTCTACTTTCATAGGGATGTTTTCGAGTCTTGAGTTTCGAGTTTTTACAACTTCACTTTTTGGGTCATAAAATAAAATTGATTTCAAAAACATGTTTTTTAATACTTATATTTAGCCAAATAAAACACATAAAAAATATTCCTTATTTTTGTGTATATTCTGGTGTTACGCTAAAGAAATCTATATAATGTAATGAAATGGTTTGAATCTTTTGTGACCTTACATGAATTCATTGAGATGACCAATTCATCTTTTTACTTTTCACCAGTTGAACAAACATGAAAAAAACAGAAAGATGCTTGCTTACCTTTGACTTCAATCTGTGACTCATCACGTCTGAGTTCCAGTTCTTTTCTGTCGTAGTTGAGTCGTCTTAAACACATGACACCACACTGAAAGCTGCTCCTATAGGCCAGAAACATAAACATCAGCCCACCTTTATAGCTCTTGTTGCTGAGTGAGTGTTGTGATGAAGTAAACCAAAAATGCACACGTGTCCAATTCAACTGTTACCACTGATTTTCCATCCAGGAGTATATCCCTTATTTTCAAAAACTCATCAGATCTACACCAATCACAAAAATGAACCATTTTGGATCCCAAACAGGGAATTTCGTCGAAAGGTGACAAGTTTGCATTCCTTTCTACCGGGTTGTCAAACTCAATTCCTGGAGGGCCGCAGCTCACAGTTTACCTCCAACCTGATTTAAACACACCTGATTCAGCCAATCAAGGTCTTCAGGATTACTAGAAACCTCCAAGCAGGTGTGGATTGGAACTAAACTCTGTTGGACATCACTTTGACACCCAGCGTATGGATTTTCACACACGCACAATAAGAACTTGAATTGATGGACAATGAACGGTGTGTGATATGACTTCACATGTGGTTAGATTAACAATAAACTGACTGACCTGTGGAAACTATCCACCATTTTCAGCTGAGTGCGGAGATCTTTCTTCGTCAGATGATCCAGCATACGAGCATCAACCAGCGACTCCATGAAGTAACTGCGGTACTGAGGTAAACCGAGACTCGGCAGCCAGTCGTTACCGATCCACTCGTGATTCATGTCACCATAGGCTAGAGTCTGATCTCAAACACAACAACACACACACATTCAGTGGAAACAATGACACAGCAAAGAAGATAAGTATTCAATTAGCAAAACCAAACAAAAGCAATATAATGAGAACAGTCCTCCTGTCGGGAGCATCTGTCATCATGACACTACACAAGACAACATTGCTACACAAAGATGTAGTGTGTAAGATGTTCAGACCTGGGCCCAGCTGCCCTCCTCGTCCTCCTGGTGTTAGCAGGTTAGCATGTGAAGTGAAAGATCTTTTGTCATTTATTAGTCGTAACATGCACCACTATTAAATCCAACAAACTACACTACAGCTGACAAACAATCGTGGACAAACACATCATTGTTTATAAAGGCTGATATCCCCCCAAAAAACAAACAAGCTTAACATTTCACCACAAACATTAATGTTTGCTCTCTAGAGAACCCAGCTAGCACACGTACATCTGCTAAAGATCTGGAAAACATCTGGAGTGTAAAAACATCTGCTGAACATCTTAGAAAGAGCTGTTTTACATCCATTCTCCTTCATACACATCTCACAGATGTCTTCTAGAGGTTTATAAGGTCCCGTTTTCACTGCCAGTTAAATGAGACCCAATTCCAATTGTTTCCTCCGATGTGACACAGATGGGATATGACCCACCATAATGTAAACAGGAAAAAAACGCATTCATTGGGATATTTCGAGATCAGTTACAGGCCTCATTCATATGTGGAAATAAATCAGATATGTGTCAATGTGACTGTCATGTAAACAGGCAGATCAGATTTACTGAGGCATTGTGTCTGTACATAATTAAAACGGCAACAATTTGGTACTTGTCCACAGTTTTAAGATGCCTGATCAGGAGGAAGAACGTGTGGATGCGGTTAAATCACAGACCTTAAACAATTTGATTAAACAATCAGAGCATATGCGTAGGCTGCAATGATGGCTCTTTTACTCCTCCACCGCCCCTCAAAATCAATTTAATGTTTGGTGAACTTGTCATATATCGCATAGCTAACATCAAGCACATTTTGCATGCGTCCATCATGGCTCGAGAGTATTCTTGGCTCAATAACCCACGTTCATGCATGCACGTAAATCAGATATGTGTCACAATTTAAAGTACGTGTAAACGGACGGTCAAAAAAATTGGATATAGGCAACAAATCAGAATTGAGCATCAAGACCTGCAGTGTAAACCGGGCCTATGACAGCAGACATCTACAAGATGTGTTGCAGATGAGCAGACTGTGTATTGCAGAAATAAATGCAGCGGTCAAACAGACCTAAGCCAGACGGAGTGCACTATGAGGGAATGCACCAGACCGTACACATACACATACATACTAAATAACAAAATCACACTTTGTATGACAAAAATGAAGCCAATTTTTCATTGGCTTCATCGACACCTGCAGCTGGATTCACAAAACATAGGATTGTTCTTAAGATAACATATTGGAAGTTCTTAAAAACAAGTGGGATTCTCAAACATTTCTTAAGAAGTTCTTAAATATTGTCTTAAGAATAAATGATATAAGCTTTGTCAACTTGTGTGGTAACTATATACATTCATCTAGCTTTATTTGTGTAAAAAGTGTCTTATATATTCTTAAATATATATTAGCATGTGACGTGTTACACAGCATTTACTATTGCATGTTAGCTAAAATGTAAGCAAGCGTTACAAAATTGGATCTACTATAATACTTTTTGTGTGATTCTACGCAATAGCATTTGTGACTCTCTCCGTTTCAAGTCGCTTTGTCTCAGAATAAATGTAAAAGCTAAAGAAATGAAAGCTAAAGTAAGGGAGCTAGGCCTTATTATTATAATAACGAACATCAAAATGATCATTCTGGCTCGATTCAACACACATCACATGTGAAATAACAAAATACATGCAAGTTCAGAAATAAGTACACACAAGTACAAAAGTACACAGAACAAATGAAGAGTCTGATAAGAGTGCTTATATCTCATTGGCTGCTGCATTGTACATCAACGGCACCACCATCACAGTCCTGACAAACAAGTGACGTCCACCATTCTCAAAGCGATTACACTGATTCACTATTTATGTGGGGTACAGAAATGCTTCGTCTCTGGTTAGACTTGAGAAGTGATTCATAGATATTAAGACTTTATATTTCACAACTTTCTGTGCATGAAATGACTTGAATCCACGATGTGAATGTGGTAATTTTCTTCAGCTATGGCTTTAGATCTAGCACTCTGCAGGCTTCACACCAACACACAGATACAGTAGAGCCACAGGATGTCATTTATATGAATGATTAACCGACAAATAAGTCGGTTTGTAGCACAGAATACAGTGGTCACTCTTGTGAATAAGTGAAGTTCATTAAGGACTGAAATAAAGGACTGACTACTGTTTTCTGGTGCTGTGTGAAGGTATTTTAAACATCGCTCTCTGATGATGCCCACACAACACATCCACCGCATCTCCAGCGGCAGGAAGAAATCATCTCAACACCGTGAGAACTGCTCCACTGAAACTTTGAATATTAAAAAATAAATAGAAATCTTTCCTTGGCTATTATAACCTACTGCTCTTATCATCATTCTTGTTTAAAGGCTGTACTGCTACAAAAACCAATAATTGTCATTTCACCTCAGGTTAATACAGTAATGTGTCTCACATGAATCATTAATATGTTCAATAATTCAGACAAATAAAACTATAAAATGGGAGCTTTTTCATATTATCAGTGTTTCTCATGAATATTAATGACGTTATGTCAGGTTCCTTTCACACTGTCAACATCATTCTCACGCAGACTGTGTTTGTAAAATCCTAACACAGTGTCAAACATTCAAGAACTTCACTAGTGCATTTTCTTTTAAAAACACTTTTCCAAATGTTCTTAGTCCACGGACTCCACGCTCACCTTTTCCAAACTCTTCCCATCCACACCGAAACATCTGAAAACGTTTTGATCCATGAGTAAAACATAAGACAGGTGTCATTTCTGTCAGCCCTTCGTTTACGTTCTGCCTTATTATGCCGTGGAAATGTGGAGTAATGACAGTTTCTTTTTCTGGACGGACAATGAGGTGACACTGAAATTATCTCACGCTCCGCTGCAATAACTGTGAGAAATTAAATATTACATTTCCTAGAATGAGATCTAAAGTATACATCAACCGACATGAATGCTATCAAACAGGAGAGCAGCCGAAACAACTGCGTCACATGATGAAAAATGCTTTTTTAAACCCCTCAGTATTCAGTTTTGAATTCATTTTCTGATATCACTGAAGCACACTTACATGAACAGAACAGAACAGATCTGAGCAGAGGCTCAGCATATTTAAACCTTGTGTAGTAGCAAGAGCTTCCGAGTTGATTTTTGACTAATAATGTAACTGTACTCCACATAGATCATAAACCACTGAAACATGTTGAGTAATGTAAAGGTTGTTGTGCAGGACTAATATGGCGGTGATGTTGATGTATCGCAGCAGAAGAACCAAAGCGCTCAACACACAGTTTATTTGTGTCTGTGAGACAAGAGTTCTGAGACGGGCTGAACAGTGACTGACCGTGACTGGTGTGGCGCTCAAACTCTCCATCTCCTCATGTGTGACCCAGACATTTCCAGAAGACTATCAGCACACGTGTGAGTGATGACATTAACATGTGCATGTTAAGAGAGGAGAAGACTTTGTTATTTAGCAGCAAGAATATTAGAAATATTAGATGGTCAAACCCATGCCATCAGCTGTTAGTGAGTGAGAGAGTGAAAGAGAGACAGAGAGAGAGAGAGAGAGAATGAGTGAGAGAGTAAAACTGAAGCCCTGTGAAATGTGTTGTGTTGTGTGTGTCTGTGAATGAGCGATGTTCTGAAGGGTGCAAAGGTCTTCTCAAGACAAAGGCATAAACCCTACAGCAGATGTGTTTGATGTGTATGCTCACAGCGTGTGGGTTTATTGTGTTCTGTTAGACGACTGTGTATTTCAGAAGATCTTTGGTACCGTTCTAGAGGTAGGTGGAGCTGAAGGGCTGGTGAGAGACATGATCTCCTGAATAGCCAGACGTAGTTTGAGGCGGTGTAGAGGGTTGCTGATGCCTATCTCTCGCTGGATCTCTGTGTCAGACAGGGCAGACATGATGGCACCACTCTTCACATTGGCACGGCAGGCCGCCACATACCACGCAGGCATTCCCACCCAAAGCTGTCCAGGGAAAAAAACAGGATGACTGATCAAGAAGCTTTTGAGACAACATTATTACTTTTTATTATCTGAAGAACCTTTAATTTCTTTATGGAACCAAAGGATCTTCTATGACATCAAAGAACCTTTTGAAGCACCTTTTTTAAGTTCAAGTTCAATTTTATTTATATAGCACATTTGAAAACAACCATGGTTTACCATATTTACTTTTTTAAATTACAGTAACTAATGACTGCGTAACTAGTGACACCAAACACTGGTCAGAACAAGGGCTGTCCACTTTCAAACGCATGAGATTCAGTTTTTTAAATAAACATGTTAAAAATATGTAATTCAGATAACGCAGCATCCCCTTGTTTTGTCATCATTTGTCTAGTGTTACATCATATAATAACACTCTTCATGTGAAGCCTCAATGTTCAGTATAGATAGACAGCTTTTAACTGAGGGACGCAGTACAACTTGACAGCAGTCCCGTCTGGTTTTCACGGTCACTGGCTAAAGGCTGCGTCACTGAATCTCTGTCAGACAGCACATCACAGCAGCATTAACTTCTCTTTCATAAATATAACCACACAAGATTGTGACAGAAAGCCCATTTTGTCCAGAATTTTCATTAGCACAGACTAAAACCTGTAAAATAAACTCCTGAAAGAGCGTCAGATCTGTGTAGAGCGGCAGCGCTCTTAAACCTGCTGCTGTGAGTCCTGTGACTAATGTTCATCAAAGAACAAAAGTAAACAGGAAATCAATTTGTTTTGTAGCTTTAGTTCTGTATTTAATTTAGCATTATAGACCATAAAGTGTTTGAGAACTTCATTCAATTTCTGTGTATTTCCTAGCTGAGAGCTCTCAATCAAACAGTACTTCAATGTTGAATGGCTTTAATGAATGTTCAAATACATAAAAATAATCAATTTAATAGAGACATCAGTTGCAGTACTCATATCAGAATGTTGTCTTTCATTCATAAAATGATGTTATTTCTACGTTCATTTATTTAGAGATTAAATGTGAAATTAGATTGTAAAAGTATATTTTAAAACATTCATGGTATGTGTGAATAATGTTTTTAATCTACTGAGAGCACTAATCTGAACACAAGTTTGTTGTAAAACAGAATGTTAAAAACAATCATTGGAAAAAAGAAATCAAAACTGTAACCATTGGCATGTCGCGCAAGTCAACAGATTCTTCTGATAGATTCAGTATTTGTGTGTAAAACTAAAACAATGACGCTGACCTGATGTTTCATCCACCAGTAATGTGGCTCCAAATGTTTCAGTGAAAATTGTCATTTTGACATCATTTACCCTGTAAATATTCAACCATGTTTCCATAATTTAGTATATTTTGCACCCAAAAAAAAGAATAATCAAAATAAAAAGTTGAGTTGACGGGGAATGACCAGACTGTATTTGATGAATCCATTGAAAATATATGTGTAATCTCATTAGACAGGCCAGTAGCTGTGTTTTCATCAAACTCACGCACACGCACTCACACGCACAAACACACACGCACTCACACAAAACTTACCTCGAGCCACACAACAACAGTGGGTCCATCCCATTGAGCAAAGGGCAAACCCTGCCGACAAGCCTCCTCCAGTAACTCATGCCTGAAATAACATGAAAGCCTCATTCTAGTGTATAAAACAACATCCTTCAACAACCCCCTCCTAACACAACATGCTTCTGTATAGAAAACAAAGCAGTCATTAAACAAGTTTCAAATAGACAAGATAAAAAGGTCAAAGGCAGTTTTAAAACGTAGTGTTAGCCAATAAACAGGCTTGAATCAGTTCATAGACTCGATGGGAAACTCGACCGGACAATGTTCAGCTCTGCAGCTGATTTTTAACACCCTACTGTCAATCAAATAAACCCTTTTATAGTCACATATCAACAAGTTTTGTTCAAATTGGACGGGGCCCACAGAGGGAATTTCAGTGGACTGGATTAAACCTCCAAATATGAGGATTTCATCTATGCACATTTCATACAGGTGGCCTTCTGTATCTGTGGTTAAACATTATAAAACTGTCCCGATTAAGAGTCTTCCCAGTGAATCTTGTCAGAGGAGGTTAGTAGAATTCAAACAAACGTGCTTCACCACATTCATGCTGGACACACTTTGAACACACTTACCCGGATTTGGGGCTAAAAAGGACACAAAGGGGTGAAATGAAAAAAGGGAAAAAACACAGAATGAGATGACAGAAGACTGCTGAAATTAATGAGACATTAAATGTGTTTGATATGTTTTGTGGTTTAAAACACAACAGCGGCATGACATTTAACTGGACCTTCCACAAACAGTAATACACCCATCACTTCACATTTGAAGAAACAGCTCGTTATTAACTCAACCTTAAAAATCTGTTAAATGGTTTTGAAGGTGTGTTTATTAAAACATATAATAATAATAATAATATATTTTTTTTAGTGGTGGGCATAGATTAATTTTTTTAATCTAGATTAAAATGGCTCATTTGAATTCTGCCGAAGGCATTCAGAATGTGTGCTACCCAAATAATGACTAAAAGTAAGTCTTTGAGAACGGGTGTCTAAAGCCAGGTGGCGCATTAGACCAGGGGCTCATCTCCTGTTTCCAAAATGCATCACAAACTGCTTGAGAAAGCTGTTCTACTATGATAATTGGTGATGAAAATTAAATTATGTTCAATAAAATGAACTTGTGACTCCTGAGATAGGCGCAGGCTCCCCGTGACCCGAGGTAGTTCGGATAAGCGGTAGAAAATGGATGGATGGAAAATGAACTTGTGTTTACTTCCGCATTAGCTAAGGGATTCTTTGCGTTTAGGTGGTACTTGAGACTGGAAGAGCTCCTACAGTACATTTACATTTAGTCATTTAGCAGACGCTTTTATCCAAAGCGACTTACAAAGAGTGAGGGAGCAACAAGCAATATGTCATACAGGAGCCATAATACATTAGATCTCAATACAAAGTTACTGATTTTAACTAAAGCTAGACCACTACCTGTTGAGAGAAAGTGTTTTTTTTAAACCAATTCCGCATTGCACAAGGTGCAAACAACCTTAGTCTTGTCGATGTTTCTATTGGGAAGCTTCTTAAAAATTAATGTTCCCTGAAGCAAACCCGGCGGCTTCATAGCTGCATCCATGTTAGCACGTCACGTTTGATGCGGTAATTTCACAGTAACGTTATGTTGTGTTCAGACCAAACGCGAATGGCGTGTCAAGCGCGAGTGATTTATATGTTAATGCAAAGAGCCAATAGACCTACTTGCTGCGCGAATCGCGCGAATGAAGCCCTGCTTATGAGATGATGAGGCGGCTTCTGCTTCCGCTTCCGCGAATGACGCGAATCACGCGAGTTTAAAAATCTCGTTCTCGCTCCGTACAGTGCAGTTAAGCTGGTATACATCCGCGCTAAAATATCAAGGTGAAAGACATCATAGCTTGCGTAGTATAGACTAGGGCTGCACGATATATCGAAAAATTATCGTTCTCGCGATAATAGTATATGCGATATACGTATCGCAGAGAGTTGCGATAAGTGTAATTTATTGTGCCAAGCATCTGTGTGTTGCATGCGTAGGTTGTCCAAATTTGACCAATCAGATGGGGCTTGCCGCTTTACTATCTTTATACCCGCCTCCAAGTAGTTAAGGTGCTATATGCTATTGGCTAGAGGGTCGAAAGGTGAACCTAGCGGCTCAGAGCATAGAGTGGAAAATAAATATGGCAGGAGTAAGGTTAGATACAAGCGAGGAAAATGACATCAGCGAAGAACTTGTGCCTAAAAAGAAATGCACGTCTGAAATATGGCAGTATTTTGGCTTCAAGAGAGAAGACGTGTCACAAATGCAGGTACTGTGTAAGTCGTGCCGAAAAACTGTGGTTACGTCGAGAGGAAATACAACTAATCTCCACAGTCATCTGGAACACAACCACAGGGAGCTATTTGAAGACTTTCGAAAGTGTAAGGCAATATCCACCAAAACTGCTAACGAAAAGCCAAGTAACAATAAGGGAGCCGTACAGACAACCATCGATCAAAGTTTTACAAATTCAACGTCTTACGGGAAAACGTCGAAACGCCACAAGGAATTAACGGATGCTGTCACACGCTTTTTAGCTAAAGACATGATGCCTGTTAACACTGTGAGCAAAGAAGGCTTTGTGGGTCTAATTAACAAATTAGACCGAAGATATCAGCTGCCATCGAGAAATTATTTTTCTCATGTCGCAATTCCACAGATTTACGACACCTGTGTGAAGACAGTGAGCTCCGAGCTGCGCCAATTGGATTTCTACGCTAGCACCACTGACCTGTGGTCCAGTCGTACCACTGAGCCCTACATGAGCTACACCGTTCACTTTCTTACTCAAGACTTTGAATTAAAAACACGCTGTCTGGGTGTTGTGTATTTCCCCGAATCCCACACCAGTGAAAACATAGCCCATGGGCTGCGGGATGTTTTAGCCAGCTGGAACTTAAAAGAGGAAAATCAAGTGTCCATTACAACCGACAACGGCGCTAATGTGGTGAAAGCTACCGAACTTAATAATTGGGTCAGACTACAATGCTTTGGACACCGCTTGCATCTGGCCATCGGTGAGTGTTTATATTTGCAATAATAAAATTAAAACGGAAAAAAACGGTAGTTGTTTGTATAGTTAGTAAAGTGTCCCAGGGAACACACATACTGACATTTTTTTTTAACCTGAATGCAATGTAAGTCGCTTTGGATAAAAGCGTCTGCTAAATGCATAAATATAAATATAGTTGCATGTAGACTAGACATGATTTTTAGATTAGAGGAATATCTATTACCTGTTTATTTTAGTATGATTATTACTTATATAAATTATAAACAAAATAGCATTTCTCTGGGGGAATGTTATATCGCAAGAAATATCGTTATCGCAATATTCAAAAACGTTATCGCATATCGCATATTTTCCCAATATCGTGCAGCCCTAGTATAGACCCAGCTCCCAACCCAACTTTGAGAATAGATTAACGGCGACAATTTTTTTAACGCGCGATAATAGTCTCACTGCGTTAACGCCGTTAACGCCGTTAACGGCCCACCACTAATTTTTTTACATAATATACATCATTTTAGTTTGCTGCATGGTGAAAGAGAAATAGATGCAGATGCATTCAAGTGTAAATGCCCTCCAAAACCATTTCAAGTCAGATTAAAATCTGAACATACAAACCACTTGACAAAACTGGACAATTCGTCGCCTAAGAATTATACAGTTCAATCGAAAAGGTTTGTCAAAACTCAGCTTTTCGTTATTTTAAAACATTTTTTTTTTAAGGAAACTAAATCACTTTATAATCTGGTTCTAAGAGCCAATCAGCACTTTGACCACACACAAGAGGACACAAACAGGATCAGCTGTGACAGTGGGAAACATTTCAACCCAAATGTTTAAAAGAAAACCTCAAGATCAATATTTTGTTGAGGATTACATTTTTCGTAAATCATAGAAAAACAACACTAGCCACTAGCCAGCAGTGCTAACTTAAGTTTCCTAATCACTATTTTAACATACACAGTCATTACGCTATTAGAATAAAGTAATAAGCCCCACAAAGCAGTGGGTTACAGTGCAGCTTCGGGGCATAGTTAAAAAAACCCTTAGCTGTTATAAAATGTACCAGTAACCCACTGCTTCGCCAAGTTTATTGCTTTAAACGGTCACATCATGTGCGCAGCAAGGCCAAGCAACATAGACTGTCAACAGGCTCCAGATTGTCCCATAAACATGTCAACATCTTACTGTTTTAAATAAACTGGTCAAGCTTTGTATTGAGGTCGGCCTGCTATATTTAATTGACCAAAAGAACGGTTGTCTGAGTTTTCGTGTTGTCGTAATTTGTTAAGAGATTTATTGCCTGTTTTTTTATGCTTTTTATTTATATTATTTTTGTTTTAATTGTCCCAAAATGCTGCAGGTTCATTAACATTTTATATTGTGTGAATCCATGTGCTGTTTGTTGATCTACTCTGTATGCAGCTGTTTACACGTTTAAATACATTTTGAAAAAAGTATGTATTTTTAACGGGTCAATTTTCGAAGTCTGCATCCTCAGATGTCGCATTTGAAGGACTATATGTCTGACAAATTCGACCTCGGGAGAACACATCCTTCGAGGTACATCCAGCATGTATTTATTTTAAATGTTTAATTTTAAAATCGTATCAATTAGCGACTAATGAACAGATAAAGAGTGTTGGTTAAGGAAATTTACCAAATTAATCATCCCTAGTTCCTACCATAGAAGTATCTGGTGCCTCTACTGTAGTGTGATGCGTTATTGACTCACTTTTTCTGCACTTTCCTGCTCTTGTCCGCAGGTCCAGTGAATTTGTTAAGTGTCACGGAGTCCTGAGATCCTCCTCCATCAGATAAACCACCTGTTATCAGATAAATACAATACAGCATTTGAACGTTAGGATGCAGAGACTTGTTTGTGATATTGGTCATCATAAATAAATGAAAATTCAATTAATGTTTGGGTCAAGCAGAAACAGATGACAGCAGTGAGTTACCAGGTGTATTGAGTATGAACGGATGACGGTAGTGAGTTAGCGGATGTATCGAGTAGGGGTGGGCGATCTAGAAAAAAAATTCAAATCACGATTTTTTCCAGATAGATCACGATTCACGATTTTATCGCGGTTCTTCTTCAAGTTGGTTTTAAGACTATTTTGCAAATTAAAGGGGCTTCAATACAGCCAAACTAAGTCCCCATATAAAAATATACTCTTTACCATTTATATTTTGAAGAATATTTTAATCAAGTTAATATTAAATGCAAGTGCAAGACCATAAATCAGCTGTTAGCCAAAAACTTTACATTTTGAATTTTGTTTTTCATCTTGTTGCGGCACTCGGAGTAAAGCTGTGGAATGGGCGTGGAGGATAAATATTTTTGGCTGGGTATTTCGTAACGTGGATCTACGACTTTGAGCAGTTTTTAAAGCCCTCATTTTCCACAGTCTTTATGGGAATCATGTCTTTGGCCAGGTAAAATGCGACCGCGTCAGTGACATCTTTCCAGCGGCTGTTCATTCTGTCATACTGATACGAGTTTTTTTTTCTCAAATGGTTCTTTCGCTAAAGTCGTTGTTTAAGCCTTTTAGTTTCCGTATGCTTGGTTGTACCTGATTTACTCGCGTGGGATCCCTTTATAATTTGACTGTCGGCATACTCTTTCAGTCCCTTTTATTTTGAGGTGGTTAAAAAGGATCGTTGTGTTGCCTTACGACGCTCGAATCTTATCATTGCCACATTTGCAAATAACTGTTGGTTGGGCCGTGTCAGTTGGGGAAAACCCAAACCATTTCAATATTACTGATGTAGAATTTTTTTAGGGACCAAGTCCTCCGTGTTTCCCTCCATCTTCACTGACCCCGTCACTTAATCTTACTGAATTCACAAGCAACGTATACGAGCTTGTTAACATGGCGCAATCTATCGCAAGTATGTTGACGAATTCTATAGAACACTACTATATAGGACGATTTAACGATTTTCCCGAAAAAGTGGATCGTGCAGTCATTTTAATCGTTCGCGATCTAATATCGTCATATCGCACACCCCTAGTATCGAGTATGAACGGATGACGGTAGTGAGTTAGCGGATGTATCGAGTATGAACGGATGACGGTAGTGAGTTAGCGGATGTATCGAGTATGAACGGATGACGGTAGTGAGTTAGGGGGCGGATGTATCGAGTATGAACGGATGACGGTAGTGAGTTAGCGGATGTATCGAGTATGAACAGATGACGGTAGTGAGTTAGGGGATGTATCGAGTATGAACAGATGACGGTAGTGAGTTAGGGGATGTATCGAGTAGGAACGGATGACGGTAGTGAGTTAGCGGATGTATCGAGTATGAACAGATGACGGTAATGAGTTAGGGGATGTATAGAGTATGAACAGATGACGGTAGTGAGTTAGCGGATGTATCGAGTATGAACGGATGACGGTAGTGAGTTAGGGGATGTATCGAGTATGAACGGATGACGGTAGTGAGTTAGGGGATGTATCGAGTATGAACGGATGACGCTAGTGAGTTAGGGGATGTATCGAGTATGAACAGATGACGGTAGTGAGTTAGCGGATGTATCGAGTATGAACGGATGACGGTAGTGAGTTAGGGGATGTATCGAGTATGAACAGATGACGGTAGTGAGTTAGGGGATGTATCGAGTATGAACGGATGACGGTAGTGAGTTAGGGGATGTATCGAGTATGAACGGATGACGCTAGTGAGTTAGGGGATGTATCGAGTATGAACGGATGACGGTAGTGAGTTAGGGGATGTATCGAGTATGAACAGATGACGGTAGTGAGTTAGCGGATGTATCGAGTATGAACGGATGACGGTAGTGAGTTAGCGGATGTATCGAGTATGAACGGATGACGGTAGTGAGTTAGCGGATGTATCGAGTATGAACGGATGACGGTAGTGAGTTAGCGGATGTATCGAGTATGAACGGATGACGGTAGTGAGTTAGCGGATGTATCGAGTATGAACGGATGACGGTAGTGAGTTAGGGGATGTATCGAGTATGAACGGATGACGGTAGTGAGTTAGGGGATGTATAGAGTATTAACAGATGACGGTAGTGAGTTAGGGGATGTATAGAGTATTAACAGATGACGGTAGTGAGTTAGGGGATGTATAGAGTATTAACAGATGACGGTAGTGAGTTAGGGGATGTATCGAGTATGAACGGATGACGGTAGTGAGTTAGGGGATGTATCGAGTATGAACGGATGACGGTAGTGAGTTAGGGGATGTATCGAGTATGAACGGATGACGGTAGTGAGTTAGGGGATGTATCGAGTATGAACGGATGACGGTAGTGAGTTAGCGGATGTATCGAGTATGAACGGATGACGGTAGTGAGTTAGCGGATGTATCGAGTATGAACGGATGACGGTAGTGAGTTAGCGGATGTATCGAGTATGAACGGATGACGGTAGTGAGTTAGGGGATGTATAGAGTATTAACAGATGACGGTAGTGAGTTAGGGGATGTATCGAGTATGAACGGATGACGGTAGTGAGTTAGGGGATGTATCGAGTATGAACGGATGACGGTAGTGAGTTAGCGGATGTATCGAGTATGAACGGATGACGGTAGTGAGTTAGCGGATGTATCGAGTATGAACGGATGACGGTAGTGAGTTAGCGGATGTATAGAGTATGAACGGATGACGGTAGTGAGTTAGGGGATGTATCGAGTATGAACGGATGACGGTAGTGAGTTAAGGGGATGTATCGAGTAGGAACGGATGACGGTAGTGAGTTAGCGGATGTATCGAGTATGAACGGATGACGGTAGTGAGTTAGCGGATGTATCGAGCATGAACGGATGACGGTAGTGAGTTAGCGGATGTACCGAGTATGAACGGATGACGGTAATGAGTTAGGGGATGTATCGAGTATGAACAGATGACGGTAGTGAGTTAGGGGATGTATCAAGTATGAACGGATGACGGTAGTGAGTTAGGGGATGTATCGAGTATGAACGGATGACGCTAGTGAGTTAGGGGATGTATCGAGTATGAACAGATGACGGTAGTGAGTTAGCGGATGTATCGAGTATGAACAGATGACGGTAGTGAGTTAGGGGATGTATCGAGTATGAACGGATGACGGTAGTGAGTTAGGGGATGTATCGAGTATGAACAGATGACGGTAGTGAGTTAGGGGATGTATCGAGTATGAACAGATGACGGTAGTGAGTTAGGGGATGTATCGAGTATGAACGGATGACGGTAGTGAGTTAGGGGATGTATCGAGTATGAACGGATGACGGTAGTGAGTTAGGGGATGTATCGAGTATGAACGGATGACGGTAGTGAGTTAGGGGATGTATCGAGTATGAACAGATGACGGTAGTGAGTTAGGGGATGTATCGAGTATGAACAGATGACGGTAGTGAGTTAGCGGATGTATCGAGTATGAACGGATGACGGTAGTGAGTTAGCGGATGTATCGAGTATGAACGGATGACGGTAGTGAGTTAGCGGATGTATCGAGTATGAACAGATGACGGTAGTGAGTTAGCGGATGTATCGAGTATGAACGGATGACGGTAGTGAGTTAGCGGATGTATCGAGTATGAACGGATGACGGTAGTGAGTTAGCGGATGTATCGAGTATGAACGGATGACGGTAGTGAGTTAGGGGATGTATCGAGTATGAACGGATGACGGTAGTGAGTTAGGGGATGTATAGAGTATTAACAGATAACGGTAGTGAGTTAGGGGATGTATAGAGTATTAACAGATGACGGTAGTGAGTTAGGGGATGTATAGAGTATTAACAGATGACGGTAGTGAGTTAGGGGATGTATCGAGTATGAACGGATGACGGTAGTGAGTTAGGGGATGTATCGAGTATGAACGGATGACGGTAGTGAGTTAGGGGATGTATCGGGTATGAACGGATGACGGTAGTGAGTTAGCGGATGTATCGAGTATGAACGGATGACGGTAGTGAGTTAGCGGATGTATCGAGTATGAACAGATGACGGTAGTGAGTTAGGGGATGTATAGAGTATTAACAGATGACGGTAGTGAGTTAGGGGATGTATAGAGTATTAACAGATGACGGTAGTGAGTTAGGGGATGTATCGAGTATGAACGGATGACGGTAGTGAGTTAGGGGATGTATCGAGTATGAACGGATGACGGTAGTGAGTTAGCGGATGTATAGAGTATTAACAGATGACGGTAGTGAGTTAGGGGATGTATAGAGTATTAACAGATGACGGTAGTGAGTTAGGGGATGTATAGAGTATGAACGGATGACGGTAGTGAGTTAGGGGATGTATCGGGTATGAACGGATGACGGTAATGAGTTAGGGGATGTATCGAGTATGAACTGATGACGGTAGTGAGTTAGGGGATGTATAGAGTATTAACAGATGACGGTAGTGAGTTAGGGGATGTATCGAGTATGAACGGATGACGGTAGTGAGTTAGGGGATGTATCGAGTATGAACGGATGACGGTAGTGAGTTAGCGGATGTATCGAATTTGAACGGATGACGGTAGTGAGTTAGCGGATGTATCGAGTATGAACGGATGACGGTAGTGAGTTAGGGGATGTATCGAGTATGAACGGATGACGGTAGTGAGTTAGGGGATGTATAGAGTATTAACAGATAACGGTAGTGAGTTAGGGGATGTATAGAGTATGAACGGATGACGGTAGTGAGTTAGCGGATGTATAGAGTATGAACGGATGACGGTAGTGAGTTAGGGGATGTATCGAGTATGAACGGATGACGGTAGTGAGTTAGGGGATGTATCGAGTAGGAACGGATGACGGTAGTGAGTTAGCGGATGTATCGAGTATGAACGGATGACGGTAGTGAGTTAGCGGATGTATCGAGTATGAACAGATGACGGTAATGAGTTAGGGGATGTATCGAGTATGAACAGATGACGGTAATGAGTTAGGGGATGTATAGAGTATGAACAGATGACGGTAATGAGTTAGCGGATGTATCGAGTATGAACAGATGACGGTAGTGAGTTAGCGGATGTATCGAGTATGAACGGATGACGGTAGTGAGTTAGCGGATGTATCGAGTATGAACGGATGACGGTAGTGAGTTAGGGGATGTATCGAGTATGAACGGATGACGGTAGTGAGTTAGGGGATGTATAGAGTATTAACAGATGACGGTAGTGAGTTAGGGGATGTATAGAGTATTAACAGATGACGGTAGTGAGTTAGGGGATGTATAGAGTATTAACAGATAACGGTAGTGAGTTAGGGGATGTATAGAGTATTAACAGATGACGGTAGTGAGTTAGGGGATGTATCGAGTATGAACGGATGACGGTAGTGAGTTAGGGGATGTATCGAGTATGAACGGATGACGGTAGTGAGTTAGGGGATGTATCGAGTATGAACGGATGACGGTAGTGAGTTAGCGGATGTATCGAGTATGAACGGATGACGGTAGTGAGTTAGCGGATGTATCGAATTTGAACGGATGACGGTAGTGAGTTAGCGGATGAATCGAGGATGAACCATCCATAGCGGATGGATCCAGGACAAAAGGATGTCAGTGGTAAGTTATCAGATGGATCGAGGATGGATGGAAAAAGGCATACCTGGGTTGGACGTCTCTTTAGTCACAGGACTTGGTCGGCTCTTCTCTTTCTTTGCAAACAGTCGGCCAATGGAGGACTTGATGCTTTTCTTTTTTGCACCTTTGTTGAGTGAATCCTGACTGCTGTTGCTGCTGCTTGGATTACTTGACTGACCGTCATGCAACCCAACACTACACACACACACACACACACACACAAACAAACACACAAACATGATACAGAAATAAATGATGCATAAATAACAAAGGTATTATCTCAAATGCATCAAATGCAAACATTATTAGTCGTTTCACAAAAAGGAATTGAATTCACAAATAAATAAAATGAGATTTGCAGATAAAAATATTGACAAATATACTTTAATGGCATTCATTTGTGGAAACATTTCCAACATCAAGACGTCTACACAATCTACAAATAGACTCCGTCCACTGCCTACTCAAGCCAATCAGGTAACTTCCACTGGACATTTACCAATGGGATACGTTTTAGAAGCTCCCAACCATGTTTTGCTTTGCACTAAGGTTCAGCTTGCGGCATGACAATCTAAAACGCTTGATGTACTATAACTTTGAAATTTTTGAATGTTTGTGAAACTCTCCATTTATTTGAAGATCAATGTATATTCAAGGAGAATGTGTCTTACCTTCTGATGTCCTCATGACTGGATGTGTGCTGTGCTCCTCTATGGAGTCTCATAAAAGATGGTGTGGACGGAGGAGACGTTTCACATCTGATAGACCCTTTATCATCTTGTGCACACTAAACACAAATGTGATCATGTAAGCGTCACTGAATGTATACTTGTGTCCTGACATTCTGTTAAAACCATATCATCTTTTTCATTTTTTTATGCTTTTCAAATGTGATACGTTACTTAGATTTGTTCATTTTATTTCATTTAGTGAAACAAAACAAATCAAATCAACAGCTGCAGTATTCATGCGACAGCAAAACCAAGAGTGTGTCAATTAAATGCAAATTCAATTCTGCTTTTAAAAAGATGACTTGAATCATTTGATTTCAATCTGTCTCAATGTAACTGAATGAAGAGTTTAATGTATTTTGTGTCTTATCTAGCAGAGAACCACTCTGTTCACTTGTGCCCAATGTTCACCTTCAGGACAAACTCTTAAGGGGGTCGCCCAACAGCAGGGGTCTCCAACCCTGCTCCTGGAGGGCTATCGTCCTGCAGACTGCAGCTCCACCTTGTTACAATACACCCGTTTGTAATTATCAAGCAACCTATACATCTTGATTAGCTGCTTCAGCTGTGATTGATTGGGGTTAGAGCTGAAATATTCAGGACAGTAGCTCACCAGGATCAGGGTTGGAGACCCCTTCCCTACAGTCATGCAGCGCAATGTCATGCCATATCTTTAAAGTTCAGACATCTTTTTTCTATGACAGTACACAAACTGGCTGCACCATGCAAAGTCTGTGACTGTCTTGAGACAGGTTAGTTTTACCCTACCGATGCTTTGTTGTTGCGACAGTAATCCTGCTCAGTACGGAGGAACCGCAGGTTCAGACATCTGGTTTATGCTCTTGGCTGAGGAACCACTGGTAGCGAGCCTACCGTCTACGGGATTAAGACTGAACACCTCTAAATCAGAATCCCCCTGAAGGCAGCGATACCACATTCCAGGGATAGCCGGGACGCACCATAAGTTTGTGAGAGACCCAGTGCCAAATGACTCGTAGACCATTTGATTCCAAAGCAGGATTAGGACCGATTTTGCAGGGTTAACCCCGGATTGCGGTGACGAACGTGTGCAGTGTAAAACAAATCGGGGGTTGAATGATTGGCAACATACCACATAACACAAGTTGTGTACAGTCACAGGAACTCTGAGAATTATGTAAACAATCCAATTTGAGTTAGGGATGTTAGACTGCTATTATTTTGGACACAACAGTATATGTGCAAAAGAAATGTGATGTTTTTTGTTATTCATCAGTTATTCATAGACCTGTGATCTGTCCTGGTATAACGCTGTGCATCCGGTGTGCTTTCCCTTTAGGGCAAATTCCGAACCGCAATTTGTGACTTGAAGGGAACTTTGGGAAAAACCTCATACCAGATAAAGAGAATATTGTTTTAACTTCTCTACTCGCTAAGTGTATTTTAAAAACGGCCATATTATGAGACACAACTGCGCTATGACCACTAGAGTTTACACACCAGCACCTAAGCTTTTTTGAAAAAGTAGGGAAGATCACTTCTGATTGGAATTTTTGTTCACCATTAAATAAAAATCTGCTACAATATGTTGCGAAAGGCAATAGATTTGCTTCATAAGATGTCAGTATAGTGCAGGGATTTCTTTGTGCTTTTTTAAACTTAAAAAAAGACATGACACTTGAGAGCTTGGATTTGATAAATTACTCACAAAATCTCAGATGACCTGAGAGTGAGAAAATTAACAGTTTGTTGAAATGAATAGTATGATGAGCAAATGCTTTCACAAAGACACATTACAGTTCAGATTCAAGTACACTGAAATTACAAATGACAGGTAAAATCATTGTTTTGCTGGGGATGTCCGCAATGATAATACAACAATGTTAAACAAAGAATTACAGGTGTTTGTGCTCTACGCATCTGCTCTAAATTACCTTCCTACGATGTTTCCGCAAATCGGAAGGCTGTTGAAGAAAGCGTAAGCAATGAAGAAAGGGAAGAAACAGCACATTAACAGCATTTCGAAATAAAAGCAGAGCAGCAGCTCAGAGTAAAACATCAGCAGTCGGGAGAGGAAATGAACTCAGTGACCGTGGAAAGATTCACCCAACAAATACACATGCACACACATACACACAAACACTCACACACACAGCTTTCCTTTGAAATCACTGATAAACTCTGGTGATTTTGTTGTGTGAATGCAGGATGATCATCAGTGTAACTGTGTGTGTAAACACAGATAGCCTCCATGTAAGGCACATCATTTACTTTTGTCCGTTGGTGGACACTTCTCTAGCTTTTGAGTCTTTGCTCTATTGTTACTTTGATCTTTTCACGTTTCACAATGAAGCATTTGAAAATTAATTCGCTGATTTTAGACGTAAAGTATGCCATGTGCTAGTGATTAAGTAAACACACAGTTATCTGATGTGTGCTAACAGCTCATTTCCTCACACGTCTATTAAGGGAAGAGAGCAGGATGTGCTTTGGTAAACACATAGACGCTACACAGGGGACGATACACTGAAACCAGGATCATATGAAGGATGGTCGTTTTAATCATGTCACTTCTCCAACACACACTCACGGGATCACTGCTGGACATGAATGAGATGTGTGAAGACACACACTGAAGTGCATGGACGGCCTTACCAGGGTCATCACCCCCATGCGCTCCAAACGTGGTGTGGAGTGTCCAGAGCCTGGGGGTGAGGGCTCAGTGTGGGTGGAGCTATGGAAAGACTGTTGGAGGGAACTCATGGAGCGGAAACGCCCACCCAGATCATCCCCGCTGCCCACACGACTCTCGATCTCTTCAGCTCTTTGCGTAGTGTTCTCCTTCTCCTCCTGAATCATTCTGCTCACAACACAAACACACAACTTTACGTTATGGCATACACACACAAAACACTTAGACTGGGATGCTGATAAAAACATGATTTTCAGCCTTTTGATGACATTCAGATTATAGAAACTGCATCAAAAACGTGGTCTTCAATAAATGTATGTTTATCTCTGCCATTACAGTAAATAGACAAAGACAAATGAAAATGCTTTGGAATAAAAAGCACTCATATTTTACAACCCGGATGATGCTGATGTCAGGATTTGTACCGTATCTCATTGTTAATGGCGTCGAGCTGCTCCTGCAGCATCAGAGCGAGGGTCTGAGCATCCGTCTGTCCAGCAGGAGACAGCAGGTCCATAGAGCTGAAGACAGTGTCTCTATCATCCTCCACATCAGACACGTCCAAATCACTCTCAAAGGCATGAGCAACATTAGCTAGAACACTGGCCTGCTGCAGCCGATCCCATTCCTGTTCATCCAAAGTCTGCACCTGCACAAACACAATCAACACACTATCTAAGAATCCTCATCAAACTACAAATAATGTAACAATCAACACACTGCGCCTCAAACTACAAATAATGTTACAATCCAACACACTGCGCCTCATCAAACTACAAATAATGTTACAATCCAACACACTGCAACTCATCAAACTGCAAATAATGTTACAATCAAACACACTGCAACTCATCAAAGTGCAAATAATGTTACAATCAACACACTGAAACTCATCAAACAACAAATAATGTTACAATCAACAAACTACAATTCATCAAAATATAATTTATGTTACAATCAACACACAGCAACGCATCAAACTACAAATAATGTTACAATCAACCCACTGCCACTCATCAAACTACAAATAATGTTACAATTAACACACTGCAACTCATCAAACTATATATAATGTTAAAATCAACACACAGCATTTCATCAAACTACAAATAATGTTACAATCAACACACTGCAACTCATCAAACTACAAATAATGTTACAATTAACACACAACACCTCATCAAACTACAAATAATGTTACAATCAAAACACTGCACCTCATCAAACTATAAATAATGTTACAATCCAACACACTGCAACTCATCAAACTACAAATAATGTTACAATCCAACACACTGCAACTCATCGAAGTACAAATAATGTTACAATCAACACACTGCGCCTCATCAAACTACAAATAATGTTACAATCAACACAAATCAACTCATCAAACTACAAATAATGTAACAATCAACACACTGCACCTCATCAAACTACAAATAATGTTACAATCCAACACACAGCGCCTCATCAAAGTACAAATAATGTTACAATCAACACACTGCGCCTCATCAAACTACAAATAATGTTACAATCCAACACACAGCGCCTCATCAAAGTACAAATAATGTTACAATCAACACACTGCGCCTCATCAAACTACAAATAATGTTACAATCAACACAAATCAACTCATCAAACTACAAATAATGTAACAATCAACACACTGCGCCTCATCAAACTACAAATAATGTTACAATCCAACACACAGCGCCTCATCAAAGTACAAATAATGTTACAATCAACACACTGCGCCTCATCAAACTACAAATAATGTTACAATCCAACACACAGCGCCTCATCAAAGTACAAATAATGTTACAATCAACACACTGCGCCTCATCAAACTACAAATAATGTTACAATCCAACACACTGCAACTCATCAAACTACAAATAATGTTACAATCCAACACACTGCAACTCATCAAAGTGCAAATAATGTTACAATCAACACACTGAAACTCATCAAACAACAAATAATGTTACAATCAACAAACTACAATTCATCAAAATATAATTAATGTTACAATCAACACACAGCAACGCATCAAACTACAAATAATGTTACAATCAACCCACTGCCACTCATCAAACTACAAATAATGTTACAATTAACACACTGCAACTCATCAAACTATATATAATGTTAAAATCAACACATTGCAACTCATCAAACTACAAATAATGTTACAATCAACACACTGAAACTCATCAAACAACAAATAATGTTACAATCAACACACTGCACCTCATCAAACTACAAATAATGTTACAATCAACACACTGCAACTCATCAAACTACAAATAATGTTACAATCAAAACACTGCAACTAATCAAACTACAAGTAATGTTACAATCAACACACAACACCTCATCAAACTACAAATAATGTTACAATCAACACACTGCACCTCATCAAACTACAAATAATGTTACAATTAACACACAACACCTCATCAAACTACAAATAATGTTACAATCAACACACTGCACCTCATCAAACTACAAATAATGTTACAATCAACACACTGCAACTCATCAAACTACAAATAATGTTACAATCCAACACACTGCACCTCATCAAACTACAAATAATGTTACAATCCAACACACTGCACCTCATCAAACTACAAATAATGTTACAATCAACACACTGCAACTCATCAAACTACAAATAATGTTACGGTCTACACACTGCAACTCATCAAACTACAAATAATGTTACAATCAACAAACTACAATTCATCAAAATATAATTAATGTTACAATCAACACACTGCAACTCATCAAACTACAAATAATGTTACAATCCAACACACTGCACCTCATCAAACTACAAATAATGTTACAATCAACACACTGCACCTCATCAAACTACAAATAATGTTACAATCAACACACTGCAACTCATCAAACTACAAATAATGTTACAATCCAACACACTGCGCCTCATCAAAGTACAAATAATGTTACAATCAACACACTGCGCCTCATCAAACTACAAATAATGTTACAATCCAACACACTGCAACTCATCAAACTACAAATAATGTTACAATCCAACACACTGCAACTCATCAAAGTGCAAATAATGTTACAATCAACACACTGAAACTCATCAAACAACAAATAATGTTACAATCAACAAACTACGATTCATCAAAATATAATTAATGTTACAATCAACACACAGCAACGCATCAAACTACAAATAATGTTACAATCAACCCACTGCCACTCATCAAACTACAAATAATGTTACAATTAACACACTGCAACTCATGAAACTACAAATAATGTTACAATCAACACACTGCAACTCATCAAACTACAAATAATGTTACAATCCAACACACTGCACCTCATCAAAATATAATTAATGTTACAATCCAACACACTGCACCTCATCAAAATATAATTAATGTTACAATCAACACACAGCAACGCATCAAACTACAAATAATGTTACAATCAACCCACTGCCACTCATCAAACTACAAATAATGTTACAATTAACACACTGCAACTCATCAAACTATATATAATGTTAAAATCAACACATTGCAACTCATCAAACTACAAATAATGTTACAATCAACACACTGAAACTCATCAAACAACAAATAATGTTACAATCAACACACTGCACCTCATCAAACTACAAATAATGTTACAATCAACACACTGCAACTCATCAAACTATATATAATGTTAAAATCAACACATTGCAACTCATCAAACTACAAGTAATGTTACAATCAACACACTGAAACTCATCAAACAACAAATAATGTTACAATCAACACACTGCATCTCATCAAACTACAAATAATGTTACAATCAACACACTGCAACTCATCAAACTACAAATAATGTTACAATCAAAACACTGCAACTAATCAAACTACAAGTAATGTTACAATCAACACACAACACCTCATCAAACTACAAATAATGTTACAATCAACACACTGCACCTCATCAAACTACAAATAATGTTAAAATCAACACACTGCAACTCATCAAACTACAAATAATGTTACAATCCAACACACTGCACCTCATCAAACTACAAATAATGTTACAATTAACACACAACACCTCATCAAACTACAAATAATGTTAAAATCAACACACAGCACCTCATCAAACTACAAATAATGTTACAATTATCAAACTACAAATAATGTTACAATCAACACACTGCAACTCATCAAACTACAAATAATGTTACAATCAACACACTGCGCCTCATCAAACTACAAACAATGTTACAGTCAACACACTGCAACTCATCAAACTACAAATAATGTTACAATCAACACACTGCAACTCATCAAACTACAAATAATTTTACAATCCAACACACTGCAACTCATCAAACTACAAATAATGTTACAATTAACACACTGCAACTCATCAAACTATATATAATGTTAAAATCAACACATTGCAACTCATCAAACTACAAATAATGTTACAATCAACACACTGCACCTCATCAAACTACAAATAATGTTACAATCAACACACTGCACCTCATCAAACTACAAATAATGTTACAATCAACACACTGCAACTCATCAAACTACAAATAATGTTACAATCCAACACACTGCACCTCATCAAAATATAATTAATGTTACAATCAACACACAGCAACGCATCAAACTAAAAATAATGTTACAATCAACCCACTGCCACTCATCAAATTACAAATAATGTTACAATTAACACACTGCAACTCATCAAACTATATATAATGTTAAAATCAACACATTGCAACTCATCAAACTACAAATAATGTTACAATCAACACACTGAAACTCATCAAACAACAAATAATGTTACAATCAACACACTGCACCTCATCAAACTACAAATAATGTTACAATCAACACACTGCAACTCATCAAACTATATATAATGTTAAAATCAACACATTGCAACTCATCAAACTACAAGTAATGTTACAATCAACACACTGAAACTCATCAAACAACAAATAATGTTACAATCAACACACTGCATCTCATCAAACTACAAATAATGTTACAATCAACACACTGCAACTCATCAAACTACAAATAATGTTACAATCAAAACACTGCAACTAATCAAACTACAAGTAATGTTACAATCAACACACAACACCTCATCAAACTACAAATAATGTTACAATCAACACACTGCACCTCATCAAACTACAAATAATGTTAAAATCAACACACTGCAACTCATCAAACTACAAATAATGTTACAATCCAACACACTGCACCTCATCAAACTACAAATAATGTTACAATTAACACACAACACCTCATCAAACTACAAATAATGTTAAAATCAACACACAGCACCTCATCAAACTACAAATAATGTTACAATTATCAAACTACAAATAATGTTACAATCAACACACTGCAACTCATCAAACTACAAATAATGTTACAATCAACACACTGCGCCTCATCAAACTACAAACAATGTTACAGTCAACACACTGCAACTCATCAAACTACAAATAATGTTACAATCAACACACTGCAACTCATCAAACTACAAATAATTTTACAATCCAACACACTGCAACTCATCAAACTACAAATAATGTTACAATCCAACACACTGCAACTCATCAAACTACAAATAATGTTACAGTCAACACACTGCGCCTCATCAAACTACAAATAATGTTACAGTCAACACACTGCAACTCATCAAACTACAAATAATGTTACAGTCAACACACTGCAACTCATCAAACTACAAATAATGTTACAATCAACACACTGCAACTCATCAAACTACAAATAATGTTACAATCCAACACACTGCAACTCATCAAACTACAAATAATGTTACAATCCAACACACTGCAACTCATCAAACTACAAATAATGTTACAATCCAACACACTGCAACTCATCAAACTACAAATAATGTTACATTCCAACACACTGCAACTCATCAAACTACAAATAATGTTACAATCCAACACACTGCAACTCATCAAACTACAAATAATGTTACAATCAACACACTGCAACTCATCAAACTACAAATAATGTTACAATCAACACACTGCAACTCATCAAACTACAAATAATGTTACAATCAACACACTGCAACTCATCAAACTACAAATAATGTTACGGTCTACACACTGCAACTCATCAAACTACAAATAATGTTACAATCAACAAACTACAATTCATCAAAATATAATTAATGTTACAATCAACACACAGCAACGCATCAAACTACAAATAATGTTACAACCAACACACTGAAACTCATCAAACAACAAATAATGTTACAATCAACACACTGCGCCTCATCAAACTACAAATAATGTTACAATCCAACACACTGCAACTCATCAAACTACAAATAATGTTACAATCAAAACACTGCAACTCATCAAAGTGCAATTAATGTTACAATCAACACACTTCAACTCATCAAACTACAAATAATGTTACAATCAAAACACTGCAACTAATCAAACTACAAATAATGTTACAATCAACACACAACACCTCATCAAACTACAAATAATGTTACAATCAACACACTGCACCTCATCAAACTACAAATAATGTTATAATCAACACACTGCAACTCATCAAACTACAAGTAATGTTACAATCAACACACAACACCTCATCAAACTACAAATAATGTTACAATTAACACACTGCAACTCATCAAACTACAAATAATGTTACAATCAAAACACTGCAACTAATCAAACTACAAATAATGTTACAATCAACACACAACACCTCATCAAACTACAAATAATGTTACAATCAACACACTGCACCTCATCAAACTACAAATAATGTTATAATCAACACACTGCAACTCATCAAACTACAAGTAATGTTACAATCAACACACAACACCTCATCAAACTACAAATAATGTTACAATCAACACACTGCACCTCATCAAACTACAAATAATGTTATAATCAACACACTGCAACTCATCAAACTACAAGTAATGTTACAATCAACACACAACACCTCATCAAACTACAAGTAATGTTACAATCAACACACAACACCTCATCAAACTACAAATAATGTTACAATCAACACACTGCACCTCATCAAACTACAAATAATGTTATAATCAACACACTGCAACTCATCAAACTACAAGTAATGTTACAATCAACACACAACACCTCATCAAACTACAAGTAATGTTATAATCAACACACTGCAACTCATCAAACTACAAATAATGTTACAATCAAACCACAAAATATAACAATGAATCAAATGTATGCTGGTGACACATGCAAGTAATAATACTGTAATAATCCAAGAAAAAAAAGTCTGCTTTGCATGTACTATTTGAGTAATCAGCTCTTTTTTAGTCACTTCTAAGTAGTGACTGAAGTGCTTGACTGTAGTTTTGGTAGAGTGAAAATCTGCAGCGGTCGCAAAACACAGATGTCATTATGTTCACCTTAGTGGGTTCATCTCTGAGCGAAGATACTCTGCCCTTCTGAGGTCTCCTGAGCACCAGAGCACCACCGTACTGACTGTCCATCACAGACGACACAGACACTGGGTACCTGAAATCTGGTGTGCCGCTCGCATGACAACGGCTACACAGCAGAAAAGAAAATGATCACAACTGGAAGCAGAAGATCTTATTATTTAAGCAGCGTAGGTTAGCTCCAAGGTAGCATAAATAGCAGTGCTGACGGATATATAAGAGTAAAGAGAGCAAACTCTCAACACCACACGCACTCCTCATCCAATAAACACAGAGAAGATGAAAGGGTCAACAGAGAGGACCCACACTACACCATTACACAGATACATCTGATGTGTTACCCATGATGCAACATTGAGTTGCTTCTGCTGCGAGTCCTGTCGTTCTCAGTCCTCATGGTCTCGATCTGAATAAGCAGCTGTTCCTGAGGTCACAGACAAACAAACTAATTCAGAAACACACAGACACATACAATATGAGATGATGCCAGAGAGATCAAGACAGCGACACTGACCTTCTCATGATGAGCCTCTTCTATCAGTTTCTTTCCGTGTTCAAGATCACGGATCAGAGCGTTCTGTCAAGAAACCAAAGCCTCGTGAAGAAAACTACTGCACTATCAACACTACAATTATCTTGACATACACAATCCACAACTAAACCTGATCTGTGAGGCTGTAGTTTACACAACACATGATTACACACTTAAACATCATGCTTTATTCGAACATGTTCCAGAGATCAGAACAGGTAAGATGTATTTGTGGAGATAGAAGTAAACGTGTGTTACCTTTTCTTCTATTGCAGACATGCGCTCCTTCAGGTGAAGCTGCAGTCTCTCATTGGATTCAGAAAGCAGTTTATCCACAGTCTCTGACAGACGTTTATTGTGCTCCTCGTTCATCTTCTCACGCTGACGGGCCTTCAAATATCAAGCACATCATATCATACATCAGCAACTAAAGGCATGCATTATAGGTGTAGTAGAGTAGGCGGGGCGAGACCATGGTTCGAGTCCGGTGAATAATTGTGAATGATTGGCAGCTGTGCGCACACCGGGCTCGAATCACTAAGGAGATTGGGAGCATATAAGAGAACGAGCGACCAGACCGTCGAAGAGAGAGGACCGGGCCCGAAGTGTTTGTATATGTATTTATGTTTTACTGTGTTGTTGTTCGCCGGCGGTCATCCGTGAGGGGCCGCCGGCTGTTATATTACTTTATTAAATGTTTTCAAATGTCTTCCGATTCCCGCCTCCTTCCTTCACTTTTATGGAGATTTATTCCTTTGGTGCCGAAACCCGGGAGGAAGGAGAGACATGCTGTCGGAGAGTCCTCGCCGCCGAGTGGCCTCGCAGTGCCGGAGAGTTCGGGCAGCGCGGACGAAGGGCGTCCGCCAGTGGCTTCGACCCAGGGGCACGGCAGCAATGGTCGCCGTTCCACCGAAGCTTTGACGGTGGCCGCACTGTGCACTTACGTTTCCCCAAAGCCACCGTCAAAGCTTCGGTGGAACGGCGACCATTGCTGCCGTGCCCCTGGGTCGAGGTGGGGTGGCTTTCGTCCAAGCGGGAGCGAGGGAGTTGCCGCCGTCCACCAGAGGCAGGAGCCTGCATCCGTCCCCCGAGGGGGAGGAGCAGGGGGCGGAAGTGCCGAGTGCGGCCACCACCTGCCAGAGGCCGGACCCTGCGTCCGTCCGCCCAAGGGGGAGGAGCAGGGGACGGGGAACCCGCCCCGACTCCCAGATAAAGGAGGAGCCACCGCCGGCCGCCAGGGGGAGCCGTCCACCGAAGCTCCAAGGCCACCGCAAGGCACCGCGAAAGAGAGTACTCCGGCTGGTTGAGGAACGAGCGGCAGCATGTCAGGGAACTGGACTATAATTTTATTTTTTTCCTCTCCCCTCTCTCTTTCCGGTCGCTCCGACGGCTCCCGTCTCTGTTGTCTCGTCGCTGCCTACCTCCCTCCCCCCGGGGGTCCACCCAGCCTGTGAGGGGTGATGGGGGTATGTAGTAGAGTAGGCGGGGCGAGACCGTGGTTCGAGTCCGGTGAGTAATTGTGAATGAGCGCCAGCTGTGCGCACACTGGGCTCGAATCACGTAGGAGATTGGGAGCATATAAGAGAACGAGCGACCGGACCATTGAAGAGAGAGGACCGGGCCCGAACTTGTGTTATGGTTGTATTTGTATTTATGTTTTGTTCGCCGGCGGTCGTCCGTGAGGGGCCGCCGGCTTTTATATAACTTTATTAAATGTTTAAAATGTCTTCCGGTTCCCTACTCCATCCTTTTATTGAATCTTTATTACAATAGGGTATTCAGACACCTTTTTTGTGCTATAACAGGTGTTCAGTCTTAGTTTTTGTAAGATTATTTAACATATTTGACCTTTTTTCTTCACCAGAGTCTCACAAAGCGCACACAGTACATGTATAATGACACACAGATCTCTTAACAACTGATGTTTCCATACTGGAGGTGGAACAGTTCTGGTGTAATGTTTGCTTTGAGCCTGATGTGAAGCATTTTTAACACTAAACAAAGTAAGAAACTTTGAGAATGTGGTGTGGGAGGTGTTCACCCTGAGTAGCTCCTGGTACTTCTCCTCTAGCTGAGCCTCCATCTGTCTGAGACGCTCCTCCACGTTCCCATGACGCTCCTCTGCCTACAAACATCAAGAAAAGTCCTTAAGTCATACAGAAGGAAAGAGAAGGAAGGTCATACATCAGATTTCCTGTAGCTCAGTGGTAAGAGCATGGTGTTAACAATGCAAGGTTGTGGGTTTGATCCCAGGGGATTGCACATACTCAGAAACAAATGTATATGATAATGCATTGTAAGTGGCTTTGGATAAAAAATCTTCCAAACGCATCAATGTAAATGTGCATACAGAGGGGAAAAGTTTTCAGTTAGCAGTCACAAGCATGAAACATCACATCAAGCTTCTCAACAAAGAGGACGTGAAGCATCCAGTCTTTATTAAAGGGGTTTTAACTCCAATCAGAACTGATATAATAAAGAAGATTAATGTCACGGTGATGTCATGGGGTTGGTCGTCCTGCCCCTGTTCACCAGACACAATGTGAGAGACACTATTAAATACAGGACAGTGGAGGACAGAAAGGAAAGATAAAGACTGAGAGTGTGAAACATGGAAACTGTTTTTCAGAAGCCACAGGCCATCAGAAGACACAAAGAAGAGCTCTATTACATTACTCCTGTAAAATTGAGGTTCTCCGTGTGAAAGCGAAGGACAGCAGCACTGAAATAGCCCTCAGACAGGCACTGAGGAGCAGAGCAGAGGTGTGTCACTCGTCTGGGCGTTTACATGGAGCACACACACACTAATGAAGAGACACACATGAACCAAGTCAACGCCTGGCTCATTGGTCCGCTCATGCTCATCAGTAAAAGCAAGATGGCTTAAATACCAACATTAACCGTTTCAGATGTCTCATAACATATTTCTGCCGCGTTTTTTATCAAAACCACTCATGTATGTGTGATCATCAGCTGCTGATAGGGAGACAAGCTGGATCAATGTGCACACAGCCACACACTCATTTCACTTACATGATGTGTTTTGCACTGCATCAGCTTGTTATGGCACCTAGGGGTGTGCGATATGACGATATTAGATCGCGAACGATTATAATGACTGCACGATCCACTTTTTCGGGAAAATCGTTAAATCGTCCTATATAGTGCTGTTCTATAGAATTCGTCAACATACTTGCGCCATGTAAACAAGCTCGTATACGTTGCTTGTGAATTCAGTAAGATTAAGTGACGCGGTCAGTGAAGATGGAGGGAAAAACGGAGGACTTGGTCCCTAAAAAAATTCTACATCAGTAATATTGAAATGGTTTGGGTTTTCCCCAACTGACACGGCCCAAACAACAGTTATTTGCAAATGTGGCAATGATAAGATTCGAGCGTCGTAAGGCAACACAACGATCCTTTTTAACCACCTCAAAATAAAAGGGACTGAAAGAGTATGCCGACAGTCAAATTATAAAGGGATCCCACGCGAGTAAATCAGGTACAACCAAGCATACAGAAAGTAAAAGGCTTAAACAACGACTTTACCGAAAGAACCATTTGAGAAAAAAAAAACACGTATCCGTATGACAGAACGAGCAAGCGCTGGAAAGATGTCACTGACGCGGTCGCATTTTACCTGGACAAAGACATGATTCCCATAAAGACTGTGGAAAATGAGGGCTTTAAAAAACTGCTCAAAGTCGTAGATCCACGTTACGAAATACCCAGCCAAAAATATTTATCCTCCACGCCCATTCCACAGCTTTACTCCGAGTGCCGCAACAAGATGAAAAACAAAATTCAAAATGTAAAGTTTTTTGCTAACAGCTGATTTATGGTCTTGCACTTGCATTTAATATTAACTTGATTAAAATATTCTTCAAAATATAAATGGTAAAGAGTATATTTTTATATGGGGACTTAGTTTGGCTGTATTGAAGCCCCTTTTAATTTGCAAAATAGTCTTAAAACCAACTTGAAGAAGAACCGCGATAAAATCGTGAATCGTGATCTATCTGGAAAAAATCGTGATTTGAATTTTTTTTCTAGATCGCCCACACCTAATGGCACCTACTATTAAACACATCAACACTATACCAAACTGTTTCTTGCATGTTATATTGTTTAAAGAGTTTAGTGTTATCAGCACTCACATGATGCTGCATCAAAGCGCTGTTCCTGCCTTAAACTACTAGCTTTTTTCGTCAGAAACACATCAAATATATACATTTCTTTAAAAAAAAAATATGAAACAATCATTCGTCTTTGGTCTGTTACAAGTTGCTCATGCATGTATTAGACATGTATAATTGCAGAAATGAAACTGTGTGAACAAAAGATGCATTCTATCTGAGAGAGAATGCTGACCAAGACCTGCTTGAAACACCTCGTGTAACCACACACATATCAATAAACCCCAAAATTTGACGAATTTAATATATACAAAAAACAATAAGAACGGAATAATCTTTTTCTATTAAACAGTAACATGAATCTGGTTTACTATATTATTTAAAATCATAGTATAGTTGAAACCCCTTTAAACCGTCATGAAACCTACCCTTTCAGCTACATTCTACCTCACTGTCGTTTTTGAAAACACAATTTAAAGAGGCGTGAACACTGTGAGAAAAAGAGTGAGGGAGTGGGTGGGGCACGAGAGAAAGTGATCTGATTCGATATCTTAAAATATATAAGTCATTGTCTGTTTTATTCAGTCTATGGTCATTACACGAATCATACTTTCAAGCCGTATAGGTTTTACAAAAACCACGAAATGTAATATGAGTATTTATTATTAACAAAATTCAAGTTTAACTGTTCTAGTTAAAATATGACAGTTACCGTTTTTGAAGAGATGGAAAAGTCCTCAGGTCAGGTACCGTATTCCTGACACAGACTGCCTTCATTAACTCTTTCACCGCCATTGATGAGTTATCTCGTCCATTAAAAAAAACGGTTACCCGCCAAAGACGAGTTATTACAGCCATCAGTGTTTGTAGTGTTGTACAGCAGGTGGTGCTATTACACACCTTTGGGAAAGAGTACAGAACCCCAGAACCTAGAACTTATATGTTTTAGCGGTTTTTAATAATTGTTCTGAATCTAATCTGGGCGGAATCTTTGACAAAAAACGTTAATTATCTCAGCTGTTTAATCAAAGTGATGCATTTTTGAAGAAACCTACCCACATCTACGGAGAGATAAAAAACGAACAAATGAAGATAGAAGAATACGGTTTCTTTTGTTTAAAAGCTGAGACTCTGATCTTTCATTTGACATATTGTTTGTCCATATATTCAGTACAGAAAATGTACCGTGAGCCATTAAAGTTTGGGTGAAAATGTTAAAACACACTGGCGTAGGCTGGCAACATTTTTTTTAAAAGGCTGGCGGGGAATGAGTTAAAGAGAGTACAAACGTCTTCATTTCTAAAGACTTTCCCAAGTAGAACCCAGTTTGCTACTGTTCCGGCCTAACTCGCATCCATGACGAGCGGGCCTCAAAGTTTAAACCGACAAACGTACCGGCATGGGAGACAGACATGTTCTATAGTACATAGCCACATCACATCCTTAGACGTTGGCCAGATGAGGATTTTAAACCCAGAAGCAAAAATAGTGCAAAAAAGCTCAAAGTTAACTAGTTTTCTCTACTGTAATAACTTACAGCTGCTAACATTGTTTCCCATGATGAGCAACACCACCAACTCTGTTAACATCTAAATAAATGTTGTTTAAGGTTGGTGGCGCTTTAATAAATGTTCACTTGACAGGATGCTTAACTCATCTCCAGTCGTTCAGCTGCTGTGTGCATGTGTGTGATGTTTCAGATGGTTTCACCTTTGAGAGAGCCACAACTCTCTGTGCTAATTCAGCCTCCACCTCAGGCAGCGTCTCAGCCTTGCGTAACGTCTGCTGTAGTTTCTGTTCAGCCAACTCCAATCTCTCCTGCAACTGTCTGTTCTTCTCTTCCATCTGTACAAGCACACAACAACACAATCACTGTCTGTTATCACCTCTGTCTGCACAAGAGTTGACAGGGATGATTTTTCCAGGTAAATCTAGTCCAGACTTTTGTTTGGCGACTAATTGCAACAGAAAAAATTGTGATAGTCCATATTCTTGTCATATGTCATAATGTGTCCGTTTAAGTTTCACTTGCCCAAATAAGGAATTCAAAACAATGTCTCTCTATCTGGAAGGATTTTTCCATTGTTACAGTGCTGTTTGAGGTGTCTTCATACTTGTGACATGTCATAATTAGATTATCTGTCTGCAAGGCCTCTCTTGAGCTCCAAATGCAGCGTTGTTTTAATCATTAGTATTACTGTTTTCGTTACCTCCGTATTTAAAGAGTAGAGCGTCTTGTTCACGCGCTCCATTGTTTTTATAATGGATTTATTCATCAGGATAACATTGTATAAATCCTTGAGTCTTTTCAGCTGCTGTTGTTCAGTGTGTGTGACTGTGTGGGTGTGCGCTTTTGAAACAAAGACACAGTGCAGCACTAACAGAGCGTGATTGGATAAAATTTTCATTTCATTCATTTTTATGTAAACAAACGCACAATAGCCTTTCACCTTTCACTTTTTGTATATAGTGCAATGTTTGTATTTCATTTCAAATTTTGCAACATGTGTACACTTTCTTCTGCACTAAGCTCCTGTCGCTCCACAATAGGAGCTCTTTAATCTCTAATCTCAACATTCTGCAAGGAGTTTGTAAACTGACAAGGTTGCCGAGGCCCTTCTATTTACATGTGGAACCATTGAGACATCTCGCTGGTTGGAAGCAGTTTTTTAAAGCTCTGTGTCATAGGTGTTCTTCAGAAACACTGACAACAGTCTGCTAGCAATCCGTTCCATTTTCATGTATGATAAGAGAGTTTGTTTTTAAGAATGACTTCTACTGGAAAGCAAGATGAGGATGATGTGTGAGGGCTCATGCTGACCTGACAGAAGAGAGAATCTTTGTTGGCCATTTCATTCTCCAGTTTGTCATTGTGATCATGGACAGATGTGGCCTCCCTCTGAGCGGACAGGTACCTCTTCTCCAATGTGGTGATTCTCTCCTCCATGTCTTCCTTCTGAGCGAGCGCCTGAGAAACACACGTCTGGTTGAGACCATCATCCTGAGGTAATGTGAGATGAAGTCAACTGAACGTACCTCTCGTATGTCTCTCTGCAGGCGGCTGTTGATGTCCTCTGATTTGATGAGATCTTTACGGGCCGTGTCTAGATCTTCCTCCAGTTCTGCGACATGGCTGCTTAAAGACGCCACGTGCTCTTTCATTAGCATCAACTCTTTAGTCAGTCGGTCCACCAGCTCCTGCACATCACCATCTTTACCAGAATCCTCAGCACCCACAGAAATATCTGACAAGCGCTGCTAGAAAAACAACACAACACAACGAGTTACCGAGAATAATTTGAGTCTTTCACACAGTGTATGTGCTGAATTTACTGACTGAAATCACTGATCAGCACTAGTCTCTTTTCCTATTATATATTTGTTTATATTTATACGTTTTATATTGTTTGTACTGTTTTATTTATCTTATTTCATTCATTTTGGTTGTAAGGCACTATAAATTTGTGCTTTAGTGCTATTTTAAAGTTTTTATGCTATATCAAGTTTTCCGTCCTTAGGGCATGTTCACACTGGGTTAAATTTCTTTTAAATTTTTTTCATTTAAAATGCAATTAACTCTGGATACTAAAGACACCATTCATGAGCTTTCGTTCATGCGTCTCTGAGAAATGATGTCCAGTATTAACTGGATTAACAATAGCATGGCATCATGACTAGGGTGGGGTCTCCTTTAAACTTGAGTGATTCCAATTCTGCTGATCGAATCCGGTTCTTATCGATTCTCTGTTCCGATTCCAATATTTTTTGGGGAGAGAAAAAAATAGCAACGTAACAATTTGTCAAACAATAAAAACACTTCCATTTAAGGAATAGTCAGAAGCAATTACAAGCCAAAACTATTTATACAAAAATACAACATAAGAAGTGTATAAATTAATTTTTAATGGAATCATTCATTCACGAGTCGTTCAAAACGGTCCATCATCTGAAGAATTATTTAAGAATAAAACATGCTTAAATGAATAATTCAAATGAATATTTTTTAAATAAACTAAAATATCTTGTCGCTTCCCAAATTTATGTATTGCCATCACTATTTTAAAGAATAAAGTAACTTAAACAAAACCAGGGTTTTTCCTGACTAAAAATGAGGCGGAGGTGGTGCCAACCATATCTTGTACACACAAACATATATATGTACAGCTATCTTTATGAGGACATACATTGACGCAATGCAATCTCTAGCCCCTTACCCTAACCATCAGAACTGAGTACCTGACCCTCACCCTAAACCTAATTATAACCTTAACCCTCAAACCAGGTCTTGAACCTCAAATAGCCCTTTAAAGGGGTCTCAGGACCTGAGGACTGGCAAAAATGTCCTCACTTTACTCTCTTAGTCCTCACTCTGCTGGTCTAAAACTCTGGTCCTCATAAAAGATACATGTACAAGTACAAACACACACTATAGGCCTACTGTACCTTTAAGTGGCTTAACCAAACACTTTACATATTAAAGATTCTAAAAATTAGATGAATTGAATTACAATTATAATTAAGTGATACAAACTATTACTTTGATTCAACCAAACAGAAATATTTTTAAATCAAATAAAGCTTTCTATGCTTTTTAACTAACTTTTCAACCCACAATAGCCAACTAAATGAACCAGTCTTAATCAATGAGCAAAGCTCATTCACATCCTGCATTCTCTTGTGGTTCACTGAGCTTTAAATGATTCACTAATCTCTTATATTCACTAGTGACAGAAAGTTTCAACAGTTTAAACAAATCGGTTCAAATTAGTCATTCTGATCGCAAACAAACCATCTGCTGAGTGACTGAAAAAGTAAGGAATCAATAAATGGTACCAAAATGCATGCATCCTATCGAATCCCCGGTTCTTTGAAATTTGGAACCATTTCTAAAATGGAACCAGTTCTCGATACCCAACCCTAATCATGACATTGGTTTTATTTTGTTCCCTGAGGTGTAATCATTTCTGTTTTTAATCCTCTAACTAAAAAGTCAAATTTGTGTTAAAAACTATTAAGAGTCCTGACCCCTTTAACTCTTTCACCGCCATTGACGAGTTATCTCGTCATTTAAAAAAAATGGTTCCCCACCAAAGACGAGTTATTACGGCAATCAGTGTTTATACTGTTGTACAACAGGTGGCGCTATTACACACCTTTAGGAAAAAGTACAGAATACCAGATCCTAGAACATTTATGTTTTTCATTATGTTTTTAATGATTGTTCTGAGTGTAATCTGGGCGGAATCTTTGACAAAAAACATTAATTATCCCAGCTGTTTAATCAAAGTGATGCATTTTTTAAGAAACCTACCCACATCTATGGAGTGATAAAAACGAACAAATTAAGATAGAAGAATACAGTTTCTTTTGTTTAAAAGCTGAGACTCTGTTCTTTCATTTGACATACAGTTTGTCCATATATTCTTTACAGAAAATGAACTGTGAGCCATTCAATTTGGGTGAAAATGTTAGAAAACGCTGGCGTAGGCTGGCAACTTTTTTTTTTAAAAGACTGGCGGGGAATGAGTTAGAAATGTCAACTCTAGTTAAACTTAGTACATTTACATTGATGCATTTGGCAGACACTTTTATCCAAAGCCACTTGCATTGCATTATCCTCTACCTTTTTGTTTCCAAGTATATGCAATCCCCTGGAAATGGATGTTGTATTTTATACCAACTAATGTACAGTCCCACAAACTGTTCTATTATTGTTTGCGAGACATCTGTTCTGTGCGAGTGTTGAAAAAAATCATGTATATGCAGGCAGTCCTGGCTGTGTAATTAAGAGATACAACTAAGTTATCACCATAACACTCTAAAAGCCGAAGAGTACTAGAGGGCTTGTCTGTAGCAGAGAAGAGAGAGTGAACAAGTGGGACAAAGACTGTAGAAAGAGTGATGTCTCAATTACTATATCAAATAAAGGGTCCGAGGATTATAAGTGTAAGAAGTGTGATAATCAGGCAAGAGCAAGGATGCCTCCATTTTGTGAGCAACGGCCAACTTATAATGATCCAATTGATTAGAGAAGGGCAAAATGTCCCGCCCATCATTTTCTTCCCTCATTCTAGAAGCTGTTTCACTCAGATATATGTCACAATATGGAAAAGTAGACATTCGCAACTTCCATTTCCTTGTAACTTTAATTCAATTTAGTTTGCAAACTCATGTCATGTGTTATTCTTGAATTTCTCAAAGTAAGTTGGTGTTACTAATTGTGTAACCGTTTGAATTGTATGTGATTTTGAAAAAGCTGTGAGAAGCATGGGGCACGAGAGAAAGTAATCTGTATCATAAAATATAGTCAAATTATATGCTCAAGCAACAGCGATATTACAGAAACAAAATTGAATATAACCAGCAGCTGAAGCCCCTCTTTAGCCACTGAGAGGTTTACCTGCACAGCTCTCAAACAAGCTGGCCTCCCTTACACTACAGACGGACAGTTTTGATGTGTCGGAGTGTTTCCATCCGTTAGTCCCGGATCGCACACCGGTGGTTGAACAAACCCTGCTGTGACTGACCAGAGAAGATGACGTGAGCTCCACTGCTTTACTTCTATTGATAGTGGCCCCCTGAAAGTCACTTATCATTTGCATAAAGTTTAGCTATTCTCAATATTGCCGCTGCAAGTAACTGAGGGTGTGAACGGGGCGAAAGAACAATTACCAGTCGTCTGAATGATGGCAACCACAAAAAAATAAATAAAATTCTGGTAAATATAAAAGACCATTTAACATTAACAAGCCTTTATCTTTTCTAAAAGAAAACAGTTCATCCTCAAGTTTATCCTCCTTATGCTTTGTCACGCAGAGCACACTGGGAACTAAAATCAAGTTAATTAAACTCAAAAGAAAAAATAAGTCACAGGAACATTTCAGGAATGTCACTGATAACGTTTAAGTTTGTACAATTATTTTAGGAAATTAAGTTAACACTACTTAGACATTTTAATTAGTATGAGCATTTGGGTTTAGTGTTGATAGATGCTGATATCCCATTATAGCGAACAACTGCATCTGATGATGTTTATTGTTCTTTTAATAACATGAGGGCTGTAATATTAAAGACAAAATAAATCATTCTTTAAGTCACCGTTTGACTGTTGTAAAATGGTTTGGGTTGCGTTGACATCTTTTACTAATTGAAACCTACTGATGTTTGTTTGTGATGTTTGAAGCCCATGCAGGCAGCAGTCAGGTTAGCGTGATGTGTTTTACCTGGCCGTTAGCGTTTGGTGTGCTTCCAGAACAGTGGTTCATCTCTGCTGTACCATCAACAATCATCTTCCTCTGATTCTGATCCTTCAGAAACGCCAGCTACAACACACAGATGACAACACATTACATGGAGAAGTGTGACTACTATTAGAAGAAAAGGCGCTGGAGATATTCTCACCTCTTTATGAGAGATGGTCAGTTGCTCCTCAAGAGCGCTGCATCTCTCCAGAGCCACACGTAATCGCTCTCTTACCTGACACAAATGCCACACCATCATCATGTCTCAAGTCCTCCTGCTGTATGGCACAGCTAAGGCAGAAATGTGGACTTACCTTCTCATCCAACGCTTTGTGGTGCTCAAAGAGAGATTTCAGAGCTTTGAGAACCTCCACTTCACTGGAGACGCCTGCAGGAGACTGCGCCTGACGCTTCACCACGGTCATTCTCAGAGAACGCTCATGACGAGACACAAGACATTCCAAATGCTCCAATAACAACTGCATCAACAACAAAAACAAGCTTTACATTTACACGGGATCATCTGTTGCATAGGACGAGTCCAGATGCACATAAGACAATCATGAGAAAACTCACACGTGTGTTGTTTCTCTCGGCCTTCAGCTCAGCGATTTCCTCCTCTCTCTCCAGCAGATGCTCGCGACACATGTTCACTTCCTTTGTGAGGGCAGCAAATTCCTTTAAGGATAAAGAAGAATATCATTCACTGATATCAAGATCACAGAAGATGACTGCATAATTACTAATAGAACTTATAAATGAATAAATAACTATAATTGTTGTTGTTTTAATGTAAAAAAGATGGCCAGTGCAGAGTCTCAGTAACATACACTTAAACATGGGAAAAGTCTGAATTTTATGAAATGTCACCCTTAAAAATAGCATATAGTATATTAATAACACATACATTTGAATGCATGCATGATAGTTTAACATTTTTGATGTGATGTTTGGACTCCATCCATTCAGGTCAATACCAAAAGTATTTTGAAAGTGTTCTGGGAAGTTAAGTATGCATAGGTCAACAGAAAAAGTCACATTTCAATGTCATACTTTATCCTATGCAAATGAGTTCTATACAGAGGATGATTGGTGAGTGAGCCCCCCCTGACATCAACAGCCAATCACAGCACTGCAAAGGAGAAGCGCCAAATGCAATCTCCTCCTTAGCTGAAGAGGGATAAAAGTATCTTTCCAGCAGAAACTCTTGGTTCTGAGTGTCCCCCACGGACTGTAACAGATCAGGAAAGTCGATAGATCAGAAGAGTCTCTGCTCCAAAGATGCAATAACAGAGCATCTCAACAAATTTCTGAGTCTCCCAGATTGACTAAAGTTCTGGGTCTCCAGTCCATGGACCCAGAGTCTGCATCAGATCAACTACGTTCTGAGTCTACCATCCAGTGAGGCAGCATAACACGTCTGCAACAAGGTTGAGCTCAGGGGAGCAGACCTTTACTTCCAGGTACCTTCATGTCTGAAAATTGTAGGCCTGAGCTTCGAAAAAGTAATGACTCGTTCTGGCGATTCAGAGTCGACTCTTCCGTGTTCACATGCACTCTATCATCCGCGCGTGTAGTCAGCTCCGTGTAGTGCATTAAACTAGTCAAGTAAAAATGGCTCCTCCGGGAGAAGCGCCGCACTATGGAAAGCCAAAGTATTCATTAACGCCTGGTAGTGCGCCTTGTCATGAGCGTGCGTTTTATCTGGCCCAAAAATGTCAACGGCCATTTTTCTTGAGATAATGGCACGTTATGAACGTGTAATCATGCATGCAGTGGAAACGTGTGTTTCAAGTGTCCAAACAGACGAAAAGAATGTGCTCTTCTCATGTCGAAAATGTGTGCCCACTTGTTTGAGCTTTGGTGTTTCATGTTTTGTCCCCTAGATGGCGTAAGGAGTCTTGTCAAACCCTACCATATAAGCATTGTGACCCTACATGTGAAACCCCAGCTAAAATCGTTTGTGTGGGTGTGTGTTATGCTGTTGCACAAAACCCTGCAACATAAACTAAAGAACATTCTGTGGAAATATCATCTCGATAACTTTAATATTGAAGTATAAGTACAGCGATGTGAAAATTCAGCTCATATTTAAAGATTAAATATACCTGAACTATAATTTACCTGTCTATGTGCCATAACAAGGCACAGATTCTCCTGTTTTCAGTGATGAACAAGATAATTATAGGGAAATTCTTAAAGTTTTGTAAAATAGCCTAGTTCTGTTTATTATTACTATACGCATGTAAAAAAAGCATAAAAACATGGAAACACATGTGGGATACAACAAGAGCTGGATTGTAGCAACAATAAATCACTAGAATGATGTGGGAAGTGTATGTGTTCACACATATCCCGTAAAGACACGTGACATGTAATGTAATGTTTTGTGCATTTTTTTTTCCGTGAATTTAGGGCTGTCACGGATAAGGAATTTACCCTGCGGTTATTTTATTGGTTTTGGGTAGCTCAATAGCGCAATTTGATTTTATAGCATTCCTTCCATGTATTTTGTGCTAAAAGCCCAAATAAGCTCAGTTTTGAGGATATTATTATGTTTAATATTGTTGCTTTTTAAATGACAAAGACATACAAACTTAATAGTTCTTTATTTATTGGTATATGCAGAACTACGATGAGGCGTATTAAAGCAAGGTAGGGTATAGCCCAACAGCTTACGCCAAATAAGATAATTTAAAAATATAAATTGTCATATGAAGTGAAACAAAAGTAAACTGTTTAGGCTTGTTTTATGAACATTTACAGAGCCTCAATACAAACTATAACGAAGACTACAGAGTTTTAACCAAGTAAAAATTAGCCAGTAAACTTTTTTGTAAATGAAACGGCATTGCAGCAAGCCATTTTTCAGTGATATGAAATACAAAAATGTGAGCTCAAAAATTAATTCATCACTTTCATATTTCATATATTTGAACGAGCGACCGGACCGTCGAAGAGAGAGTACCGGGCCCGAACTTATGTTAAGTTTATATTTATGTTCTTGTCTTGTTCGCCGGCGGTCGTCCGTGAGGGGCCGCCGGCTGTTATATTACTTTATTAAATGTTTCTGTTAAAAACAGTTTCTGTTTTTTGTTTTTTCTAATGAAGGCCGTTTACGCAGTTGGATAGGGCAGTGCTGATTGGGCATAACTGAGGTGCGCTAAATCAGTCACAAAGCGTGCTTGGAATGGCCACGTTTCATATTTTTCACATTGCGTCCACATCGCAGCCCCTTGCGATTAGCAAATGGCAACGTCTTCGCTTAATCACCCTGCCCTAATGTATACCAGTAATTATTTGTTTACACTGCCCTGGCTCCACACCGCTAGTAACTGTATGTGTCTTTAGAAACGGTCTACTTTTAAATGATCAAATCACATAAAAAACAATTGTTTGTGATTTTGTAATATGTGTGAAACTATTGACAGGTTAATTTTCTCCTGTCTCAACTTCATATCTCTAATTTGATCACACCCTCACGCTAGGGCTGGGACGATATATCATGTGCACAGTTTCTCAATGGATTACATTCAAATGGCGCCACATCCGAAAGCCAGAGGGCACTCTCGCATAAAAGCTCTAAATATGGGACACAGAAGAACGCAAGTTCAACAACAATCAGTTCAAGGAAATGTCAACGGTCATATTCTATTCGCTGTTCTTCAGACCTTTTCAGTTATTGTCATGATGATAAAGTATATTTATAATGATGATGTTTGACGAATGTTGCTTTTTCGACAGTGCGTTATAAACGACTCAATCTTGTAGTGAATTTAGATCGAGCAGTACTTCCTACTTATCAAAGAGCCCTAGTTCACAGAAGAGCTGTGCACAAAACATAAAATCGACCTAGACAGTAACATTTATCACCAGAGCCCTACCTCACTGTCCGGTTCTTTAAGAATCTCCCCACCAAACGGGGCGTCAGGACAAGACAAGTTGTTATAACTTGTTGTGGTTTTTATTTTAGTTGCATTCAATCCAGTGCAGTGGGCCGAGGTTTATAACTGTTACTTTGGTCACGCTGATAAAACCTTGTGAGCGGTCTGATGTTTAATGTTGTCGGCTCGATAGTATCCGTGGCTATAAAAAAAGCAAATGTTTGAAATTGGAGCGTTTCACGGTCACACGAGTTACTTCCTGTTTGCGGTGCTGGATGGGTAATGTAGTTAATCACTTTACATTGGTAATGGATTACTATGCTCAGCGATGCTACTTAAAACTACACTCACTGTTTTTCACTTTAAGCCAACATACTGAGAACACTTTTTGCTATTGGTTTAATGTGTAACGTTGACATTGTATATTTGTGTGAAATTTTAGCATTTCTGTGTTTAGATGCATCTGCTTTGTTTAGTCATTCAGTTTAAACACTAAGTATATTATAATATTTATAATATAAAAAACTGACCATATTGGAATTTATACTTTATTTATATTTGTAAATTCTGAATTTATGGTATATTATGTATATGACTATCAATATTGTTGTTTACACAATAGCCCTTCTATTTCTACAGGTTTACAACCTGCTTTTTGTGGACTAAATAAAAACTACAACAAGTTATAAGAACGTGTCTTGTCCTGACGCCCCGTTCGGTGGGGAGATTCTTAAAGAACCGAACAGTTATAAACCGCGGCCCACTGCACTGGATTGAATGCAACTGAATGTAATAACTGTTACTTTGGTCACGCTGATAAATCCTTGTGAGCGGTCTGATGTTTAATGTTGTCGGCTCACAAGGTTTTATCAGAGTGACCAGTTATTAAGCATGTACAAACCGCGCACACATACAGCGGCCGCACAGCACTAGCGAAACAGACAAAAAACTCAATGGATAGAAAAACCAGCTTACCGGTGGCGCATCTCTCCTGACGAGACAACATGCCAAACTAATACTCGCTCCCGCTTATAGACCGCGTTCATTCATTACTGGATTCTAACACACCCTCTTGGGATTTTACTGGTCCCCGTTTCAACTTTTGACTGGTCTGTGCTTCAATCAAGTAAGTGAACCTCCCACCTGCTTTCCTGCGTTACATTTCTGCTGAACACCCGTGACGTAGTGAACGCGACACTCACACTAGCACGCTTTTCATGCAGTAATTACATGGGAAACGCCCCCAAACATTGCCACAACACAGGATTGAGATGAATCACCAATTTTTTTATACAAAATGTAATTATTACAAAGAAAATAATGCTTATTTGAAAATTTAAAAATGCAGAAAGGTTTGTGTGACGGTTTGGTTAAGTGCTATGGTGAGGATTACATGACACAAGATACAGTTTGACTTTGAACACTGTAAAATGACTATGACAAGACCCCATAAAACACGAAAAGCCAACATGTGTGTGTGATAAGTCACCTGTGGAAGTGCACTGTTGAGTTGTCTCTGTAGGGAGTCTCTCTCGTGGCTGACCTCATGTAGCTTACTCTGTGTCAAACACAGGTTCTCTTGAGTTTCTCTCAATGTGTCCAGCAGTCGATCTCTCTCCTCTAACATAGACACCATCAAAGACTCAAAGTGACCCTCAGAGTCTGACTGCACTGGCGACCCGGAGCCCAGAGCGCCTCCGTTACTGCCGACCTCCGCCTCGTTGATGGTAGGCATCACCTCGCACATCATCTGCAGGCACACATCACAACACCAGTCAGGACTTCACAGAAACACAACAAAAGTCATACATGTTTACAATGACATGAGCAGAAAAATTCTGTGCCAAAACTACTGCTTCACAGGACTGATCCTGTGACGTTAGGATGCGTGCAGTGTGAAATCGCATATCTGTTAGCATGGGTCCCAGACAAAATGTGGATCAGATCAGTGCGGTAAAAGACAGTGGATCAGATGAGTGCGGTAGACATGTGCCCGGTTAACCGCGTTTACCACTAAATCCTGCTGAAACCAAACTGGCTGCAATAATGCAAGGTTTAGATTATTTTATTGATGCTAAGCTTGTCTGTGAAGCACGGCTCTGGGATCAGTAGGAAATGCTCCTCAATCTAAAAGCAGTGCGAGTTTGAGTCGATTATAACGTGATTTGAAAAAGCAACACCCGTCAAACATCATCATTATAAATATCCTTTATTATGATGAAAATACCTGAGTAGGCATGAGGAACAGTGATAAAAACATGTCCTTTTCCTAGAACTACATGCGTTATGGTCTTCTCCTGCAGTGCGTATTTGGAGTTCCTGCACGAGAGCGCCCTCTGGCTTTCGGATGCAGCAGCATTTTACCGTACTTCTCTCACAAATTGTGCATAATTCACATGATATATATTTTCGGTTAACTGGGCAGATGTCTAAAGTGCTGTAACAGACAGTAGATCAGATTAGTGCGGTAAAAGAAAGTAGATCAAATCAGTGCTGTAACAGACAGGAGATCAGATCAGTGCGGTAACAGACAGGAGATCAGATCAGAGCGGTTACAGACAGGAGATCAGACCAGTGCGAGAACAGACAGGAGATCAGATCAGTGTGGTAACAGACAGGAGATCAGATTTCTGTGGTAACAGACAGGAGATCAGATAAGTGCTGTAACAGACGGATCAGATCAGTGCGGTAACAGACAGATCAGATCAGTGCGGTAACAGACAGATCAGATCAGTGCGGTGCGGTAACAGACAGTAGATCAGATTAGTGGTGTAACAGACAGGAGATCAGATCAGTGCTGTAACAGACAGTAGATCAGATTAGTGGTGTAACAGACAGTACATCAGATCAGTGCTGTAACAGACAGATCAGATCAGTGCGGTAAACAGACAGATCAGTGCGGTAGCAGACAGATCAGATCACTGTGGTAACAGACAGAAGATCATATTGGTTCGGTAACTGACAGATCAGATTAGATCAGTGTGGTAACAGGCAGGAGATCAGATCAGTGCGGTAACAGACAGGAGATCAGATAAGTGCTGTAACAGACAGTAGATCAGATTAGTGGTGTAACAGACAGGAGATCAGATCAGTGCTGTAACAGACAGTAGATCAGATTAGTGGTGTAACAGACAGTACATCAGATCAGTGCTGTAACAGACAGATCAGATCAGTGCGGTAAACAGACAGATCAGTGCGGTAACAGACAGATCAGATCACTGTGGTAACAGACAGAAGATCATATTGGTTCGGTAACTGACAGATCAGATTAGATCAGTGTGGTAACAGGCAGGAGATCAGATCAGTGCGGTAACAGACAGGAGATCAGATAAGTGCTGTAACAGACAGGAGATCAGATAAGTGCTGTAACAGACAGATCATATCGGTTCGGTAACTGACAGATCAGATTAGATCAGTGTGGTAGCAGGCAGGAGATCAGATCAGTGCGGTAACAGACAGGAGATCAGATCAGTAGTGTAACAGACAGGAGATCAGATTTCTGTGGTAACAGATAGGAGATCAGATCAGTAGTGTAACAGACAGGAGATCAGATTTCTGTGGTAACAGACAGGAGATCAGATCAGTGCGGTAACAGACAGATCAGAGAGGAGATCAGATCATTGGTGTTCAAGACAGATCATATCAGTGCGGTAACAGACAGATCATATAAGTGCGGTAACAGACTGATCAGATCAGTGCTGTAACAGACAGGAGATCAGATCAGTTCAGTAACGGACTGAAAGATCAGATCAGTTGGCAGACCAGTAACCGGACATTCGGATGTAATAGCAAGTGTTTATTTACCTTGATTCTCTTAGCAAGGTTCGTTTCTCCCCGTTTTCTCTATGGTGTCGAGTTTGATTACAGCCAGCCAATTTATAGATCAAACTTCACGACATGAGCTAGTGAAGTGAACCGAACATCTGACGTAGCGTAAAAAAAATAAAAAATAAACGCCGCCTGAGATATGAGTAAGAAACATCACTGTGAGCCGGGCGGAGAATACATCACTAATCAATAAATGCTCCTCTTTGATTCCTATTTACATGTATAGATTCAACTGTACAGATATGAAATATAAAATATATCTTTATCTATCTATACATATAAACTCCCGAAGTGGCCTAACGTTACGCGAGTTAGCATTAGCAGCTAAAACAAGGAGTAATGGAAAAAACCTCACCTAAGCGCATGTGACAGATATACTTCACTATTTCAAATAAACTCCAAAACAACATTTGATAAAAGGCTTATAATAGAAGTTATGATATTAAAACACGAATAAAAGCGCAGTTATTAATGTGAATTCTCCTGACGCGTCAGCATCTGATCCATGAGAGAAAACATCGGGATAAAAGTACACATCACACACTTAAACAACGAAACACGCTCATTAAACGATACTGTACGCGCAAACAGCGTGTCTTTGGCCTGATTCAACATAAAAAACAACAAGTAAAGCGAAAAAAATAGTTAAAAGCAGCAGAATGTTTGTCGTTGATCCAGTTTCCTGCGCTCGCGAGAGGTCAGGACGTGCTGACGTCACGACGCCATGGATAGTGGATCCCAGACGGGAATCACGAGCAAGCCGAAACAGTGTCAGATTCAGAGAAGAAGAAGGAATTTGACTTGGCGACAGGAACTTAGTGCAGAAGAAATGATACACATGTTGCAAACAGAGATGAAAGAGATTAAATATAGCATTAACAACATTAAATAATAACAATAATGCAAGAGTTCATGTATATCTTCAAATGTGAAGGTTTGGTTCCAATAGTAAATGGACAGAGAAAGCGTTCTCTGCTGTCATCAATTGTAACCAGTGAAAACCCAGCTAATGTCTGTTTTTTTAACAGAAAATCATCCTACCTAACGTAAAGTAGTCTGTGAAAATATGGCCTTGTTGTATATCCAGATAATGTTGACTGAATAAGGCTATGTCACAAATGGAAATCGGTGAAGTAATAGTTGAAATCAAACGTTTTGATGTCACAATATGATGAGATTATGGGACTTTAGCCTGGTCTTCAAAAGAAGGGTCACATCTGACTATTGTCTTGGCCCTGTTCTGATTTGGTTTCAAAACGGTGAGGAGAAAAAATAAGAAACAATCTTTATTCTCTATTAAAAGTCACATCTCTGTGACTCACAGTGTATTATTATGTCTAATTTAAACATTTTCAATGTATGCCTATGTCATATAGCCTAATTTAATTATTTTTCAGTTTCTTATAGTTTTTTATTTCCTTTTACTGTATGCACTGCTTTTAAATGAATTATTAATGGCGAATAAAGACACAATCAATAAGCACTGTCTGTAAGTGAACAATTAACGGCATGAACACATTAAATGATCCAAAAGCTGCGCGTGTAAGATTTTATTTTAAGAGTTAATTTAAGCAACAGCCTATTTTATGTCTGCATTTATTGCAACAATATGAGAATGCACTGTATACAATAGAATACAACAATCTAAAGTACAATAGTTGTGTATTTTACTCCACAATTTTAGAAAGACAATACGAGCACAGTACAGTGGGGTTTGAAACGCTTGTATACGTCAGTGGTCGTGGGCGGGGCCTGTTGTTGATGGGGCGTGACCTGAGCATGTGTCATGTCTGCTGTGTTTCTTTCTTCTGCTGTTGTTCACCCGTGCCACGTTGATTTGTCGTGTCGTGTCGTGTCAGACTGCAGGTGAGCTCACGAATCATTATCATCATCATGCGTGAATATAATCACAATCATAATACCAGTGTGTTTGAGTTCAAATGTTTACATTCTTTATTAACTTTATGCGGTTGTGTTTGTTAGCAATGCTAAGTGTGTGTGTGCTGATAATCTAGTCCATATGAAACTAGTCATGCTATGCTGTGTTATTGTGTAATTAATGTAACTACCAAACCCATCAGACCAGTTCCTGTACAAGTCGACACGTGTGATTGATGACACACACGTCACACACACGCTTGATAAACTTTATAAAATTGTTTATAAAATCAAAAGTGGCGTTGTCTTCAGATGAATCAATTATTTCGTTTGTTTGAATCATATTATCTGTGAGCATTAGATTTGCTCTATACTGTGTGTGTGTCTGAAAGATCAGACAGGCTTCACGGGTGTGTTGTGTATTGCTTGTTTTTAAGGACAGATTGTGTTGGGCTGGTAAACTGACTGTTTGTAATGATGAGATCAATGAGGTTTGTGGGTTGTGAGATCAGCTGTCATCTTCCTGTGTGATGGGTGATGTGCTGCTGCTGATAATGATGAAGTGTGTGTTCTGTGATTGGCTCTCTCTCTCTCTCTCTCTCTCTCTCTCTGGTCCAGCATCAGTCAGACGGTGGGCCGTTGTGTTGTCGGGCGTGTGACGTCATTGCGTTTGCTGATCTTTTGTCTCTCATGTAGGATTATCCGGCTGCAGAATCGGATCGGAGCGAAGTGGCAGCTTTCATGCGCAGCAGCATCGTCTGGTGTGACGCGTCGGGGCCGCCGGCTCGCTTGCATTGTGTGTTGATGACCCCTGCTGTTTAGCTGCCTGCTCACCCCCACCCCTCTTTCTTCTCCATCCCAGCTCCTGGATCAGCCATGTTTGGCACAGAATCGTCATGTAAGTCACCCATCCTCCGCCGCCGCAGCAGCACGTCTGCCTCTTTATCATCCTGCGCGTGTCTTTGCTCTGCGTTATCATCTCTGCGTTAGTCTTGTGCCTCTGTGATTTTGTGTTTGTGTTCTCGTAGACGTGAAGGCCAGACTCTGGTTTATACCATTCACCTTACAGATAAACAACACACGCGCGTGCACGGATGCGCTTCACACCCTTACCTTCTGCTTTCTTCAGCTTGTATTCGGAGGTCTTGATGCTTATTTCATAGGCGGCGATGTGTTTTTAATGTCATGTGAGATATCATGTGTCAGCGATCCAGAGACATGGTACGGACTTGAACGCGTCAGATGAATGCTGCTGAGCATTAGCAGTCCTGTGTTAGAGATCTCCTGTAGTAAAGTCTGATGAGCGCTGTTGTTTTCTTCAGGAGATGTTGTGATATGTGCACGAGCTTGAGAGTGAGCATTGCTGTGTGTGCGCCTGTCTTCAAATATCACCTGTATGATGCTTGATAACGTGTGTGTGTGTGTGTCTGTGCGTGGTGGTGGTCTGCAGGGGGGTCATGAATGAAGCTTTTGTGTGTGTGTTTAAGTGCCTCACTCACTTCAGCTGAATGAATGAACACAGCTGCTGTCAGACTCTGCCATGTGTTAAACAGACTCCATCCATCAGCCAGGGACAATTCAGACAAAATGAACATTCTCTCATCATTCATTCACCTGTAGGAGTTTCTTTCTTCTGCAGAACACAAAAGAAGATATTTTGAAGAATGCTGATTATCAAACAACATTGACTTCCATTGTACGAACACGAAACCACTGAGACATTTCTCAAAATATCTTTTTTGGTGTTCCTCTAAAGACAGACCTGCATACAGGTTTATAAGCACAAGAAAGTGAATAAATAAGGACAGAATGTAGATATTTGGAAGATCTCTTCCTCCTTTAAGATCTTATCTGCTGGCGTTTCTCTTTTCATTTGATAACGGTTGTATCAGAAAAGTTCAAAATGGCCTCGACGTTCAGAACATGTAAACCTGTTTGTAAAGGCCCTTATTATAGGGAAAATAATGTGAGATTTGTGATGTTTTCTGATGTTTTCAGTGGAACTCTTGGGTTTAAGAGGCTGCAGATGATGGAGGTTTCAGCTGGATGAGGCCATCCGGACAACATCGTTTGCATATTCAGTTGTTTAGTCTGACATCAAGCACCACCATATATGGAAGGTCATATACTGTTTCCAGGTCAAAACACTCAATAAGACGCTAGATGCTAATATACGCTCATGGCGAGCTGTAAAACTATTGAAAAACCACAATCCTAACCCTTATCTTCATAACGAAATCCCAAATGGCCAGTCAACAATACATTGTTCATCCTTTATTGAAATATTGATTTTGGAGATTTGTCATGTGTATGCGGGAGTTAATAAATGTTCCGCCTAAATATGTGATGTGAGTAAACGGTCCTCATGAACAGCTGTTAAAAAAAGCTAAAAGACTTGGATTTTCAGTCTGGACTTGTTGCAGAAAGTCTGTGTCCGTCTGCAGATTTGATCAGTTAGTGTGTTTCTATCTGAAACCTTCCAAAAGTGTGTGATGTCTAGTTTTAAACATCTGTTCAGATTCTAAAAGTCTTGTATTGTATTCCAGCCATAAGCTGTAGCCTCGCTTGAAATGAATAGATGCTTGGACCCGGACACTCTAGTCTTACATCACCACTTAACAGCTATAGCAGGGATGCCATCCTGAGATCTCCAGAGGCCAGACAAAGAGCTCACGAGGCGTTGACCAATGGGGACCAGCTGGGCACAGCCATGTCTTTGCTGGTATGATGTGTACGCAGGGCCTTGTGTGTGTAGATCTCTCATTGGTCTCTTTTGTCTTGATGTGTTTCAGTAAGCATGTTCCTCAACACTCTGACCCCCAAGTTTTACGTGGCATTGACGGGCACATCATCCCTCATTTCAGGACTCATACTGGTGAGTGACTGTACTCTACTGTCCAATGAGCTTCCATCCCTTGATCCTGTTTCCACACTGTCACCAGACATGCTATGGATAAATGATGGTTGCTGTACAAAAACCATACTTTTCTAATCGTGTTTCTACACAAATCAGTCGAGCATGGTCTGGCTGAATGCTTGATTCTGATTGGCTCAAAGGTGTGCCACCAATCACTTAATGCGCAGCCACCTCCAGTCCGTTTCATCACCAGTTAATCAGGTGCTACAGACATTCAACTCAATGCAGCTGTGGCTCTACTTCATCTCTGTGTCAGACTTTAAGCAGGCATAACTGATTAAATACACCTCATTCACAGGTGGCCCTAGATTTTTTAATTGTCCGTTGTTTTAACGGGCAGGCTCCTTCAAAATCTGTCATGATCTATTTATACCCGTCACGATGGTGCAAGATGGCGTTGTCATGACGTCATCACACTGTACTTCCCTTTACTCTCTGAATTTACTGCATTGTTATCCAATTTAATGCTCAATAATGCTGGTGTTGTTTATATTCATTTACATATGTAACGTTTCTGTCGTCAGACATAAAATAATAATTACAGACAAATGTTTGTTGACATGTTAGTCAGTAAGAAAGACAGACTGTGCCTGAAGTGGTGTTTTGAATTCACGCACTCACAAGTTATCTGTGGTTTGCTCATGAATGTGCTGCTTCTGTCACTCACTGATCAGAGTGACATTTTCCCACTCACTGAAAGCTAATGCTTATCCAAAAAGATGCGAGTCGCTTTTCTGAGGGAAAAAACTCTGTGAAGACCACACCTGTGTGCGTGTGTGCGTGTGTGCGTGTGTGTGTGTGTGTGTGTGCGTGTGTGTGTGTGCGTGTGTGTGTGTGCGTGTGTGTGCGTGTGTGTGTGCGTGTGTGTGTGTGTGTGCGTGTGTTTGCGTGCGTGTGTGTGTGCTACGCCAGGACTGAGTGACAGATGCATCTACACCACGACTCTCCGCTGACAGCGCGTGCCTCACAAAACGGGCTAGTGAGAGAAAGCTAGTGAATCGGAAAACAGATCCTGTGATTTTTGTTCAGGACAGAAGTAGAAGTCTACAGTACCTCCCGCCTCTCACAAGCATCTTCTGATGAAAGGAAATGAAAAAAACTTTAGGGTTAATGTGACCTCTGCTATTTATTATTATCGTTATTATTTACATTTAGTCATTTAGCAGACACTTTTATCCAAAAGCGTCAAAAATGGTTAAATAACAGCTTAATTTAGCAAATGTACAGAAGATAAGCATGGGATGGTTCTTCACCTCCACAGATTTAAAAAGCTTTGTTTGGATTGTGCTATCACTAACATCATCTCTGCAGTTGAAGGATTGTTTTAAGAAAGTTTTGTGTGTGTGTTGCAGATTTTTGAGTGGTGGTATTTCAGGAAGTATGGCACATCATTCATTGAGCAGGTGTCTGTAAGTCACCTGCGCCCTCTGTTAGGTGGAGTAGATAACAGCTCTCCAAACCCGTCCAACAGCACTAATGGAGACACAGACTCCAGCCGGCAGAGCGTCTCAGGTGATCATCACATCACATATCTTCTACTTACAATACTCAAATAACAAATGAGATGTTCTGAGTGTTGTTGTTCATTGAATTTGTGTAATGTTTAATGATCTGTGTGTGTGTGTAGAGTGTAAGGTTTGGAGAAATCCAATCAATCTGTTCAGAGGAGCTGAATATAACCGGTAAGTGAAGCACATCTCTGTAGTCATGTTCTTGTCATGTTATTGGTGTGATTTTATACATACAGTTGAAAGAAAAAGTATGTGAACCCTTTGGGCTTACTTGGATTTCTTCATAAATTGGTCATAAAATGTGTTCTGATCTTCATCTTAGCCACAACAATAGAGAAACACAGTCTGCTTAAACTAATACCGCACAAACATTATACGTTTTCATGTTTTTATTGAACACAACATGTAAACATTCATAGTGCAGGGTGGAAAAAGTATGTGAAACCCTAGGCTGATGACTTCTCCAAGAGCTAATTGGAGCCAGGAGTCAGCCAACCTGAGGTCCAATCAATGTGATGAGATTGGATGTGTTGATCAAAGCTGGCCTGTCCAATAAAAAACACACACCAGTTTTGAGTTTGCTGTTCTGAAGAAGCGTTGTCTGATGTTAACCATGCCTCGCACAAAAGAGCTCTCAGAAGACCTACGATCAAGAATTGTTGACTTACATAAAGCTGGAAAGGGCTACAAAAGTATATCTAAAAGCCTTGATGTCCATGTGTCCACGGTAAGACAGATTGTCTACAAATGGAGAAAGTTCAGCACTGTTGCTACACTCCCTAGGCGTGGTCGTCCTGTAAAGATGACTGCAAGAGCACAATGCAGAATGTTCAATGAGGTGAAGAAGAATCCTAGAGTGTCAGCTAAACACTTACAGAAATCTCTGGCACATGCTAACATTTTTGTTGACAAATCTACAATAAGGAAAACATTAAACAAGAATGGACTTCATGGGAGGACACCACGGAGGAAGCCACTGCTGTCCAAAAAAAACATTGCAGCACGTTTGAAGTTTGCAAAAGAGCACCTGGATGTTCCACAGCACTACTGGCAAAACATTCTGTGGACAGATGAAACCAAAATTGAGTTGTTTGGAAAGAACACACAATGCTATGTGTGGAGAACAAAAGGCACAGCACACCAACATCAAAACCTCATCCCAACTGTGAAATATGGTGGAGGGGGCATCATGGTTTGGGGCTGCTTTGCTGTCTCAGGCCCTGGACGGATTACTGTCATCGATGGAAAAATGAATTCCAAAGTTTATCAAGACATTTTGCAGGAAAACTTAAGACCATCTGTCCGCCAACTGAAGCTTAACAGAGGATGGACGATGCAACAGGACAACGACCCAAAGCATAGAAGTAAATCAACAACAGAATGACTTCAACAGAAGAAAATACGCCTTCTGGAGTGGCCCAGTCAGAGTCCTGACCTCAACCCGATTGAGATGCTGTGGCATGACCTCAAGAGAGCGATTCACACCAGACATCCCAAGAATATTGCTGAACTGAAACACTTTTGTAAAGAGGAATGGTCCAAAATTTCTCCTGACCGTTGTGCAGGTCTGATCTGCAACTATAGGAAACGTTTGGTTGAGGTTATTGCTGCCAAAGGAGGGTCAACCAGTTATTAAACCCAAAGGTTCATATACTTTTTCCACCCTGCACTATGAATGTTTACATGTTGTGTTCAATAAAAACATGAAAACGTATAATGTTTGTGCGGTATTAGTTTAAGCAGACTGTGTTTCTCTATTGTTGTGTCTTAGATGAAGATCAGAACACATTTTATGACCAATTTATGAAGAAATCCAAGTAAGCCCAAAGGGTTCACATACTTTTTCTTTCAACTGTATGTGACATGTGTTTATATTTCAGTGATAATAACCCACCCGTCTGAACATGTTTTCTGACAGAATTGATTTAAATCATAAATCTGTTGGTTGTGATAGATGTTTGTGTCAAGACGAGCAATGATAAATCATGACTGTGAACGCATGTCAAACAGAGACAGGCTTTCACGTGAAGACAGGCGCTTGTGTGTCTGGGGACACATTTAAATATGAATATTTGGAGCTGTGTCATTTGTACTAGTAGCTGGAATAAGAATCTTGGTGCAGTTAAGATTACTCAGGTTTATTTGACATTTCAGTTGTTTAATTTCTTTTCTGATTGGTGTTATATATTGCAGAGTGTAAAGGTCATGATCTGCTGTTTATATTGAGATGATTGTTGTTGAAGGTACACGTGGGTGACGGGACGAGAGCCGCTCACATACTACGACATGAATCTGTCAGCACAAGATCATCAGACGTTCTTCACCTGTGATTCCGATCACCTTCGACCTGCAGACGCCAGTAAGAGAACTGAACAAAAACAAGAGCATCCTTCTGAGCCGCTCATGTGCACAGCATGAGACACATCTGTTTGTGTTTGTGTTTATCCACAGTAATGCAGAAGGCCTGGAGAGAGAGAAATCCTCAAGCACGCATCACAGCGGCTCATGAAGCTCTGGATCTGGAGGAGTGAGTGTGACACACAGACGCAGAGACAAACACACACACTGAGAGAGAGAGAGAGAGAGAGAGAGAGAGAGAGAAACAAGAACAGCATTGTTTCTCCAGAGGTGTGAAGTGATATATGGCTGCAGTTTAAACCAAACCATCTTTAACATCTACATCAATCAATATATCACAGCGATCTCCTCCTCCTGGTCTCTCTCTATATGACACAGACATAAAGTGTGTCCTGTATGTAGAAGATCGCTCACTCAAGAAGGTCTGCAGGAGGATTACTGTCAATCCTGGGCTCTGACTATAGGGAGGCTCAGAGATGATGTATTTTTGTATGCAAACGTTGGAAGCGAGTTAGCATTTTAGGACTTAGGGTTTCATCGTTCTGAAGTCTGTGGGTTTTTTTGAATGGGTTTTTGGTAAATCGCCTGAAATAAGGTCTGTTGTAAACTAAACCTCTAACTATTTTCATATTTTATTCTATGACATAAAACACACCAATTATAACAAATCTCTTAAAACGTAGATGTGGATCTTTCACGGTGTAATTACTCAGCAGGGAAGACATCTGTAATCACGTTTAAAAGAACTGTCGGAGGCTTGGTGGTGGTGATGTTTATGTCAAGCGACCTTAAGTGTAGTCTGTGTATAGCCTCGTGTTAGCATTTTACTTCTGCGACTGTATGTCGACATCAAAGGTAAGAAATGTGGTGTTCATTTGTAAAAATTATCTTGATGGACAAAACGTGTAAACATCATAAACCGTTGGTAATCCCAGAGTTTATTTTTTGCGAAAAGTCTTTGTGAAAGATTCATAGGCTTTCGGTCGAGAGATCCAGCTGGGCGCTTGCTTCCGGGTTAGCCTAAAAATAATAGCATTTGTAAATCCAAAGCAAAACATCCAACAACAGATGAAGGGCAGAATAAGGCAATTACCCTCTGCTACTTAACATTCAATGATCAATTCAATTCTGGAAACACCTGAAGACAAGTGAGCCAAACACATCTCAAAATAAAGCCCCATAAGACCAAGAGCTACGCTTAGCAAAGAGTCCGCTGAGACTGAGACTGACTGACCTCACAGAGACAGACATCACACAACATCACAACACAAACATCCGGCTCAACCAAATAATAAACTCACCAACAAAATGACTACATCACACACTGGACAAACACCATTCAAAACCAACACAAACTGTTATTCGGTACTAAACCGATATTTTATTATGGCAAACTACCTGATGACAGTGAGTGATGTGAAGCGGAGACAAACACTGACAGTGTACAGACTCTGATCACAGTTTAGACATCGAGATGGGCCGGAGGAGATAAATATAGAGAGATTGTGTTCTCACTCCAGTCTGAGAGTGATAGAAACAGAGCTGCACCTCTTTACTGAATGCCCAAAATATCAGAAATCAATCTTCTTCTTAATCCAATCTCTCCTCTCGTAGCACAACTTTTCTCCATTGTCTGGGTCCTGGGCAATTTTCTTCAGTTCTTTCCAGGTGTGCCTCATCTCTTTGGTATCTGCCTCCAAGTCTCTTCTCCAGGTGTTTTTAGGTCTCCCCTTTTTCTCTTTCCTTGTGGATTCCATGTCAGGGCCTGTCTGTTAATGCTTGTACTGGTTTTTCGCAAAGTGTGCCTTATCCATCTCCACTCTCTCTTCCTGAATTTTTGGAAGGAAGCTGGATTGTCCTCTGCCATATATCACAATGTCTGATGGTGTCTGGCCGGTGGATCTGAAGGATTCTGCGTAGACAGCTGTTGATAAAAGTCTGGATTTTCCTGATGGTTGTTTAATTTTCTCCATGTTTCTGCTCCATAAAGAAGAACCGACTTGCAATGGAGGCGACTTTTGGTGTGTGTTGTAAGCTGACGATTCCAGATTTTTGCCTTGACCTCTGCATCTGTGCCTGTCCTAGGTACGTGAATGTCTCCATTTCTTCTAGGGGTTTTCCTCTAGTTCTGTGCTGGTTGTGTGGATTTTCCATATTTTTGTCTTTCCTTCGTGTATCCTAAGGCCAAGTTGGGCTGAGACAGTTGAGAGGTCGGATGTTTTCTCTTGCATCTGCTGGCAACGGTGTGTGAGTAAGGCAATGTCATCTGCAAAATCCAGGTCATTGGGCTGGTTCCCCAGAGTCCACTGAATTCCATTTCTCTTCCCTTCTGTTGTCTTCCTCAGGATCCAGGCAATTACCAGAAGAAATAAGAATGGTGACAACAGGCAGCCTTGCCTGACTGCCGTTCTATCCGCCAAGCTCTTTGTGAACTGACCGCAATGGGCCTTGGGACCCCTTCGTTGGACACTGTCGAACACCTTCTCATAGTCAACAAAGTTTATGTTCAGGGGTGATTTCCATGCTGTGGACTGTTCTAAAATGATACGCAATGTTGCGATCTGGTCGGTGCAATCCTGTTTGTTCGTCTCTCAGCCGATGGTCCACAGCATCTTTCATTCTGTCTAAGAGTACCCTATTGAAGATTTTGTATGGGACTGATAGTAGTGTTATTCCTCTGTTGTTTGCACGGTTGTCATCCGGGCCCGCAGCTTGACTACTTTTTGTTCTCAATATGGTCTTCCTGATTTCATCCCTGGTTGGTTCACTACAGTCTATCGGTAGGTCAACATCACCACCGGTGCTTGTCTGTTTATCAGCTCTTATAAATGTTCTGTCCACCTGTTCAGTTGCTGCTCTATCCCCGTGATGGTCTGTTCCTCCTAATCCATGACTGGTCTTTCTTGTCTACTGTATTTACCTGGTAGTTTCCAGCTTGTCGTATAGTTGTTTCATGTTGCCTGTTGCTGGAGCTTGCTCTGCAACCTCTGCTAGGTTGTCAAAATATCTCTGTTTGTCGATCCTCTCAATTTTCTTCACCTCTTTGTGGGCTTCTGTGTATTTAGCTTGTGCTACCTTTGTTGCTCTCGTGCGGCTTATGTTAAGGGCTTCTTCTGTTTTCTCACTTTTATCTTTAGAATGGTCCCACTGTCATCCAGTCTTTCTGTTGAGGCTTATTTGGTCCTATTACTTTCTGGCAGGTTAAGATTAGGGCACTCCTTTCCACATGGTCCTGATTCCTCATCATGCAGCTCTTGCAGCACTCAGAACTTATTTGTGAATGTGAGCATGTAGTCTTTCTGGATCTTTGGATCTTACAGGAAACCAACATTCAATTTTGAACATCAACATGTCTTTTGGCTTGTGTGTCTGTGAAGTTCTTTTTTAGCTTAATTTTCAGTTTTGCAACTAATAGATGGTGATCGTTTGCTGCATCTGCACCCCTCTTCATTCGGACATCTGGGAGCGATCTTCTGACCTTTTGGAGATACACAGTTAGTCTATTTGGTTTTCCTTGGTGTGGTCCGGAGACAACCACGTGGCCTTGTTGATCCTTTTGTGTTCTAAGATGCTGCCCCTGATGACCATGTGGGCCCATCACTTCCTCATAGCCGGTCTTGTCTGCTAGTATTTTGGCATTAAAGTCCCCCATCAGGATGTTCCTTGCCCTTCCTTTGACCAATACCACTTGAAGACTACCATAGAAGTGATCTGTTTTGTCCTCTCTGTTGTCATTTTTTTTAAGGAGAGGGTTAGCCCTACGCCAACCTCCTTAGCCTCGAGGAGAGGTGCTCCAATTTGGTCTGATCTCTATCCTTTGACCTGTCTAGCATGGGTGGCCCAACCAGAAGCATAATCTCCAGCTGGCATAGCTCTCTGGGTCACTGAGTTACGCAAGCTCCCCCACCACGCCAAGGTATGGACCGTGGAGAAGAAAATCAGAAATCAATATATCCCAAATGAAAATCTTCCCTTTATTCTTGTGTGCAAATATAGCTGCAAGATATGTTGCCTCTTGCCATCTGAGGGACGCATGAACATTCAATACATATATTACATTACACAAGATTCCCTTAATGAATGTACATTTTTTCAGAATGCCAATAAAGCACACTTACATTGAAATTGAAAATTGAGTGAGAGTGAGAGAGACACACACATGATTCCAGATTTATCAGACTTTGTTTTTACAGCTGGGACGATCTGGGATGGAATGAGGGCTCTTTGTGTGAAATGTGTGTTTCTGTTCCTGTCGTGTAATGATGAAATGTGACCAATCTGTTTGTATTACAGTTGTGCAACAGCTTATATTCTTCTTGCTGAGGAGGAAGCCACAACAATAGTGGAGGCAGAGAAACTCTTTAAACAAGCGCTGAAGATCGGAGAGAACTGCTACAGACGCACACAACAACTCCAACACCACGGCTCACAATATGAAACACAACACAGTGAGTACACACACAACACAATGAGTATGGCATTTAATCAGAAAGCACACAGAGCAGTAGATGAAATCATTCTTTTATTAGAGTACATTTGATTTTAAAGTCAGCATGAAGCAGAAGTAGCAATTTTTTTTTTCCATGTCGTGACGTATACATGAGTGAAACAACTTCTGAAATGAGGGACTTGATTTCATTAACTGACTTCTGATTGGATTGTTAAAAGGTGAAAGATTTGAACTCCAGTTTGCGATCTGTCAGTCATTGTGGCCCTGACCTCACGCCTCCCTTATGACCAGAAGTGAGGTTCACATGCAAAATGAATAAAAAAAAATGATGTGCACAGATAAATCATTTATAATCAATACTTCACCACTGTGTAAAACAATTAGAATTGATCATATTTAATTTCATGCCAACTATAAATAGGTCATACATGTAAGTTCAACTATATTATATAGCATACATTTTGTTGACAGATGTAAGAAATCCCAATGTCTCCTAGCTAAGGCAAGGTGATCATTAGATGAGACTGTTGGTGACAGCATGTTAAATGTGACCAATTGAATGAGCAGAGACATCTGCCATTGTCCCGCCTCTAACGTCTCAAGCGAGCGAGCAGGTGTTGAGCAGTTAGGAGAGCATACAGTAGAGAGAAATGCACGTGTGCTCGTCACAGACCCTACTCGCGGACTGCATTTACAGGATTCTATCTAATGTTCCGCGTGCTTGCGGTTTTCATGCGCACAACTTTTTCAAGACGTCAAGACAGACATTTTCTCTTGAAATCAATAAAATAACATTGAAATAGATCTGCAAAATCTTTGTCATGCAGAGAAATATCAGAGCACAACATAAGGCTTTTGTAGCCATGATGTGTAACAATCACAGTGACGTTGTGTGTATCACAAGAGGCCTGAGGAGAAGAAATGAAGTAAATAACTGCGATCTCAGACAATAATGTTCAGACGCTCCAGACCAGTGTTCTAGACAGTCATCTTAAAGAAATCTCAGGTGTGAAATCACACCATGAACCACAAGAAACTGGCCAGTTTTCCTTAACCAACATGGTATGTTTCTTCTCCCTTATGAAAGGGTTTTTTTTGTGTAGTAAGCATGTTTTTGGTGTATTGATTACTGTTGGCTTAATCATGCTATACTACAGTCACCAAGGTTCATTTTGGTTACGAATTTCTCGTGTGTGGAAGTTATGGAAGGGCGTAAATGAGGGATGAGGGAATAAAATGTCAACCGTAAGAGATGTTTCTATTCTGTGTATCCTGTGGAATGTAAATAAGTAGGCATGGTTAACTCTGCGCTCTGTAAGTTGGCCGTTATGATAAAAAAAACATGTGAATTAATTCGCCCATAACAAAATAACAGATCACCTTCTTGATCTTCTTTCAGTCTGTAGTTTGGTGAGTCGCTCCAGTCCGGCGCTTTCTCTCTCACCCGCAGTGCTCGTGCAGTGATCTGCCCCTTCATAGAATAAAAGCTCATTGTAACGTATGTTATTTCAGAAGTCGGGTCACTTTGTGAAGCTGTTCATCGTTTTAATAAAGTTTAACTTTAGGTAAGCCGAGGCGAAACTTACATTGAAACGCACGATGATGCTCGCCGCGTGAGCGCTTTTAACATGACGCGCTGCTAACCAGGGTTGTCAGGTCCAAAAAATATTTCCAGCCCAATCACCCCTTAAAACCTGCCCAAAAGGAAAGCAAACTGGCAAAAAAAATGCCAAAATATGTTTTCTATTGCTATATTTATTTATCTGAATGGTTTTCTAGGTATTGAATATATTTTTTGTTGTATTGAGGGATTTAGAAAAAAAAAGCAATTCTGGGTCACTTTTGACTACCATTATAATTGTGTCTAATACGGTAGTTAAAGATGCCCCAGAATTTCAGTTGCTAAAATTTATACAAAATATTTTGTTGTTCAAATGAACAGATAATTTATACAGGTTTGGAACAACTAGATGGGGAGTCATTCATGACAGAATGTTCAGATTTGGGTGGAGTGTCCCTTTAAAAAGATATTAAGGCCACGCACAGAATGGATGAGAAATGTGTTTTCTCTTGGTAAGACGTGCTATAAATACAGTTGAAAGAAAAAGTTTGTGAACCCTTTGGGCTTACTTGGATTTCTTCATAAATTGGTCATAAAATGTGTTCTGATCTTCATCCAAGTCACAACAATACAGAAACACAGTCTGCTTAAACTAATACCGCACAAACATTAAACGTTTTCATGTTTTTATTGAACACAACATGTAAACATTCATAGTGCAGGGTGGAAAAAGTATGTGAAACCCTAGGCTGATGACTTCTCCAAGAGCTAATTGGAGCCAGGAGTCAGCCAACCTGAGGTCCAATCAATGTGATGAGATTGGATGTGTTGATTAAAGCTGGCCTGTCCAATAAAAAACACACACCAGTTTTGAGTTTGCTGTTCTGAAGAAGCGTTGTCTGATGTGAACCATGCCTCGCACAAAAGAGCTCTCAGAAGACCTACGATCAAGAATTGTTGACTTACATAAAGCTGGAAAGGGCTACAAAAGTATATCTAAAAGCCTTGATGTCCATGTGTCCACGGTAAGACAGATTGTCTACAAATGGACAAAGTTGCACTGTTGCTACACTCCCTAGGCGTGGTCGTCCTGTAAAGATGACTGCAAGAGCACAGCACAGAATGCTCAATGAGGTGAAGAAGAATCCTAGAGTGTCAGCTAAACACTTACAGAAATCTCTGGCACATGCTAACATTTTTGTTGACAAATCTACAATAAGGAAAACATTAAACAAGAATGGACTTCATGGGAGGACACCACGGAGGAAGCCACTGCTGTCCAAAAAAAACATTGCAGCACGTTTGAAGTTTGCAAAAGAGCACCTGGATGTTCCACAGCACTACTGGCAAAACATTCTGTGGACAGATGAAACCAAAATTGAGTTGTTTGGAAAGAACACACAACGCTATGTGTGGAGAACAAAAGGCACAGCACACCAACATCAAAACCTCATCCCAACTGTGAAATATGGTGGAGGGGGCATCATGGTTTGGGGCTGCCTCAGGGCCTGGACGTATTACTGTCATCGATGGAAAAATGAATTCCAAAGTTTATCAAGACATTTTGCAGGAAAACTTAAGACCATCTGTCCGCCAACTGAAGCTTAACAGAGGATGGACGATGCAACAGGACAACGACCCAAAGCATAGAAGTAAATCAACAACAGAATGGCTTCAACAGAAGAAAATACGCCTTCTGGAGTGGCCCAGTCAGAGTCCTGACCTCAACCCGATTGAGATGCTGTGGCATGACCTCAAGAGAGCGATTCACACCAGACATCCCAAGAATATTGCTGAACTGAAACACTTTTGTAAAGAGGAATGGTCCAAAATTTCTCCTGACCGTTGTGCAGGTCTGATCTGCAACTATAGGAAACGTTTGGTTGAGGTTATTGCTGCCAAAGGAGGGTCAACCAGTTATTAAACCCAAAGGTTCACATACTTTTTCCACCCTGCACTATGAATGTTTACATGTTGTGTTCAATAAAAACATGAAAACGTATAATGTTTGTGCGGTATTAGTTTAAGCAGACTGTGTTTCTCTATTGTTGTGTCTTAGATGAAGATCAGAACACATTTTATGACCAATTTATGAAGAAATCCAAGTAAGCCCAAAGGGTTCACATACTTTTTCTTTCAACTGTAAGCATGGTTCAATGTATTGTATATGTATAATGTGTACAAGCACGTCAATGTTTTATTTGTTCTAGACTGTGATAGCGCTGCTCAAATCTGATATTTGGCAGCTGGAAGAGTCAACTGTTGTACACTCACTTGTGATTTCTTTCCTTGTGCAATGTGACATGCACCTTAGTACGTGACCTTGGTACAAACATAATTCAGATGTCTCATACCACTGCAATATTTCTCCTCTCTGGTTAAGCTGAGCTCCCGCGTCTCTCTCTGTACTGTGAGACACTCGTTCCCTACACTTTAAAGAGAACAGGTCTGTTCCTTGTGGTGCCAGGTATTCATTCTGAGGATGAATACACATTAAGAAACTCATCAATTAATATTTATCCTCAGAATAAAAATAAACATCCTGGTTGCCGCAACATTATCAAAGTAGCTCAAAAAGCCCCGCAACCCGTGTCTCCATCATTTTAATCGCAACTGCATTTTCAAAAGAATCCAATCGTGGGGGAAAAATGCGACAATGGCAACACTGCTGCTAAACCGTGTTTAGAGAGATGCGTGAGGTGTGACCAGAGACTCGCAGTGCAAAGACAAGCTTGTGGAATAAAAAAAACCTAAAGACAGAGAGTCACAACACACTAAAAGTGCTCATCTAACAGAGAGTGAAGAGTGATGAAGACCTACAGGACAGACCCCATGAACACCACACCAGTCATATACTGTAGTCTCAGTGTTTCTGCATATATTCAGACTACACTGTTATATCTTCATACTGTATACATATGATATAGACAGAAGATAAATATAAATAAATCTCATCATCAGAACTTTATTTGATATCTTTGGGACACTTTAACTATTAACCATTATAACTATGGTGAGCATTCAAATGAACTGTAATTAGTCATCTTAACAAAAATGAGGTATCAGATATAGAATTATAATTTTGGTCATTGCGTCCACCCCTAGTGTATGTATATACAGTCATAGTATTGCTGAGAAAGCTGAAGGAACCCAAGAGCATGTTAGTGGATAGAAGGACTAGTGGATCATTAGTAATGCTGATCGGTGACTTAAAACAACTTCATCTCGTGTCCGTAAATGTGATTGTTAGATTAGAGAATCTCCTCAATGTTCTTAAATTTCATCTTGAATTTCAACCACTTCTTCACTTTTTCTTCCATCAGGACGTGACACAAATGTGTTAGTTTACATCAAGAGAAGACTCGCAATGTGCTCCAGAAAACTGGGACGCACACGAGAAGCAGTGAAGATGATGCGGGATGTGAGTGACCTTTATTCATTTTTAAATCCTACATTTATCAAACAGTCCCAGAAAGAGGTTGTCTTGCATGCTCTTTTGTTCATTCGTTCTTTTCTGGTGCTTTATTCATATCCTGACGTTAAGCAATTTTTCAGACTCCAGTGAGCTGTACCCTTCGTTTAAGATGAATCGGTTAGGATTGTATTTTGACTACTTGAACATCCAATAACCCTGTCATGATTAACTCGCCCTCAAGTTGTTCCAAAACTGTATAGATGTCATCTTTCTGGACAACACAAAGGAAGCTATTTGGAAGAATGTTAGTAATTTTCAGTTCTGGGACATTATTGACTACCATAGTAGATTGCATACATTAAAATGGTGGTGAAAGGTTTCAAAATATCTCATTTAGTCTTCAGCAGAACAAAAAATGAAGTATTCTTTCTACTATTTTCTACATTCTTTGCTGACTTTTCCAAATATCTTTATTTGTGTTCAACAGAACAGAGGAACTTTTACCGGTTCATAACAATTTTTGTGGCGACTAATTCATGGTGAACTGTCCCTTCAAAATTATATTCAGTTATTTTCTCAGGTACTGATGGAGTCTCATGGCGGCCATTGACGTTACCTTAAATAACACAAACTCACCAGACTGATCAACCGTCAGGGATTAAATGATGAATACTGTTTAACAAGCCCTCAATGCTAGTGGTTGTTTGAAATAAATAAAACATCATTCTGCTTAGTGTTTAGATGAAGTCCCCTATAGTTATCTTAACTAAACACAACTTAACTAAATCTCAGAATTAATCCTCAGTTAACTGGCTAGGACTATGAAATATCTCAATAATGTTGTAATCGAGCCCATTGTGTTCTTGAACTTGGTACAACTTAACGAAATTTGAGAAATAATCAGAGGTTAAATGGCAAGATACCAAAAGCCCAGAATGAATCGCTGGCACTGTGAAATAGCTCACGCTTGCCAATTTTATTTCCAGTGTTTCCTCGAGGTCCCATAGAAGTGTAAACGTGTACAACACAAGTCAAGTGGTCAGTAAGTGTGCTAAAATGCTAATAGTGTGCACTGACTCTGCTTCACCTCATCTGCTCCAATTAATCATCTTAGAGGAACTCAGGATTTACGGTTTCTTTGCCAGACGCATATTTCCTGACAGTTACATATCCCATTCAGAAAAATATCAAAGCAAACTCTTAAAAATGAGTCTGAGAGTCTGACAAGAGGGAAAGACAAAGGCTGTTTCTCAATATGAGTTCTTGAGGTTTCTTGTGTTCTCTATCCACGTCATCATCAACCAATACTCAGGAACACAAGTACAGAGGACGCATGAAAGTGCCCAGATGTGTTCTTCAAATCAAGGATTCATCCAAAGCAGACTGGCTCGTACCAAACCCGCTTGAAGTCCCACAAGTCATTGCGGCATTTCCACTAGAGTTTGTCCTTGCAAGCTTGCCTGACGAAAGCAATCTCCACTAGACCACAAGTCTGTCCTTTGCATTCTTGGATTTGAGAAATGGCTGTAGTGTTGTGTGTCAGAGAAACAGATTTGTCTACAGAATCCCCTCAATCCTTTGCCAGCTTATTTTTCCTCCACATGAAGACATCATTTACAGTCAACAAGACTCCAATATGATCTGGGATTAGACCATTTTAAATAATACCAAACATGAATGTGTGTTTCATATTCAAACACAGTTTATGTGTGAGTTTGAGGGAGAATCTAGCAGATGTGGAGGTGTGCTATCTGAGATGAAGATGTGAAACTGTGATGTAAGAAGTTCAGTATGTGCTGACGGGATGCTGTGGCACCAGCCTTACACAATCATCTTCAATCTAAAGCATGTTACAAAGTGATTTTCACAGCTACTGCATATGTTATATGTCCTGTATACAGTATATATATGGTGGCATTATAGCTGAAAACAGCTTGATGGAAATAATAACAAGTAGTGTATGATCACAGTGATGTGATGTGTTTGCGTGTGGACTGCGATGTGATTTGTGGTGTTTTCTGCAGTTAATGAAGGAGTTTCCTCTGCTCAGCATGTTTAATATTCACGAGAACCTATTGGAGTCTCTTCTAGAGCTGCAGAACTACGCTGATGTACAGGCTGTGCTTGCCAAATATGACGGTACGAGCACAAACTCATTCCTGCATACACATCCACCGTCAGAGGAGTCTCAATCACACTGGGGTTTCATTCCACATAGGGACCTGTTCACATCATTTTAATAAACTAATAAACCACCACAGCACCAAATCCCATTTACATTGCAAGTGTAAATGATACGTCTCATCTGCTCACCATGTAGCTTATTAGATAGAGGGACACGGTAATGATTCTTGATCCATGATGTAGGGGTGTGGCTAAAATCTGTCTTAGCCAATGGACTAAAACATACACTGTTTCGGTAGAGACATGAAAATCCAGGATATATTTTCATATGTTGAATACCTTTAAACAATTAAACACTGAACAGATGTTTGAGTTTTGATTGTTTTTCTTTATCCGTGTTTATTTCACAGACATCAGTTTGCCAAAGTCTGCAACCATCTGCTACACAGCGGCTCTTCTAAAAGCCAGAGCAGTATCTGACAAGTTTGTTACTTTTCCCTCTGTACTCAAATGGATATGCTTTGTTTGCTATGAAGTCAATACAAATATATTCATTGAGCTTCATTCTGCAGATTTTCACCAGAAGCAGCGTCCAGACGAGGTTTGAGTACAGCAGAAATGAACGCAGTAGAAGCCATACACAGAGCGGTGGAGTTCAATCCACATGTACCTAAAGTGAGACAAGCACCTGTCAATCATTAGACTACATGTTTAATATGCTTACATATGATCTCTGTCTTTCTGCAGTACCTCTTAGAGATGAAGAGTTTGATACTTCCACCGGAGCACATACTGAAGCGAGGTGACAGTGAGGCTATAGCATATGCTTTCTTCCACCTGCAGCACTGGAAGAGAGTGGAGGGAGCACTGAACCTCCTCCACTGCACCTGGGAGGGAAGTGAGTGAGAGTTTTCACCAATGTACTCCTTTATCATTCAATCACACAATGGCACAATCACAAAAGCTGACTCAAAATACACCACGACTTGAGTCCCGGGGGCTAGTGGAGGGGTGGGGGTCTTTCTGTGTGGTTTGTGTGTTCGCGCTGTGTTCAAGTGATTTGAATTCAAATACTTTTCAGCTCTAGTAAACGATAGACCCACGTTGCATGTACTGTTGAATGTTTCCAGTCTGTTATCTGCTGGACACTTTCCTTATTTTTATTTCATAGATCATCTCTGAATATATCACTCGGAAATAAATCTCAGAAGAAAGTAAAATTGCAGTTAGAAACTAAATAGAAGTCTAAATCTTCTGTCCTCATTCTGCTAGATCTATCTGCAGTCTTCGACACGGTAAACCACCAGATCGTCCTAGCAACTGCACCCTACTGATTCAAATCCTCTCAGATAGATCATTCAGGGTGTCTTGATGGGGTGAGTTGTCCAGAGCTCACGACGTCTCTGGGGTTCCTCAAGGATCAATGCTTGGACCACTCCTGTTCTCCATCCACAACATCCTTAGGCCCTTTAATACATTTACATTTACATTGATGCATCTGGCAGACACTTTTATCCAATGCGACTTACATCGCATTATCCTATACATTTGTTTCTGAGTATGTGCAATCCCCTGGGGTCCAACCCATGACCTTGGCGTTGTCCGTGCCATGCTCTAACCACTGAGCTACAGGCACATGGCTTCTCGATTCACTGTTATGTTGACGAAATCCGGACTTTGTTCTGGATCTCTGTCGGCATACTTTCGTTCTTTCTACACATCGACTAAGGGTATAAATCGTATAGTTCATCACGATAAAATGTAATATTGATTTTCTCCACCAGCCATGCGATACTGGCTGATACCTCCGAGATTCTAGCGATACAATTCGGTTAATTTAATCAATATTTTGAGATTATTTGCCTAGATTACACAAGCAGTTACATTTTTACTAACTCAGGAATGTTTAAAATTAACGTTTAATTAAACTCCTTGAAAACTCTCTGGGACATTTACAACAATAAACTATAGTGTTTCGGCTAGGAATTTATGGAACTGTGGCGTTGGATGCCAATTAACATGTTCATGATGTCATCACATAGTTTTGTATGTTACAACTTTAGACCTGTTTTGCTTCTACTTTCTGAACATGTTTAATACAACATATTGCCCACTAAAGGTGTGCTGCTTCTCCAGAGATACTTCTATTATAGGGAGATGGAAAACTAGCATTTTTACGTAACGTTAAAGGTTGTAGGCTACACATCTAGTGGCTTTTGCTTCTCCCTTTACAGAGCAGTAAGTTAGACGCTGAGAGAGAGAGATGATACCTCATCTGGGAAAGCCAGACCTTACCCTCGGGGGGCAAGAACTGTCGACAATTGCCCACTGAATGAAAGCTAAGGTTTATACAAAATATGCTAAGTTTGTCTGTATGCGCCTTTACTCAATAAAAATCATTAAAACTAGGGAAAGAGTTTGGGTTACGGTTGCTAGTTTAGCAACACTGTCGAGACAAATTAGGAGTGAGTTGGAAACGAGAAGTTGCAGCCGTGGTGGGGAGGATTTTTGGTGTGACGGCACTCCACGGCAAAATGAATATAGTGAAAATGCTGAACTAACAAAAACACACTTATACAGATGTAACGTGAGGAATGGGGACGTGAGGAGGGTCAAAATAAAGGTAGCTCGTATGGATATTTTACGTGTGGCATGGATGCATTGTTTGGTTAGAAATGTAACTGATGCGTGGATCCATATGGATGTTTTGTTACACCCCTAACACCTACACCACATGATTAACCCTGTGATCAGAGAATTATCAGCGCTTTACACAGAAGAGCTCAAAATGACTCTTCCGCTCATTCTCCAAATTCAGCCATTTCAGCCGCATCGCTCAGAATATTCAAAATAGGCTGAAAAACGTTTGGTCTTCTGTGATAATTAAGGAACACACATGCTCGCTGCTCTTCTCTCTATTAGAGAACACTCTCTCAACAGGTTTTGCGTAGCACTGATATATTATCAGAAGCGTGATATATTAACCTCTGATCATTTCATCACTTCTCTTGTAACTACTGTAAAACTGGTGACGGACTGGTGTCTGATGATGGCCTATGGAGTGTTTGAGAAACCTTGCTCCAGTATTCATGATTTTTTGAGGGATACTTAGAGAAATGTGACCAGAAAAACTGTAAATAAGAGAATTGCTTTCCAGTACCAGCTGCTGTTATTTATTGGCAGTATTTGTTATTTTCATGATCATGTTATCCAGTGATATAGATGAATCTCAGTGACCACACAGCTTTAAAATAAAAAAGTTTTTTGGTGTTTCAGCTTTCAGAATGATTCCATATCCCCTGGAGAAAGGTCATCTGTTTTATCCATATCCAGTGTGCACAGAGACGGCGGACAGAGAACTGCTACCAAGTAAGAGATTTTCCTCAACATCACGCTTTATATGAAAACTCCTGGTGTGTTTGAGGACAGCGCTCCGCTCAACCTCTCTTTTCATCCAAAAGTAAATGAGCTTCTTCATTTGAGAGCTACACTTCATCTTTGTTTGGCCTGTTTCTTCTGGTTAGTCCAGAGACCAGTGGCATGAATCTGTCTTAAAATAGTCTTACCAGTTGAGTGTAAGTATCTTCTGTTAAGACAAAGTCTTGAGATTGGTTTTATGTAAGATTGAAAATGGAAAGGCAAAGCAGTGTTAATATGTTAAATTCACTTTTCATTTCACGTTTAAGTGATTAATCCTGTTCTGTAGACACAAACTTCACTCATTTATTGGAGTGAAAAAAACACATTCTGTCCACGTGCACACTACAAAGTTTCAGGAGTAACAAACCCATTTAAATGCAGGAGTAAATTCACTATGTGATTGTTCCATGTGTGTTAGGAGCAGGAGTTACTCCTGCATACAGTGAGTTGTAACTAAAGCAATGTGTTGACGGCAGCAGTAAGAAAACATGAACCCCGGAGTTTCATCTGTTTGATGCAGGCCCGGATTGGCTAATCGGGAGCACCGGGAGAATTCCCGGTGGGCCGGTCTGTTTTTTTGGCCGTGAGGGCCGGTGTTGTCATGGCATGGTGAAATGTGGATGCTATTGTTCCTAGGCTGCCTGCACTCACAGCGGCCCTAATCTTTATATTTATTATTTTACCGCAGCCCCACTCTTTTTTATTTAATGTTTTTTCACAGCCCCACTCAGAGTGCAGCCTGAGGGTTAATGATGACGTGATTATCTTTTGACTCCCTGGCCCCGCCCCCGACAGCAACACTGCAAGTTGCTCTAAATAGAAAACCGTCAGAAATAAAAATGGATAACAGAATGCGCAAAGACGGTGCTGAAAAGGCCAGAATAAAAAGAAGAAAGCTCTGGAAACTGACGCGGCCAAATGTTCTAAGGTGACCACATTTTTTCTCAAAACAAATAAAGACGACCAGACGGTAAGCTTTGGGTGAGCGCGAGCTCATTTCGCGTGGCCCGATGCTCAACATTTTTTGTGACTCGAGCGAACAGTTTGCGCGGCGCCGCAGTCAACATGAAAGCTTTGAAGAGATTTAGACTTAACAGATACCCCTGTACAGACATCTTTAATCATCAGTGTGTCTGTTTTATATTGCATTCAGAATAAAACAATATTTATAAACATTGCTCTTTGAACTGTTCTTATATCTTCTCATTTTATATAACATAAAGACATTCAATAGGTTAATCTATGACAATGTAAATTTAGCAGTCCCTAACCAACAATATGTAGAAATGTGTCTGCATTATGCACAGAAATGAAAGATTGGACAAAAAGTTGTATATAAAATTTTTATTAAATCAACAAACAATAGTTCGAAATGTATTTCAACGTCCATCACACGCATCTCCTTCACAAGAGCGATGTATTCTACATCTCCACGTTTTTTGGCATGCAGCGGGTGAATATTCCATCTCCTTTTTAGCCCTTTTTTTTGATAGTAGTAACAACACAAAATCTCCTACGTTTCCTTGTCGAGCAGCTGCTCGCAAGACGCTATTCTGAATGATCTGACGTAATTCCGGTAAAATTCATACTTTTCTTCTACTTCCTGCGGATTTACAGGACGATTTCGTTTGTGCGCCCCCTGTTGTTTCAAAGAATATCTAAACGGCGAACGCGTCAAGTATAAACGTCTCGTCCGTTTGGGGAGTTGCGCGCGTGGACAGTGGAGGCTCGCGGAAAGGAGCCAGGCTCGTGTATAAACAGGCGTTTATTCAGAGGAAAAAGAGATGAAACAATCATTAGAAAGTTACACTGTGAACAAAAGTCAGATAACAGTGCAATACTTTTTTTATTATTTAACTAATGTTCTCATATTTGTGAAAAATATTTGAAGTTATAAAGCAGCCGTATCTTTGAAAAAGAAATTATAGTGTCATTAGACAGTGCAATACATTTTATTTTTAATCTTTTTTAATTTATTTTGTTTTATGTTTTTGTTAGATTTTTTTCCTCATTTCAATGTTCGGATATTTATGAACACTAATTCTTAAAGAAATAGATTCTGATACTGTCCTGCTATTTACTGTTCTAATAAATCTTCACTGTGAAGCAAAACTTAGGCTACTGTATTTTCACTGAATTGGAAATTATGATATTTTTGAAAAATACAATGAATTAAAAGGCTGTAGAGAACAGTGCGCTATTGCAGACTTAAATTCTGAGGTTTTAATTATCATTATTTAAATCTAGTCAGTCGTGAACTAAAGTGGGCCGGTCTAAGGCAAGAAACTCCAGGGCTGAAAATGAGTCCCAATCCGGCCCTCGTTTGATGTGTTGTTCTCCGCTAAAGATTGGTTATGTTCCACATATTGCCCCGTTGAAAAAGCAGCGTATGCTGGTGAGGTGTGTTTTAAAGAAATGTGTCTGGTCCTGAGCTGGACCTGAGCTAGGAGTTGGCTGCTTGAGACCAGCTAAGAACTAGCTCATGAGCACCTCAAACCAGCTACATTGCTTCAAAACACACCTAACCAGTATATGCTGGTTTCTCAACAGGATGAGCTAAAGTACAGCTGAGAGAGACACTGTGTTCTCTTGTCTATAACCATTTTGTGTTTGTTGTGTGGTTATTTTTAGGGCTGCAACAACGAATCGATTAAATCGATTACTAAAAGAGTTGGCAACGAATTTCATTATCGATTCGTTGTGTCGCGCGACGCGGAGACGTTTGATTATAAAAAAAACTTTATTTGAGCGCGGAGCTGAGTGAACACACTCGTTCTCTCTCGCGCACTGATGCTAGCAGAGTTCGGCGCATCATAAACAGGGCGGAGCGAAAATAAAATAAACATGCGTTGTTAGAGGAAAGATACATGGTAGAGGCAGAGAAATCCGCGCGACCCAAGTCATCCAAGGTGTGGGAGCATTTCACACTAAATAAACAGAAAAATCCGGTTAACTGCAAAATATCCAAAAGCGACATGGCATTGCACGGGAGCACCACGGCAATGATCCAGCACCTGAAACGCAAACATGTTGGACTCTTTGATGAGGAGGAAGGGAGTTCAACAGCAGGGTAAGTCACTACAGAATCCTACTTTTGTTCCGTTTTGAAGTGAAGAACGTAATGTCTCCGGTGCTGGTGTGTACTCGTTATCCAGCTTGACAAGCATGACAAGTTAGCGTTAGCTTGTTAATAACAGTAGTAAAGCAGGGATGGTAACATCATTTTTTTGATCATTCATTTTTCAATTTGTTGTCATGTATAGCTACACTGCAAAAAAAGCTTTTCTTACTTAGTAATTTTGTCTCGTTTCCAGTCCAAATATCTAAAAAATCTTAAATCAAGATTACTAGACAAGAAAAATGGCATTAGAAAATTAAATGATGCTTAAAACTTCTGTTTGAGATTATATCTCATTAAGATTATTTTTCTTACCCCATTGGCAGATAATTTAGCTTGTTTTAAGCAAACAATCACTTAATTTTTTGTTTTTTTTAAGAAAGCAAGACATAATTTCTTATGCTATTTCATGTGTCTAGTAAAGACAAATGTCTTGCATTTACTACAATGATGGTAATAATTATAATTTAATGAATAAGCTTCAAGTGAATTTGAGAGAGAGAGAGAGATAGTGTGTGTCTGTCTTGTCTATAATTGCTCTTTGGGTTACATACCTTTACACAACTAGTAACTAAAACATGTATGTATGTATGTATGTATTTAGTTGAGGTAAAAATTGTGCTATTACACATACTCATACTATCTTTTTGATTCCAGAAAAAAACAGCAAACCATGAGAGGGTTCTTGATGGGAAATGCATCATGTACACCACAGCAAGCCGCTGTCTTGAAGGATAGGATCCTCAACATGCTCGTCACTGACATGAGGCCTCTGTCGATGGTTGAAGATGACGGCTTCACTATAATGATCCACACCTTGAACCCTGGTTACACTCTGCCCTCCAGGACTCACTTCACAAAGCTCATGGAGAGAAAATATGAAGAGATATTCAAGGAAGTGAAAACTGCAATAAACACCAACAACAGCAAACTTGCTCTCACCACTGATGTATGGACAAGTGTAGCAACTGAAGCCTACCTTGGCATTACATGCCACTGCAACACAGATGACTGGGACATGCAGTCATTCTACCTCACCACCATGCCACTGCAGGACAGACATACTGCATCTAACATTGCAGAGTGGTTGGAGCAGGTAGTGGCCAGATTTGAAATTTCTCCTAGCAAAATCATTGCCATAGTCCATGACAATGGTGCTAATATGGTGGCTGCCGCAAATATCCTGGAGGAGAAGCATGGGTGGTCGTCTGTCCGTTGCACTGGCCATACTTTGCAACTTGTGATCAATACTGCCTTGAAGCATCCAAGCATTGAAAAAGCTGTCACACCTGAAAAATCAACACCTCTAGTAGCCACTCTACTTGATTCACTCCTTGGATCTGATGATGATGAAGAAGAGGATAGAGCAGGCGAAGCTGAGGATGTCCACAGCCAAGTGAGGACCGAAGTCCTCACATACTTCGGAGAAAATAGCCTTGCCAAGCAAGAAAACCCATTATTGTGGTGGAAGGCTAACAATCAAAGATATCCCATGTTGGCCAGGCTAGCCAAGTCTTACCTATGCATCCCTGCCACCTCAAAACCATCTGAGCGGCTGTTTTCTGCAGCAGGCAACATAGCCTCTAAGAAAAGAGCGAGCCTGAGCCAGGAGCATGTGGACATGCTCACATTTTTACATTGCAATGCAAAGTGTCTGAACAAAGGGAGTGAGAGAGAGTAAATGTGTGTGTGTGTGTGAGAGTTTGTGAGAAATCCTGTTAAATTTTCTGATTTGTATTGTTCTTTATTTTTTATAAATTATTTATTGTTCTGGAAGCTCAGGTGGCACTATATAAAAAAAGCCTATTTGGCAGATGTAAAGCATACATGTGTATGTTTTTTGTGTTAGTCCATTTTTATTTTATTTTATTATTATTATAACAGCTCAGGGATGTTCAAGGAGCAAAATGTTTGTGCACTTCTTCACACTTGTGCAGTTCTGCTTTTGAATAAAAGGTTGGAAATTAATGCTTTTCTTGTTTTTTGGTTTTTATCCGATTCATCGATTAATCAAACAAATAATCTACAGATTAATCTATTATTAAAATAATCGTTAGTTGCAGCCCTAGTTATTTTTGCACTGCGCATACAGAAAAAGCACACGCATCTGTAAAGCAGTTTTAAATGTGTCATCCACTACTAGTTGTTCAGTTCAGTTAAGTGCAAGTGAGCTGCTAGTCTCCGCCCCCTTTTCAGCAGAAAACGTGCTGTGAGCCTGTGCTTCCAGCGACAAATAAAATAAAGTTTAGTCACATAAAGCGAACGAGTACGACGGCGTATTAGTGCCACGAAAAAAAAAAAAAAAACGATTTCGAGATTAAAGTCGAAATGTTACGAGATTAAAGTCGAAATGTTACGAGATTAAGGTCGAAATGCCACGAAAAAAAAAAAAACGATTTCGAGAATAAAGTCGAAATGTTACGAGATTAAAGTCGAAATGTTACGAGATTAAAGTCGAAATGTTACGAGATTAAAGTCGAAATGTTACGAGATTAAAGTCGAAATGTTACGAGATTAAAGTCGAAATGTTACGAGATTAAAATCGAAATGTTACGAGATTAAGGTCGAAATGCCACGAAAAAAAAAAAAACGATTTCGAGAATAAAGTCGAAATGTTACGAGATTAAAGTCGAAATGTTACGAGATTAAAGTCGAAATGTTACGAGATTAAAGTCGAAATGTTACGAGATTAAAGTCGAAATGTTACGAGATTAAAATCGAAATGTTACGAGATTAAGGTCGAAATGCCACGAAAAAAAAAAAAAACGATTTCGAGAATAAAGTCGAAATGTTACGAGATTAAAGTCGAAATGTTACGAGATTAAGGTCGAAATGCCACGAAAAAAAAAAAACGATTTCGAGAATAAAGTCGAAATGTTACGAGATTAAAGTCGAAATGTTACGAGATTAAAGTCGAAATGTTACGAGATTAAAGTCGAAATGTTACGAGATTAAGGTCGAAATGCCACGAAAAAAAAAAAACGATTTCGAGAATAAAGTCGAAATGTTACGAGATTAAAGTCGAAATGTTACGAGATTAAAGTCGAAATGTTACGAGATTAAAGTCGAAATGTTACGAGATTAAAGTCGAAATGTTACGAGATTAAAGTCGAAATGCCACGTAAAAAAAAAAAAAAAAGATTTCGAGAATAAAGTCGAAATGTTACGAGATTAAAGTCGAAATGTTACAAGATTAAAGTCGAAATGTTACGAGATTAAAGTCGAAATGTTACGAGATTAAAGTCGAAATGCCACGTAAAAAAAAAAAAAAAAGATTTCGAGAATAAAGTCGAAATGTTACGAGATTAAAATCGAAATGTTACGAGATTAAAGTCGAAATGTTACGAGATTAAGGTCGAAATGCCACGAAAAAAAAAAAAAACGATTTCGAGAATAAAGTCGAAATGTTACGAGATTAAAGTCGAAATGTTACGAGATTAAAGTCGAAATGTTACGAGATTAAAGTCGAAATGTTACGAGATTAAAGTCGAAATGCCACGTAAAAAAAAAAAAAAAAAAGATTTCGAGAATAAAGTCGAAATGTTACGAGATTAAAATCGAAATGTTACGAGAATAAACTCGTCGTTAAACGTATTTTGTTTACGTGAATGTTGTATTTTAAGAGTTTAAATTATGTTTAAGCACGTCTTCTGAACCAGTGAGTTAGTTCGGAAGGCCTTGCAAACACCAGCAGTCATTTTTAAAACCTCTTTAGTTCACATTTGTAAAAAATTTTATGAATCCTTAAGGATTGTGGCTTTTATAAACTTGATGCAACCAGCTTTTTGTACATTAGGTAATCAAGCATTGTTTTAATATTTCAATGTTTGTATTCTATTTCAGTGTTTGCTTCGGTTTATCATATGAATCCATATGCCACAACGCGTTGTGACCCCCGCTGAAGTACTTCCAAATCCTCCACAGCCATTGTTTCTAGCAATTCTGTAAATTTTCTCAAAATATAACGAGTTTATTCTCGTATTACTACGAGTTTATTCTCGTAACATTTCGACTTTATTCTCGTAACAATACGACTTTATTCTCGTAACATTTCGACTTTATTCTCGTAACAATACGACTTTATTCTCGTAACATTTCGACTTTATTCTCGAAATCTTTTTTTTTTTTTTTTTTTCGTGGCACTAATACTCCGTCGTAAACGAGAAACAAGGTCTCGTCTTTGAACACCAAACACATTGTTTTCGATAAGCACACCGGTTTCCCCCGTGGCCGTTCGCGAAGCCCCTCCGGTCCCTGTTGGGAGAGAGAACCGCGTCACGTGTTAACAAACCATACACACAGCTTTCTGAAGTATACTCCAGACAAACGCATCGCTATTTCTCTAAGTCAAATTAACGTTACACAGAACAATCCTGTCTCATGTTTATAAGCCACAGACATTGCTTTCTAATAATGAACGAACAAACGTGTCACAGTGACATTTGATCTACTTTTAAGTTGCCGCAGGTCCCTTAGGTTGAAAACAACAATGGCGGCGGCGCAATGGGTTGACACTTTCAGTACAAGTGGCGGAAATATTATAATAAGAACGACGTCAGTAAGAGCGCGATTTCTGAAGCTCTCGTTTTCTCAAAGGCTTGCAGAGATAAGCTCACATAAAAAAGTAAATGATTTGTCTTTTATCACGTTTTCTGAGTTGGCAGGTGCACAAGAGCATGGGCGTAAATCTCATTTAACAACAGGGGGGACAATACATATACAATTTCTCAAGAGGAATGTTTTGAAGGGGACACAAATAATACAGTCAAAATTGTACTTAATACGACACAAAGTGACAATATGCTTTAGGTTTATAGGTTTATCATGCAGACTTGCAGTCATATTATAACTGAACAGAACTGTCACAGACTGTAATACAAGTTAACAATAAGGCTTTTTTACATTTATATATATTTTTGTCTTTGTCGTGAAGACAGGAAACAAATATAAAAACACAGTACCCATGATACTACATGTTGAAAATAAGTCCCTTTTTAAACTCTTAAACACTTGTAAAATGTTATCCTGAAATATACTGCAACATCGTCTGATAAAGTCACCGTACATCGACATTAATGAGTGGTTGTTATGTAGTGCACTGCCTCCGCCAACAAACTTTGTTCATGTTCGTGTACCCAAACAAACAGTCAGTCACAGTGACAGATGCTTCAATTCTGTGTTGTACTCGTTGATGAATCGCCCTAGTTTCAGTAAACTGAATGTTTAGCTTGTCCTCCTCACACATACTGAACACAATATATGCTGAGAAAACGATCTTCTCCAACTGAATGAAAGCTGAGCACCTTTTGTGGACGCTAGATTTAGTGCCAACATCACAGAATTGTGACCGGTATGTTCGCGGCTGTGTGTGACACGGGACCTGAATGGCGGGATCGGTGTCTAAGTGTTGTGGTTAATGTTCACATCATGACAGGTCGCCTCAAATATAACAATGCATTGGAAACGGCTTCGGCGTGATAGTTGCAGTGTGTGACGTCCTATGTAACAAGCTAACGTTAACTAGCTAAGTAACGTTTTAATCGCTAACATAGCAGATTCATGGAAAAATACATCGGTAATCAGCATTTTTTGCAACAACTAATTTATTAATGAATCAGCATGAACTACATTAAAGAGAATCACTTCATTTAAAGTGAATAAAATACCCTTCTTACTTGAGTTAAACAACCACTGATGAACTGAGACGCATACCTGTCTTAAATGTGTTGCGCAATGTGCATGTGATATGAACGCGGAGAGCAGGCATTGGGCCAAACCATTGTGAGAGGCAGGGGAGGGGGACTCAACAATTTTTAAACTTTAAACGCATTTTTTGCGTTGGTATTTTCTTCTAATTACACAATTACTTTAGGTTAATAGAATTATATTTATGACAATACAGAATTTAATTGATCAAGGGGGGACAACCCTCGGATAGAGGGGACATGTCCCCTCGTGCCCCCCGGGATTTACGCCCATGCACAAGAGACCCGATTTTAGCATTTAAACATTTATTTTTTAATATCCAAAAGGAAACCAAAAAGTAAAGTTAGGTGAGCGTTCTGTGTGTTTGCTTGGAGGACTCTGGAGGATTTTTCTCTGGCTTTTTTTGTCACAAAAACCTGCGCTATCACAAACTCCAAGATGTTAACTCTTCTATTTAGAGTTAAAGCCTGTGAAGCCTGTGATGGATGTTGATTTCACACAACTGAAAGACGAGGCATATTTGTGTAGTAATGGTGTTTTTTGCTTCATTGCTTGGTTCGTGGATTCTTAATCTGTGGAGATGCTGGATGAAGTTTGTGTGTTAATTGTCAAGTTTGTGTATTTTTGCGTGTAAGCAGTGTTCCATGAGGTGTCAGTGTATCCCAAGAAAGAGTTGCCGTTCTTCATTCTGTTTACGGCCGGTCTCTGCTCCTTCACAGCGATGTTGGCGCTCCTTACACATCAGTTCCCAGAGCTCATGGGGGTTTTTGCTAAAGCGGTAAGTTAGCAGAGAGGATTTTCACATCATGTCTAACAGGAGAACGACAGCAGCGCTCTAGGTCCCATCATCAGATCACAGCTTGAGCTTCTGGAAGATAATCACTGTCTAGAAGAGCAGAAGCAATGTGTTTATCATTGGTTTAAAATGGACATTTGTGATACATGTTTCACATACAGAAGAACACTAAGGAAACTAATCTGAGCAGTGACATGAACAACAGCACTTCACACAGATCACATGTTGACCGACAGATACACACTGTCATGTGAAGGTGTTTCTTTCATTACACAACTCGTGCTGTATTACATTATTATTAATGATCAGTTATGATGTTATTTTAACCGCAACCAAATTCATGATTTATGATGCTGCACTATTAATTATTACAGGTGAATGGAGTGTTCACATTACACTTTCTCTACACCAGTTTTAAATCGTCATGTTTCCACCTGATTTCTCCCTAGATGTGAAGAGTGTTTAAAATCGTTCAAAAATCATGTTTTTTATGATGTTATCATGTTTTTATTGTGTTAGTTAGCTTTATTATTTTTGTTATTCTGGCTTAAATCGAAACAACCCAACTGCAGTTTGATTGACATCGATTGTAATGCACAATAAAAAAACATGATTTTTAAATTCAATATTTGAAAATCAACTTTTGATTTGTTCTTTTATGCCACGGCAGTTCCTCAGCACCCTGTTTGCACCTCTGAACTTCATCATGGAGAAGGTTGAAAGTCTTTTGCCCTCCAGTCTGTGGCACCAGCTCACACGGATCTGATCTGATCTGATGTCATGGACATGAATCGAGGATATTCTGACTGAGGAACCAAGATCTTCAGAAGTGTCCATAGCCAGCAAACCAGACAAACACTATGAACCCAGAAGTGATGGGAACTCATGCCCCCATCTAATGTACAACGTTTTTGTTTCCAGATTTTAAAGGCCTTCAGTGTGTGTGTGTGTGTGTGTGTGTGTGTGTGTGTATATATATATATATATATTTATATATATATATATATATATATATATATAATAAAAAAAAATCTGTACTGCTGCAAAAATCTTGTCAGACACTCAGATCCTTTCTGCTTTGTTGATCTTTTTTCTTGATTCAAAGGATTTTAAAGAACTAGGGTTGTAATTATATCAAATCTCACTGTATGATAATATCTCGGTATAAAGTCCACTGTACAATATTTATTTCAATATTTAAAATGACAAATGATGAGTTGGAAACATTCCGTTAGCATCATCTTTTCTTGATCCTCTACTCATAAGGGTTGCTTAGGGGTGTGAGGTATAGTGTGAGATGAGTCAAATGACCTAAAATACCTTTTATAAACTAAAATAATTGCATCAGATGGACCTCGAGAAAGATAACATCTATTATTTTGTCTAACATTCTCTATGTTGGGCCAGTAAAACCTATCGTTGCATACAGTCATGTGACCACCAAAATATTGAGACAATTTTGCTATAATGTTGTTACATCTCTAAAAAGAACACATCCTACAATGTTACGAACTGTAACTAAATCCTGAGAGCTCTTGAGTCATGGCTTTATCCAGAAAGGACACAAAAACACTTTTATTTGCTTAAAGGAGCGACTGGGGCTAGTCGTCACACAGGGTGATTTCTCTAGCAATGGTCCGGTGTAAAGCGTTTAAACACCAAGATGATAGCTCTGGTAGTATGGCTGTGGAATATTGCAGTATTATCTTCTTGAATTAGTTGTTGGACAAACAGGTTCACACAGTGCCAGCAAACTGTTCTGTAATGGTGGTTGGTAATGATGGTAATATGTTTATATATGTTGACACGGGAGTTTTATATGAAGTAATTCATAGATTGTATTTTTGCTGTTTTATTCATCTTATGAGGTCATTTATTTCATGGTTGCTGCAAAGACGCAACAGCCAATAATACACTTCACATTTGTTCAAATGCAAAAGAGTTGTATATACTACATTATGCAATGTTCACTCAAAGCAAAACGTGTGACAACCAGCCCCTGTCTCCTCCAGCAAAAATATACATGCAAATATCCATTATATCTCTTCCAGTGCTAAAGACATGAATGTTGTCAGAAATTTGATTCATCAGAGGTTTTGTGAGGGTAATTTTTCCCAACACAAAGTCCTTGAGAAACACAGGTCTGTTCCACATTTCAAACAGACATCCTGCTCATTTACTTTTATGGTGCATTGATTTGTTAAGCAGACACTAGTTTCCAAAGCAGGCAACAGTGCTATGTAAGAGAGAAACAATATTTGTAGTATTCAATGACGTGTTTAAAATGCAAACAAGATTAGGACACAAACTGGAAAATGGAGAATAAGAGAGGTTTTTATAAATGAGGTGTACATTTACATTTATACATTTAGCAGACACTTTTATCCTAAGCGACTTACCAATGGGGTAAACAATGGAAGCAATTGGAATAGCATAAGGACAACTAAAAGAATAAGTGCAGTCAAAAAGACTGGTCTGCTATAGCCTACCACAGTATACAGGGCTAAGTTAGGTTTTTTTCTTTTCTGAATAGTAGAAAAGAAATAGAGGTCAGAACTGATCAGTCAGGTGTTGAAGGAAGAGATGTGTTTTCAGACGATTCTTAAAGATGGCTATAGAATCTGCTGATCTTGAAGCAGCAGGCAGGTGTAGGAAGTCTGTTTACGGTTGTGGATTAGTCCAACGCTTGCAGGTCATCGCAAAGTTGTTTCTGGACAAGTGTGCTGGATGTTTCTTCCACAAAGAAAAAGAGAAGGTGAAAGTGTGGGAAGAGACTTTGTGGCATGCTGGATACCGCTGGTTCGCCGGACATAGGTGACAGAAGGAACACATTTTCAGGAGTGCATGACGGTAATATGCAGAAGGCTGAGAGTCAGACCAGACAGGAGAGGGGATGTGATGTAAGCATTGAAGAAGTGCACTCCTTTAAGATCTAGACACGTGAGCTCAGACATGGAGGGGCTTGAAGAAGCATTCAGTCGGTTAGAGAAAACACTGGTGACGAGTGGAGCCATGTGCCTTTATGATTGAGCCGCGGGAAGATTCTAGGAAGGGTTGGGTTGACAAGAGGATGAGCATCTAGCGGTAGATGTATGTGTGTGTGTGGTTCAATCATAAACACAGTTAGGCATTTAACTGGGTAAATAGTTGGTGACCAAATGTGTAACAAATAGTTATTTGATTCAGATTCGCTTAGTAGAGCTAACATTGGGGGATGTAAGTCTAGCAGGCCGGGACAGTCTTCCCCAATAGGACATATCCAACGCTTTATACGTGACGGGAGTAGCAGTAAAGTATATGGATAGAGGAAAGGAGGTCCGAGGCTTCACTGGGTTTGTCAGGTAGGCCTCCTCTGTGTTTTGGTGATGTATGACTATAAAATACATATTGGTTTCATTATAAATAAGCTCTTCACCTTATTACAAACACACAACATTCTGCCACTCATCGCTTATCATTTTCTGTTCTTAATTTGCACTTTCCTTTCCAACTTTACTGTCCTTAAGAATTCTAGTACCATTTAGTAGTTGTTAGTTTTTCTTGTGTCTTTTGTTAATAAACTCTATTTTCATAAATCTGTGTTTTCCTTGTGTTGATGATACAGTAAGAGGCTCCACAAGTTAAATCTCACAAAATGCGTCAGATAAACCAGGTGATTTACTTCCTCCAGTTTACATAATTAATCTGATTTTGTGATCTAGTTAGATCATTTTATATTACAGCTCAATTTTAACTGAACGTAGTTAGATTTCAAAAACACAACAAATCCATCAGAAACAACAATTTGGTAGATTCTGAGAAGGAAACTACACACTGGTGAGCTCAGCAAGAAAACAATCCTGTACGTCTTGATGAGATGAAAGTGCTGGATGATGACATTATCCTCTTCATGATAAAGAAATATCCAGACAAGTGAAGAATTAACCCGGATGCTTCTGTCAAAAATGACCAGTGACCCCGTATCTTAGGAAGCCATGCATGGAAAGGAATCTTACTGCCTGAACACTGTTTTATTGAAGATGTTTTCTGCTCGTACCATGAGATCTGTCCAAATATTTATAGACCTAACTGAATGTTTTCACATGCATCTTTTCTGGTTTTGGAGGTTATCCCAACTCCTTTGATTATATTCTTAATTTCATGAACAAGTTGGGGAAGAAGTAACCGCTGTTCTCCCGTCCAATTTGGTTTTCTTTTAGGTTAACATGTCTTCGTCAGCCATGATTATTCTACTGCTCATATGGATATCCTCTAATTGTTTACGAGAAGCACACACATAAGAGGCTGACAATTAGCTGAAGGTATACATGTTTCATTAGTGATAGCCTCATTTCAAAATCAATCCTATAATATAATACTATGAATAAATCTCTGACAGAGATCCATCCTCTATCAGCCAATCAATGTGTGAATAGTTAGTAAGCATGCTGACATCATCCATGGCAACAAGGTCAACCCGCAATTAGTAAAAGATTGTCTCAACTGGTTTGTTTAAGAGAAAAATCTTTTAGTGCTGTTTGGGAGAACTCTTTGTGATAAGAGAATGTTTTGTGAATACTGTCCAGATTTCCAACTGTAATTCTTACTGGATTTGTGAATGCTAATGTTATTGTGATATGTAACTTTAAAACTATTTCTTTATGTCTGTGTTACCCAGAATAATTTAATTTGCTTTATTAAGTTAACTTAATGAGTGTGTGTGCCCTGCGATGGGTTGGCACTCCATCCAGGGTGTATCCTGATGACTCCTGAGATAGGCGCAGGCTCCCCGTGACCCGAGGTAGTTCGGATAAGCGGTAGAAAATGGATGGATGGATGGATGGAAGTTAACTTAAACCAAAGGTATTGCTAATCTGTTTAAATGTGTACACACAAAAATCATAGTTTTGTAATAACGTTTGGTTATATTGAGTTGTCAAACTACGGGGTATATACAGCTGTATGTTTCTCTGCACAAAGTGTTGTGAACACTTTAAAATATTGCAAAGTTTAAACAAGTCCGGGCCCAGACAACATTGGCAGCTGTGTTCTTTCTTGTTGTGCAGAAAAGCTAGGCCCTATCTTTAATTCTATTTTTAATCTTTGAAAAGCTGATCAAAAGAGAACTGACATCTAGGACAAACTGCCTCCTTGACCCACAACAGTTTGCATATACACTAAACAGAGGGTCCAGGATGCAACTGTAACAGTACTCAACCTCATTCTTAATCACCTTGAGGGCAACAAAAACCCTGCCAGACTACTATTTGTGGATTTCTCGTCAGCCTTCAACACATTCTGCCCCATCTGCTGGTTAAGAAGCTCTTACATTAGTTCAAACTGGTGGCCAATCTTGTGGGCTGGATTTTGAACTTTTTTCATAAATAGATCCCAGCGAGTGAGAGTAAATGGCCATCTCTCTGAAATCAACTGGCTCACCACAGGGGTGTGTTCTTTCCCCCCTCCTCTGTATTCTGTACACTGATGACTGTCATTCTGTGACTGAAAACTAACACTTTGTGAAGTTTGCTGACGATGAGGTTATTGTCAGCTTACTGAAAAATGAGGAAACTTCACACGGCCCAGTCATTGATCACTTTGTAACATGGTGTCAGGATGTCTACCTTGAACTACTGTATAACCAGACATTTAGATACATTTTTAGGAAAGGACAGTTTAATCACATAAGTTCCTATTGTCAGAGAAGTTTCTCTGGTTAGCCTCACCAATGCTTTGAACCTTAGTAGTCATGATTATCCCACAGATAATCATTATCAAGGCTCTCAGTGAGATGACAAAACCTACAACCAGACCTCTGGAGCCAGGTTTTGCTAAGGTCTTTTGATGAATAATCAAGAAACCAGGACAAAAACGAGGGTGGAGGAGTTAAAGTTTTTGCTCTCAATGATGCAGTCCCTACATCTCCCCCCTTACGGATGGGAAGTTCGAATGAAAACTTCAGCTGACGTTGGATAGTTGGATCATGATGGCAGGATGAATGGAGGTTCCTATTTATTCCCAGCATCTTGACATACAGGCAGAGACTGTTCCCAAGTGGTCGGGCATTGTCTCAACTTGGGCACCTTTCATTTTTTCCATCCTGCCTGGACATCAAGGGAGAACAGCCCTGCACCTGTTTGCTGGTTCTTGCAACAGGTTGGTTCGGGTGTTTCCTGTCTCCACGGAGATGCACAGCAGCAGTCCTGGATGAAACAGCAGGTGGGATGGCATGATTGGCTTCCATGCAAATGCCTGGAGTGCGGTGTCATGGGGAGTGGCATTGTCTCGCTACCCCCCCACATCTCACGTAGCTGGGCAAAGTTATGAGACACAATCTTGTAACTCACATCACGTTCCTCTTGTGAATCTTGGGTTCAGCATGCTTTCTGGCCTTTACATTTTCTGCAGTGATTGGTGGGCAAAAGCAGGTGTCACGCTCCAGTGTCTTTCATTGAAGCACTGGTGAGCGTCATAGGCCGTGACAAGATTGGAGTCTCTTGGGTTGCCCTGGGGATGTTGTCGTGGTGCCGTCTGACCTCAGGCTGTGGTAGGAGCCGTGTTCTGCTGGTGCTTGGCTACCCTCCTTTCATTCTGGTCCCGCTGTCGGTGTAGACCAGTGTTAAGGCAGTTTTCGGCAAGTCCAGCTCTCAGATGGAACTCCATTCAGCAAGGGTAAATCAGGCATCTGGTGAAGTGCAAGTGCAATTTGGTGTGTACATGGCACCGTCTTGATTTACATGAGTGGGCAGTTCTTTTTAACAGTTCACTGGCATAGGATGCTGTGGTCCTCTTGGCTGGAGGTGATCCTAAGCAGGCAATCTGTCTCTTGTGGTCACAGTGGGCAGTGTTAATGCCTGAGAGTCCTGATTAGCAGGTAGGTTATCGGAGGCAAGCTAGTGAAGTGCTGTGCAGTAAGTAAACCTCACTCCCCGGGACTTTCTAGCGACAGACGCTAGAGACTGCGGTCTTTAGCCTCCTCGCTAGAGCTCCCGACTCCCATGCCGGACCGACCCAGTTCAAGGCCCGCATAGAGCGGTGCGGAGCATTCCGGTTACATTGGTGCCGTGACCCGGGATTGGGAGTGAGGTTTAGGGGGGTTAATGTAACGGAGGCAAGCTAGTGAAGTGCTGTGCAGTAAGTAAACCTCACTCCCCGGCCTCAAGGACGCTCTAGCGACAGTAATAGGGACTGCAGTCTTTAGCCTCCTCGCTAGAACTCCCATGCTGGACCGACCCGGTTTGAGGCCCGCTTAGAGCGGTGCGGAGCGTTCCTGTTACATAGGCATTTGTTGTGGCCTCCTGCAGTGTTCAGGATGACAGCATTTAGTGGTGACAGTTGTCATGTTTCTGGCCAGCTTGCTGGGGTCTGTGGGGCCATGCAGCGTGTGTGTCTGCAGATTCTTCTGGATGGTTCCTCCCCCACCCCTCTGTGTTTGCTGGCTAATAAGGTGTGAACAGTGGGCTTTTGCTTCCCTCTCGCAGCTTTGGGCTGCAAGCTAAGTTCAGTTCATTTTGGTTCCATTGCAGAGTTATGGCTTGGACTTCAGCTTGGACTGCTTGCAGGTGGCCTTTATAGGCCTGGGCCGTGGCATTGTGTTGCTGTCTGCCGGGGCCATTATAGAGAGCTTCTGCATGTTGGAGTTTACCTGCTAGCTTCTCTCTGGCGTCTGCTCCAATTGCTCTCTGTGCTTAGTCTGTGTGTTGAGCTTTTCATCTCCTCCTGTAGCTCTTGGTCCTCTTCATCCGCTGTCATTTCACGAGTTCACCTATGCAGATAATAAACGGTTAGCAGAAGTGTAAAAGGTATGCGTGTTTGGCGTGCTGTCCGGGGAGCGGGCTCCGAGCTCGCCGGTTCCTTCTGAACCCGGAACACTCCCCCTGCTAGGGTGAGTGTCCCGAGCTCGGAAACGGCCCGAACCCAGAGCAAACCCCCCGGATTCTGCTAACAGGGGAGTTCGGGGGAAGGAGCTGGGGAGGTGGGGTGGGTGTTAGAAACAGAAGAGATGTCGCAGGTAAGAGGTCTTGCTTATTTATGGGCTGGCTCGCTTAGCAGGTAGGGTGGAAGCCATGATTGCTGATTGCGAACCAGCCGGGTTTGATTATATGCTCCGGCTCCTCCCGAACTTTGTTTATAAAACATCATTTCACGAGTTCACCTATGCAGATAATAAACGGTTAGCAGAAGTGTAAAAGGTATGCGTGTTTGGCGTGCTGTCCGGGGAGCGGGCTCCGATCTCGCCGGTTCCTTCTGAACCCGGAACACTCCCCCTGCTAGGGTGAGTGTCCCGAGCTCGGAAACGGCCCGAACCCAGAGCAAACCCCCCAAAGGCGTAGAACTAGACAGCAGCCGGACAGCGCATACCCCCCAAAGGCGAGGATAGAGGCTGCGTGGTGTGCGAGTGGGTAGTTGATGTGAGCTCCGGCGAGAGCGGATGGAACTGCGGTGCAAGGGATGACACTCTTGATAGGGCAAGTTCCTGCTGTGGCGTGGATGATAGCTTCGGGAAGGTGACTTGGAGGGACTGGATAGTGGTTGTGACTGCTGCGGCAGAGCACGAGGAAGAAGCACGGGCCCCTGCGGGGGCAGTCGCTGCGGCGATACTGGCTTCGGGAAGGTGGCTGGGAGGAATTGGATAGAGGTTGTGACTGCTGCGGCAGAGCATGAGGAAGAAGCACGGGCCCCTGCGGGGGCGGTCGCTGCGGCGATACTGGCTTCGGGAAGGTGGCTGGGAGGAATTGGATAGAGGTTGTGACTGCTGCGGCAGAGCGTGAGGAAGAAGCACGGGCCCCTGCGGGGGCGTTCGCTGCGGCGATACTGGCTTTGGGAAGGTGGCTGGGAGGAATTGGATTAAGGTTGTGTCTGCTGCGGCAGTGGACGAGGAGGAAGCACGGGCCCCTGCGGGGGCGGTCGCTGCGGCGATACTGGCTTCGGGAAGGTGACTGGGAGGGATTGGATAAAGGTTGCGACTGCTGCGCCAGAGCACGGGATGAAGCGCGGGCCCCTGCGGGGGCGGTCGCTGCGGCGATACTGGCTTCGGGATGGAGACTGGGAGGGATTGGACGGTGGTTGTGACTGCTGCGGCAGAGCACGGGAGGAAGCACGGGCCCCTGCGGGGGCGGTCGCTGCGGCGATACTGGCTTCGGGAAGGTGACATGGGGAGGGTTTGGATTATGGTTGTGACTGCTGCGGCAGAGCACGGGGCCGAAGCACGGGGCCCTGCGGGGACGGTCGCTGCGGCGATACTGGCTTCTGTAGAATTGGTGTCTGCTGCGGCAGAGCATGAGTTTGCTGCGGGAGAGTATAGAAAGCATTGGCCCCTGAGGCTTCTGATGAAACGCTTTTGCTGCGTTGGATCGTTGGGGGGAAACAGGGCTCTGGCCGAACTGAGGGTGGCTGGGGATTTCTTATTTGATACTTAGATGAGTCTGGTGATGAGTGTCCGATGGGCTTCTCTGATGAGGGCCCGGTCAGACCTGATGTAAGTCTTGAATGCTTCAGATGACCAGCGTCCGAGCGCTTGAATCTGAAGTTGAGAAAGGCCCTTTTGTGATCCTGTAGTTGCTGCGCCAATGCGGAATGAATGACTAGAGAAATGGTCTGCTGGAATGCCGGAGTGGAGCAAAACTGACTTCAGGTGTTTTTGGAACCAGAAGCGTGTGACGGGTAGGTTTGAATCGTCTACGAAGAGCGGTTCGGATGGTGATTTGACTTGAGATCTTCTAAAACGGAGGTAGGCTACGAGGGTTTGGTATGGCTGGAGTGGAGTTTGAAGATTGAAGATGTAAATAAAATGTCCTCTTCTGGCTTGATCTGTCTTGCTTTGCTTGATGAAAAAGGAGATTGTTTCCGAATCGAGCACTGATAGATCTGAAAAGTTGGGATGAATTGCGGGATCGTAATTTGCTGTGGTGGAGATTTCCGAACATCGGAGAAATCCAAAGAAAGCCAGAATGAACATGGCATCTAGCGTGCGAGCTGTATGTTTGGAGTGGTATCCTCTGCGAAGGGTTGTAATACATTTGCTCAAAATTTCTATAGTGATGGGTTGTCTGGCATCTGGGAGGGCGGGTCGGTTTCTCTGGATGCCTTTTATAAGCATGGAAGCTTGGGAGCTGGCTATGACTGGGGAAGGGGCATTGAACATTAATTTATGGAAAAATTGGATTCCGCTCAAGTATCCTTTAATTGAGCTTGCTTGAAGATTTTTAATGGTACTTAGGAAGGAGATAAATGATGTGATGGAGAGGAGAGAGAAATCTGGGAAGGGGAGGTTATAGGTGTGGTGAAATACTTTGAAGTTTCTCCAGGCTGTGAGATAATGCTGTATGGTCCTTGGGGAGACAGCTTGAATGATGGCGTCGAGTGAAACGTCCAGCATGGCTTTTAAAGGGTGATTTATATGAAGATCAATTCTGAATATGGAGGTACAGGTGTTGGATAGAGGTCCGCATCCGGCGCTAGCTGCCTGAATTTCTGAAATGAAAAGCGGGACAGTGCGTCAGCAATCTGATTTCTGGAGCCGGGGATATGCTTGGCTGTTAGAACGAATTGATCGCGTGCCGAAATCCATGTCAGGCTTCTGAGAAGGGGCATTAAGGCGGTTGAGTGGGAACGTCCTTTATTTATGCACTGTACCGTTGCTTCGTTATCGCAATGGACCATTATGCTGGAGGCGGACCATTCTTTCCCCCATAACTGAGCTGCTACTACCAATGGATATAGCTCGAAGAGGGCTGATGACGCGAGATGCTGCGGTAATGTTGCGAGTTGGGGCGGCCAGGTAGATGCGAACCAACGTCCTTGGTAAAATCCCCCGAAACCTACAGATGGGGCTGCATCGGTAAAAAGGCGGATGTCGACGGGAAGAGACAACATGTCGTTGTAGAAAAAGGATATGCCGTTCCATGATTTAAGGAATTTGATCCATAAACTTAGCTCGTCGCTGCATGCGCTGTTTATCTGGATTAAATCCTCTAGAGCGTGGGCGGAAGAAGCGAGTGAGAGGAGATGCGCTACGAACGAGCGACCTTGCGGAATGATGCGCATCGCGAAATTCAGGTGACCGAGTATTGAAAGAAGCTCGCGTTTTGTGCATTGCGGGGTATCTATTAATGATTGGGCGATCAGAATGGTCCTGTCAATTTTTTCCTTGGGTAAGGAGGCTTGGAATTTGAGCGAGTCTAACTTGATGCCTAGAAATTCGATTGAAGTGCTGGGTCCCGCCGATTTTTCTGGTGCTAGAGGGACACCGAGTTTCTCGAAGACGTATAGAACTTTAGAGAGATGCGCGGCTGGGACGGAGTCGGGAGGCGAGATGATTAGAAAATCGTCTAAAAGGTGGATGAGGAAAGGGATGTCATAATTGTTGGATAGGATCCAGCAAATCGCTTCTGATAACATGTCAAAAATTTGCTGCTTCTGCATCCGAAGGTGAGGCGGACGGAAAAATAATATTTTTCGCGCCAACAAATGCAGAATAGATGCCAAAAGTCTGGGTGAATCGGCATTACTTTGAACGCGGATTTAATGTCTACTTTAGCCATCCAAGCTCCGCGACCGGCTTTTTTAATCAGGGTGATGGCTTGCTCAATGTCGTGGTAGTGTAGCGAAAATTCTTCGAGCGGGATGAGACTATTAATGCTTGGGAAGGGAGCTCCGTGAGGGGATGAGAGATCAAATATAAGACGCGTTTTTCCCGAGAATTTCCGCGTGGCTATGCCTATGGGGCTGACGCGGAAAACCGTGAACGGTGGTGCGGAAAAGGGGCCGATCAAAAACCTTTCGTCGATCTCTTTTTTGACAAGGAGATCTACGGTCTCGGGCTCGGCTAGCGCGGACTGAAGGTTGGGGCAGACGAGACTGTGGGAAATGGAACTCGCAATGCCGGGATTGAAACCTGATGAGAAACCGGACATAAGGTATTCTGTAAAGGAAGGGTCGGGGTGGTGTAATAGTTCGGCAGACAAATGTGAAACATTGACAGGAGTCGAGAAATAATTTTTTGATTTTTTATTTGCAGCTTTGTAAACGGGGCAAACAAGGCGGGCATGGGCGCCGCCGCAATGGTTGCACACGTGCAAGTACCGAGACCTCTGCCTGGTGCACCGTCCTGTATTGAAGCTGATACAAACTTCGTGCGAACGGGTGTTGGAAGCTGCAGAGGTATTTAGATCTAGCAGGCGCGGAATTTGACCGGTTGAAACGGGATGAGGCGAGACTGGGCGTGGGGGTATGGAAGGAGTGACCAAGGGGCAGGCGGTGGTGCTGTGTGCCATGGATCGGCACACCGCGTATGAAATGTTTTTGCAACCCAAAAACACCCTATTGTGAAGCTCAGTGTCCAGTGCTCCCCAATAAGGGCACTGGTTCCACTGAGCCACCCTAATTGCGCATTTCGCCGAAAATAACTTGTGGTAGGTGTAGAAATGGGCCCCCCCATAAGAGAGTGCGAGCTCCGCGACTATGGCAAGATAATCGCTAAGCTCGCGTCTCCTGTGAGGGAGCACCGTGCATATGACATCGGAAAATCGTGAAAATGCAACTGTAAATTCTGGGAAGGACAACGTACGGGAGTGACTGTGGGAAGTGTTTTTAAATGTGAATTCTAGATCGCCGTATGTGATCTGGCGATCCGTGGGCGGAGGTGAAAGTGGAGATAAAAGGTGAAATAAATCAACATCCGCACCTGCTAGAATCTGTGCCCTGATGTTGCTGGACACTGGGGGCGGTTCCAGGACCGGGGCGTTGATGGGCACCGGCATAGGAGCTGCTGAGGCCAATGAAAATTGAGGGCGGGCCTGAGGCAGAGGGAGGAGGGAGGGAATTGCGGCCGCTGGAGCAGCTGACGGAGGAGGCCTTTCGATAGCGGCGGCATCCATGGCGGGGGCTTGAGGGAAGGAGGGATGGCCGAACCTCTGGGGGAGGTAAGGGAAATTTTGAGCCGGGGCCTGTGTCGCTGACGGAGGCGGTCTCACGTTAGTGGATGACATTGGCGCCGCTGGCCACGAGCTTGCAGATGTGAGGGGAAAAGGTTGGAAGCGATCTGGAACCGCATGCTGAGGCAGGCTCGTTGGATGTTGGTAGTTGAAGATGGTGGGGGCGGGCCGAATTTCCTGTGAAGCCGCGGGGAGAGGAGTATGCAGCGGCTCGTGCTGTTCATCCGGCGCGCGGCCCAGACTGGCCGAAATCCTTCTGCGACGGGCTGGGGTTTCCCTGACATGCCCTGCTGATGCGGCGGAAGGCCCTGCCCGGGCTGAAGGAGGCCTGAAAGCCTGAACCGGCTCATTAGCAACTTCCTGTTGCGGGGAAGATCTGGCTGGTGGGTGTTCTGACTGCAGCGCGACGTAGATGTCGTACAGCTCGGCTTTGCTCAGCCGGCTGCTCAGGTTCACATCCCGATTGGACAGTGCGAGTCGCAGTCCTGCGACTGTCCACTTCCCGATGGCTGGGATTACTGAGTGCGCCGAGGCGTATGATGACGCCGGTGAGGAGGACGGGGGCCTAACCTGGCTCTGTACGGAAGAGCGGTTGCGTTTAGAGGCTTGACGAGTCGGTCGGCTTTGCTGGCGGCCTCGTTCTTGTTCTGCCGGTTGGGATGTAGCTTCCGGGCTTAGGATGGAACGCTGCCGAGCGCTCGAAGAGGCCGGAGTATCTTGCATGATTGGGCTGTCGTTAACAGCGGATTCGTGGGTCTCAGACATGTTAGAAACAGAAGAGATGTCGCAGGTAAGAGGTCTTGCTTATTTATGGGCTGGCTCGCTTAGCAGGTAGGGTGGAAGCCATGATTGCTGATTGCGAACCAGCCGGGTTTGATTATATGCTCCGGCTCCTCCCGAACTTTGTTTATAAAACATCATTTGCAGGTCCAGCTGGTTTAGGAGGTGCTGCACGTCCTCTTGGATCCTCCCGGCTTCCTTCGCTCTGGCTGTAGTTGGATGATCTGGAAGTGGGCATGGTCAATGATGATCCTGGCTGTGCACTCCAGAGGAGTTTGTTGGCTCTCTGTAGTTGTAGCTCTGGTTTGGATCGTAGTCCCTTTGCCGGTTAAGGTCGTCCGACCAACTGCTCTCAGCGAAGTCGCCGTGTGCCACTGTTGGTCCCAGGCAGGAGTCCATCACCCATCCATTAGCCTGGTCTCTCTAGCTGGTCTGGCAGGTGACAGGATTGGATGGTCTGGACATATTGAGACACAGGGGAAGAGAGAAAGGCACAAAGAGCAAGATGCAAGTTCGTACAGATCTACTGAGCTAAATATGTGGGCTATGTGTTGTACACTTAACTGAGTTGGTCAGTTCGTGACGCAAACTAAACGCTCATACCTGCAGATCAGACCTGCACAACGGTCAGGAGAAATTTTGGACCATTCCTCTTTACAAAAGTGTTTCAGTTCAGCAATATTCTTGGGATGTCTGGTGTGAATCGCTCTCTTGAGGTCATGCCACAGCATCTCAATCGGGTTGAGGTCAGGACTCTGACTGGGCCACTCCAGAAGGCGTATTTTCTTCTGTTGAAGTCATTCTGTTGTTGATTTACTTCTATGCTTTGGGTCGTTGTCCTGTTGCATCGTCCATCCTCTGTTAAGCTTCAGTTGGCGGACAGATGGTCTTAAGTTTTCCTGCAAAATGTCTTGATAAACTTTGGAATTAATTTTTCCATCGATGACAGTAATCCGTGCAGGGGCTGAGGCAGCAAAGCAGCCCCAAACCATGATGCCCCCTCCACCATATTTCACAGTTGGGATGAGGTTTTGATGTTGGTGTGCTGTGCCTTTTGTTCTCCACACATAGCATTGTGTGTTCTTTCCAAACAACTCAATTTTGGTTTCATCTGTCCACAGAATGTTTTGCCAGTAGTGCTGTGGAACATCCAGGTGCTCTTTTGCAAACTTCAAACGTGCTGCAATGTTTTTTTTGGACAGCAGTGGCTTCCTCCGTGGTGTCCTCCCATGAAGTCCATTCTTGTTTAATGTTTTCCTTATTGTAGATTTGTCAACAAAAATGTTAGCATGTGCCAGAGATTTCTGTAAGTGTTTAGCTGACACTCTAGGATTCTTCTTTACCTCATTGAGCATTCTGCGCTGTGCTCTTGCAGTCATCTTTACAGGACGACCACGCCTAGGGAGTGTAGCAACAGTGCTGAACTTTCTCCATTTGTAGACAATCTGTCTTACCGTGGACACATGGACATCAAGGCTTTTAGATATACTTTTGTAGCCCTTTCCAGCTTTATGTAAGTCAACAATTCTTGATCGTAGGTCTTCTGAGAGCTCTTTTGTGCGAGGCATGGTTCACATCAGACAACGCTTCTTCAGAACAGCAAACTCAAAACTGATGTGTGTTTTTTATTGGACAGGCCAGCTTTAATCAACACATCCAATCTCATCACATTGATTGGACCCCAGGTTGGCTGACTCCTGGCTCCAATTAGCTCTTGGAGAAGTCATTAGCCTAGGGTTTCACATACTTTTTCCACCCTGCACTATGAATGTTTACATGTTGTGTTCAATAAAAACATGAAAACGTATAATGTTTGTGCGGTATTAGTTTAAGCAGACAATCGTGGGGCAATCGTGGCCTAATGGTTATAGAGTCGGACTCGTGACCAGAAGGTTGCCGGTTCGATCCTCAGGGCCGGCGGGTAACGATTGCGGTGCCCTTGAGCAAGGCACCTAACCCCTACACGCTCCCCGGGCGCTGCAGTGATAGCTGCCCACTGCTCCGGGTGTACGTGTGTTCACCACTTGCTGTATGTGTGCTCACTAATCACTGGATGGGTTAAATGCAGAGGTCACATTTAGGGTATGGGTCACCATATCTGACAAATAGGTCACTTTCACTTCACTTTCAGACTGTGTTTCTCTATTGTTGTGACTAAGATGAAGATCAGAACACATTTTATGACCAATTTTTGAAGAAATCCAAGTAAGCCCAAAGGGTTCACATACTTTTTCTTTCAACTGTATGTGGTCATTCTGTGACTTAGGCTATTCGGTTCATCAACATAATTACCAAGAATTTTACTGATGTTCAGATAGGTTCAGTCTCTGATAAGAAGAAGTAAAACAAAATCACATAAGTTAAGGGAAAGAAAGGTTACGATAGAGAAGGAGGGTTTCTTCTTTCTGGTGCGGGGGTGAACTGGCTCCACACTAACACCGTCTATGATGGGTCCTGTATGTAGGGGGCGCTATGGAGTCATAGTAAAGTAAAGTCAATTAAATCATTACATGAATAACTAAGATACACAAATTAGGCCCTTGAGAGTTAATCCTAAACACCTTAAAGAGTGCAATCTGATTGTTTTGATCAAAGTTCAAATTCAATTAAGTTGGTTTAATTAAAATTGAAGTATCATCATAATACAATTCTTACTGCAAGTGAGAAAATGTAAGAAACGCTGATTCAAATAAAAATTGAATCATCCAAACAATAATGGAATAAAATTAATTATAATTGTAGTTTTTCTATAATAATAAACATTCTCCAATAAAGTAACGGTGAGATAGCAGAATAATTATATAGCAGACAAACAAAGGGGGGAAGTCAGGCAAAGATGAGACATGATAAGTATTAGAAACTTTAAAACAATCTGACCTTTAGTGTTAGTAGAAGGTTATACGTCTTCTGCCGGACTGCTACACTTGTCCCAAGGATGTTGTGAAACTTTTGAGGATAACACTTCTTATTGTACATACTGTACCTCTAAACTGTCAGATGCAAGTTTACCTACTGAAACATCTGAAAAGCAGGTGTAAAGGAAACACTATTTAGCTTACAAACAAAACAATAAAACTACACTAAACTGCGAACCGATTTCAAAGAAATCTCTTATCGTGTTGCCACAGAAAGAAAAAAAGCTTTTGCTGGTTAGATATGTTTCGAACCAAGGTAGCTGGTTTAAGCTGGTCATGTGCTGGTTTTAGCAGGTTTGAGCTGATCATGTGCTGTTCCTTTGCTGGTTTAAGATGGTCCCAGCTCGTTTAAACATTTACACCCAGGACCAGCTTAAACCAACAAATGACCAGCTCAAACAAGCTATACTGCTTAAAAACATACCTAACCTGCATATGATGTGATATCATGTGGTTTGATCACATGGATAAAGTGACAACAACATAGTCTTTGGGCCTATCATTGATGTTTGCAGCTATGTTGAATTTCTAACTTCTAACGTAGATTTTTCTAGAGGTAGAGGTACCGTCTCTTTCCATTTCAGATCCACATTGTTAGCCATTAGACTTGTGTCACTTGGGTTTGCTTGAAACACATTCTCCTTGTCAATCAGCAGGGTTGTATCATATTTTAAACGTGCCGATGGCTACATGTTTGCTTTCTGTAGCTTTTCATGTGTAGCATTTCTGTGTCACATGTAGGTGGTGTTTTGGAATCTGAGCATTTCAAGTTGATGAGTGGAGGAAAACCTTCAAGAAAGTGTGGAATCACCACCAGCGGCAATCATCTGTTCTTCAGCGACGATGGTCTGCGTATGCTGGAGACTTTAGATCTGGACTTGTCTTATGCCAGGTATTCCACACACAAACACTGAGAAATAACACTGGTTTGATCCAATGGGATTGCAAATACCTATGTAAAATGTATAGGATAAAGCAATGAAAGTCGCTTTGGATAAAAGCGTCTGCCAAATGTCTAAAAAAAAATAAAAAAAAAATATACAGGATGAATTCAAACATGTAGCCGAATACCCTTCTGTAAACCATCATGTGTCACTCAACAGGTTTATTCAGTTTTTTCTGAGACTGGGCTGTGGGAAAGCCTCTCCTGATCCTCGCTCTCAGCCCGTGCTACTGCAGTTTTCCGTGGATGGAGGGCTGACCTGGACTCTTGTTCAGGAATTCCTGTACAGCAACAGCAGTAATCAGGCTCACCTGGTGGCCCTCGATATCCCACTCAAAGGCCGTACTTCAGAGACACGCCTGCGCTGGTGGCAGCCATCTGAGAATGGCCATTTCCATAGTCCCTGGGTCATAGATAAAGTAAACAGCTGCTCCACAAAGACATACGTGACATTCATATGGATTAATATGCTAATGAATCTGATTCCATATCCTACTAAGTGTAGTTACTGATTACAAATTATTTTGTAAGAACACTTTAGACATTACACTATTCTCACAAGAGCATTAAATTAATGTTAGGGTCAGGATGAGGATAAGTTGATATCTAGTTAGTTACAGTCGGTTTTTAGAGATTAGGGGGTTAAAGTAGTGAAAGTAGTAAAGTGTTTGCATATATTAAATAGACACTCTAGTAAAATAGATGGGTTTTTTTACTAAAAAAGTTGCAAAGTTACAGATAATTTGTAAAATATCTAAAGCAAACTATCAAAATAAATTGTGAACTAGTAACTTTATGTTTCTATAGTACCTGACAACTTTATTTCATTCCCAATCCTTCTTTGGAGAGAGAACATTTTGATCTGAGTACTGTCCACAGAGCTACTGACAACCAAACTACTGACTGTGGCATGTTGGAGAGTTTATTGAATGCATGCTAAACATGTGCTCAGGTAAATCCGCACAAATCAGCTAAGCACGATGCATTGACACATCCGGAAGCTCCTTTTCAACATTTACAAATTGATTTTACGCACATGCCGCCGATAGGAATTCTAAAATATCTTTTGGTAATTGTTGATCGATTCTCAAAGTGGCCTGAAGCATTTCCATGTGCAAAAGAGGAGCCTAAAACAGTGGTAAAAATCCTAACGAAGGAGATATTACCCCGTTGGGGAATACCGGGCACCATAGAATCGGACAGCGGGACATGGTTCACGTCAAAAGTAACACAGCTCTTATCAAAAGCGTTGTCTATTGATTGGCATTTTAATATTCCTTATCATCCGCAAAGTGCAGCAGTCGTGGAACGATGTAATCGAACACTGAAAACACGACTAACAAAAGCGGTACTTGAAACAGGAAGAAAGTGGGTTGATTTGTTGCCCGCAGTCTTGGCAGAAATAAGAATGACTCCATCTTCCACGACAAAATTGTCACAGTTCGAGGTACTAATGGGTAGACCTTTCCCCATCCCGTGGGTCAAAGGCCGGTCGGATATTTCTTCTTTAGGTGATCTGAAGGTGATCCAGGAGGACTATATGATTTCCCTAGTCGAAAAGTTAAATTCTATATGTGCTGATATTTCTTTGTGCCTTCCTCTTCCCTCAGAACACCCTACTCATAACTTTGTTCCAGGACAAAAAGTCGGACTACTAGCCACAGTGGATACACGCTTCCAGACTGAAGTTGTGTTCTTCAGGAGAGCAGGCAAGCTCCAATTTAAAATAGAATCTCAACAGGGGATTCACCTTAGTACACCTCAGGGTGGAGAAAGCACTGACTAAGCTGAGGAAAGAATAACCTTTTATGAGATGGGGGCCACCCAAAGCAAGAAGATAGAAGGCCCATTGAGCCAACAGTGCTGACTCCATAGCCACCCCTGAAGTGTACCGAGGGCCAAATTTTGTTCTTTAAAGGGACACAGGACTGCTTGTAAAACCGTTGGTCTGAAAGTGGCCTTTGTGAGATTTGGATTTCGTCTGTGTCCTCTTTAATATTTCGGCTGTGTCTAATACAATAAAGTTGTATCATGTCTTATGCTGTCTTATGCTGATATGAGTATCTGTTGGTCTCCATCTCAAGGTTCCTAATGATGTCTAGGGACAATTGTTTTGATACTGTAATGTTGAATACATACTTTGTGATATCATATCGGATTGTTCACAGGAGGAATAATAATGTCTGGTGATTTTTCACTCTGGTGGTTTTCCATGACAAATGTTACCTCCTGTTTCAAGCATATAAATATTAGTCCTTAATACAATAAACTTTGGACTCTGATTGAACTACACTCCTGTGTCTGTGTCAAACTTAGTCTCCAGGCCTGCAAACTCTGTGTGTTCCGTCGACCAGACTCTTCAACCTTAGAATAAAACTTAGACAAGGGGACATAAGAAATAATATTCTTACAGAAGGGCTATATGGCCCTTCCCCCTACCCCTCCAATCAAAAGAGAATCAAGACATTCCTACCCATTCACGTGAAGGCGCTAAAAAGAGGGTTTGTGGAAAGTGTAGTGGTAAGGGGTAGGTATGGGACTGGGCCTTAGTCTCCCTATTTAATGTGTGCTTGTGTCTGCTATCCTTTGCCAGTTTGTTTTGTGATGTTTGCTTGTATCTTTGCCATGTGCCTTGCTCTGTTTGATGTACCTTGCCTTGGATTACTTTGCACTGTGTCTTAATTTTGTAGTCTTGTCATAATTGATTAGTAAGTGAGTTTAGATATCCTGTTTCTTTTACTTTTGTCCCCTCGTGGGAAGTCTTCTGTTTTCTGTTCTGGATTTGTTCTCCATTGTGGGTTTCTGTTTTATATTTAATAAAGTTTGTGTTTTTCTGTAGCACCGCTGCCTGAACTCAGGTTTTTCCCTACCATCTCGTAACACTAACCTTCTCTGGATCTGTTTCGCATATGTGGAATGATCTGGCCGCTGCTACAAGATAAGCAGATTCTGTAGCTATCTGTCACGACCCAGGTCGGATCGGGACTTCTTCTGCACGTGGGTGTGTTGTTGTTTGTTGAGCACGAGGCTGGCTAACCGCTAACCGCGTGCTCAGTGTCTTCGTCTCTCTCCCCGCCCCCGTGTTTCCTTAGGATTACCCAACACGGGTGATTTTCCACTCATGCTCACACACCTGTTTAGAATCTCACTTCTAGCTCATTAACTCCATCGCACCTGTTAACCATGTTATCTCGTTAAGTTTCCTTTATTATCCCTCTGTATCTGTTGTCCGTTGTCTGACCGTTGCATTGTATCTTGCCAGTTCAGACTGCCCTAGACGTAGCTGCGGCTCGTCTAAAGAAGTCTTTATTTTGTTCCTGCCTAGTCTGTCGTGTACTACCTTGTCACAGTTTTTCTCGAGCTTCTCTCCACGCTTCCACGCCTGCCTGTGAGTACACCAACCGGTGGCATCTGCCTTCCTCGTCTAATCTGTGGGGCTTTTTCCTACAGCTCGATCTGACGCCCCGGGACTACTCTTCCGTGTTTTACGAAACCCCGCACGGGATTGAGCTGCGCCTCTACTACCAACCTACCGGTACCCGGGAATCTGTCTCGCACGGAATTGAGCTGCGCCTCTACTACCGGTCTACCGGTACCCGGAAGTCGGCCTCATCTCGCTGTGATAAAGCCCCGAGTTTTTGGACTTTCCCTGTGCTATTGACTTTGTCTCTCCAATAAAATCTTTTGTTCACCCCGCAATTGGGTCTCGCCTGTGTATTGACCATGACAGAACGGTCAGACCAAACTCATGACCCAGCGGGACAAGATCCACTGCGAGCGGCGTTAGTGCAGCAAGGAATTCTGCTTACTCCAAGGACAGATGGCAGCACTGAAACACCAGGTCGCCGATATCCTGCAAGGTTCCTTACAGTCGGCTGGAGCTCATCACTCGTCGACCCAGGGAACTCCGCTTCACCCTGAGCCACATGCCAACAGTCCTCCACTGTACGACGGAGACCCCAATTCGTGCCGAGCATTTCTCTCCCAGTGCGCCCTGGTATTCGCTCTCCAGCCCCGTCGGTATGGCTCTGAGGAAGTTCGGATCGCCTACATACTCACCTTGCTAACCGGGAAAGCCCGTCAGTGGGGAGTTGCGGTCTGGGAGTCCCAGGACCCCTGCTGCCGTTCTTTCCAGGAGTTCCGTGAGGAGATGACCAGACTGTTCGACAGGTCCGTTCGCGGTGATGAGGCGGCGGCTCAACTCTCTCGCACTTCCCAGGGTAAATTATCCATCACAGATTATGCCATTCAATTCAAGACCCTAGCAGCGGCATGTGAGTGGAATAGTGAAGCCCTACGAGCACGTTTCTTGGACGGTCTCAACCACTCTATTGCTGACGAGATCGCCGCACTGGACCCACCCAGAGACTTGGAGGACCTGATATGCCTATGTCTGAGAATCGAAAATCGGGTCAATGCTCGTCGTCGAAGACGTCCTTCTCCCACCTCCTGGCGACGTCGAGACCACCACCAGCAGACTGACGGGGAGTCCGGACGGGAGCCCGTCCGGGAGACCAGTGTCATACATCGTCCGTCGACGGATGCAGAGCCTATGCAGGTCGGCCGTTCCCGTCTGACGCCCGCCCAGAAACATCAGCGGTTAGTGGATGGTCTCTGCTTCTATTGTGGCAAACCGGATCACATCGTTACACACTGTCCGGTAAAAGCCAGCGCTCACCCGTAGAAAGGAGAGTCCGGGTGGGCGTCATCGAAAGAACCTCTCCATCCCTACGCACCATGCTACCTTTTCGTCTTACCTTCGGTCACTCTACCCACATCGGGAAGGCTTTGATTGACTCTGGTGCTGAGGGAAACTTCCTGGATGCTACCACGGCTCGGAAGTGGGGTATCCCTGCCGTTCCTCTTCACCCGCCCATCTCAGCCGTGACTCTGACGGGCATGCCACTGTTCACTGTCACTCACACCACTCCTCACGTAAGTCTCTTCCTTTCGGGAAATCATTGTGAAAAGATTAGGCTGTTCATCCTCGATTCCCCCACAACCCCACTGGTATTAGGGCATCCGTGGTTGACACAGCATAATCCTCACATTGATTGGGTAAACACTTCTGTCTTAGCGTGGAGCCCTGCATGTCATGTGTCTTGTCTTGGTCCTGCTCCCTCGCCTGTTTCTGTGTTTCCTGTGTTGCAGGTTGATGTTGCCGATCTTACCGGGGTCCCGGGGGAATACCATGATCTTCGTACCGTGTTCTGCAAGTCCCGTGCCATGTCTCTCCCTCCTCATCGACCTTACGACTGTGCCATTGATCTTCTCCCAGGCACTTCTCCGCCCAGGGGTCGACTATTTTCTCTATCTGCTCCTGAAAGAGAGGCCATGGAGAAGTATATACGTACATCACTCAATGCCGGGCTCATTCGCCCTTCCTCCTCGCCAGCCGGTGCGGGTTTCTTCTTCGTAGAGAAGAAGGACGGCTCCCTGCGCCCTTGTATTGACTATCAGGGTTTGAACGAGATTACGGTAAAGAATAAATTCCCCTTACCTTTGATGTCGTCTGCCTTCGAATTGTTACAGGGGGCTCGGGTCTTTACCAAGCTAGACCTCCGCAATGCGTATCATCTGGTTCGCATCCGCGAGGGGGATGAGTGGAATACGGCGTTTAATACACCATCGGGACACTACGAGTACTTGGTTCTTCCGTTTGGTCTAACCAATGCTCCTGCCGTCTTCCAGGGTCTCATTAATGACGTGCTGGGTGATATGATTAATCGATTCGTCTTCGTCTACCTGGACGACATTTTGATTTTTTCCCCTTCTCTACAGGAGCACACCCAGCATGTTCGTGAGGTCCTCCGGCGTCTTCTTGAGAACCAATTATTTGTCAAGGCGGAGAAGTGCGAGTTCCACTCCGATACGGTTTCGTTCCTCGGCCATGTGATCTCTCCTCGGGGCATTGGACCGGACGACTCCAAGGTCAAGGCTGTCGCTACATGGCCAGTTCCCGACTCTCGTAAAGCGTTGCAGCGGTTCCTGGGGTTCGCCAATTTCTATAGGCGCTTCATCCGGGGTTTCGGCCAAGTGGCTGCACCGCTCACTGCATTAACCTCCTCTAAGATCCCGTTTGGTTGGAACTCTCTTGCTCAGGTAGCCTTTGATAAACTTAAGTCCCGTTTTGTCTCTGCACCTGTGCTCTGTTTTCCAGACCCGGATCGCCAATTTATTGTCGAGGTCGATGCATCCGACGTCGGGGTAGGCGCAGTCTTGTCCCAACGTGCCGGCCATGATGAGAAGGTGCACCCCTGTGCCTTCTTCTCCCATCGCCTCAGCCCTGCCGAACGGAATTATGATATCGGTAACAGAGAGCTGCTGGCGGTTCGACTATTATTGGGGGAGTGGCGTCACTGGCTGGAAGGTGCAACACAACCATTTTTGGTCTGGACGGACCATAAGAATTTGGAATACGTCCGTTCAGCCAAAAGGTTGAATTCACGTCAGGCTCGCTGGGCACTGTTTTTTGGCAGATTCCACTTCACCCTCTCGTACCGGCCTGGCTCTAAAAACATCAAGCCAGACGCCCTCTCTCGCCTGTTCGAGGAACCAGGTAGAGAGAATCCCGTCGATCCCATCCTGCCTAGGGAGATGGTCGTCGGGGCTCTTGCCTGGGACATCGAACGGCGAGTAGAGGAGGCCGGCCGTGGGGTGCAAGTGCCGGAAGGTTGCCCAGCATGTGGGTTGTTCGTGCCCGCTCCACTACGTTCTGCAGTCCTCCAGTGGTGTCACTCTTCAAAGCTGGTCGGCCATCCAGGAATTAAGGGGACCCTGGCTTCCGTACTCCAGCGGTTTTGGTGGCCATCAACCACCAACGATGTCAGACAGTTCGTGTTGGCTTGCCCGGTCTGTGCACAAAGTAAGACCACCCGTCGTCCACCCACAGGTCTGCTCCGCCCCCTTCCTATTCCCTCCCGGCCATGGTCTCACATAGCCCTGGATTTTGTCACTGGTCTTCCCCCGTCCAGAGGGTGCACTGTGATTCTCACGGTGGTGGACCGTTTCTCCAAAGCGGCTCATTTCGTCCCTCTCCCCAAACTTCCTTCGGCCCGAGAGATGGCTCAACTGATGGTGGATCACATCTTCCGGCTACACGGTCTTCCTGTAGATGTCGTTTCCGATAGGGGTCCTCAGTTTACCTCTCGGTTTTGGAAGGAGTTCTGTCGACAGATCGGGGCCTCAGCGAGTCTGTCTTCAGGTTTTCATCCTCAGACCAATGGACAATGTGAGCGAGCCAACCAGGATCTCGGACGGAGACTCCGCTGTCTGTCATCTAACAACCCTAATTCCTGGAGTCAACAGCTCTCTTGGGTGGAATACGCTCACAACTCCCTCCCTGCCTCTGCCACAGGTATGTCCCCTTTTGAATGTGCACTCGGTTATCAACCACCTCTGTTTCCCTCCCAGGAACTCGATGCTGCGGTTCCCTCAGCTCTGGCGTTCGTCCGGCGTTGCCATCGGACCTGGACGAGGGCCAGAGAGGTTTTGGCCCAAACCAATCTGAGAACCAAGTCAGCGGCCGATCGCCACCGGATCTCTCCTCCTGCCTATGTGTGTGGTCAACGGGTATGGCTTTCTACCAAGGATCTGCCTCTCCGGACGCCTTCTCGTAAGCTGGCGCCCAGGTTCATAGGGCCATTCCGGATCACCAAGGTGGTTAATCCGGTAGCCTTACGACTCAAGCTCCCTCCGACTCTTGGTCGAGTTCACCCTGTATTCCACGTTTCCAGGGTCAAGCCTTTTGTCACCTCCCCCCTTAATCCGGCCAGTTCCCAACCCACCCCCCCCCCGCCTCGTCTGGTGGATGGCGTCCCCGTTTATACCGTCAAGAAGTTACTTGATGTCCGCCGTCGGGGTAGGGGTTTCCAATACCTAGTGGACTGGGAGGGTTATGGCGCAGAAGAAAGGTCGTGGGTTCCCTCGCGAGATGTGTTGGACCGGTCGTTGATAGTGGAGTTCCACCGGAGGCAAGGTAAGCCCCCTCCCTGATCGCCCAGTGGCGCTGGTGGGGAGGGGGGGTACTGTCACGACCCAGGTCGGATCGGGACTTCTTCTGCACGTGGGTGTGTTGTTGTTTGTTGAGCACGAGGCTGGCTACCCGCTAACCGCGTGCTCAGTGTCTTCGTCTCTCTCCCCGCCCCCGTGTTTCCTTAGGATTCCCCAACACGGGTGATTTTCCACTCATGCTCACACACCTGTTTAGAATCTCACTTCTAGCTCATTAACTCCATCGCACCTGTTAACCATGTTATCTCGTTAAGTTTCCTTTATTATCCCTCTGTATCTGTTGTCCGTTGTCTGACCGTTGCATTGTATCTTGCCAGTTCAGACTGCCCTAGACATAGCTGCGGCTCGTCTAAAGAAGTCTTTATTTTCTTCCTGCCTAGTCTGTCGTGTACTACCTTGTCACAGTTTTTCTCGAGCTTCTCTCCACGCTTCCACGCCTGCCTGTGAGTACACCAACCGGTGGCATCTGCCTTCCTCGTCTAATCTGTGGGGCTTTTTCCTACAGCTCGATCTGACGCCCCGGGACTACTCTTCCGTGTTTCACGAAACCCCGCACGGGATTGAGCTGCGCCTCTACTACCAACCTACCGGTACCCGGGATTCTGTCTCGCACGGAATTGAGCTGCGCCTCTACTACCGGTCTACCGGTACCCGGAAGTCGGCCTCATCTCGCTGTGATAAAGCCCCGAGTTTTTGGACTTTCCCTGTGCTATTGACTTTGTCTCTCCAATAAAATCTTTTGTTCACCCCGCAATTGGGTCTCGCCTGTGTATTGACCATGACACTATCTTTAAGAATCGGCTAAAAACACATCTCTTCCGTCAGCACCTGACCGGTCATTTCTGACTGTTTTCTACACTTTCTATCGTAAAAAAAACTTAGATTTGTATACTGTGGTATGCTGTGGTAGGATTGTTGTTGTCCTTGTTGTTATGTCAATTGATTCCATTGTTTACCTCATATGTAAGTCATTTGGGTAAAAGCGCCTGCTAAATGTAAATGAGTTGGATATATGACGTAGTATTTCTGTGCTCGATATAATCCACCAGGGTTCGTATAGGTTTACATGAAATTCCTTTTATGTAACAAATTTTCTTAGTCCCTTAATGGACAACTTTCCTGGAAAAGCACGCCCACACGCCAACCAGCCATCAACGTGCTTCGTAGAAGTTGCTGTGTTTGATTTTTCACTGCATTTTAGTAAGGAATTTTATGTAAACTGCAGATATAATTATGCTGGATTTGGAGATTTTAAACTGATAGATGGAGCGGTGCTAGCGTATGCCAGACCGCACTCGGCCATTTGAAATACTAATCTCCCAGACCTGTCTCAAATAATGTCATGTTACAACTCTCTTCACAATGGGGCAGTCGTGGCCTAATGGTAAGAGAGCTGGTCTCGTGACCAGAAGGTTGCTGGTTGGATTCTCAGGGCCGGCGGGTAATGACTGAGGTGCCCTTGAGCAAGGCACCTCACCCCTACTTGCTCCCCGGGCGCTGTGTGTGTTCACCACTTGCTGTGCATGTTTTCACTTCTCTCTGGATGGGTTAGAAGCAGAGGTCAAATTTCGGGTGTGGGTCACCATATCTGGATAATAGGTCACTTTCAAAGCTAACAGACTGGATGGCCCAAAATGTTCTTATGCAAACTCTAACAAGACAAAGGTATTAATTATTACACCAAATGCCAGAAAGCATAAAAAAGTTGTGACAGAGACGAAGAATCCACATGCAAGCACAACTTATTAACAATTAATAACTAATCCAGGGTAAACAAGGAGACTCAGGACAGGAGTATTCTCAAAACATTCAACGACTGTCTACAAACAAAGAAATACACTGGGGTTTACATACACTGGCAACTAAAAAGGGTGAAACAAGATAACTAGACACATCTGGGGAAAACAATTAACAAGAACAACTTAAAAAAACAGAAGATTTAGGGTCAAACAGACTATAAGTACGACATTAGATACTGCACACTTAGGTGGTTTTCGTCACTAAAAACAGCACATTGTGCTTTTGGAAAGTAAAGAAAACTTACCTTTAACTTATTTGTGGAGCACTGCGCCTCACAAACTGAACCAAACTCAGCAGCATTTTGTCTCTAGAAAAAAGCAGGTATAGGACACTCCGAATGCACCCTTCAAATGCCACCTTCTTTCACAGGAATTTGGAGGACGCATGAGGTGTAACCTTTGTTGCTAAAGATAACCCACAATTCGTCACCAAACAGCTTTAATGTAAATGAACGGCAGCAGCTGAACTTTCATCAAATATGTGGTGTTTAAATATAAACAGTTTACCTTTTGTGTTACATGTTTTTTACGGCAGCAGACATGTACAAGAGAATTAAAAGTGTTTAGTTATTTCTAAACCTTCAAAACCGTAAGGCAAGAAATAGTACATTTATTTAACTCTTCTGGCCAAGGGTGTAAGTTTGATTTTGACATTGGTGGAGACATAAAATGTGTCTGCAGAGCCGCACTGTTGAGTTATTTAAACAATATAATATTTTAACAATACTTAAAATAGTATTATTTAAAATGGTTTCTATACTGTTCTGCATTGTTGTCACTCTTATTGCTACACTGTCTATTGCTGACTACAGCAGGATCAGTTTCCTTAGAAATACACCAGAAAAGGGCTGTTGCAGTAAATACATTTTCTCTGCGGTAAGTATGGGTGGCTCAATAGCGCGATATGCTAGCTATACTATTATCACCCCACCTACCTTTTTTGGCAAATAGCTTAATTTTATCATCATTTTGGTACATTTGAAGATTTATTGATCAGTTGTTATTATGTATCATATATTGTTGTTTTATGACAGAGAGACATGCTATAAAATGTTTTTGTCCAATGCTAAATGCCAAACATAGCAATAACATGCCTGAAAAATATCAAATTAAATAATTACCAAAAAAACCTTATCTGGTTTGATGGACATCTGCTGTCCTGCGCGTTCAAAAATTGGCTTTAAGGATTTCAGATGAATAAAAGTTGAAGTTTATTAAGTTGAATCTCAGCGCTGGGCTTGTCTCAGACAAAAGAGTCTTCACAGAGAATCAGCCCCGCTCAAACAGTGTACAACATTTTTATATGTGTATGTGTGGGTGTGTCTTCAAGCTTGCTTCGGACAGTGGCCAACCCCTGAGCGCCTTGACCTCTGCTACTTTCTTTGTGTCCAATGGAGTGATGCTTCATCTCATATTTTCGTAGACTACGTCCTTCTTCTTTTACTATCTGCAAGATAACACACTTCCCCCACCCAGTTTCCACATAAACTTTGTTGCTTAGACCCCACGCTATATGGGTATGTGCGTTGATGTGTAGCATACTCTCCTGTCCTCCTTTCCTGCCTGGAATGCTGCACACACACAACCCCCACATCCTGTTGAAAATACCATTTTGCACTAATATTTTGAGACCCTACTCAACATAGTAAAATAATGCAATGTTATATAAGGTAAGCAGTAATAAGTAATAATCATATAAAAACACACTCAGAAAATGTAATTGATATAAACCCTTAGATAAAACATATAGAACCCAGATAAAATATATAAAACCCTTCAATCCCTCTCTTGACCTCTGAAAGAGGTCACACACACATTATTGTCATCACCCTTAAATGGTAAGAAACAGACAAATTATACTTAACATGTAAATTGTAAATGACATATTAAATTGTAATTGATATATAATTGTAATTGATACAAAACATTTCCTCATACATTGTCTTTGTCCTCCTCCTCACTGTCATCATAGAAGTGGTCTGTGGTCAACAATGGCATGACATATGGTGGGGGCTCTCGTTTTTCAAATACAGTAACAATTAGGCGGTTACATAATGATGTAATAAACGAAATACAGCAACATCCACAGGTGACCAAAATTCCCACAAACACAGCCATAGACACAATTATATGGTTAAAATGAAAAATAACATAAAGTCTATCATACCTGGTAAAATCAAGACTCACAGTTTGCAGTATGGGAAGTTCTGGTTACAGTAGCTTCCCTGAGTCTTTTGCCAATGCACCTTTTATACCCAAGAATGATGTACTGTACTCAATGTTCATTGTGAATACAATGGTCACTGTGAAATTTAGTTTAACTCGTGGCTGACGAGATCATCAAATGGGATGCCAATTTATCTGTGAACAGGATTCCCCGATATAGCCAGTCCTCTTAGAGGAGTGCAGGTAATGGATTATAGTTAAACAGTTTTAATATACTCCATGTTAGATTTGAAAGAACTAGACCCTTTCACCCATCGCACCATGACCTTTAAAACAATACCAAACATGAATCATCAAACTTCATACTATGACAATAAATGATATACACAGAATAAAGGGTAAGCATTTTCCTAGTGATCAGGGCCTGAAGAGATGAAGGGGAGAGGTGTGATAAGAAGATGGGGTTCAATTCTTGGGCATCAACAAAACCTGAGGGGAGGGCAGGATATCATTCCTCAGAATCTAGCAACAAATGGTGTTTGATTGTTTAGTCCCAGCTTTACAAACAACCTTAATTCTTTGCACTTTTCCAGCTGCCTTACAGTTCCTCCCCTGACCCCTTGGGGCAATCTCAGAGCAGTCCCAAGGGGGACACAGTTAGGCATTTTTTGGTCTTTGTGTATCAATTATTACCTCAGAAGTCTCTGTAGAGCTGGTACTGTGCAGAGCAGGTGGATCTTTGCTGTTCTTTTGCCCAGGTTGGTTTCCACCTAAGTCAGATAGTCTGCAATATAATTTGTTGTACCAAGTCCATTCAGTCAGAGCCCATGTGCTCTGTTCGTAGAAGGTGTCTTCCCACCGAAGAGAAACATCTGTGTGTAGTAGTATCCTCCCCATGATATTTATCTGACCCTTTTATCCTTAGGAACATCTAAGTAGAAGGTATGGTTTGCAGCGCAGCTCCATACGTTAAGGAATTCATCTCACTAATAACACATCATTGTGTATGAGACACCTGAACGGCATCTGCATAAGCATACAACAACTGAACACTGATGATTTTAATAACATTGGGAGAAGATTATAAAGGGTTACAAAAAAAAAAAAAACTATATATATATATTTCATGGTACCTGGTGCGAGTGGTGAATAAGGTCTCAATTTCATCCAAAGCCACATAAAGTGATCCCATTTGATTACCTGATTCTTCACTACTATAGTGGAATTTAGATACTCTGAGTATTTTATAGGAAGAGTGGCAAAAGTCAATTTAACTGGCATATTCTCCAGTGGTATACATCATAAAATAATAGTTTATAATTATATCTTTTAAATATATTGCAACCAAAATACAAATCTACAGTATGCATATAAATGTATTTTCTGGTATTTATAAAATCCAGATACAACGTTATGCATAATATGGTATAGTTATATAACTTATTTTAATAACCATAATAGTAATTCAGAAAACTCAAATATGAGTTAACTTTGCAGATCTATCATTACAAAGAAGTAGTTTAGAACATATTCTGAATCTCTAATTTAGCTGTTGTAACAAATTCTGTGAATGTTGATGTGTACAGTACGCCATGTCACGTTCAATGTTAAAAATCTGATTGAGAATTGCGTAGCTGATTGCAGAAGCGCCAGCACTTCAGATCTAACCACTCTTTAAACATATCATTAGACATATGTTAAAAACCAGTGTGCTATCTGGTTTGGAACAATGCCAATGATTTCAATTGAAAATTGCACAAATTTTCAATTTCATCTCTCTTCATCAGAAATCAAACCATTTACCATACATAAAACTATAACCATGCAAATTTACTATGTACATTGCAAGGTTTCACATAAATCAACAGAATTGTAACAACAGGTTTTATCTTATAATTAAATTAGCATCATGAGTTTGTCCTATGTGTGAGATGCTATACAGTTGTGTGTATGCATGACAGGCTATAGATCCTTCTTATGTATCATATTTGAAATCTAGACTAATCATCCTAGGCGATGTATGGTGTTTTGAGTCTGGATAACTTTTAAGATTATGCCAGATAATCATTTTATGAGGTTGTACTGGCGAAAGTTTGTCCACAATGCTATATGTTCATGTCTGGGAGATGGGTATCTACAACAATCTGTGTTGCACAATTTGGATCCGGTACTACACCGGGAGGCCGTGTAACTACTTCTGTGATGTAACTGTGAAGTGTGAATGACCCCTTGAAGTATAATCTCACACATCTCCTCCATTTCAGGTTCTAAGACACCTCTCTGGTATCTGGACTCTAAAGGAGTCATAGTGATCAATCTGAAAAGAAAGACTTTAGGATAACAGACAGAGATACATTTTTTCTCTCAATTCAGTCAAATCTGTGGGTTAAATATCAGTCCGTATGTTGTGGTGCTGTCTGTTTAGCAATTCATTTTTTATGGCACTACCCACACCTGTCCATTTGAGATCTTTGAGGCCTGTAAGGACTTAGTAATTTCTGTGTGATATTTAACAGATGGTTCACTATCACTTGTGCCATGGTATCTATAGTGTTAATGAAAAATTATAAATAAAACTAGAATAATTCTATGAGTCTTTAAATGGGTTTGACCCATAAAAGTTAGAAATGCATGTGATGCTTCACTTTTCACCATATTTATTCTTAAATATTACTGCAATGCCTGCCCCATATGCACAATCTTCACTTACACAGTGCGCTAAAGATTCAAATGTCACCTTTCCTTTATATGACCTGTAATGTTCCTCTGCGCTCCCTTTTGCTTTACCTTCAACACCCTCCCTCTCTTGGACCTGTGATCTCAGGTCCACAGCCGTCTGTTCCAAAGACCTGTTTGGGTACTAAAAAGCAACACAAGAGGACAAATGGTACCACGTGTCGCCTTTTCCTTGGAGGTGGACACAGTGGGATGTTTGTGAAGTGCCCATGTGCACTGCTTCCTGTTCAGACACATCTAGGAAGAAACTTAGATAGTAGTTAGCACAATTCAAATGAGCTGCATGTGCCAATTGTGATGCACTATCTAAACTCTGTCGGCTATGCAATGAAACAGAGGGTGTAGGGTGATGTTTTATCTCTCCACACGCCCCTTCCCCCTCCTCTTGTGGAATGTGTTTTTTTCTTTTCTTCTCTGTGGGGGGCTGACTGCTGTGGAGTTTCAGTGACTAATCTTGTAAGTTGGTGTAATTGTTGTCTTATTTCATTTATATCAAACCTTGTGTCTGGCAATTCGACATCTAGATGTCCTTTGGTTAACAGTTAACACAACTTGTTACTATTTTTTTTCATACGGTGGTGGTTTTGTCAATAGTTGCAAGTCTTGATATAGTTTTAGGTTTGGGGAATATGCTGTTTGTTCCCTGACTCCCTGACTTCTTTGTCTGCACATTTTTCTCCCCCCTCTCTTTTAACCGGACTCAGAGCAGTGACCGTAAGCGCAATGCATGTCCATAGTCTTAATTCTTCCTTCATTTTAACTTCTTTATTTTTATGTTTATTCTTTTTTAACCACTTTATATATATTTTTTATCTTCATCAACATTTCTCTAACGATTGGCGCCAATCTAACCAACATTTTTTCCGGATCTACCCATCCGTTTTCAATACACATCTGACTCCATTTCCCTTCCCAAATTTTCCTTTCCTTTTTCTGATTTTTAACCACGGTCTGGTCTAACACCATATTTACCGCATGTCCCCATTGGCTTTCCACTAGCAAACACCCATATTCATCACATTCTCTATCAAATTCTCCCTCCATTTTTTAAGTTATTCAATTCTCTTAATTCAATTATTTTATTATTATCTATTTTTATTAATTATTCCAAACACAATATATTTTTCCTTAATTTTCCGCAATTTCCAACACGTTAATTACACATAAATTTCAAATGTGCGTAGGGACTCTAACCCCACGCTTTAAAGTAGGACTCAAACCCACTGATTTATTTAATGTGCCGTAAGACTATAACCTACGGTCAGCTGTGGGCCTTTCATCCACAGTCTTTCTAAATTTAATGTGCCGTAAGACTATAACCTACGGTCAGCTGTGGGCCTTTCATCCACAGTCTTTCTAAATTTAATGTGCCGTAAGACTATAACCTACGGTCAGCTGTGGGCCTTTCATCCACAGTCTTTCTAAATTTAATGTGCCGTAAGACTATAACCTACGGTCAGCTGTGGGCCTTTCATCCACAGTCTTTCTAAATTCGGGGGACCAACCACCCGTGTAATAAATGCGTGCGGACTTTCACCTCACGTCTTCTAAATTCGGGGGACCAACCTCCCGTGTAATAAATGCGTGCGGACTTTCACCTCACGTCTTCTAAATTCGGGGGACCAACCTCCCGTGTAATAAATGCGTGCGGACTTTCACCTCACGTCTTCTAAATTCGGGGGACCAACCTCCCGTGTAATAAATGCGTGCGGACTTTCACCTCACGTCTTCTAAATTCGGGGGACCAACCTCCCGTGTAATAAATGCGTGCGGACTTTCACCTCACGTCTTCTAAATTCGGGGGACCAACCACCCGTGTAATAATTCAAATTAACAAACTTCAACCGTTTTTAAATTTGGTTTGAATAATGATCAGGAATATTTGCAATTCAACACAAACAATTTAGAGTAGTCAATTAGTAGATGTTCGATAAAACAGGTCTCTGCTAACCTTATTTTTTTATTCAGCCGGCTGTTGTGTTGAATCCAAGATTTTCCCTCTCTCCGTTTCGTCTCTCCGTACTCTTTAAGGATTGTCCGAAATGTCCCTTTTTAGCCAATCATGTCGGGGTCACCATCTGATGGACATCTGCTGTCCTGCGCGTTCAAAAATTGGCTTTAAGGATTTCAGATGAATAAAAGTTGAAGTTTATTAAGTTGAATCTCAGCGCTGGGCTTGTCTCAGACAAAAGAGTCTTCACAGAGAATCAGCCCCGCTCAAACAGTGTACAACATTTTTATATGTGTATGTGTGGGTGTGTCTTCAAGCTTGCTTCGGACAGTGGCCAACCCCTCAGCGCCTTGACCTCTGCTACTTTCTTTGTGTCCAATGGAGTGATGCTTCATCTCATATTTTCGTAGACTACGTCCTTCTTCTTTTACTATCCGCAAGATAACACACTTCCCCCACCCAGTTTCCACATAAACTTTGTTGCTTAGACCCCACGCTATATGGGTATGTGCGTTGATGTGTAGCATACTCTCCTGTCCTCCTTTCCTGCCTGGAATGCTGCACACACACACACAACCCCCACATCCTGTTGAAAATACCATTTTGCACTAATATTTTGAGACCCTACTCAACATAGTAAAATAATGCAATGTTATATAAGGTAAGCAGTAATAAGTAATAATCATATAAAAACACACTCAGAAAATGTAATTGATATAAACCCTTAGATAAAACATATAGAACCCAGATAAAATATATAAAACCCTTCAGGTTTCAGGGCAGAACGCATAGGAGCAACAATGTTTACTATGGGTCTATGGCCTCCTCCTGTAAGTGCTGCGTGAGCTCTTTATCTGCATGAGCTCTCCTAGGTACATACACTGACTACGAGGATGTCGGTGACTTAAAGGGCCGCAAATCCAGGTGTTTTCTGCAATGTAGAATAGTCTGTGGTATCCCCAGAACGTCTCTGTAAAGGTTCAGCTCAAAATACACCATATATCTATCAATACAATATGTTGAACATGCCCATTTGTGGCTGCAAGTTTTTGTGTGTGTCTCTTAAAATGCAAATGAGCTTCTGCTCCCCTCCCCGTTTGCAAAATAGGAGGTAGAGCGCTTAAACATGTGCTTTGGATGACATCAAGACAGCAATATGGCGGAAAGCACAATTACGTCTGTAATGCCCTATCCAACCTAAACCATACACTAACTGCAATAAAAATCACTTTTAAAAGACAATTCAGCCAAAAATTCAAGTTTGCCGTTTATTTAGTCACCCTCAGGCCATCCGAGATGTAGGTGACATTTTTTCTTGAGTAGAACCATAAAGAAGATTGTTTGATAAATCCGCAGCCCTCTCTTCTTCATATAATGGGAGTAAATGGGGTCCACCTGTCTAAGAAGAACGTTTACATCTATGGATTTGGCAGATGGTTTTATCTAAAGCGACTTACATTACATTAACCTATATATTTATATAGAGGTATGTGCAATCCCCTGGGATCACAACCTTAAATTGTTCACGCAATGCTCTTACCACTGAGCTAAAGGAACGCAGATAATTCCAAAAAGCGACTCCTGGCGACATGTTGACTTTTCGTGAAGTGACTATACTTTGATAAATTTGAACGTCATTTTTTATAATATTAGACATGCTTTACAGCCTCAAAACTCCCATTCTACTGGCGCTTAATGTACCAGACGCTGGTATGCCATCCGCCACAAAATACTACAAGAAGAAGATTGCGATTGTGTGCATAGGCTGCACATTATTGCTAATATTATAAAAAAGAATTCAGTTTCATAAGGTGGAGTCTGTGAGCAGTCATGGGCAGGCGTAAACAATGTGACATCAGATTGATAAGGGATCCCCAACAGTCTGTTTTGTGTCACTGTTGTTGTTTCCGGTTACTGATTGCATCGCTGCCGGCGGCTAGTTTGTATCCTCTGACACTTGCTTCACCTCACATTTGTTCTTGGTCTTATTATTAGTGTATTTTACTATCGTTACCTATCACTCTCGTTGCCAAATTATTTATAACTTTATATTTTAAACCTATATTAATTGAAGCGTAACGCCGCTAGCATATTAGCGTGTTAGTTTGCCTTCTGTTTACATTGTGGAATATCATCTCCCCCTATTTGTCTTGTGTGCTAACTGTTTCTCTTTTTAAGTGTATATACTAAGACTCATCAAGCAACCTTGGTAAGTTAGGATTGCACTTCATACCCGGTGAGTTATGGCTTCTATTCCTATTGTTGTTACATGCACATCATGTCATATGTTTAGCTTAGCCTTCTCTGTCAGCGGCGAGGGTTTTATATGTGATAAATGCAGGGAAGTAGTTAGGCTGACGGAGAAGATCTTAGAATTAGAGTCTCGCATCCAATCTTTATTTGAGGATAGTAAGAGTGTTAGGACTGTAAAAAACACTTCGGATGCGAGCAACGTTAGTGCACACAGCTCGGTTCCGGGTGAAAATCCCCTGCAGCTGGGAAACTTTGTGACGGTGAGACGGCATAGTCGCAAGACAAAACATCACTCAACCGTTCCGATTAAAGTCTCGAACAGGTTTGCCCCGCTCAGTGACGCACCGACTGAGAAACCTGCTGAAAGTGCCCTAGTGATCGGTGATTCTATTGTCCGGAACATTAACATAGAGACACCAGCCACCATAGTCAAATGTTTACCGGGAGCCAGAGCGCCTGACATCAAGTCAAATTTAAATGTGCTGGCTAAAACTAATCGTAAATTCAGTAAGATTGTTGTTCATGTCGGCACAAATGATGTTAGACTCCGTCAATCGGAGATCACTAAAGATAATATTAAAGAGGTGTGTGAGCTCGCAAAAACGATGTCAGACACTGTAATATTCTCTGGCCCCCTTACTGCTGACCGTGGTGATGAGATTTATAGCAGATTATCATCACTAAATGGCTGGTTGTCTGAGTGGTGCCTGCAGAATAATATAGATTTTATAAATAACTGGAAGAGTTTTGAGGGCAGACCTGACCTGTTGAAACGAGATGGTCTCCATCCCTCCTGGGATGGGGTTTCCCTCCTCTCTAGAAATTTGGCACACAGTCTTAATACTGCTAAAGTCTGACTACCTAGAGCCCAGGTCAGAAAGGAGACAGAATGGCTTAACCAACTGTCTGCTTGCTGTCTCGCGTTACAGAATACACAAAATATACAACATGTAATAATCCCTTTTTACAAACAACATAAAATAGAGACTGTGTCTGTCCCCCAGATTAGCAAACATAAGATATTGCGTAAACCTCTTGAAAGTAATTTAATAAACGTTAAACAAATCAAACATGAACAAAATGCAGATAATCAACTGTTACGACTCGGATTGCTTAATATTAGATCTCTCTCAAATAAAGCACTTTTTGTTAACGATTTGATAACCGATCATAAAATAGACATGCGTTGTTTGACAGAAACATGGCTAAAGCCGGATGATTATATTACTCTAAATGAATCCGTTCCCCAAGATTATTACTATAAACACGAGCCTCGTCTAAAAGGTAGAGGGGGAGGTGTCACTGCACTTTACAATAATTCTTTTATCACCTCTCAGAAGTCTAATTTTAAATACAATTCTTTTGAAGTCATGGTACTTCATCACCTAATACTAAGGATAAAACATTTTTAAAATGTATTCTAGCTATTGTATATAGGCCTCCAGGGCACCACACAGATTTTATTAAAGATTTTGGTGGGTTCTTATCAGAACTAGTACTGGCCTCAGATAGAGTCCTTGTCGTCGGTGACTTTAATATCCATGTAGACAATGATACAGATGCCTTGGGACTTGCATTCAAAGACACTCTAAACTCCATGGGCGTTAGTCAACATGTGTCAGGACCCACTCACCTTCGTAATCATACTTTAGATTTAATACTTTCTTATGGTATAAATGTGGACGATGTTAAAATCGTTCAGCAGAGTGAAGACATTTCGGATCGTTATCTGATATTATGTTTGCTTCAATGGCCTACGGCTGCAAATCAAACTCCTTGTTACAAATATGGTAGAACGATTACTTCAACTACCAAAGTTGCGTTTCTCGATAATCTGCCTGAATTGTCTAAAATATCTAGCATGAGTAAAAGCGTTGACGATTTTGACACTACTATTGAAAATTTTAACTCTACTTTCTCGGAAATATTAGACACAGTTGCTCCTCTGCGTTTAAAGAAAATTAAAAATAGCAGCCCAACACCGTGGTATAATGAACACACTCAGACTCTAAAAAAAGCGTCCCGGAAAATGGAGCACAACTTTAAGAAAACTACTTTAGAGGTATTTCGTATAGCATGGAAGGATAGTACTCGAAATTACAGGAATGCCATGCAAACGTCTAGATCCGCCTACTTTTCAACACTAATAGAGGAAAACCATCACAACCCTAGGTTTTTATTTAACACTGTGGCTAAATTAATAAAAAATAAGTCGTCATCGAAGTCAGATTCTGATTATCAGCATAACAGTGATGAATTTATGAACTACTTCACGAGTAAAATCCAAGATATAAGAGAAAAAATTATAACAATGCAACCTGTAGTGAAATCTGCTGAACAAACTAACTACAGCACCCCTAAGGAGAAATTGCAATTATTTTCTACAGTAGATCACGATGAACTGTCTAAAATCATTAGATCATCTAAATCAACAACATGCATGCTAGACCCTATACCTACAAAACTACTGAAAGAAATGCTCCCAGAAATTATAGATCCTCTTCTCAGTATTATTAACTCATCTCTGACATTAGGACATGTGCCTAAAGCATTTAAGGTGGCTGTTATAAGGCCTCTTTTAAAAAAAAAAACTCGACCCTAAAGAACTAGGGAATTACAGGCCTATATCGAATTTACCTTTTATATCTAAAGTTCTGGAAAAGTAGTTTCAACTCAATTATGCTCCTTCCTCCAAAGGAATGACATTAATGATGAATTCCAGACTGGATTTCGAGCATGTCACAGACTGCTTTGATCAGAGTTACAAATGATCTGCTTTTAGCGTCTGACCGTGGCTGTATTTCATTATTGGTGCTGCTAGACCTCAGTGCTGCATTTGACACCATTGACCACAGCATACTTCTACATAGACTCGAAAATTACGTCGGCATTAATGGAATATTATTGAAATGGTTTAAGTCTTATTTATCCGACCGTTTTCAATTTGTAGCAATAAACAATGAGGTGTCCCGCAAATCACAAGTCCAGTACGGTGTACCACAGGGCTCAGTCTTAGTCCCTCTGCTCTTCGCATTATACATGCTACCTCTAGGAGATATAATAAAGCGACACGGAATTAGCTTTCACTGTTATGCTGATGATACACAACTTTATATTTCCTCGAAGCCTCATGAAACCCAGCAGTTCCATCGAATAAAGGATTGCATAGCTGACTTAAAAATGTGGATGAGTAACAATTTTTTACTACTAAACTCGGACAAAACAGAAGTGTTACTTACTGGACCGAAAACTGCTATGCGTAACAACCAAGAATACTGCTTAACGATTGACGGATGCCCCATAAAATCCTCGTCATCAGCTAAGAATCTTGGTGTTGTATTCGATAGTAATCTGTCATTTGAAAGCCATGTCGCCAACACCTGTAAAATTGCATTTTTCCATTTTAAGAATATATCCAAATTACGTCATATGCTGTCACTGTTAGATGCAGAGAAATTAATTCATGCATTCATGACATCAAGACTAGATTACTGTAATGCACTTCTAGGTGGTTGCCCTGTGGGCCTATTACAAAAACTGCAACTGGTTCAAAACTCGGCAGCTCGAGTTCTTACACGTACAAAAAAGTATGAGCATATAACCCCGGTTCTGTCAACCTTGCACTGGTTACCTATAAAGCATCGCATTAACTTTAAGATCTTGCTTATTACCTATAAAGCCCTACATGGTCTAGCGCCGCAGTATTTGAATGAACTTCTATTGTATTACAGACCTGCACGTACATTACGCTCTCAGGCGTCCTGTCAGTTGGTAATACCTAGAATTTCTAAATCAAGTGCAGGTGGTAGATCCTTTTCTTATCTAGCGCCTAAACTTTGGAATATTCTTCCCTGCACTGTCCGGGAGGCAGACACACTCTGTCAGTTTAAATCTAGACTAAAGACTCATCTTTTTAATCTTGCATACACAAGTGTTGTCAAAAATATCGATATTTCGATAAATATCGATACTGAAATATCTGAACGATACCAATACTAATTTCAAGAAGTATCGATACATCGATCCTAGCCCAGCCGTCACTTTCACTTATCTCCAAAAGCGCGTTGACAAACACCACACGTGACCTGCAGTGCCTGTCACGTGTCTCGTCTCATTCGCTCTGGTTAAATAGCAAAAGTGAAGTGAATATAAATATGGCGTGTGCGGCGCCTCCGTACGACGGCGTTAAAGTGCCATGTTAAAAATAAAAAATCCAAGATTTCGAGGAAAAGGTCGAAATGTTACGAGAATAAAGTCGAAACGTCACAAGAATAAAGTCGAAATGTTACGAGAATAAACTCATAAAAATAAAATCATAATATTTTGAGAAAAATAACAGAATTACTAGAAACAACGGCTGTGGAGGATTTGGTTGAATCCTACTTTAGATTATGATTTAGCAATAAGGAAATTATTTGTCTTTTGGTGCATCATCACAGAGTTATAATTAGTAAAAGAACACTGCAGCGATCATGTAGGAAACTGAATTTATTCAGAAGAAAAAATCAGTTATGAACTAAGAACTAACTCACTGGTTCAGATGACGTGCTTAAACATAACTTCAACTCTTAAACTACAACTTTCACGTAAAAAAAACGTTTTACGACGAGTTTATTCTCGTTACGTTTCGACTTTATTCTCGAAACATTTCGACTTTAATCTCGTAACATTTCGTACCTCCACAACCGGCTTTGGTTGATAAAGAACACAGCAGGAGTGCCATCTGGAAATATTTTGGATATGAAGCAAATGAACATGGAAAGCCGAAGGACATAAACAAGCCAATATGCAAGAGTTGCTACAGAGCAGTGCTAACAAAAGGCGCTAACACCTCTAATATAGCAAAGACAGACACCCGGATCAGAATTTCTAGAGGTTGGTAACTTTTCTTAATTTAACATTATACTCAAACATTAACCAAGATGGCCTAGTATTGTTGCTAATATGAGTGTTGTCTCGTTTTTTCACCGTAATTCTTAAAGTTAATATAATCCAACATATTTTAATCTTTGATGACAGCATGTAATAAAAATACAACGGATCATGTTTGCTCTTGTCCAATGAAAAAAAATATTAACAGATAGAACTTTGGATTTTAATTAGTACATACATGTATTAGTAAAAGTTAGTTTAAATTAACTTTTAACTAAGATTAATACATGTTTTGGAAGTATTTTTCATTGTTTATTCATGTTAACAAAAATCTATTACCATTAATTTAAGTTCTAAGATTAGTAAAATAGTTCAGTTCATTTTAAAAGTGTGGTCGACCTGCAACAAAAACAACACACTCACAACCTACACTACCAGCTGTATTTGAACAGCAAAGAAAGTATGAAGCAAACTCAAATGAAGCTAAGAAGCTGAACAGGGCAGTAGCAGTGTACATATGCATGGATCAGGTTCCTGTGTATACTGTTGAGAAACCTGGCTTCAAACAACTTCTAATTAAAAAAAATTACCCCCTTAATGTTGTGGCAGTTTATTTCTCCGTGGTATCGAAAATGGTATCGAATATCGATATTTTTCAAAGTATCGTATCGAAGTTAGAAATTCCAGTATCGTGACAACCCTAGCATACACTACACCTCCATAATATTAATCCTCAGAGGATTTAGGCTGCATTATTTAGATCAACCGGAACCAGGAACACATCCAACAACAAGTGATGTACTTGTTGCATCAAAGAGTGCAGAACAGTACTCTACTCTCAGCCAGTCTTGTCTCTTTGTTCCAAGGTTACCGCAGGATGCAGTTCATGCCCAGACCTGATGGCAGAGCTGAGAATGGGAAGCGGTGACCTGACAAGAGCTAAGAGGATAGAGCTGGATAAAGGACGCGACAACTTTGTTTTTCCTACAACATTTAAAAGGCTATTAGATTGTTAATGATAATCTTAAATCCTTTTATATTTTTATTAAGCCTTGTGCAAGCACTGTTGAGCCTGTGCAGAGGCAGCAGCTTTTGCCAGAGGGGAACTGGAATCCCCTGGTTGGGCCTGGGTTCCCCTGAGGTTTTTTTTCTCGATGGGAGTTTTGGGTTCCTCACCACCGTTTGCATATTGTTTTGCACTATCTGCCTGGCCGGGGGGGCTGCTTTCGAATTCATACTTGTATTCAATGTGTCTCATGTACAGCTGCTTTGTAACAATGAAAATTGTAAAAAGCGCTATATAAATAAAGTTGAGTTGAGTTGTGGTTTTAAGGAAATTACAAAAAGAAGAATAGATGGATATGTTTAATTACAGGGTGTTTCTGCACATACGCTGGCGACTCAAATTCTGGTTGATAAACATTTAAAGTAAATTTTCTGATATTGGGGCCTTTTAATCAGGTCTCCAAGAGTCTAATTCTATGCTGCTGTCAGGATAGGAGAAGGCAGAACCTAGGCACAGACAACAGAAAAGAGAACTCAATGTTTATTTATACCCACGATGAGGTAAACACAGAAGAAAATATTTCTACCTTCAATCTAAAACTTCCCATGAGGGGGCAAAACATGAAAGACCAAAAAACAACTTAAACAATAAATTACTCAAATTAAAATTTATTCATATAGCGCTTTTTAACAATTTTCATTGAGACATATTGACTATAAGCAAATCAATTAAAGTTATATACCTGTAAAAAAAAGAAATAGGTGAAAACTCAAAAGACAGACAAACCCACATACAAAAAATCCACAATCACAATCACAATTTGCAATTATTAATTAATTAACTAATAAATTATTAAACAGACTATAAATTCCTATATGCAATATTAATTATGTAAAACTTCTGAATTCTAAAGCAGCCCCCTGGCCATGCAAATAGTGCAAAACAGTATATAAACGTTGGCGAGGAACCCAAAAACTCCAATTGAGAAAAAAAACCTGAGGAGAATCCAGGCCCAACCAGGGGATTCCAGTTCCCCTCTGGTAAAAGCTGCTGCCTCTGCACAAGCTCAACACTGCTTACACGACAAGGGTAAATCAAAAATAAATAAAATTACTAATAAGTTAAATTATAGGTTTAAGATTATCATTAATAATCTAATAGCATTTGAAATTTTGTAGCAAAATCGAGTCAAGTCGCCGCATCCTTTATCCAGCACTATCATCTCAGCTCCTGTCAGGTCACCGCTTCCCATTCTGCCATCAGGTCTGGGCATAAACTGCATCCTGCGGTAACCTTGGAACAATGAGACAAGACTGGCTGAGAGTAGAGTACTGTTGAGCACTCTTTGATGCAACAAGTCCATCAGTTGTTGTAGAAAGTGTTCCTGGTTCCAGTTGATCTCACTAACGCAGCCTAAACCCTCAGGGATTAATATTATGGAAGTGTAGTGTATGCAAGATTAAAAAGATGAGTCTTTAGTCTAGATTTAAACTGACAGAGTGTGTCTGGCTCCCGTACAGTGCAGGGAAGACTATTCCAAAGTTTAGGTGCGAGATAGGAAAAGGATCTACCACCTGCACCTGCGGAGCTAAACCATGTAGGGCTTTATAGGAAATAAGCAAGATCTTAAAGTTAATGCGATGCTTTATAGGTAACCAGTGCAAGGTTGACCGAACCGGGCTCATATACTTATACTTTTTTGTGCGTGTAAGAATTGAGCAGTTGAGTTTTTTGTAATAAGCCTGCAGGGCAACCATCAACAGTGCATTACAGTAATCATTACTTCAGGAACTAGCCAAAACAGAAAGAAAGACACGGGGTAGATACAAGAGCAAACTAGCACAGGACAGCCATCACAAAGGGATTAAAAAGGAGCACAGACAAGGGCAGGGACAATAGGTAGAAGTGGGGAATTAACCACTGGCGGGAAGCTAGACGAGGAAACAAAGGATGCGGGGTCCACACAAAACACGTGGGACTGTCACAAACCTGACACAAGACTAGAGAAGCATTACTGAGCCAGGCAGGATCGTGACAACTGCAGGTGGAATCTCTGCTTGCCCTTTGTCTGCAGCCACTGATGGACTGGCGTTGGCACCGCTGCTTCCTTCCTCCAACACTCCCAGCATCTCTTCCATGAGTGCAGATTTTTTATTTAGAAATTATTGGGTAAATCTGTAATGGAAACCTGGCTGTTATCAACTGTATGATCCCCCCATATCTAAGGTCTAAAAAAACAACCTTGTGTTCAGTTGTCTGGTGTGAATCATTGTTGTATGTTCTCCCTCGTGTGTTCCCTGCATTTTGAATTTACAGTTATGTTTGTTTACATTAAAGCTATGCAGTCTAGCAATAGCAGTGATGTAAATAAAAATGATTGACATGATTTCACCAGCAGCTGATTGGACAGATGTGACCCAAATGTAACATCTATCCAATCACTGGGTTATTTTTTGTTATATTTCTTATTGGCCAATGAGGGGTTTTTTTCGCGCTTATAGGCCTCTAAACAGGTGGGGCCCCTCGGCTGCAGCCTAGGCAAACCTGTGTGTTAATCCGTGCCTGTTCATTTGAAGATTTAAGGATGTCTTCTGTAAGGAGTTTCAAGACGGGTTTGACTGATGACACGGTTACGTAGCTCTTGCCAGACAGCAAATCCATAAATTTATGTGTGGTTAAGGTGCTGCATTTACTGATTCGAGCACAGCAATTTCTTGCCATCTTGGATTCAGATGGTGGTGTTGACGGTCATCCGAAATACCTTTGATGGCAGGGACTTGCTTCAAAACTCTTTCTACCATTTTCTGTCAGGTCCTGGGTCTGACCACCTACTTGTTTTGTTTGTTTCGTCTATGTGTTTAGGTTTCGTCAAACACATGGCGTTGTTTTGACAGCTCACTATGTGCGGAGTCCGTGTGTGTGTGCCCTGCCCTCCACGTTACTCTCTCATCACCTCACACCGGTTTTCACTCTCGCTGTCTTCTTCTCTCTATTTAATTCTACTGATCTCTTCTCTTCAACCAGCTATGAGAGAATGTATTTACCAAGGTGTGACACAGGCCCATTTCTCGGCTGTGTGATCCTTGTGTTTGTGACTACCAAATGTAAATTGTGACCAAAGCAGTTCAGCCACGACCAGTTCAACTTTTTTCGCTGCTGCTACGATGTTTAACCCATTCACTGTGGTGATACAGGCCAGTTTCTTTTCATCCAGGGACCACTCTTCAAATGCGTGCCAGAGAGCTTCCGAAATGTTGTGAGACATGTGGTTTTCGGGTATAAACATGGTTTCAAGGCAACAGTATTTCAGAATCCAGTCACTGCTCAGATAATGAACATTCAGACTCATTTATGGAGTCATATTGACATTTGACCACATGTCTTTTGTGGCAGAGTAGTAGTTAACATTCATAAGTTTTTATTTGTGGCAGAGTAGTAGTTAACATTTATAAGTTTTTATTAATGTCTGTACCGTGCCATACACTTTTGGTATAGTAGTCTTTTAAAAGTAGGTTTTCCCTGGAAACTGTTTGTCGCATTGACTTAAAAGCAGGTTTCTCGACAGTGCTGAATGAATTTCCTTGACTAGATACTCTGTAACAGCAGCTGTAAGGCATTTATGCCTGTTACTTTCAAGGCTATATTTGACAGATTTTGCAAAGGATTCAGCTGCTTCTAACTGTTCGGCTGGCACTGGCACCAGCCTTGGCTCTGTTCTTTGAGGTTGCTATGCGACTTGTCGCTTGTGAGCGCAGCTGGGCTTCGATAGCTGGATGATAGTTAGCGAGAAAAGTCATCACATTTGACGTATTGCCGAGTGTCACATGGACCTTTCGCCTGGAAATTTTGCATATAGGCTCATCTAAATTTACTGGCTCTGCCTTTTCATTCGGCTCAAAGCTTAAGTATTCCCAAACTGCCAACGTTACATTAAGTTCTGGGACGAGAGCGCCTGCCATTGCTTCAGTCTTTGAAACACCTGATACTAACAGTAAAGGGTTAGGGTAAAATTATACTTGTAACACTTTGTATTCATCATTATCAGTGTTGGGGAGTAGCTAACTACAAGTAGCGACGCTACTAACTTAACTACATTTTTCTGTAGCTTTTCGGGTAGTTAAATACTTTTACAAGCAAGTAGCGGTGTAGCGTGCTGTTGTGACTGGATCATTGAGAGGAAAGCCATAAACCCCCTCACTCCCTTTTTTCCTGGTTTCTAGATACCATTATCAAAAGACCATATCAAACCTGGCTCCATGGGTCTGGTTTAGGTTTTGAACTCTCACCGAGATTGTGATACAGACTCCTAAGCTTCAAAGCATTCGTGATAAGTCTCTGTCTCATCTCTAACTTAACATCTGAGGCTAATCAGAGAAACTTGACAAAATAGGAACTTATGCGATTTAAACTATCCTTTTCTTTAAATGTATCTAAATGTCTAGGTTGTGTGTTGGTGCCTGTGCCATTTTAAATATTCTGTAACTGTTAGATGTACAAGTTTTGATATAGGGTTCATTTGATGTATTTATACGTTGGGATAATTCACAGCTCAAAGACTTGCATGTTTCATATGTAACTACACATCTCTGAATTCCCTATATTATGAGCTATGTTTAAAAAACATAGCATACATCATACTCAACTCAACTCAACTTTATTTATATAGCGCTTTTTACAATTTTCATTATACAAGAAAAACAACTAAAGGCATATACCTGTAAAAACAAGAAAAAGGTGAAAACAACAAAAGACAGACACACAAATGCTCCACACACACAATATGCATACATACTTACAAACATTGACATAGACGACCACACACAAACACACACGCACAGTGAAAGCACACATTTAAGAGACAGGAGAGAGAACCACAGGTCAAATATTAAACAGACTATAAATTCTTATATGCAATATTAATTTAATTTATTATTTTAATCTTTTTAACTTTAGGACCCTTGCTTTTCTCCATATACATGCTGCCCCCTGGCAACATTATTAGAAAACATGGAATTAGCTTTCACTGTTATGCAGATGATACTCCAAAATCAAGTAAACAGAATATCTCCGATTACAGCCTGCAAATTGAAAGCTGCACTGTTTCTCCAACAAATACAGTTAAAGATCTAGGCGTTATATAAGACGGCAACCTGTCATTTAAAAATCACATCTCAAATATCACAAAAACAGCCTTCTTCCACCTTAGAAATGTGGCCAAATTACGAAATATTTTATGTGTTGCTGACGCAGAAAAGCTTATTCATGCATTTGTGACCTCAAGACTTGACTATTGTAATGCTCTACGTAGTGGTTGTCCTGTATCATCGATAAACAAACTACAGTTAGTTCAGAATGCAGCTCCCAGAGTTCTTACTAGGTCAAGAAAATACGATCACATAACCCCAATTTTATCATCGCTTCACTGGCTACCCATTAAGTATCGTATTGATTTTAAAATTCTTTTAATTATTTACAAATCTTTATATGGTTTAGCCCCTACTTACTTAACTGAGCTTTTATCAAATAACAACCCATCACACGCTCTACGATGTCAAAACTCAGGACTTTTAATGACACCTAGGATAACTAAATCCAATAAAGGGGGTCGAGCTTTCTCCGGAGCTTTCTCCGGAGTCCTGCCTGGATTCGGTCTGTACTATTTTTTGCCCAGTATTTGCTGTTTATTGGTTGCTTTATTCTCTGTCCAGTTTACCTGCTGAGGTCTGCTAACCTGTATCATCCACCAGCCAGTCGCGTGTCGTATCTCCCACGAGAGACGGAGACTTCACGCCGCTAGACTTGTTTTCGTCTGCTGTATTTTTTGATGTGGATATTTTCAGAAGCCTTATTATTCTTATGACGGTTGCTGGAATTAATGTCTGAAGAGGATTTCTGTTTTTGGACTGTTGCTTACCTCTATTAAAGTCTTCTCTCTTGCATTTCGCTTTTGGGTCCTTTCTCACTACAGTCATAACAGAATAATCCGGCCAGTTATGGACCCAGCGATGGAGAATCCTCTTCAGGCGGCTGTCGAACTCCAGGGGGCAATGCTCGGAAGGCATAATGAGCAACTCACCGCTATCAGACACGCCGTTTATACCCTGGCCGCCCAGATGTCAGATCTTTCAATACAAGTGTTTCAGCTTCATCGAGATCAACCTACTCATTCTAGAACTCCAGAGACTCCTGAGCCCAGAATAAACAACCCACCTTGTTACGCTGGTGAACCAACTGAGTGTCGTTCTTTTTTGACTCAATGCGAGGTGGTTTTCTCTCTTCAACCAGCCACTTACTCAAGGGATCGATCCCGGATTGCTTACGTCATTTCGCTCCTTACCGGAAGGGCACGTGAGTGGGGTACTGCATCCTGGGAGGCTGGGACTGACTGCATTGAGCGGTTTGAGCTGTTTAAGGAGGAGATGATTTGTGTTTTTGATCGTTCTGCTCACGGGGACGAAGCATCCCGCATCCTTTCCACCCTCCGTCAGGGAAGACGGTCCGCCGCTGACTTCTCTGTTGAATTTCGCACCCTCGCCACCACATGCGGTTGGAACGGGCCTGCTCTGGTCGCTCGCTTTCTGGAGGGACTGAACGCTGAGATTAAGGATGAGGTTATTGCCCGTGAGGTACCCAAGCTTCTTGACCCTCTTATTGACCTAGCCATTCGCATAGATAAGCGTTTTGATCTTCGCTGTCGCTCCAGAGGCATGGATACCACCCTACTTCTAGCTCCTCCCAACGCATCTGCGCCCACCTCCGCCAACTATGAGTTTGAACCCATGCAGCTAGGGGGTCTTCGCATCTCCGCTAATGAACGTGAACGTAGAGTCATCAACCGTTTATGCATCTATTGTGGTGCGGCCGGTCACTTTGTTCCTTCTTGCCCGTTAAAAGCCAACGCTCGCCAGTAGAGGGGTTTCTGGCGAGCGCAACTTCTATGATCTCCCCCCCCCCAAGTCTTGTACTACCATCTCTATCACGCTTCACTGGTCGGGTCTCTCGGTTTCGTGTCTCGCCTTGGTGGACTCTGGGGCGGAGGGGAATTTCATCGATAAGTCATGGGCCCTGGAGCAAGGTATTCCTTTGGCGGAACGTGAGGAGCCGACACCCCTTTTGCCCTGGATGGAAGCCCTCTTCCTCAAGTACTCTGTGAATCCGTTCCTTTATCTCTCACTGTTTCTGGTAACCATCATGAGATTCTTTCTTTTTTGATTTTTCACTCTCCTTTTTTCCCTGTAGTTCTAGGGCACCCTTGGCTAGTAAGACATAATCCTCACATTAATTGGGCTAAGGGCACTATTCTTTCTTGGAATTTGTCCTGTCATGTCGAGTGTTTAACGTCCGCAGCCTCTCCTGTCTCTTCTGTCTCTGTTTTACAGGAGGAACCGGGAGATCTGACTGGGGTTCCGGAGGAGTATCTCGATCTGCGGGCGGTTTTCAGTCGTTCCCGGGCCACTTCTCTTCCCCCCCACCGTCCCTACGATTGTAGTATAGAGCTCTTTCCCGGCACAACCCCGCCCCGTGGCAGGCTATACTCTTTGTCCTCTCCTGAGCGAGAGGCGTTAGAGAAGTATCTTTCCGACTCTCTAGACGCCGGTACGATTGTTCCTTCCTCTTCTCCCGCCGGTGCGGGATTCTTCTTTGTGAAGAAGGATGGCTCTTTGCGTCCCTGTATTGATTATCGGGGGCTGAATGAACGTGAATGAACGTTAAGAATCGCTATCCGTTGCCGCTTATGTCATCAGCCTTTGAGCTCTTGCAGGGAGCAAGGTTCTTCACAAAGTTGGATCTTCGCAATGCTTACCATTTAGTTCGCATTAAGGAGGGAGACGAATGGAAGACAGCGTTTAATATTCCTTTAGGACACTTTGAATATCGCGTTCTTCCGTTTGGTCTAGTCAACGCTCCTGCCGTTTTTCAAGCTTTGATTAACGATGTTCTTAGAGATATGCTTAATATTTGTGTTTTTGTGTACCTTGACGACATTCAGATTTTTTCTCCCTCTCTCCAAGTTCACGTACTACACGTACGTCGGGTCCTCCAGCGCCTTCTGGAGAACCGACTCTTTGTTAAGGCTGAGAAATGTACTTTTCACGCTCCCTTAGTTACTTTTCTCGGATCTGTTATCTCGGCAGAGGGGATTAGCATGGACTCTTCTAAGGTTCAGGCGGTTACTGATTGGCCAGTCCCTGACTCTCGCGTTGCGCTTCAGCGTTTCCTTGGTTTTGCTAATTTTTATCGACGTTTCATAAGTAACTTTAGCCAAGTGGTCGCGCCGTTGACAGCTCTCACTTCTGTCAAGACCTGTTTTGGATGGTCTGAGTCCGCCCAGAGAGCTTTTGATCTTCTTAAAACTCGCTTTTCTACCGCTCCTATTCTTATGACCCCCGACGTCTCTAGACAGTTCATAGTCAAGGTCGATGCTTCAGAGGTGGGCGTTGGTGCCATTCTTTCTCAACGCTCCTCCTCTGACGAGAAGGTTCACCCCTGCGCCTACTTCTCTCACCGCCTATCACCCGCGGAGCGTAATTACGATGTGAGTACCCGTGAACTGCTCGCCATTCGTTTAGCTTTGGGAGAATGGCGACAGTGGTTGGAGGGGGCGGCCGTTCCGTTTGTTGTTTGGACTGACCATAGGAACTTAGAATACATCCGTTCCGCTAAGAGACTTAATGCGCGCCAAGCTCGTTGGGCTTTATTTTTTACGCGTTTCGATTTCTCTATTTCGTACCGTCCTGGTTCCAAGAATGTAAAGCCGGACGCTCTTTCCCGTCTTTTCGATTCCTCTGAACACCCCTCGACCCAGGAGGTTATTATTCCCCAGGGTCGCGTGGTTGGTGCTGCCATCTGGGGAATCGAGAGACTGGTTAAGCGTGCTCTTTCTCATTCCACCTCGCCGCGTAACGTTCCTAAGGATCGTCTTTTCGTTCCCGTGTCTGCTCGTTTGGCAGTCCTTCAGTGGGGTCACACGTCCAAATTGACTACCCATCCCGGCGTTAGGGGTACTCTCGCTAGTATTCGCCAACGTTTTTGGTGGCCCACACTTGAACGGGAGACGTGTCACTTTGTTGCTTCTTGTACCGTGTGTGCTCAGACTAAACCTAGTAACTCTCCTCCCGCGGGTCTCCTCAGACCTCTCCCCATTCCGTCACGTCCTTGGTCACACATCGCCCTTGATTTTATCACTGGTCTTCCCCCGTCAGTGGGTAATACTGTGATACTTACCGTCGTCGATCGTTTTTCTAAGGCAGCTCATTTCGTACCACTTGCTAAACTCCCCTCTGCCAAGGAGACGGCTCAGATCATGGTTGGTCAGGTTTTCAAGCTTCACGGTCTTCCCTCGGACGTGGTTTCTGATAGGGGTCCTCAATTTACGTCCCAGTTTTGGAGGGAATTTTGCCGTTTAATCGGTGCGTCCGTCAGTCTCTCGTTGGGCTTTCACCCACAGACTAATGGTCAGGCGGAACGAGCTAATCAGATTGTCTGTCGCATCTTACGCAGTCTAGCTTTTCGTAACCCCGCGTCCTGGGCTGAGCAGCTTCCCTGGGCAGAGTATGCCCATAATTCCCTACCCACGTCCGCCACCGGTTTGTCGCCGTTTCATTGTTGCCTGGGGTATCAACCTCCCCTGTTTTCTTCTCAGGACACTGAATCTAACGTTCCTTCCGTCCAGGCCTTTATACAACGTTGTAAACGTACTTGGAGAAGGGTGAGATCAGCCCACTGTCAGGCTAAGGTTCGTGCCCAAAGAACCGCTAACAAGCGACGTGTCAAGAGCCCTAGATATATTTGTGGTCAGAGAGTGTGGCTTTCCACCCTCAACTTGCCACTCCAATCTATTTCCCGCAAATTGGCTCCCCGGTTTATTGGTCCGTTTCGGATTGTTAAGATTATCAACCCAGTAACTGTCAGACTTTCTCCCAACCTACGTCGTATCCACCCAGTCTTTCACGTGTCTCGCATCAAGCCTGTCGTACACGCCCCCCTTCGCCCCACCCTGCCTTCCGTTCGTGTCGAGGGAGCCCCGGTTTACAGGGTTCGTAAACTCCTTGATATGCGGGGTTCCCTCCCGGGATATCCTGGACCGCTCGCTCATCGATGACTTCCTCCGTACCCGCCAGGCCCCTCCTTTGGGAGCGCCAGGAGGAGCTCGTTGAAGGGGGGGTACTGTTATGGTTCTGGTATTTTTCTTTGTCTCCCTCTACTGGTTTCACTCTCTCAGCTGTTTCTAGTTTGCTATCAGCATTTGTTAATTTTCTCACACCTGTTCCTCCTTTCCCTCTGATTATGTTGGCTACTTCTAGCTTCCTATTTTCCTGCTTAGTTGCCGGATTATTTCCAAGAGTCATCTTAACAGAGACCTTCTTTTCTGTCTCTATCCTGTCTAGTCGGAGTCCTGCCTGGATTCGGTCTGTACTATTTTTTGCCCAGTATTTGCTGTTTATTGGTTGCTTTATTCTCTGTCCAGTTTACCTGCTGAGGTCTGCTAACCTGTATCATCCACCAGCCAGTCGCGTGTCGTATCTCCCCCGAGAGACGGAGACTTCACGCCGCTAGACTTGTTTTGACGAAACCTAAACACATAGACGAAACAAACAAAACAAGTAGGTGGTCAGACCCAGGACCTGACAGAAAATGGTAGAAAGAGTTTTGGAGCAAGTCCCTGCCATCAAAGGTATTTCGGATGACCGTCAACACCACCATCTGAATCCAAGATGGCAACAATGGTTGTCTGCTGTATTTTTTGATGTGGATATTTTCAGAAGCCTTATTATTTTTATGACGGTTGCTGGAATTAATCTCTGAAGAGGATTTCTGTTTTTGGACTGTTGCTTACCTCTATTAAAGTCTTCTCTCTTGCATTTCGCTTTTGGGTCCTTTCTCACTACAGTCATAATAGACACACTCTCCCAATTCAAATCTAGATTAAAGACACATCTTTTCATCCAAGCTTTCACTTAATGCATAGTTAATGAACAGCAGCTACGCTAATTTTTCTCCTTCTGCCTTGGCCTCGGGATGCCCATCCTGAGGTAGGAAGAAATTCCCCCAGGTCCAGATGATCAACATATGCTCATCCCCACCTAGAGATTACGCCAGCTACAGCTGCAGACTGACTGACCATCCCAGCTCCATCTAAGGCAATTCCACCACCACCCAATAGAAATATCCTAGCTCAGACCACTACATCCCCAACCAAGAGCAAAGACGGACTACTTGTCACATTAATGCTGAAGTTACAGTTGATATTTAATGCTAAACTTACATCACAAACTTTTTCTCCATTAATAAATCATTGGAGTTTGGGTTCCTTGCCACAGCAGTGCAGTGCTGGCTTGCTCACCGGGAGACTGCATTCATTTATTTATTTATTAATTAGATATTATTTATTAGAATGATCTTGCTTGTTCTATAAACACTATGCACTGTGCTGTGTTTTACCTTATCTGTTTTTCCTGTTTGCCTCTGTAAAGCTGCTTTGGAACAATGCACATTGCGCTATATAAATAAACTTGAATTGAATTGAATTGAATAAACTAAATCCACCAAAGCAGGTTGAGCTTTCTCATACGTAGCACCTAAACTCTCAAATAACCTTCCCGATAATATTCGAGGGTCAGACACACTCTCCCAATTTAAATCTAGATTAAAGACACATCTTTTCATAACCTCACCTAGTTAAATGCAGAGGTCACATTTTGGGTATGGGTCAACATATCTGATGTAAAGGTCACTTTCACTTTTCACTTTCATGTTTAGGACTTTATTGCTGCCTTATCAATGTATGCACAGTGTACACCGATCGGCAGCGCTGTTTACGTCCATGCCACTGCTACAGCGGTTCTTGTTCTCTAGTCAAGAAGCGGTTGCGATAGCTTTCGGATCAGAAGTACAACCGAGAGCTGCTTCTTTCGGACATGTCCGACTGAGAACCGATGAGCTGATGATAGTGAGCATTCATGATTCACCATGAGGCTACCAAACTAGTGTGGAGAACTGCTGTGCTAATGCAACGAGCGCATGTGATTGCAGAAAAGAACCAGACCTCCCATCACTAGAAGAACCAGTGATCAGCAACGCTGCTATTGGCTGCTTGTTGCGTCAAAAGAAGATTGTTTGATTTTAAAACCTTATTAAAATGCCAGGAACAATTCAAACAATGCACAGATATCTTTAAATGATATTTATTACATTTTAAAACAGTTGTAAACTCAAGTTGTATATTTTGATAAATTAACTTTGAGTTTGTATTTTTTTATAAATTCTCTTTTTTATTGGTTGGCTCCGTTCACGTCACAAAACAGTTTCGGAAACTAAAAGCACTTAGGCATGTCTAACATATATCAGTCCTTGATAATAAATACATTTCTCAAAAAACAATGTTTTTGTAATGTTTGTTTTCCCTACTTTAACATCTCCCAGTGAACCATGAACAAATTGGATAACATATATTATTGTTGCTTTTGGTAAATAAAATGAATGTGAGAAAACAAACTGTATGAATGAAGGGCAATGGCAGCAGTGCGACAGGGAAAGTTTTTCACTATTTCCAGTCTCTGTCGCCATATTGTGAAATAGGCGAATTGCAACTAGATGGTGTTTTCCCCTCAAAATGAAGCGTTTTATACCCATAAGTGTTCATTGCATAGGATAGGCCTGCTGAGGAAAATGTATTTTTTTAATTTCTTAAATTGGATAAACTCAGTAGCAGTTGCAGGAGTCTGCACAGAAAAGTGGTACAGAGATTAGGGTTAGTTGTGCTATTTTATTGCTTTTAATGTTTTATGAGTTATTGATTTCTCTCCGCAAAAGGGGCATCCATGTATACACTTCTTATGGTTGAATAAATGCAAATTCAATACAACGAGTAAATTACATAAAGTCAATTCAAATGCGCATGGCGCAAATCAGGCAGCGAGTTTGCCTCGAACACGCGTCAATACCTACTTTGTGAAGGTTTAAAATATCTGTCAGATCGCATCACTCGCGTAAAAATAACGAACTTTTCTCACGAGTAATAAAGCGCATGGAACGTCATTGTTTGCGTTTGGTGTGTACCCAACATAAGAGATTCAATCAGTCAGCTTTCTTATTGATTCAGTTCCTTTTTGCTTAATGCTATTACTAATCTGAAATATTAAAATTAATATTACCTTCAAACACTATCATTTATTTTCCTATGATGCAGTGTATGACATGAATCAAGACTGAGAGACACATACAATGCTCATGCAGCATGCTTTTCCGGGAGAATTGTCCAATAAGGGACTATGAAAAATTGTTACGAAACAGTTTTATATGTTGAAAAAAAACTTTCTGAAACCTGAGTATATCGAGCAAAGAAATACAACCTCATATGCCCAACTCGTTTTTTGACAAGTTGACCATGTAATGAATGAGAAGACCGCACGTTTAACATTGTAAATAAGTCAGGATGCATGAAACAACGTTGCAGGGCAGCTTGAATAAAGTTGACCAAAACTCTATGGAAGAATAGTCCACTGTGAAAATAGTAAATACTCACCATTGCAAATGATCAAAACAGTATTGGATGAACTAACACAAAATTCAATAACACTACAAAAATATGAAAACGTATGACAAACAATAGGCCTACTGTAGTTACCATTTTTAACATTCTCTAATTGTATTTAATATTGAGATTTTTACAAACTGTAGACAGTCATAACAACCAGTAATTTAAACTTTGGAAAGAACTTTCTTTGTTTCCATTTTGGATAATGACCTTTACTTTAGGGTTTTAATTTGCATTTTAGGCATGAATGTAATAGTTTGAATTTACGTTTAGTCATTTAGCCGACGCTTTTATCAAAAGCTACTTACAGGTGGGGTAAGGAATGGAAGCAATTGGGACAGCATAAGTACAACAAAAAGCATAAGTGCAAACAAAAAAAAGAAGCCTGGGGCCCGTTTCAATAAGGAAGTTCAACCAACGCCGAGTTTAAATCTGAACTCTGAGTTGATTTACTCAGAAAATCGCTTCTCTGAGTTTTCAGTTTCAGACCAGCTGATTTGAGATAGTTCAATCCACTCTGAGTAAGTTCACTCTAGGTTACGCGCGTGCAGCATGGCGATGAAAATCCATCATCAATTGAGTGAAGATAGCACGATTCACCATCACAACGGCACGTGACAAGAAGCGCTCTGTTTATTTCTCGCCAATCTAATTGAAGGTACTGTTACAAGCGTAGGTGAATATGAGCACATATTTAGAATAAAGAGCAACACAGCGGCAGCAGCAAAAGAAAGAGAGTTGGCGAGGGAGAAAATTGCTTCACGTGTTAATGTGCGAGTTTATATCTCAATCCCTTTTATATTTATTTTGTTGAAACTGTGAAAATGGGAATTATATTTAACTCTCTCTCTCATGTAGGTGCAATCCTTCTGCAATAAAAAGATCTAGGCAGCAGCTGAATATGAAATACAATAACATCATTCATTCAGCAAAGTTTAAAGAAATAAAATGCTCCTGCTAGTAGGATGGCTGATTGGGAAATGTTAAATATACTTCTTAAACTGGCCTTAAAAGTTAAGATAAAACGTCCAAACTGTGCCTCACAATTCTCTTTCGACATAAATGTAACTCTCTGCGAATTAATGCAGCTTCCTCATCTATGGGTTCCTGAATAAACGGACATGCCATTTTAAGTTCTGTGTGACTAAATTGAGCGCGATTAGGAACACAAATCAATAAACAAATGGCGTATGCAATGGAGATTGTAACAAACCCTGGCTTTGCGCAATAAAACCTGCTCCCGACCAGGTTAGGTTCACGGAGTATGTTACTAGATACTCACTCGAGTTTATTCTGAATTCTGAATTTAGTCAATTCTGACTTTATATCTCAGAATTGTGACTTTATATCTCCGAATTGTGACTTTATATCTCCGAATTGTGACTTTATATCTCCGAATTGTGACTTTATATCTCCGAATTGTGACTTTATATCTCCGAATTGTGACTTTATATCTCAGAATTGTGACTTTATATCTTAGAATTGTGACTTTATATCTCAGAATTGTGACTTTATATCTCAGAATTCTGACTTTATATCTCAGAATTGTGACTTTATATCTCAGAATTGTGACTTTATATCTTAGAATTGTGACTTTATATCTCAGAATTGTGACTTTATATCTCAGAATTCTGACTTTATATCTCAGAATTCTGACTTTATATCTCAGAATTGTGACTTTATATCTCAGAATTGTGACTTTATATCTCAGAATTGTGACTTTATATCTCAGAATTGTGACTTTATATCTCAGAATTGTGACTTTATGTCTCAGAATTGTGACTTTATTTCTCACAATTGTGACTTTATTTCTCACAATTGTGACTTTATATCTCAGAATTCTGACTTTATATCTCAGAATTGTGACTTTATATCTCAGAATTCTGACTTTATATCTCAGAATTCTGACTTTATATCTCAGAATTGTGACTTTATATCTCAGAATTGTGACTTTATATCTCAGAATTGTGACTTTATATCTCCGAATTGTGACTTTATATCTCAGAATTGTGACTTTATATCTCAGAATTGTGACTTTATATCTCAGAATTGTGACTTTATATCTTAGAATTCTGACTTTATATCTCAGAATTCTGACTTTATATCTGTGAGAATCTGGATTTCGTCCTGTCCTCTACAAATATTGCATCTGTGTTTAATACAAAGTTCATGTATCATATGTATTCATTCCTATTAATTCCTATTAATATTAGCTTCTATTCATATAAGATGTGCCTTTCATTCTTGTTGTTTAATGTTGTTGGAAGTTCTATCATGTCATGCTGACTTATGTTGATATAAGTATCTGTTGTTCTCCATATCAAGGTTCCTAATGATGCCTATGGACGATTGTTCTGTTATTGTAATAATGAATATGTAATCATATCTGATTGTTCAGGAGGAAAGACTAAACAGAAAGTCTGGTGATTTTCCACTGCATAGGTGGTTTTATATGACGCCTCCTAAGAGAAAATTATAAGTATTAGTCCTAAAACAATAAACATTGGACTCTGATTGAACAAGCACTTGTGTCTGTGTCAAACTTTGTCTCCAGGCCTGAAACTCTGTGTGTTCCGTCGACTAGACTCTTCAACCGTAGAATATTGTTAGACAAGGGGACATAAGAAGTTTACATTCTTACAGTTGGGGGCTCGTCTGAGGGGAGACTCTTCTCTCATTGAACGAAAGAGAACAAAATACCTCTGGCACACTGACGATCGGACACAGACCTACATTAAAAGGGGTAAGTGTTTTTCTATACAGTTTTTATGACTTTAAGAAATCTAACGCTTACCCTGTAGGATTCTTGTGTGTTTAAATTCATGTTAGTGGGAGTTGATTCTCCCATTGTTGTAACATTGAGGCTGGCAACAGTAATTAATAAAATAATTATTAACGAATATGAATAGGTTTCAATTCATGTTAGTGGGATTCGACTTCCCATTGTTGTGACAGCGAGGCTGGCAACAGTAATTAATAAAAATAATTATTAACGCACGAATATGAATGGTATATGCAGTCTTGATCACACTGTAATTTGTGATCGAAGTGTTAGCTTTGAGGTAAAGGCTTTGTTACTCACATAAATAAATAAAATCTGTTTAATGGTTATTCTAAAAGATAACATTCTTACAGGTAAAATTGAAAATATTATTAATATCACTGTTACTGCATGTATTGAAATATTGGTGTCAGAAAAGGACGGTGAATTTAATATCCACCTCTGATCACAATATAATACATGCAGCACTGTTGAAACGGTTGGTCGATTGAACACGAGGGTTTTTCTTTGTTTTGTCTGTACTGTACTGTTTATCACCGCCGGGTATATAAAGAGTGTAAGATGGGAAATTCTGTTTCGAGGCCACTGCCGGGCGAAACGCCAGTCGCATTTATGTACAGAAATAATCAAGGATTTTATACAGATCCATATGTTAGCAATATCGCAGGATGGTCGGAGGGAATAAAACCGAAAATTGATTTTCCCTATCCGAGGGAAGGTTCATTTGCTGATGAGTGTATGTTACTGGCAGGGGGCATGTCAACGGGAGGTTGGGGAGACCCAACATGGGATTATCCATACATGAATAAAGCTTATACAGTATGGAAAGACATGAAAAAGGTTTGGGACCAGGGTCCGGAAAAATCTAAAATTATTGCGTATACAAAGCAAAACCAGTGGCCATTTGAAAAGCCACCGGGATATACGAACCCTTGCCAGACACAGTTTTCTCCCTCTGCACCATCACTGCCGATAAAACCAAAAGAGATAAAACCGGAAAAGTTAATTGATAAACCTAATGTAACAACAAACCCTCAAAATTCAATGGTTTGGGTAAGAGCTGGAAACACGCTAAATGAAAGACCGTTAAGAATGTCTGATATGGAGGCGATCTGTAAAAGCTTGCCTTCTCCACAGGATGCGGGTAAATATGTATCAATTTTGCAAACACATACAAAATATGGGCATTTTACAGGAAGAGATTTCCGAGCGGTGTTGTTAAGAACACTAGAGAAAGATGTAACAGAGGAAATGCTGATTGAAAAATGTCCCGCATTATTACTTGACAATGATAAAATCACAAATAGCGGTACAGCTGCAAACCCACACGAGATGTTTTGGGAGACGGCTGCTAATGTTGAAACATTTTTCAAACAGCTGAGAGAGTTTCTTGATGAACGCTTAGGGAATCAACAGGACTTATCATATGCTGCAGGCACTAAGCAGGCAGCGAAGGAATCAGCTGCTCAATTTTTTGTGCGTTTTAAGAAAGCATGGGTCGAAGATTCTAAATTGCCTATGAATAATGATATAAAGCCTCTATTTGTCAATACTCTGTTAAATAACATGAATCCGAAACAAGCGCAGTTAATCAGAATAACAACTTCAAACTTGCATGATATGACTTTAGATGCTCTAGGAAAGCGAATCAGAGAGCTGGATAGCTCTGGGGGGTTTTCTGTAAAACAGGAACATGCTATGTTTACAGGCTATCCCGAAAAGAGGAGGACTGAACAAACAGCTGTAAACCCTAGCCAAAGGAAGAAGTCTGAGGTCATTTGCTTTTGTTGCGGAAGGAGGGGCCATTACAAACGAGAGTGCAGACACTTGCGCAAGCCGATTTCTGGTGAGACACACACACAACAACCCACACCACCGAGCAGACATGAGACCACGGGTGCTCCATATGAGACCACGGCTGCTCCATACCCAACCCAGTGGCCCTCAAATCAAGAATAGGGGTGCCCACAGAGTGATCAGAGTGATGTCAGTTCTGATTTATGTATGATGACCCTGACCTTTTCGAATAATGGGGAGGATTTGCCTTATTTTTTCCTTATGATAAACGGCCAGCCTCAAACCTTTCTGCTTGATACAGGCGCAGATGCTTCGTCTATGACTTCTAACAGTTATGAGGGTCCTATTACTAATCAAATTATTCACTCTGTGGGAATTTCCGGAACGGACATTGTTTGTACTGTAACACCCCCTTTACAGGTTGCAGCCTCTGGCATTAAACCATTCTTCCACAAATTCACAATTATTCCAGGTGCTCCACTAAATCTTTTAGGTCGTGATATGATGCATAAATTAGGCATGGACATTAAGTTTACTGATAACAAGGTTGTTTTTTCCTTTCTGTCTAGTTTACAGGCATCCGTCGATCCTCTGCCTACGAGTGGACTGATAAGCGGCTCAAGGGTAACTCCCTCCGGTAGCAGCATATCTATAGGGGCGGACACCATGATTAACCCTTTGTTATGGTCTCAGTTCAGGGATGAAACTGGTTTCATTGACATGGAACCTTATCATGCTAAACTTAAAACAAACAAGCCTGTCTACATTAAACAATACCCTTTGTCTAAAGATAAGGAACAAGGCATTCAACATTTGATTGAAAACTTTGTCAAGCAGGGTGTCCTCGAACAAACACACTCACCATATAACACACCAATTAATCCTGTTTTGAAAGCGGATGGGAAAACTTGGAGATTAACTCAAGATTTAATGGCAGTTAATCAGTTAATTATACCACTCGCACCAATTGTGCCTGATGTTTTGACTGTTATGAATTCAGTGCCACATTCGCACAAGTATTTTACAGTAATTGATTTGTGTGCAGCCTTTTTCTCTGTACCTGTACACCCAGATACTCAGCCTTTGTTAGCATTTACATTTAAGGGGCAGCAATATTCATGGAAACGCCTTGCTCAGGGCTATGTAGACTCACCCGCTGTCTTTTCTGCAGCAGTGCACAGAACTTTGGCCAAAATGACTGATTTGCCTTCAACAGTGTGTGTGCTTCAGTTTGCAGATGACATACTCGTGTCGGGGGAGACGGAGGAGGACTGTGAAAAAGCATCTATAATTGTTTGCAATGTACTTGCCGAAACAGGTTTTAAAGCCTCGAAAGAGAAACTGCAATGGGTTCAATCCAAGGTAACCTATCTGGGACATGTGTTGATGCAGGGTCTCAGAGCAATATCTACAGATAGGGTCCAGCTGATCAGAAAGGTTAAGTCCCCACGAACAATAAAGGAGCTACAAAGCTTTCTGGGACTAATTAACTATTGTAGACAGTGGATACCTGACTGTGCGATTCACGATAGGCACCTGAGGGGTCTGATAGATCACAAAGCTCCGCCAAACACATCATTGGAGTGGACTGCGGAAGCTGATGAACATTTCAATGCTTTGAAAGCAGCCATCACGACGCCACCAGCATTGGGCCTGCCGGACTACACCAAGCCTTTTCACTTGCATGTGAGGGAGACAGCGGGTGCCGCCTTAGGGGTCTTATTGCAACTTCATGGCTCAACATATAGGCCAGTTGCATATCTGTCTAAAAAGTTAGATAACATAGTCACAGGTATGCCAGCATGTCTTCGTGCTGTAGCGGCATGTGCTCTGATTGTACAGATGGCTGAGAAAACTGTGCTGTCACACCCTTTAATACTATATGCATCCCATCAGGTAGGTGTAATTTTACACAACATGCAAACACAACACATGACAGCGCAACGACGCTCAGGTTACGAGGCTACTCTGCTGGCAACAAAAAATCTTAGCATTCAAACAACAGCAAACGTAAATCCTGCTTTGCTGGGTATTTTGGGTATGGTAGACATGGCAGATTTTAATGTTGAACATGATTGCATCTTTGAACTGACCACTTCTTACTCTTCTAGGTTCGATCTGTTGGACACGCCCCTAGAGGGGGGAGAACACATTTATGTTGATGGGTCTTGTTCAAAGCCATCTGACGGTGTCTACCTCTGTGGCTATGCTGTGGTTTCCGAGACAGGAGAGGTAAAAGAAGCTTTTGCTTTAGATTACAATTCGGCTCAAGCTGCAGAGTTGATAGCATTAATCCGGGCATGTGAGCTGATGACAGGAAAGAGAGTAACAATTCACACCGATTCTCGGTATGCTTGGAGTGTTCTTCACCATTATGCCAGAATGTGGGAAGCGAGAAGTTTTAAAACTGCTGATGGAAAGCCAATAGCACATGCAAATCTGATAGGACAGTTAACTGAAGCAGTTCAGCTTCCGCTCGAAGTGGCCATAGTAAAGGTCAAGGGTCACGCTTCGGGGGAGGATGAGCAGACTATAGGCAACAGAAGGGCTGATGAAGCCGCAAAGGCAGCAGCCCAAGCTCAGATTAAATCACCATTTCATCCAAAAAATGAATCAAAGGTAGCAATGACGGTGCACATAACAAATGTATCTGACATTGATATCAAATTCCTGCAAAGTCAAACAACACAGGGAGACTTAGAGCATTGGAGAAAAAATGTTTGCACTCCTGATAAGGAAGGGATTATAAGAGATGGACAGGGTAGAATAGCACTACCGAAATTAGGGTTAATCATCCTAATTAGACATTACCATGGGTTATCTCACACCAGTTGTGCAAAAGTAGTTCAAGCAATTAACCAATTGTACTGTATAGCCGATGTTCACAGAACAGCAAAGCTTGTTTTGGATGCATGCTTAACATGTGCTCAGGTAAATCCGCACAAATCAGCTAAGCACGATGCATTGACACATCCGGAAGCTCCTTTTCAACATTTACAAATTGATTTTACGCACATGCCGCCAATAGGTAACTTAAAATATCTTTTGGTAATTGTGGATCGATTCTCAAAGTGGCCTGAAGCATTTCCATGCGCAAAGGAAGATGCTAAAACAGTGGTAAAAATCTTAACGAAGGAGATTGTGCCAAGGTGGGGCGTACCGGCCAGATTGGAATCGGATAACGGGACGAGTTTCACGTCAAAGGTAACACAGCTCTTAGCAAAAGCGTTGTCTATTGATTGGCATTTAATATTCCATATCATCCGCAAAGTGCAGCAGTCGTGGAGAGATGTAATCGAACACTGAAAACACGACTAACAAAAGCTGTACTCGATACAGGAAGAAAGTGGGTTGATTTATTGCCCGCAGTCTTGGCAGAAATAAGAATAACCCCATCTTCCACGACAAAATTGTCACCGTTCGAGGTACTAATGGGTAGACCTTTCCCGACCCCGTGGGTCAAAGGCCGGTCTGGTATTTCTTGTTTAGGTGATCTTCAGGTGATCCAGGAAGACTACGTGACCTCCCTAGTCGAAAAGTTAAATTCGATATGTGCTGATGTTTCTTTGTGCCTTCCTCTTCCCTCAGAAAACCCTACTCATAACTTTGTTCCAGGACAAAAGGTCTTTGTGAGGAATCTGAAGCCAACAAAGGTTGGAGAACCAAAGTACCACGGACCAGCGACTGTGATTGCCGTAACACGGACAGGAGTTCTGACGGACTACCAGCCACAGTGGATACACGCTTCCAGACTGAAGTTGTGTTCTTCAGGAGAGCAGGCAAGCTCCAATTTAACATAGAATCTCAACAGGGGATTCACCTTACTACACCTCAGGGTGGAGAAAGCACTGACTAAGCTGAGGACAGAACTACCTTTTGTGAGGTAGGGGCCACCCAAAGCAAGAAGATAGGAGGCCCATTGAGCCAACAGTGCTGACTCCGTAGCTTCCCCTGAGGTGCATTGAGGGCCAAATTGAATCATTGAAATTATCCTAATCAATTTCCTATGGAATTCTTAGATATCAATTCTTACACTGCGTGCACACTAGCAGAAGCCCTTATTGTGTTCGGCCCAGATCTTCTTAACGCAGTAAAAACGACCATAGGAATTGCCCCTGACCCAACGAGAGTAGTGCTGCAACGTCGAATACCAGGTAGCCTAGTTCTGTATGCTTTCAGGCTAGAGGAGGGGGAATTAGTTGTAAGCAAGAGAGACTGCCCACATCCACAATGATTGAACCTAACAGGCCGTGGCATCCGTTCAGGCAGCCAGGTATGTGTGGACTGCGTGGAACAACGATTATTCTAGTTCTTATAAGTATAATAATCACTGGTATAATCCTAAGTCAAGAAGTAAAATTAGAGAGAAATGAAACTCTCGCCACACGGCCAAAACGGGAAGTAGATGAAAGTTTCCCTGATAAAGAGACGATCAAGGTCACTCTTAGGGCAGGCAGCAGTGCAAGCTTCCTTTGTGACCCAATATCTTTAACCATGGGGGCAGCTGGCAATATCGAAGCAGTTAGGGAACAATTCGGAGAAAGTCTGTATATCTGCAAGGGATCGTGTAGGTGGTCAGAGGTAATAGCGTATCATGGCCCTGAAGCCTTAGGCACCGACCCCAGGTTTGAAATAAAGATTGTAAAGTTACCACAGAGAGTAATGTGGGATGGAAAACGTTGTGTATATTGTGGTAAGGAAAAAACCATTCCTATAGAGTCTCTTCCTTCGCTTCTTGGTCCAGACCATAAGGAAAGTTATGCAGGGGTAATGAATGTCACCATAAGAGAGGTTACATTTCGAGATGAAGGAATTTACTACTGCATATGGGCCTTAGTGGGTAAAGACCATTATCAGGAAGTTCAAATTAAAATAGAACCGCCAACGATGAGGGAAATAAAAGAAAGAATTAAGGAACTAAGTGCAAACCCGATACCCAGCTATTCAAATAAGCAAAGAGAAGCACCACAGGATATAGAATTTTTTATGGGTTCTAATCTCGACCAAGAAACTAAAAAAGTAAGAGTTGCAAAATCTAAATGTGGTGGTAATTATGCATGTGCCTTAGCCTTATTGCAGAGAGAAGTCTTAGCAGATGAGGTTAGAGGAGATTGTTGGGTATGTATACAGCTCCACTCAATGTGGAGAACGCAGGAGCTTACAGCAGACATGCTAGTAAATGGTAAGGGTGATTGCAATATGCCAAAACAAATGTCTTTAGTTGTACAAATGACTCTGAATATTCGAGAAGGAAGACCACCAACATCCGTAATGCGAGACTATAACTGTTCGTATACAGGAGAACCTTTTCAAGGTCCTGCCTTTTATGTAAATGCTCGTCCCGCAGAATTATGTGTGTGTTCCAAATCAGGCAGACATATAGTAGGAATGTCCGATTGTAGAAATGAAATTACTTTGTCTCAATCAAATAACGGACATCATAATTGCACCATACAATATCTCAATAAAACTACTGAGGGATTTGAATGTCCATTTTCACACTTAGACAGTTCACCAGGAATGGTGTGGGTTTGTGGTGAAACTGCATATTACCATTTAGATGCAGGGGAATGGAAAGGTTGTTGTTATGCTGCTATTTTGTCCACAGGAACTAGCATAATGAAAAAGACAAATCTGGCCACATCTTTGAATAGACATAAAAGGGAAGTAAAACTGCCAAATTATTATGCAGGCCATAAGACTAGTGATCCATGGACTACTCCTTGGGAGAACGTGGGATGGTCCCTAGCAGGTTTGTTTACAGGAACCGGTACTACGGTTGCTCTGAATAAAATTAATGGTCTGGCATGGCAAGTTCTTTCTTTGGAAAATGACACAGCACAAGCTTTAAACTTAATCTCTAACGAATTAAAGAAAATGAGAGTTGCCGTCGTGCAACATAGACTTGCTTTGGATATATTAACAGCAGAGAAAGGAGGAGTGTGCAAAATGCTAGGAGTATCTTGTTGTTTTTCAATTCCAGATTATGCAGACAATATCACCGACGTTGTGAAGCACATGAGAGAATCAGTTCGTGAACCCACACCGGTAGATGCAACATGGTTTCAATGGTTGGACAGCCTATCCGGGGGATGGGGATATTGGATAACCGGTACAGTAATTCCAGTTGTGATGACCATCTTAGCCTTGTTATTATTTTTGCCATGCATGTTGCAGTGTGTGGTCGGATGTGTTAAAAGATCTGTTACTTCCTTTACAACCAAAGGAACCGACCAAATGATGTTAGCAAAAAGAACGACTGACGTCAACCAGGCTATGCTGGTTAGACGCACATCTAAAGGTTATCGTCCGAAAGATCAGAATCAAACTTGGGGATCCATATTTGATCATAACAGCGATACGGACGAGGATGATAATGATTGTGTTCAAACACAGGAGTTAGAACCAGAACCAATACCGGTGATAGAAGAACCAAGAAATGTTGATGGACGTGACAATGTAATGGAAGGAGATAATGGGCTTGACGATTCGGTAATTGAGATTGGCACGGTAGATGATGAAGAGTAGATATAATTATGTTTATGTTTTCGTTTTTATTGAGGGTGATTGGTGTTGTTATGTTTTTATTACAAATCAGTCCGATTGATCTTTTACCTCAAAGAGCAGCTTGCAAACCAGAAAACCACATAAAAATACGCAAAAGCAACTATCCTTTTATTAAAGATTTTGTATTAACCTTTTGATTAACCTTTTGTACTACTCTATATATATTTGTTCTTTGAAGGGACACAGGACTGCTTGTAAGACCGTTGGTCTGAAAGTGGCCATTGTGAGAATCTGGATTTCGTCCTGTCCTCTACAAATATTGCATCTGTGTTTAATACAAAGTTCATGTATCATATGTATTCATTCCTATTAATTCCTATTAATATTAGCTTCTATTCATATAAGATGTGCCTTTCATTCTTGTTGTTTAATGTTGTTGGAAGTTCTATCATGTCATGCTGACTTATGTTGATATAAGTATCTGTTGTTCTCCATATCAAGGTTCCTAATGATGCCTATGGACGATTGTTCTGTTATTGTAATAATGAATATGTAATCATATCTGATTGTTCAGGAGGAAAGACTAAACAGAAAGTCTGGTGATTTTCCACTGCATAGGTGGTTTTATATGACGCCTCCTAAGAGAAAATTATAAGTATTAGTCCTAAAACAATAAACATTGGACTCTGATTGAACAAGCACTTGTGTCTGTGTCAAACTTTGTCTCCAGGCCTGAAACTCTGTGTGTTCCGTCGACTAGACTCTTCAACCGTAGAATATTGTTAGACAAGGGGACATAAGAAGTTTACATTCTTACAATATCTAATCTAATTGAAGGTACTGTTACAAGCGTAGGTGAATATGAGCACATATTTAGAATAAAGAGCAACACAGCGGCAGCAGCAAAAGAAAGAGAGTTGGCGAGGGAGAAAATTGCTTCACGTGTTAATGTGCGAGTTTATATCTCAATCCCTTTTATATTTATTTTGTTGAAACTGTGAAAATGGGAATTATATTTAACTCTCTCTCTCATGTGCAATCCTTGAATGTGAGTTAAAAAAGAACAGGAGAACTGTTTGAAATCTTTTTTTTTGGGCCAATTGTTTATTGGGATTTGTATTTAGCCTTCCATCTTCATTGCAAACAATTCAATGTATGAATAACAATGCAACTGTTAGTATGTAAAGGTCCACAACCAATGGAACATCCAACTGTGCATGAAGCACATAAACGATTTTAACCTTTAGTACAATATAAAGCCTGACAGATTAGTCAACGTGAAGAACTTTTTATGCAAGCAGGCTTTATAATATCCAGCTGATAAGCCTCTACATTATGTTCATGACCCACACATTGCTCTCAAGAATTTTGTTCATTTCTGATCTAAAATCAGGATAGCTATCATAGTGCACTGAAAGCCTCAGAAAACAGCCACAGGTATGTGCAACGGGTCTTCTCTCAAAGCCTTTAAGGTCTGTGAAATCAATAGTTATTGTTTTGCCTATAAACAAATCCGAGCCTGTACAGAATCTCAGGAACAAGGACTGTTTCTTCGTGTCACACTGCCGCAGAAATGTTGTCAAATGCTTTGAAATTTCCTTATGATTAGCATTCATTTCTTCAGGGAACTTTAGAGATGTCACAATTTTTTTCACTGTTGGCTGTAGTGCCGCATATTCTGCTTCGATTTCATCAAGGTCTCTCCTCAGAGGTTCAAGAATGCTTGCCCATTGTTCGAGAACATAGGCAGGCTCTTGAATGAAAGTCTTGTGTGCCAGTTCTCGCAGAATTTGCTCAAAGTTTTCTGCAGTTGGAATTTTTTGACAACTGTAGTTATCCATAATGTCTAGTAATTCCTCCTGGTTGACATAGAAGTCTGTTCTGCAATTTTCTAAGACAGCACATTCATTTTCTGAGACAAACTTGAAAAAGTTGTTGAGCAGATCACTTCTCACAGATCCTTGTATTGCTTGCTCCAAGATAACCGGTGCAAGTTTCATTGGAAGATACTTTTCTTTTTGCCAGCCAAAATATATTATTCGGCCAACACTTTCCCACTTTTGCTTTCCAAAATCATGCCGTAGAAAGGGTACTTTAAAGTTGTTGCCGAGTGTGCACTGTTCATAAAATTCATGCCAGAATTCTGATAGGCAATCTCTGAAAACTCCACCAGCATCCTGACCCATCTCATACTGCCCATTTGGGAGAAGCAGCTTGACTTCTACTTCATTCTCCATGTGTGTGAGGCTTTCATCACAGAAGTGTGCATTAAACTCAGAAAAAATCTGTCCACGGTGGACAACAAGAATTTTTTTTTGTGGTTCTAGGCTTAGAGGCAACGTGTCCTCTAAATTTTGTTCATCTATCGCAGTGATGTCTTCGGTGAATATTGTCACTACATCACTTGCATCTATTAAGGCTGCTGAGGAACTCTGAAAAGAAACATTTAGGTCGTAGGTAACATTCAGATCCTCCATGGAATGTAGATGAGACACATCATCCCTGACTGAGCTTAATCCAGTGCTTTCCACAAAAATAACATCCAAGGCATCTGAAGATTGAAACATTGTGCTGGAAGAAGTGGGTTCCGATCCTGATTATTTGTGTCCTCCGCTGTGTCTCAATCTGTTTCTGATATTTCCTCAACAGCATCTATTCCCCTCTTTTTTGTTGTGAGGTAGAACCTTATCATTGTGAGCTTTGATGCTCATTGTGAGCTTTGATGCATCATACAGTTCCGCCACCGTACTGTTTTCATCTAATGACATTTCCTGATAATTCATAAGGTCTACTTCAAATTCAGAAATGCTGCCATGTGCATTTTTCCCATTTTGGAAAATAACCGAATTGCCTCTTCAATCAGTTCTTTTTTTTCCAGTCTCTTGGCACACTCAGCTTTCTTGTTCCACCTCCTTTTTTAGTTCTCATTTGAACAAAGCCTTCTCCATCATGGTGCATCCACCTAATCTCCACTTTTCTTTGTCGCTGAACAGTCTTTTTAGTAGTTGTTTGCTGATCAGTTTCTGAATTATCTGTTCTTTGTCTTTTGTGTAATTTTGACTTGAGGCCCTCAAATAGCTTTGACTTCCCGTGAGTGGGTTCACTTTCCTGCCTCCTACAATATCCCATCACTGCCAGTCTGTCTCCATAGGAAGGCAAAAAGCTTCTCATCTGTTCATCCGTCATTAGCAGAAGAACACTGGCATTAATCTACAAATAAAATATTTTTTAGTATACATACATACGTATTTGCATATACATGTATAAGCCAATCTACAAGAAGGATTGATTTAAAACAATTGTAAAATTTAGGTGAGTCCTTTAGGAGGTGTGAGCAAGCTCTTTCCATTTTCCACCTGTCATTATAGCCAACAGACAGTCAAACATTAAAGCTTTTCTTAGTAAAATATATGTTAGGATTGTTGTCATCATCAGTAAAATAACAGCTTAATTTAATCATGTTGAAATCCAGACTGCACATGGGGAGTCCAAAAAAAATACTCTAAAGATAATAAAACAATCAAATCTAACTGCAATGGATTATAAAAGCATTTAATAAGACATTAAGCTCTGATGCTATTGCTCTGTGTGAACGCTTAACTGAAATGCAAGTTATTATTTAGTGTTAATCTTACATTCTTGCAACGCTGACAGCTAGGACACATCAAAACTGTAAATACTGTATGTAAATATAATGTGTTTGAATACATTTGTTAAATGTGTGTCAGTTTGAGAAGATGAACTGTTACTGTAGGTGCACCTAACATAACTGGTAAATCTAAACGTTGATTTGGCTGATCTTTACTGTTTCTTCTTATCTGGATCCATTTAACCATGGATCCATTTACCATTTAATCATCCAGGTGGATGCTGCACATTGGTGGTGGTTGAGGAGATTCCCCCCTTCCATGTAAAGCACTTTGAGTGTCCTGAAAATGTAATTAATTATTATTATTATTAACTTTTTCATTTTACCCAATGTAAATCGAGAATAATCTTCGGAATTATTACATTTTTCTGGGTACTCTCTTTGGGTAACCTTCAGTCTTGTGTCTTGTGACAAATATAATGTGACTAAATCCAACCAAGTAGCTTCAGTGTGTTACCTTATATCAGTATGATAAAGGGCCAAATCTTACGCCGTGTTGCTCTAGAGTTTAGTTGATGCTTTTTCTGTACAATCTTACTACTACATAGATCAATTCAAATTAAGGCACGCTAAACAATGCTTTTTAAATCTGGTCATTTTGTAAAAGAAAATTTTGTTGTGTGAACACTTCCGAAAATTAAGCATGGTTTTACTAGTTAAAAATGCATGCTTACTGTTAAACCGTGGTTAAAACATGGTTAATTCTCATGAGGGATATGATGATGAGTGAGTTAAAATGTGAAAGGGTAACAATTCAGTATAGGGGGGCATTCTCTCACTATTCACATGTTAGCATGCCCACTATTGGTATATCGGCGGTTTATTAGAATTTATAAAGCACATGTTCTCCATGACGAGACTCTACATCCCTAATCCTACCCAATACCTAAACCTAACAACTACCTTACTAACTATTAATTAGCAACAAATTAAGGATTTATTGAGGAAAACGTCATAGTTGATGCTTTGTTAATAGTGACAATTGCCCCCTATACTGAAGTGTGAACTTTGAAACTTAAAAATTGCACCAAAAGCTGTAACCATAAAATAATTAGATTGATTATTTGGTTATTTGTGTTCAATACATATTGCCATGGCTAGCTTGCTTAAATCTAGGTTTATAATGCCATATTAGGCATAATAATGCCTGCCTTTCTCAGTTTGTATTAATCATTTTCATTAAAATAGCATTGCAGAATGGAGGACCTAATCCTTTTTTCTCAGGGAGAGGAATATCCCGGAGTCCGCTATACAAAGACTGCAGGAAGACAAGGTAATACTGAAACAAACAAAATGAATTAGGTTAAAATGTTTGCCCAGGAATGACAATACCTATGATCCACTGAAGCTCACATGAAAGAGAGAGCCTGAGACAGAGAGTGATGAGAGAGAAATTCCTGAAGGTTACCCAAGGAGAGTAACAGATCTACCCAGAAAAATGTTATAATTCAGAAGATTATTCTCGATTTACATTAGGGTAAAATGAAAAAGAGGTTAATAATAATAATTAATTACATTTATATAGCGCTTTTCAGGACACTCAAAGTGCTTTACATGGAAGGGGGGAATCTCCTCAACCACCACCAATGTGCAGCATCCACCTGGATGATTAAATGGTAAATGGATCCATGGTTAAATGGATCCAGATAAGAAGAAACAGTAAAGATCAGCCAAATCAACGTTTAGATTTACCAGTTATGTTAGGTGCACCTACAGTAACAGTTCATCTTCTCAAAATGACACACATTTAACAAATGTTTACATTTGTTTACATAATACAAACATTATTAGTATTTACATACAGTATTTACAGTTTTGATGTGGGCTAGCTGTCAGCGTTGCAAGAATGTAAGATTAACACGAAATATCATTTAATCAAATGCATTCACACAGTGTTCACACAGAGCAATAGCATCAGAATTTTATGTCTTATTAAATGCTTTCATAATCCATTGAGGTTTGATTTGATTGTTTTATTATAATTAGAGTATTTTTTTGGACTTCCCATGTGCATTCTGGCTTTCAACATACTTAAATTAAGCTGTTATTTACTGATGATGACAACAATCCTAACATATATTTTACTAAGAAAAGCTTTAATGTTTGACTGTCTGTTGGCTATAATGACAAGTGGAAAATGGAAAGAGCTTGCTCACACCTCCTAAAGGACTCACCTAAATTTTACAATTGTTTGAAATCAATCCTTCTTGTTGATTGCCTTATACGTGTGTGACGGGAAGTAGTGAACGGCGTACGGTCCCTTTAAGGGGGCGGGGGGAAGTAAATGGTCCGGGGGATTTAGTCTCGCGGTAGTAGACAGGCTATCGTTTATTCTCGTTTCTGCGAGCGCACGCGACGGTTGTCCTCCCCTGGATTGCCGATTGGAAGAACTATAGGTGACTTCTGTTTGAGAACGTAAGTGTGTGATTTGCATACTTTTGAAGTAATTTTATAAAACATCTTTTAAATGCAATATAGGCGTACATAAGTGTAAGGGGGCAATGTAATGTGTTGTGATAGGACTCTTCGTACGTTGAGGATATTTGGGGTCTCTAGGAGATGCCGTGTGCGACGGTCATCTCTTTTATTAAAGACGTGGCCTCTACAAGTCTAGTGGTATTAATTATATAAATCAAGGTATGGTGTATGTATATATTTATGATATTTTGGGAATGATTATGTAACTGGGAGAAAGGAAGTCATGTATTAATGACCTTAATCGTGTTGAGCATAAAAGGATTGGGCAACATTTTAGGTGATTATTTTGGTTTTATATTTATCACTTTCTTCTTTAGTGAGGTGGTTGGCTTTCATAGCCCAGCAACACAAGGTATCTCCCCCTTCACGAGGCAGCTCGTCTTGTGGCTGTTTCTCCTCTCTATGAAGTGGCTGGCTCTAGAAGTTCATTCAATTAGATTCTCATGAGGTATAAGCATTTTATGTGAATGTTAATGGTTACAAAGACATTGTTGTGATGTATGCATGGACATTTTAAATATTGAATGTTGTTTATTTGCAGACTCTGGATAGATTGTCGTATCCGAGAGCCACCGTTTTCATTCCCACTTTATTTTTACTGTTTTTGTTTTGTTAGTTTCTTTATTTTCTTTATCAGTCCTGTGAGGTAGAACCTTACTGATCAACGTATAGTCACATTGTGGGGATCATGCAAAGTATTAATTGTTTTATATTTCTTTTTCCACGTGCAGAAGTTTTCTTTGCTTAGGTTGTTGAGTTTCTCATTTGGTTGATTATTTCCTTTGAGTGCATTTAAGTTGGCTTGGTTTTGTCGTGTTTATATTAGTTCTTCTGTACTGTGGTTATTGGATGTATTTATTTTACTTTTGGTCCCTTATACATGTTGACTGTTGATGTAACCTCTAGTGGACTACAGTGGTGTCTATTGCCCCTTAAATGTAAGAGCTTTTTTTCTATTTATAATAAATTGTGGAGATTTAAATGATTCAAGTTGGTGTTCTGTGACTATTGGTTCATTGAATTGAACAACCTGCGTGCTTAAGTTATCCAGGTTCTCCTTCCTGTCAAATTGGAGTGGCGTAGTCTGCCAGTAGCCTTGCTTTTGGAGATTAGCCGAAAGCTTTGGGTTACACATGTATATGCAAAAACGTATGTATGTATGTATGAATGTATACAAAAAAAGCTTTTATTTGTAGATTAATGCCAGTGTCCTTCTGCTAATGACTGATGAACAGACGAGAAGCTTTTTGCCTTCCTATGGAGACAGACTGGCAGTGATGGGATATTGTAGAAGGCAGGAAATTGAACCCACTCACGGGAAGTCAAAGCTATTTGAGCGCCTCAAGTCAAAATAACACAAAAGACAAAGAAAGGATAATTCAGAAACTGATCAGCAAACAACTACTAAAAAGACTGTTCAGCGACAAAGAAAAGTGGAGATTAGGTGGATGCACCATGATGGAGAAGGCTTTGTTCAAATGAGAACTAAAAAAGGAGGTGGAACAAGAAAGCTGAGTGTGCCAAGAGACTGGAAAAAAAAGAACTGATTGAAGAGGCAATTCGGTTATTTTTCCCAAATGGGAAAAATGCACATGGCAGCATTTCTGAATTTGAAGTAGACCTTATGAATTATCAGGAAATGTCATTAGATGAAAACAGTACGGTGGCGGAACTGTATGATGCATCAAAGCTCACAATGAGCATCAAAGCTCACAATGATAAGGTTCTACCTCACAACAAAAAAGAGGGGAATGGATGCTGTTGAGGAAATATCAGAAACAGATTGAGACACAGCGGAGGACACAAATAATCAGGATCGGAACCCACTTCTTCCAGCACAATGTTTCAATCTTCAGATGCCTTGGATGTTATTTTTGTGGAAAGCACTGGATTAAGCTCAGTCAGGGATGATGTGTCTCATCTACATTCCATGGAGGATCTGAATGTTACCTACGACCTAAATGTTTCTTTGCACTGTTCCTCAGCAGCCTTAATAGATGCAAGTGATGTAGTGACAATATTCACCGAAGACATCACTGGGATAGATGAACAAAATTTAGAGGACACGTTGCCTCTAAGCCTAGAACCACAAAAAAAAGTATTGTTGTCCACCGTGGACAGATTTTTTCTGAGTTTAATGCACACTTCTGTGATGAAAGCCTCACACACATGGAGAATGAAGTAGAAGTCAAGCTGCTTCTCCCAAATGGGCAGTATGAGATGGGTCAGGATGCTGGTGGAGTTTTCAGAGATTGCCTATCAGAATTCTGGCATGGATTTTATGAACAGTGCACTCGACAACAGCTTTAACTCATTCCCTGCCAGCCTTTTAAAAAAAAGTTGCCAGCCTACGCCAGCGGTTTTTAACATTTTCACCCAACTTTAATGGCTAACCGTAAATTTATGAACAAATATATGGACAAACAATATGTCAAATGAAAGAACAAAGTCTCAGCTTTTAAACAAAAGAAACCGTATTCTTCTATCTTCATTTGTTAATTTTGTATCACTCCGTAGATGTGGGTTAGACTTCGAATTTTAAAGTCAATTCCACTAATGTAAACATTACACAGTATTTATTTCAATTACATCCAAAGTGACTGTAATTCAATTACAGAAAAAATAAGAGTAATCCATTACTTTACTTTTTTAAATTACAGTAACTAATGACTGCGTAACTAGTGACACCAAACACTGGTCAGAACAAGGGCTGTCCACTTTCAAACGCATGAGATTCAGTTTTTTAAATAAACATGTTAAAAATATGTAATTCATATAACGCAGCATCCCTTTGTTTTGTCATCATTTGTCTTGTGTTACATCATATAATTCAAGCTTCGGCAACATCTGTTTTATTACGTCTCCGCCACAACCGTTTCCTCTGTAATGTTCTTTCAAGAGTCCGGAGGCTGAGTTTTATATTGCGTGACTCCTCCAATAAAATCAATATTTCTCTATTTGTGAAACCACAATGAAAATAATCCTCTATAATATTATCCATTCCATTCAGCAAGGTTGATGATAAGTATAGGCCTGGTGTGCATTAACCAACGCATCGCATGTAAGGTTCAGCTGCAAATGATGGCCTTTCATCCAGAGTGAGAAGTCATCCGTGCAGAAACGGTCGGATTGTCAGTCCAAAAAGACAGGTAGAGTTGTGTATCATCAGCATAGTAGTGATAGGAAAAGGCATGATTACGAATGACAGAGCCTAGGGATGTATACAGAGAATACCAACGGACTGAGCCCTGAGGCCCACCTGTGTTGAGATGTTGGGACTCAGACACCTCACCTCTCCAGGATACTCTAAATGTCCTACCTGAGAGGTAAGACCTGAACCATTGTAGCACCATTTCGGAGACACACATAGCCTTGAGGTTGGACAGGAGGATGTGATGGTTAACGGTGTCAAAGGCGGCAGATAGATCCAGTAGGATAAGAACAGATGAGTTCGAGGAAGCTCTTTCCAGTCTCAGGGCTTCAATGACAGAGAGCAGCGCAGTTTCAGTGGAATGACCGCTCTTGAAACCAGACTGGTTGCTGTCTAGGAGGTTGTTCTGGGTGAGAAAGGATGAGAGCTGGTTACATACAACACGTTCTAGAGATTTAGCAACTAAGGGGAGGAGGGATACCGGTCTGTAGTTTTCTAACAGTGCAGGATTAAGAGAAGGTTTTTTTAGTATTGGGGTAATACGGGCCTCTTTGAAGAGTGTAGGAAATATACCAGTGGTGAGAGATGAGTTGATAATGTGGGTCAGAGAGGGAACAACCGATGGAGAGATGACCGGGAGGAGTTGAGTGAGGATGGGATCTAGGGGGCAGGTAGTCGGGTGGTAAGAAGAAATGACCTTGGAAATGTCCTCTTCAGATAGGAGACAGAACGAGGAGAGCAAGCCTGTGGTTTTTCCAGGTGGATGTTGAAGTCTCCAAGTATCACCAGAGGAGTACCATCCTCGGGGAAGGATGACAGAAGCGCATCCAACTCCTCCAAGAAAAAGGTGACCTGGGAGACGATAGATAACTACAACGTGTGATTTAACAGGGTGGATGACAGTAACAACATGAGACTCAAAGGCGGTGTTGTTGCATGAGGGTGCCAGCTGTTTGAATTTCCAGTCATTAGGAATAAGTATACCAGTTCCTCCAACTCTCCCTGCTATTCGTGGGCTGTGGGAGAAAGTGTAATTATTGTAGAGGGCAGCCGGTGTGGCATTGTCCTCTGGTTTGATCCAGGTTACAGTAAGTGCTAAAAGAGAAAGACCAGAATGTTTGGTAATAGCTGTGAGGAAGTATGCGTTGCTTTCAGCAGATTGGCAGTTCCATAAACCAATGGGAAATGTAATAGAGATAGTTTTGGATACTGAAAGAGTGCGCAGATTATTAGCATTAGCATTGCGTGGCCTTCTACGTGATTTACGAGTTGTAGTGACAGTAGGGTTTTTTTAAAAACATTGTGAAAAACAGGGAATGTAAAAAATAGTAAAATAAGAGGAATTAAGATGAACACATTTTATAAATGTTTTGTTTATTGTTAGTCCCCGTTGTTAACTAATGTCAACAAATACATTGCCAATCATTTTATGTAAAAATGTGACCCTGGTCTTTTGGGTCAATTTAAGAAAAAAAGATTGATATGTCACCTATGACAGCTGAATAAATAACTTTCTATTGATGTATAGTTTGTTAGGAGCTGAGGGTGCAAAAAAAATCTGATTTAAAGTTTTCCAAATGAGGTCTTTAGCATAGCATATTACTTAGAAAAATAAAGTTTTATATATTTACGGTAGGATATTTCCAAAATATCTTCATGGAATATGATACTTAATATCCTAATGATTTTTGGCATAAAATAAATGTCTCTCTCTATCTCTATCTCTCTCTCTGACAGCAGTGTATGACCGAACACTCGAAGGACTCAGGAGCGGACACGGACACGGACACCACATCATGCACAACTGGGAGAAGGATGCACCACACTCACGAGATCACCACCTTCATTTAATCAAAACCCACCCTCCGGGGATTTGTTTCCATGTGAAACCTTGTTACGTATTCTTCCACCATGATACAACCCGTTTAAATCACGCAATTGAATTCAGCAGGACACGCCTTCCAATAATATGTGAAACAAAAGCAACTAACAACACGTGACCCAGCGGTTGTAAACAAAGCAACGAAACTGCGTTAGACTAAACAAGACACAATTAATCAATTACACTTAACAGTTTCAGTTGATTCTTAAGCTGCAAAAAACTGCTTCTACCGTTGTCCTTGTAATTGCTTTTGCTTAGATAAATATTTTCATTTGTTTATATCGCTGCTTACTTTCACCAACGTATGTGTTGGAATCGCTAGGTCAGTGGTTAGAATTTGTTTTGTGACGACAGAACTTAATTTTAAATTTTAAAATTCACGCAAAACAATTCAGCTCCATGGCCTGACCCTGTTAGCACACCGGTTTCACAAACCAGGCTTAAGACTAGTCCCAGACTAAAATGAATGTGTGACCTTGTATTGACTGTATATAACTTGCTCAGAAATATCTTCAAATATATCAGCGCCATTGTTTTGTCTCAAGATGCACAGTCCCTAGACAGATGGTGAACATCAGCCTAAAAGAGAGTAAAATGACATATTACATAACAATATAGCAGTTACAATACATTCAGTTAAAAAAGACTATAACCAAAATGTACAATGAAAAAACAACAGAACAACAATTTAACAAACATCATACACATACGTGAACACACAAATGTTCTATATGTGTTTAGATTTCTGATGTTGATGGGCGTGATGTTCCACTCAGTTGCAGCTCCAACAGAAAGGTGCTTTGGCCAAATACACTTTTCCTAAAGGGAATGATACAATCTCCCCTCGCTGCACCTTTGGATATGCTGTGATCCGCTGTTCAGATCAGTGACGTGCACAGGAATTTTGAGGGGCAGTTGCTCTGACCTGAAAAAAGGGCACCCCCCCAAAAAATTGAAAAAAAAACTCCCGGGCTATATGAAGGACTGAGAAAAACTCTCAAAACTTGGCTTTTTCGCAGCCAACCCTGCAGTGATGTGCTACGACGGCGTTTTAGTGCCACGTAAAAAAAAAAAAAAAAAGATTTCGAGAATAAAGTCGAAATGTTATGAGATTAAAGTCGAAATGTTACGAGAATAAACTCGTCGTAAAACGTATTTTGTTTACGTGAATGTTGTATTTTAAGAGTTTAAATTATGTTTAAGCACGTCTTCTGAACCAGTGAGTTAGTTCGGAAGGCCTTGCAAACACCAGCAGTCATTTTTAAAACCTCTTTAGTTCACATTTGTAATTTTTTTTATAAATCCTTAAGGATTGTGGCTTTTATAAGCTTGATGCAACCAGATCTCGTAACATTTCGACTTTATTTTCGTAACATTTCGACTTTAATCTCGTAACATTTCGACTTTAATCTCGTAACATTTCGACTTTAATCTCGTAACATTTCGACTTAAATCTCGTAACATTTCGACTTTAATCTCTTAACATTTCGACTTTAATCTCTTAACATTTCGACTTTAATCTCTTAACATTTCGACTTTAATCTCTTAACATTTCGACTTTAATCTCTTAACATTTCGACTTTAATCTCGTAACATTTCGACTTTAATCTCGTAACATTTCGACTTTAATCTCGTAACATTTCGACTTTATTCTCGAAATCTTTTTTTTTTACGTGGTACTAAAACGCTGTCGTATAGATGTGCTGCTCTTTGCTGCCTCCCTGAATTTTCTCTCTCCTAAATCCGCCTCTTTTCAGTGGGCATCTTGGCTTCAAACAATACCCAAAATAGTGATAGCATTTAGGCATTTAACCTTTTTGGATAAAATAATTAATGTGATGCATTACTTCAATCATTCATTCTTCTTGCTAAAACGAAATGTGAGAAACTAACTATCTAACTTCTAAAATAGTAGCCTATATATGTCTTATAGTTTAGGCTAAACATGGCAAACTCAGCGTGGATTTAGGAAGATTTTATTTCATTTCACAAAACTTGATGATGATGATCGTTCTTTTGTTATACATCACAAACTCACCTTTTCTGACAACGTTGCTCAGCTCAGGTGCCGGTCGCGTGCAGCGCTGCAGCCATGTAAACAGAGTTTGCACTTCCCCTACTGACTGTCATTTTCGGTGACTGAATATTGAAGTGAATGAGGCTTTGCGTTGTTTTTTTATCTAGGCCTACGTGAAATTCTGCATCCATTGTACGATTTATTTTTTTATTTTTTTCCACCTCGGAAGGGCAACGTGAGTCGAGAAGGGCATATGGGCAGTTGCCCGGGCAACCTGAGCTACCCCCCTGTGCACGTCCCTGGTTCAGATGTTAACAAACTGCACCTTTGGATATGCTGTGATCCGCTGTTCAGATGTTAACAAACTGCTGGAGAAGAGGGGGAAAATACAAATATTTTGGGGTTTAAATTGATTGAAAGTTGTCATTTAAATCGCACTTAAAAAGGGTCTGTAATCCAATCAAATTCACCCTCAGTAACTTTAGACACATCATCAAATATCCACAGGCAGCAAAAATGTTCACGCACTCACTCATTGTTTACCTGTTTGGTCACAAGCTAGTGTCACATCTCTGAACCGTCTGCAATTACTTTAAAAACAAACTGTCAAAATTCTGGATAAGAAACCAAGCATTTTTTTATCATTTTCCAATATTTCAAAACCACAGATTACTTAGAAAACATGGTCAAATATTCAAATCTATGTCTTGTTTTATAAAATGATTGATGGTTTCTCATCCCCTCCTCTCCAGCAGTTTGTTAACATCTGAACAGCGGATCACAGCATATCCAAAGGTGCAGCGAGGGGAGATTGTATCATTCCCTTTAGGAAAAGTGTATTTGGCCAAAGCACCTTTCTGTTGGAGCTGCAACTGAGTGGAACATCACGCAGATATAAAGCAGCCTTTACAGAGATATAAAGTAAAGTTATTATTGGACTTGATGAAAAACATTGGTACTGTTTTGATGTTTTCAGCTGCAGGCAGAAGCTGTAATATTAACCATGGAGTTAGTGAGATTCTCAGCCACCTGAGAGATATTATTACCATGAACATAGACAACGGTGTCATCAGCATACGTCTGCACAGAAACATCTGGACAGACTGACGGAAGGTCATTTATATAAAGTGAGAACCACAAAGGTCCTGAATTTGACTCTGACATGCTGGGAACAGTCACTGAGGTCAGACTCAATCCATTTTAAGTGCATCTGAGGAAAACTGCATAATTTTTTCAGCAAGATTTTATGATTGACAGTGTTGAAGCCTTCTTGATATTTGATAACTTGACGCTTTCTCATGTCTCGACGTATTCTTCATCGCTAAGCGGTGCGCGACAAAGTAATAAGTGTTTCTTACAGCCCCCTCTGCTGGTGTAAATAATCACTACATGGTTGCTCTGGTACTCCGCAGGATGTTGGTCTGCTTTTTTCAGTGTATTTTCGGTTTGTTTTGTAAAACGGGGACATTTCCGGGGCAGCTGAAGCTTCAGTCGGCCACAGAACACAAAAAAATCGGGACAGTCCCAGGAAAACGGGCACGTCTGGTCACCTTACTATATGCACTGTCCTTGCTTTTATATATTTATCAACAAATTAATATGGCAAATATCCCCCTCACAAGAAAAAAACGATTGTATTATTTATTTATTTATTCATTAATTTAATTCGGTCCACACCGAAGACTTTCACAGTAAATGAAAATGGTTAGAAATATATTATATTAAAAACTAACGTTAGGGGAATGTTGTGGGAAGCATAAATTGTTAGCGGGTCTTCAGAAAATGCCCGATCACAACTTGTCGAGTGTCTCTTTCTATGAGAGTGATAAAAGTGTTTAGTTTTGGTTGCTCTTGCAAAAAGGGACTGAAAGACGGAAACATATGAAGATTTGATATCATATGGTCAGAATATCGGATTCGTTGTGCTGTTGATAATTATCAATAATTCATCTTTGTTAATTAATCATATTTATAAGCCTTCTTTTTCTTAGGGTAGACACACTAACACATGTTTCACATACAAAATGAAATAATTTGTAATTGGTTTTATTCTGTATTAACAGGTAAATAAAGAGAAACTGCTTTCTTCTAACGTTTTTGTGGAAGTCATTCGTTTTTAAATCGGATTTTATAAATGACACTTATATTTCTATGGGTAAATGGTGATGGTTTGAAAGAATCACGACATGGCTCTCGTGGACGTGTTTAATAGTTTGTCCCGGATTACTTTATTACATAGAGGGGGTTCCTGACAGACACGAATTCTGAAACTTTCCCGAGATATCCAACAGACCGCTTTATTCAGTGAGCCTAGATTTTAAACGAGTGGATATATATTTTTAATCGTTATAAATAAAAGGCATAAGTAACAATAAGGATGTTGAAATTCCCGGTAGTCCCCCCTCTTCCCAGAGCAGGTGGTACAGTCGGGTTGGAGCCGGAAGTCTGCGGCAGGGAAGAGCAGGAAATCTTTCTTGTTAAAATCATCATCATCAAGACTCTTCTCTCTTAACGCCTCGTTTACTGACGGATCAGGAGAAATCTCACTACTAAACACTTAACCGTAAGTATAACGACATGACTTACCTGCTTTATTTACTGACAGAACCGAGACGAGACGATAAAAGCCATCACTCGAGCTCTTCTTTCTGTGGGTTTTACTCACATCCCTTGAAAATACAAACATCGCTGCACTTCAACAGAAATCTCAACTCGTTGTCGTCATGAAAGTGATTTCAGATAATACAAAAGTTGTTGCGTATGGGACAGAGAGCATGCATACATCCCCCATGTAAAATGTCAAAAAACACTATTATTATGTCCTTGGAAACATCTATGACTCTACATTCATTTCTTATATAATCGCCGCAAATTATTGAAAACAAGTTCTTAACATAAACGAGTGTTTTATCTTTTAAATGATGCATAGTTTGTGATGCTTGATTGAAAACACATTTTCCATGGGCCCTGTCCTGTATATGGAAGAGTTTGTGTGGGGAAAATAATCATGCTTTATTATAGTAAAAGTGAAGTAACGATGATTTTACTTCAAAAACCTGGGTTGAACTATGGTTAAAATAGTGTTTACCACAGTTACCGTTTAATTATTTAGTAAAACAATTGATTCATTGTCATAAAGGGTAGTGTACACATATTTCTGGAATATGAAACGTTTCCCCCTTATTTTATTAGTTAAACATAATTTGTGTTTTTAGTGTAGAAAGTGTAATCTTGTTGATTTCAGCATATATTGGCGGCCAATCTATGGTTTTGAAAAGAAAACTACAGTGCTGATACTACTCAAGTGTGTTGGGTGTTTAGCAGAAGTCAGTATGAGATGATGTTGGGCTGCTCCCTTCCCCACTAGACATTCTTGTAGTCAGTCATTTAAGCCACAAGTCGACTATCTGCATATTTAGGATATTCATTGAAACATTTCAATATACAAGGGGAAATTGGACATCGATGATGCTTCAAACTTAATGGATGAAAAAGATGTTTATTGTTCTATATTACAGAGATATACAAAACCAGGGCCTGCCATGGCATATGCGGCATAGGCCGTTTCCTAGGGCACGAAATGACCAGAGGGGCGCCAGACCAGAGCTCAAAAACTTGACATGTGAACACGTTCTTGCATCATGACGCAATTATGAATAACTATGATATTAATGCATTAATTATCCATGTGTAATGGAGACCAGCTGGTGAGGTATGTGCAGGGAAACTTCACTCCACAAATACCCTTTTACTTATGTGAGACTGTGGCCTTGTGGTTCAAGAACTCACTGCCTGTTTTAGGTTGGAATCCCACTCGGAGCAGCTTGGTTATTTACAACCATTTGACTGGTAAGTGTTAACTAAATGTAATGTAATGCAATCTGCTGTCACACCGCCACAATTTATGATTATACATCTAAATAAATATAATATTTGACTATACAACTAGTGAAAATGGAAAATGACCCTAACTGTAATCTTAACTTTGGGCAAACAAACTAAAACCGGAAACTAAAATAGTAGTGCAAAAAAGTAAAAGGCCTACGGACACCTTTTAACCTCTGGATCAAACTTCAGAAATTGGCTACAATGTGAAGAATCAAGATATGGTGTTTCTACTGTTTTTCTGCAACCAGTATGCACACACAACTGGCAGTGACGCAACCGTGATGTCAAATCCAAATTGGTCTATAGACCGCTTCATAGTGACGCTTTAACGCTTGTTTTATTATCTATGCACTGTCTACTTGTAAGACGGGACGAATCCAACCAGATTTTAACAGGGAGGGTTTTTTCTGGGTAAAAAATAGTCTTCTGTGGTCGGTGACGACCATGGTCATCCAGTTATAAGTACCCTACTTATGAACCACGAGCCAAAGAAATCTAAAATAAATGCAAAGAAACATTGTATTTGTTATTTTATACAGTTGTAATTTTACAAATGTCAAGTTATATATTGGCTATGAAAAGATCTCGCACAAATATAACCCGTCACTCTTCACAATCCTCATGAATTGCCCTCTTTACAAAAGGCTGTATTTGTGCCCCTGGCCATTATTTGACAGACCTCATTTTTTTATAAGTCTTTATTTTACCACATACAAGTAAATAAAGTTAGCTAGCACCAAACTCAAAAGAAACTTGGAACTAAATGATTATATTACATTCAGTATAGGATAGGTGAACTGTCTTTCCCGCGTCCCAGCGTGATATCGATGGGTTTTCCCGGAACACATCATATGTCTAGTCCGTAACAATGACGGGTGAAAACACGCAGGTCGCTTCGCGAGGAAATCACGCTGAAGGGAAACGGGGATTTACAAATTGCCCTCATTGTGATCCGACAAAATGACGGACGGCCTTCAGATTTTTCGAGAATTTTCAGCGACCTCTGGTACACACACGTGCAGGAATATCTGGACCACGGCCAATCAGAGGGGGTGTCCGCCTACACTATCGCTGATTGGTTTAGACCATGATATGTGCCTGATGTGTGTCTGTTGATGAATCATATGAAGACTTTCAGAATTGCGGGGACTTTTTTCCCTTCGAACGGCTGGTAATTTTAAGTCGCACCATTGGAAAAATAAGGTTGCATATGCGACTAAATTGGTCGCACTCTAGAGCCCTGCATTTAAACAAATCATTCACTGATTCACTCTCATTGTTGTGCATGGACATCTCAGTGAACATCACAACTGCCTTCAATTGTAGTTTATCTGCCTTTGAAGAGGAACACAAGCACAAGCAAATAGTCTTTGAGCGTAAGTTGTGATGCCAGGACATTTATTTTTTAAAGGATTGTTTTAAGATGTCTGCTCACCCAACAAGTGTGTGTAAAACGGTCTGTTGAGATGTGCGTGTGTTTTGTTTTCAGATGTGGAAGGCAGCCGCTGGTCAGTCAGTTTCTGTTGTTGAAGATAATGGAGACGACTGGGAGACCGACCCTGACTTTGAGGTGACAAACACAGTCTCACATCTTTAGAGACATGAGATGAGAAGAACAGTAGAATAGCAGAATAGTAGAATCCGTGACAAGTAACAACCACTAATACAAAACTTTCAAACAGTCCAGTGCAGTTCAACAATACTTCTGGGTTTTCTTGATTGCTTTTCCAGTCAGACTAGATCCTGTCACACAACACATCTGACTCAAGTTCACTTTTACAGGAGTAACACTTTTGCATAAAGTAGAAAAATTCACTCGCAGGGCTTGAGAGTGTGAGCATTTCACTGGTATTTGAGACCAAAAATTAATGCTTAAATGAATAAAAACTGTAAGACAAAAAACATTAAACAATTAAGTATAAAATTAAATTCACATTTTGATTCACATTTAAATCATTCTTTACCCAAAGTAGCACGTGGCTCTGGAACTATCTAGCCATCAAAAAAACATACAAATGCGGTATGTTTTACAAACCAAATGAATGATTAACAAAAATGATAAATATGGTTTATTCAAGAAAGCGAAGCATATGAAAATACATTAATAACTCTCTAAATGTGATGACACAAAGTCATCATGGGCAACTGAAATACAGTGGTGTGCATTATACCTGAGACTCACATGAACACTGTACAGATGGTTTTGTGACTGTAAGTCATTCCCTTGAAATGCTATTGAAGTTAGAAATGTGTATATTAATCTGAAGCCTGTGTAACTTTGGAGACTGTGCCTAAATTCGGACTATCGAACATCCAACATCAAACCAACTTTTTGCCAGTGTATAAATACTGAAATTGTAAATCTGTACTTGCATAATTTGGCAAAACTAAATAAGACTTTGAAAATAGTACAAAGGCACATGCCGCCTTGTTCTTTTGTTTTGTGTTGTCACATGCATGTCATTACCTGCCGCGTACATAATGTCCCAGACCGAGTAAAGTCATTAAATAAATTCAGTTTTAAAAATGATTCCTGTAAAGCTTCTCCCTTTCAAGGGTCTCATTAATGGCTTCTTCCCAGGAGTCTGACCGTTCCACTATTATGACAATCCAGCTGAAGTAAGAGCAGGACTCATCACTGTACATTTTCTCTTCTGACCCGGTCTGGCCGTTCATTCTAATTATTTCTGGTCCAGCTAAATTTTTACTGGACATCATGGAACCATTGAATCACAGGGACCCGTCTCCCTGACTCTCGTCACAGTCTTGATTATAATGCAAATTAACGTGAGAGTGTGATTTAAATAAAGCCTGAATATCTCATTCCCATAATGACCAACACAATCTACCAAGAATAGCGCTAATAAACTCAAGGTTTAAGACATGCTTTTTGAAGATTAAATTACAGTAAACTGCAAATGTGCGTGATTCATGTAAATACCCTCCTACCATAATGCTGGATGTTCGGTGAAACACAACACATTCATTTCAATCGTATGAAACGTGCTTGCAGGATCTGTACTATATTACCGCTTGTTTAAGTGAATGAGAGCAGCTGTCTGAGAGATTCATGAATTTAACTTATTTCAGAACGACGTGTCAGAGAAGGAGCAGAGATGGGGTGCCAAGACTGTTGTTGGCTCCGGTCATCAGGGACACATCAAGTTAGTGAACCACCACCTTTCTTTACACACACACCTTTTAATTTCTCTCTTCAGTTTGCCACTTTGGATTAATGGATGATGTAGTTTAAAGAAAGACGGGACACTGAATGTGTTTGTGTCATTTCTCAGCATTCATAGTTTACGTGAGAGAGTGGCGTCAGAACACTGTGACATAAAGCAGAAGGAGCTGGACACCATGCCCAAAGCATCTCATGGTTACGGTGGAAAGTTTGGATTGCAGCAGGATCGCATGGATAAGGTGAGGTTAGAGAGAGCATACACCGAGCCACGCCATGAACTACTGCAGATTGAAATCAGACTCTGAGGTCAGCTGAAGTTGAGTATTACCCTGACACACCAAGAGCATGGTCGAAACCTTACGGCCAAGCAGCACTTTCATTCTGCGCCTGTGTGAGAGGAATAACTTTCCCTATCAGCAGTTGACAGTAGTTTGTAAGGAAACCGGTCAACACGCAAACCAGAAGAGCTAGTATCAGCTGGGATCCAAAACATAGACAATGCGGCGTTTGATTACCGGATTCCCACAAATCTCGCTCCCCACAGACGTATTTATGAGATATCTGGTCTGTTCCACATGCTGAAGGAACTTAGTCCAATCATACAGTCTAAATACAAACCACCGGTATCTCAGTAGGGCAGTGTAATGTGTCTTTGTCTCTGGGAAAAGGTAGGCAAGCTAGTTTATTTTTGGTTTTAACATTAAAACTAGTGGTCGACCGATTGTCGAAACTAGCCGATTATCGGCGTCGATATTAAGGATTTAGCTGATAATCGATATCGGTCATTTTCAAAGCCGATTTGCCGATAAAGTCATTTCATTTTGAAATGCGCTATTTGGCTCTGATGCAGCCAAGGATTTAGTGAAAGCAGTCAGAACACGTCACTCTAGTTTGTTGCCTAGAGTAATGCCAGCCCACTGCCCCTCTGATTTGTTGAGACTAAGTCACGAGTCTGGCCAATCAACGCCGTAGGCTGCGGAATCATCGGCCTTCAGTCAGAGCGCTCTCATGCACGCGCGGACACACACAGACTCCGCATCTCAAGCTGCTCGCGACAAATGTTAGAGTTATTTTTCGCAATTTATTTATACACATAAATGTTCAGAGACACACATGAGTGTGATTAAATGCCTGTCTTTCCGACAATACATTCAAGGAATAGGCTAATGTACTAACTAAGTGTGCCTCAAATATGCTTTTAATGTTATAGCGTCACTTCAAAACATTTGCAGTCTTTTCAACACCCTACACAATAAAGCTATGAAGGCTATTCAATTATTTACACTTATTATATAAATTCAAATTGTGCTAGTTAATCCAATGATGAGCAATGAATATGAATAGTTCTAGTTCTAGTATTGTATGCAATGTCTAAGTCATCAGATCAAATGTTCACAGAATTCTGCTGGGTGCTCCCTTCTTTCTTTTGTTATTATTAATATAAGTGTTATGATTAAGATTTCTCAGTCAGAATTCAAAATGTTTCAGAACCTGTGTTCTTAATTTTTATATAAATTTACGTTTTTACACCATAGATATATCGGTTCAAAATATCGGTTATCGGTCTAATTAACATGGAAATAATTTGTATCGGCCCTGAAAAACGCATATCGGTTGACCTCTAATTACAACACCTACTCTATCCAGCCTAACGTATTGATATGACAAACAAAACTATCTGACTCTCAGACGAGCTCGGCCAAAGAAGGGAGATGGGGACTTACTTAAGCCAACACTGCAGAACATGCCAGAAAAACTAAGACAGATGACTCTCAAAACCTGTCTTACATTAATGTCATGTTTGAGAAGACATCTGAATCACCTGAATTCAAGATAGGCATGATTCAATTATCATCACAGGAAAACAGTTCTCAATCACAGCGGTTTTGATGTCCAAAGAGTTTAAAGAGTGATACAATGATGGACTTTAATGCTGGGATGCATATTTTGTCTTTATAATAAACGTCTTTTTTTTCTTGTGTTTATAGAAGGCTACTTTTGTTGTATTTGTAAATTTTACAAGATCACAGTATAATATATAAATGATCACAGCTGTCAGTCTCTTTTCTTTGACAGCTCATCACTTGCATTTTTTCAGACGAGAGAGCCTGAGAATTTAATAACTCTGAAAAGTGGACAGGATTATGTGTTTTATGTGTTTATCCCAACAGTCAGCTGTGGGCCACGAGTATCAGAGCAAACTATCCAAACATTGCTCCCAGACTGACACATCTAAGGGTTTCGGTGGAAAATTTGGAGTGGAAGCTGATCGTGTGGACCAGGTACATCTTCAGTGCTTCAGTCCTTCAGTCCTTCAGTGCTTCAGGGTCAGATTCCTCTCACGATACTGAAATCTCTTCCTTTTCTGCAGTCTGCTGTGGGCTTTGAATACGCTGGGAAAACTGAAAAACATGCATCACAAAAAGGTGAAGTTTCTTTACTGTAGAACAAGCTTCATTTATTCTCCAGCGTATATTCTTCACTGGTCGTATGTGCAAGTTCACTCATGACATGAACACTGATCATCACTCTATATCCCATGGAGAACATCACTCCTGGTTTTGGACACTTGTTCATGCAGTAATAATATTGGTTGACTAATCTTACACAATTATAACTTATATTAGGAGACAAGCACACGGCATGTTTTCACCTTCAAAAACCTGTCAGGCTGTCAGGAGTACTGAGTTTTAAGAGCTTAAACAAGATGAATAATTCCTCTTCTGTCAAAACATTGAACATGGAATAACTGTTGTTTCAGTATATAACACACAGTCATTGATTTAACACGAACACTGGGTTCACAACAAATGCGAAAAAAGCATTTTGCACGGGTAAATTAAATACTAAGTCAATGCGAAGACGCAAACTCGCGAATCGGGCAGCGCAATTGCCATGAACGAGTGTCAATCTCGTCTTCCACGAAGGTTGAAAATATTTGTCAGAAGGGGTCACTCACACCAAAATAACAAACTTTTCCCACGAGTAAAAAAGAGCGTAAAACGGGATTGTTGGTGTTTTGTGTGAACCCATCATATCTGTACAGAGTGTTAGGCGTGCGTCTCTGATACTGCTATAGTCATAGAGGTACAGTGTTTCGGTATATTAGTGACTATCACTCCAATGATGTAGAAGTAGATAAGAACGCTTGTGAGAAAGCTCTACCAGGACAAGCAGATCTTCTGTGGCGACGGACTGTTCACACTATGAGAATAACTACAACTATATACAGTTGAAAGAAAAAGTATGTGAACCCTTTGGGCTTACTTGGATTTCTTCATAAATTGGTCATAAAAATGTGTTCTGATCTTCATCGAAGTCACAACAATAGAGAAACACAGTCTGCTTAAACTAATACCGCACAAACATTATACGTTTTCATGTTTTTATTGAACACAACATGCAAACATTCATAGTGTAGGGTGGAAAAAGTATGTGAAACCCTAGGCTAATGACTTCTCCAAGAGCTAATTGGAGCCAGGAGTCAGCCAACCTGAGGTCCAATCAATGTGATGAGATTGGATGTGTTGATTAAAGCTGGCCTGTCCAATAAAAAACACACACCAGTTTTGAGTTTGCTGTTCTGAAGAAGCGTTGTCTGATGTGAACCATGCCTCGCACAAAAGAGCTCTCAGAAGACCTACGATCAAGAATTGTTGACTTACATGAAGCTGGAAAGGGCTACAAAAGTATATCTAAAAGCCTTGATGTCCATGTGTCCACGGTAAGACAGATTGTCTACAAATGGAGAAAGTTCAGCACTGTTGCTACACTCCCTAGGCGTGGTCGTCCTGTAAAGATGACTGCAAGAGCACAGCGCAGAATGCTCAATGAGGTGAAGAAGAATCCTAGAGTCAGCTAAACACTTACAGAAATCTCTGGCACATGCTAACATTTTTGTTGACAAATCTACAATAAGGAAAAAATTCAACAAGAATGGACTTCATGGGAGGACACCACGGAGGAAGCCACTGCTGTCCAAAAAAAAGATTGCAGCACGTTTGAAGTTTGCAAAAGAGCACCTGGATGTTCCACAGCACTACTGGCAAAACATTCTGTGGACAGATGAAACCAAAATTGAGTTGTTTGGAAAGAACACACAACGCTATGTGTGGAGAACAAAAGGCACAGCACACCAACATCAAAACCTCATCCCAACTGTGAAATATGGTGGAGGGGGCATCATGGTTTGGGGCTGCTTTGCTGCCTCAGGCCCTGGACGGATTACTGTCATCGATGGAAAAATGAATTCCAAAGTTTATCAAGACATTTTGCAGGAAAACTTAAGACCATCTGTCCGCCAACTGAAGCTTAACAGAGGATGGACGATGCAACAGGACAACGACCCAAAGCATAGAAGTAAATCAACAACAGAATGACTTCAACAGAAGAAAATACGCCTTCTGGAGTGGCCCAGTCAGAGTCCTGACCTCAACCCGAGATGCTGTGGCATGACCTCAAGAGAGCGATTCACACCAGACATCCCAAGAATATTGCTGAACTGAAACACTTTTGTAAGGAGGAATGGTCCAAAATTTCTCCTGACCGTTGTGCAGGTCTGATCTGCAACTATAGGAAACGTTTGGTTGACGTTATTGCTGCCAAAGGAGGGTCAACCAGTTATTAAACCCAAAGGTTCATATACTTTTTCCACCATGCACTATGAATGTTTACATGTTGTGTTCAATAAAAACATGAAAACCTATAATGTTTGTGCGGTATTAGTTTAAGCAGACTGTGTTTCTCTATTGTTGTGACTTAGATGAAGATCAGAACACATTTTATGACCAATTTATGAAGAAATCCAAGTAAGCCCAAAGGGTTCACATACTTTTTCTTTCAACTGTAAGCATCCACATCAACCCACGATAACTATAATGTTTTGTTCATTATAAGCTCTGGAGATGCAGTGTTACAGTCTAACGCTACACTTCACTTCCTGTGCTCTTCTGCCAAAGGACAAGTTACAACGACTATTTTAAAAAATCCAGGTGAAAAGAAATCACAATTTACATGAACTAACCTGAGGGTGATGCTCATGTGCAGGAGGACCATGATGATGATGATGATTTGTGACATTTTCCCAACATGTACATTTTTGTCCCATTTATAAATGACAAATATTTTTAACCCTTGCTACAGGAAAAACCAAGCTAACACAATTGGAGGTCTCTGGAAGGAATGTATTAATTTTGTCTGCCTTTTGAACATAACCCTTTCATTATGTATCATCACATCTACATAAAACAGATTGAAAAGAAACCGAATAAGCTACTAATAATATAGAAGATGAGATAGAATTCATGTAGAGATTGATGTTGGCTTGTGTCCCATTCTAAGGGTTTGTTCACATGTGCCATGTTTGGTTTGATTAAAACGAACTTTAAACACTTCATGAGGTCTTGCTAAAAAGACCCTGATATGTGCAGGCATACACTGAGCATGTGTAACCCACCTCAAAGCAAAGTTTTGGATGTCCGTTAAAGGCAGTGTGTCCTATTTCTTGTCAGCACTCGGCCCGGCTAATGTCCGTCCTGTGCACCGTACACCATGTGACTCTGTTGTCTATAGCGTAATTCGGAAATCTGTTACCCCGCCAATAAGTTCTGTTTTAAAATCGAAATCATGAAAGCGGTCCAATTACGTTGCGACTTTATACTTAAGCTGCTGGGTTCGATATCTTTAGTGTCGCTGTTAAAATGCCAGTCTGAATGCTAAGAGACCAGTACTAAATTTTCTTTTCTTTTTTTGGTCGGACCAAAAGAACCGAACTACAAAGTCTTTCTCTTCTTTCTTAGTTTATATTTTTGTGTGTTTCCTAAAATGTATTTGTAGCTACGTTCACAGTAGGGAAGAAAGGAAGCGGGAACCGGCAAAAATAAACAAACAATAATACGGATAAAGGCCGGCAGCCACCTCACGGTCGACTGCGGGCCACAAGAACATAAACACATGTCCGGGCCCGGTCCTCTCTCATCCATATTCCCGTCGCTCGTCTTATGCTCCCGAACTCCTCAGTGAGATATGCGGGACCGGTGTGCACACAGTTGATTCCAACTGTCACTCACGCCACCAGCCTTGCCTCACAGCTCTCGGACCGCCTTCCTCACTACAGTATTGTTTATGGGTGTAACAAGTGTATGGGTATTTGAGTGTGAGCTCTATCAGAGCGTTTCATTGGTTGAACGTACTGAATGAATACGCCCTTCACGAACGAGTCAATTGAGTCAAAGTTACACTTAATGAACTAGTATATGATGTTCATGGTCTAATATTCTCAGTGTTGCGACAAGGCAAATCCAGTAGTTACTGAACTTTTCTGAAAAATAAAGGTAATGACCTGGTTTAATTTAATTCTAAGGTAAAGTAAATTATATCAAAACAGTATAGATATTATACTATAGATATTAGATGTTAATACAGAGATTTTAGTAGACTAATATAATGCAGATTTCGTAGACTAAAAGTAGTCTAAAATATGACTATAAACTAGACTATGATAAATTTGGATGACTAAAACTATATTGCATTTTAGTCAAGGGACTAAAACTAAATCAAAATTTGCTGTCAAAATTGACACTGATATTAAATCCTAATTTCAGTTAAGCCTCAAAATGTTAAAATTCTTTGTTAAATTGTATGTACAAGAAAAAAGTTACTAAATTGTTAATATTTAGAAAATAAATGTTATTTGAATTTCAGTTTCATTTTTTAATTTTGTTCAAAATATTGAGAAATACGTGAACCCAGCATCGAGATGCGTATCGAATCGTGAGCTGAGTGTATCATTACACCCCTAGTATTGTTCATTTTACTGTCCCACACTAACTACATTTTCTTTCTCTCTCTGTCTGTCTGTCTCTGACCTGTGCTTTATGTGTGTTCCTGTGACAGATTACTCCACTGGGTTTGGGGGCCGCTATGGCGTGCAGGCAGATCGTGTAGATCAGAGTGCGGTTGGCTTTGATTACCAGGGTAAAACTGAAAAGCACGAGTCCCAGAAAGGTTTGTTTCAGCTTCAACACTCCTCACAAATTCCTGATTGCTTAAATGAAAGCTTTCAAAAATCATGTTTTCTATTGTGCATTCCAACTAATGTCAATCAAACTGCAGTTGGTGTGTTTTGATCTAAGCCAGAATAACTCCAAAAATACAGCTAACTAATACAATAAAACATGTTAACGCATTTCAAAACATGATTTTGGACTCAACTCTTCAATTACATTTGTCTTTAGATTATGCCAAAGGCTTTGGTGGCAAGTTTGGAGTGGAAACTGATAAAGTGGACAAGAGTGCTGTGGGCTTTGAGTATCAGGCCAAGACTGAGAAACACGAATCTCAGAAAGGTTTGTGTCACATATGTTATCCACTCTTTTTATCAGCTCCAATGGCTTTCTGTTTGTCCTAACCCATGTGCTGTGTTTTGATATTCTGACTGAATGATGAGTGTCTACATAATAAACCTTTCAGCCCAAACCTGAGAACAACATGTTGTCACTAAAACACCTGCTGTTCCTCAACTATTTTACCAACAAACACAATCATGGCATATTCTTTAGAAGAAAAAAACTTTCAGATGTTGAAGTATAGCAGAATGAGTTTTACATCACAGAATATACTAGTCACTGTTTAACCCAGAGAAGCAGAGGCCTCAAGGACAACTCCATTATTATTTTTGAGGATGATGTCTCAAAAGCAAGGTCCATGTAAGCAATTTCTCTTATATCTCTCAACATGGCACATATCACAAAATGGCCACTAGGGTGCTTCACGTTGCCGCTTGATACCAAAGTTGTTTTTTCAGCAGGATCATGATCCACAGTCCTAATACAAATGTGTCCCGTGGGGATTTTCAAGACTAGGTTTTTCGGCTACTGTCTCTTTAATGCACTAATCCAATATACTGACACACATACAGTCTGTGTTTTTAGTTTATGTGAATCTCATGTGCCTTTGACATAACATTGTGTGTATTTAAAAGTATATAGACACAAAACAGATATAAGCTGTGACCATGTTTTAAGTGTAATCGGCTGCGCTCTCATATGTCAAAAGAGCAGTTTGCAAAATCGATCGAAAGTTTGAACTTGCAAGTGTTTGAAACGCATGAATGAAAGAAACTTGTGATTACCAGTAACCACGATGACTCATCCATCTACCCAGTGGTCTTCAGTTCAGTGTTCAGTTGTGGATAGCAAACCCTGATCTGGCTCGTGTTTCCAGTGCCAACAATGCCTGTAGTTGATAGACAGGGTCTAGTGTTGCAGGCGATTGTGTCACAGACATCAGTACACTCAAAGCCGCATATAAAATTAAAGGGGTCATATGACACGGCTAAATCTAATATTATGGTTTGTTTTAGATAATGTAGTTTAGTTTGTTTTAGTTTGTTTAGTAATCTAATGTGTGTACACGATTTAAGGTTGGAAAAACGCTGTATTTACCACGCACTGTGCATGTTTGTATCTCCTCTTTGCTCCGCTCACGTTACTCCGTAACAAAGTCTTATGCAATGAAAATACTATTACAGGCTGTGAATCTGAAGTGCCAGCGAAGTTGTAATTGTTGGAATGACCCCAATTTGAACATTCAGATTGTACTTTTCTGGAACAGTGTTGTAAATAAAATGTAACCGTTTGTTTTTAGTTGTCTCATCTTTACGCACGCCAAACAAAGAGTCTTTTTTTCTTTTCGTAACGAAACACACAGCGTCTCCACGACATGGCTGCGGCAGTGACGATACGATGAGATTTACAAGTACGCCCACCTTACTTGTGTATACATTTGGGCGGTCTTAGTCAAATGCTACCACGAACTGATGTAGATTTGTGGGGGTGTGGTTACACGAGGCGTTTCAGGCAGGTCTGGGTGAGCATTTGCTTTTAGATAGAATACATCTTTTGTTCCCACACTTTCATTTATGAAAGTTAATAGCAAGATCAACAAACTGTAACACCCCAGAAATAACGGTACATTCAAAAATCAAAAGTCACACTTACAGGTTGTGATTCGGTGCAGCTAACAGGTCCAAATAGAGTTGGTATTGCCCCTCTTTCAAGGATTGTCGTTTCACATACACTGCAGTGAACGCGGCAAGATTATTAAACCAATCTTTGGTGAAATGACACGCGAACAGTACAACCCTGGGGTTATACTCCTTTGATATCATTGGAAAAATGAATTGTAACCGTTTTTCCCTCAGACGTTCTTCCTTTGGTAGTTGAAATAAGACAGACTTAGTGTCACACAGACACAGAGGTTCTAGACCTGATACACACGCATCACGAGCGAGCGACAGTGTTTGGGGGAGGAGAGATACATTTTCGCGGCAGTGTCAGCAAAACGTAGGCGGGGACTATGTATAGTGACGTAGATACGCATATGAACTATTCCACATCTTGTTTGTGTGATTCAGACTCGACTCCCATTTTTACAAGCAAATAACTTTGTTATTTATTCACCTTCGGACTTACAATTTGGCAGACTGCTTACTTTCAAACACGGCAACATAACAGACTGCATGAAATGTCATTTTCATGATCTCATGCTACGTACTCTTTAAATATTTAATTAACAATGAATTCATCATGTAAAATATACCTGATTGTCTAGTCTTGTTCCGTTGAAGTTTGAATCAAAATCAATTTTAGGGCCTTAAACGCTACATTTTTCCCCATGAAATCGATTATCATTATTTTTCAAGGTATTGTATCGAAGTTAGAAATTCCAGTATCGTGACAACCCTACTGTGCATGCATCTCCCAAAGTGATTTAGATGTTTTCTTCTTGATGTGCTTGGTGCTGTCCTCAGTGGACGAGCCAGAGGGGTGTCCAAAGTGGCACTCGAACACCCCTGACATCCAATTTTCCACCCTGGGTGTCACCCCAAAAGTTGATTGCTACTTATGGTGATTGACATCAGATTTCACCTCTTGTTGAACAAAGCTTTTATTTTGATGTTTGGCGGCAATGCTTGCATGTGATGTCACTGCAGTGCAGATGAAAGTCAAGCGAGTTAATGTTTATCACTATCTTCCAGAAATCAGAGATTTTCTTTTTCAAAACTGACGACAGATAGAAAGAACCAAATTTGGATTGCTGCAATTTGCTAATCAAATGGAATATTGAAATGTATATGCTTTCTAGCCTCTTCAAGTTCAAGTCAGACACTTTTTGTTGAACCAAACCATTGAAGTGTTATCTACCTACTTTCTAACGTGACACTTTTAAATGTTGTGTAAATGTAACATTTTTTCCAGCATTTTCTAACCTTTGCTACATTTAAACAGTGTTGGGAGAGAGAGACCCTCTATTTCTTTTAACATTCTAAGCAGGTGTACTTCATACAAACTTTAGAAATAGACAAGGAAGCATTGTTTTTAAATAAGTTTCACTCTTTTGCCTTTCTTTAGGATTCCTATACAACTTTTCATTCTGTAAGTCAACGTTAGGCTCCACATACATTGTTTACGTCAGGGTCAGAAATTTACAGACGCTTTAAAAAAATGACAAAAGGCGAAGAAAACTCTCTCCAATTTCAAGACAAGAGGAAAAACAGTCCCTGCATAATAAAATCTAGCTACGACAGTCACAATGTAAATAAGATGAGGTGAAATTGAATGAATGTGGGTGACAGCGTCTTTGCTCTGCTACAGCTTTGAGCATTACAGCCAACATCAACTTCATGTTATGATTATACTGGCCAATCAGAGGCGTTTGTATGATTCACTGGTGAAGAATAACTCTGCTGAAGTGCTCCACGCTCGCAAAGTTTATCATTAACAACCGCAAACAGGTCCGATGTAAGAAAGAGATTCATTAGACTCTTTACTTTATAACCTGAAGCCATTGAGTGTTTTAACGATGTTGTTTTCTATATATTACCTGTTTGAACAAGTGATTTTTATGTTCCTTAGAGAATCAAAACAGCAATGAAATAATTCATAATCATCATAAATAATGCTGCTCCGCTTGTTTTGTAGCGTGTAAAAGTGAATGTATTCTAATATCTGAAAGTAATGACGAAAACATCAAGGGCAATAAGCACCATCAATAATTTAGTTTTAATCTTGTTGTCCTATGGAATGAGTGTGTGTTTTATCAGATATATGCTGTTCTGATCCACATCAGTTTAAAGACATCTCTGGTGTTAAATTAAACAAGTTATCAGGGTTTAACTATGTTTTCAAACATTTTCATTATTTATATTTTATCATTTATTCAATCGACATAGATTTAGGATGACAATAATCTCATTACGTTGTGCAATTGCTTTGTATGCATTTGCCACAGACTCTGGGAAGTAATTTATCATTTGTATCTCTAATCAGCAATCATAGGATTTATTTATTTATAATTCGATGCCAGGTCAGGGTTACACACACATTTTCTGTCACGGTCTGTGGACCACCTCAGGTAGCCTTGGCCATATAGAAAACTCTAGCTCGCCACTGGCTGTGCCAACACACACATCATGAACTGAAGAGACAAATACACTGGTAAATTTTTTTGACTGGTAAAATGACTCTGGGTAAAGTGACATTCACAACTCACACATATATATATTTCTGAATGTACCTAAAATGCACTCTAACCTTTACAGGTGATAGATCCAACTATGAGATATGGCTTGTAGATCTTATAGATCTAAACTTTGAGTCCAGGTTCACTAAATCTCTCTCCGTCAGGAACAAATTACACCTTGAGATATCAACTCCGTTGTGAGTCAATCCTTTAACCCAAACAACAGGGAGATATAGAGCTGAAGGGAAGAACAGCAGGCAGGAGACGAAGTGATGTTAAATAGACAGACAAATGATTTATTGAATAATCTCAGTTGTGCGTTGATGCTCAGTCAAGCTCTGTCAAACTTCGTCTGACTAGAAACAGATTCAATATGTGTTTTTAACATTCAAGATTACAGTATCAAAACATTGTCTCATGACATTATTATGAACCTTGAGATGGAGACCAACGGATACTCATATCAGCATAAGACACAATACAACTCCCAGGTTAAACAACAGGAAAATAAAGAGCACATGATATGAATAGAAGTGAATAATAAAATAAAGGAATGAATACATATGATGAATATTGTAATAAATGTGATAAATGAAATAGAATAATAAAATGAAATAAACAAGAAACAATGTATGTTTCTATCCAGATCTATCACAGGTGAACTTAATTTGACTTTATCTTAACTTTTTTTTTATCTTGACCGCAAATTGTCATTGAACCAGAACATTAAGTGTTGGATTCGTGGATTAATAAAAATTCGTATTCTTCATCATGCTGTTCACATTTTGATAACCTGGAAGAGAACCTGACCTTGCGTGCAGTGAAAACTCTTAGTTCAGGGTTTGCCATACATAAGCTCTATCTGGTAGATTGTGAATCGCACTGGAAGATAACATTTGAATACCAATACGAATTTACGTATTTTCTGACCTTGGTTTGATGACACATGATTTTTTTAATTTGTATCTTTGAAAATTGCTACAAATATAACTGTTTTCTGTCACACACAAAGACCCCACCATTGCGTCACATATACGCGTTGCAGTGTTTACAACCGACTTGAATCCTTTCGAAAAAAAACTTGAAATCTTGCTTTCCTGATCAAGGATTGTTTCTGAAGCCATCTGCTCTGTTCAGTGAGCTAAAACTTCTTGGACTTCACACAAGTCTGCATTCGATGCATCCTCGATATCAAGAACACATCCCGGAACTTTCATGCGTTCTCTGTCCTTATGTTCTTGAGTATTGGAACCCGACTTAGACAGTTATTGATGACAGAGTGAGAACACAAGGACGCAAGTCTGCTGAAGAACACGTATTGAGAAACGGCCGTAGTTCAGGGAAATGCCAAAAGGCATATTTTATCACGATCCTTTCCAGGTATTGTCATGATGATAAAGTATATTTATAATGATGATGTTTGACGAGTGTTGCTTTTACAAATGCAGCTTATAAACGACTCCATCTTGTATTGAATTTAGATTGAGCAGTACTTCCTAATGATCAAAAAGAAGTAGTTCACACAAGAGCTGTGCATAAAAAACAGAATCGAAGCCTTTGCGGTTTCAGAATCTTCCTACACGGGTATAATTAATGTGAATCGCGATGTGACATCCACAGCCCTAATGAACATTCGTCTGTAATTATTCCTTTGTCTGTCAACAGAAACATGAATATGAAAATGAGAAATATGTCAATCACAGCGGCTTTATTGGGTTTATTTTAATTGTATTGTAATACAGTACTGTATGCTAATTAGCATGTTATGTCACCAAAACCCTGTGGAAAGATCACTGTTGGTGACTGTGTATTCTTCAAAAGTAACTGAATTGTATTATTAAACTAAGTTGCTTTTGAGTGCATGAAATGTAGCTCAATTTATTTTGAATACACCAGAATTTAATTTGATTTTGTAAATTAAATCAAATTGAATCCTTCGAATTTTGCAAAATCTATATGAAAATGATTTGGCTGTCACAAACTCGCATCTTGTCTTTCTTGTGTCAGACTATGTGAAGGGTTTTGGAGGAAAGTTTGGTGTTCAGACGGACCGTCAAGACAAGTCTGCAGTTGGTTGGGATCACCAGGAAAAACTGCAGCTACATGAATCTCAGAAAGGTAAAAACGCCTGTTGTGAACGCATTCTCTTTTGATACATGACATGAACATCATTGAATTATTTCTGGTTATGCAGTGAGTGAGTGAGTGTGAACTGTGATTGTCACTTCATTTGTCTCTGTCAGATTACTCCAAGGGATTTGGAGGGAAGTATGGTGTGCAAAAGGACCGAATGGACAAGGTACTTTATTTCTTTAACTTCATGATTAGACCACGATTTAATGTCCACATGTTCCTGTGACCCTCCACCAACATCATATATGACCTAGACTGAATAGATGATGAAATTTGTTTGTGTGATCAGAGCGCAGGCACATTTGAGGAGGTGGAGAAGCCAGGCGTGTCGTATCAGAAGACACGACCTGTAGAAGCAGGTCAGAAAAATGTTCATGTGTGTTCACATGTTGACTGACGATATGGCACGCATCAGTGACTGGCTGTGTGCTTCTTTTAGCTTGCAGCGGTACCAGCAGCATTAAAGCACGCTTCGAGAACATCGCAAAACAGAAAGAAGAGGAGGATCAGAAGAAAGCTGAAGAAGAGCGTGCTAGACGCCACGCCAAAGAAAAGCAGGAGCAGGAGGAGGCACGGGACAAACTGAAGGTACTGCACGACAACAACACAAACATCCAGCTGATTGTCGAGGATCAAGCACACACACACAGACTGATGTTGGGCTTCATGCTTGTTTTGTGTAAGGAGGAGTGTGTCAGTGAGACTGTGGAGAACACTGCCAGTGTGTATGAGCTGGAACCCTCTTCAGTAGAAGCAACAGAGGAAGACTTGTACCAGAACTCTGAGCCGAACCATCAGTACCACACCTCAGGTATGTGTATGTCTGTCAACATGTGTGTGTTTGACACGCATTATACATCCAGACATGCAGTCACATGTGTGTTTGTTGTACAGATGATTATGGAGAAGATCTTGGCGTGACTGCTGTGGCTCTGTATGACTATCAGGCTGGTAAGTGAAGGTTTCATCATCAGCTTGAGTTGGGAGCTCTGTTATATGTTCTGTCGTACCTGCTGCTGTTCTTTATCTGTGTGCTCATGTCTGTAGGAGGCCTCAGAGATTTCTTTTAATTGTCCATTTGTATACTGAATAAACACTTTTCCAGTTAATATCAAGCTCCTCAATATTTCATTGGGTTGAAATAGAGTTTTGTATTGAGTTTTTTAGTAAGCGGCAGGTGGGGGATGAGAATCTCTGACCAAATGCACTTTATAAATAAGGCTGACATTATACATTGTCTCCAAGAGAGTGGTGTCCATAATAAATGGAAATAAAAGCGAGTAGGAGAACCGTTTTACATGAATGAATGTATCTTAATGTTTCGCGTGAGAAGAGTCTGTATGTGGATGTTCCGGTTCAGTCTCCACGATATCAGATTGATTTGGACACGATCTGTGATGAAAAGTCTTTTTTTATTTGCCTTTGTGTTCATGATCAGCAGCTGTTTCAAGTTCCTGTTCCCCATGATTGTGTTTATTGAGCATGTTATGTGTTCGTCTGAATGGTTCTGCAGTATGTTTAGAGTGTCAGTTTATCTTTAATCAGAATACAGACCATGGGTGGAATTCATACACAGGATTGTCTGCAACACTAAGAGAATCACTGTGCCCGGTGTTACACTTGATCTTCAGATCTGTGTACACAACATCAAGTTTCAGAGTCACAACGTGAATGTAAAATAAACACAGGAGGATCAATGTCAATAATGATGTGATGTGTTCTACAGCTGGGGATGATGAGATTTCCTTTGACCCTGATGACATCATCACCAACATAGAAATGATCGACGAGGGCTGGTGGCGAGGGGTGTGTCGCGGAGGGTATGGACTCTTCCCAGCCAATTACGTTGAAGTTCGACAGTAGACTCTTTCCAGTGCAGAGCGTTAACTGAAGATCACATCAGCTTCTGCTCGTCTCTGTAGTCTCTTCTTCATTACACACACACACAGGTGTTTGGTCAGTCTTATTTCAGTCAGAGGATCAACGACATCTGTTATAAGATCATTCTGTGCTGTCCTCTCTGTCCATAGGAGTGTGTTTCATTGTTTCTTCACAGTGTTGGTCAAACGTGTAAATTATGTTTGAAATGTTTGAAACTCTTCAATGGGAAATTCATTGCCATTTGGTGGTAAACATGCGTATCTGAAACTCGGCATCTCTTTTCTCCTCTCTGGCATATGTGCATCTGCTGATGTCCTCCTGTTGTGTATTGTGTGTCACGTGTGTCAATTCTGTGGCTAGATTTGATTCCATCCGATGTTTACCACATGATGATAATGATAGATTTTATATCAATGAGCTGGTGAATTACGACAATCCAGCTCAGCTGCAGTTGACTTGAAACGAAATGAAGGCTTTGCTACAGCTTACGACATTATACGTTTTCAATTACATGATTTTAGTTAAGTGACCTTTTGAAACATATATTGTCTGTGCTTATCTACTCTAGCTTTGTCGCCATGATTGTTTTATAAGAAATGTCATTTTAAGAATAAAATAATGGAATCTTCATCTAATACATTTTTGCTGCTAAATCCTATCTCTCCCGTGTGAGTTACAGAAACGGACGGCCGAGAGGTTAGTAAGCCCATTGATGCAATGGAACAGAGGTCAAATACATTGATAAAATATCTTTATTTCATTTAGAGATGAAGGATATGGGATGAACAAAACGACAGCAACAAAAACACATTTAGTCTTTACACATAGTAAGCAAAGCAGAAGTTTAAAGGAAAATAAATCAAGCTTACACAGCAAAAATATTTTTTAACAAAATGATTTTTTGGATAAAGTCTCTACATGTCACATCAAGTAAAAAGGGAAAGATAAAAAGTTCTTTATCTACACAAAAGTGTTCCTCTTTTCAGTCGAAGGATCTGCCATAACCAAAACAGTTAGCTAAGCTATAATAGAGTCGTTTCTGATTTGCAATTAAGAAATGATCTTAGTCATATATAAGTATAAACTTCTAAAACACACAGTAGAGGGGTTTCTTATTGCCGCAGTTCACATGTGAACAACTAAAGTGAGTGAACCGTATTGACGTCATCTCTCAAAGACTGATGGTAGATTAATGCTCGGTCTCATCATAACCCATGTTCTCAGATCTATGGCTGTTGGTCTACACTATGAGCTCTTCCTGCATTACACCTTTTTTGAATCTGTAACACGCACCTTAACATCATATCAGCATGTTCTTTTATTTTCAAATTGGCCACACAAGACACGCACATAAAATAATCAAATCATTGTAAAGTCCATTGAGAAACAGACAAAGACCACTGATTTGCCTATCTAGCACCCAAACTTCGAGTCCGGGTGCTCGATCTCTGTCCGGGACTCAGACATACACTATCGGTTTAAATCTAAATTTAAGACCCATTTTGAACATAGAATAGTGCTGAGCCTTGAAGGGATTGTTAGACTGCATTAAGAACTTCCCATGAAAACAGTTGTTTTGTGTTCAATTGTCAGTCTGTCTGTCTTTCATCTCCTCATGGTCTGCCTCCCCAGCCAGATTCTCATCCTCTGTTAAAAATATTCCTCAGCCGCTAGACATTAACCACAACATCAGACTCAAACATTTTTAAATCATTATTAAATATTATCATTATTAATCAAATTATTTATAACTTATTATAAGTTTTCCTTTTCAAACCCAAAACTTATGGATTGCAGTTGTAGCGTGTCACAGGCTGACTCTGCTTTTCACATGGGTTTTTTTTTTTAGTTATTAAATCACTGAAGTTTTGGGTTCTTGCCACTGTCACCAAGATGGCTTGCCTAAAAAAATGTATCCTAATGTATATTTCATTTACATTTAGGCATTTGGCAGACGCTTTTATCCAAAGCGACTTACATTGCTTTATCCTATACATTTTACATAGGTATTTGCAATCCCCTGGGATCAAACCCACAAACTTGCTCTTACCACTGAGCTACAGAAAATTCATGGTAAATTATTGTGATAGAGAGCTTGCACAAATATGATTTTTTCTGTGTTCTAGATAGTCGTTGTTAATGATTCAATTTAAGTTTCCAGTTTCCAGCCCATATATATACAGTATATTAGCTGTCTAGCTTTTAAAAACCAGAACATTTCAACTATACTCTGCTGATATCGCAAGGAAATTAGGCCGTTTCTGATGATTCCTCAATCAAGCCCATAAAAAACATCAGCAGCAGAAGCAGCAGCACTTACTGATTCACTTTTTAGAATCCAACACTTTCACTTTCCACTTTGGTATGATGCTTATGTGAATATTTTGTGATCATATCCCAACACCTGGATCTACACAGAGAAGACAGCCTTGGAAAAAAATGGTAGACATGAGACTGGCTGAAGTATTTACAAAGTGATTCTGTCATTTCAGCCGAGCTTCAGTGATCAATCATATGGTAGACATGTGTCCTGTATGTGGCTCATTTAATTTTCTTTCTGTTGAATCCTGCCACAAGCTCCGGAGCTGACGCAATATGATGAATGTGAACGCTTGCCCGAGGAGAGATCCATGCCTCTTGTCGTACCGTTGTTTGAACACTCCTTAGAGGGAAGAAGCGGCATGTTTACTTCATCCGTCCATTAGAAGTTTTAGAGCTCTCTCAATATTCACCCTGTGACCTAGACAAGTCATGCCCAAATCTATGAGGTCTTCCTTTTGGAGGTTAGGAAGGTGAGTGCCCTCAATCTCATGGTCTAAGAAGGCTTTCCTGTGTTCTTCCAGATTAAGGCTTTCGAGCCATTCACCTACATCATGCTTGCTCCAGCACAGGACGCGTTTGCTGAGAAAGGGCTTGTCGGACGCTGTCTGAAACAATGTAAGGGAAGATGCAGATGGACTGCTAACCGGGCTGCAGCATTGCTCTGCATTCACAATGGGGGGCGTTGGCATGCTGAACACAACGGTTAATGTTGGGGAAGTGGCAGTGCCTGGCATACAGGATTCAGGACGAGATAAATCCTGAGGAGACAGGTTCTTGGCTGCTGTTGATGTCATAGTCTCGACTGCACCCTCCCTGTAATCAGAGAGTAGGACATATGTGAAGTTGATGTGTATCTAAACATACATAAATATATGGTACACCCACAATTCATTATTACATATTTGGAAAGAAAAGACTTATTTTAACTTATTTTATTGGAAAAATGTTCAAGGCAGGGGCAATTTATAGCTTACATCTTCTAAATGATGTTGTTTTTTCATTGCATCAGGACATCATTAAATCTGAGTCACTGGATAGAATTGTGTAAAAAACAACCATCCTTGTGAGGCATATCTGTCACGGTACGGGCAATGATAGAACCCAAATCCAGGTTTTAACAAAATGTATTTATTTAATAGAGAACACAAAATTAAACCCACGTGGGGGGTTAAACAATAATAACAAGGGATAAAACGACACGTAAACAGGAATGTCGACTAACTGACACTAGACTAGAATTTACGTAACTCACGGACAGGGAACAAGACGCAACGTCTTCAACAAAGTTCACTCTCTGGGACACAGCGCTGGGACACAGCGTAGAAACAACCTCTTGGACAAAGTAAACAGCAGGCATACGAACTGGACTGAGAACAAAACAAACAAGCACAGGACAGAGAATAAAAGGGCATAAAATAGGTAGACAAACAAAGGATAATTAACAATAGGCAGGTGTGGGTATTGAAACAGTGAAGGGAAGCTAACGAGGAAACGAGATGGGCAGGGCCATAGACGAGACACGAGAAAGCACATGGCATGCCAATATATAAACACAGCCATGTCTATATCATATTAAATACGTGATACTATCATGGTTCTACCCCAAGGCTGGAAAAGCCTCAATAGAAGTGGCAGAACCATGACAATATCACGGTTATTTCCTATTTACAGTTTTGCACAGAAGGCATGATTATCAAGCCATAAAAAGAAGACCGTTTGAGGTTTTGTGAGTTAAGCCTATAGTGCTGCTGCTTACCTTGAGCAGATGATTCTGGATCCCACAGGTGGGTCAAGAGACCCTCCCTGTTTTGGACGCTTGTCTTTCTTCATCTGCTGTAGTTTGGAACTGAGCTCACTGATCACACTGGCTTTGGGATCGGGGTGAGATAGGAAGGGGCTCTCATGGTTTGAGCCTTCCTGAGCAGATGTTTTGCGAGGCTGTGAGAGTGTTCCACAACCCAGTGGTGGTGGAGGAGCTGGAGGTGGCAGTCCAAAGGTCTCCACACTCTCCTTTATCAAATGGTCCCTGTAAAGTGCATTGCTCTTGTTAATTTTGGGCTTGATTTTTGGCTTTGCTGGAACTGCCGGCCGGTCCATCAAAAGAGTTTGCCCATTCGCATAGACTGTGGACATGTCCAGAGCCTCCATTCCTTCTGATAAAAGAGTAGAAATACTGGACACAGTAGAAATTGTGCTTCTGACCTCAAAGTGAGGATCTCCTCTGTTTCGACTGTCAACTTCATCAATGCCCGAATCTGTGACTAGCTCAACAATCTCTGGGGGAGGTGGAGGGTAGTCGTAAGGACTCATGCAGTTTAGGAGCACTGAAAGACATTTGGACTCAGTATCAGCATTTATGGATGCATGGGAATGATCAGTCAGTAACGGCCCAACTGCGGTACTGTTGTTTGTCTGCTTTAAAGTCTCTGCTACGTGATCCTCTGCAATATCAATGCTGTTAGCAAACTCCAGAGGTGGTGGTAGGGGTTCTGCCAAAATAAACTCTGTATATATATCCACTGAGGGCAGAGGAGGCGGAGGAATCCTGAAGGAAAACTTCACAGACTCCTTAATGAAAGTGTCAGAAGTGAAATCTTTGCTTGTACAGGTCTTCGGAGATGGCTGGGAGTTAGGGACAGTATGTTTTACATCAGTATGAACCTGTTCGTTGGGTATACTGTCCATAACTACAGACTCTTGTTTTAATTGATGAGACAGACTGTTTACATGTGGTTTGGCTTTGTGCACTGTGTGAACCATGAGGAGCCCTTCTGACTTCTGTTGCGACATGTTATGGATGTTCTTCACCTCCTCCAGCTGATTCCTTTCCCTTGCTTTCTCTGTTTCATGACTGCTCTCCACAATGTTTTTTAACAAACCGCCACAGTCCTTTGGTTGCCCACCAGTGGCAATTAAGTTGGACTGTAGCTTAGTGTCTATGAAGAGTGGTTGGTCTAGGTCTGCTTTTGGAGGATCCCCTCTAGGTGCAGGAGCTTTTTCTTTCATATCTTGATCACTGGCTGCCAGACCCAGAGCTAAGGGTGAACGTGTATCCAGTGTCTTTTCTGTAATAAAATGTTGCATACCTCCATTAACTGGACTACACATAGTAGGATAGTCCTCTGTGAGTGTATTGAGGGGGTCAGTAGTTGGTTCGGAGATGTTAAAATCTGTCATGTTGTTATCAAACATCCCTTCATCTTTGGACACAGAGTGCCGCAAATGCGGTGTAGGAATAAAAGAGTCCTCATCTTCAAGATCCATAGATAGAAAGGCTGGGGAGTTTCTGCGCACTTCCAGCCGCTTCTCTCGGTCATGCACTGCCCCTGCAATAGCAGCTGCAAAAGGGTTGCTTACAAGTAGACTTTCCTCAGGGCGATGTTTGTCAGGAGTGATAGTGTCAATTTCGATGCTACTCCCTTGGCTGCTCTTGCCACTACTGCTAGTCGACGGCTCTTTGACAATTATCGTTGGTATTAGGATTGAGCAGGTTTTCCCGGGGTTATCTTCAACATTAAGTTGCTTAACTAGTGTTCCCTTCCTCCGGGCTGGTTTTGCTGGGACATACAAAGGTTTGATACCTACGTCCAAATAGGGGTTCTCTGGGAGATGAGCCCTGGTAGGGGCACACATGTTTTGTAGGGTACCTGAAGGACTTTGGGAGTCATACTGTTCAGAGTTCTGCTGGTGATATATTACCAGGCCTTTGTTTATGGTATGCCCTCTTTCTGTTAAGGCCTGTGTGTAAATGGACTGGTTAGGCTCATATCCTCGTGCAACAGGAGCGCTGAGGTTGTAAGGTGGAGATGGAGGACATATGCCTGGAGGTGGGGGAATATATTCAGGAGTGTCAGGCATAGAGAGACTTCTTGTGAACTTGGGCAGGGTATGTATCAGGAACTTCTTCTCGTCGTGTGTGAATCCTTGGAAAACAAAATGATGCAAAATGCTTAGTTTGAAAGCTCAGTTTTTATCTCAATATTTTGCTTTAGTGTGTCAGAAGCAAACATAATATAGATTTCCAAAATTTGTTGAATTTTTGACTGAAATAATCAAGTGACAACATTACTCCCTAGAATGGACGTTGTGCAGAGCAAAAATCATCCATTCAGAAAGAGATAAAAAAAGACACGGTATAGGCATGATCTATTCATAACAATAATAATTCATTACATTTTTGGTTGCACTTTTTTGGTTACTTAAAGCACTTGGAAGTGGGAATCACCTTAACAACCACCAATGTGCAGCATCAATCTGGATGATGCACTGGCAGCCATGTTGTGCCAGAAAGCTCACCAGCTTATTGCTGGAGAGGACATGGAGTAAAGAAGCCAATCATTATATGGGGATGATTAGGATGCCACGATGTCGTGGCTACACCCATACTATTGCTGTTCATAATGTACCTATAACCTTACATTGCTCTCCCTATCTGTAAATTACCACTGTATATACTGTAAATTATATCTGTACTATGCTTTTGCACTTATCTGTATATAAAAGATTAACACTTCAAAATATTCCTGCACTTCTGGTTAGATTCTGTTACTCTGCACAATGACAATAAAGTTGAATCTAATCTAATCTTATTCAAAGGGTATTATTAGGGCATCTTCTTACATCCTGGGACGAAGGATTTATAACAGACAGCAACAGATTCAGGTTATTCTAACTGTTTTTTAAATGTTGCATCGCTTCTTATGTTCACCCAAAAATAAGAACAAAGTAATGTTTACATGTATGAAATTCCATGAGGGTGAGTAAATGATGACAGAATTTTCCTTTTTGGGTGAACTATCTCGTTCTTTATCTTCGTATAATCCAGGGGCCTCATTCATAAAATGTTGCATAGGAACCCTCAAATTTTTTTCAAAGAATGCAAGAGTGATTCATATAACGAATGTACGCGCAGAAAACGTGTGTATGACTCTCTTTTAGATGTGAAACCTAGAAACAGCAAATACTAGAATATGAAATCTAGAAATCACATTGAACAATGTCTAAATAAATCGTCACTGATATATGAAAGAGCACATCAACGTCCAAATCCTTTATGAGAATGGCTTATATTTCCAAAAACCTGCAGCACTCGGACCAGCAAGAAAGTGAGAAAATAAATGACATGATTAGAGACATGTATAAACTGGCTCAAAGCAGGGTAGAGAATAAGGCTATGATGAGGTCAACCCCAAAACAGAATGACTACCGGGTCATGGTAAAATACACCTGGTGGTATCTGACAAATGAATAATGGAAAAGCTAGAACTAGCAGCGGCAAAAATGTCCTGTAGTGACACTCCCCTGAACAGAGCCCAAGAGGCAGCCATAGCACAGAGTGTGCTCTGAGGCTGTTTGGGCTTTCAAATGTCAGGGATATTGCTTCCGTAAGCCAATGTGAGGGGTTTTGTTTAGAATTGGGATTCCCAGTTTGCGGTTGAGCCCTGGAAATGAAGTCTGATTGCTCTTTCTGTAATCCTGCAGGGCATGCATGGGACACAGAGCATTCAACCTCTCATCCTCCGCAAAGAAAGAAAGGAGATGGGTGAAAAGCAGACAGCTCAAGCACCTAACATGTGACTGCTGGGAAGCACTTAGGCATAAAGGCTAGGTTAGACCCTATCTACGCTGAGATGAATTTAGTGCACAAAGAATGAAAAGAGAGTGCACGCAAAAAGATGACTTGCTTGGCAAACAAGTCAAAGCAGGAAGCTATGCCCTCTTGAAAAACAGAAGCTTGAGGGCAAATGTTTCCCAAAGTCTCTAGAACCATGGAGAGGTCCCACTCAGGCACAGGAAGGAAACAGCAAGCACGCTTCATGAACCTGTGAATCGAACTCAACATGACATGCAGGGATAGCTGATAAATAGACCCTAACAGTAGAAAAGGATTCCTCTTTATCTATTAGTATGGTGGTTTTTGCACTATAGTATTGAGTTTTCTTATATAAAATGATGCATTTAATTAGTTATAGGTTTCATGTATTCTTATGAAATAATATTGGGCCTCATCAGTAATAGCTCTTGAACACCTGCATGAACAACAAACATCTTATCTTAACTGCACGTACACCACAAATCATTTTTAATAAGGATTGGTTTGTCGCATAGAGTCAAGGAGGCTGGTATCTCTTAACAGTGAGCTCATTTTTAACAAGTTAGAACACTTGAACATCTGCACACACACCAAATATCTCTTAACACTAAGACGAACTCCCCATGGGGGAGCATGTCTCCCCTTGCCGGATGATATGCGCTACAGCTGTGGTATTGTCGCTGTGTACCAACACATGATGCACCTGCAGGCCAGGCAAAACATGTCTCAGCCTTCCACACAGTTAGGAGCTCCAAGTAATTCTATGGGCTGAGCAAAGTGTGCTTGACGAAACACCATTCACTGCCCTGCCTTCTTGTGCCGTTCTTTTTGGGACCAAGAAATAACAGGAATAACCCCCTGATTGCATAGATGCACAGATGTATCAGCCATATCAATAGGCTGAGCCTATTGAAATCCTAGAATCACCAGTTTTAACGAACACTTTAATATCTTTAAATATTAAGGAATTAAAAATGATCTGTCAACAAAGAGATGTTTACCAAAAGATTTTTGTCTTCTCATTGTGTCTTTTGGCCCCCTGAGGTATCTCCTATGGTATCTTCCAGGAACAGTTGGTGGAACTCCTGCCGCTCCCTGCCTTTCATACATCAACTGCAATTAGATATAAAAATCAGAGCTGAATGTGCACAGAAATGTTTTCTATATGTATTTATGTATAATCATTAAACTGAAAATTGTCACTAAGGTTATTACATGTATTGGTTTCAAGATGATACATATAAATACAGGTAGGTGCAACTCACGTGTGTGTCCAAAAAATGACTGGAGGGGTGGGGCTTGATTGTGGGAATGTTGTCCACCGAGGTGTTTTCATGTACAGACTTCTGTGACTGGATCATCTCATTCACTTTATCTGCAAACAGCAGAGTAAAAAAGACTAATAAGATAAAAAATAGAAAACATAAGAATCTCTAATAAGAACATTTTAATTAACAGATCTCTAAACAATTTTCAAAGTAATTTAGTTTGTTATAAGAATTAACAATAAATATTTGTGACCCTGGACCACAAAACCAGTCCTTACCTATGGTCATTTTTTTCAAAATTGAGATTTATACATTCTCTGAAAGCTTAATAAATAAGCTTACCACTGAATTATGGTTTGGATAGGACAATATTTGGCCGAGATACGAACATTTTAGGGTGTTAAGACTCGCCTTTGAAAAAGAAACAGATTTTTTTAAAGCTCTATTGGTTTAACGCTGTAATCCGTAACCGTTGTGGAGAGTAGATTATCCTGAAAACTTTACATAGAGACTAAACTTTGGTGGGTGATTCCTAAAAAGCGAGTAGTAGCAAGCAAAGTTTGTATGCACGATTTTGATGCATCCACTTATATATTTGATATATTTATGGTAGGAAATTTCTAGATATATTCATTGAACATGATCTTACTTTATATCCTAATGATTTTTGGCCCATACAATGTATTGTTGGCTATTTCTACAAACATTCCCTGTTACTTATGACTGGTTTTGTGAACCAGGGTCACATATTATACAGCATCAAGTTTACATTTATTGACTTTATTGAAAGCATGGTCTTTATTTATTGAAACATCTGTTTTTCAAGGGGTTCCTAGACACTTTCTGTAGCCTTACAACACAATATACAGCGCAGATTAACACAGGTATAACACCCGCAAGACCGGCCTTGACCACCCCCCCGGCACCAGCGTCTGGTACAGCTTTCCTGTAGCTCAGTGGTAAGAGCATTGCATTAACAACGCAAGGTTGTGGGTTTGGGGATTGCACATACCTATGTATAAATGTATAGGATAATGAAATGTAAGTCGCTTTGGATAAAAGCATCTGCCAAATTCCTAAATGTAAGTGTAAATGTAATGTCAACTTCTTCAACAACGACTTCAACATCCACCCAGTCCCATGGCCGCCCCCTTCCGATACTCTGGCTCCGAGGAGGAATGCAGCGGGTTCATTCTACAATGCCGTCTGTTTTTTTGAGATGCAACCTCGGCTCTTTTCCACTGACTCCTTGAAGGTGGCGTATATCATCTCCCTGTTGACTGGTAAGGCCCTGGACTGGGCGAAGAACATTTGGGAAGCTGGTGGACTTCTCAGTGCCTCTCTTGACACTTTCCTGGATAGGGAGGGGTGCGGTCCTGAGGGACAATCATGGGTTCATCGGGACTATATCCTTGAACCAGCACTTCTTAAAGAATTTCACGACCAGAACCCCAAACGTCCAGCTCCTCGTTCCTGAGGTCGTCGTCGTCTGGAAAGGTCTGCTGGAGCGGACCGTGGGGAGGGGGGTACTATAACACCCAAAAGACTGGCCTTGACCACGCCCCCGGCACCAGCGTCTCCCCCTGGATATCCTCTCACTTTTTCCCCAGACTTTTAGTTACACTACACTTCCCAGGACTCTGTGCACTCACTCATCTACACTGATCATGCACACCTGTACCTCAGCAGTCACACCTGCACCCAATCACCCACATGGCATATAACCATCACTTGCACCATCAGACTTTGTCAGGTCTAGATGTATTATGTCTTATTGTACTTCCCCTGACTTTCCTAGTTTATGTTGTTCCTTAGTTCCTAACTGTTCTATGTACTCCTGGATATTATATATTTCCCGTGGATGTCTGTTAATACCTAGTGTGTCAAGAAAACCAGTTCACTTAACCCCATTGTTAGATCGTGTCTGTCTTCCTTGTACATGGATTGTTACAACAGGCTTGCCTTGGCTACAGCCTATGGGCCACAACCTGTTTACAAAACCTCTGATTGGATTCTTTCTTTTTTAATTTACTTCACTGCAAATAAAAACTAGACCCTCATTGACCGATAAGAAATATAACATAAAAAAAGGCGGTGATTGGATAGATGTTACATTTGGGTCACATCTGTCCAATCAGCTGCTGCTGAAATCATGTCATTCATTTTCATTTACATCACTGCTATTGCTAGACGGGATAGCGGCAACAGTGGAGCACAAAATACAAAGATTAAAAGAACAACGTGACCAAGATGGCAGCAGGAGGACTGTCAGTTGGCATCGGCTAACATCGGTGCTGCGGTTGACATAACTGCAGCGGAATCCTGAGCTGTTGCAGCAGTTAGCTCAACATGTAATCAGGAATATTTCAAGGAGTTATTCCACAATGACACGCAGTAAAGATCCACCAAGGGTTTTTAGAGGGCGTTTATATTTTGCGTATACTTGTATAAAACTTGAGCTTGAACTCTCATGGTGTTTGCCGTTGCTAAGTAACCCGGAATGTAGAGGAAACACTGTAGTATTTGATATGTGTGTATCCCAGTTTGATTGTTCTGACATCCCTCGCAGCGTTGGTTTGTGTCTCAGCTTGATTCTATACCTGGTGAGTTTGCATTCCTAACGTCAAAAAAAAAATACACTAACCCTTTCTCTCAACAGGTAGTGGTCTAGCTTTTGTTGAAACCAGTAACTCTGTATTGGCACCTAATGTATTATGGCTCCTGTATGAACTATCGCTTATTGCTCCTAAACTCTTTGTAAGTCGCTTTGGATAAAAGCGTCTGCTAAATGTCTAAATGTAAATGTAATGTCATCACGAACGTCGATGACACATGATAGTAAACTGAACACGGGTCAATATATTGTGTTTCTGAATGACATGATGCTTTTATGCGCAGAGCAGAGTGTACAACACTACTTTACTGTTTGTTCGCTTTTCTGCTGCTTGCAAATAGTTTATTTATCAGGACTATCTTTAAAACTGAAAACATTTTATTTTCATGTCTCTCTAAAAATGCTATCTATGAACATTGCCGGCTGCTTGCTGTAACCACGACGCGCTCTGGGTTCGGGCTAATACCGGGTCAGAGGGAAGGGGGAGTCTGCAGACCTGGAGTAGAGGACTGCTTCCTGACCCGCGGGTTTCTAGTCGTGTTAATGTTTAATGATGAGCCTCGGGTTTGGGTCGGGTTTGTAACAGCAACAAAAAAATAGAGTTTGCGTGCCGTGTGCTTGCTTGTCGGCTGCGTTGTGATCTCAAAAAAGCAAAGAAGAAAGTTTTAACTCGCACAAAACGTTTTTTCGCATAAACTGTTCTGCGCTTGTTCTCACTCACTGCTCCTGCTGTTTTCCTTGTTGCCACATCATAGCAGGTGATGGTGATATGAGTGCGATAAAATAAAAAGTTACAGAGGGAAAAGTAAAACAATTCCTAATGATGAAGGGAACGGTGCACTCTGTATTAAGAAAACCAAAGATCAATACAAACTCAAATTAAAAACTTTTTTCCCATGGAATAAAATAAAGGATCATATTATCTAATGTATATATAATATACATTTTAGTTAAAATAGCTTAATGCTCCTGATTAAAATGTATGTGGGTTTTATCATGTTTGTGATTGTTGGTGCTCAATTAATCGTGCATCTGGTTTTCCTAATAGCAATTGTTGGCTGGCTAATTAGGCATATTTTGTTGTGATGTTATTGTTCTCATCTCTAATAATACTTGGAAATAATACAAATGTGTTCAAGAATGCATTTTACATATTTACTGCACTTTAAACCAATAGCTTGTGTAATAAATACATCAATTACTTACAGAGACATATGTGACAATGTTTTAATGCTTAAAAGTTTTAATGACAATCTCACTTTTCTTTGCACAGTCCATCATCAGTGGCCAAAAGAAATGGCTTGACATATTTTGCAATCCTTCTGCCAAGACCATGCTTGTGCCTGTATACATTGACAATCAGAACCAGATTGATGACCTACTTTCACCTCACTTCAGTTCTGAAAGGACACCCTCACAATGACATAATCAAGTTTATTATGGATGTCCTTTTCAAGAGGTGGGTTCTGTGTTAGCTGTGCTTTAAATGTTTAAAAAAATGTTTTGGTTAATGTAGAAAGGACACTCAGTTTTGTTGTACAAAAAATAATTTTGATACTGAAATGATACTTGTTGGGGGTGTTTACCCATCTTGACTTAAATCTTTCTTTGATGGTCCATCATCTGTTCCCCTGCTGCTTTGGAAAATCTCACCATGCTGGAGGCTGAGGAGGAAATTTCTACAAGGGCGTGTCATTGACATAAGGTATGTAAGGATGCTATAAAGGAGAAATGGTCAAGCATGACATGCTGCCATTATTTCCAATAACAATTTTGTCAACAACTTGAAACTTTCTTTTATCAGTAAACGGGAGCAGTTTGAGATTTTGAAGAAGAATGGCAACCCGTAGGATTCATTATCGGCAGCCATCCTACAATGATCATCAATCCTGTTTATGATAATGGTCTTTTTTAAATAATGTTGTTCAAAAGAAACTGTCATTTTTTTCTTAGAAGATAAAAGACCTTAGAAGTTCCTGAAAGCGGTGAATTGTGTTTTCTTCATTAAATAGAATGCAGGACATCTGCTCGTGTATTATCCATTGATGAATATGTTCATCGCATGCTTGAATTCACACCCTCCCATAAAATGTATTCACATATGTCACATGATTCACATCGAGTGGGCAATCGTGGTCTAATGTTCAGAGAGTTGGACTTGTGATCAGACGGTTGTTGGTTCAATCCTCAGGGCCCGCGGGTCACGATTGAGGTGCCCATGAGCAAGCCACTTTACCCCTACTTGCTCCCCGGGCGCTGCAGTGATAGCTGCCCACTGCTCCGGGTGTACGTGTGTTCACCACATGCTGTGCGTGTGTTCACTACTCACTGGATGGGTTAAAAGCAGAGGTCACATTTCGGGTATGGGTCAGCGCCAACAGCGGACACACCCCCAGTGTTTGAGAGCAGAGAGTCATGCTTAGATCTTATTTTATTTTCTTCTATGCTTTTTTCTCCATTTAAATTTGACTGGGTGGTTAATAACACACTTTTTCTGTTCACAACACATATTTTAATGTCACTTTACTCTGACCTTAAGTGGATTAAATGCCTTTTAGAACCTGTAACAACATATATTTTCAAACCCTATGTATTCTATTTAGTTGTTATTCTCTAGATACGCTCTTTAAATATTGAAATGCAAAATGTAAAAATAATATTCTTTATGTTTTATACATTGTTACAACATGCAAACAATTCTGTAAAGATGCTTTGTAAAAAGTTACATTGTGAAAAGTGCTGTACACATCAAACTGCATTCAAATGGATTTGTTTGTCTAAGTTATAGTAATGCTTACCAAATTCTTCTGGTTCAGATGTCACGGACTTGGAATGCTTTGAGAGTGCAGTTGTTGAGGCTCTCTTAGGAGGGGGAGGTGCTACAACACAATAACACAATTGTGATTATAGGAATTTGACATTTGAAGAATTTTCTCCAAATGATTCTCCTAAATCATGGAAATACTGCGTCAGTATTGTGACTACTAGTCGTGGACTAACTATTTTCCTAAACTAAAAACATGCAGCCAGTGCAACATCTAACTAAGATCCTCAGATATATAATGAGGTGAGGTTATAAAAGTGAGTTAGAAGGCAGTCCTAAAATGAGGTAATCAAGATATATAGTACTTCAGGAATCCTTCATAACTGTAACATATTACCCTTAGTCCTCATTATCAGTATTGCCTGCCAGATCTGGTGCCGGGCCAGGATGTCCTTCCATATTAGCATGAACATTCTGATTGACAGGGTAGATTATGACTAGCTTCACCAATTCAATCAATTGCTCAATAGTGTCTTTGCCGGCAGGATCTTCAACGATATTCCCAAGAGTCGTTTCACCCATGGCAATGAGAAATTTACCACAAAAAAAGAAGCAAGCTGTTTAAATCTAGTGGATCTCACCCCTGTCAAGAGCCCTTGTATGTCCATAATTAATAAGAATGATAAGGATTATCACCTACTATAGTGATGACTTGCCCGGTAACTGTCCATTCCTCCTCATACATACGACATACAGTATGTATACCCGTGGAAAATTAGGATTCTCCTGTACCGCACGAGCAATTGCATCAAGAGAGGTCAGACCTGAACCAGCAGCTTGTGCCAATACCACATGCAAATGGATGACAGCTGCAGGTATCTGACTCTGCTGTCAGCCCATGTCAGCGCATTTTAAGCATCAGATACATTAGGGATTACGGCCTAAAGGGAGTGACCAATCGACTACTCGATTAAGCTTAGTGGTGGAGATCGTACCTCTAACAGCAAATGCCACAATAGTCAACAGAATAGTTGATACAACTCTATTACGGGTGCGATGAGGCGCCGCCTCAGCCATGTGATATGGGTAATCAACCATTTGTCCTAGGTTTGTTCCAGTTCGCTAGGTGCGTGCTTCTGAAGAAGTCAAGTCTGAACTTGGCTGTATTTTACAACTGGATGCCACCAGCAGTCACTTTAACTGCTGCTAAAATTCTGGAAAAAAAAGGGTTTGCCCTTTCTCCAGAATGTGTTAGTGTATTATGAACGCTTCTTTGATTTTCAATGCAAGTGGCAGTTAAATACGAGAAGCAGAGGGCTTGCACACACACATGGAGCTCATCGGAAGAGAGAGTTCATGCGAACAAGGAAGATAAGGACACGCACATGGCCACACTTCACTCACACCAAAGAAGTCAGGAAGGAGAGAAGACACGAAAGCGCTGTTTATCCACTAGTTAATCGATCACAGATACTATCATTAGCACAGAATGACAAAAAATGTGGCGCCAAATATACTTGGGGATCCATAAATATATCTGGGCAGACCGCCCAAGTAAATGCATTGTATGAGAAACGCTGGCCTCGGCTGGGTCAGGATGTTGTGTGCATATTTGACTTACTCCATCTAGGAACCATACAGCATCACACAACCCGTCAGTGTCACGTAAGATCCTCTTTGATTCTTCCCAGGCAAGTCCAGTATCCATCAGTTGGGTTTCTGGCAGGCAAGGAGCCATTTTTTCCATAACAAGATGTTGCCTTCTCAATGCACATTGTGGGATACATAGCGTGCAGATATAACTTGCTAGCACGAGTCACGTCGAGTATACTCTGATTCATGATATCTTGAGTTAAAGGTTCAATATCCATATTGTGTAGAATAGACACACAAACATTTGCACCGACAGCACCCTGATGGTCAAAATCTGCTTGGGTATCAGCAAGTCCTCTCAAAATGATATTCCGACGGGCATCTGCCACAGTGGCTTGCTGGCCACAAGGGGTTTCACCTCCGCCTTGACAGGTATTACGATTTTCACAAATTAGGTTAGGCAGTATTTTCACGTTAGCACCACAAGAAAAAAATTTAGTTTGAAAACAATTGTAATTGACATTACTCCATGGTTTAAGACTGCTGAGTGAAGGCATGCTCCATCACACCTGAAGATGAGATATCAAAAAAGCTATCTGTTTCATAGTATCTCTCTGTCAACAACTCCATGACTTGAATGCAGCAGATGTCATATCTCACAATATGTGTGTAAAGGAAACCGGGTCTCCATCGCAGGACGGAATTATATCTCGATATGCAGGAGCAGCCTCACTAGGAACAGATACTTCCACTTCTTTGTCTTCCTCGTGTTTACCTGAACCTCTCTGAAACAAATCTTTATGTACTGTCAGGAGACCTGTACATGCGTCCCGCATCCTGGCAAAGAGCTGCAATCAATTTACTCCCCTTTACGCAGGTAAAGACAATCAAGCATTGTATTCAAGATGTATAAGGTCAGTGTAACAGAAATACTATGATGCGAGATGGTGAAATTTCAATAAGTAGTTAATTTACACAATATCAACAGGTGAGCGTATGGCATGAACTGATGAGAGTAGAAGAGAAATAATACTGTGTGGATGCAGACAATGCTCGTTTCAACAAATGCAACAAGATTTTTGCTAGTAAGTGCGGAAACACACGCAATCTGGCAAAACATCTTTCACAAGTGCTTTATGTGCAGACAGAGAAATGCAACGTTTTCGACTGCCTAGCTACTAGTTCATCATCCACGCCCTCAGGTACGTATGCTAGCCTAGCAGTATTCATAAATAATACAGACATAAACATTGCATAAGGTTTCTTTAAATTAGTATGTATTGATTTAATTAACACACATCACATTAAAAAATAGCCTACATATAAATATCTTTAGAGTATTTTTTCTTAAACATTAAAAATGCTTTCACAGTACTGCATTTAAAATGGATGAACCTGACAGGGCCTGTTGCTGATGCATGTGCTACACCAGCGGTTCCCAATCCTGGTCCTCGCGACCCACCGCTCTGCATATTTTGTGTATCTCTCTTGTTTAACACACCTGATTTAAATCTCTAGCTCATTAGAAGAGAGCTTAATGAATGAACCGCGTTCCGATTGACGTGTTCCCTGAACTGTGTTCATTGCTCTCTACTCCCTGCACACATGAAATCGGCCGACGTTAATTTAAGAACACGAAGAACAAAACTTACTATGGAAGATTGAAGGGTAATGTAACCGTAATTTTGAGATTTGCGCAACATTATCCACATTTCGAACGGGATTTATGGCAGAATATCTAGTGATGTTTACTTCGCAGGGCTCTTATGGGCGTATTAAACAAACCTCCGAAGCGGTAGGAGAAGCATTCAAAATATGCAGAGCAGGGGGTCGCGAGGACCAGGATTGAGAACCGCTGTGCTACACTACACACATCATCACGAAAGAGAAGATCTCCAGCCACAACACATAATTGGAATACCATTTCTTTATTATTAATAAACAACAACAACAAAAACCACAGACAAACTTAGGCCCACATGCATTTTATTTTAATTTTCTATGAATAATAGGCGGGTATCAGTCATCTTTTACCTGCATTAAGATATGTTAGGTCAGTAAAGAATGTTTTAAATAGGGAAAACAACTCCAGCTTTAGTTTTGTCTTTCATAAAAAAAACACAACAAAAAGTACCCATAAGAGTACCATTTAAGTACCGGGTGGTATCGATAAAAGTAGTAATACTGTTAAAACCTTAACTATACCCATACCTACCTGTATAATCATACAGGTTAATCTCGATAACACTTTGGACTCCCGGCCACCCTGCGGAGAAAGCTGTCGTGGTGAAGAAGGAGCTGAGCCGCAAGGCGAAGCTCTCGATTTACCGGTCAATCTACGTTCCTACTCTCACCTATGGTCATGAGCTATGGGTCATGACCGAAAGGACAAGATCCCGGATACAGGCGGTCAAAATGAGCTTTCTCCGCAGGGTGGCCGGGCGATCCCTTAGAGATAGGGTGAGAAGCTCGGTCACTCGGGAGGAGCTCAGAGTAGATCCGCTGCTCCTCCACATCGAGAGGGGCCAGCTGAGGTGGCTCGGGCATCTTTTCCGGATGCCCCCTGGACGCCTTCCCGGGAAGGTGTTCCGGGCATGTCCCACCGGGAGAAGACCCCGGGGAAGACCTAGGACACGCTGGAGGGACTATGTCTCCCGGCTGGCCTGGGAACGCCTCGGTTTGTCTTCGCCATGGTACCACATACAGTTTTTGGTGTTTCATTTATTTTCTAGAATTGTTGGCATATTTCTTGTTTCCCGTTCGGACAAAAAATGTGCTTTCTTGCTTGAAGCCATGTTGTTTGCTGTAAAACAAAACCGCTAACAACTGCCGTGCATGCGTGCGACCTTTCAAAAAGTGCCGCGAAAGTTCCTAGGTGCCAGTAATAGTGCGATTAAGGTGTGTACATGTCTATACCACATTTCGATAATGCAATAATGAGTACTCCACCCGTCTTAATTCGAATTGTGTTTACTACAATTATGAGTTTAGACAGATTTAGCTAATCAAAAAGCTCTGTTTACATGCTCCATTCTTAATCAGAGTATTGTTACGATATGCGGGGTGGAAGAACCCAATGCAGGCAGGCACGGTGGTGAAGGGGTTTTGAACAGATAATTATTATACAAAAACACTACAAAAGGAAAAAACAAAACCCACGAGGGGGAAAACAAGACAGATAACTATAAAATAAATGACACAGACTAACTAAACTAGAAAATAAACACTAGAACAAACACTACGCTACAATTACTAAGACACAGAAAACGACGAAGAACCGGAACAGGGGTAACAGGAAACTACAGAACATAGATTTCGACGTACGGCTACAAGACACAGCTTAAGGTGCATAGATCACTCCAAGGAACAAGATTAGGTACAAGAGACACACAATCCACGAGCACAGGACGAAAGACATGAGGATCATTTAAAGGGGAGACAGACAAAGGATAATTAACAGGGAGCAGGTGAGGGTAATGAAACACTAATGGGAAGGTAACAAGGAAGCGAGATGGCGGGAAACACCGACGAGACACAAGAGAGCACATGGCAAATCAAATCAATAAACAAAGCCATGACTTTCTCACACAAAACCCTAAGGCTATGCCATGACTCCGCTGCAAGACAAGAATAAACATGACATGATAGCAGAATCATGACAAGTATTGTCTTGATCTTGTTAATATCGGATTATTGTTGTTCAAGTAAACATGGTCACTGTCAATTTTACAGGAATGACAACCATATTTACTTACAGGTGTATATCTATATTAAAGTGACAATGAACCATTTGGTTTATTGTTCCCCCATGTGGTTGATATGCGCAATTGTCTGTTATCAATGTCGTAAATACTGTCGCTGTATAAGCTTCCACGTGGGCAGCGCAAATATATGTGAATTTGTTGACTAAGCAGAAACCGTTGTAACATCATGTCATTTCATTAGCTGTGCATGTACAAAGCACTCTTTTGGCTACCGCGGTGTATACTAATGGGCTATACTAGCACAAACTAGATTCTGAGGTAGCAGCTGGTTGTTAGCCGTTAGCACATAGCGTATTAGCTAAATAGCAGCTAATTGCTAAAGTTAGCTAGATAGCACATTTGCAGTCACCCAAAACACAACGCATGGATGTGAATGTGTTTAGTTACCAACGCAAATCATTTTCTGTTCTTATGTTTTCGGAAACACACTAGGTGCAATCAATAACTCGCTATGGGAATAGTGCCTTGCAGAGTAACAATAAAGATACCAATAACATAAGTCTACGTGCATCAACTAAGGAATCAGCAACTTTTGACCATAAAACATTTATTGTGGTTTGGTAGTCATCGTTTACAAGCATAACACCACATTTGTGACAAGATCATGCATAAATTGACAGAACACCTGCAACATAACTGTAACACATCTCAATAAAATGGAAGGAAGGAGGCGGGAACCGGAAGACATTTTAAACATTTAATAAAGTAATATAACAGCCGGTGGCCCCTCACGGACGACCGCCGGCGAAAAAAACATGAACATAAATATAAACACAAACATAACATAAGTTCGGGCCCGGTCCTCTCTCTTCCACGGTCCGGTCGCTCGTTCTCTTATATGCTCCCATCTCCTACGTGATTCGAGCCCGGTGTGCGCACAGCTGGCGCTTATTCACAATTACTCACCGGACTAGAACCACGGTCTTGCCCCGCCTACTCTACTACATACCCCCATCACTCCTCACAGGCCGGGGGGTACCCTCGCGACTGTGCAAGCTCCCTCCCCCTCCTTCGGGGGGGGTGGGGTGGGGGGTATGCAGCGACGAGTCGAGACAACGGAGACGGGAGCCCTCGGAGCGACCGGAAAGAGAGAGAGGGGAGAGAGAAAAAAATTAAAAATAAAGTCCAGTTCCCGGACATGCTGCCGCTCGTTCCTCAACCAGCCGGAGTAATCTCCTTCGCGGTGCCTTGCGGTGGCCCTGGGGCTTCGGTGGACGGCTCGACCGTCCGCCCCCTGGCGGCCGGCGGTGGCTCCTCCTTTATCTGGGAGTCGGGGCGGGCTCCCCGTCCCCTGCTCCTCCCCCTTGGGCGGACGGACGCAGGCTCCGGCCTCTGGCAGGCGGTGGCCGCACTCGGCACTTCCGCCTCCTGCTCCTCCCCCTCGGGGGACGGACGCAGGCTCCGGCCTCTGGCAGACGGCGGCAACCCCCCGCTCCCGCTTGGACGATAGCCACCCCACCTCGACCCAGGGGCGCGGCAGCAAAGGTCGCCGTTCCACCGAAGCTTTGACGGTGGCCGCACTGTGCACTTCCGTTTCCCCAGAGCCACCGCTTCGGGCAGCCACTGGCGGACGCCCTTCGTCCGCGCTGCCCGAACTCTCCGGCACCGCGAGGCCACTCGGCGGCGAGGACTCTCCGACAGCATGTCTCTCCTTCCTCCCGGGTTTCGGCACCACTGTAACACATCTCAATAAAATGGAAGGAAGGAGGCGGGAACCGGAAGACATTTTAAACATTTAATAAATTAATATAACAGCCGGCGGCCCCTCAAGGACGACCGCCGGCGAACAAAACATGAACATAAATATAAATACAAACATAACATAAGTTCGGGCCCGGTCCTCTCTCTTCCACGGTCCGGTCGCTCGTTCTCTTATATGCTCCCATCTCCTACGTGATTCGAGCCCGGTGTGCGCACAGCTGGCGCTTATTCACAATTACTCACCGGACTCGAACCACGGTCTCGCCCCGCCTACTCTACTACAATAACATTATCTCTAGTCTATCTTACGGTTATAATTTATGAACCATTGCGCCAATAAGCAACATGAGCACAGCCAAATTACTAATATGCTGAAAAGTACAGAACACTAAGAAAAACATTTACATATAAGACTTTCAAATCCAGTAGCAGGACGGCTTACGTTAGGTCTCCATCTGTTTTGCAACCAGTGGCATCTTGCAGGTAACGTCAATGAGTGTAAGTCCGTCAGATATTGATTCATGTTCAGGCTCATGTCTGATCCCTCTCTCTCTTTCTTTTCTTTGCTTCCTCCAACAAATAACTCCTTGTTTTTTTGGCTGGCTCTGCCATGGTGATGTTTTGGTTTGTTTCGTCTACCTGCTAGCTCTGCTGTTGGCTAACTTCTCCCAGGCTACGAGTAAAACAAGACGTATGCTGTAAAGCGGGGCTTGTACCGGCCTGAACACCAAAGTTACAAGTGCAGTTTCAGCCTAAAGGAGGCTGCTTAGGTAGCAACGGCAGTGTGTGGATCTTAAAGAAACATGTTAAGAAGACAAATAAAGAATAGTCTATCTATATTGCAAAGATGTTTATGTATACTATTCATTAGTTGTGTAAATTGTACTGTTCATCTAAATATGATGCAATATTTCATGCTACCTCAAAATTTTTGCGATACCATACGATTCGATCCAATTCAATATTTTGATATTACCTGCCTAGTTTACATAAGCAGTTACATTTTTAATAACTCACAAATACAACGAACTGAATGTGCTGCTTCCCCAGAGATTGGCTAAGCATTAGCCGTCAGAAGTACTTGCAACATTTTCCCACTGAATGAAAGCTAAGGTTTATCATCTAAATGAATCCGTTCCCCATGATTATTACTATAAACACGAGCCTCGTCTAAAAGGTAGAGGGGGAGGTGTCGCTGCACTTTACAAGAATTGTTTTATTACCTCTCAGAAGTCTAATTTTAAATACAATTCTTTTGAAGTCATGGTACTTCACGTATCGACACCTAATACTAAGGACAAAACATTTTTAAAATTTATTCTAGCTATTGTATATAGGCCTCCAGGGCACCACACAGATTTTATTAAAGATTTTGGTGGGTTCTTATCAGAACTAGTACTGGCCGCAGATAGAGTCCTTGTCGTCGGTGACTTTAATATCCATGTAGACAATGATACAGATGCCTTGGGACTGGCTTTCAAAGACACTCTTAACTCCATGGGCGTTAGTCAACATGTGTCAGGACCCACTCACCTTCGTAATCATACTTTAGATTTAATACTTTCTTATGGTATAAATGTGGACGATGTTAAAATCGTTCAGCAGAGTGAAGATATTTCGGATCATTATCTGATATTATGTTTGCTTCAATGGCCTACGGCTGCAAATCAAACTCCTTGTTACAAATATGGTAGAACGATCACTTCAACTACCAAAGATGCGTTTCTCGATAATCTGCCTGAATTGTCTAAAATATCTAGCATGAGTAATAACGTTGACGATTTTGACACTACTATTGAAAATTTTAACTCTACTTTCTCGGAAATATTAGACATAGTTGCTCCTCTGCGTTTAAAGAAAATTAAAAATAGCAGCCCAACACCGTGGTATAATGAACACACTCAGACTCTAAAAAAAGCATCCCGTAAAATGGAGCGCAACTTTAAGAAAACGAATTTAGAGGTATTTCGTATACCATGGATGGTTAGTACTCGAAATTACAGGAATGCAATAAAAACGTCTAGATCTGCCTACTTTTCAACACTAATAGAGGAAAACCATCACAACCCTAGGTTCTTATTTAACACCGTGGCTAAATTAACAAAAAATAAGTTGTCATCGACGTCAGATTCTGATTATCAGCATAACAGTGATGAATTTATGAACTACTTCACGAGTAAAATCCAAGATATAAGAGAAAAAATTATAACAATGCAACCTGTAGTGAAATCCGCTGAACAAACTAACTACAGCACCCCTAAGGAGAAATTGCAATTATTTTCTACAGTAGATCACGATGAACTGTCTAAAATCATTAGATCATCTAAATCATCAACATGCATGCTAGACCCTATACCTACAAAACTACTGAAAGAAATGCTCCCAGAAATTATAGATCCTCTTCTCAGTATTATTAACTCATCTCTGACATTAGGACATGTGCCTAAAGCATTTAAGGTGGCTGTTATAAGGCCTCTTTTAAAAAAAACCAAACTCGACCCTAAAGAACTAGGGAATTACAGGCCTATATCGAATTTACCTTTTATATCTAAAGTTCTGGAAAAAGTAGTTTCAACTCAATTATGCTCCTTCCTCCAAAGGAATGACATTAATGATGAATTCCAGTCTGGATTTCGAGCATGTCACAGTACAGAGACTGCTTTGATCAGAGTTACAAATGATCTGCTTTTAGCGTCTGACCGTGGCTGTATTTCGTTATTGGTGCTGCTAGACCTCAGTGCTGCATTTGACACCATTGACCACAGCATACTTCTACATAGACTCGAAAATTACGTTGGCATTAACGGAATAGCATTGAAATGGTTTAAGTCTTATTTATCCGACCGTTTTCAATTTGTAGCAATAAACAATGAGGTGTCCCGCAAATCACAAGTCCAGTACGGTGTACCACAGGGCTCAGTCTTGGGACCCCTGCTCTTCGCATTATACATGCTACCTCTAGGAGATATAATAAAGCGACACGGAATTAGCTTTCACTGTTATGCTGATGATACTCAACTTTATATCTCCTCGATGCCTCATGAAACCCAGCAGTCTCATCGAATAAAGGATTGCATAGTTGACTTAAAAATGTGGATGAGTAACAATTTTTTACTACTAAACTCGGACAAAACAGAAGTGTTACTTACTGGACCGAAAACTGCTATGCGTAACAACCAAGAATACTGCTTAACGATTGACGGATGCTCCATAAAATCCTCGTCATCAGCTAAGAATCTTGGCGTTGTATTCGACAGTACTCTCTCATTTGAAAGCCATGTCGCAAACACCTGTAAAATTGCATTTTTCCATTTTAAGAATATATCTAAATTACGTCATATGCTGTCACTTTCAGATGCAGAGAAATTAATTCATGCATTCATGACATCAAGACTAGATTACTGTAATGCACTTCTAGGTGGTTGCCCTGCGGGCCTATTACAAAAACTGCAACTGGTTCAAAACGCGGCAGCTCGAGTTCTTACACGTACAAAAAAGTATGAGCATATAACCCCGGTTCTGTCAACCTTGCACTGGTTACCTATAAAGCATCGCATTAACTTTAAGATCTTGCTTATTACCTATAAAGCCCTACATGGTCTAGCGCCGCAGTATTTGAATGAACTTCTATTGTATTACAGACCTCCACGTACATTACGCTCTAAGGGGTCCTGTCAGTTGGTAATACCTAGAATTTCAAAATCAAGTGCAGGTGGTAGATCGTTTTCTTATCTAGCGCCTAAACTTTGGAATATTCTTCCCTGCACGGTCCGGGAGGCAGACACACTCTGTCAGTTTAAATCTAGACTAAAGACTCATCTTTTTAATCTTGCATACACTACACCTCCATAATATTAATCCTCAGAGGATTTAGGCTGCATTATTTAGATCAACCGGAACCAGGAACACATCCAACAACAAATGATGTACTTGTTGCATCAAAGAGTGCAGAACAGTACTCTACTCTCAGCCAGTCTTGTCTCTTTGTTCCAAGGTTACCGCAGGATGCAGTTCATGCCCAGACCTGATGGCAGAGCTGAGAATGGGAAGCGGTGACCTGACAAGTGCTAAGAGGATAGAGCTGGATAAAGGACGCGACAACTTTGTTTTTCCTACAACATTTCAAATGCTATTAGATTGTTAATGATAATCTTTAATCCTTAATTTTTATATTTTTACTAAGCCTTGTTGTGCAAGCACTGTTGAGCTTGTGCAGAGGCAGCAGCTTTTGCCAGAGGGGAACTGGAATCCCCTGGTTGGGCCTGGGTTCCCCTGAGGTTTTTTTTCTCGATGGGAGTTTTGGGTTCCTCACCACCGTTTGCATATTGTTTTGCACTATCTGCCTGGCCGGGGGGGCTGCTTTAGAATTCATACTTGTATTAAATGTGTCTCATGTACAGCTGCTTTGTAACAATGAAAATTGTAAAAAGCGCTATATAAATAAAGTTGAGTTGAGTTGAGTTGAGTTATCCAAAATGATATTAAGTATTTCTATATGTGCCTCTACAGTACTAAACAAAGTCATTAAATCTAGTGAAAGGGTTGCAAATTGAGCAACACTTGCAGGACAAATTATGAATGAATAGGTGTGTACAGAGAAGCTGCCGCGGTCGTGGGTCGGATTTTTGGTATGATGGTGCTCCACGGAAAAATAAATATAGCGGAAATGCCGAACTAACAAAAACACAAGCTGTGTCTCAATCCGCTCGCTTGTTTAGTAGTCAGGGAACCGACCAGGTAGTCCCATTTTAAAGGCCTATCGCGTTCGCAAAACATTCCAGTGCACTGAAAGGTTCATTCCCTAAAAATTCCCACAATACACTGCAAAAACCGCATTGATGCACCTATGTTCCCTTACTGGAAATCACGTGACAAGTTTTGAAGATGTTCAACCGAAATCGCAGGAGCCTCAACTGAATGAACTTCATGAAATGTGAAATAACTTTTCAAAAGACAAACTCTTATGTTATGTATAAACAAACATTGCTAAACAGGCAGGCAACACAATCTACTCAACAGTTACATTTACTAATCCACCAAATTGTGCACTGAAATGTAACAGAATAATGAGGTTTCTCATATGTACTTGTAACTAGTATTTCAAATATAAAGTCAGAGAGATTTTGGTTTTTCCGATTATTGATTTATACCAGCTGTGAAGTATCACAACGCACTTAAGCAGTCACATCACAGGAAAATAAGCGAACAGTGTGGGAATGGGCTGGGAATGTTACTTATCAAACATATTTAATTACAGATTACAAAATACATGCTTTTAAAAGTAATCCTATTTCGTTAGATTACACTTATTCTGAATACTTTAGAATACTTTGGAATACTAATAAATTAAACAAAACAAAGAGATCCTCTACATATAATTTTAAACAACAGCAGTTTTACAGTTTCCCCTCATTGGACATTATAGTCCATAATTGTAAGTATGTCTCAATATTCTAAGAAAAGACATAAAAAAGGTCAGAGTCAATGTTACAAAAAGTCGCAATTACCTTAAAAATGACTCTAAAATACTTTTGGGATGTAACTGTAATTCAATTACCACCCATTTAAAAGTAACAGTAATGAAATACAGTAACTCAAATTTTGTATTTTAAATTCGTAATTAAGTGACATAGTTTCGTTACTCCCCAGCCCTGACGGTGTCCCAATGAGAAGGGAGCCAGGGTCTTTACCAGTGCCCGAACCCGTTTACACAATATACTGATTCACCATCTCGGGAGCTGATGGAGACATAGGGACACTTATACAGAGGTTACATGAGGAATTGGGATGTGCAGAGTGTCAAAATAAAGATACTTCAAATCAGTATTTTACGTGTGGCATCATTGCATCAAATTTTAGCGATGCACCGATCCATATCGATGTAATGTTACACCCCTACAATTCATGCCCATGATATGATGCATACTATTCATGCGATTATTTCCTATAAATAGAAAAAATATTACTATAGCTGAAACTATAACTAGAGAATATCTTCAGTATTTAAACTGGCTCTATTTTTTATAATATCACTACTGTAGGATCTATTTAAAAATTTGGCTTGAATATAAACGGCATGGATTGTCCCCTCCTGTTCTCTAGGATTTTGTTCATTTAAATGCCAAATGTTCTGTGAAATCTTCTAGAGATGTGGTCACCAACCCTGCTCCTTGAGATCGACCTTCCTGAAGATTTCAGCTCTAACCCCAATCAAACATACCTGAACTATCTAATCAAGGTGTTCAGGTTTGCTTGATAATTACAGACAGGTGTGCTGAAGCAGGGTTGGAGCTACAGTCTGCAGGACAGTCAATCTCCAGAAGCAGGGTTGGTCACCACTGTCATAGAGTATCTAAACACCTATACATGATTATGATGTAGCCTTTTGACTTTAAGTGAAAGCTGGAATACTATGCTTCTGTGCAGAAAAAATGGTGTAAATGATTGTTCATGGTGACCCAGCAAGGAACTGTGGAGGGATATGATCCTGGGCTAAATTTGATACAGTACACCAAAAGGAGATTTTTTAAATATTGTACATGGTCCGTTTCCAAATGGATTTCAAGTTACCAATGAGCAGAGGTGGGTAGAGTAGCCCAAAATTGTACTCAAGTAAAAGTACTGTTACTTCAGAATAATTTGACTCAAGTAAAAGTAAAAAGTAGTCATCCAAATAATTACTTGAGTAAGAGTAAAAAAGTGCTTGGTTAAAAAACTACTCAAGTACTGAGTAACTGTTGAGTAACGTCTGATTTATTTTTTAACAAGCATTCAATCAGACAGACACAAATACAGTGTGTGTGTGTGTGTGTGTGTGTGAGAGAGAGAGAGAGAGAGAGAGAGAGAGAGAGAGAGAGAGAGAGAGAGAGAGAGAGAGAGAGAGAGAGAGAGTGTGTGTGTGTGTTTGTGACAAAAAATGCAGAAACAAACAACTTCGCAAAAGAATTACTCAGTGATGTCACTATTAAGCTTCAACAGTAGTTGGTTCTCAAGGTTCTTGCTGTGAAGCTGTGATCGTTTTTCAGTGAACAGGAGTCCTTAATGACTGAAAAGTCTAAATTAAATTAAAATAACAATTAATTTGAAAGTTAATTTGCTACATTTCAGATTAATATATTTGTTTTCCTTAAAATTTTATTTAACAGTAACTTCAACACTTTGCAGTTTGAATGATGTCCTGCATAAACAAAATGATGGAAAATGTTTATGTTTCCACTGTTCGATATTGCCCACGCCTCATACACACACACAGATATAAGTAAACACTTTGTGACTTTTCGATAGCGCCCACGTCATTCTCTCTCTCTCTCACACAACATACTAAAGCATTGCAATGCAAACGCAGCCCGCTTCAGAGCTAAAGCGGGACTACAGATTAAGTGTCCCTAAAGAACCCACGTATCTAACAGTAGTTCTGCATTATATTAATTAATTTGCACGCGAGTTTTATTTATTTTTATACCGTGTAAGTTATTTTCTGTGTAAGTTAAATGTATGCACCGAACCGTGACGCCCATACCATTTCGGTTCAATGCAAATACATGTACCGTTCCACACATAATATATATAGGAAATGTTTAAAACATATGTTACCTAAAAGACAAACATTCGTCTATCCACAGCATAAAAAAAACGATTTTAGAACACAAACCGCTACATGTTTCCTCAAATTAGATGTTGAGTTTTTGAATGCTGAAATGTCCTTTTGTTTTGGGAGACACAGAAGACACCGCATAATGTAGCTGCTGTTTCGCACTTTTATTAAAGTAAACATGCTTTCAATATGAGGCCAGGGGTGTTCCTCCTCGGCTGTGTCTGCATTGCCGATGGTTGATTGTGACATTTTAGTTTTGCTACGACTGTAAACTAACCCGTCCCGCCGAACACCGCTGAGATTGAGTATGGTCACGTGACGAGACTGCGCAACTACGTTTGATTGGTGAAACACAGTCACATGGTAGAGCCTTTGGCAGAAGTCTCACTCTCTGTCAAAATAAAACAATGACGCGTAGAATTTTAAAGAGGTCAAAAGAAAAGTAACGAGCTTATTGTAGCCTAATGTAGCGGAGTAAGAGTACAGTTTCTTCTTCACAAATCTACTCAAGTAAAAGTAAAAAGTATAGTGATTTAAAACTACTCCTAGAAGTATAATTTTTTCAAAAACTTACTCAAGTAAATGTAACGGAGTAAATGTAACTCGTTACTACCCACCTCTGCCAATGAGATTAATTTTAATACGGTATACATTAGTATGTAAACATTTTACTGCCATTTAATTGAATCCTCTTGCCAACTGATTACTAATCAGCCTCTGTGTTGTAGAGGAAAAATACTATCAAAAAGGTTAAAAGTGACATAAGGGTGATTCAATGTTGACATAATGTCTAAAATGCTGTTTACTCTTATTGGTGTATTGAGAAGATAATTTACACCAACAAGAAAACAAACTCAAAAACTAGATAATTTAAAGTCTGTTAATATCCATTACCAGGCATGACAACACAGAAAGTTGATCGTTCTGAGACTTATTGTACCTTTTTTCCGGACTTTGTCATCTGAATCAATATTTTTGCTCACTCTCATCACTTTAATGACAAGCCGGTTTCCTCCCTGTCTAATCATGTTCACAACCAGCCGGTGCCCCAACTTCACCGCATTTTGATGATTTACCTGTAACACAAAGCAAAACATGGGACATTATGTTACATGAGAGCAGATCGTGGTCCGTGTTGACAACATCAAATAATTGCTGTAGGCTCGACCTGATTTTGCCAAGTGGTTGATGTCCTCAGGACAACATATTTTATTTACATAAGGACAACATTTTTATAAATAAAACCTGCACCAAACCCCAACTCTAACCATAACTTACCGCTGAAATCAGAGGGAAATGAGAAGTGGAAAACAATGATCTAGAAACACCTTATCCTGGTTGGAAGATTAAATTGTAAACAAACTGTAAACTTATTTCTGAAATCTGATTGGTTGATTTCAATGTGTTCCAAGGGTCAACATGATGTTGTTCTAAGGATATCAACCATTTGACAAAAACAGGAGAGCCTTGCTTTAGCGTCTCTCTTTTTGATGTCAATCTCACACATCCTAAAGATGCAATCGAGGATTGAGATCTGGCCACTGGAGTCCAGTGAACTCCCTGATCTGAGTTTGAGATAAATTAATGCCAAAATCTGTCAAATCTGTCATTCATGGAAAAAACCATAATGGTACAGCAGAAATCCAGACAACGTCGCACATCTTTTATTGTCCAGTTTTGGTGGGGCAGTGTCGGCTGTAGCATTATTGTTCAGTTAGCTGACTAGACGGGCAGCAGTTGTGGCTTTGTGCTTTAAATACTGTCAGACCAATGGGGACTTGGGTCATCAGTGGAGGTAATGAGAACTTCATTATTTCTCTCCTTCAGTGTCTCAGAACTAGCAGTCCTTCTAAAGGTGTTAACCATGACAAAATGTTTGCCATAGGCGTAAATATGAAATACTGTTTATCTTAATCATTTATAACACAATGCATATATTTAATGTGGTGAAATGGAATCGCTGCATTGATGCCACGCCCATTATTGGTGTCTCTGGACGGGCGCTATATAAAGGGGTTATTCAGGTTCGGGGATGTGGCATCACTGTTTCAGCTAACTTCCTGTGTGGACTGGTGTTCCGCTGCCTGGTGTTGAGGGTAGGTCGTTTACCATAGTTTGTTCACCCTTGTTGGGGTTTGGGCCATCATATTTTATTTGTTTTACCTTTCTTTGGAAAGGCTGGTGTCTGCTTGGTGGGTGCCTATTAGATTGGCCGCGTTGAAAACCACCGTTTCGTTGCGGTAAAGCTCCTTACTTCTACCTCTTGTCGCATTTCCGCATGTGTGGTTGCTGTCTTCCTGGCTGGTAAGCAAACGTTTATATTTGTCGTTTACTTGGTGTACATCAAAAGTGATACGAGTTGTTGTGTACGGTGTAGCGTTCGGGTGCTGTTCTGACGACTGGACGTCAAAAGTGATACGAGTCGTTGTGTGTATGGTGTAGCATATGGGTATGTAGAGCTCACTTTTGGCATGTTGGTCGCCTAAGAAAGGTACGTGACCATTTTATTTTGTTCTTGTAGCTTTCAGATGCACAGCAAGGCGTTGGCACATTTTACGGTGTGTTACTGCTGCATGTCGTGACGCTCCAACGCTGCTGTTTTGTCTTGCTTTTTTTTTTTTTTTTTTTTGTAACGTTTTGGTTACGATACCATATGTATTATGTTGTTTTGATTTGGTTTTAGTTTGTTTAGACCGCTGTGTTGCTTGCGTTGCAAGCTTGCTCTGCTTGGCTAGCTGCCTGCTTGCTTCTAAGCGCATGTAAACCTGTGGGTGTCGGGTTTTTCCATTTTTATTTCATGTGGCTTTGAAATATTATTGTATCTTCATCCTGTCTATTTCGTTAAAAGAAATTGTTGTTTTTGGTGTGTTTGTTTCTAGGAGTTGGGGAGGACCTGGGCGGGGTTGCAGGCTGGTGCGGCCATATACTGGAGTACCTTAATTACGTTGTGTGGTTTTCCTTTGTGCTTTAGGTTGTCTTGGCCGTGAATTTCACATTTGTACTTGATTTAGTTGTTGCACGTGTGGCTCCGTTGGAAGCCGGACACCTAGCCTGCTTCCCTGCTGGCGATCCCCAGACTCTGGTTGGCAGATCTATCCTAACCTCATTTTACTGTTTTCTGACCCATGTTGCTACTTGCATTAATTAAAAGTATTACAGTTTTAAATGACTAATGGGTTTTTCCCAAATTATTGATTCAAAATAAATTATATTTTGATATTTACGTCTCATGGTCTTTAAAGTTATTGGAAATCTGAACCTGTGTGTCTGAATCTATATTTCCCAGATAGGTATACTGGGTGGCGTAGTCGGTTACATCAATACCCTTTTTCTTGTTTTCTTGTCCCCTGAACTCGGTCACATTAATATAAATATAGTTCATATTTATAACATTATAACAATGAAGGTATTCCAGGGGCTGGTTGCATTGACTAGAATTACTTTTTAGTAGGGATGCACAGATTGGATTTTTTGGGCCGATGCTGATTTTAATAAACAACTATTGGCCGATTCAGATACTGATCAATTGCATACAGTACTATACAATACTAGCTAGTTTTTCTGCAGTCAATTTATTTTACTGATCATTTTTATGGGCAGTCGTGGCCTAATGGTTAGAGGGTTGGACCAGAAGGTTGCCGGTTCGATCCTCAGGTCAGGCGGGTAACGATTGAGGTGTCCTTGAGCAAGGCACCTAACCCCTACTTGCTCCCCGGGCGCTGCAGCGATAGCTCCTCACTGCTCTGGGTGTATGTGTGTTCACCACTTGCTGTGCGTGTGTTCACTACTCTCTGGATGGGTTAAAAGCAGAGGTATATCTCGGATATGGGTCACCATAACTGACAAATTAGTCACTTTCACTTCAATTGGATCCCTTTATCATTTTAAGAGAGGCACAACTGTAAGTGTCCCTAAATGTAAATGTAATTTAAGATAAAGAAGGTTTGTCCTTTTCTCCCAATACTGAGGCTTTTTTTGTAAGAGGGGGCAGCAAAATTGTTGTGCGGAAACTAAGGTCATTTAATGTAGGAAAAAAATGGATGTGCATGTTCTACAGATCCTATATTGAGTCACTGTTATCTTTTTCACTGTTGTGCTGGTTTAATTCTCTAAATGTGAAAAACAAGAACTGTCTTGAGAGGATTGCTAACCAGGGAAGTAAAACAACAGGGAGTAAGCAAATGACTATGGCCCAGTTATATCATAGACAGGTTCTGGGTAAAGCCCAGAGCATTTTGTTAGATGATTCCCACCCATTGTATCATGAGTTTAACCTTCTCCCTTCTGGCATTCGTTTTAGAACCCCGATTAGTCAAACAAATCGATTTAGGCATTCATTTATCCCCTCAGCTTTAAAGTTTCTAAATGTAAGGTAAGAACTTTTTAGTCAGGAAATGTATTTGAATTGTAATGTATTGTGATTATGTGAATACTTGTGTCCTGGAACTAAATTGCCTTCGGGGAAATGAAGAAAGATGAACTGAACTGAAGCACTGTCGTGCTTGTGCAGAGGCAGCAGCTCTTGTCAGAAGGGATCTGGAATCCCCTGGTTGGGCCTGGATTCTCCTGAGTTTTTTTTTCTCAATTGGAGTTTTGGGTTCCTCGCCACCGTTTGCATACTGTTTTGCACTATTTGCCTGGCCGGGGGGCTAATTTCGAATTCAGAAGTTTTACATGATTAATATTGCATAAAGGAATGTATAGTCCATGTTATATTTGACCTGTGTTTCTCTCTCTTTTATCTTAAATGTGTGCTTTCACTGTGCGTGCATGTTTGTCTGTCTGTCCATGTGTGTAAGTATGTGTGCATTAGAGATGTGCGGATAAGCTAAAATGTCACCCGCATCCGCTGCTTCAAATAAATTATCCACCCGTCCGCACGTATAATTTTCTCTGATATAGATATCCGACCCGGACCCGATCGTCATTAAAATTACTCAATAAATTTTCTGGGACTGTCTTTGTCAGTCCATCCATCCATCCATTTTCTTCCGCTTATCCTGGGCCGGCTCATGGGGGCAGCAGTCTAAGCAGGGTTTTCCCAGACTTCCCTCTCCCTAGACACTTCCTCCAGCTCTTCCGGGGGGACACCGAGGCGTTCCCAGGTTAGCCGGGAGACATAGTCCCTCCAGCGTGTCCTAGGTCTTCCCCGGGGTCTCCTCCCGGTGGGACATGCCCGGAACACCTTCCCGGGAAGATGTCCAGGGGGCATCCGGAAAAGATGCCCGAGCCACCTCAGCTGACCCCTCTCGATGTGGAGGAGCAGCGGATCTACTCTGAGCTCCTCCCAAGTGACCGAGCTTCTCACCCTATCTCTAAGGGATCGCCCAGCCACCCTGCGGAGAAAGCTCATTTCGGCCGCCTGTATCCGGGATCTTGTCCTTTCGGTCATGACCGACAGCTCATGACCATAGGTGAGAGTAGGAACGTAGATTGACCGGCAAATCGAGAGCTTCGCCTTGCGGCTCAGCTCCTTCTTCACCACGACAGACCGGTACCGCATTACTGCAGAAGCTGCACCGATCCGTCTGCAAACCGTCCCAGTGCATGCTGAAGGTCCTGGTCTGATGGGGCCAGCACGACGACATCATCCGCAAATTGAGTGTCTTTATCAGTAAATAATTCAATCTAATATTTCGATTTAGCAAACACATGATGTACCACATAAGAGGTACCAGTCATATGGCTTTCATATACATACAATGACTCACAGTCGTTGCATATTACATAGCCAGTACTTGATTCATCCTTGTTAACTTCGCTAAAACGCTCCCACACAGTACTTTTCTTTCCAACCTTTTAGTTTGTTTTTAATTCTCCCTTTTGAAATATATCTCTCAGATCAGTTTTGCCTCCATTTCTGCTTTAAGAAATAGACCGTCCTTTACCGCCGCCACGCGCGCATTTCTTTTAAATTACTGCAAATTGTGTACGGTAAAAGAATGTGTACGGTCTGGACAGTTTTGTTATACACATAGATCACAAGCCGTTGGTCCCGCTCATCAACGGCAAGGGAATTGACATGATTCCTTTGAGGTGTCAAAGATTGCTGATTCGGCTGATAAACTTCAATGCAAAAGCTGAATATGTTCCAGGGAAATCACTGGTCGTTGCTGACAGTCTTTCTAGACATCCATTTCCAAAAACCCACCTGGACTGTTTGGAGCTTGCTGAGGACATTGAAGCCCTGGAAGAAAGCACAAGAGCTGCCTGGCCAATGTCATGCTCACGTCTGGAAAGGGTGGTCGAAATGACTAAGAAAGACCCTGAACTGCAAGCAGTCAAAAAGTACGTAAAACAGGGCTGGCCAAAGTATCCCACCCAAGTTGCGGAACACATCAAACCTTACTTTGCTGTGAAGGATATGCTGTCCATGTGTCATAACCTCCTGATTTACAGTGACAGGATCGTCATTCCTACTGTCTTGAGAACAGATATCAAGAGCAAACTTCATGAAGGTCACATGGGAATTGTTAAGTGCAGAGAACGCGCAAAGCAGAGTGTTTGGTGGCCTGGTATTAGCAAAGAGATCCAGATGTTTACGGAAAACTGTGAGTTCTGCCAAAGGAACAAACCAACACAACACCGAGAACCTTTGATTACTACCCCATTGCCGAATGGACCTTGGGTGAGAATCGCAGCAGATATGTGCGAAGTGAACAAGAAGTCCTACCTAGTAGTAGTCGACTATTTCTCGAGATTCATAGACATTGCTTACCTTCCAGATCTATCAGGAAAAACTTTGATCTCGAGATTGAGTAACATGTTTGCAAGGTGGGGCTCTCCGGATACCCTCGTTACGGATAACGGACCGCCATTTACAAGTCAGAAATTTATGGACTTTGCAAAAGTCTACGGGTTTCATCACGTCACCACAAGCCCTCATTTCCCACAGTCGAACGGAGAGGCGGAAAGAGCAGTGAGAACATCTAAACATATCCTCAGACAGGACGACCCTTTCTTAGCTCTTCTAGCTTACAGAGCAACGCCGATTCAAGCCACGGGTTGTAGCCCTGCACAGTTAATGCTAGGACGCCAGCTGAAGACGCCAGTGCCTGTACTGGAAAAGAGACTGGTACCTAAGTGGCCCGACTTCTCCAAGGTGAGAGTAAGAGACAACATGACAAAATCCAACTACAAGCGGTACTATGACAGACGCTATGGTTGCCGACCATTACCTGAACTCAGGGAGATCCTGTTACAGTCAAACTGGATGATCGTAAAGGCTGGAACAACACTGCTACTGTCATTCACAGACATTTAACTCCACGTTCCTACATCGTTCGTACGGAGACTGGACATCTGAGGAGAAACAGGAAACATCTTCGTCTTCGCCACTCGTCTCCACCGGAAAAAGTGATGGGACACGAGAGAGCGGTGGATGGAGATGAGGTACAAACTGAGCAGCAGGATAATACTCAAGATCAAGCTGGAGTTCTAAATAACCCTGAACAACCTCCACCGCTGGTTACTGCCAGGGGAAGAGTTGTCAAACAGCCTGCGACCTGCAAGACTTTATAGTTAGTACATAGATTGCTATATGAGGCAGAATAATCCTCAGTATCTATGTGGTTGCCACGTAGTCTACCCGGAATCCCTAGCTAATCATTTGTTATTCTGAAGAAAACCTTCAAGAACGTTTTGTTATGTTTATTGTTCTTATTATGCAATGTTTATATGTTAACGTAAGCATTATAGTTTAAAAAGGGGGAAGATGTAATGATAGTCATTACGGTAATCATTGCATGTTATGTTCTGCCCGTTTAAGACGTGGACTACGGTAGTAGTACAGGGGTTCACCTGTAATGCCATTGCATGAGAGATGCTAATAAAGAGACGACTACGAGTTAACACAGACGTGCGTGTGTATAGTCCTTATTCCTAAGAGTGCCATCCTAACATTACAGTTACTGTCACCAAAACAAATTCCTTTTGTGTGCAAACATACTTGGCAATAAAGCTCTTTCTGATTCTGATTCTTAAACAATACTACCACACTTACCTGGTCGCTGTTGAGTCTGAACGATTAAAAAAACTGGTACATGTCATTCATAAACACATGAAGCGCAGTTAAAGTTAGGTTTATTTAAATAATATATTAAATAATCCCAGATTTATAAATGTGTAAATTACCAAAGAATCAATTTTTTAACTATGCAAGAAAACCTTGTGCTTTGGTCATCTGATCTATCATCTGATCAGACGCGATTTCTTTAAGACTGCAAGGGAAGCTCAGCTTCCCCTATAATTATCAAAAAATGAATGGTCAAATATATGTACTATTATGTTAACATTTTATTGACTAAAAATGCGTTCAACACGTTCATCACGAACAAAAACAATTTCGTTCAGAATCAGCTACTTAGGTCGGCTGACTCGATTTCCTTCTCATTCATTCCCGTAGCGTACAGTGCATTACTCTGTTGAAGCCCAGCGTCCATTGACTTCAATGGGGCTGCTTTAAACAGTTTTTTTCAGTGCTTAGAAACAAGACGGTCATTGGATAATGCTGCGATTATGTCCCGCCCACGGACGCTCAGCGTCTCTGGGATGAATGGAGGAGTGGGCTGGCCCGGACTCCGAGCGTCTGCGTGATGATTGGAGGGTCTGTCATCTCTTTTTAATCCACTTTTATGTCCTAAAACGCTTGTTTTTTGGGGTCGACAGCTTATAAAAACGTATTTCTTGATTTTTTTCTAGCTTGTTCGCTATACAAAATGTCACACATCAGCTTTTAGACATTTTTTTTTTGTTATAAATCATAAATGACAAGGAGGCGGCAGCTTCTCGCAATGCAAAGAGACGGTTGGTGTGGGCGTGGTCTTCAGATTAGGACGCGTATCACTCTGTGTCTCCATTTCCAACTCAGTCCCATCGCGGATTTTGCATTTGTAGTCGAAAGACAAACTGCTGCAACCTTCATCGTATATTTCACACAATTTCACTCCACATTCATTGTTTCATTTTCATTTAACAGAATTCCCACATTTCCTCCCGTTGAGTTAAATATATATATATATATATTAGATTGTTTGTTCATTAATTCATATAGACTGAACTAGCCAGCTAGCAAACTGCACAAGTGCTAATATTGTCGACCTGATTTTGGCAAAGCCATTAGAAAGTCTTCCTTACGAGGAGAAACTTAGAATTAAACAGCAGGGCAGATCAACACCTAAGATTGATTTAGTGCAAAAGATAGGGAAAAGTAACAGGTCTTTTTAGCTCTCCTGGTATGACAAAGTTAGCTGGCTGACTGGAAGTGCTGTGAAAAAGAAAATGTACTGCTGGCCATGTCTCTTGACATGGGTTACAGAGCATTTTCTTGATAAGGAACGTAGGGCAGAATTTACATATAAATAAATGGATAATTTTTATAATTTAGGCCGAAAATGAGCTTCCCCTCTTTAAAAGATCAGCAGCCGCCACTGCATCTGATAGATCTGGATAGAAACATACACTTGTTTCTTGTTTATTTCATTTGATTATTCTATTTAATTTATCCCATTATTACAATATTCATCATATGTATTCATTCCTTTATTTTATTATTCACTTCTATTCATATTATTTGCTCTTTACTTTCCTGTTGTTTAACCTCATTGGGAGTTGTATTGTGTCTTATGCTGATATGAGTATCCGTTGGTCTCCATCTCAAGGTTCATAATAATGTCATGAGACAATGTTTTGATACTGTAATCTTGAATGTTAAAAACACATATTGAATCTGTTTCTAGTCAGACGAAGTTTGACAGAGCTTGACTGAGCATCAACACACAACTGAGATTATTCAATAAATCATTCGTCTGTCTATTTAACATCACTTCGTCTCCTGCCTGCTGTTCTTCCCTACAGCTCTTTATCTCCCTGGTGGTTGGGTTAAAGGATTGACTCACAACGGAGTTGATATCTCCACGTGTAATTTGTTCCTGACGGAGAGAGATCTAGTGAAACTGGACTCAAAGTTTAGATCTATAAGATCTACAAGCCATATCTCATAGTTGGATCTATCATATGGCGTTGTCGGCAGGATGGAATGACAGCTGAACAACTGGACTTGTGACAGATGAGAGGTACGAAGGGAAACTCTGCAGGTACTTCCTCATCGTTCTGCTGCAACAGGGGCGCGCCTACAGCAGTGTGATTTGGTCGTTTGTCATCTCCATCTAAAGAATCAAAAGTAAATCGGTACTGTGGTTTAACACTGTGTGTTTTAGGGGATTGATTCTAATTGTTCATTATGGGTATGGCAATGTCAGGAAACAAAACTATAGACGAAAAGATGTCTGAAACTAAGGGTGATGTAGAGATTAGACTACACGAAATAGCTGGGGAATTGTCAGATAAATTATCTGAATGTTTTGACACTAAACAAACTGAGGCAGAAATAGTTGAACAATTTAAGACCAAAGCTCAGAAAGGTGGCATTTGGGAGCCTTATGACATCAGGACAGTATGGAAAAAAATTGAGAGAATGAGGAAAAGAGATTCAAGGCAGGTTCCTTGGACTCTTGTTACCTTGTCTTAATGCATGAAATGGGAAATGAAAATAGACAAAGATACCCATAACAGGGAGAAAGATGTTATGGAAAGCAAACTGAGGGGATTACAAGATAGGTGTGATGATTTAAAATCCCAGTTGGAAAACTGTAACGAAGAGAAGGAAGTTATGACTGTAGAAATAAAAACTCTACAGGACGGGTATAAGGAGTTCGAAGATCAGTTTGAACGGGTACAAAGGAGAACGAGAAGCCAAAACCTAAGAATTTAAAGAGAACGGAAAATCCTAAAATCCTGTGATACTGATTATGACACAGACACTGATTCTGATGAATTTCAGGGAGCAAAGGCAAGACTCAGACCCTTGAGGGTTGATGTTAAAAGAGGCCAAAAGAAAACTGAAGTTTATATTCAGAAAACAAAGGACGGAAACGTGTTAATGGATCGTGAGATTCAGGGTCGTGATGAAGTCCATTACAACTATGTGCCTGCAAACGCCAAAGACGCGTTTAAATGGTCAAAGGAGGTTGGGGATGTGAGAAAAGATCTGTCAGACACAGATATAAGATATGTGAAGAAAGCTCTTGGTGATGTTTTGTATGATGAGGGCATGGCAAACCCTAGACCAGAGATAGAAGGATGGAAAAGGCTTAAGATGTGGTTCAAAAAAGCACAACAGCAAAAGGTTGACTGGAATGAGATTAGCAGATGGAAACGAAAAGCTAATGAAAATGTTGAGGATCTTGCTGAGGCTGATGTGCATTTGATGTCGGATTCACTTTTAATGTACTGCATGACTTTGACAGAGGCTATACTAAAGGCTCAAAACAGGTTCAGGAAGCTTGGAAAATGCCCCAAGAGGGGGGGCATAGTGTTGTGCCAGGGCAAATGGTCTATGTCAAGAAGCTGCAACATTCAGGCTTAGAACCAAGATGGGATGGTCCTTTTGTAGTCTTACTGCTTACACCTTCTGCAGTGAAATTATTAGGCAAGACTAAATGGACAAACATTAGTGACTGTGAATTAGCTTTAGCTCATACTCCCAAAAATCGAAATGAGTCCAGCGAATCGCTGTAGGATGGAGTCATGAGAAGAACCTTGTCTTTCATTGACTTGGGGGCCACCCTCACGATGAACATAGGGGGAGGGTGATGGGTTATTAGCCTACACCAAACTACAGCTTAGTCGTTTGGTCTCTGCTTGATTTTTGCAAGGGAATCTGAATTGTTGAAATAAGGTCAACGCTTCAACACCGTTTGATGACATCATTTGTTTCCTCGAATATGGAACTCCTCTGTCTCCTTTCTCTCTCCTTTTGTTTTTACAGATTGTCAGCAGCCTTCAAGCAGTTTGCAGAGAGATTCAGGCCTTATCATACAGAGGACACTCTGTGGAGTCATCCACCAGCAGACCGGATAAGAGGGGCGTCACTCTATTTTCAACCTCGAGATCAGTACGCAGAGAGACCACGTTATCAAGAGTTGGTGAACACTTGTTATGTGTCTGCATTTCAAGAACAAAGTGAATTTGAACTACACAGACCACTGTAAGACACTCTGAGACTGCTGTCATATGACAATGCTGTATTGGCTGTAGGTTTTACTTCAACTCAAGCTGACCAATGGGTACAACATCCTGAAATAAGACCAAGTTGGACTTTAACTGTGTACACTCAATATTTGTTTTATTTGTTTAAATCACATAACTGTCATACACAATTTAAAGCAGAATCTAGATCAAAGCCAGGTCAATGGATGATTTTTAATTATCACACTAAAGGATATGAACCAAATTAAAATGGCAGGGATTTTGTTCTTTGTGTTGGTTTTCCTACCAAGCTTTATTCCAAATTCTGTCTATTATTCAGAGCTAGATGTTCAGAATGAAGTCAATTCAGCAATGACTTTGGCTAACGTCTATGCGAGAACTGTAATGCTGGGTATGTCAATATTTTCCACAAGCTGCTACTTCATGGCGATTGCAAGCATATCCATTACTTTTACCTGATTTTATCTCTATTGCTGAACAAGATGACATGTGCGAAATAGGTGAGATTATGGCAAATTTAGTACAAAAAACAACTATTCCTAAATCCAAGTGGTGTGCTCCAATTGGAGACCCGAAAACCTCTGACAAATCAAAAACTTTATCGGCTCATTTGTTGCAAATGTATGATTATTTAATTTTGAAACATCAAGAAAATGTTAAGAATATATGGCCAAAAGTGTTATATTTGGAAGAAGTAGAAATACAGCCACTACAGGGGGGCCTTAATGGGTGAATTTATACTAGTTTTTGGAAATTCTAATTGTTCTAAATCACAAGGTAAAGCTGGTGCTAAATGCACAGTTCTTAGACCATTAACAACATCAAATTCTCACAGATGTGTCAATAGGATGGTCGATTTTCCTTGGAATACTCACCTAGAGGTCTATCTATACTCACATAGAGCACTATGAGGTTGTTCTTATCCACATAACAACTCTTGACATTTGCCTAAATATGATAATACTGGCTTCAATACCCAATTCGTACTCAATGTAAAATCTGAGGGCATTTCCTTCTGGTGTGCAGGTAATTCTGACCCAAACCTGACTTTTCTGGTTTCTAAATGTAATATGATCTTTATCACAAATTCAACACTCATTGCACCTAATGGCACACACTTTGTTTGTGGTAACAAAGCTTAACCGTTCCTTCCTAAGGGATAGAGAGGAAGGTGTTATTTGTTTTACCAGCAGTTCGAGTAGTGTCAGAAGATTATGTTAGACATCATTTAATCCTGACACGTACTAGGCATCCCTTTCCAAGGCTGAAAAGTTGTTAGGGCTATTTGTGCCATCCCTCAGAGTGAATGATCTACAAACTGAAGTACAGGCATTAAAGGAAGCTTTTGAGGAAACAGCAACCAGTACTCTTCAGTCTATCGCCAACATTTCTGTTGAAATGTATGCAATGAGAAAAGTTGTTCTACAAAATCGAATGGCTTTAGATATAATGTTAGCCTCTCAGGGAGGAGCCTGTAAAATACAGTTTTGTTCAAAATTATTCAACCCCCACTGAAATTGATTGTTTTGGTCGGTTTGACATTGATTATGATCATTCAGTCATCCTGCTTACAATTAAATCAAAGAGGCACGTGTAGGTCAGACAAATATAACATAACATTTATAATGAAATAACCACAAATGTCTTTTCTGAGCTCACATCCTTATCAGTTTTATTCAACCCCCAAGTGACATTCAATCTTAGTACTTAGTACAACATCCTTTTACAGTTATAACAGCTTTTAAATGTGAAGCATAGCTTGACACAAGTGTCTTGCAGCGATCTACGGGTATCTTCGCCCATTCATCATGGGCAAAAGCCTCCAGTTCAGTCACATTCTTAGGCTTGCGCACTGCAACTGCTTTCTTTAAGTCCCACCAGAGGTTCTCAATCGGATTTAAGTCTGGTGACTGCGATGGCCACTTCAAAATGTTCCAGCCTTTAATCTGCAACCATGCTCTAGTGGACTTGGAGGTATGCTTGGGATCATTGTCCTGTTGAAAGGTCCAACGTCTTCCAAGCCTCAGGTTTGTGACGGACTGCATCACATTGTCATCCAATCTCTCCTGGTACTGCAGAGAATTCATGGTGCCTTGCACACGCTGAAGCTTGCCAGTACCTGCAGAAGCAAAACAGCCCCAAAGTATGATTGACCCCCCGCCATGCTTTACAGTAGGCAAGGTGTTCTTTTCTTCATAGGCCTTGTTCTTCCTCCTCCAAACATAGCGTTGATCCATGGGCCCAAACAGTTCTAATTTTGTTTCATCAGTCCACAGAACACTATCCCAAAACTTCTGTGGTTTGTCCACATGACTTTTGGCATACTGCAGTCGACTCTTCTTATTCTTTGGGGACAGCAAGGGGGTGCGCCTGGGAGTTCTGGCATGGAGGCCTTCATTACGCAGGGTGCGCCGTATTGTCTGAGCAGAAACTTCAGTACCCACATCTGACAAATCTTTTCTCAGTTCCTCAGCAGTCACACGGGGACTTTTCTCCACTCTACGCTTCAGGTAGCGCACAGCAGTCGAAGTCAGCATCTTCTTTCTGCCACGACCAGGTAGCGTTTCAACAGTGCCCTTTGCCTTGAATTTGCGAATGATGCTTCCTATGGTGTCTCTTGGTATGTTTAACATCTTTGCAATCTTCTTATAGCCATTGCCCTTCCTGTGAAGAGTAATCACCTGTTCTCTTGTCTTCCTGGACCATTCTCTTGACCTCACCATGTTTGTAACCACACCAGTAAATGTCTAGAAGGAGCAGAGTATCACAGTCATTTTAAAGCTGCCTAATTGGTGCTTATTAGGCTTTATTGCTGCTCCCTGATATCCACAGGTGTTTTCAATACCTGATTGAAAACACTTCATTGAACCTCTGTTCTTCAGAGTGGTAGTCTTTAAGGGGTTGAATAATTATGTCAATGAAGAATTCACAAAAGAAACATTTACTACTGTATTACAAAACTAATTGATGTCATTTTAGTTGCATATGGTTCTTTAAGAAGTCCTTGTAGGATTTCATTCTGAATACAATTAAAAATGTACACTAAATTCCCTAAAACCATTTACAGCATTGGGGGTTGAATAATTTGGAACACAACTGTATGTACTACATTGTATGCCACAATCAATAACTGCAATTTACAACTCATGCAGGTATGGTTATGAATTGGTTTTGTGATTTCTTTGTTATATGTGTTCAATCGAATTGTTTATATAAAATGCTAGATACAGGTGATTTAAAGATATATATTATATGAGATCGGTTAGTGTCAATGTACATTTAGAGATATAGAGATATATATATTCTATTTTCTTTATAATTGTAAATGGGATTGTGTATTGTGAACTCGCTTCAGTCCGCGGGAGTTCTGAGTGGAGCAAGGAGAAGGCTGATTAAAGATGCACTATTTGTATGCCACGATTAATAACTGCATTTTACAACTCATGCAGGAAGTCTGAGTGGAGCGAGATAAAAAAACCTCTGAACCAGCAATTCGACTCCAGTCTGTATTCCTAACACAATGCAGAGGGGTAGCCCCAAACCGACTACACATTGGCCGACAACATTTTGTCAAATTTCCAAAATCAACAAGTGCTTCTGCTAAGCGTGCAAGATAAAAGCAGTGTGAAGAGTGCGGGTGTCGACTGCAAGTGCCGTCACAGGAAGCGAAGGTGAAATGTGTTCAAATTTGTAATCACATTCATTTTTCATAATGCACAGCCCTAGTTTTAAACAGAAACATGTCTTTTCAAAAACATTTCCTTGCTTTGCGTTCATTAGACAGGGACAAGAACTATATGGACTCATCCTTAAACAAGTCATCATTGTTTGTCCACAGTTGTATTCCAAAACACATCTGAGGACAAAACTACATGCACACACAACGAATGTCTGGTGACATCTGCTGTCATTTTTGCGGTTTCTGTGGACAGGTGCCTTAACTCTTTCACCGCCATTGATGAGTTATCTCGTCAATTAAAAAAAAAAACGTGACCCGCCAAAGACGAGTTATTACAGCGATCAGTGTTTGTACTGTTGTACAGCAGGTGGCGCTATTACACACCTTTGGGAAAAAGTACAGAATCCCAGAACCTAGAACGTATATGTTTTAGCTGTTTTTAATGATTGTTCTGAGTGAAATCTGGGCGGAATCTTTGACAAAAAAACGTTAATTATCTCAGCTGTTTAATCAAACTGATGCAGTTTTGAAGAAACCTACCCACATCTACGGAGTGATAAAAAACATAGATAGAAGAATACGGTTTCTTTTGTTTAAAAGCTGAGACTCGTTCTTCCATTTGACATATTGTTTGTCCATATATTCTTTACAGAAAATTTACTGTGAGCCATTAAAGTTTGGTGAAAATGTTAAAAAACGCTGGCGTAGGCTGGCAACTTTTTTTTAAAGTTAAGAGTCGTATATTGCCACAGGAACCGTGACAGTCAAAAAGTCATTCTGGATGAAGGTCTCACTTACCTCAATTAGGAAATCACCTGTGCGAAGTCCTGATTGCCACGCCACACCACCCTCATCTACGGACTCGAGGTACTGCAGTGCAGGAAATGCAGCCGTTGGTGTGAACTCATCAATGGATTTGTCTGCTGTTGGGAGAAAAACAAATAAACCTTCATGTAAGCATGAAACAGCCTCATCGTTCTGCCAGCATACAAGCAGCAGTCATTTGAATGACTGTTTATTCCTATTGTCCCATCCACCAGACAGTGGTGTGAAAAAGTATTTGCCTCCTTCATGATTTTTGTTATTTTTGCATATTTGTCATGCTGAAATTATTCAGATGATTTAATTCAGCCACATTGGAGGGTCTTCGAGCATGAACAGCCTTTTTTAAGGTCATGCCACAGCATTTAAATTTGATTTAAGTACAGACTTTAACTGGGCCGCTCCAAAACCTTAACGAGTCATCGTTGTGCTCTTGGAGTAATTTTGGTTGGCCGGCCACTCCTGGGACAGTTAGCCACTGTTTCATGCTTTCTCAATTTGTGGATAATGGCCCAAAGCCTTCGAAATGACTTTCTAACCCTCTCTAGACGGATACATTTCAATGACTTTGTTTCATTTGCGGCATGATGTGTTGCTATTTGATATCTTTTAGACTACTTCAGTTTGTCAGACAGGATCTACTTAAGGGATTTATTGATTCAACAGGTCTGGCTCTAATTTGGCTTGAGTGTGGCAAGTGAAATTTTACTCAGTTATTCAATTCGTGATTTACCAAGGGGGACAATTACTTTTTCCACATAGGGCAAACATGAATTATTTAAGCATGACAAATATGCAAAAAAAAAAAATCCGTAAGGGGGGCAAATACTTTCACACCATTGTATATGAAGTTGCTTTTTGGGCTAAATCATGTCGACCTGTCATGGCTATTATTCAGCACTAAAATGATAAAAGAAAATTGGACTTTGTTTAGTTTGTCTGATTTGGAGCAAATTTAACCCAAGATGGACATCTGGTTTAGATCACATACAGCCATAAAAACGATGGGAAAATAAAAACAGATTTCTTGATGAAAATTAAATAATATTAAGCAATAAGGTCCTAGAAGCAGTGGGTTGCAGTGCCTTTAATAACAGCTAAGGGGCGTTGTTAAAAAACCCTTATCTGTTTATAAAATGCACTTGTAACCCACTGCATAAGGTTAAACCATACTGTATGCATAGCAATGCCAAGAAATAGACACAGTGATACTTAGGCTATGTGATGCGGTAAGCAGCTATGGCAGTACTTTATAACAGATTGGAACTCGGCTCAAACAATCACAATCAAGGAACAGAACTGAATGTTTTATAAAACAGTTAAACATTTTAAAATCTTATAACGTATAATGCTGGTGTCACGAACTGCTCCGAGACTTGACAGGTGCGGATCTAAATGCAGCTTTATTCCATATGCAAAACAGGCAATGGTCAGGGCAGGCAGAAAACAGGCATAAACGAGGTCACATGCATGAGTCGAGGCAGGCGGCAGAGATTCCAAAACGATAAAAAGATCCAATGATCAAAACACAATATTCAAATAGAAGAATGCTCAGAAATTCAGTGTTACACAAAAACAAGACTTTGCCATGACAGGTTGATTGAACCAGGCTTATATTGACATAGGTTATTACAAACAGGTGAGAATGATCATCGTTCAATGAGTCTGGGCAAGGGTTATGGGGAATGTAGTGTGCAATGACAGTCCGGGTGATGAGGGGAGTGCTCTCAAGTGGATTTGAGAGGGCACTCCAGCTGTTGACTGTGACAGCTGATTAATTTGACACAATAAATAATACAAAATAAATTGTCTTATGCTGCATTAAATTATTAATTTGATAAATTTAATTTTTATAAACTATTTATTATTATCTATTTATAAATATTTGTAATAATGTTCACTTGGATATGCTGTTAGATACATAGATTAATAAGCCCACATAAATTAATGAATAAGTGTAGCCAATGTGTCGTTTTACTGCTCACAGAGTGGATAGCCGCTCACTGAGCAGACAGCTGGCTAAATGTGGAGGAAGGGGATTTATCCTAAACTAAACAATATTTGTCTTACATGCTATGTTTTATATTCCTCATTTGGTTATAACAGGTGTCTTATTGTGCACTTTATAAAGACGTGTCTTCCCTGAAATAAATGAGTTCAAAAGCTGGATGCCTCTGTGTCTAGTTGTGCTCCCAGATCTTCAAAAGAATTCTCTCACTACATCTAACCTATTTCTGATTTGATTTTAAGAGTAATCCAAAACACAGAAAGAAACTTAGTGTTCGAAAGGAACCTGAAGTTTAACATATGCCATCTCAACTCAACTTTATTAATATAGCGCTGTTTACAATTTTCAATGCTACAAAGCAGCTGTACATAAAAAATATTCACTACAAGTAAAAAAAAAGTGAACACAAAGAATACAGACACGCAAACAGACTCATACACCCATACGAACAGAACACAAATACACACATACTGACATAGCACATAGGCACGCATACATATGCACACAGAGTGGTTATCACAGTAAAGCAAACATTTAAGAGAAATGAGAGAAACACAGGTCAAAAATTATGCGAACTATACATTTCTATATGTAATAACGAATAAATTAAGCAGAATATTACATTTAAAGGGATATTGACAAATATAAAAACGTACAATTCTAAAACTGGCTTCAGCAGCCCCCCCTGTCAGGCAAACAGTTCAAAACAGTATGCAAACGGTGAGAAAGGAATTCAAAACTCCAATGGACAGAACTCCTTGGGAGAACCCAGATCTAACCAGGGGAACCAGTTTCCCTCTTGCAAAACTGCAGCATCTCTACAAGCTTGACAGTGCTTGCACAACTAGGCTAAATTAAAAGAAAATAACAATAATAAAAAGGTAGATTATAGCTTGAATATTATCATTAATATTCTAATTGCAGTTGAAATTTTGCAGTGAGGACTTGTTTTGTCGACGCTTCCCTCTTTCAGCTCTACCATCTCGGTTTTTGTCAGTTTGCTGCTTCCCTCTCTCAGCTCTACTATCAGGTATGGGTATGGACTGCATCATACTCGCTGTGGTAACCTCTGAAAAATGAGAAAAGACAGCTTAGAGTAGAGTACTGATATAACTAATAGAGACTAAACCCTCAGAGGATTTATATTATTGAAGTGTAGTGTCTGCAAGATTAAAAATATGTGTCTTATATCTAGATTTAAATTGACAGAGTGTGTCTGCACTCTCGGACAGTGCAGGGAAGACTGTTCCAAAATTTTGGTCACTATATAGGAAAAGGATCCACCACCTGCACTTGATTTTTATAATTACCAACTGACCGGAGCCCTTAGAAAATAGCGAACGTGCAGGACTGTAATATAAGATGAGCTCACTCAGGTACTGTGGAGCTAAACTGTTTAGGGCTTTATAGGTAATCAGTAAGATTTTATAGTTAATGCAATGCTTTATAGGTAACCTGTGCAAAGTTGACAGAACCGGGCTAATATAGCCATACTCTTTTGTCTGTGTAAGAACTCGACCTTCAGAGTTTTGAACCAGTTGGAGTTTTATAATAAGCCTATAAAACAGCCACTTAATAGTGCGTTACAATAATCTTGTCTTGACGTTATGAATGCATTAATTAACTTCTCTGCATCAGATAGTGACAGTATATGACATAAGTTAGATATATTCTTACAATGGAAAAACTTGGTTTTAAAGGTGTTGGCGACATGCCTCTCACATCACAGATTACTGGGAATAAAACTCCAATATTCTTTGCTGATGACAAGGGCTTTATTGAGAATCCATCAACATTTAAGCAGTATTCTTGATTGTTAGGTATGGCAATTTTTGGTTACATATTTAGCTTTCCTGTGGCTCATAGGTTAGAGCAATGCCAAGGTGGGATCCCCAGGGGATTGCACACAGTCAGAAACAAACGTATAATACAACGCAATGTAAGTTGCTTTGGATAAAAGTGTCTGGCAAATGCAGAAATGTAAATGTAAATGTAGTCCGATCCAGTCATCCTCTGTAGTTCTTGAAAAGTGAATTTTGTTAAAGAAAATATCTCGCTTAGCACTGAACTTTGAGCTTTATAATTTTTCAGGTATTGTTTATGCTCTAACGGCAACATTACACACTAACTTAAGTTTTAAAAATGGGATCTCAGGGAATGGCACCTTTGATTCAAACATAAAATTCAGGGAAAATCTTCAAAATTCCACAGAATAGTTTAAAATGTGTTAACATTTGTAAACAAATATAAATATGTGTGAGTGTTTATAAACAGTCTTTAGAAATCTTTAAAAGTAGGCTATTCTATATATTTTCATCTAATATTATGGAAGGGCTTGTTAGGTTATTATGCTAATTTAAACCGTTATAATGACACCTTTCCGCATGTTCACAACACAATTTAACAAGAGAATTTGCCTGTTGTTCATTCTTATGGTGAACGGATTTGAAATGATACAGCGGTGTCCTAAAACAAAAATACGTTTTTACTATCTGAGATTGTGGCATGGGGGGCGAGGTTCAGCGAGGTATGCAGCGGGAGAGAGAGCTGGGGACATGCGGTGAGTAAGTAGGTCAAGAGGAAATGACGAACACCTGCGTCTGGTTAAAGTAAGGGCGTGGAGAGACCACATTTAAGGACTGCAACGCCAAAGTGGGATTGAGAGAGAGATGGACTGCTTACTGTCCTTTGTGTGGTGCTTGGAAGAATCGATCCCTGATGGAGTGTTCTTGGATGAAGCAACAATCGAACGACTGTTATATACTTCAACTTTAAAGGGGTTGCTAAGTGAACACCCTTATCTGTTAATGTCAGAAGCAGTGCTCGAACTCAGGTCTCCGATGTATGAGACTTCTTTTACTCCCGCAGAGCCACATGGGAAGTGATGAATCCAGCAAAGAGAGACGCACCCAAGAGGACTTGGGGTTAAATAAAAGAGACTCCTCGGGGCCATAGCCTTCTTAGTCCTCAAGATACTGTAGTGACCTTTGTACTCGACGGGAGTCCAATATGCAGTGGACTGTGTATGCTGGCAGGCCTTCGATTATGCGAGGCGGAGGTTTGCCTGTCGGAGCCAAAGGAGAGAAAACAACAGGTTTAAACAGGGAGACATGAAAGGTGGGGTTCATCTTTCAAGTTCTGGGTAAATGTAAACGGTAGGTTACAGGGTTTACTCTCCTTGCCACTTTGAAGGGAGCTATCTAGCGTTGGGCCAGTTTCTACTTAGTGGAAAGCCAAACACGTTGACCCCGGCGGAGGGTGGGGGCTGGTCTGTGTCTTCAATTAGCCTGAATCTGGTACTGCTGGGAGACTCTGAGGAGCCAGCGGCGGACTTGCAACCACAAACCGGGAGGAGAACTGGGGACCACAATCCGAGACGATGTCCTGGTGGATGCCAAAGACTCAAAAACATGATTAATTACTAGTTCGGCGGTTTTTTTGGTTGTAGGTAATTTGGGAAGTGGAATAAATTTGGCGGCCTTGGAAAATCTGCTTACTATCACCAGAATAGTGGTGTTACCTCGGGATGGTGGGAGCCCAGTGATGAAGTCCATAGATAATTGGCACCACGGTAGTCTCGGAATGGGTAAGGGGTGGAGTAATGCAAGGGGTGAATAATGGGGAATTTTCTCCTGATCGAATGTAGTGCAAACCTACACGAAGGTTTTAGTATCCTCCTTCAAACTTGGCCACCAAAGTGTCCTTTGGTGAAACTCAAGGGTGTGGTCAGTGCCTGTGTGACAGGTCAGATGAGAACAGTGGCCCCATTGGAGAATCTTGGATTGTACAGCCCTCGGGACAAATAAGTGGTTGGTAGGACCTCCTCCCGGATCTGGTTCATGAGTCTGTGCACGTCGTATGGCTGACTCCACCTCCCACCTTATAGGAGCGACAATTTTAGACTCGGGGATGATAGGCGTGATAGTACCTTTTTGGTTGCTTTTGGTATAGACTCAAAACAGGGCATCCGGCTAAAAGTTTGAACCTGGACAGAAAGACAGGATGAATTGGTATTGGTTAAAAAAAGAGACCAGCGAGCCTGGCGGGGGCTGAGTCTTTTGGCCTGTTGGATGTACTCAAAGTTCTTGTGGTCAGTAAGAACTTGGAATGGATTTCTGGCCCCCTCAAGCCAGTGTCTCCACTCCTCCAGAGCCAATTTAACCACTAGAGGCTCATTATCCCCCACATGATAATTTATCTCCGAAGGTGTAAGGCGGCGAGAGAAAATGCGCATGGGTGGAGCCTGTTGCCATCACCTCTTTGTAAGAGGACTGCTCCCACTCCTACGTCCAAGGCATCCTCACATTTCTCTGGTTAAACTTAAAAGGTGATTCTTCAGAAGACGGGTGAGGACTCTGCTCCAAGACATGCTCCAAGAGCTCTGGGAGGGAACTCGAGAAAATGAGGATGTCATCAAGGTAAACTAATACAAACTAATTGAGCATGTCTCTCAAAACGTCATTTATGAGAGCCTGGAAAACAGCTTCCACTCATCCCCTTGATTACTGCGCAAAAGGTGGTAAGCGTTGCGTAAATCAAGTTTGGGGAATATCGAAGCTACTTGGAGTAGCTCAAAGGCTGTGGCCATGAGGGGTAGGGGGTTGCGGTTACGGACGGTGATCTTGTTTTGAGCTCTGTAATCAATACAGGGGCGTAAGCATCAGTCCTTCTTCCCCACAAAGAAAAAGCCAGCTCCGTCCAGGTACGTAGATGGTTGGAGGATCCCAGCATTTAGGGCCTCCTCAATGCACGTTTTCATCGCCTCACGTTCGGGAGAGGATAGGGAAAATATGCGCCCTTGGGGGGGGCAGGTACCTGCCAGTAATTCCACAGTGCAGTCATAAGAACGGTGAAGTGGTAGGGAGGTGGCCCTGAGCTTACTGAATACCTCTTTGAGATAGATGTAATGGCTCGAGACAGGTCTAAGGACTCAGGGACTCAAGAGCAGGGTCAGGGTTTTCTAGGGTGAGACAGGTAAGGTGGCATGCAGGACTCCAACAGGAGACAGTGCACGGGGGCCAATCTAGCTGTGGATTATGTTTGAGAAGCCAGGGTGTCCGAGAATAACTGGGAACTTTGGGGAGTGTATTAGGTGGAACTGTAGCTCTTCCTGGTGCCGCTGGATGGACAATTTGAGAGGAGCGGAAAGGAGGGTTATTGTTCCAGAACCCAAGGCCCTACCATCCACAGCAGTAATGGACAGGGGGATGGAGAGATGATCCGAGGGGATCCTGTGTCTTTCTGCTAGAGAGAGAGATCGATAATGTTTCCAGCAGCCCCTGAATCCAGTGAGGCCTTCAGTTGGAGTTGGCGGTTATCCCAAGTGAGTGTGACAGGGAGGTACAGTCCTGAATTGGAAGGAGGATGCCCCTTGGTTATTCCCGTAACAGTCCTCCCTTGCCTGTATGGGACCGGGCGTTTCCTGAGAGTTCAGGGCAACCCGAGCGGAAATGTCCTAGAAGGCCACAGTATTGACAACATCGCTCCCGAAGGCCACAGTATTGACAACATCGCTCCCTCATACGTCGGTCTCGTTCAGACGAGGAAAGTTGAGAACCACCCAAGTTCATGGGCTCAGGGATATCTGAGGATTGTGGTAAAGTCTCTGCGTTTCTTGGGAGCACCATAGGAACGAACAACCGGAGGCTCACTTTCCTCTCTCTTAACTGGTTATCCAACCGGACTGCAAGGTCAATGAGGGACTCCAGAGTAGTAGACGACTCCTGTGTAACCGACTCGTCCTGGAGAGTCTCTGAAACAGAGCTAGGAACAGAGTCAGTGGCTGTCGCTGGAGAGGTGGCTTGAGACAGAGGTAGCCAGTCAAAGATCTAGCGGATCGAAGTGGTGATGTCGGCCAGCAGTTGTGAGTGTTGATTGGACTCCTTGTGAGGCTCTGTGTTTCTCTCAGAAGCGGGGCTCGAACTCTGGTCTCCGATTTACGAGACTTCTTATCTCTCGCAGAGCTACAGGGGAAATGATGAGCCCAGCAAAGAGAGATGCACTCAAGAGGACTTGGGGTAATACAGTATTTTAATAAAATAGGATTCCAAAGAACAAATCCAGCAAAAGGTAAATTATCCAAACCAGGCGTGTGGAAACAGAAGGTATATCCAAAAAAAAGTAAACAAACAAAATCCAATGGATGAATTTCAAAAAGGTTGCCAATAGGCACAACACAATACTCCACAATGTCCATGGTTTTGTAGGGGGAAGCTTGCCACAAAAAACTGGAGACTACTCGTAGGGTAGGCTACTGGATGTTAAAACTGAGCACACACTGTAACGAATTGCTGTAAAAACTACAGCACTGATTTACAGCGGTGACTGTTTTTCTAACAATACAGCATATTTCTGTAAACTGCGATGCATTCTGTGGTCACGTGACGGTTTAACGCAGATCCACAGAATACTGCTGTAAATTTCAAATATTTCAACGGTCAAGACTCGAATAAGGGCAAGAGGAACGATACACAGCTGTGGTAAGTGACCCATTTAAGAATTTTTCAGTTTGGTTATGGTCTTAGTATATGAAGGTAAATACATTCGCAGTTCATATAGGTTGACCCGGATTTGGTAACGTTAAAGTTACGCATCCTCGTTCCGTGGGGCGCGAATGAGATTCGGGCTTTCAGCAGCGAGGTCGTGGCATAATTTCAGGTAATTTCAACACTTATAACATCTCTTTGGATATAAAGTTTGCCTTAGGCGTACATAGTTACTTTTTACCGTAGCACAACCACATTTTTTTGTTAGAAAATCCTTGGACTGTTACAGATATTTGAGGTTATGTTTGTAACGACTGGCAAATGTTGTGTATTTGAACGTGTAGATGAGGACATGTTTCTAAAAAATCTGTCCCTGTTTTATCTTAAGTTGCAGGCTAAGTTGTTGCTTCCTGCATCTGTTATTCAAGCACTCATTGAAGGATTCCAGGAAATACATGACATGAGCTTGTCAAATTTGCTGAGTAAACTAAAAGAAAAATTGATTCTACTTGATGTTCCAGAGAACGACATAGAAAGAGTGGTAGATGAAATTAAAACGGATGATCTTCTCCACACTTGCAACTCTCAGATATTGAAAACAGATCAGAGGAGGAAAACCATGTTTAAAAAAAGCTTCAATTACATTGAGCCAGTTCCCATTTGTTTAGGGAACAATGAAGCAGGACATGAATGTTTTGCCCAATACATTCCAATTAAGAAAACACTTTCTGGCCTTTTCAAGAGCGAGTCAGTAAGGGAGCAGCACAGGTATACCCATTCGCAAGGTCACAACAAAGATGTCCTTAAGGACATTTGGGATGGAAAAGTAATCGCAGACAATGCGTTGTTTAAGTCAGATCCCATGTCATTGGGCTTGATTCTCTATCAGGACTCATTTGAAGTAGTCAATCCATTAGGTTCAGGAAGGAAGAAGCATAAAGTGCTGTCAAATGTTGTGTATTTGTACCAAGAGCGTACAAGGGATCTTGTCAGAACAATGACACTTGAATAAATGAACTGATCATGTGTGACGGTGACCAATAAGCAAACGAGTTGACTTATTGCTGTTGTGGAATACTTTATTTTTCTCGAGTTTAATTGCGCCGTTCACTGACTGAATTTTAGTTGTCGCCTCAGCTTGGATTAGTGCAGCAGTTGAGATGAGAGTTGAGAAGGCCCTTCAAAGCAAGAATTAAAGGTAGCTAGCAATTAATGTAATTGATTGAATATCAACTATAAATCCTTATTTTAAAAGCATTAACGTTAGAGGGATTTCGTTCATTTGTTTGCTGTCGAGCAGTCGTGATAGTGTTTGAATTAGAGTGGGACTTCTTGCGGCAGTGTAAAATTGTACATACAGTGCCAACATGCTAAACGTTATTTAGTAGCCTATCTTGTTAAACAGTTCATCATATGTTGTGTAGAAATGTAACCGTTTTAAGTATATTAAAAATCCCACGAACCACTTGTGGTTTTTCACACGTATTTTACATGCGCGAGACAATTTGCATCAATTTTATTTTATTGTCTGCCACAAGATAGCATTTTTTACTGAGGTTTGTAAGTAAGATTAGTTAGTATTTAAAAGGCTAAGGCTCAAAATGATCTGTCAGTTTTGCTCAATTAATTGTGATAATGTTTTGGCTTACATAAGGCATATGAAATTGCACAGGAATTTGCCAAATGCAGCTTTTAAGTGTGGAATAGCTAACTGTAGTTTGGTGTTCAAAAGCTTTAATGCCTTTAAGTCACACTCATACAGGTATCATAATGAAAGACAACCTGTAGCTGTGGCACAACTTTGCAGTAATGATTTGACTTGCCACATTGAATGTTGCTCTGTGCATTGTAAGGATTTGTCTGATTTCTTTTCACATCTAAAAACCCATTTGAAAGAGGGCACAGCAGTAAATTGTCCTTTTAAACAGTGCAAAAAGACATTTACTGTCTTGTCAACATTCACATCTCATTTATCAAGATGTCATAAAAGAAAAACAGAGCACAGTCTAATTGAAACTATTGTTCAGGGAACAAGTGAAAGCCAAAGAACCACTCGTGACTCTATGGTCCATTCTGAGGAGATTTATGAGGCTGCTGCATCATGTGAAATGACTGAAGATGAGATTTGCCCTGAACGTGTAGATGAGGACATGTTTCTAAAAAATCTGTCCCTGTTTTATCTTAAGTTGCAGGCTAAGTTGTTGCTTCCTGCATCTGTTATTCAAGCACTCATTGAAGGATTCCAGGAAATACATGACATGAGCTTGTCAAATTTGCTGAGTAAACTAAAAGAAAAATTGATTCTACTTGATGTTCCAGAGAACGACATAGAAAGAGTGGTAGATGAAATTAAAACGGATGATCTTCTCCACACTTGCAACTCTCAGATATTGAAAACAGATCAGAGGAGGAAAACCATGTTTAAAAAAAGCTTCAATTACATTGAGCCAGTTCCCATTTGTTTAGGGAACAATGAAGCAGGACATGAATGTTTTGCCCAATACATTCCAATTAAGAAAACACTTTCTGGCCTTTTCAAGAGCGAGTCAGTAAGGGAGCAGCACAGGTATACCCATTCGCAAGGTCACAACAAAGATGTCCTTAAGGACATTTGGGATGGAAAAGTAATCGCAGACAATGCGTTGTTTAAGTCAGATCCCATGTCATTGGGCTTGATTCTCTATCAGGACTCATTTGAAGTAGTCAATCCATTAGGTTCAGGAAGGAAGAAGCATAAAGTGCTGTCAGTCTATCTTACTTTAGTAGACATTTTACCTCATAATCGATCAACCACTGACCAAATGCAGCTTGTTCTCCTTTGCAGAGAGAAAGATTTTCAGTTCTTTGGACAAAACTTGGTGATGGGTCAACTGCTAAAGGATCTCAAAGACCTCGAGGTGAGTGGCATCCAAATGCCCAATGGTGAGATTAGAAAAGCAGCCTTGTGTGCCATTGCTGGAGATAATTTAGGCTCACATGCTATCGGGGGTTTTACTGAAAATTTCAGCACCAGTCACTTCTTTTGCAGATTCTGTGAAATTGATAGAGCAAGTTTTGTGGCAGACCCGCTTGCCAAGGGACCAAACAGGACAGTGCAGTCATATAAAGGTAATGTCCAAGCAGATGATTTGCACCAGAAAAAAGGGGTCAAATTTGACTCCCTGTTTAATGAGTTATCACAGTACCATGTCTGCCAGCCTGGCTTGCCTCCATGCATTGGGCATGATCTTTTTGAAGGTGTGGTGTCCTTTGATTTGGCTCTCTGCATTAAACATCTAGTCAGAGTTGAGAAACAATTTACGTATGTGGAACTGAATCGAAGGATAAATCAGTTTAGGTACCTCGGCAATGATGCACATGATAAGCCATGTGAGGTCAATCCTGGGAGTGATAAACTTGGAGGGCATGCTGTTCAGAACTGGTGTTTTCTGAGATTGTTACCAGTGTTAATAGGAGATAAAATAAGCAACCCAGCTGATAATGATGTGTGGCAACTTGTTTTGCAGCTGCGACAAATGGTAGAGTTTATTTGTGCCCCTGCCATTTCTTCTGGACAGATCGCCTACTTGAAGGTAATGATTGAAGACTACATGCATTTTCGAAAGAAACTATTTCCTGACCATCCTCTGAGGCCAAAACACCATTATGTTATCCATTATCCTGAATTAACAGTCCAGTTTGGGCCCCTCATTCGTCTCTGGACACTTAGATTTGAAAGCAAGCACACGTATTTCAAACAGTGTTGTAGAAAGTTGCACAATTTCAAGAACATTTGCTCAACTCTTGCTGAACGGCATCAGCTACTTCAAGCGTACTTGAGTACTGGTAGCCTGTTTCCACATCATATTGTGGTTGAGAAAGGAACAGATTTTTGCCCATCTGATTACAATGATGATATTAGAGAGGCTATTTCACACCTTAATTGTCAGTCAAACACACTGATTTCACATGAGGCAAAAGTAAAAGGTACTAAATACAAGAAAAATATGTTTCTTGTACTTGATCAAAGTGATGATGGAATTGTGTTTGGCAAAATTAAAGCCATTCTAATTCAAGGAGATTATGTCAACTTCATCACAGAAAGACATAACTCTTCAGTTCTCATTGATCAGGGCCTTCATTGCCTTTCAGAGACATCTGCAAAAAGGCTGTGTTGTGTAAGCCAGGAAAACCTTTTGGACTACTATCCCTTGCCTATGTACAAGTTGTGTAGCCTGTCAGTTCTTGCTCTTCACCATTCTTTTCCTTCTCTAGAATGATGTCTTCAAATGTGGGGGAGGAGGTGCTACAAGTAATTTCAAAAGCGCTGCCTGGTCTTCTTCAAGAAAAGAAGGAACAGTTGCTGCAGAGACTTCTGAGCTGGGGTGTGGAGAGCAAGGATGATCTCAAGTATGTGGAGGGAGCCCCTGGAGTGGACCTGTCTGATTTACTCCCGCCCATCCAGATTCGCAAACTTCTAGACAGATTTAAACAAGGTTATTTTGAGATTCTGTAATGTATATGTATAAAGTATGTATTTTTGTGTTACTCTGTAAATAGTACGATTTCTTTGATTGATCAGAATATTAGCATAGTTTCACAACACTGACATGTTGATATTTTTGTGTTTTGTTTTATTAGCTGGAGAACAAAATCTAGCTGGTACTAATGTTTCTCCAGTAATACCTCCGCCATCATCCACTGCCACCTTGGACATTGGCCCACCAAGCCCTTCTTCAGCCACACCAGTTACGTGGCATGAATCATTTCAGATTCCTTGGGATCAAATGCCGAGCAAATTACGCAGTGCAGTAGCGAATGGAAAGAGACCACTCCCTTCTGATCGCCGCAAAATGATTAGAATTATTGTTGATGAGATCAGGAAATACGAAAAAAATCCAAGCAAAGCGCAGTGCCATGCTGTTGCTGCCAAAATGGTCAAACATTATCCAAAGAGCTTTTCTGATTTTGATGATGGTCAAGAAAAAAATGAAATTGGGTACTACTCCCTCTTAAAGCAAATAAAAACCCGTGTTGAACACGTTAATAGAAATAATACCTTAGCACGCAAACGGCAGATAATGGGATTAACTGACACTACTGAGAAAATGCAATGCAGGGGACAAACAGCCACATATGGGTGTACCAAATGGCAGCCTGAGCCTCCCCTTGCAAATTCTGATGATGTTCTTGAGGAAAAAAGACAAACCTTAGAGAATTTGTACCAGAGATATGGAAAAAGTGGAGCTGACAGGGGTGATGTTTGTGCTTTAATGAAACAAACATACTATTTACAAAGAAAGCACATCAATGATACACAAACATCTCCTATCAAAGACCTAAAAAGCAAATGGCCATATCTGTTTCAGCAAAAGCACATGTATGCACATTTTGAGGAGCTAACTAATATCACCATACACAAAAAGCTCAGCCTGACAATGGAGCAGTACAGCAACATCCTCGTTGACTTCTTTAAGAGCAGACCCACAAATGATGATGTCAAGAAAGTCTTGTCCAGCGAAGAAGAAGAAGAAGTTGGACCCCTCGTGATTAAACTTATCCTGGCACATTTCCGAGAGGATCCAGATGGACTTCTGCTCTTTGCAGATGTAAGTATGCTGAACACCACAATTAAAATTTTCATATTCTTGTATTAGTTTATAAGGATATGCCTTCCCCTGGGATCCTGTTTCTGAAAGCCATATCACATTGTAGAAAAATGTTTTCCCCCTTTATAGAAGTGTGCCACAGCAGCTGACATTCACACGACTCTGACAATACCCGGGAGCCCACGACTAGTTGTGCTTGGTAAGTCTGCATTGAGTGACCTCTCTTGATTGATCATAAAAGACCCAGCCCATCTTACAATAATAGCTGTAGAATGGAATTTAACACTACACAAACTTTTTGTATAATGTAACTACTTACATTTATTTTTATAAGATGGGTCAAGTTGGTTTAATGTTTTTCTGTCTGGTTTCTGTCTCTATTAACGGGATAGTTTACCCAACAATTACAATTCTGTCATGATTTACACACCCACAAGTTGTTCCAAACCTGCATACATTTCTTTGTTCTGTTGAACACAAAGCAATATATTTGGAAGAATGTTTGCTGTTTTCAGTTTTGAAGCACCATTGATGCACATTAGTATTTTGAAGAATGTAGGAAAGCAAACAGTTCTGGGACACCCTTGACTACCATTGTGAAGTAAATAATGTCCCGGGAACTGAAAGTTACTGACATTCTTCCAAGTATCTTCCTTTGTGTTCAGCAGAACAAAGTAATTCATACAGGAATAGAACAACTTGAAGGTGAGTAAATGATAACACATATTTAACTTTTGGGTGAACTATCCCTTTAAGAATGTTTCTTATGTTCCTCTTATTTCATTTTCAGGTTATGCATTTTTGTACGGGTGTTTAGTTGGCTAATTTTGCCTACATTTCAGTATGATTATGTTTTTAGTTTCATACAGAGGTTTATAGTACACTCTGTGGGAGTTATATCTATACACACTCACCAACCACTTTATTAGGTACTTGTTTCCCCAAATTCTGTTATGTTTTAATTTTTCGGTATACTATACAATGGTAATATACTTCAGTATAAAATAGTATTTAATTATAAATCTCTCTCTCTGTCTCGATATATATATAGTTTGTTTGTAATAACACTTTTTAACTTTGGTTTAAAATATTGAGTAGATTAACTTTTACGTACTATAATATAGTTTAAATGCAAAAAAACTAAGAGCGAAAAATGTTATGCTAAAAAATAACAACTGTGAAATTGATTGTTTTAGGAGACACTTTGTCTAGTGGGCAGTGGATGCTCACAATTGAAGGTGAGGTGGTGTGTGAGGGCATTCAGCCCACTTTCCTGTCCGGCCTGGCGACTCTGTTCACAGCATATTATGTGTTCAATCTTCATTACCAGGAGGAGGCAGCATGTACATTGGAGTTTATTCAGAGGTAATGGTTGAATTCTAACAACCTCAGTACCTCCATTTTAAATAAGTAATATCATAACTTGCCTTTTTATATTTGAACACATGTTATATTGTTATGTGCTATATATCTGTTGAGGAAAGACAGTAGGCGCTTTTCCATTACAAATTTACGCAAATATTTTGAGGATTTTCTAATGGTCAATAACAACTATCGCACAATGTCCATTCACCAATGTGAATGGACAATTTGGACGCAATTTCAGTTTGCCCTCCATGTTTCTCAGCTCAAGAAGCATTTTTTTTATAATTTAGATGTCTCCCTATTTAAGACTATCAGGCTAACGCATTCAGTTGGCTTTTTAATAAGTGGGACATCTGAAACTTTCTAAGAAATGGGTCCTTAAGACTATATATAAGGTTCAATTCAAAAACATGATTCCATGCCTAAAAAGCTAAAACTAAATAAAATCTGACTAACATTAATTTCTGTTTCCTTAACCCTTAGGCGCTTTGTTGGTATAAATCCTAGAGGAACAAAGACGTCCAAAGGAAAGGTGCCATCTAAAAAAACAGGGCAAATGGTACAAAAGAAGCAGCTTGAAGTGAATCCACACGTTGCTACTCTTCTTTCCAAATTGATGGATTTTCAGTGGAAGTTCTGAAATGTAAGTAGCACACACACCAATATATATTTTTGCTTTCTTATACCATCTCATTATTCTCTGTCTGTGTCTCAATCTATTTGTCATCTCTCTGTCTGTGTCTGCATCTATTTGTCATCTCTGTCTGTGTCTGAATCTATTTGTCATCTCTGTCTGTGTCTGCATCTATTTGTCATCTCTGTCTGTGTCTGCATCTATTTGTCATCTCTGTCTGTGTCTGAATCTATTTGTCATCTCTGTCTGTGTGTGAATCTATTTGTCATCTCTGTCTGTGTCTGAATCTATTTGTCATCTCTCTGTCTGTGTCTGCATCTATTTCTCATCTCTGTCTGTGTCTTCATCTATTTGTCATCTCTGTCTGTGTGTGAATCTATTTCTCATCTCTGTCTGTGTCTTCATCTATTTGTCATCTCTGTCTGTGTCTTCATCTATTTGTCATCTCTGTCTGTGTCTTCATCTATTTGTCATCTCTGTCTGTGTGTGAATCTATTTCTCATGTCTGTCTGTGTCTTCATCTATTTGTCATCTCTGTCTGTGTCTGAATCTATTTCTCATCTCTGTCTGTGTCTTCATCTATTTGTCATCTCTGTCTGTGTCTTCATCTATTTGTCATCTCTGTCTGTGTCTTCATCTATTTGTCATCTCTGTCTGTGTCTTCATCTATTTCTCATCTCTGTCTGTGTCTTCATCTATTTGTAATCTCTGTCTGTGTCTTCATCTATTTCTCATCTCTGTCTGTGTGTGAATCTATTTCTCATCTCTGTCTGTGTGTGAATCTATTTCTCATCTCTGTCTGTGTGTGAATCTATTTGTCATCTCTGTCTGTGTCTGAATCTATTTGTCATCTCTGTCTGTGTCTGAATCTATTTCTCATCTCTGTCTGTGTGTGAATCTATTTGTCATCTCTGTCTGTGTCTGCATCTATTTGTCATCTCTGTCTGTGTCTGCATCTATTTCTCATCTCTGTCTGTGTCTTCATCTATTTGTCATCTCTGTCTGTGTGTGAATCTATTTCTCATCTCTGTCTGTGTCTTCATCTATTTGTCATCTCTGTCTGTGTCTTCATCTATTTGTCATCTCTGTCTGTGTCTTCATCTATTTGTCATCTCTGTCTGTGTCTTCATCTATTTGTCATCTCTGTCTGTGTCTTCATCTATTTCTCATCTCTGTCTGTGTCTTCATCTATTTCTCATCTCTGTCTGTGTCTTCATCTATTTGTCATCTCTGTCTGTGTCTTCATCTATTTGTCATCTCTGTCTGTGTGTGAATCTATTTCTCATCTCTGTCTGTGTGTGAATCTATTTCTCATCTCTGTCTGTGTGTGAATCTATTTGTCATCTCTGTCTGTGTGTGAATCTATTTGTCATCTCTGTCTGTGTCTGAATCTATTTGTCATCTCTGTCTGTGTCTGAATCTATTTCTCATCTCTGTCTGTGTGTGAATCTATTTGTCATCTCTGTCTGTGTCTTCATCTATTTGTCATCTCTGTCTGTGTCTGCATCTATTTGTCATCTCTGTCTGTGTCTTCATCTATTTCTCATCTCTGTCTGTGTCTTCATCTATTTGTCATCTCTGTCTGTGTCTTCATCTATTTGTCATCTCTGTCTGTGTCTTCATCTATTTGTCATCTCTGTCTGTGTGTGAATCTATTTCTCATCTCTGTCTGTGTGTGAATCTATTTGTCATCTCTGTCTGTGTCTTCATCTATTTGTCATATCTGTCTGTGTGTGAATCTTTTTGTCATCTCTGTCTGTGTCTTCATCTATTTGTCATATCTGTCTGTGTGTGAATCTTTTTGTCATCTCTGTCTGTGTCTGAATCTATTTCTCATCTCTGTCTGTGTGTGAATCTATCTGTCATCTCTGTCTGTGTCTTCATCTATTTGTCATATCTGTCTGTGTGTGAATCTTTTTGTCATCTCTGTCTGTGTCTTCATCTATTTGTCATCTCTGTCTGTGTCTGAATCTATTTCTCATCTCTGTCTGTGTCTTCATCTATTTGTCATCTCTGTCTGTGTCTTCATCTATTTGTCATTTCTGTCTGTGTGTGAATCTATTTGTCATCTCTCTGTCTGTGTCTGCATCTATTTCTCATCTCTGTCTGTGTCTGAATCTATTTCTCATCTCTGTCTGTGTCTGAATCTATTTCTCATCTCTGTCTGTGTCTGAATCTATTTCTCATCTCTGTCTGTGTCTTCATCTATTTGTCATCTCTGTCTGTGTCTGAATCTATTTGTCATCTCTGTCTGTGTGTGAATCTATTTGTCATCTCTGTCTGTGTCTTCATCTATTTGTCATCTCTGTCTGTGTCTTCATCTATTTGTCATCTCTGTCTGTGTCTTCATCTATTTGTCATCTCTGTCTGTGTCTTCATCTATTTGTCATCTCTGTCTGTGTGTGAATCTATTTCTCATCTCTGTCTGTGTGTGAATCTATTTGTCATCTCTGTCTGTGTCTTCATCTATTTGTCATATCTGTCTGTGTCTGAATCTATTTGTCATCTCTGTCTGTGTCTTCATCTATTTGTCATCTCTGTCTGTGTCTGAATCTATTTGTCATCTCTGTCTGTGTGTGAATCTATTTGTCATCTCTGTCTGTGTCTTCATCTATTTGTCATCTCTGTCTGTGTCTTCATCTATTTGTCATCTCTGTCTGTGTCTTCATCTATTTGTCATCTCTGTCTGTGTCTTCATCTATTTGTCATCTCTGTCTGTGTGTGAATCTATTTCTCATCTCTGTCTGTGTGTGAATCTATTTGTCATCTCTGTCTGTGTCTTCATCTATTTGTCATATCTGTCTGTGTGTGAATCTTTTTGTCATCTCTGTCTGTGTCTTCATCTATTTGTCATCTCTGTCTGTGTCTGAATCTATTTCTCATCTCTGTCTGTGTCTGAATCTATTTGTCATCTCTGTCTGTGTGTGAATCTATTTGTCATTTCTGTCTGTGTGTGAATCTATTTGTCATCTCTGTCTGTGTCTGCATCTATTTCTCATCTCTGTCTGTGTCTGAATCTATTTCTCATCTCTGTCTGTGTCTGAATCTATTTCTCATCTCTGTCTGTGTCTTCATCTATTTGTCATCTCTGTCTGTGTCTGAATCTTTTTGTCATCTCTGTCTGTGTGTGAATCTATTTGTCATCTCTGTCTGTGTCTGCATCTATTTCTCATCTCTGTCTGTGTCTGAATCTATTTCTCATCTCTGTCTGTGTCTTCATCTATTTGTCATCTCTGTCTGTGTCTTCATCTATTTGTCATCTCTGTCTGTGTCTTCATCTATTTGTCATCTCTGTCTGTGTCTTCATCTATTTGTCATCTCTGTCTGTGTGTGAATCTATTTCTCATCTCTGTCTGTGTGTGAATCTATTTGTCATCTCTGTCTGTGTCTTCATCTATTTGTCATATCTGTCTGTGTGTGAATCTTTTTGTCATCTCTGTCTGTGTCTTCATCTATTTGTCATATCTGTCTGTGTGTGAATCTTTTTGTCATCTCTGTCTGTGTCTGAATCTATTTCTCATCTCTGTCTGTGTGTGAATCTATTTGTCATCTCTGTCTGTGTCTTCATCTATTTGTCATCTCTGTCTGTGTCTGCATCTATTTGTCATCTCTGTCTGTGTCTTCATCTATTTCTCATCTCTGTCTGTGTCTTCATCTATTTGTCATCTCTGTCTGTGTCTTCATCTATTTGTCATCTCTGTCTGTGTCTTCATCTATTTGTCATCTCTGTCTGTGTGTGAATCTATTTCTCATCTCTGTCTGTGTGTGAATCTATTTGTCATCTCTGTCTGTGTCTTCATCTATTTGTCATATCTGTCTGTGTGTGAATCTTTTTGTCATCTCTGTCTGTGTCTTCATCTATTTGTCATATCTGTCTGTGTGTGAATCTTTTTGTCATCTCTGTCTGTGTCTGAATCTATTTCTCATCTCTGTCTGTGTGTGAATCTATCTGTCATCTCTGTCTGTGTCTTCATCTATTTGTCATATCTGTCTGTGTGTGAATCTTTTTGTCATCTCTGTCTGTGTCTTCATCTATTTGTCATCTCTGTCTGTGTCTGAATCTATTTCTCATCTCTGTCTGTGTCTTCATCTATTTGTCATCTCTGTCTGTGTCTTCATCTATTTGTCATTTCTGTCTGTGTGTGAATCTATTTGTCATCTCTCTGTCTGTGTCTGCATCTATTTCTCATCTCTGTCTGTGTCTGAATCTATTTCTCATCTCTGTCTGTGTCTGAATCTATTTCTCATCTCTGTCTGTGTCTGAATCTATTTCTCATCTCTGTCTGTGTCTTCATCTATTTGTCATCTCTGTCTGTGTCTGAATCTATTTGTCATCTCTGTCTGTGTGTGAATCTATTTGTCATCTCTGTCTGTGTCTTCATCTATTTGTCATCTCTGTCTGTGTCTTCATCTATTTGTCATCTCTGTCTGTGTCTTCATCTATTTGTCATCTCTGTCTGTGTCTTCATCTATTTGTCATCTCTGTCTGTGTGTGAATCTATTTCTCATCTCTGTCTGTGTGTGAATCTATTTGTCATCTCTGTCTGTGTCTTCATCTATTTGTCATATCTGTCTGTGTCTGAATCTATTTGTCATCTCTGTCTGTGTCTTCATCTATTTGTCATCTCTGTCTGTGTCTGAATCTATTTGTCATCTCTGTCTGTGTGTGAATCTATTTGTCATCTCTGTCTGTGTCTTCATCTATTTGTCATCTCTGTCTGTGTCTTCATCTATTTGTCATCTCTGTCTGTGTCTTCATCTATTTGTCATCTCTGTCTGTGTCTTCATCTATTTGTCATCTCTGTCTGTGTGTGAATCTATTTCTCATCTCTGTCTGTGTGTGAATCTATTTGTCATCTCTGTCTGTGTCTTCATCTATTTGTCATATCTGTCTGTGTGTGAATCTTTTTGTCATCTCTGTCTGTGTCTTCATCTATTTGTCATCTCTGTCTGTGTCTGAATCTATTTCTCATCTCTGTCTGTGTCTGAATCTATTTGTCATCTCTGTCTGTGTGTGAATCTATTTGTCATTTCTGTCTGTGTGTGAATCTATTTGTCATCTCTCTGTCTGTGTCTGCATCTATTTCTCATCTCTGTCTGTGTCTGAATCTATTTCTCATCTCTGTCTGTGTCTGAATCTATTTCTCATCTCTGTCTGTGTCTTCATCTATTTGTCATCTCTGTCTGTGTCTGAATCTTTTTGTCATCTCTGTCTGTGTGTGAATCTATTTGTCATCTCTGTCTGTGTCTTCATCTATTTGTCATCTCTGTCTGTGTCTTCATCTATTTGTCATCTCTGTCTGTGTCTTCATCTATTTGTCATCTCTGTCTGTGTCTTCATCTATTTGTCATCTCTGTCTGTGTGTGAATCTATTTCTCATCTCTGTCTGTGTGTGAATCTATTTGTCATCTCTGTCTGTGTCTTCATCTATTTGTCATATCTGTCTGTGTGTGAATCTTTTTGTCATCTCTGTCTGTGTCTTCATCTATTTGTCATATCTGTCTGTGTGTGAATCTTTTTGTCATCTCTGTCTGTGTCTGAATCTATTTCTCATCTCTGTCTGTGTGTGAATCTATCTGTCATCTCTGTCTGTGTCTTCATCTATTTGTCATATCTGTCTGTGTGTGAATCTTTTTGTCATCTCTGTCTGTGTCTTCATCTATTTGTCATCTCTGTCTGTGTCTGAATCTATTTCTCATCTCTGTCTGTGTCTTCATCTATTTGTCATCTCTGTCTGTGTCTTCATCTATTTGTCATTTCTGTCTGTGTGTGAATCTATTTGTCATCTCTCTGTCTGTGTCTGCATCTATTTCTCATCTCTGTCTGTGTCTGAATCTATTTCTCATCTCTGTCTGTGTCTGAATCTATTTCTCATCTCTGTCTGTGTCTGAATCTATTTCTCATCTCTGTCTGTGTCTTCATCTATTTGTCATCTCTGTCTGTGTCTGAATCTATTTGTCATCTCTGTCTGTGTGTGAATCTATTTGTCATCTCTGTCTGTGTCTTCATCTATTTGTCATCTCTGTCTGTGTCTTCATCTATTTGTCATCTCTGTCTGTGTCTTCATCTATTTGTCATCTCTGTCTGTGTCTTCATCTATTGTCATCTCTGTCTGTGTGTGAATCTATTTCTCATCTCTGTCTGTGTGTGAATCTATTTGTCATCTCTGTCTGTGTCTTCATCTATTTGTCATATCTGTCTGTGTCTGAATCTATTTGTCATCTCTGTCTGTGTCTTCATCTATTTGTCATCTCTGTCTGTGTCTGAATCTATTTGTCATCTCTGTCTGTGTGTGAATCTATTTCTCATCTCTGTCTGTGTCTGCATCTATTTGTCATCTCTGTCTGTGTCTTCATCTATTTGTCATCTCTGTCTGTGTCTGCATCTATTTGTCATCTCTGTCTGTGTCTTCATCTATTTGTCATCTCTGTCTGTGTCTGAATCTATTTCTCATCTCTGTCTGTGTGTGAATCTATTTGTCATCTCTGTCTGTGTCTTCATCTATTTGTCATATCTGTCTGTGTGTGAATCTTTTTGTCATCTCTGTCTGTGTCTGCATCTATTTGTCATCTCTGTCTGTGTCTTAATCTATTTCTCATCTCTGTCTGTGTCTGAATCTATTTGTCATCTCTGTCTGTGTGTGAATCTATTTGTCATTTCTGTCTGTGTGTGAATCTATTTGTCATCTCTCTGTCTGTGTCTGAATCTATTTGTCATCTCTGTCTGTGTCTGAATCTATTTGTCATCTCTGTCTGTGTCTTCATCTATTTGTCATCTCTGTCTGTGTCTGAATCTTTTGTCATCTCTGTCTGTGTGCTGAATCTATTTGTCATCTCTGTCTGTGTCTTCATCTATTTGTCATATCTGTCTGTGTGTGAATCTTTTTGTCATCTCTGTCTGTGTCTTCATCTATTTGTCATATCTGTCTGTGTGTGAATCTTTTTGTAATCTAGCTGTGTCTGAATCTATTTCTCATCTCTGTTGTGGTGAATCTATTTGTAATCTCTGTCTGTGTCTTCATCTATTTGTCATATCTGTCTGTGTGTGAATCTTTTTGTCATCTCTGTCTGTGTCTTCAATCTATTTGTCATCTCTGTCTGTGTCTGAATCTATTTGTCATCTCTGTCTGTGTCTGATCTATTTGTCATCTCTGTCTGTGTCTATCTATTTTTGTCATCTCTGTCTGTGTCTGAATCTATTTGTCATCTCTGTCTGTGTCTGAATCTATTTGTCATCTCTGTCTGTGTCTTCATCTATTTGTCTTATCTGTCTGTGTCTGAATCTATTTGTCATCTCTGTCTGTGTGTGAATCTATTTGTCATCTCTGTCTGTGTCTTCATCTATTTGTCATCTCTGTCTGTGTGTGAATCTTTTTGTCATCGTGTCTGTGAGTGAATCTTTTCTCATCTCTGATCTGTGTGTGAATCTATTTCTCATCTCTGTCTCTGTCTGTGTCTGATCTATTTCTCATCTCTGTCTGTGTCTGAATCTATTTCTCATCTCTGTCTGTGTCTTCATCTATTTGTCATCTCTGTCTGTGTCTTCATCTATTTGTCATCTCTGTCTGTGTCTGAATCTATTTGTCATCTCTGTCTGTGTGTGAATCTATTTGTCATTTCTGTCTGTGTGTGAATCTATTTGTCATCTCTCTGTCTGTGTCTGCATCTATTTCTCATCTCTGTCTGTGTCTGAATCTATTTCTCATCTCTGTCTGTGTCTTCATCTATTTGTCATCTCTGTCTGTGTCTGAATCTATTTGTCATCTCTGTCTGTGTGTGAATCTATTTGTCATCTCTGTCTGTGTCTTCATCTATTTGTCATCTCTGTCTGTGTCTTCATCTATTTGTCATCTCTGTCTGTGTCGGCATCTATTTGTCATCTCTGTCTGTGTCGGAATCTATTTGTCATCTCTGTCTGTGTCTTCATTTATTTGTCATCTCTCTGTCTGTTTCTGAATCTTTGTCATCTCTGTCTGTGTGTGAATCTATTTGACATCTTTGTCTGTGTTTTTAACAATATTGTTTTTCTCTTTTTTTTATATTTCAAGTAACTCTTTGCATCCTGTGATGGAACAGCACCTAAGGCTGATTTGTTCTGCTAACCTCCCCGATGTTCGTTGGACTCACTTGGGGCCTTGTGGAGAGTTGATGAGTTCCCCAGCATGTTTGTGATTTAATAAACTTGTTTTATTGTGATCATATTGATCAACATATTTTTAAATTATGCAGTTTGCATATTTGTTCTTTATGTGAGGGGTCATGATTGCATTATTAATGATTTTTTTAATTAATTTAAATTCTAAAAGATGATACAGCATACATTTTCGAAAAATGTCAAAAATATATATGAAATAAATTTTTACCTGTTTCAAAATTTTAAGTGTCAAATTGTTAATTTTGTTTTGTTAAATTATGTGAATTAATTTCTGCATTTCACAACACTTTATACTTTAAAATTAGTTTAATGCTTATGCAGTTAACAGTTTACAAAATAAAATACAGTTGCTTGACATTAATATTCAGCAATCAAGAAAATATATACTACATTTTAAATGCTTCCTCAAAATATAACATATTTATCCAGTAGTTTACTGTAAAAAAATAAAGCAATATAAAAAATAGTTATTTCCTGTAATTTGAGATTACAGGAAGATTCTGTAAAACAAATTACAGAATTGCTACTGTAAAAATTACAGTAACTGGCTGGCAACCCTGCTGCCAGTAGTTTACTGTAAAATTTACAGGATTTTTTTTACAGTGCAGGACAGAGAACAAAGGGCAACTTAAATACCCTGGGGAAATAATGAGGCACATGTAAAGACAATGATGCTAATGTGAACAACAGGTGAAACAGTGACCTAGTGGCAAAAAAAAACAAATCCTAGATCCTGACATGTTAAGTTTTGTATCTCTTTTGATTCTAATAAAGCCGGTAGCAGTCCAGCCAATCTCGTACCCTTCCTTCCTATCTATCTAACTCGTTACAGAGATTTTACTATTTTTTTCTATCAGAGATTGGCAGATTAGGTCTAAAATAACTGAATCTGATAACATCATGGTTAAAAACTAAGAATTTGAGTAATTAAAGTGACATTTAAGCTCATCCACGCATCTCTATTCCACAGGCAAGAAACTAAATTTTCCCATGTTTTACTAACCCTCAATGACACATGTGTAATTTTTCTGGAAAAACAGGCCTCATGTTCACGCACAGCTGAGGGATAAGAGACACATTTATAAAAAAATGATACTGCTTTATTTTTTAAATGTAAAATAAATGTTCTTCAGCATGGATCAGCAAACTTAAAAGAAATGGGTTGGTTCAATATAGCTGCTACTTTAACAAAATTACTAAATTTTAAATGGGTCACTGAATTTTACTGGACAGATTACATGCATAAATGCATTAACCTTGTAGCTGTTAGTCATCCAGTTTATGGACAAGTGTCTGACTGCAATAAGGATTATAAAGCATTAACTATGACTTTTGCCTCAGGAAACTACTAATTTGTTGCTTATTAATAGTTAGTGATAGTTAGGTATGATTAGGGAAGTAGAATATGGTCATGTTGAATATGTGCTTTATAAGTACTAATAAACAGCCAATATCATAATAATATGCATTTAATAAGCAACTAGTTAATAGTGAGAATTGGTCCCGATAATAAAGTTTTACCCAAAGTTGTAGTTTATTATTTTTAAGCATTTTAAATGGATTTTAAAACATTATTGCCGTTTCATTCTGATTAGATAAAAAGCATTCATTTGAGTAAATATGTAAAATGCCATTATAGGAGAATTTAAGTCACATGGAACACCATGACATAATCTTTAAGGATTGGCAGGATTCCTTTGTAAACTCTAAGGTGCAGCTCAGTTGTGGTTGCTTCTTGCCTCACCTTCTGAACCACTCGATTCTTGCTGTCTTCTAACAGCTATGTCATTCCTGACAAAAACTAGGGCACCATAACAAACATCTGTAAAAAAGCTTAATTCTTTACTACTATGTATATCACAGTGCAGGTTGGATCTCAATCAGAGAACCAACAAGAAAAGACTGTGGAGGGTTCTCTTTTTAGCTTAGGTCCACATTGAAAGGAACAAATGTGTGTCTTTTCCTTTTCGCTTGCAGTGTAATAAGCAAAGAGCTCCTGCAGTGGGTCCCAGTAGAGGGCCTTGTCTTCCCTGTCCATGTAGCCATAGTAAAGTTACCTTCAGGAAGGAAGCAGCCTCAGGGCAACATCATTAGCAGATAACCAGGAATGCCCATAAACTTGCACATCTCTGTCATGTGTGTCAACTGAAAAAAACAAAGACAATGAAATTGTTAAGATCACTTATGTGATATGGCTCTTATGATACTTCATGACATTGTTATGGTGTATTGCCGGTTATACTGTAAGGGTAAATTTGCATTAAGTAGCAGGCTAAAAGTTGTATTTTATAAAGAAGTATTACTAACCTGGTCTGAGGCCCATTGATGATCTGCATGCAGGTCGCTGAACAGCCTTTCAAGATGGTTGTTAAAAGGAGCCGCAAAAACCTTGGCAGCATTGTGGATATGATGGGAAATATCTCCATCAACCTTAAGAAGGGTTGGGCAGTAGTTTTGCGGCACTCTTGTTTCTAACCCATCTTATTACATATCACCACAGGAGCATGCTGACAAGGTTGGATACTTCTGTGTATTGTTAAGGATCCTCTCTGAAAGTGTACAGCCTAATGTACCATTATATGTATGCTGCTGGTGTGGGCGACAGCCTCAATCTACTCAGCGCTACTTTGTCTGAAGCCAAAGCTTAGGCCAGTTTCACCATTACTGAAGCGAATGTAAAGGAAGTGAATGTTCACCAAAGGTAGCAACAACTATTGCCTAGACAAAAAGAAAAGTTGAGAGTTTTTTCTTATAACTTTTTATCACTACAAATGCCTTTTATTACAACCCTGTGAATATATTATTCATGAACATATTTGGTTATTGTAAAGCTTGTGTTGTAAAGCCTGTTGTATTTTTAATAGTAGTCTTAAGCATTTTAATTAAGTGAGAAAGAAAACTAAAAGACTATTCAATCTATACACACCTCTGCATTGGCAACTCTCTGAAACATAGGTACAGGCATTCTACCCCGTTCTCTCATTGCTTCAGGTCCCTTAGGAGCAACAACACTTGGTTTGGGACTAGTAGGACACAAACAGTGTACTGTGTGCTAGGAGGGCCGGATAGTCCTTTTTGCTATAATTTATTTATTTCGAAACAGAGGCTGCATTTTGCATACCCCGCTGTTGTTTTAACAGTACTGTGACAGTGGGAAACTGTGCTGGACATCCTTCACCTCTGTCTTGGCCTTGAACTTTAGCCAGGACTAGCTCCATCTTCACCTCAGCCCTGACTCGAGCTGTGCTACATAAATAGTGTCTTCCTCTGTAAGCTCTCTCATGCTGTAAAGGAATTGTCCAGATTTCAGCTGACTTCAAGGCTTCCTTTTCTATCACCACAAAAGTTTGATAAGACTAACACTTAACTGCATTATGTCAACTTTCTGTTTAAAGCAAATACTCTTGTGTGAGATGGTGGTCTAGTGGGTTAAACCACTGAACTGGTAAATCAAAAGGTTGCTGGTTCGATCCCAGCAGCCACCACCAGTGTGTCCTTGAGCAAGACACTTTATTTACTCCATGTTGCTCCAGGGGGATTGTCCCTGTAATAAGTGCACTGTAAGTCGCTTTGGATAAAAGCGTCTGCCAAATGACTAAATTAATTTTAATTTTAATTTTAATTAAATTAAATTAAATTAAATTAAATTAAATTAAATTAAATTAAATTAAATTAAATTAAATTAAATTAAAGTAAAGTAAAGTAAAGTAAAGTAAAGTAAAGTAAATTAAATTAAATTAAATTAAATTAAATTAAATTAAATTCTTGTGCACCTACTGATCAGATACTACTATAGAGTACCGGCAGCTCCCTTATTGGCAGGAGCACTTTCTCAGTTATTTCTCCTGCGAAACTCCTGGAAAGCAGTTGTGAATGGCCTCGAGAAAACAACGCCCCCCCCAACCAAACAGGACACAATCGCGAGTCTCTCGGAGTTTGGTACACAGATGTTGACAGGTGTGATCTCATAATATCACCACGATGAAACTTACACAAACATTTTAAGCATCAGTTTTTTTGCACTTTGAAACATAAAACTGAATAAAAAATACTTTGCTACTTTAAAATTATGTTAATATGTTAATATGTAAGAAGTTCACCATTGGCAACGATCACACATTAAACGGCACGTTATTCTTCATTTTCTTTGTATATTTTAGAAATGACAGAGAATAGAATCAGAGAAAGCCTTAAATTCATTTAAGGTATTCTGACTGATACTGAACTTGCATTTTAACAGCTTTTAGCTATCTTCAACAACAAACTTACCTCAGAGTTGATATTGTTCCATGGATAAGACGATGTTGTTACTTTAATTTTGGTTGGCCCAAAGAGGTACAAAATTAGATGATACTGTTATCTTGATTCTGGTTGGCTCACGGACCAAAAAAGACGACACTATCATCTGTCATCTTGATTCTGACTGGCCAAACGAATTACATTGACACTTGTAGGAAGTTTGAAACGTGAGAGTTTCTTTTCCCCCGGGGTAACTAATGTGAGACAGATCTTGTAAGATATACATTCTAATGTTTGTGTTTGTATTTTATTTTGTAATGTGTTGGTTCATTATTTTGTATTCCATTAAAGGTAGAGTTTGTAAGCATTTTGCAGTAAAATATCCAAAAACCACTAGGCAAATGTTATATATATATTTCAGCTGATTACTTACAACATCTCAAATGTTTCCAACTGCTTTTAAATCCTGAGAAAATCGCCATTCTAAACAGTGGGCCGAGTCCGTTTGTTCCCTGTCAATGGCTTCATATCTGCGTTACCCTTTGTTACCGCCTTTACTGACGTATCAACCGCATGACACTGTCGTAGACAGATGCGGAAGTAGTTTGTACAGTCGGTCCGTCTAGCATTATTGCAAATGATGTGGGTACATTCAAAATAACTTTAACTATGATTGATTTGAACACTTAAAGGATTCATCATACAAAGACTTTCAACAAGTCGGTATGATTTATTAGGGTCTTCATGAAATGTCTGGAACATATTTTGCTTAAAAACACTCAATGGCTGTGTAAACAAAACCCTTCTTGACTCGTCAAAAACAGCTCTGCGCAACTATCCGTTTTAGTGCATGTCTCTTTAAATGATAATGAGTTACAGTGCAACGTATCCCTACCCCCTTTCATCCGGCTTGTCAACACAACACATGCATAGTACTGCCACTGCCATGGTTCAGAACTCCACAACTCTGCCCAGGTGATCTTACGCTGCTCTGTGTTCTCCCACCTAGTCTAGGCGCCTTGCTGTCTCATACCGATCATCTTGGTCAGGCAATCTTCCTCCACCTCTAACCGCACCTCGTTCTGCACCAACTGGAGCTTCTCCTTCCATCTTGCTTTGTCATAACGTGACTTAGAAAAACTAAATAGGCCTACACTTCCCTCCGCCACGTTGCCAACCAAGACATGCCTCAGCCGTGCCTCCGCACTTTCTGTACCTGCCACTTCCTTCCCATCTTAACGCAGATTCCAGCTGAGGAGACTTTGGCATCAGAGGAATCTCGGTGGATCAAGATCTCCCGGGCACGTGTGACCTTAAACTCCTCGGACAAGCTGCTGATGGGAAGCTGCAGCTTGGTGGAATGACCATAGAGGGTGATGCTTCTTAGGGACCGTGGGAGCCCTAACCACCTCCTCAGGAACTGATGCATGGTTCTCTACAGTGCTTCTACCGTTGTCATGGGTATCTCTTATATGACAAGGGAACAAAGAAGCCTAGGCAGGATTCCATGCTGGTACATCCACATTTTATACTTTCCTGGAAGCCCTGACTTGTCGACTGCAGTGAGCCAGTTCGTCACGTTGTTAAGGCTGTCACAATTATGAAATAATCGTCTCATGGCCATTATTTGAGGTCATGGCAATTATTTCAGAAAACCGCATTGTGAACCTTTAGAAAACACAGATGCTGTAAAGTATCTGCTGTATTTTACATCCACCCTACACCATACTGCGCTCACTGTTACATTAAAAATTAAATTTCTCCATCCTTTGAGTTGTGATACCTTTGTATTTTTTTTTTATCCTTTTTGTTTCAAGATTGGCCGCGTCTACACAGCAAGAAGTGCTCAAGACAGTCTTCTCTATTAAGGTCACTCAGTCTATAGTAAATAATATTTGTTTTTTTCCCCACATTTTTTAATAGTTACATTGTCAAAGCCTTAAAACAGACAATTAATCGCCATAATCACAATTATTTACCTGTTAGATGTTGCCTTGAGCCAGAAAAAGTCAACATGCTTGTTTTTCTTTCCCGTAATCTGTAGTTCAATCAATAATTTAATAAAAGATAATGCAATTTGCATAATTTTGATGATTTCATGAACAAACAAAAAAATTATGAGAATTAAAATCTCAAAGTCATAAAACAGACTATTAATCGTCAAAGCTCCAAAACAGACAATTAACCATTTAATTTAATAATTTTTAATTTAAACGGCAAATTTAATAATTGTGACAGCCTTACGTGACGTCGTTCCTCGCTTGTTGGAGAGAGGTTGTATCCTTCTGGGAGCTGTAGAAGATCTTCCCCAAGCTTTTGACCGGTCTTTCTGGTACTGATGGAATTTGTGAACCCTCCAGGGTAAAGCGGAACAGGTCGTTCACTTTGCCTTTCTTTAGGACCAGGGACCTGGATTTGGCTGGCTTAAAACTCATCCTTGTCCATAGGATAAGACGTTAGAGCCCCTGAAAAAGCCATCTGCACCCCGGAACTGAAGCTGCTGTCATGGTTAGGTCTTCCATAAAGTCTCTTATGGGTGGCTGCAGAGTACCAGATCTAGACATGGGTCCTTCACATTCCACCTCTGCTGATTTGACGATCATGTTCATGGCTAGAGCGAAGAGTGGTACCGAGATTGTGCAGCCAGTATTGATGCCCTTCTCTAGTCATTACAAGGCAGATGATACAGTTCCTGATGAAACTCTAAATCTGGAACTGATGTAGTAGTCCAACTGCTCGATGGTGCTTGCATTCTCTTCACCGACCAATCACAACAGCCTGAGAAGCGGAAGCTCACTGATGTGGTATGGGTGGGACATCTTCACACTCTAAGCGGGGAAGTAATCACGGCAGACCTGGTCAGCTTTACCAATCAGAATGTTTCGGAAGGCGGGACTTTGTATAGAAATCCAGTTATTATGTTAGAAGAGAGACAGCGGAGAACAATAGACTTGAAATATGTGAAATAATTTTTTGGGGGGAAATTAGAAACATGAAAATCCATTGTTAAACACCCAAAAAACACAATCAAAGTCTCAAAAACAGAAAAAGAATGGCTCCTTTAAGTTCTCTCCTTTGTTCAGTTTTTGGTCTGGTAATGTATGTGTATATGGTATTGTTCTTTTTTCTGTGTCTCCTTGGATTATATAAAACTATTTTCGATTATCTGCCTTTCTTGAGGGCTCCCTGGACGAACCGTTAAAATCTGTGGTTTAATGTTGTATTTGTAGTAAAACAGAATTGTATTTTTGTTAAGGACTGAATCACGTAATGAATCATGCAATACACAAAGCATAAGATGGTATGGTAAATATATAAAGTTGAATTACTGACAATCCTAAAACATTTGAATACTAATTTTACACATTGATTTTTGATATATTAGTGAAATAGAGGATAACAAACAAATTCCTTACCCTATCTTGTGGTTCTTGAAGTGTCTTATAAACTTGAAGTTGTGGTGGTTGTGTCTGATATTTAAGTGTTACATTCAGTGCATCTTGCTTTTTTTATTTAGCAAAATTTGGCACGTTTGTGCAGCATTAAAGGCGCATACACTGATAAAGGGTTCTGGCACGTCCATCTGCTTTTGTGCTTACATATTAATTCAATTATTGTTTATTAATAAACTATTGAGAACAAGAGAAAAACATTCAAGTCAATGTTGAGTCTTCCTCTTAAAGTCAAGTCGAGTCTCAAGGCAAGTGATTGTCAGGTCAATGTCAAATAATTTTCTTACTTTAATCTAGCAAATCCTGAAATCTGTGCCTCGAGTCAGACATTGGTCAAGTTAAATGACTAGAGTCCCCTACTTCTGTATTTAAACAAAATGTAAAAAACACTTACCAGAAATGACACGGGTCGAAGCAGCTTACGTTTTACTCTCACAGGTCATGGATGCAAGTGTCTTCAGGACGTTTCAGTGTGGAGTTCACAACCCGTTGCTGTGGTGGCTTGGCCACTGGGAGCCTGGTGATATTAGATTTACTTCTGCAAGTTCCATTAACTTTGCTTTTATTAGGATGGTCTTCTCTGTTTGTACTCTTTACTCAAATTTTCGTCATCTGTGTTTTCCTTTTCATGGAAAGCTGCTTTGAAACAACGCAACATTGTAAAAAGCGCAATATAAAATTGACTTGACTTGGATGGGCAGTACTTGGACTCAGATTCTTCACAGTGTACATGTCAATTCTCTTCAAGATGAGAATAGTTCAGATCAAACAGATTCCTCCAGTTCAGTTCTTCCCTGAATCCATCTTGTAAATGTACATTTGAGGCTTTATATGATCCAGAGTCTTGTTGAGTGTAAATGATGTCTCTGTGTGGAGGAAAGCTAATTTTGGTCTGGTGTTGTCACAAGTCCCGGTGCTTCGGTACCAAGTTGGTACAAAAAACCGTCACGGTACCAGATTTTCTTAGGCACCGGAGGTACCGAGGACCCGGTCAACACAGTTCTTGACGGTTTTATCCGAAAGAAGTGCAGTTGCGTCCTCTTCATAAAGTACGGTGACAGGCAGGGCTGTTGCGGTGGCTCTAAAGCTCAAATTTCTTTGATAAGAATGGAGAAAAGAGCCACGCATGGAAATATTTTGGATTTGAGGCTGATGAGAAGGGTAACATCACAGATCATCAAAAACCAATCTTTAAGCATGTCATCAAAGTTTTCTCTCAAAAGGAGGAAACACATCTAACTTAAAGGGGTGCTGCAAAAGATTTTCATGCATTCTGACCTCTTTACAATGTTAAACGTGCTGTCTTCTCATGCTTAACATGGTCAACTTGTCAAAAAACGAGTTAGGCGTATGACGTAGTATTTCTGTGCTCAATACACTCCCCCAGCGATCGTATAGGTTTCTGAACGTTTTTTTCCAACATATAAAACTGTTTTGTAACAATTTTTCTTAGTCCCTTATTGAACAATTCTCCCGGAAAAGCACGCGGCACGCCCACAGGAGAGCAGGAGAAGGATCATGCACGGACGTCACTTTCACTTGTAACAGGAGAGAGAGAGAGCATATGTGTTTGTTTGTTCACTGCATTTGGGTGACAAAAGTTATATATCTTTGGATATAACGCTGGATTTGGAGATGGTTTGAAACTGATATATGAAGCCGTCATTTTAGATTTAAAAATTATGTTATGAATATTATTGTTTGTTTGTTTGTTTGTTTATTTGTTTATTTCAGGCAATGACACAAAAAAGTACAAAGTAGACAAATATAGTTAAGTTATATAGTGCAAAAAAACTGAATATACAGTATTTAAATATGACAATCGAATTCTGCCTGAAAGGGAGTTGGAAGAAGACAATTTATTAAATCCCACCCCAGGTCACCATTTGGTGATTATTCATTGAGCTTCATTGTTACTTTACTCACAGATTGTTTACAAATGTTATATCATGGTGGAGTTGCCACAAATAACAAGTATTTATTTTAACAACAGTTTATTCCAACAAGTAGAAGAATAGACAATATACCAGCGATAGTAATGGACAATATACAAACGATGGTAATGGACAATATACCAGCGATAGTAAGAAACATTGAGCACATGTTAACACTATGAGACAGCGTACAACAGCAATATAAATTAAAGACCCTCATCTCTGTATTTTGACCATACCCGATGTTTATATAACAGTTTAAATTGATAAATAGTTTGGCATTGCTTTTGTTGCAAGTCCAGTTTGTTCCATAGTTTCACTCCACATACAGACACACAATAATGTTTACGAGTGGTTTTGGCTCTTGGTAATGAAAAATATCCAAAATATCCATTATACTACATTTAATTTGAATGTCGGATTGAAATACACATTGGCGTTTGCTCAGTTAAACATCGTTAGCATTAGCGCGGCTAACATTAACATTAATACAGTGAAGTCTATTTATGTACCCTTTAATGCTCATGTAACATTTATAAGGGTAAAAATACCGCAGGATGACATAAATAGGATTTATTACTTTTATACACCAGAGCATTTTAGATGACTCGTGTATACAAATCCAAAGTATGTGTATTATAAAATGTACAAATGTATGGTTAGCATTAGCAATACGTCTTGAATATCAGTCTGTCAGAAACGCAGTTATGCTTATTCTTGGCTGGGCAACTCAAGCAGGTGATTTCATGAAAAACAGACTTTTCCACGTTTAAATGCTTAAATGGGGTCTCTAGTGCATCTACCAACTCAGAAAACGTGAAAAAGACAAATCCTTAACTTTTTTTATTTGTGCGTATCTCTGCAAGCCTCTTCAGAAATCGCTCTCTTAGTGACGTAGGCAGTCACTCTTATTATAATATTTCCGCCACTTGTTCTGAACGTGTCCACCCATTGCGCTGCCACCTTTTTTGTTTTCGCGTGTGTGAAGTTTCAACACCATGGCAAAAGTAGCAAAGCTTACAATCTGTTCTGTTGTTGGCTGCACAGACCCACACAGAACAATGTTCCCAGCCTCTACGGAGACAAGAGAGCAATGGATTTATTTAGTTTTCAATTGAAATTATCCACACTCAACGAGGCAAAACTGCAAAAAACATTGTAAGTACAGGTATTTTTTAAGCAAGACCCCAGGGACCTGCGGCAAATTAAAAGTAGATAAAATGTCACGGTGACACGTTTGTCCGTTCACTATCAGAAAGCAATGTCTGTGGCTTGTAAAGATGTGACGGGATGGTCCTGTGTAACGTTAATTTGACTTAGAGAAATAGCGATGCGTTTGTCTTGAGTATCTTCACTTCAGAAAGCTGTGTGTATGGTTTGTTAACACTCTATGCGGTTCTCTCTCCCAAATGCGGTCGTGACCGGACCAACAGGGACAGGAGTGGCTTCGCTAATGGCCCAGGGGGAAACAGGTGTGCTTATCGACAAAAATGTGGCTTATCGACAAAAATGTGGTTTGTGTTCAAAAATGAAACCTTGTTTCTGGTTCGTTTTATGTGACCATACTTTATTGTTTTGTCGCTGGAAGCACTGGCACACTTTTCTGCTGAAAAGGGGGCGGAGACTAGCAGCTCACTTGCACTTAAAGAGACACACACCAAAACAGCCTGTTTCTCCTCACATGCAAAAGTTGTCATTCAGCCTGAAACTTCCCAGACACATTATATGGACCCCTGTCATGATCCCGTTCTTGTCTTTGTGTTGTCTGGCGTGGGAGGTGTTATGTTTGTTTTGTCGAGCATGTGCGATCCGTGTTTAGGGGCTAGCACGCGCTCGGTGTCTACGTCATTTACCTAGCCCTCGTGTTTTCTCCATCAGGGCTTTCCCCTCACCGGTGACTTGTTTGTTATTATCACATTCACCTGCCTTCTCTTACCTCCCCTTAGAATTACCTTTATAACCCCCCTGTTTTCCCTCGTTCCTTGTCTGACCGTTGCATGTTTTTGCCAGCTCAGACTCCCTACGTTCTAGCGTGTACTAGACGTCCTTAGCCTTTGCCTTGTCACGTCCTAGTCTTAGCTCTTTGAGACAAACTATCCTAGTTCTCCGTTTTTCTTGCTGCCCTGCCTTGTTACCTTTCCCGCTGCACCTACAACAGATCCCGTTGGTGTTCCGGACTGCGATCTCCTGCTTCACCAGGCTCCACCATTGCTCCTGGATTCCACCCGTTACCAGGCACTACAGATTCTCTCGTCTAGCGAGCTCTGGGTCGAGCTGCCTCCCCGGACCCAGTTCTCTACAGAATCTTCCCGTGGCGCGCAGGGGGTCGTCTGTGGTGTTTTATTTACCGGACTGTGGTGGAGTTGTTTCCCTGTCAATAAAGCCTTGTTTTTGCCCCGCACTTGAGTCTCCCCTTGTCTGCCATGACAGACCCCTATGATTTATATTACATTTGTGTAAAACTAGAAAAAAGCACCCCTTTAAAATAAAATATGAAGTCAAAGTTTAAAAGTTGGATTGATGAAAAGTAAAATCAAATAAAATACGTTTTTTCTTTTGATGTAAAGTGTTACCAAACTATACAATAAGATACAGTGCATTAACATTACTTTATAATTTATCTAACATCAACTTACAGTGGGATCATATTGTCTAAAGTTATTTAACAAATGTAATCTTATTGTTTCATTGCTTATTTCATTTACTAAAATTACAATTATTGTTTATGTATCATTCTTATATTTACACTCAATATATGTAATCTCGTCTAAATGTATTATAAAGGCAAAAAAGTTCTACTGAAAAGTTGTATTTGAGTTGGTGTCTGCCAGTGATATGATATTGCATTCGGTCAGACTTATCCCATTGATTTACTTAAGTATATTTTATTTTTATTTCAAAGCTGCAAGCTGAAGATCATGAAACACCTCCGCAAGCTCAAAAACAGACAACAATGACAGATGCTTTTCAAAGTCAGCAGAAATATGACAAAAACTCACCTGAGGCAAGAAAACTGAAGCGAGATATTGACGAATTAACATGTACCATTTATACCATTTATACAGTTGAAAAATGTGGAGTCCAGCAAAGGCTTCATCACTTCAACCCAAAATATCAGCTTCTAGGCCGGAACTTTTTTATGTCCCCACATCTACAAAGACACCAGAGACCTCATAATCAAACATCTCAGAGAAAAACCCTTTTGCAGCTGCCCAACAGGTCTCTGGACAAGCAGAACTGCAGACACTTTCATGTCTTTAACTCTTCAGCACATTACAAAATCATGGGAACTGCAATCCTGGTGTCTTTGCTGCTGTGGTCTCAACACAGATGACACTGCTGAAAGTTTGAAGGAGGCCTTTGAAGACAAACTTGAAGACTGGAAGCTGGACGTTAAAAAAATGGTAGACATAATAACAGATAATGCCACAAACAAGAAAAAAGCCTTTGAGGACTACACCTGGTGGATCTCCACCTTGCAATAAATAAGTCGTTGGAGGTAAACCGGGTGTCCGCAGCACTGTCAAGTCTTCGAAAAAACATTTCTGCCTTCACCAGGTTCCCAAAACTTTCACCTCAGATCGTCAAAAAACAGAAAGATTTGTCCTCTCCAGACCCTAAACTGATATACGATGAACCCACTCGCTGGAATTCTTCATATGAAATGCTGAAACGTTTCTTGGAGCAGCAGAAAGTTATCTGTGCCATGCTGGCTGAAGAAAGGAAAAAATGGTATCTGATGCCGAAAGTCTCGGACATTACAGTTTTAGAAACTGTTAAAGCAGTACTTAAGCCACTCAGTCTATTTACAGATGCAATAAGTGGGGAAAAAAACATACCACCCTGTCCTCAGTCTCGTCATTGGTTTGGAAAATATTTGAATATCTAAGTCATGATGATGAAAGTGACTCTGCTTTAGCCCAGGAGATGAAGGAAAAGATAAATGGGTAACTTCGGCATGGCTGTGATGACTCAAAGCTGCAGGTTCTTTTGAACACTGCAACTTACCTTGATCCAAGATTTATGAACAGCTTTGTTTCTATTAAGGGTGATATGCAGAAAAGTTTCCTGGATGGGTTGATGAAAATGAGCAATGATGCATCTCAAGAGGTGTCTGGACTCATCTCTAGTCAGGCTATCAAAAATATCTTTAACTGACCCAAAGCACCTGATTTCCACCAAACGATGTCAATGGATGACTAAAGATTAACAAAGTTCGGGAGAAGCCAGAGCATATAATTAAGACCGGCTGGTTCTCAATCAGCAATCATAGACTCTATCCTATCAGCTCAAGCGAACCAGCACATAAGTAGACAAAGATTCTTACCTGAAGCCATCTCTAAAGGATTACACATCCCACCACCTCCCCAGATCCTCTACTTGAGCTCTTGTTGATAGCAGAACTCTGGGGGGGTGAGTTCCGAGCTCGGCACACTCGCCCCTATTGGGGGAGGAGTGTTCCGGGATCGGATGGAGTGCTGAAGATGGTCCACTTTTCTGGTGGAAAACAAATATGGGGACACTACCTCCACTATCAGAGTTTGCCCTGAAGTATCTGTGCATTGCAGCATCAAGCTGTTCATTTGAAAAAATATTCAGTACTGCAGGTTATATTGTAAACCCAAGACGCTCAACATTGACCCAGGAACAGATTACCATGTTCATGTTTCTTTCAGAAAATCTGGAAACATCAAACAAGTAATTTAAGGAAAGTTTATACTAAACTTCAAATAGCCTAACTGTACGTTATTATTGTATTGGGTAAAACTTGAAGCATAAAGTAAAACTTGTTTACATAATGTTTTTTTATTGAAATGTAATTACTTAAATGTTTACAATTTGTGAAATACTGAAATTATGCCATTGTTTTGGTTTAATTTATGATAATATTTAAGTTGATAAAATAATGTTTATTTAATAGCAGAGTATACACTCGCCTTTAAGGCGAGATTTTTTCTAGTTTTACACAAATGTAATATAAATCATAGGGGTCAAATAATGTGTCCACAGATATTTTGATATACCATGTGCTACATGCCCAATTTTGGATGTGAGGAGAAACCACGTCGCGTGTTTACAAACGATACACACAGTCTTCTGAAGTTAAGTTACTCAAGACACACGCAGCACTATTTCTCTTAGTCAAATTAACTTTACAAAGGACAATCCTGTCGCATGTTTACAAGCCACAGACATTGCTTTCTAATAGTGAACGGACAAACGTGTAACAGTGCCATTTTATCTACTTTAAGGTTGCCGCAGGACCCTGGGGTCTTACTTAAAAAATTCTGGTACTTACAATGTTTTATTTGCAGCTTTGACTCGTTCAGTTTGGATGATTTCCTTTGAAAACTAAATAAATCACAATCTCGTGAAGTTGAGAACATTGTTCTGTGTGGGTCTGTGCAGCCAACAACAGAAAAGTTTGTAAGCTTTGCTACTTTTGTCATGGTGTTGGAACTTTACACATGCAAAAACAAAAATGGCGGTGGCGCGATGGGTGGACACGTTCAGAACAAGTGGCGGAAAATTATAATAAGAACGGCTGCCTACGTCAGTAAGAGAGCAATTTCTGAAGCACTCGTTTTCTCAAGGGCTTGCAGAGATAGGCTCACATAAAAAAAGTAAATGATTTGTCATTTTGCACGTTTTCTGAGTTGGCAGATGCACAAGAGACCTGATTTTAGCATTTAAACATGGAAAAGTCTGTTTTTTATGAAATCACCCCTTTAAAGGCATAGTTCTGTCATGAATTACTCCCTCTCTAGTAGTTATTGGACCCCATTGACTACCATACTAGGAAAAATGACATTGGTAGTCAAAAGTGCCCCTGAACTGTTTGCTTTCCTAAACTTCTCAACATATCTTCTTTTGTGTTCAACAGAACAAAGAATGAATAAAGTATTTATTCTAGTATGGCCGTCAATTGGGTCCAATAACAGTTTGGTTATAAGCATTCTTCCAAATATCTTTCTCTGTGTTCATCAGAACAAAGAAATATATACAGATTTGGAACTTGAGGGTGAGTAAATTATGACAGGATTTTCCTTTTTGGTTGAACCATCCCTTTAAAATGACATGTTCACTTGTGGTGAATAATTGTATAATAAAGAACTATTTATTTCAAATACACCTAAAAACACTGCGAACTGAGTTGTATGGCACTGGGCCTTTGGGGGTAAAAAGCCAAAGAGGAAAAGTACTTTATTATTTAAACACTTTATTTACTTTCACTTAAAAATGTAATAAAAGGGAAATGTAATTTGTTATATTATTGTGTCTAAACATAACACTGAACAAATACGGAAAAGCAATTTTAAAAGCTTTGTTCTTCACTAATAATTTTGTAGACTTTTTTTAAAGCTAGAGAAGTAGTAATAGGATAGAGAGAAATTGTTTTGTTGTATATTGGTTTTCTATTCTGTTAATCTGTTATTGTTACTATTTTCCAGTTATAATTTGGTGCAAAGTTCATGCTTGCTAATTCGATTACAGGAGTAAATCCCTAAATAAATATATTTATTTGGTTTAAATTATGTAGCGTGTTTTAACATCTACATGATTAATTAGCCTATAGGCACAAAGAGCAAAAATTAAAAAATATTTTAGTGGCCATGAAAATGTATTCAGATTTAGCAAATGAATGATGCATTCATCTGATAAATCATGATATTTCATCCACAGGAAAATAAATATAAATTCAAGTGAATGCTTCTAAAAGTATTGGTATCGGTATCAATATCGGCAATACTGGCCCTGCATTTACTCACCCACTAAAAGTTAGGAATGTTTGAAGAAAGTAAAATCTTACCTTTGGCTCCTCGCAGCACAAACCCGAAGCCTTCATTCTCTTTCTTGTGTAAAATCACAGTTTTCTGCTCTGTCACACAGTCACTGTGGATGAAATGACATGTTCAATCCATCATCATCTTCTGTAGTGAGGTTAAAGGTCATGGATATTGAGCCAAAGTGACCGCCCAAAGTCACAATGAAACCAGCTACTGCCACTATTGTCACTATAATTATTATTTATTGTTCGATCGGACAAAAAATAGCCTAATAAATACAGACGTTTCTCTATATGCATAGCCAACACTTAAGTAGTAAAAGTGAAGTAAAATGTAAGAAAAAAGTGAAAATTTTATTTGATGTTCCCCTTAAGAAAACTGGAAAAAGATCCTTCAGCTTTACGCTGGCAAAAACTCATTCGCCGCCAGCCTCTCTAAAAAGAAGTTGCCAGCCTACTCCAGCGTTTTTTATTATTTTCACCAAACTTTAATGGCTCACAGTAAATTTTCTGTAAAGAATATATGTACAAACAATATGTCAAAGGAAAGAACAGAGTCTCAGCTTTTAAACAAAAGAAACCGTATTCTTTTATCTTCATTTGTTCATTTTTATCACTCCGTAGATGTGGGTAGGTTTCTTCAAAAATGCATCATTTTGCTTAAACAGATAATTAGCGCTTTTTGTCAAAGATTCCACCCAGATTACACTCAGAACAATCATTAAAAACTGATTAAACATATACGTTCTAGGTTCTGGGATTCTGTACTTTTTCCCAAAGGTATGTAACAGCGGCACCTGCAGTACAACAGAACAAACATTGATTGCCGTAAAAACTCGTTTTTGGCGGGGAAGCGTTTTTTTTTAAATGACAAGATAACTGAAAAGAAAGAGTTAACACCGGCCTGACCAGTTAGGAGACTTGGCAAGCCTTGCTAAGCTGGTTGGCTAGACTTAGAGTTTTAGGGCAGAGTGGTAGGACTCTTAATGCATGTGTATTTTAAATTTGCCCCAACGGTTTTGTTCAATTATTGAAACTTGAAATTTTAAATGAGCCTGTAAATGTCATACAATTACTGCATATGAAACCGCGCGTGAGGGCTGCTTTATTGAAAATTTGTAGATGGCACTTTGGAGCCATTTTGCCACACTTCATTCCGAAGTCAGTATCAGATGTACATTTTTGCCACCTCTGACACATATACAAACTTTCATGAGTTTTCAAGCATGTTTAGGCCCCCGATCAAATGGATCAATTCCTCACATAATCGGTGCCCGCGCCATAATTAACAACATCCCAGTTTACTCACGAAGCCTTATTTAGAGCTTAGTGAGGGGCCTCGCATTGACCAATACTTCACAAGAGGTAGGGCAAATCAGTCAGGTGAAGCCCATTGGCGGGAAAAGCACCACAGCCCACAGGGTATCAGAACACCAGACAAAGCCCAACCAGGCATAAACTTACCAGCAGTCAGCAACCCAGCGAATACCCATGCAAGCAGTAGAAAAGAAAATGGATGGAAGATGACGTCAGATAATTTGGTCTCAATCCTGCAAAAAAGAATGAGCAACCATTGACTTGTATCTCGTCCAGCCTTTAACACGCCAAAAAGGATATGTCGAAAGAAAACTGGAGAAGATGGGGGGACAATCCACACCTATTGGGTGGAGTGATTTGGAGTGAGAAGCAAGAACACAAGATTACAGGAGACATCGGGCCGACCTAAGTCCAGGAGACAATTTTTTTTTACAGACTTAGAGAAAGGAGGAGCCCGAGGAAACAGTAGAAGAAGGCCATAGGAGATATAAGCAAGGGCCTAGAGGCACTACAAGGCGATATTAAAAGTCACTTGGCCTCGTTGCAAAGAGCAGAGAGTTTGAGATAGCAACATAAGAAGGAGCAAACCAGGACCGCTTTCTACAAAGACCCTTACAAGTTCGTCAGAAGCATCTTTAGCAAGGAGAAAACTGGGACCCTTAAAGTACCTATAGCGGATATTAAGGAACACCTACGGAAAATGTATTCCTACATTCAGAAGCATGAGCCAGTCTTCATTCCATAGGACATGCCACCAATTCACCTACCAGAACACCAGATGGAAACAAAGCCCCCTAAATGGAGCAAAGTTGAGTGTGCTGTAAACGGGCAAGATCAGCGTCAGTTCCTTGACCCAACGGTATACCATTCAGGCTCTTCAAGAAAGCCCCTGGGGTGTTGAGGTACCTTTGGAGATTACTGGCTGTGGCATTTGAAAAGGCAGGTGATACCAAAGGTCTGGAGAAGGGCATGAGGCATACTGATTTCAAAGGAGAAAAACTCCTCAACTATTGACCAGTTTCCCCAACTTAGCCTATTGAATTTGGAAGGTAAGATTTTCTTCAGCGTTGTGGCCAATAGACTCTCAGGATTTCTGAAGAGAAACAACTTGACACTTCAGTGCAGAAGTTCAGGACATGATAACATCATCTGGTACCAGTCGCAAATAGCCAAAAAGGAGAAGAAAGACCTGCATGGGTTTATTCTAGATCTTGCCAATGCCTTTGGATCAGTGCCACATGAGCTGCTGTGGACAGCCTTTGACTTCTTCCACGTTCCAGATCAGGTAACAAAGCTGATTGAGGCATATTTTCAGAATCTTCAATTTTGTATTACAACACAGGATAGTACCAGGCAAATCCCACAGCAATTCTGTTGTCAAGGCCAGGCTTACCATTGACAGATTCGGTATAAGGGTGAGCCCATACCAATGGTCACGGAAAAGCCCATCAAAATCATTGGACGTTGGTACACCGCAGACCTTAAATACGCTGAACAGGTGAAACAACTCAAGAGACAGCCAGTGGACAAAATAAATAAATAATACAGATCTTCCTGGAAAGCTGAAGCTTTGCTGCTTCCAATTTGGCTTGTTGCCACATCTGATGTGGCCAATTTCAATTTATGAACTCCCATTTCGAGCCTTCAGGAGAAATATAAATGCACAAAAATAAGGTTAGAGATGATGCTTAAAGAATCCTGTGATCCCTGTGTAAGAGATTTTTAAGAGATTGGACTTTATTGTCATTACACATATACAAGTACAGTGTAATAAAATGTAGTTAGGTCTAACCAGAAGTGCAATTAGCAAGTGCAGGATATACAGTGTGAATAAATACAGAATACAATATTAGGAAAATACTTTACAATGGACATGTACTATGAAAATGTGACAGTCGGTATGTACTATGAACAATATAAACAGAAGGCTATATACTGAAAACATTAATATACAGGTGGTTATGAACAGATAACAATATAGACTATACAATAGTGCAAGTGACTCGACTGTGCATAAATTACAGACATTAGCTATTAAAGTTACAGTGCAGTAGATGAGTTGATGCGGTTATTAAAGGTACGGTGCAGGACATGAGTTAATGCAGTTATTGAAGTTATAGTGCAATACATGAGTAGATGCAGTTATACAGTTACAGTGCAGTAGATGAGTTAGTGTAGTTATTAAAGTTGGTGCAGTTATTGAAGTTACAGTGCAGTAGATGAGGTAATGCAGTTATGAAAGTTACAGTGCAGTAGATGAGGTAATGCAGTTATCCATCCATCCATCCATTTTCTACCGCTTATCCGAACTACCTCGGGTCACGGGGAGCCTGCGCCTATCTCAGGAGTCATCGGGCATCAAGGCAGGATACACCCTGGATGGAGTGCCATCCCATCGCAGGGCACACACACTCACTCATTCACGCACTCACACCCTACGGACAATTTTTCCAGAGATGCCAATCAACCTACCATGCATGTCTTTGGACCAGGGGAGGAAACCGGAGTACCCCGAGGAACCCCGAGGCACGGGGAGAACATGCAAACTCCACACACACAAGTCGGAAGCGGGAATCGAACCCCCAACCCTGGAGGTTTGAGGCGAACGTGCTAACCACTAAGCCACCGTGCCCCCCTTGTAATGCAGTTATGACTTTATTTATTTATTTATTTATTTATTAAGTCATTTGGCAGACGCTTTTATCCAAAGCGCCTTACAGTGCACTTATTACAGGGACAATCCCCCTGGAGCAACATGTAGTAAAGTGACTTGCTCAAGGACACACTGGTGGTGGCTGCTGGGATCGAACCAGCAACCTCTTGATTTAACAGTTCAGTGGTTTAACCCACTAGACCACCATCTCAAATGGTGATCATCTTATGAGAGTAGTCCATTAGTGCAAATGAGCATTCAGTAATATTTCTGGTGTGCAAGTGAGCAGTATAGAGTGCAAATGATGCTACGTGTATGTAAACAGTCCGGTAGAGCAGATAACAGCAGATGTAATAGCAGCATTGTAATAGCAGCATTACAGTTAAAGTTATGAGGGGTAGTGGAATCAGTGGGGAGCAGAGTTCAATAATGAAACAGTTCTGGGGAAAAAGCTGTTTCCTAGTCTGCTGTTTCTTGCCCAGAGGCACCTGAAGCGCCTACCGGAAGGCAGGAGAGTAAACAGTCTATAAGCGGGGTGAGAGAAGTCCTAGAGAATGCTGCGAGCTCGACGCAGACAGCGTTTCTTCTGGATGTCCTCAATGGAAGGGAGTGTAGTTCCTGTGATGCGCTGGGCTGTTTCCACCACCCGCTGCAGTGCCTTGCGCTCAGCAACAGAACAGTTCCCGTACCAGACTGTGACACAGTTGGTCAGGATGCTCTCTATTGTGCAGCGATAAAAGTTCACGAGGATAGTTGAAGACAGTTGGTTCTTCTTCAGTGTCCTCAGAAAGAAGAGACGCTGGTGAGCCTTCTTGACCAGGCATGAGGTGTTGGTGGTCCAGGACAGGTCCTCCGAAATATGGGTCCCCAGGAACTTAAAACTGGAAACACGTTCAACAGCCATCCCGTTAATGTGGATGGGGTCGTGTGTGCCTCCTTTCGCCTTCCTGAAGTCCACGATGATCTCCTTTGTCTTGGAGGTGTTCAGGAGCAGGTTGTTGTTTGAGCACCATGTGGCCAGGTGCCGTACCTCCTCCCTGTAAGCGGTCTCATCGTTCTTGCTGATGAGACCAATCACTGTTGTATCGTCTGCGTTAGTTAGGTCCATTCACAGGTCTGCAGTAGAGTATGAAAAGGGAGTAGAGAAAGGGGCTCAGTACGCAGACCTGTGTTACACCAGTGTTGAGGGTGATGATGGTTCCCACCAAGGAAAATGCTGGGTAAAGAGAGCCGGTGTGGTGTAAGCTTTAGCCTAGCTCTTATCCCTCCGCGCTTCTCCCGCCTTTGTTTACGATCTCGATGCCGCCGGCGAGCACTTCCGCCCAGCCGTGTGGGGTGCGTAGCATCGGGTGTTTTGGCAATCTCAGGGACGAGTTGAATGATGCTGATATAACTTCCGGGAATGCGCAAACCAATATCCAAAAGCTCATGCCGGGTGTACGTTGTGAATGCACAACTGTTCTGAACGAACAGGCCCAAGAGGAGCAAGAAAAACAGTATATAATTGCTAAAACTGGAGAGACGCTGAGCCTCGCGATGTTCACGCGCCGCCATCTACGCCAAAGAAATGATGCTCCAACAGTAGCGATAGGAAGGAAATGGAAGCCAACTACAGCGGTAAGAGATGCAAAGGCAGCCCTCAGACATAAGGACACCTTGGGACAAGTGCAACATGGCAGAGGGGGACTTGGTTTGGCATCAACCACACCCACGTGGCGAAAAACGACACCAAAGGAAGTCACCTGGTAGTGGATGAGATTCAGGGTCAAGAGAAAGCAAGTAGATGCGCCAGAGCGGTCTCTCAAGCCCAGCAAGGCCATTGGATGAGGTGGGAAGGCATTGAACGGCGCAAAATCACTCGGAGTTAGCTGTGGAGTGTGGAAACTAACAGGCTAAGTTTTATCATAAGAGCTACATATGATGTGCTGCCTTCACCAACAAATCTGCATGTTTGGTGTGGACAGGATCCAGCTTGCCATCTATGTGCAGCTCCAGCAAACCTTAAATATATTCTTGTGTGTTGTAAGAAGAGCTTGACACAGGGGAGGTACACATGGTGCCACAATTACTAGAGTGCTTGGCTGCAGCAGTAGAGACCAAGAGAGTGGCAACAAATCCCATACCTCAAAAGACACCATGGCTAACTCCCTAAAAAGGCAACCCTTTATTCGGGAGGGGCAGAAACCGCGGGCCAAGCCCTTAACCCCAGATTCAGGTCTGCACGAGTATAGCAAGGGATTTGGAAATGCGAGTTGATTTAAACCACAGACTTACTTTCCCCTTGGAAATCGCAGCAACCTACCTGCAATCCGGCATGGTTCTATGTTCCAGCTCCGGTAGGAGAGTCCTCATAGTTGAATAGACTTTACCTTGGGAAGATTAATGAAGCAATTGAAAGAAAGAATCTGCGGTTGGCCAACTTGGCAGCGGAGGCTAAAGATCGGGGATGGACAGTGCAAATGTTCCCGGTGGAAGTGGGCTGCAGGGGCTTTGTTTCCAATTCCACTACAAGGCTGCTTAAGTGGGGATCAGATTGCAGGCCCATCTGACAGTAGTCGAAGATATTGCCACTGTAGCTGAGAGAAGCAGCCACTTGCTGTGGTTAAAAATGGAAGGATGCAATATGGGCTGCCAATTGACCTTGTAATAAAATGGTGTTGTATTGTTATGCCATACGGGACCGGGGGCACTGAGCTTGCATTAATGGAGCCAATGAGGCTATAACAGCCTTAGCCAATGGGTTGCAGTGTATGGTTGCGTTGATTTTGGCAAGTGTTGGAATGGTATGCCATACAGGTACTGGGGCACTGAGCGCGCATTAACGGTTTCCTGTTGTTGTGGCCTAATGTTTAGAGAGTCGGACTCGTGACCAGAAGGTTGCTGGTTCAATTTTCAAGGTTACGACTGTGGTGCCTTTGAGCTGCAGTGATAGCTGCCCACTGCTTCTGGCCACTGCAGTGTCTCTCTGATCTTGGCAAGGAAACACAGAGGATGCCTACCCGACGAACCAGTGAAACATCAGACCTCCTTTCCTCTATACATATTCTTGACTGCTTCCCCCTGCATAAGAAGTGGGAAATGTCCTATTGGGCAATGCAACTGTGATGTAATAGTGGGATTGTAACAACTAGTCTTAAGTGAATCAGATCCCCTTATCTCTGTCACTTAAGTACATATTGCCTTATAAATCTAGATCCCAAAAAATTGCAGTTAATTCACAAGAATCTAAAAGGACATTAGTGTAAATCTAATCTCTTCTGGAGTTGCAGGCATATACATTTTGTAAAAAGAACATGAAATACCCTTTTCAGATTTGTTTAACTGTCACCTCTGGTTTAAAATGAAATAAGGATTTCCAAAGACAACAGATTTAAGAAATAGATCTACTGAATAAAATAATGTTGCTGGCATGTTTCCTGTGTCATTTTCACCCCTTGTTATATGGCTCCAAATGTAAGGTGAAAATTACAATTTTTATTGCGTCTAGAAAGCACTGGATTACTCAGTAAATATACACCAATGGCTTTTAATATTTTGTCGTTCATCACTTCAGATTAGGTCTTGCTTTTTGAAAAAGTAAGATTTAAGCTGGGGACCTCTGGTTAAATTGACACAGAATGACCCATATATAGCCACCGTAAAAATTAAGATACCATTTCAGAGACCGTTTATCTCATTTTAAAATGTACTAATTATTTAATTACTTAACTCTGTAATGTACTAACAATATTTCTCTCAAATATTGAATAAAAATATTGTTTCTAATTGCATTAATTTGCAGAAAATGAAAACTGGAGAAACAGGTCAAGATGCTCTGTATTTTTAAGAAATCAAATACTGCAAGAAAACAAGTTTAGATTCACTTTTAAGCAATATAACAGTCATATTTATACATGTATTTAGCAAAACTTCAATACAGATTTTTTTTCTATGAAAACGGTTCACGATTCTATGAATCAGTTTTCATGCGTTTTGTCATGTTGTCAGTCTTTCACATTGCTGTTGGATGACTTTGTCACTCCTGAGGTAGGATTTTTAAATTCAACAAACACGGGACTGAAATGACCACAATACATCTACATATATTTTTTGAAATGAGATTTTGGAGTGGTCTCTTGATTTTTACAGCTATTTATATAAGGGATAATGGGAAATTTTTTGAACATGTTATTTATCAAAGTCAGACTGCAAAATTGATTTAATAAATGTTATATTTAAAATATTTTTTATGAACTGTTTTATAATAATTTTTATAAGACTTGAGCAAATAAAAGGAAAAAGGATAGTATCAATTTATATTTGAAGGTGTAAAAAGAGATTATTCTCAGAGGTTTTCTGAAGTATAGATAAACTCTTACCTGAATGCATCAAAGCTGTCATTTGAACCAACAGTAAAGTGTCTGAAAAGCTTCTTCCTGCCATTACACTCCGTCCGATTCTCTGATTAACCAAAAAAAATATATATATTAAAACATAGCAATGAGAAAGTCCAAAAGCTTCCTAAAAAAGGCAAACAATTATTAATGTACATAAGGTAGTCAACCAGAATGCTCTCTACCGCCGCGTTGAGTGCTGCCGTTGGGGAAGGCCTGCAGTTAAACGAAAATTCCGCCAGGAGGCGCAAAGGGAGAATTTGATGGTGAAATTCAATGTGATAAATTCATTCATACATGACAGGAGGCGCCACATTAAAGATTAAAACAAGAGTTATTCACGTTTAGAATATATATAAGAATAAAAACAATATAGGTGGAGAATTGAACAAAATGCAGGACACAGTAAAGTAATCATTAAATCATTATCAAAAATCATCAGAACAAACGTGTTATTTTCACAGAGGTTCATATAAGGATAATTTTTTTCTGACAGTCTAAAGCGACTGCATATGCCTGATAGTTATAAGAACAGTATTATAATAAAAAATTATCATGCACTGTCTTTTCTGTCCTTATACGAACAAACTGTTGAATCGTTTGATTGTTTTTAAAAAGTTCCATTTGTCATGTTTCCACTACCATGTCATGTTTTATTCCTGTCTCAAGTGGAGCCATGGCATTGCCTGATGGTTTTATGTGGGAAAGACCTAGTTCTTTCTCGTGTCTTGTCATTGTTCCCTACATCTCGTTCCTCGTCAGCCTCTCCTTAGTGCTAATCCCCAGCACCTGTTGCTCGTTACCATCCTCTGTTTGTTTCCCCTATAAAGAGTCCTCATGTTTCTTTGTCTCGTTGCTCGTGCATTGTATGCAGTACCTGTTCATGTTCCTGTTTCCAGTCGTCTTACCTTGTTCCTGTTTCCCGTGTCTAAGTAAGTTTAGTTTAGTGTTTGTTACCAGTGTTTTTCTTATAGTTTAGTCAGTCAGTGTTCTTGTTTAAGTTATATATATTCCTGTCCTGTTTTCCCCCTCGTGGGTTTTTGTTTTGCCTGTCTTGTTTTGTTGTGTTTATTTGTTAATAAACATCCCTGTCACATCTACCGTCCGTGTCTGCCTGCAATTGGGTTCTCACGCCATGTCTCAATCCGAGAATCATGACACCATTACCACAGTTTAATACGTCCCTATTTGCAGGTAAGCTTTATAATAAATGTATCTTTATTTAAGGATAATCTTATTTCCACCACAGCGCAAACGCAATGAAGTGCAATATTACATTTTCTAATAACATTAAACAGTCTTCATATAACATATCACCAAGTAAAACAAAACATTTTGAACGCGCAACAGAACCTTTTATGTATTATTCCCTATTCGTTTTCAAAGTGTAATGTACAATTGTTTTAGACTTTAAGCTCATTTACACATTACCATGAGTGATCATTTTACACTTAAATGGATCACACAGAAGTGGTCAGTTTCCACAAACTACATCAATATGCCTATGAGTCCACAGCCTCCTCGTTATCGTGTCCATCTAAGCCGGAGTGAAACGATTGGCGGTATGAGGCTCACTCGGAGAGGGTGGAAATCGTGTGACAAGCAGCTTAACCAGAAATGAATGACACAAAGCAACAACTGAAGGCCTACACACTTCTTGTCTTCCAGCCAATACGCGAGGGCTAATGTGACACAAAATCACTATCACCACAGAAGGTAAACTGCACAAGGCGAAAATATAACAAAATTATTATTAATGAACTAGAACAGAGGCCATGTGAAGACGTGAACGAAAAATCATCATATCGTCCAAAATATGCAGTTTATATTATAATATATAGTTTATATTTCTGTCGCGAATCGAGGGGAAGAACCCAGATGCAGGCAGCGGTACCGGGTAACAAGCATGACTTTTAATAAAATACAAACAAAAACCCACAATGGGGAAAACGAACAAAGACAAAATGCAAAAACAAAGTCTTCTAACAAGGGGGCAAAAACAATAGAGACAGGATGTAACTAAACTCACACGACGTACACAGGACTAGGGAAAAAAGGCATCAAAAAGGTACAATCCCAACGTAAGGTATTTTTTCACTAGGCAAGGAATCAGGAATATGACTGGTAAGACAAGGTAAGGCAAAACGAATGAGCCAGGACCATAGACATGAGAACGTTTTTAAGGGGGACTAACAAAGGATAATTATCAGGGGACAAGATGAAACACCGATGGAGAGCTAAACAAGGAACGAGAGGGTGGGAACAGAGACGAGACCGGAGAGAGCATATGGAATGCAAATTGGGACAAAAATGCCTCTCTCCACATAAAACAAGGAATCTTGCCATGACTGTTTCAGCGTTATTAAATGAAAGTGTGACGAAATAGTGTATTGACCTGCGTTTAAATGACAAGCACTGGAATGTTTTAATTATCTCCATGTTAGTACGGTACAGGCTTTTAAAAATAGATTCCACTTCTTAGTTGATGGTGGATGGGAACTAGAATGACTCGCTTTTTGAAAGAGCAGAGTTTAGAATTAATGTCTTACCTGCAGGGTGACAAATTAACGTAAGACGCCGTAACACTGAGAAGAAACTTAACTCCAAACAAAACATCTCTTCCAAAATATGCACTTTATAATCTTAATGCTACTAATTTACGTAACATATTCAATTATTTTAATATTACATTCTACATATTTAAACACTTTAATGACCTCTCGATAAAAGACAAAAAATTCAATGTTTTCATATCTTCTTGATCAACACACTTTATAAAGAAATTAAGGTAAAATCCCTGTTTACATTTCAATCTATTTTGAAATATGCAACTTAGCAATAGACACCTCTTTAGAGTTTTGGCTGAAGTGTTTTAAGGTGATTTCTTCGTGCAGTAGAGGTGGTGGTTGATGGAGGTTGAGTGATCAGTAACAGCTGAATATTAAAAGGCATTTAAAGTGCAGGCTTCTGATAACTGGAAAGTATACCCTGGCAACATTCAGTTCTAAAAATCGCTGGCAAACACACGTACACAACATATTTCCGCATATTAATTAAACCTGACATAAATTATATCATACATATAGTTTTCTAAGCTTAAACTCCGCTAGAAATCCCATTTTAAATGTTGCTTCATGTAAATTCCAAGTAATTTAAGAACATATTTATTTCGGCACATAGCAGTTTTAAAATGCATCTCAAATAAGATGTTTAACTTGTCAGAAGTTGAGCTACAAAACAATTAGACCATTTCTGATATTTTGGGTGATGATGTGAAAAATATTCACATAGAGAGAAACCTAAAGTTATAAAAGTTTCTTTTCTCGCACCACACTAACCTCAAGTTGCTTGGTCGATTTAACATTATGATCAGTTTTACGTTCTAATGGTAAAAAGGTAGTTTCTGAAACGCATGATACGCAGCATGATGCGTCAGAGAAAGAAAGAAATCAACAATTTTTCTAAAGATATCATCACATCCTGTTTAATACATATATTTCACAACATGTTTTCATTTGGTAAACTGGATCAACAGTTTCGTTTTGATATGTTTTGACAGACCATGCAGTCTAGGGGCCTTTAAAAAGGCTGACATTATGAAAAGTCTACTGCAGAGACATATAGCAGAGTACCATAGCGGGCAATGCTTGGTGTCCTGGGAGGCGAACAGGTCCACCTGAGCCTACCCGAACCTCACCCATATGCACACTAAACCCACACTATATCTTGAATAAGGCTTTCGGGCGGTATTCAGGGCTTGGTGTATTCCAGCATGCATCACATTCTGGATATGAATCGCAAATCTTTTTGCCTTGGTCTCGAAAGATGTTGCGGAAAGCTTTCCAGTGAATGTTTTACGATCTTTAGTTATCAGATCATCAGGATCAAGTCAGAGATAACAAGGGTTCACTCAAGACAGGGCGAGTGAGCATTAAGCCATTACACCACAGATCAGACCAGACATTCACCAACAGTAGCTTCTTATAAATCCAGATTAAAACACACTTGTTTAGCTGTGCATTCACAACCTGAGCACTGTGCTGGTCTTATTTGTCTCTGTCAATCATTTCATGTGAAGCACTTAAATTGCCCTTGTGAACGAAATGTGCTATATAAATAATCTTGCCTTGCACTACTTTTTTTAAGGTTGGATCTTTATTTATTCTATGTTTGGCTAACATTAATTTTTCTTTTTGGGTACAGCTGCTTTGATACAATACAAATAAAGAGCTATACAAAAATTGGACATGATTATACACTTAGATATTGTCATGTCCGATTGGGAATCAAAGCTGGGTCTCCTGCGTAACAACTCAGTTCAAGGGCTTTACTTATCCAAAAATATCCAACAAGGAACAGGCAAAAACAAAAATATAGAAACAAAATAAATCCAGGCAAAAGTCCAAGTCCATAAATCCAGACACAGGAGGCAAACTCGTAATCCAAGGAACAGGCAAGAAAAGGTCTGTAACAAGCGCACAAACAAACAAACAAACAAACAAACAAACAAACAAACAAACAAACAAACAAACAAACAAACAAATCACAGGGTGAAACTACTCTCTAGACAATTCACAGAGTGGCTAGTCAACAGGACTGCACCGGTGTCAACTCAAGATTGAGCAAAGAACTCAAAATGACAGCGGTATTATATAGGCAGTTTAACAAGGTTCAGGTGAAACCAACAAATCAATAATGAGAACATGTGACAGGCATAAAACAAAAAAGCAGCAATGAGAACCCCACATGGCCAAAAAAAGAATAGTCACATAATTCATGACAGATATTACATATAATTTTGTTGTAAAATGTATTTTGTAAAACTACTGTTGTAAATTCCCAATTACTGATACTGTTTTACTGTGAAAGACTTTTATTGTGAAGGACTGTTTAGTGCTGTATTTAGTGTTTGACATCAGGCACCTCGTTGGGTAGCTAAAGGCTGGCTCAGACTATAGGATTCTCGGCCAGATTTTACCCCGATTTCCCCTCCCGAGAATCTTTGAAAAAATCGGGCCTAGAAACGCGATCGGGCCCGAGAATCGGCCCAGATTATCATGTAATGTGAGGCGTTCACATATCGAATCTTAGAACTCCCGATCTGCTCTGAGAGAAATCTTAGCCGCCCCGATCATATCAAACATGTTTGATATTTAGGATTTTAAATCGGGCTGATGACGTTGATACTTTCGCTACAGCCAATGAGAGACAGATATGAAAGTTGACGGAGATGACTGACAGGCCTTTAAAAATATCAACCGTAAAAGCTCCTGCAAAGGTACGTTGTACAGCGGAGATGGAGGAACAACGTGTGGCAACAACAGGATTGTCTTTATAATTTATCCTCAAAAACATACCACAACCGCATAGATAAGGAAAAGAGCTGCAGGGAGATGTCTCGTCGGTTTTAAATGTACCGGGTAAATTAACTGCTAACGCGCAGCTTTTGTTTCGTTCAACAGATTGTTATTTGTCTATAGGCACACATTGAATGTTACACACCTTGCTACAGTTTTGCTACAATAAAGTATAAATCTTTTGCTACTAATTGCTACAGAAACATTTGCTTTTCACCGCGGATACGCCGTAGTATCCCTACAGTTAAACGGTACAGTTACACACTCTAGACCTTTTGCATAGCCGCTGCATTTCCTTAATCTATTGTTGAAATACACTTTTTTCATAATAGGACAAATAGATCACGTGAAATTAACTGCGATGTCGCTTTGTTTACTTCTGTTTCCCGGTGAGATGACGTAAGAGGCGTCCGTTGGTATGATAATCTTAATATTATCCTGTATTTGGGTGTCTTAAAATGTCTTTTGATGTGCAATTATGATATAAAAAAATCCAATCAATTAATTTTTGTTTTTGCACTTGCTACATTTAGTCTTATTTATAAACACAACTTTACCCCCGACGTTTTCTTCTCTGGACATTTCACATTCATAAATGCAAGTTTACAAAGGGCAAACCTATTTTTGTAGTGCTTGAAAAAGAGATTCAAATATAGATGTAATGCCAGGTTTAAGATTTTACATAAGAGAATCTGATAAGATTCTCCTTATGTGTGAGCTGCAACCAGAATTTCAAATCTGTCAGGATTTTAAAACTCCTGTAGTCTTAGCCAGGTTTAGGATTTTACATAAGAGAATCTGATAAGATTCTCCTTATGTGTGAGCTGCAACCAGATTTAAAATCTGTCAGGATTTTAAAACTCCTGTAGTCTTAGCCAGGTTTAGGATTTTACATAAGAGAATCTGAAAAGATTCTCCTTATGTGTGAGCTGCAACCAGATTTAAAATCTGTCAGGATTTTAAAACTCCTGTAGTCTGAGCCAGGCTTAAGGGGTCCATTTTGAAATCTAATATTGAGCTGTTCGGACTTAAAGTTCATTTACATTGATGTCTGTCTGAGTTTGAGATAAAGGTGGGTTATAACGATATGTTAACGATCGCAAATTAGTTCTTTGATGTGTAAATAAGCTGCGGTTTTCGGCGCTAATATATGCTAACGTAACTTGTGTATCCGTGTTTTATTGATGTTTAATGTGATAACTGATTTGCAACGGTTGACTAAGTTGTAGCTAAATTCAGGTTAAGATGTGCCCATTAAGCTAGCACACCTTCTTTTATATATATATATATTTGTTCATTGATACCAGTACAGTACAGAAGTCAATGTAGAGATTCAAGCTGTAACCAGTAAACACCGTGCTGTGTGTAATTTGGAGTGATAATTCATTAATAAAGCCACGTCAACTGTTCTACTGCGTCCGGTTTCGCTCTCTAATTGGAGTGTCTGTGTGGATGAGGTGTTCCAGCGAATCCACCTGAAACAACATACAGTCCTAGCTATCCCCAATATTGGTCCTTCGAGCCGGATTACTTCACCCATATCAGAAAAATGGACGCAATGCGAGCATCAATTATGGCAAGTGAAGCAACAGGACGGCCGCGGCAGCTACCAGTTTACCTCCAGGGCTGGGATGACCCTAACCTTCGTACAGAGATCATCGAGGCCTGGTCGAGCTGGGAGAGAGAGCTTCCTGAACTGGCAAGTGAGAGCATTCCCCGAACATACGCTCCATTGGAAGCTGCCACTGAAGCTACAGAGTACACTCTTCATGTAATCCGTGACGCCTCGGAACAGGGTATGGTTCGGTCGCCTAACTTGTTACGACCATCAACCATGCAGTTCATGTCTCCTTTGTCATGGCCAGGTCAAGAGTCGCCCCAAAGCGCCAACAGTTAATACCACGTTTAGAACTCTGCGCAGCACTGACAGGTGCTCAGCTGTCATCCCTCATCCATCGAGAGCTCACTCTTAACATAAAAGAGACTTCCCACACCTGGAAGTACATGGACACAGAATACAATCCAGCTGACGACTTAACCAGGGGTAAGACCAGCCACTCCAAACCGATGGACCCAAGGTCCAACTTTCCTTCCCTGTCCACTGCATGAATGGCCTTCAGCTCCAGATTCCGTCAACTCAACAGATTCCTCTGAGCTGAAGCAGACCATCTTCTGCGGCCTCACGCAAACATGCCCTCCAGACCCGCTGCCTGACATTTCACAGTTTAACAACTGGGTGGATCTGGTTAGGGCTACGAACCAGTTGCATCACGGGGCGACAAAAGACCCTGCATCACCTCCTCCTGATTTCCATCGCGCCGAGGCCCACCTGCTAAAGTCCAGCCAAGCAGAGAGCTTTCCTGAAGAAGTCAAGTGTTTGAAGGCCGATAGGCCTGTCTCCCCTAGCAGCAGGCTGAGTTCCCTTGCTCCAGAGATAGACCCAGAATCTGGCCTCATCCGAGAATGGAGAGGAAAGCCTTCGGTCCCCATGATGGCAGACCTTCCTCTGGCCCGTCTTCGACTCCTAAAGCCCCCATTCTACTCTACAGGAGTGGACTGATCGGTCCATATGTCAACAAGATTGGATGCCGGAACGAGAAGCGATGGGGGGTGATCTTTAAGTGACTCACTACAAGCTGTGTCCACCTAGACCTCCTTGGTGGTCTTGACGCAGACACTTTCCTCCTGGCACTGAGAAGGTTCATAGCACGAAGAGGAACCCCAGCGGAGATACTCTCAGACCGAGGGACTAATTTCCGAGGGGCTGAGAGAGAGCTCAAAGAGGCGTTCACAGCTATGGTCCCAGATCTACAAGAGAGACTTGCCAAGCATCAGATTAAGTTCCGGTTCAATCCTCCAGCGGCGCCTCACTTTGGTGGGGTTTGGGAGCGTGAAATACAGTCCGTTAAGAAAGCTCTCCAGGTGGTTATTGGCATGCAATCCCTCCATGAAGACGTCCTTCTTACCCTTCTGATCGAAGTCGAAAGCGTCCTCAATGCCAAGCAATTAGGCTATGTTTCATCAGACATAGCTGATCCGGATCCAGTGGCGCCTAACCTGCTGCTGATGGGGCGGCGAGACGCCTCCTTACCCCAAGTGTCCTATGCTCCTGACACTCTCACAAGACGACGCTAGCGTCACTGTCAGATGATGGTGGACCACTTTTGGGCTTAGTTCCTTAGATACTACCTTCCTTCACTACAAGTCCGGCAGAAGTGGCGGCGGCCCGCCGATGACCTCATCCAGAGCACTGTCGCTATGATCGTCGATCCCCAGCTTCCGAGGGCACAGTTGCCTATTGGGAGGATCGTCAAGGTGATTGAGAGTGCAGATGGTTATGTCCGGTCGGCCGAGGTTCAGGTCGGGGAGAAGACTTATTTGAGGCCAGTGGCACATCTAGTCCAACTGCCTGCTATACCAGATGACAGTGAAACCAGTGCAGGGACTCCAGCGCCAACCTCAGGAATTTAGTAGTCTTAACATAATAGCTAGGCTATTCTGGGGGCGGCTGTTGTAAATTCCCAATTACTGGTACTGTTTTACTGTGAAGGACCGTTTAGTGCTGTATTTAGTGTTTGACATCAGGCACCTCGTTGGGTAGCTAAGGGGTCCATTTTAAAAATAAAATTGAGCTGTTCGGACTTCAAGTTCATTTACATTGATGTCTGTCTGAGTTTGTGATAAAGATGGGTGTAGTAGAGTAGGCGGGGCGAGAACGTGGTTCGAGTCCGGTGAGTAATTGTGAATTAGCGCCAGCTGTGCGCACACCGGGCTCGAATCACGTAGGAGATAGGGAGCATATAAATGGAACGAGCGACCGGACCGTCGAAGAGACAGGACCGGGCCCGAACTTGTGTTATGTTTGTGTTTATATTTATGTTCATGTTTTGTTCGCCGGCGGTCGTCCGTGAGGGGCCGCCGGCTGTTAAATTACTTTATTAAATGTTTTGAACATTTGCCGGTTCCCGACTCCTTCCTTCCATTTTATGGAGATGTATTACATTGGTGCCGAAACCCGGGAGGAAGGAGAGACATGCTGTCGGAGAGACCTCGCTGCTGAGGGGCATCACGGTGCTGAGGAGTTCGGGCAGCGCGGACGAGCGACGTCCGCCAGTGGCTGCCCGAGGCGGTGGTTCTGGAGCGAGGATTCGGCTGGGACGGAGAGCTCACTGCCGTGCTCCTGGGCCGAGGTGGGGTGACGGCCGTCCAAGAGGGATCGGAGGAGTCAGCGGCGTTGGCCGTGAGCCGGAATCCTGCTGCCAACAGCCATGATGGTGCGGAGCAGGAAACAGCGGACTGACTTGCTGCCGATGCCCTCACACGGAGGAGCCATTGCCAACCGCCAGGAGGCGGATCGGGCCGTCCACCGGACGTCCAGCACCACCGCATAGCACCGCGAGGAAGAGCCTCTCGGCTGGTTGAGGAACGAGCGGCAGCATGTCAGGGAACCGGACTATAATTTTTTTATTTTATTTTTATTCCGTCTCCGTTGTCTTGTATCGTCGCTGCATACCCCCCACCCAACCCCCCCCCCGAAGGAGGGGGAGGGAGCTTGCACAGTCGCGGGGGTACCCCCGGCCTGTGAGGGGTGATGGGGTATGTAGTAGAGTAGGGGGGCGAGAATCACGTACAGTTGTGTTCAAAATTATTCAACCCCCGATGCTGTAAATGGTTTTAGGGAATTTAGTTTACATTTGTAATTGTATTCAGAATGAAATCATACAATGACTTCTTAAAGAACCATATGCAACTAAAATGACATCAATTAGTTTTGTAATACAGTAGTAAATGTTTCTTTCGTGAATTCTTCATTGACATAATTATTCAACCCCTTAAAGACTACCACTCTGAAGAACAGAGGTTCAATGAAGTGTTTTCAATCCGGTATTGAAAACACCTGTGGATATCAGGGAGCAGCAATAAAGCCTAATAAGCACCAATTAGGCAGCTTTAAAATGACTGTGATACTCAGCTCCTTCTAGACATTTACTGGTGTGGTTACAAACATGGTGAGGTCAAGAGAATGGTCCAGGAAGACAAGAGAACAGGTGATTACTCTTCACAGGAAGGGCAATGGCTATAAGAAGATTGCAAAGATGTTAAACATACCAAGAGACACCATAGGAAGCATCATTCGCAAATTCAAGGCCAAGGGCACTGTTGAAACGCTACCTGGTCGTGGCAGAAAGAAGATGCTGACTTCGACTGCTGTGCGGTACCTGAAGCGTAGAGTGGAGAAAAGTCCCCGTGTGACTGCTGAGGAACTGAGAAAAGATTTGTCAGATGTGGGTACTGAAGTTTCTGCTCAGACAATACTGCGCACCCTGCGTAATGAAGGCCTCCATGCCAGAACTCCCAGGCGCACCCCCTTGCTGTCCCCAAAGAATAAGAAGAGTCGACTGCAGTATGCCAAAAGTCATCTGGACAAACCACAGAAGTTTTGGGATAGTGTTCTGTGGACTGATGAAACAAAATTAGAACTGTTTGGGCCCATGGATCAACGCTATGTTTGGATGAGGAAGAACAAGGCCTATGAAGAAAAGAACACCTTGCCTACTGTGAAGCATGGCGGGGGGTCAATCATGCTTTGGGGCTGTTTTGCTTCTGCAGGTACTGGGAAGCTTCAGCGTGTGCAAGGTACCATGAATTCTCTTCAGTACCAGGAGATATTGGATGACAATGTGATGCAGTCCGTCACATACCTGAGGCTTGGAAGACGTTGGACCTTTCAACAGGACAATGATCCCAAGCATACCTTAAAGTCCACTAGAGCATGTTGCAGATTAAAGGCTGGAACATTTTGAAGTGGCCATCGCAATCACCAGACTTAAATCCGATTGAGAACCTCTGGTGGGACTTTAAGAAAGCAGTTGCAGTGCGCAAGCCTAAGAATGTGACTGAACTGGAGGCTTTTGCCCATGATGAATGGGCGAAGATACCCGTAGATCGCTGCAAGACACTTGTGCCATGCTATGCTTCACGTTTAAAAGCTGTTATAACTGTAAAAGGATGTTGTACTAAGTACTAAGATTGAATGTCACTTGGGGGTTGAATAAAACTGATAATGATGTGATCTCAGAAAATACATTTGTGGTTATTTCATTATAAATGTTATGTTATATTTGTCTGACCTACACGTGCCTCTTTGATTTAATTGTAAGCAGGATGACTGAATGATCATAATCAATGTCAAACCGACCAAAACAATCAATTTCAGTGTGGGTTGAATAATTTTGAACACAACTGTAGGAGATTGGGAGCATATAAAAGGTACGAGCGACCGGACCGTCGAAGAGAGAGGACCAGGCCCGAACATATGTTAAGTTTGTATTTGTATTAATATTTATGTTTATGTTTTGTTCGCCGGCGGTCGGCCGTGAGGGGCCGTCGGCTGTTTTTATTACTTTATTAAATGTATAAAATGTCTTCCGGTTCCCGCCTCCTTCCTTCCATTTAATGAATTGCGTTACAGTGGGTTATAACGATTTGTTAACGATCGCTAATTAGTTCTTTGATGTGTAAATTCTTTGACAGCAACCAGTCTGGGTTCAAGAGCGGTCATTCCACTGAGACTGCGCTGCTCTCTGTTATTGAAGCCCTGAGACTGGAAAGAGCTTCCTCTAACTCATCTGTTCTTATCCTACTAGATCTATCTGCCGCCTTTGACACCGTTAACCATCACATCCTCCTGTCCACCCTCAAGGCAATGGGGGTCTCTGGAATGGTGCTACAATGGTTCAGGTCTTACCTCTCGGGTAGGTCCTTTAGAGTATCTTGGAGAGGTGAGGTGTCGGAGTCCCATCATCTCGACACAGGTGTGCCTCAGGGCTCAGTGCTTGGTCCGTTGCTATTCTCTGTATACATGACATCCCTTGGCTCTGTCATTAGGAAACATGGCTTTTCCTATCACTGCTATGGGGATGATACTCAACTCTACATGTCTTTTCGCCCTGACGATCCGACTGTCTCTGCACGCATCTCAGCTTGCCTAGCCGACATCTCGCTCTGGATGAACGCCCATCACCTGCAGCTGAATCTTCCAAAAACAGAACTGCTTGTAATCCCGGCTGACACGAAGACTCATCACAACCTTTCCATTAAACTGGGCTCATCAACCATCACACCTTCCAGAAAAGCAAGAAACCTTGGAGTGGTGATCGATGATCAGCTCAACTTCACTGATCAAGTTGCCAGCACCGCCCGGTCCTGTAGATTCATCCTCTACAATATTAGGAAAATTAGACCCTTCCTATCAGAGCATGCTACACAAATCCTTGTCCAGGCTCTTGTCCTGGCCAGACTGGACTACTGCAATGCACTACTGGGAGGACTTCCAGCTTGCACAACCAAACCTCTACAGATGATCCAGAATGCTGCGGCAAGAGTTATCTTTAATGAACCAAAGAGAGCACACGTCACTCCTCTATTCATTAAGCTACATTGGCTCCCTATAGTCGCTCGCATCAAATTCAAGACTCTGCTCCTGGCCTACAAGACCACTACTGGTTCGGCACCACCTTATCTTAAATTGTTAATGCAGACATATGTACCCGCCAGATCCCTACGCTCTGCAAACGAACGACGTCTTGTGGTGCCATCCCATAAAGGTAAAAAAATCTCTCTCGCGCACCTTCTCCGGATCTGTTCCACCTATGTGGAATGATCTGCCCACTGCTACAAGATCTGCAGATTCTGTAGCCATCTTTAAGAAACGCCTGAAAACACATCTCTTCCGCCAACATCTGACTGATCTGTTCTGACTCTTTTCTTCTCTACTCTTTTCTTCTCTACTCTAAAAAAAAAAAAAAAAAAGTATGAATGAATGGTTCCGTATACTGTGTTAGGCTTTATGAGACTAGTCTTCTTTTTGATTGCACTTATGCTTTTGTTGTACTTATTCTGTCCTAATTGCTTCCATTATCTACCCCACTGTAAGTCGCTTTGTATAAAAGCGTCTGCTAAATGTCTAAATGTAAATGTAATGTAAATGTAAATAAGCTGCGGTTTTCGGCGCTAATATATGCTAACGTAACTTGTGTATCCGTGTTTTATTGATGTTTAATGTGATAACTGATTTGCAACGGTTGACTAAGTTGGTTCTAAATTCAGGTTAAGATGTGCCCATTAAGCTAGCACACCGTATATATATATATATATATATATATATATATATATATATATTTGTTCATTCCAGATTCCAGTACAGTACAGAAGTCAATGTAGAGATTCAAGCTGTAACCAGTCAACACCGTGCTGTGTGTAATTTGGAGTGATAATTCATTATTAAAGCCACGTCAACTGTTCTACTGCGTCCGGTCTCGCTCTCTAATCGGAGTGTCTGTGTGGATGAGGTGTTCCAGCGAATCCACCTGAAACAACATACAGTCCTAGCTATCCCCAATAACTACTTTATATTATATAATAAGAAACACCCCATTAATCATATGTTTGCACTTGCTAAGTGTGTCCCATCGGGTTAGAAATTCTACATGCTTGCTTGGGATCTTCACGCCCACTAGAACACTACGGGCAAAAACAGAAAATACGTCATGAAAGTAGTCAAGTGCAAGACCGCAAGCGGGGGTATTTGGACGCAGCATCACATTGGTCCTGTCCCAAATGGCGCACTTAATGTGGACTTGCAGTCTTGTGGACTTACACTCGCCAAGTGTACGACTACGTACAGTGTAATATTTGTCATTTTTACGTCTGAAGTGTGCTCCTCAGCAATACCATTGTGCCCTTGATGCAGACTCCACACATTTGACAACCCAAAGTCCTTGCGAACACCCAATCACAGAATGGATGGGAGGAGTGTTGTGGATGTCAAACCTTGGTGTTAAGAGTCAGACCTCATCACGCAACTGTGTGTATTTTTTTTAGTATAGTTAGTTAAGATGGTTAAGGTTAGGTTCGTAAGGCTCAAAACACTAGGGATGCACCGAATATTCGGCCACCGATTTTTTTTGGCCGAAAATGGCCCATAAGGGCATTTTCGGTTTTGGCCCGAAAGACTTTTATCACCGAAACAATACGGCCGAAATGTTTTGATGACGCAAACAGAAACCACGACCAGCACGTTCTTGTCTGAAGCGACAAGTCTGCGGTGTAGACGTATTTTGGTAAATCTCGTAAATACTCTTATAGAGTGTTCACACCAAACGCTGTAAATCGCGCTATTCGCGTGTAGTTGGAACGCTTGAACATTTTGAGTTTACTCGCATCATTCGCGGGTCAAATTCGCTTCATTACAGATGTGAATTTGCGTCATGGGAGGGGCTTCTGCCGTGCGCTTACGGCCGTACTAGAGCAAGCTCCTGACTGGTTAATGCGGCGCGAATTTTCGCAATTTTCGTTAATACAAGGTCATAGCCATAAATGCAATGTTACTAATAATTGGCATAATTTATTTCGGTGTTTCGCTTTTCGGCCTTGGTTTCCTATTTTCCGGTTTTTGGTTTCGGCCAAGAATTTTCATTTCGGTGCATCCCTACAAAACACCAATGCCCAACAGGCCACACGCCCATGGATCTGATTAAAAACAACAAAGGATTTATTGAGACCCTAAAGGAGGCAGCATGAATGAATGAATGAGGCATTTATATAGCAGTTTTATTGTGTATTGCTGTACACCTAAAGCGTTTTACAATCACATGTGGGGGGTCTCTCCCCACCACCAGTGTGCAGCATCCACCTGGATGATGCGACGGCAGCCACAGTACTACATTGCCATTGCACTCGCCACACACCTTTTTTTTTAATAATCGGCAACAGCTGCACAATCCATCAAATACTGCATTTTGTAGTTAACAATTTTGTGCTGCGCTTTTATCCCCATAGACATATGTAGTAAATAGGATTAAAAGTGTTTAGTGCTTTTTAAACATTTAAAACAGTAAGGCAATAAATTAAACATTCGTTTAACTCTTCTGGTACTGTTTAGGTTTACCGTAGAAAGTAACCAACTTTTCATCTCATGTATAAATTATTTTATTTAATTTGACAGGTTTGAGAGCACAATGTGTCATCATAGTAATGTGATACTTCCATGTCCCACTGTTCTCTTGGGTGCGGCACCCACATCGAGGAGGGGGACGGACACGATAGCTGCATCAAGTGTCTGGGCGTCCAGCATGCTGAGGCAGCTTTCGTAGACACCTCTTGCCCGTACTGCGGGCAGATGGTCATGCAGAAGTTGCGGTCACGGGTGGCTGTCTTCCTCCAGGAACCAGCCACCACATTGTCTGCCACCCGGGCCATGACGTCGGTGGCTAAGGCCCCGATGTCTGCCAGTGCTAGCAGCGTTAGTGATATGGGGACCTCTGCGAGCGTAGACACTGTGCAAGGTCAGGGAAGAGGAGCACCAAGTGTTATTGGTTGCGCCGCATTGGCCCAACCGCACTTGTTTCTCAGAGCTGATGCTCTTGACAACGACTCCCCCCTGGCCCATTCCCCTGACGGAGGACCTGCTCTCTCAGGGGAAGGGCACATTTTGGCATCCCAGACCAGACCTCTGGAATCTCCATGTCTGGTCTCTAGACGAGACAAGGAGATCCTGAGTAGGCTATCCCCCTCTGTGGCGGAGACCATCACCCAGGCTAGGGCCCCATCTACTAGGCGGTTATACACCTAGAAATGGCACCTATTTTCATCCTTGTGTCTCTCTCAACGAGAAGACCCAGGGAGGTGCTCGACCGGGATCGTGTCGTCCTTCTTACAAGAGAGACTGGAGACTAACAACTCCCCCTCCACACTGAAAGTGTATGTAGCTGCTATCGCCACTCGTCACAAATCAGTTGATGGAAAGTCTCGAGGGCAGCACGACCTGGTCACTAGGTTCCTAAAAGGCGCGAGAAGGCAGAATCCGCCTCGTCTCCACTCAATACCCTCTTGGGACCTAAATGTGGTCCTGCCGGGCCTCTCTGGGCCCCCCCTTCGAGCCCCTCTGAGGTTCGATCTTCCCCACTTTTCGAGTAATACGGCCCTCCTCATTGATCAATTTACTTGTAAATGATTAACTAACAATCTGGTCAACATAAAGTTCTACAAGAAACGCGACTTACTGAAAAAGTGCTGGTGCTTAAAGTGCTTTAGTGAACTGAAATTTAAACTTAAAAGATCTCAAGATAAATGGACCAGGGCTTGACGTCTCCATGTCAGAGCGTTGCTTATGATTTTCGGATGGATCAGGCCTTAACTTAATGTGATGCCCACTAAAGTGCTATCACATTTTTGGTAGGTTTTGTAATTTTTATAATTGGTGTTTGAATGTTTAATCCAGGATAATCAACCTGTTGTCACCATCCTTGTACTCAAATATTTTATATAAATGTCAGGAGTTATTGTGGGGTCGCCAGCAGGGGGCAGTGTGGCGATAATTGTTTTCCGTTAGGGCTTTACGTCAGTTTGGTCCGCTTTGCGGTTTTCCTCTTTCTGCTGAGCGAGATGAAAAACGGACGCATGTTTTGCCTTGTCTCACTTCTTTCTCCTGTTTCCAGGTTGGTGAAATAGTAAATAGAGCTAAATACCTAAATTGTAATATGTTGATATGTCACTGAATGTTTTAATGTCTACCAATGATGCTGTTTGGTGAAGATATGAACATATAGCATTAGCCGCATTTTGCGGATGGTAACGTCACCTGTTGCTATCAAAGTCACGTCAGTCAGAGTTTTATTTTCAGCTCCTTGTACATTTCTATAAAAGTCTTGATCGTTTTGAAATGTATGTTATTGTGTAAAATGTGAAAAGTTAATGTTAGCAAAACCGGAGTTTATGTAATAGGTAAAGCTAATGTTGAGAACAAATGTTGTATATTGTAAAAGTGGTTAAAAACAAGTTACAAATCTGTCAGCTCATGCATTTTGGGAAGAGTAAAATGATTTCAGTGGAAATGGAAAGTGAATTTGGGAACCATATGTAAGTGGTAACATAAGCTATGTTTTTTACGTAAGTGGTGACGTCAGCTATGTTTTATTTGAAGTTGAAAAGAGACAACTTACAGGGTAACAGTGGTTACTGTCATTTTGATTTAATTAATCACAAAAAAAACTTGTAATTCAGTATTTGCTGAAAGATTGAAAAAATAACGGATTGTATTTTATTTTGAGATTGTGTTTTATTTCATATAGGACAGTGCATGTTTGTAACAGAGGAGGATTTAAATTCTAAATCTTTTAATAAATCCTCTTCTCCCTCTTTCTGCTGAGCGAGATGAAAAACGGACGCATGTTTTGCCTTGTCTCACTTCTTTCTCCTGTTTCCAGAGAGAGCATATAAGCTGTATACGTGGTGCCAGCCGGTACCTGTAACATTAACATTATTCAGGTAAAAGTTGTCAATTATTCTTTTCATCTTCTCTCATCATCCGCGGCTACATCCACGGCTACATCCACTCTGTTTAACTGACGGCTACTCGCCTCTCTCTGTCTGACTGCAGCACGCGCATTTCAAACGTACAAACCAGAGGTGGCGCTACACTTTTTTATTTTCCAACATTTTGACTGACAGGCTCGTAAATAATCCGTCATAATCTATTATTACCCGTCACTATGGTTAGGGTGGTAATTAGTGAGTTCGTGACGTCCGAAAATACTGTACAAAACCGTTTGAATAAAATGAAAGTAAGGAAAATGCTGCAGGGCACTCTTAAAGAACGAGAGCTCTGCCATTATCACTGCCATTATCTTCATGTTATGTGGTTTCCTTTGATAAGTGAATTGTCTTTCCCGCGTCCCAGCGCGACATCCGACGGGTTTTCCCAGATCGCATAACATATGTCTAGTCTGCAACAATGACAGGTGAAATCACGCAGGTCACTTCGTGCCGTCAGAAGGGAGAAGTCCACTGCTCTGCATCGTAGGTTTCCACCAGTAGAAGGTCTCGAAGAGATAATAGCTGCAACATGTGCCGCACAGGTTCCGAAGAGCAAAGGATGATTGATACACCGCCGCCATGTTTTGAAAGAGCTTAGGGGGGATTTGAATCCAGATTTAAGATGTTAATGAACAAGAGGTTATTTTTAATTTATATGAAACCCCTTCCATGTGAATGTGTTATCCCTAACGCTACCCTGCCCTACCCTACAAGCCACTGTAGACAGTGAAATTGTAGAACTGAAGACAAAAGACATTCTCAAATTTAAACTCAGGAAAACCCCATTTCAGAAAGGAGGTTTAGTCCAAGAGTATATTAACTGATTTGAGGTAAACTCTGGGTTTGCAGTTTCAGAATGTGTTCAGGGTTGACAGAATAATACGCAAACATGCTTTAAGGCTGGGTGTAACTTTTCATACTCTGCTGTAACAGTGGCTCTCCTATTGACTTTGTCCTATCAGTGTAGCTCTCATGAAAAACAACTGTGAAGACCACTGATACAAGGGTATACCAAGAAACACCTGGGGAACACAAAAGAAGACCAGAGGCTGGATTCTGACAGTTATGTCTGTATGTGTCTTGTAATATTTACTATTTATTTATCCATTTAATTGATCTTTTTTGTCATACAAAAAAATTGTTAAAATGGTCTCCTTCTTTGCAAATTAGTCCCGCATCTATAATGCATGTCTCTAAAATGATTGGTTTTCTTCAGTAAATCCTCGCTAAACCACTTGGCTTTATTATTAGTTTTGCCTTTTCTAGGTAACACATGACGTAGGCTGCAGCATACGTGTGCACCTACTGCCAACAACACACAGTTATCGAGCACAGAAATACTACGTCATACGCTCAACTCGTAAAGAAGTCAGAATGCATGAATTGCTGTTGCACATCACCCCTTTAATGCATCAAAGTTATGTTCGTACCAATGTTTTATACTATGGTGCATATTGCGGTGCACAATGAAAGAAGTGAGGCTGTAGAGCAGTCTGAAGGATGAGCAGAATGAGTCTGAAGGATGATTAGAGCAGTCTACAATGAAAACAAATTTGAAACATCCTTTTTTGTTTTTGAGTTTCTTACGAAGATAAACTTGTTTGTCGTGCATTTTTATGAAGAGCCCTGCGTGCATGGGATGATGACGAAATAAGTTTCAGACCCTCGAGGAGTTCGGATAAAAGGGCGTTTTAAAAATACAGATGTGCACACGGATTATAAAATAAATAGAAACCCATTCAAATAAGATAGAATATATAAATAATCATAAAACGGTCAGTTCTCCTCCTTGATTCTGATTGGTTGAGCCAAGTTCTAAGCCGTTATAAAATCCCCCCATTTATAACGGCTGACCGCATTTATTTACTTTATTTTATGATACCTTGCTAGGCATATGGAGTATGTGTGTTATAAAAATAATAAAAAGCAATTCCGTGTGAAGCAGTGGGTTACAGAGCATTATATAACAGCTGAGAGGGTTTTAATGACTCCGCTTCACACTGTGCCACAATACCCTTAGCTTTTATTAAATGCACTGTAACCGACTACTTCACATGGCCTCTAGCATTAATAGACAGTTTTGGTAGTTGTTAACTTTGATTGGACACCATAAAACATTGGTCCAGTTTTAAGTAATTTTGGATGGTTTTTGGTCATTTTCAATGGCATCGCCACAAAAACATAATAAACATATGAAATGAAATAAAATGGATATGTTATTTTTTAACTGTGTACCTTAATAAATAAGGTTATGGCACCAAAACAAGTCAAGTTAATGGCACATAATCGAGTTATTTTTATCAAAATCAAAGTTACATTCTAGGACTTACGTAATCTTCCTTTATCAGCTTTAACAGGAAACTCTTCCACACATCTGGCAGGGAACCAGCCAACATGACCTCGACAGCTGCCTTCCGAGTAACCCCCTTCACCAACACTGAGAACTGTGTCCAAAGAATACAAGATAAGAAGAAATAAGGAGGGAAAGTCATCAAATAAACTGTTGACAACAGACAAATAAAAGTTGTATTCCTGTGTTTTGCACTAACCTTTAACCTTGTCATTCTTGTGGAGGGCGATATCTCCGTCAGCTTGAGGTAGGTATGGTTGAATGGCAACAAACTGACGCCCAGGCACAGCACTGTAATTTTTTCTCCTGGAGCTCTGACAATCCATTCTGCCATTGGCACTGCAACAACACAACCACAGGACTTGGTTCTCATTCTGCACCAAAGCCAAAAGATAGCAAAACAATATTAAATAGACCAGATAAGAGAGATAAATAAGAAATAAAATAAGAAGTAAATATTACGATGAAACCTGTTAACATGTTTTTGTTTTTGTAATTGTACTACTCGTCATGAGGGGGCAACAATGAGTGATACTCTCATGTTTAAAATGGTTGTAGAGAGTGGAAAAAGTTACATCTGTAATGGAAGGAGTCAGCATGGCTTATAGCTCCAAACAATCTTTTGTCCTGATGGAGTGACCTTGAGTTTTATGCTCAATCTGAAGTAAGCATAGTTTCTTTCATATATTCATGTGTGTATTGATGAATTTATGTATAGTTAATGTTCTAATGTGATTTATTTGATCTAGTGATGTGCAGAGCGAGGCTTCGTGAAACAATGAAACCGTTGAATCAAACCTTGTGAATCGTATCGTTTCGAGGCTTAGAAACTTTCCGACACCCATGTGTTTGTTTGGGTTTTTGCTCCAAGACACATATATAACAATGGCTTAGACAATTGCTGACCCACTAGAATCTGTATGTTCGTTAGTGAGTGAGCCTTATTGAGTGTGTGGGGGAGTGGTTAGTGTTCCCGACTGGCATGCTATGGTCGAAGGTTCGAACCTTGGTTAAGGCATTGTTACATCCTTCATACTATTATTTCTTTATTATGTTTTTTTTATTTCAAGTTTTTAAGAACAGCAGGTGTTTTGGCTACACCTTTGCCCATCCAATAAATGAAGGTGGTAGGAGTGCAGGTGTTTCAACATTGATGATTAACCATCACACAAACCCAAGTCCGTTTTCAAAATGGTCCCATAGGCTTCAATTGACCTTTGACTTTTTACTGCACTCATCTTTTATGTTGGATAATTTTGCATTTGACTTAACTTTTTGGTAAAAACTCAACTTGTCGTGTTTGGAAGAGAAGAATGCCGAGTTGCATCTAAATAACACCATACCTATTGTGAAGCATGGGGGTGCAAAGAGACCAGGACGAATGATCCGTGTAAAGGAAAGAATGAATGGGGCCATGTATTGTTAGATTTTGAGTGAAAACCTCCTTTCATCAGCAAGGGCATTGAAGATGAAACATGGCTGGGTCTTTCAGCATGACAATGATCCCAAACACAGTGCCCGGGCTACGAAGGAGTGGATTCGTAAGAATCATTTTAACGTCCTGGAGTGGCCTAGCCAGTCTCCAGATCTCAACCCCATAGAAAATCTTTGGAGGGAGTTAAAAGTCTGTGTTGCCCAGCGACAGCCCCAAAACATCACTGCTCTAGAGGAGATCTGTATGGAGGAATGGGCCAAAATACAAGCAACCGTGTGTGAAAACCTTGTGAATATTTGGATGAAGCCAAACGGAGACGCAACAGGTAGAATCCAAGGGGTTTAATGGTAACAGGAGTCCAAGAGACTGGATTTCGTCCTGTCCTATACAAATATTGCATCTGGGATCGAAGTGTTAGCTTTGAGGTAAAGGCTTTGTTACTCACAAAAAAGAAATAAAAAGAAATAAAATCTGTTTAATGGTTATTCTAAAAGATAACATGCTTACAGTTAAAATTGTAAATATTATTGATATCACTGTTACTGCATGTATTGAAATATTGGTGTCAGAAAAGGACGGTGAATGTAATATCCCCTCTGATCACAATATAATACATGCAGCACTGTTGAAACTGTTGGTCGATTGAACACGAGGGTTTTTCATTGTTTTGTCTGTACTGTACATTCTTATCACCGCCGGGTTTGAAAGTGTAAGATGGAAAATTCTGTTTCGAGGCCACTGCCGGGCGAAACGCCAGTCGCCTGTATGTACAGAAATAATCAGGGATTTTATACAGATCCATATGTTAGCAATCTCGCAGGATGGTCGGAGGGAATAAAACCGAAAATTGATATTCCCTATCCAAGGGAAGGGTCCTTTTCTGATGAGTGTATGTTATTGGCAAAGGGCATGTCAGGGAGACCCAATATGGGGTTATCCATACATGAATAAAGCTTAAGCAGTATGGAAAGACATGAAAAAGGTTTGGGACCAGGGTCCGGAAAAACAAAAATTGTTGCGTATGCAAATCAAAACTGCCCCTTGCCAAAAACAGACTTCTCCCTCTGCACCATCACTGTCGATAAAACCAAAAGAGATGAAACCAGAAAAATTAATTGATAAACCTAATGTAACTACAAACCCTCAAAATTCAATGGTTTGGGTAAGAGCTGGTAACACGCTAAATGATAGACCGTTAAGAAAAGTTTGCCTTCCCCACAATTATCAATTGAAAATTATAAAATCACAAACAGCGATACGGGGGCAAACCCACATGCGTTGGTTGGGAAACTTTTACAGATGTTGAAATATTATTTTAGACAGATAAGAGTGTTTCTTGATAAATGTCTAGGGAGTCAACAGGTCTTATCTTTTGAAACAGGCAGCAAGAGAAACTCAGCTGCTCAATTCTTTGTGCGTTTAAGAAAGCATGGATTGAAGATTCTACATTGCCATTAAATAATGACATAAAGCCTCTATTTGCCAATACTCTGTTAAAAAAAGTGCTTCATATCCTACTGAGTGGCATTCAAATCAAGCATAGGGATACTCACAGAGAGATGTCGGTTCTGATTTATGTGAGATAACCCTAACATTTTCTAGTAATGTGGAGGCCAATGGCCTTAAACCATTTTTCCACAAATTCACAATTATTCCAGGTGCTCCACTTAATCTTTTAGGTCGTGATATGATGCATAAATTAGGCATGGACATTAAGTTTACTGATAACAAGATTGTTTTTCCTTTCTGTCTAGTTTACAGGCATCCGTCGATCCTCTGCCTACGAGTGGACTGATAAGCGGCTCAAGTGTAACTCCCTCCGGTAGCAGCATATCTATAGGGGCGGACACCATGATTAACCCTTTGTTATGGTCTCAGTTCAGGGATGAAACTGGTTTCATTGACATGGGTCCTTATCGGGCTAATCTTAAAACAAACAAACCTGTCTACATTAAACAATACCCTTTGTCTAAAGATAAGGAACAAGGCATTCAACATTTGATTGAAAACTTTGTCAAGCAGGGTGTCCTCGAACAAACACACTCTCCATATAACACACCAATTAATCCTGTTTTAAAAGCGGATGGGAAAACTTGGAGATTAACTCAAGATTTAAGAGCAGTTAATCAGTTAATCATACCACTCGCACCAATTGTGCCTGATGTTTTGACTGTTATGAATTCAGTGCCACATTCGCACAAGTATTTTACAGTAATTGATTTGTGTACAGCCTTTTTCTCTGTACCTGTACACCCAGATACTCAGCCTTTGTTAGCATTTACATTTAAGGGGAAGCAATATTCATGGAAACGCCTTGCTCAGGGCTATGTAGACTCACCCGCTGTCTTTTCTGCAGCAGTGCACAGAACTTTGGCCAAAATGACTGATTTGCCTTCAACCGTGTGTGTGCTTCAGTTTGCAGATGACATACTCGTGTCGGGGGAGACGGAGGAGGACTGTGAAAAAGCATCTATAATTGTTTGCAATGTACTTGCCGAAACAGGTTTTAAAGCCTCGAAAGAGAAACTGCAATGGTTTCAATCCAAGGTAACCTATCTGGGACATGTGTTGATGCAAGGTCTCAGAGCAATATCTACAGATAGGGTCCAGCTGATCAGAAAGGTTAAGTCCCCACGAACAATACAGGAGCTACAAAGCTTTCTGGGACTAATTAACTATTGTAGACAGTGGATACCTGACTGTGCGATTCACGATAGGCACCTGAGGGGTCTGATAGATCACAAAGCTCCGCCAAACACAGCATTGGAGTGGACTGCGGAAGCTGATGAACATTTCAATGCTTTGAAAGCAGCCATCACGACAGCACCAGCATTGGGCCTGCCGGACTACACCAAGCCTTTTCACTTGCATGTTAGGGAGACAGCGGGTGCCGCCTTTGGGGTCCTATTGCAACTTCATGGCTCAACATATAGGCCAGTTGCATATCTGTCTAAAAAGTTAGATAACATAGTCACAGGTATGCCAGCATGTCTTCGTGCTGTGGCTGCAGCTGCTCTGATTGTACAGATGTCTGAGAAAACTGTGCTGTCACACCCTTTAATATTATATGCATCCCATCAGGTAGGTGTAATTTTACACAACATGCAAACACAACACATGACAGCGCAACGACGCTCAAGTTACGAGGCCACTCTGTTGGCAACGAAAAATCTTAGCATTCAAACTACAGCAAACATTAATTCTGCTTTGCTGGGTATTTTGGGTATGGTAGACATGGCAGATTTTAATGTTGAACATGATTGCATCTTTGAACTGACCACCTCTTACTCTTCTAGGTTCGATCTGTTGGATACGCCCCTAGAGGGGGGAGAACACATTTATGTTGATGGGTCTTGTTCAAAGCCATCTGACGGTGTCTACCTCTGTGGCTATGCTGTGGTTTCCGAGTCAGGAGAGGTAAAAGAAGCTTTTGCTCTAGATTACAATTCGGCTCAAGCTGCAGAGTTGATAGCATTAATCCGGGCATGTGAGCTGATGACAGGAAAGAGAGTAACAATTCACACCGATTCTCGGTATGCTTGGAGGGTTCTTCACCATTATGCAAGAATGTGGGAAGCGAGAAGTTTTAAAACTGCTGATGGAAAGCCAATTGCACATGCAAATCTGATAGGACAGTTAACTGAAGCAGTTCAGCTTCCGCTCGAAGTGGCCATAGTAAAGGTCAAGGGTCACGCTTCGGGGGAGGATGAGCAGGCTATAGGCAACAGAAGGGCTGATGAAGCCGCAAAGGCAGCAGCCCAAACTCAGATTAAATCACCATTTCATCCAAAAAATGAATCAAAGGTAGCAATGACGGTGCACATAACAAATGTATCTGACATTGATATCAAATTCCTGCAAAGTCAAACAACACAGGGAGACTTAGAGTATTGGAGAAAAAATGTTTGCACTCCTGATAAGGAAGGGATTATAAGAGATGGACAGGGTAGAATAGCACTACCGAAATTAGGGTTAATCATCCTAATTAGACATTATCATGGGTTATCACACACCAGTTGTGCAAAAGTAGTTCAAGCAATTAATCAATTGTACTGTATAGCCGATGTTCATAAAACAGCAAAGCTTGTTTGGATGCATGCTTAACAGGTAAATCCGCACAAATCAGCTAAGCACGATGCATTGACACATCCGGAAGCTCCTTTTCAACATTTACAAATTGATTTTACGCACATGCCGCCAATAGGTAACTTAAAATATCTTTTGGTAATTGTTGATCGATTCTCAAAGTGGCCTGAAGCATTTCCATGCGCAAAGGAAGATGCTAAAACAGTGGTAAAAATCTTAACGAAGGAGATTGTGCCAAGGTGGGGCGTACCGGCCAGATTGGAATCGGATAACGGGACGAGTTTCACGTCAAAGATAACACAGCTCTTAGCAAAAACATTGTCTATTGATTGGCATTTTAATATTCCATATCATCCGCAAAGTGCAGCAGTCGTGGAGAGATGTAATCGAACACTGAAAACACGACTAACAAAAGCTGTACTCGATACAGGAAGAAAGTGGGTTGATTTATTGCCCGCAGTCTTGGCAGAAATAAGAATGACCCCATCTTCCACGACAAAATTGTAACCGTTCTAAATACTAATGGGTAGACCTTTCCCGACCCCGTGGGTCAAAGGCCGGTCTGGTATTTCTTCTTTAGGTGAAGGTGATCCAGGAGGACTATGTGACTTCCCTAGTCGAAAAGTTAAATTCTATATGTGCTGATGTTTCTTTGTGCCTTGCTCTTCCCTCAGAGCAGCCTACTCATAACTTTGTTCCAGGACAAAAGGTCTTTGTGAGGAATCTGAAGCCAACAAAGGTTGGAGAACCAAAGTACCACGGACCAGCAACTGTGATTGCCGTAACACGGACAGGAGTTCTGACGGACTACCAGCCACAGTGGATAAACGCTTCCAGACTGAAGTTGTGTTCTTCAGGAGAGCAGGCAAGCTCCAATTTAACATAGAATCTCAACAGGGGATTCACCTTACTACACCTCAGGGTGCAGAAAGCACTGACTAAGCTGAGGAAAGAACTACCTTTTGTGAGGTGGGGGCCACCCAAAGCAAGAAGATAGGAGGCCCATTGAGCCAACGGTGCTGACTCTGTATTTTCCCGTGGGGTGCATTGAGGGCCAAATTCTATTCTTAAAAGGGAAAAATTGTTATCCTAAGTGCAAATTTCCCATGGAATTCTTAGATATCAATTCCTATACTGTGTGCACACTTACAGAAGCCCTTATTATGTTTGGCCCAGATATTCTTAAATTCTTAAATGATAGAACCTAACAGGCCATGGCACCCGTTCAGGCAGCCAGGTGGACTGCGTGGAACAACGATTATTCTAATCCTAATAAGTATAATAATCACTGGTATAATCCTAAATTAAGAAGTAAAATTAGAGAGAAATTAACTGCTTACAACAGACATGAATTTAAATGATGATGGTAACTACAAGATGCCAAAACAAATGTCTCTAATAGTACAAATGACTCTGAATATTCAAGAAGGAAAACCACTTAAAAATACGCGAATGGAACTTTCATTTTATTAAAGATTTTGTATTAACACCTTGTTCTTTAAAGGGACACAGGACGGCTTGTAAGACCGTTGGTCTGAAAGTGGCCATTGTGAGAATCTGGATTTCGTCCTGTCCTCTACAAATATTGCATCTGTGTTTAATACAAAGTTCATGTATCATATGTATTAATTCGTATTCATTCCTATTAATATTAGCTTCTATTCATATTAGATGTGCCTTTCATTCTTGTTGTTTAACCACGTTGAAAGTTCTATCATGTCATGCTGTCTTATGTTGATATAAGTATCTGTTGTTCTCCATATCAAGGTTCCTAATGATGCCTATGGACGATTGTTCTGTTATTGTAATATTGAATATGTAATCATATCTGATTGTTCAGGAGGAAAGACTAAACAGAAAGTCTGGTGATTTTCCACTGTTTTGGTGGTTTTATATGACGCCTCCTGAGTCAAGCTTATAAGTATTAGTCCTTAACAATAAACTTTGGACTCTGATTGAACAAGCACTTGTGTCTGTGTTAAACTTTGTCTCCAGGATCCTGAATACTCTGTGTGTTCCGTCGACTAGACTCTTCAACCGTAGAATATTGTTTAGACAAGGGGACATAAGAAGTTTACATTCTTTCACATACACAGGAGCAGGAGAACATGGGAGACACAACCAAGTTTACATTACAATACTCGACCAAGAACTTAAGAACACACAGGGCTTAAATACAAGTGGAAACACTCAGGGAAAACAGAATCAGGTGCGGGACTAATTAACAATGACTGGTTAAAACAATGAATAAGGCAGAACACAAGGGGATCACAGGCTGGAGTGTTACAATACTTTTTTGCCCCACTGTGTGTGTGTATATATATATATATATATATATATATATATAAACACACACAATATATGGCTCTTTAAATTAGGTCAAATTTGGCTAGATTTCAAATTTAGTGAGATGATTTATCCCGAGATGATCACTGTCCATAGATCACTACAAATATGATTTTTTTATTTCTTGATTTACAGAAAATCAGTTATAGACAGACACTGGTTTATGAGTCTACTTTCAGATCAACACCCCTAGTGGTGCAATGTTGTCGAGTTTTGAAACGTTTCTGAGAGAATTTGGGTTCCCTTTCTTCCGGTCACTCAACGTTGTGTCGAACGGACAGATGGGGTTCACCCTTGAGAAATTATCACTTCGACTGGCTTTGAAACAGGCCAATGAAATTGGCGAATGAAATTTACATGTCGGACTCCGCCCCCGGATATCCGGGTATTAAAGGGAGACGGCATGCTGCATTCATTCACCCTTGTGTTCTTCGGAGCCTTCACACATGATCGACTTCGAGACTTCAACTCTACGCCGAATTACTGCTGGATTCTAACAATGTGATGCAGCGAACTGTCCCTTCCTGCGGCGACTTCCCCTGTGTGTCTTGGCAGTTCCAGAAATGTTCAAGTTTTTTACTCTAAAACACAGAGGGGGAGTAGCCTACTTAGCATCTTCTCGTCCCGTCTAGAGACCAGACATTGAGGTTCCAGAGGTCTTGTCTGGGATGCCAGGGGGAGTCGTTGTCCAGAGAATCAGCTCTGAGAACCAAGTGCGGTTGGGCCAGTGTGGTTCAACCAATAACACTTGGTGCCCCTCACAGTGTCTGTGCAAGGAGGCTCATTGGGTGGGAAGGCGTACTTCCGCCTATCCCGCGGCCAGCTGTGCGCAAGGATATCTGTGCCGAGGGGGGCCTTGGACAGGGAGTACCAAAGCGGGTACTGGTGGTGTTGCGGGAGGCGAACAGTTTTACCTGTGCCTGCCCGAACAGCATCCAAATGAGCTGGACTGAGAAAGCACGTTGGCTGTCTGGTTCAGTTTGCCCGGGACGTGTGTGGCCCGCAGGGAGCGGATCACCTGCTGACTCCACCTGAGGAGGCGTCGGGCAAGTCGTGTTAGCTGCCATGAGCATAAACCACCCTGATGTTAGATGTACGCCACAGCTGTAGTGCAACTCAAGGCAATTGGTATGCCAGCGCAGGGACCCGATGGATGTCAGGATGCGCCTCTGCGTGATCATCCTGAATGGCAGCTTGTGAAGGTTGTTGTTCAGGGTACACAGATCTAGAATGGGGCGTGACCCGCCGTCTCTTTAGGGAACGATGAAGTAAAGGCTGTTAAACCCGCTGAACATCTTGGCTTGAGGGACGAACTCTATGCCTTTTTCGCCAGAAGGGTGGTGACCTCTACCCGAAGTACGGAGGCGTCCCTGCCTCTGACAGAGGGAGAGAGTATGACCCGAAACTTGGGAGGGTTTCTCACGAACTGGATCGAGAAGCCAAGACGGACCCTCCTCATTAGCCACCAAGACAGTGTGGGCAGCTTTCAAGGTCGCAGTGACTGCAGGGGGACCAAGGGGACGGTCTGCTTCATCATTCCCACTGGGGGAGGTTCATCTGCTGGTGGAGCCAACCACATCTTGCGGGGGGGCCCTGGAGGGTAGGTTGGCTCCGCCTACTTACCTGCCTGGCTGTCAGTTTGAGAGTGGTGGCTGCTGTCGTGTGTGTCCGACCTCACACCTCGCCAAGACATGAGGTCGGATTGCAGAGCACAGTCCAGTGGAGTGTGCGATCGGCTGCAAAGTACACCCGGGGAGAACGGAAAAACGAAAAAGCTCTGAAGAACAAAAGGTAAAGGAATGCTGCACGCCATCTTCCTTTTATACGGGATATCCGGGGGCGGAGTCCGGCATGCAAATTTCATCCGCCAAATTTCATTGTCCTTTTCTATAGTTGTCAAGAGTTGATTGGTTCTCAAGGGCGAACCCCATCTGTCGGCTCGACACAACGTCGAGAGACCGACAGAAAGAGAACTTAATGTTCTTTTGGATTCTTGTTCTTGACCAACTTCTCTTTTAGGAACAACAATTTTAAAGCCCTATACTTTTCAATCCTCTAGATATGAGGATCTAAATGTGGCTTAATGAGATTTTGTTTGAAAAAAATAATTAAAGAAGAATATCTAAAGATTAAATACGGCTGAAACCAGAAATGTAAATTATTTGATTCAAATAAAATAAATCATTTCAATTTCTTATTTTTTTCGAGAGTTCAGAAATATGTTGTTAATGAAAATGAGGGAAACTATACTGTTAAAGTTGTACATCTGCAAAGCTTTGGAAAGCAGTTTATTTTTTGAACATCTTCTGCCTCAAAGTAGTACTGCAGACCAGTGGTGGCTAAAGGCACAGAAAGATGAAACCGTTTGGGCTGACTTGTCATCATGTCCTGGCCACTTAAAAAAATTTGAAATACCCACTTTGGTCATGAAGGACACAAGATAATCCTGCCTCTCTTCCACAATATTGCCAATATACCACTTTTGATCATACACTGTTGCAACGTATTGTCCAATCATATACTTCTTCATTTTGAAGAGATCATCTGGTAACACCAAAGATCCAGTGGTGTCAAAAGAAATTTGAAGCATGCAAAGTTGACCTTTTCATCTGGTGCTTCCTGGATGGAGACTAAAAGGGTAAAGCACAGACCTTTTGTCGAAAGGAGTACTTGCCAAGAAAATCAAGCACAATGTTGTTGTGGAGTTAGGTTCCCCAAATTAGTTTTTTCTAAGAAGCAGCAAAAAGTTTAGTAAGTCCACGTTGAGATTTTTCCTGTGGCACTCATTTGCTTTACCCAAATCTTTTCCAATGCGACAGTTGTCCTTTATGAAGTACTGAAAATATATGTTTGGAAAGGATACTGAAATACACCCCTTTGCAGTGGATACTCCTTCTTATACCATGGTCTGTCTGAATACTGGATTCTGAGGGTGTGCCTTAAAGGTGTGTCTTAAAAGCTTTTAACGCATGGGTAGCTCCAGTCCGTTTTATTACATTTAAAATTAACTGACAAAATAACCCTAATTTTCACCTGTTTGATCTAAAATGACACTGTTAACATTAAAAAAAGCTTTAACTTGGTAAAAAAACATGGTATAGCAGGGTAGCACCCGAAGCACAGGAGCATTCTTGCCTCACTCAGAGATGCAGAATGTCCTGAAATTTGGGGGGGCACCTGGTGAACTGGAATGCGTAGCCGAGACAGATCGTCCTTACTAGCCACCGTGACTGGGTCAGGAGCTGTGACCAGGCCACAGACACCACGACAGAGGAACTAGTGGGAAGATCTGCATTTTTTTGTGGAAATCCTAGAAACAGTAAGTAAAAACATGCTTTTTTGAGTCACTTCAAACCGAATTGCTTTTTCAACCTTGGACAGCACAAGCAGGATTAAGTTGTTCCTCAATAGCAGGGGTTTTCAACCCCTGGTTGTCCGCAGCGGCATTGCATGTGGACATGCATTCCAGCATACCTAATTTCACTATTAAAATCACTTTTTTCCATAATTTATTTTTCCAAACATTTCCAGAATATTTGCGCATTGGTGTGAATACTAAATTTAATGAAAATATTTAAAATAATCTGAGTTTGAGTTGAGATTCAAACTGACTCAGGATAGGCTAGCTTTGCACCTATCAGGTCTATCTTATGCTTTGCTAACGTTGTGTTTTGCGTCCCCAACGTCATATACGTACACATTCATTTTGTGCGCGAAATAGACCAGCATCTCGGATAAAAGGAAAGACATTATTGAGGTGAATTTAAATTTGGAGTGGAGTGGAGCTGTCCAGCATGGATCGCTTTTTAGTGAGGAAAGTGACAGGTGTCAGGACAGATGGACAGGCTTCTGCTGCATGCTCTTCAGAAAAAGCTACAACTTCGGAGGAAACAGGGAAACTTAGTAGGAAACGAAAAAGAAATCATAGTGAAGATTATGTTAAATATGGATTTACAGTGATGACTGACAAAACAGGAGAGGAGGTACCACTGTGTTTCATATGTTCAACGTTGCTTTCAAATGAAACCATGAAACCTACAGCTATAGACATGTGTAAAACCATGATGAACGAAGAATGTGCTAATAAATTCAAAACTATTCCTTTGTCAGATAGCACAATTCGGACGTCGAATTGAGGAAATGGCAAATGATGTGAAAGCTGATAGATAAACTTCGATCAGTTCAGGGATTTTCCATTCAATTAGACGAGAAGACAGATATAACAAATGACGCGCAACTTTTGGCATTTGTGCAATATGAGGATAATAGTGCGATGAAAGAATGTAAACTTCTTATGACCCCTTGTCTGAACAATATTCTACGGTTGAATAGTCTAATCGACTGAACACACAGAGTTTCAGGCCTGGAGACAAAGTTTGACACAGACACAAGTGCTTGTTCAATCAGAGTCCAAAGTTTATTGTTAAGGACTAATACTTATAAGCTTGCATCAGGAGGCGTCATATAAAACCACCAAAATAGTGGAAAATCACCAGACTTTCTGTTTAGTCTTTCCTCTTTCCAATATTTGTAGAGGACAGGACGAAATCCAGATTCTCACAATGGCCACTTTCAGACCAACGGTCTTACAACCAGTCCTGTGTCCCTGCTTTCCTGAATAACACAACTTCAGTCTGGAAGTGAACTGTGGCTGGTAGTCCGTCAGAACTCCTGTCCATGTAACGGCAATCACAGTCGCTGGTCCGTGGTACTTTGGTTCTCCAACCTTTGTTGGCTTCAAATTCCTCACAAAGACTTTTTGTCCTGGAACAAAGTTATGATTAGGCTGCTCTGAGGGAAGAGCAAGGCACAAAGAAACATCAGCACATATAGAATTTAACTTTTCGACTAGGGAAGTCACATAGTCCTCCTGGATCACCTGAAGATCACCTAAACAAGAAATTCCTGCGCGGCCCACGGGGTCGGGAAAGGTCTACCCATTAGTACCTTGAACGGTTACAATTTTGTCGTGGAAGATGGAGTCATTCTTATTTCTGCCAAGACTGCGGGCAACAAATCTACCCACTTTCTTCCTGTTTCAAATACAGCTTTTGTTAGTGGTGTTTTCAGTGTTCGATTCACGACTGCACTTTACGGATGGTACGGGATATTAAAATGCCAATCAATAGACAACGCTTTTGATAAGAGCTGTGTTACTTTTGAAGTGAACCCCGTCGCTTCAGGCCACTTTGAGAATCGATCAATAATTACCAAACAATATTTTAGATTTCCTATCGGCGGCATGTGCCTAAAATCAATTTGTAGATGTTGAAATGGAGCTTCCGGATGTGTCAATGCATTGTGCTTAGCTGATTTGTGCGGATTTACTTGAGCACATGTTAAGCATGCATCCAAAACAAGCTTTGCTGTTTTATGAACATCGGCTATACAATACAATTTATTAATTGCTTGAACTACTTTTGCACAACTGGTGTGAGATAACCCATGGTAATGTCTAATAAGGATGATTATCCCTAGTTTCGGTAGTGCTATTCTACCCTGTTCATCTCTCATCCCCCCCCCCAAAGCGTGACCCTTGACCTTTACTATGGCCACTTCGAGCGGAAGCTGAACTGCTTCAGTTAACTGTCCAATCAGATTTGCATGTGCTATTGGCTTTCCATCAGCAGTTTTAAAACTTATCGCTTCCCACATTTTGGCATAATGGTGAAGAACTAAATTGTTACTCTCTTTCGTGTCATTAGCTCACAGGCCCGTATTAATGCTATCAACTCTGCAGGAGCCGAATTGAAATCTAGAGCAAAAGCTTCTTTTACCTCTCCTGACTCGGAAACCACAGCATAGCCACAGAGGTAGACACCGTCAGATGGCTTTGAACAAGACCCATCAACATAAATGTGTTCTCCCCCCTCTAGGGGCGTATCCATTAGATCGAACCTAGAAGAGTAAGAGGTGGTCAGTTCAAAGATGCAATCATGTTCAACAATAAAATCTGCCATGTCTACCATACCCAAAATACCCAGCAAAGCAGGATTAATGTTTGCTGTAGTTTGAATGCTAAGATTTTTCGTTGCCAGCAGAGTAGCCTCGTAACCTGAGCGTCGTTGCGCTGTCATGTGTTGTGTAAAATTACACCTACCTGATGGGATGCACATAATATTAAAGGGTGTGACAGCACAGTTTTCTCAGCCATCTGTACAATCAGAGCAGCTGCAGCCACAGCACGAAGACATGCTGGCATACCTGTGACTATGTTATCTAACTTTTTAGACAGATATGCAACTGGCCTATATGTTGAGCCATGAAGTTGCAATAGCACCCCTAGAGCTGCACCCACTGTCTCCCTAACATGCAAGTGAAAAGTTTTTTTGTAGTCCGGAAGGTCCAATGCTGGTACTGTCGTGATGGCTGCTTTCAAAGCATTGAAATGTTCATCAGCTTCCGCAGTCCACTCCAATGCTGTGTTTGGCGGAGCTTTGTGATCTATCAGACCCCTCAGGTGCCTATCGTGAATCGCACAGTCAGGTATCCACTGTCTACAATAGTTAATTAGTCCCAGAAAGCTTTGTAGCTCCTGTATTGTTCGTGGGGACTTAACCTTTCTGATCAGCTGGACCCTATCTGTAGAGATTGTTCTGAGACCCTGCATCAACACATGTCCCAGATAGGTTACCTTGGATTGAACCCATTGCAGTTTCTCTTTCGAGGCTTTAAAACCTGTTTCGGCAAGTACATTGGAAACAATTATAGATGCTTTTTCACAGTCCTCCTCTGTCTCCCCCGACACGAGTATGTCATCTGCAAACTGAAGCACACACACTGTTGAAGGCAAATCAGTCATTTTGGCCAAAGTTCTGTGCACTGCTGCAGAAAAGACAGCGGGTGAGTCTACATAGCCCTGAGCAAGGTGTTTCCATGAATATTGCTTCCCCTTAAATGTAAATGCTAACAAAGGCTGAGTATCTGGGTGTACAGGTACAGAGAAAAAGGCTGCACACAAATCAATTACTGTGAAATACTTGTGCGAATGTGGCACTGAATTCATAACAGTCAATACATCAGGCACAATTGGTGTGAGTGGTATGATTAACTGGTTAACTGCCCTTAAATCTTGAGTTAATCTCCAAGTTTTCCCATCCGCTTTCAAAACAGGATTAATTGGTGTGTTATATGGTGAGTGTGTTTGTTCGAGGACACCCTGCTTGACAAAGTTTTCAATCAAATGTTGAATGCCTTGTTCCTTATCTTTAGACAAAGGGTATTGTTTAATGTAGACAGGTTTGTTTGTTTTAAGTTTAGCCCTGTAAGGTTCCATGTCAATGAAACCAGTGTCATCCCTGAACTGAGACCATAACAAAGGGTTAATCATGGTGTCCACCCCTGTAGGCCTGCTGCCACCGGAGGCATATGAAGCACCCGTGTTCTCATGTCTGCTCTGTGGTGTGTATGTGCGAAACTTGTGCAACTGTCTGCACTCTCGTTTGTAATGGCCCCTCCTTCCGCAATAAAAGCAAATGACCTCAGACTTCTTCCGTTGGCTAGGGTTTACAGCTGTTTGTTCAGTCTTCCTTTTTCCTAGATAGCCTATAAACATGGCATTCTCTAAAGTCATATCATGCAAGTAGTTATTCTGATCAATTGCGCTTGTTTATGATTCATGTTATTTAACAGAGTGCTAAAAAACAGAGGCTTTATGTCATTATTTAATGGCAATGTAGAATCTTCAATCCATGCTTTCTTAAAACGCACAAAAATTGAGCAGCTGAGTCTCTCTTGCTGCCTGTTTCAAAAGATAAGACCTGTTGACTCCCTAGACATTTATCAAGAAACACTCTTATCTGTCTAAAAAAATATTTCAACATCTGTAAAAGTTTCCCAAACAACGCATGTGGGTTTGCCCCCGTATCGCTGTTTGTGATTTTATCATTTTCAATTGATAATTGTGGGGAAGGCAAACTTTTCTCAACGGTCTATCATTTAGCGTGTTTCCAGCTCTTACCCAAACCATTGAATTTTGAGGGTTTGTAGTTACATTAGGTTTATCAATAAATTTTTTCCGGTTTTATCTCTTTTGGTTTTATCGACAGTGATGGTGCAGAGGGAGAAGTCTGTTTCTGGCAAGGGGCAGAGTATCCCGGCGGCTTTTTTAATGGCCACCGGTTTTGATTTGCATACCCAACAATTTTTGTTTTTTCCGGACCCTGGTCCCAAAACCTTTTTCATGTCTTTCCATACTGCATAAGCTTTATTCATGTATGGATAATCCCATGTTGGGTCTCCCTGACATGCCCTTTGCCAATAACATACACTCATCATAAAAGGACCCTTCCCTCGCATAGGGAATATTAATTTTCGGTTTTATTCCCTCCGACCATCCTGCGATATTGCTAACATATGGATCTGTATAAAATCCCTGATTATTTCATACAGGCGACTGGCGTTTCGCCCGGCAGTGGCCTCGAAACAGAATTTCCCATTTTACACTTTAAACCCGGAGGTGATAAAACAGTACAGTACAGACAAAACAAAGAAAAACCCTCGTGATCAATCAACCAACCGTTTCAACAGTGCTGCATGTATTATATTGTGATCAGAGGTGGATATTAAATTCACCCTCTTTTTGTGACAACAATATTTCAATACATGCAGTAACAGTGATATCAATAATATTTTCAATTTTAACTGTAAGAATGCTATCTTTTAGAATAAACATTAAACAGAATTTTTTTTTGTGAGTAACAAAGCCTCCTCAAAGCTAACACTTCGATCCCAAATTACAGTGCGATTAAGACTGCATTAATCATTCACATTCGTGCGTTAATAATTATTTTATTAATTACTGTCGCCAGCCTCGCTGTCACAACAATGGGAAGTCGAATCCCACTAACATGAATTGAAACCTATTCATATTCGTTAATAATTATTTTATTAATAACTGTCGCCAGCCTCACTGGTACAACAATGGGAGAATCAACTCCCACTAACATGAATTTAAACACACAAGAATCCTACAGGGTAAGCGTTAGATTTCTGTAAGTCATAAAAACTGTATAGAAAAACACTTACCCCTTTTAATGTAGGTCTGTGACCGATCGTCAGTGCGCCCCACAGGTTTTTTTTCTCTTTGGTTCAATGAGAGAAGAGTCTCCCCTCAGACGAGCCCCCAACTGAAGAAATGTAAACTTCTTATGTCCCCTTGTCTAAACAATATTCTACGGTTGAAGAGTCTAATCGACTGAACACAGAGTTTCAGGCCTGGAGACAAAGTTTGACACAGACACAAGTGCTTGTTCAATCAGAGTCCAAAGTTTATTGTTAAGGACTAATACTTATAAGCTTGCATCAGGAGGCGTCATATAAAACCACCAAAACAGTGGAAAATTACCAGACTTTCTGTTTAGTCTTTCCTCCTGAACAATCAGATATGATTACATATTTAATATTACAATAACAAAACAATTGTCCATAGGCATCATTAGGAGCCTTGATATGGAGAACAACCAATACTTATATCAACATAAGACAGCATAAGACATGATACAACTTTCACAGAGGTTAAACAACAAGAAAGTAAGGCACATCTTATGTGAATAGAAGCTAATATTAATAGGAATTAATACGAATGAAAACATATGATATATGAACTTTGTATTAAACACGGATGCAATATTTGTAGAGGACAGGACGAAATCCAGATTCTCACATGCGATGTGCAAGGAATTTCTCTTTTGCAAACCACTGCCAGGGCGAACTTCAGGTGCCGAGATCTTTTCAGCCATTGATGACTTTTACAAAGAACACAATATTTTGTGGCAGAAGTGTGTGGCGCTATGTACAGATGGAGCCAGAGCAATGAGTGGCAGCCAGACTGGATTGATGGGGCACGTAAAGAAAGTAGCACCGGCGATAATTTGGACACACTGCATGATTCATAGAGAAGCTCTGGCCGCCGCAGATCTCAGTGTTGAGTTCAGCGAGGTGTTTGATGCTGTTGTTTAAACTGTAAACCTGATAAAACGAAAAGCATTAAATACATGCCTGTTTGTATCCCTATGTCAAGGCTTAGGGAGTGAACACACCTCTCTCCTTTACCAGTCAGAGGTGAGATGGCTGTCTGGCGGTGCGGTGCTCTCCCGTGTGTTTGAACTACGTGACGCTATCTATACTTTCTTGTGCGAGAAGGAGTGCACTGAACTAGCTAACATGTTCAAGGACAGCCACTGGTTAACTAAACTGGCGTATCTCACTGATGCTTTTGCAGAGCTTAACAAGTTGAACACTTCAATGCAAGGGAGAGATTCAAATGTCCTGCAGCTCTACGAAAAACTAGAGGCATTTGTTAAAAAAATGTCAAGATGGATAGAAAGAGTGGAGAATGGTAACTTGGCTATGTTCCCTTCAGTTGAGGAATATTCTGACAGCACTGATATTAAAGACATTGTGTGTGAGCATTTGAGGAAGCTTGTCCTTCAATTCTGAAAGTACTTCAATGATTCTGATGAGTGGCGCTGTGACAGCAAATGGATCCTGCACCCATTCAGTGATGATGCAGCAGCAGGGTCAAACTTAACTACTGTAGAAGAGGATCAGCTCAAAGAGATGTCCACAGAGTCTGTCAGGAGGCATATGTATGATACACAACCCCTTGTGAAGTTCTGGACAAGTTTCCAGACAGAATTTCCATAGCTTAGAGTAAAAGCAGTGAGGTGTATTTTACCCTTTCCAACTACATACCTCTGTGAGAGCGTTTTTTCCACACTGGCATATCTAAAGAACAAGTACAGAGCAAGGCTGGAACCAGAGAATGATATGAGGCTGTCACTATGTACCACTATATCACGACGAATAGTCAAACTGTGTGGAGGTCACCACGCCCAGAAATCCCACTAACAGGTAAGGAGAACCCCCCCACACACACACACAATAGTGGGCCGCAGATTACTTGTTAGTCAGAATGGTGGTCCCTGGCACAGAACTAGTTGAAAACCCCTGCTCCAGAGGGATCCGACTGAACGAGACAAAATTGCTAATGTGAGTAATATTTATCAATTTATATAGGAGGATGACGTTAGCATATGATGGCGAAGGGAGCTAAGTCAGTCACAGGCTAAATAAAACATTCAAAGCCAGTGTTAAACTTGCTGTATATAATTGCAGATGGACACTTGGAGTTAACTGTATGAATGTTGAAACTTTATGTGTGTTAATATGTTAAGCAAGCTGTTTGTTTTGCTAATGAACAGGGGCGAACACTGCAGTTAAGTTTCATTTTAAATGTCTCTAATCCTTCGTACTTAGGCTGAAAAATCATTCACAGTTTACTAGTTATGCTTTCACGTTGTGACGTTATAACTAGCGCTTAAATCCTGAGATCTGCAGGTGCACAATGCGTGGATTTTAGGCAAGGATACACGCACAACGTGAGCGCTGTTTGCTGTGACAGATTTGTTTGTCTCCTGACAAATGATTTGAGATGTTTAAGACAAAACCAACCCCAGAGGAATTCAGGAAACAATTTAGCTAAACCATTGCCATGGCAGTACTACGCGTGTGTTGAAAAGCTGGACGGAAAGGGGGGGATGCACGGTAACTCAATATCATTTAAAGAGACATGTTTTTGACGAGGCAAGAAGGGTTTTGTTTACACAGCTATTTAGTGTTTTTAATCAAAATGTGTTCCAGACATTTCATGAAGACCCTAATAAATAATATCCGATGTTGTGATGGAAATCTCATTCTTTGCACGCTGATGCGTAGATCCGCTATGGGTCGGTCTACTGCCACCCATCGGAGAAAGGTTAGGTGACATAATGGAGCCTGGATGGTCAGCAGCATTGATGCGGCGGGTTAACATCAATGGGAACCCCCATATCGCCATCATTGCTACCCGCTGCAGACGACTTGGCAGCCGCCACGGAACAGGAAGCTAGCGATGTTGTAGCTGTGTCCAAAATGAACAACAGCCAACCGTGACCACATTACCTTGATCCACATGTCTCGCAGTGCTGACATAAACGCTACTTCAGCATGCTGGTGACCAAGACATTTGATGCAGGTATCTTGCCTGTCAGACTCGATGACAAGGCGGTCATATCAAAGATTAAAGCGGCGAGACATGCCAGGTGACAAGTACACACTGTGGAAAACCTCTTTTTGGAAGTATTCTGTAATAGACACCTTCGGCTCGCTACCGAAAGACCCAGGGGAAATCGCACACACCAGGACGAATACGCTTCTCTGCATCATAGAATCTAATAGATTATCAGGAGTTAATGCGCTCAGCAGGATCCGAAAAACAAAAGGTGAATGAATGGGCACATCATCCTTATTTCATTCTCGTATGTATGGGGAGGAGACTGGCATGCTATGATCAAACCCCATTCTGTCAATCCGGAACAACGTCGATCGACTGAAAGAAAGGGAAAGTAGAGCATTTAATCTTGATGTACAAAGAGAGGAATGTCGGTTTTCAAGGGCACTTCCAGACACAAAAAGCACACTCACAACAAACGCAGGAGGCTGGAACACACAGAATCTTCTGTGCAAGGGTTGCCATCTTTGGATAGAGGTGTTCTGTTTCTTTTCATGCACCTAAAATGTCGCTGTCACTATCATGCATGATGATTTTTTATATCCAGGTCGTCCACATCCTCCCATTGGTTGCATTTCCCCGAAGGACCAGCCACGGCGATACACTCTTTGGCTGGAATTGTGACTGATTCAGAGTTTATTTATGGTCTACTGCGTTTGGGGTAGCTTTGCATCTTGCTCTTGGCCTATCAGCATATTTAGTCTCTCTCCTCGTTAGTGAACATGCAGAGTTGCTTAAACTTTGGCCAACTTCTGGTCACTCAGAAGGTTTTCGACTCTGTGTTTGAGAATCTTAATGGTGTTTTACTAAACTAAGTTCGGGAGGAGCAGGAGCAGATAATGAACTCGGCTGGTCGGCTGTCAGCAATCACAACAATCAACCTATCACTTCAAAGAGAAAGAGAGAGAGCGTCCCTATAAATAGTCAAGACATCTTACCCTCACTCTCTCTTCAGTCTCTAACATTGGTATATCCAATTGCAGAAATGTCAGAGAACGAAACAACCCAAATGGACAACTCCATCGACGCTCCGGGTCCTTCGGCGTCCACAAGCGCGGCCAGCCCAGCAGCGCACGCTGGGAAACGTCAGAAAAACCCGCGGCTACACCAAGAGGCCGTCGGCTTTCCCGCGCTTCTTCCTCTACCCCGAGACGCAGTGGCACACAGTCACCACCGCCTTCCAAGCAGGTATCGACGTCCCCATCTTCCTCCTATGCGCCCATCCTCCCCGACCTCCCGCCTATCGGTCGTAGGATTACGACAAGCTATTCAAAGCAAACGTCCACTTTTCGGGGCGATTGAACAAAACCGAACTATATGGTATGTACTCCTCCCACCAGCCGGATTCCCGAAATGCGCTAACTGTCACCCAGACCAGGGCAACAGGAAAGCCGAGGAAAGTCCGCGATTCCCCGTATCTACGGCCGGGTCAGACTCCAACGAGGAGGGGCCTCAGGTCCGAAAACCGCCGGAGCGGTCCATCTGCAAGCTTGGGCCGCGCCCCGGACGCCAGAACCGACCACCCGCAGTCTCTTCCTCGCTCAGCAGAGCTCCAGCAGGCAGCATCCCCAGGCAACATTCAAGCCCGCCACACAACGAGCCGCCCGGCTCACCCACACATCCTTGCTCTTTCCTCCAATCCTTTTTCCAGCCAATGGCCTGCGGCCCCGCCTTCGTTTTCCAGTGTGAGGCTGCCTCCACTGACGTCACAGGCTCAGGTTTACGAATTCCCCGCCTTCCCTCAGGTCTCCGGCACAGGGAATGAAAACAGCGCAAGACCGGCCTTGCAAACAGTCCCAGCGGACGCCATCCCCACTCTAATGGCTCTCCCTCAGACTCGCCCCTCCTTCACACTGGCATCAGCAGCACCGATGCCGGTCCCGCCCAACGCCCCGGCCCGGGAGCCGCCCCCAGTGACGGCAAACATAAAAGCTCAGATTCTGGCAGGTGCGGACGTAGACCTCTACACTCTCTTATCTCCACTCTCACCTCCGTCAACAGATCGCCAAATCACCTACGGCGACCTCTCTCTCACTCTAAAAAACACAACACACAGCAGTTCACGCACTTTAACATTCCCAGAATTCACTGTAGCCTTTTCTCGCTATCTAGAGATAATCAGTACGCAATTCCCTCATAGGAGGCGCGAGCTCACCGACTACCTTGCTATAGTCGCGGAGCTCGCGCTTTCTTACGGGGGAACCCATTTTTATACTTACCATCGTTTATTTTCTGGCAAATGTGCCATCCGCGTAGCTCAGAGGAACCAGTGTCCTTACTGGGGGGCACTGGACACTGAGCTACACAACCGAGTTTTTCTCGGCTGCAAAAAATTTTCATGTGCGGTCTGCTGTCTTGCACCGTTTGCATCTCTTGGGGGGAGTGTTCCAGGTTCAGGCAAATGCCGGATTCGGAGCCCACACCCCGGACAGGGGGGAGTGCTCTGAGCTCGGAAGAATGAACGAGCTCGGAGCCCTCTCCCCGACAGCATGCCAAATACGCATACCCTCAAACTACTCTATTATCTGTGTAGGCGATCTCGTGAAATGGTGTTTTACTAAACTAAGTTCGGGAGGAGCAGGAGCAGATAATGAACTCGGCTGGTCGGCTGTCAGCAATCACAACAATCAACCTATCACTTCAAAAAGAGAGAGAGACCGTCCCTATAAATAGTCAAGACATCTTCCCTTCACTCTCTCTTCAGTCTCTAACATCCCACCACCACCCCGGCTCCTCACCTGGAGCCCCTCGTCTCCAGCAGGACAAAAAAAGGGGGGGGGAGTGTTCCGGGTTCAAGCAAATGCCGGATTCGGAGCCCTCACCCTGGACAGGGGGGGGTGCTCTGAGCTCCGAAGAATGAACAAGCTCGGAGCCCTATCCCCGACAGCATGCCAAATACGCATACCCTCAAACTACTCTATTATCTGTGTAGGCGATCTCGTGAAAGTGTTTTAGGGTCAGGCAGCATAACCACACAGTGCTGAAGCAGTGTAGATTTCTATAGAGCAAGCAGATGGATTGTAGGGTAGTTTGATGCCAGACGCGATTTCTTTAAGACTAAAAGGAAAGCTCAGCTTCCCCTATAATTGTCAAAAAATGAATGGTCAAATATATGTACTATTATGTTAACATTTTATTGACTAAAAATGCGTTAAACACGTTCATCTCGAACGAAAACAATTTCCTTCAGAATCAGCTACTTAGGTCGGCTGACTCGATTTCCTTCTCATTCATTCCCGTAGCGTACAGTGCATTACTCTGTTGAAGCCCAGCGTCCATTGACTTCAATGGGGCTGCTTTAAACTGTTTTTTTCAGTGCTTAGAAACAAGACGGTCATTGGATAATGCTGCGATTATGTCCCGCCCACGGACGCTCAGCGTCTCTGGGATGAATGGAGGAGTGGGCTGGCCCGGACTCCGAGTGTCTGCGTGATGATTGGAGGGTCTGTCATCTCTTTTTAATCCAATTTTATGTCCTAAAACGCTTGTTTTTTGGGGTCGATGGCTTATAAAAACGTATTTGTTGTTTGTTTTTTTTAGCTTGTTTGCTATACACATTGTCACATATCAGCTTTTAGACATTGTTTTTTTTTATAAAACATAAATGACAAGGAGGCGGCAGCTTCTCGCAATGCAAAGAGACGGTTGGTGTGGGCGTGGTCTTCAGATTATGACGCGTATCACTCTGTGTCTCCATTTCCAACTCAGTCCCATCGCCGATTTTGCATGTGTAGTCGAAAGACAAACTGCTGCAACCTTCATCGTATATTTCACACAATTTCACACCACATTCAATGTTTCAGTTTAACATAATTCCCACATATCCTCCCATTGAGTTAAATATATATATATATATATATATATTAGATCGTTTGTTCATTAATTAAAGTCACTGGAAAAGACGCCTAGTTGGTACGACAGGGTTACAGAGCATTTTCTTGAAAAGGAACGTAGGGCAGAATTTACATATAAATAAATGGAATTTTTTTTTATTTAGGCCGAAAATGAGCTTCCCCTCTTTAAAAGATCAGCAGCCGCCACTGTTTGATGCGCTCCGTTCATTGCTTGCCTCTTTGAATGGGGTTAAAAACTGAACAAGCATTTGAAGGATTTATTTTGAGATGTGGCTCATTTTGTTTATTTCTCCTCTTGTCATGAATTTTTTTTCGAACATCATCGAAAGCATTGAGTATGGATTCCACCATTGTGAGTTTTATTGTTCCAGCGTGTCTCACATTCCTGTTTGTTAGGTGAAGCTGCAAACCAGAATGCTTAAAATATGTTGACTGATTAATCCATGCTCCTACAGGCTCTAATTATTCTCTCCTCCCCTCATCATTTCCCTTCTTAAAAGTATGCTTAATTACAGTGTTGAGAACATGGGCGTTGCAGCTTCTGTGTTTGTGTTTCTATTGAGTGCATATCACCCAGCTCTGAAACACCCAGTCTCGTCTATGAAGTGAAAAGTGATGCACATGTAAATGACCATTAGAAAATCCATAAATCAGTTATGCTCCACAAGCAAACCCTTTATCAATAGGGTGTCTGACTTTGGGTAAAAGCTCTTCTTTCAAACTTACGCACCTCTCCAAAGTAGCACGAGAAACCGTGACACCAGAAGGAAGAAGGTCTTTCACGTCACAGTGGCCATGCTTAGCTCTAATTTCGAGCAAGTTAATATGGTGTTTTTTCTAAGTATATTACTGAGTTTTCTTTATATTACTGAGTTTTCTTTTATATAAAAGACTACATTTAAGATAGATATAGAAGTTCATGTACTTCTCTGATTTAAAAAAAGCTATGGGCCTCATAGGATGGGCACCAAGCAGATATGGACCTCACATCTGCTTAGCATCACACACACACTTTTGAAGACACTATGTGGTACTAGTCACAGATGAACACAGTATACACTATTTTATTGATTTAAGCACACACCAAGCAGATATGGACCTCACATCTGCTTGGCATAACACACACACACTTTTGAAGACACTAGTTGGTACTAGTCACAGACGGACACAGACTACACTGTTATATTGATTTAAGCACATGTTTACCCTTTAGATACACTAAACGCTAAGCCAGGTGTAGTAAATGACAACGTGACATATAGCTGCATTTTAAGATGGATGTATGTGAATTTCTTTTTTAAGCTTTAAAAAGGTTTTGCCACAGTTATGTACTGATATATGGAGCTTGACATTTAACTGTGGAAGGTCAGAAAAGGATTGACAAAAAATAGGTGATGTCATGTGAAACCTAATTGGTTTAAACGGTGATAACAACGTGAGAACAAGGTATAAGAGATGGAGTCAGATATGTATTGGTCAGACATCTTCAGATGAACTCTGTATGTCTCTCTTTGTATGTCTCTCTTTTTTCAAGATTGAAACCCTTGAAACTTGGCTTCTTGGTCTTCGTGATTTCTCTCAACATTTGATGATCGATTTCGCCACAACATATTTGGTGACCCCGACGTGATCAAGGCTAGAGGGCAGAGGAGGCTGACGGCTGTGACGAGTGAACCACACGCAAATTGTACAGATTGGGCCCAAAAAATCACCAAGTCAGGTGAGCATATTTGTTTTATAGTATGATATCTGTGTTATCTGCGTAAGGTAAACTCTGAATGTCGTTGGTTCTTTTAAGCCTCTCCTAAATTTAACAAAATTTATGTTAAAACTGCACTAGTTTGCCAGAAGCGTAGACGATCCAGGTTTCAAGGAAACATTGTACATATATTGTATATGTGTGTGTATATAAGTTTCCTGCCAGTGGGGCTGACGATATCAAGAGGATATAAATCTTGCATAGGTAAGCAAGTCACATTGAGAGTGCGGTGTGCCGCGAAGGTACGCGAAGGCGCTAGATAGCGTGGGTCCTGTTAGGTAACAGGACATATATTGTGTACATATAGGGCCCTATCTTGCACCCAGCGCAATTGACTTTGTACACCGACGCATGTGTCATTCCTATTTTGCACCCGCGCAAAGCGTGCTTTTCCCTCCACAGAAGCACGTCGCTAAACTAGTGAATGAACTTGCGCTCCCTGGGCGGTTCAGCGCAAAAAAGGAGGCGTGTTCCGGCGCAAACAATCCCTGGTGCTATTTTGCTGTTCCATTAAACAATTGCGCCACTGACCAGAAAAAACCTAGTCTAAAGTCAGTGGCGCGTTGCGCGTTGTTCATTATGCTATTTTAAGGGCGCATGCTTGACTATAATGTATAGCGTGCACAACGCACATACACTTTGCTCATGTTATCTACACAGATGCAACAGTTATTTTTGCAAATCATAAATTGTTACACTAAAAAAATATTAACACATGAGATGACGGAATTGTGGTGTGCCACGAAGATGTGAAAAAATAGGCATAAATCTAGCTTACAAATTATTCAGGCTAATTGTAGTAATTAAGGATCAGACCTGTTTGCCCAATAGTGGCAATAAGACATATACGTATATAAGGACATCTTACAAATTGGTTTGTCCGTCAAGAACCAGGAAAAAAAATCGACTGAAAAACTGAAAAAACTGAAAGACTGAAAAAAAAGACTGTGAAATCACCTTTACCATAATGTAAGTACATTAAAAACCTTAGTCTTCAACTTACCAGTTAAGTTGAGCGTGCTCATATTTTTGCGCCTGGTAAATACGCCATAATAATAGCAATCCATAATGGAACTTGCGCACCTGCTTTTAAAGGGAATGTTGGATGACGCTCTGATTGGTTTATTTCACGTTACGCCCAAACCACACCTATGAATAATGAAGCTACTTCAGACCAACCCATTTTAGATTTGCGCCGGGCGCAAGAGCCATTTATCCCTCCGGGAAAATAGCAACAGCGCCGAGACCCGCCCACAAAGTTACTTGCACTTCGCGCTTTGACACTTGCGTTTCATATCGTGAAATAGGGCCCATAGTGTGAGAGTGAATGAAACGTGTCGGACTGGTGAGTGCAAGATACCAAGAGGGTATAAATCTCGCTAAGGATAGCGAGTCACACTGAAGGGGAGTGTATCGCAATAGTGGATTGCAAGAAACCAAGAGGGTGTAAAAGTCCTGTTTTAGGGAAAAACAGATCACATTATAGGGACATGCCACGCAGAAGTTGTGAAGCACGAGAGCGTGTAGGAATCCTGTTAGGTAACAGGTCACGTGTTGGATATGAATGTGTTGTGATATATTTTTTAATTTTGTTGTATATTTTATTGTGTCCACAGAAAAATTCAGGAGTGAGGGAGAGTGAAAAAACACAGTGTGTGTGTATGCAGAAGATAAGAGACGTGATTTATGGAATCAGAGTATGATCTGAAGGACATTGAGTGTGTGTGACTTTGTCTCAATATAAGAGCATGAGACTGAACAGCAGCTGAAAAGAAGATCTGCATAGAATGAAACACGGAGAGTATTGTCAAAAGTGAGATAGAAGATATATTTTGCTGATTATAAATATGTTTTAAAAAGTTGTGTTATAATATCTATAATATAAAGTTTGTATAAGTAGCCCAGGAAAATTAGAAAGGAGTAAAAATTAAGGCCTGAATGTATGCGTGACTCTGGGAGAAAGTGATTTATTAGACAGAAGGAGGACCTCTGGAGTGTGTGTGTGTTTGGCGTGCTGTGACAAGAGTGGAGGTGTGTGAAAATCTGTTTTGCATTGAGTAAATAGTGAAAAGTATTGCTGAATTGTGATTTGTGAATAATTTTTCATGCTTTATTGATGTTTTAAAAAATGCATGGCTGAAATTGAACTGCTGGATGGGGAAAGTTTACACTGATATTTAGAGACAATAAGAATCATGAATCTTGAATCTTGATCATTTCTGGAGAGAATCATTTTAGGGACTCAGCAGGTGTCAAGTCACTGACAGAAGAAAATAACAAATGGCCCTTTAACAAGTTAAAAACTTGAGGCAAATTGAGCAAAATTGGCAATATCTATATTGGAGAAATATAGTTATAGTGAGCTTGTGTTGTAAAGTAACGATATTAAGAAACTACTTAATGTTAAGAAAGGAGTGTGTTTCCATAGAATCAATAGATTTGGCAATCTAGGTACTGCGTTAAAGCGTGTCTCCTTGACTATAAAAATGTCAATGCACAACTTAGCGGAGCCCTATTTGTTGCATGGAATAAGCCAGGGCTATCGACGTGGTGGGGGAAGAGACGGCAGAGTGATCAGTCAACCGAAATACAAGTTTAAGCAGAAACAAGATACGTAAATTGGGAGAGAAAGTGTTGTTTAAAATTAACGAATAGAGATAAATAGAGCCTCTGCCATTTAAGAACGTTACACTAATAAAAAAACTGATCGTGCAGATAGCACCAGAAAACCTAAGGTCATAGGTCAAGTAGTAAAACAGAGAGAGGCCTCACGGTAACAGACTAAGTAAGGGTAATTAAACAGAAATAGCTTCCACACCCATAGAAATCTTAGGGGCCAGATATCCTGTGAGCAGAGAACTGATTGGAGAAATAAATAAAAAAAAAGCAAATCGAGCAAAAAGCCTAAGAACTTCACTTTGATATAACAGTTTGTGAGGAAATGGAAGGTTTAATAAGAAATGATAAACAAAGAGACTGAAGCAAGAAAAGAGAAGAGAAGTTAAAAAAAGGTGAGAACATAAAAAAACAAGAGAACTCCTGAAAGAGGATGAGGAAAACATCAGTGAAAAATTGAGAATTGCTATAAGTCCAACCCCATATGACTTTTCAAGAAGCCAGCTGCCATAGATTGTGGAAAATAATAAGCTGAAAAATCAAATGCCATTGGTCAAATTTAGAGTTTAAGTTTACTGGAGAGCTGGACATCCAGGAGGGAAAAAGGGAGAAGTCAAGAAGCGATGATTTTCTAAGAAATACACTCGCTGACAGGAGGGAAGAATACTCTTTCATCATGCCAGAGAGTCAACAGGGAGAGAGAGCAAAGTGGAATGGTGCAACGTCTATAAATCAAATTAATGCTGGGGAATCTGCAGAGCTAGAAGCTGCTAGAAGACGGAGGTATGAAAGAAATCACTCAAGATTCAGAGGTGACGTCAACAGCATAGAGAAAGAAAAATCTAAGATATGGCAAAATACCAGAGGTCATGTCAGAGGCACAGAAGAAGAAGAGGGAGACACTCTGCCCCCCCGAGAGAGCGAACCTATTTCAGGTTACACTGATGAAGCGTCATGGCAGCACAGACGCAGAAAGATACCAGCAGCTGGCAGCAGAGGGAGACATTTGATAAGTGAGCCGACATACCAACCCAACAACTGAGAAATACCAGATGCCGCCAGCAGAGGGAGACATTTGATCAGTGAAATAACTTACACGCAACAACAGAGAAATGCCAGGTGCCACCAGCAGAGGGAGACATTTGATCAGTGAAATAACTTACACGCAACAACAGAGAAATGCCAGGTGCCACCAGCAGAGGGAGACATTTAAGGAAATTAGCCATATACTAACAACCCAGCAACAGAAAAATACCAGATGCCACCAGCAGAGGGAGACATTTGATCAGTGAAACTCTATACCAACCTAACAACAGAGAAATATCAAATGCCACCAGCAGAGGGAGACATTCACCAATGGATGAAGCAACATACCAACCTACCAGCAGAGACAAACAAGATGACAATCACAGAGAAATACTTGATGTTGACAGCAGAGGAAGGCAACTGATGACTGAACAACAAGAGGAAGCAAGAATATTTCCAAAATACCCGAGGAAAGAATACAAGCAGGTATCAGGGAGTCTTTGTCTAGAAGACATTGATCTTGGCTCAGCCAGCCAGCTTGGCACAGAGAAGGAGGGAGATTTAGCAGATCAGCATCAGTAACCCACTCTTCACCTTGAATAATGACCTTGAAGCATCACAACGGCCAATCCTGAATAAAAATCAACAGCCCTAATATGTACCTTGGGCTACACTAGACTTGGAAGAATTGATTGCTCAATTACCTGACCTGAATGAAGGTGACGCTAAGTGTTCCCAATGGCTATCATCTCAGCCAGCTGAAGTACAGACTGCGAAGGGCTGCGACACAGAGAGCTTAACCTTGCCATAGCATCACAACTTCATCAGTAGACAATCACTAACACAGAAGGAAAGCACAGAAGGACTACTGTTTTCAAAAACAACCAGATTCACCTTTCACCAACAAGCTAGTCACAACTAGCCTTTTGACATTGTCATATGAAGACATTGATTCGTGCTTTTGAATTTCTGACATCCCAATTGTCGACTTCAATGTGGAAACATGTAGTACCGTTAACAGATGATGATCACAGCAGACAAGTTTTAAAGACTCCAGGAACCAGAAGGTTTCCATTTGATCCATATTCATCAGAGCGAGCTAGGAGGCCCCTTGAACACCAGACACTATAGAACATTTTGAGTGAGGACAATAGTATAATAGCAGCATTTGCTACAGTGGCTGAACAACATCAATTTTCTATAGCTGTCCTGGGAACGAGCTCAGTGATTGGACAAACAAGACAAAATCTTCGACCAGTGCTCGATGAACTAAAAGGGTATCTGACGCAACAACGTACCACGTTTGATTGTACTTAATACAGTATATACTACGACATGCTACGTTCTAAATTAAGACAATGTGTGATCATGAAGCATCAATTACAACAAGAAAAGACAATAACACGTTTTCTCACAGTATGTGTGGTGGTATTTTGTGATTTATCTTTGTATTCTGCCATTAATTCTTCATCAAGATGCAATAAACGACAGCAGGATCAATGTTACCTTCAATCAAACTAATTCAGAGTATGAATATGCATCAAAGAATGTCGTAGAGAACTTTGATAATTTTAGTGATTATCTACTTTCAAGAAGAGGATCGTTATTCCATGGAGAACAGCGAGTCAACATCACAGAAATGATAACGCCATTTCCATTCATGCTGCGAATTACACTATAAATGCCGGCAACCAATCCAGATTTAGACAAAAGAGACATCCTTATGAACGATTGAATAGATCCTTGGACACCTGGATGGACCATGAAGGTTCTCCACACCATGATGCAGTCAACCTGTGGTGGAGATTGGTGAACCACACAGTGAGAATCATACCATGGGATCCCTCTTCATACCATGGGATTATGTTGTGGTGATGCGATCGCCCGATCTATCTATGCTTGAGGAAATGGTACGGTCCAGGGGTATAAAAGTAGACAGAACTGGCAAGCCACATAGGTTAGATGCAGATTTTAATATATATGAATTAAAGATGGCTCTTGGGGGAGCTAAACATACATCTCCTGGAAGAGATGATATTTGTTATGCAATGATACAACATTTATCAGATAGATCTTTGGAAATAATTAAAAAAAAATTCAACAAGATATGGAATGCAGGAAAGCTTCCTTCTTCGTGGAAACATGGAATAATAATACCAATAGGCAAACCAGGAAAGGACAAATCTAATGCAATTAATTATAGGCCAATTGCATTAACTTCTAATTTGTGTAAATTGATGGAAAAAATTATTATACGTAGACTAAACTATATATTGGAATTTAAAGGACTTCTATCACCATTCCAGAGTGGATTTAGGGCAGGTCGGAATACTATGGATGCTGTTTTAAGCCTAGAAGCCGATATCAGGAAAGCTCAAGCAAATAAAGAGGTATTGGTAGGGGTGTTATTTAATATCGAGAAAGCATATGATATGCTTTGGAAAGAGGGACTTTTAATAAAAATTAATTGTATGGGAATAGGAGGAAAGTTGTACAATTGGATTATGGATTTCCTTTTTGAAAGAACAATTCAAGTTAGGGTTGGAGTAGAGTATTCAAAGACATACAAGATAGAAAATAGAACACCACAAGGAAGTGTATGCAGCCCAGTATTTTTTAAAATTATGATAAATTATATTTTTAGTAATTTAAAGGGTGATGTAGGAAGAGCATTATTTGCTGATGACGGGGCAATATGGAAAAGAGGACATAATATTTTATGTGTATCACAAAGTATTCAAAAAGCAGTAGATGAAGTGGAGGTATGGGCAAATAATTGGAGCTTTAGATTATCTGTGGCTAAAACTCAAGTTATATGTTTTACTAAAAGGAAAAAAGTTCCAGAGGTTAAATTAAAGTTATATAAACAGGAACTGGAGCAAGTTTCAGTAGTCAAATATCTCGGTGTATGGATGGAATCTAGGCTGACATTTGCTATACATGCTAAAAAACTGATCAAGAAATGTAAAATAGGAGTAAATATTTTAAGATGTTTATCTGGGGTTGAATGGACAGCTTGTAGATTATCGTTGAAAAGAATATATAATACATTAATCAGATCAAGTTTGGATTATGGAAGTATAATTTACGGATTTGCAGCCGAGACCATTCTCAAAAATATTGAAGCAATACAAAATCAAGCTCTGAGAATATGCTGTGGTCCATTCAGAACATCTCCCATAGCAGCTCTTCAGGTAGAAGTTGGTGAAGCTCCTTTAAGACTTCGTAGGAAAACAATTAGACTGAATTATTGGGTTAATATTAAAGGTCATAAAGAGAGTCATCCAGTGAAGGGAGTAATAGAAGAATGCTGGGAACATGGGAACAATAACATTAAAAGTTTGGGATGGATTGTTAACAGAGAAGCACAAGAAGCTGGTATTGCAGACTGGGACGTGAGTCCAAATGTTATATTACCAAGGATTCCACCATGGATATATCCAATGGCAAAATTTGACTTACAAATTCAGATTAAAATTAAGAATGAGAGAGATACCCCAAAGAAGGAGAGACATGCTGTCGGAGAGTCCTCGCCGCCGAGTGGCCTCGCGGTGTCGGGGCGTTCGGGAAGCGCGGACGAAGGGAGTCCGCCAGTGGCTGCCCGAAGCGGTGGCTCTGGGGAAACGGAAGTGCACAGTGCGGCCACCGTCAAAGCTTCGGTAGAACGGCGACCTTTGCTGCCGCGCCCCTGGGTCGAGGTGGGGTGGCTGTCGTCCAAGCGGGAGCGGGGGAGGTTGCCGCCGTCCGCCAGAGGCCGGAGCCTGCAACCGTCCCCCGAGGGGGAGGAGCAGGAGGCGGAAGTGCCGAGTGCGGCCACCGCCTGCCAGAGGCCGGAGCCTGCGTCCGTCCGCCCAAGGGTGAGGAGCAGGGGACGGGGAACCCGCCCCGACTCCCAGATAATGGAGGAGCCACCGCCGGCCGGCAGGGGGCGGACGGTCGAGCCGTCCACCGAAGCCCCAGGGCCACCGCAAGGCACCGCGAAGGAGTACTCCGGCTGGTTGAGGAACGAGCGGCAGCATGTCGGGGAACCGGACTTTAATTTTTTTTTCCTCTCTCCCCTCTCTCTTTCCGGTCGCTCCGAGGGCTCCCGTGATGGCCTGGGTTTTTAATGCTTTAAATTAAATGTTTACTTGTATTTTAGATTGTATGTGAAATAAATTGTTTGCCATCTTCCCTTTTTGTCTGGTACCTGTCTCAGCCAATAACGAATCTGTGAGCTTTTGGTGTGGTTCTCTTAATTTCGGGTCCCCAGACCGATCCGGGGTGGCATAGTCGGCTCTTGCTTTGATTTATATCTCTTTTCACCGTATGCCATCGTCACAATATGGTGTTTTTCTAAGTATATTACTTGGTTTTCTTTATATTACTAAGTTTTCTTATAAAAGCATACATTTAAGATAGTTATAGAAGTTCATGTACTTCTCTGATTTTAACAAAGGCTATGGGCCTCATAGGATGGGCACCAAGCTGATATAGACATCACATCTGCTTGGCATAACACACAAACACTTTTGAAGACACTAGGTATGCACTATTATACACAGTATGCACTATTATATTGATTTGGGCACATGTTTACCCTTTAGATACTTAACACTAAGCCCGGCATAGTAAATGACAATGTGACATATACAGTTGTGTTCAAAATTATTCAACCCCCACTGAAATTGATTGTTTTGGTCGGTTTGACATTGATTATGATCATTCAGTCATCCTGCTTACAATTAAATCAAAGAGGCACGTGTAGGTCAGACAAATATAACATAACATTTATAATGAAATAACCACAAATGTCTTTTCTGAGCTCACATCATTATCAGTTTTATTCAACCCCCAAGTGACATTCAATCTTAGTACTTAGTACAACATCCTTTTACAGTTATAACAGCTTTTAAACGTGAAGCATAGCTCGACACAAGTGTCTTGCAGCGATCTACGGGTATCTTCGCCCATTCATCATGGGCAAAAGCCTCCAGTTCAGTCACATTCTTAGGCTTGTGCACTGCAACTGCTTTCTTTAAGTCCCACCAGAGGTTCTCAATCGGATTAAAGTCTGGTGACTGCGATGGCCACTTCAAAATGTTCCAGCCTTTAATCTGCAACCATGCTCTAGTGGGCTTGGAGGTATGCTTGGGATCATTGTCCTGTTGAAAGGTCCAACGTCTTCCAAGCCTCAGGTTTGAAGACCCGATTCGCTCTTCTGAATGTTCCCCAACAGACGGTGGCATACCGTCCGGATCCTCAGGCAAGCACTCGGAAACGATGCGTGACATAGATGTCGCTCGCAGCATCGGAGAGAGACTGGCATCCGTCTCTGACGAATCTAGGGGGGTCGAGCTCAGGAGGAAGCAGAAGTGATGTCAGCCATGCTAACCCGGGGATACGTGGTCGCGCCCACCCCGGGTGCCATTTTTTTCCCAGAGGTGAATGAGGAGCTGTGTTAAACTTGGAGTGCTACACTCACGGCCCGCTCCAGTCAAACCAGCTTTGGCTCCCTCACTTCCCTCGATGGTGGGGCAGCCAAAGGCTACGTCGATATCCCCCGGGTGGAACGTGCGGTTGCGGTGCAACTGTACAGTACATGGCTGCAACCTGGGGGAATCGCCCCCTACCGTCCAAAGCGTATAGGACTTCGGCATCACTGGTGTCGAAGGCTTGCGCTGCCGTGGGCGAGGCTGCCTCCTCTCTCTACACCATGGCCATCCTGCAGGTCAGCCAGGCCAAGGCGTTGAGAGAGCTCCACGAGGGTAAGGCCGACCCGGGTACAATGCAGGATCTCCGTGCCGGCACTAACAGCGCTCTACGGTAGACCAAGTTGGCGGCACGGGCCCTGGTTCAGGTGATGTCCACGGCAGTGGTCCAGGAGAGCTTTCTTGATGCACCAGTCTCACAGGGTGGGTTGTTGGTAAGACCGTCGAGGACTGCGCTCAGAAGTTTTTGATGGTGAAGAAGCAGACAGTGGCAATTAGCCACATTTTACTGCGCCACGACTCTGCCGCCTAGAAACCTCTACCCCTTCAGCAACCTTCTTGCGAGAAGGGACACTGATGGGAAGACCCCAGGGACTGTGCCCGGCAACCCGACATCACGCCCGGCGAGGCGTAGGGTCGTACACACATGACAGCTGCCCCAACTCTCAAACCGACAGTGCGTGCAGCTGTCCCGCCAGGCAGGCAAAAAGGCGAAGCCAACCTCCCTCCGGGGACCCCCCGCGACATATTAATAGCTCCGCCAGCCGACGAACCACCCCCCGTGGGAATGATGAAGCAGACCGTCCCCTTGGTCCCCCTGTCACAGTCTCTGGGAGCTCGAGAGCTGCCCACACTGTCTCGGTGGCTTATGAGGGCGGTTCGTCTTGGTTACTCGATCCAGTTCACCACAGACTCTCCCAAGTTTCGGGGCATCCTCTCTGCCTCTGTCAGAGGCAAGGACGCCTCCATACTTCGGGTAGAAGTCACCACCCGAAACAGGTATCGAGTTCGTCCCTCAAAACCAAGATGTTCAGTGGGTTACTGCCCGCACTTCATCATTCTCAAGACGGCGGGTTGCGCCCCATAGGTCTGCGTACCCTGAACAAAGCACCTTCACAAGCTGCCATTCAGGATGCTCACGCAGATGGGCATCCAGACATCTATCAGGTGTCAGGATTGGTTCGTGGCAATCGACCTGAAGGCCGCTTACTTTCATGTCTCGATCCCCTTGACACCGGCCGATCCCACGGTTCGCGTTCAAGGGGTGGGCATATCAGTACAGAGTCCTCCCTTTCGGTCTGTCCCTGTCTCCACGGTCTTCACGAAGATCGTGGAAACCGCACTTTCTCCCTGAGGGGAGGAAGGCGAGCGGGTACTAAACTATCTCGGCGACTGGCCTATCTTGGCACACTCGTGAGATCTGTTATGTAGACAAAGGGACCTGGTGCTCCGGCACCTAGATCGATTGGGACTCAAGGTCAACTAAGAGAGGGGCAAGCTCTCCCCAGTGCAGAATATCCTCTTCCTCGGTATGGAACTAAACTCTGTCACCATGACGGTGCAGCTGTCCGCAGCACGCGCCCAGTCAGTGTTGAACTGCCTGCAACACTTCCGGCAGTCGGCGGTCCCCCTGAAACAATTTTAACGGCTACTGGGACACATGGCGTCCTCCACGGGGATAATACCCCTCGGATTGATGCACATGAGACCGCTTCAACACTGGCTAAAGAGTCGAGTTCCGTGGATAGCTTGACACACCAGCAGCAGGCGCATGGTGATGAAGCCCTGCTGCCGACGCACCCTAACCCCATGGTCTTCCATGACCTTCCTCCGGGTGGGGGTTCCCCTCGGGCAGGTTACGAGGCACGTCGTGGTGACGACGGACGCCTCGCTGCAGGGGTGGGGTGCAGTGTGCAACGGGCACGCAGTAGCGGGGCGCTGGACAGGCCACCGTCTGCGCTGGCATGCAATTGCCTAGAGTTTTGGGCTGTGCTGCTTGCGCTGAGAAGGCTCCGGCCTCTAGTGCAGGGACAGCACGTGTTGGTCCTCCGGGACAGCACGACAGCCGTAGCGTACATTGCCAGGGTGGCGTACGCTCCAGCAGCTAACACAAATTGCCCAACGCCTCCTCTTGTGGAGTTAGCAGGTGATCCGCCATAGAGACGAACTCTATGGACTTTGCCCTTTCATATTGAACATTTTGTATAAGAATTAACGCTTATTTCTCTGGTTTCTACTATTTGGTCATACAGATGTTGAATGTCTGGATCCATCTGCTATACTTTCTAGATTTAACCATCGGTGATTGGCAGATCTTCAGTCTTCTCCAATTTCCCCTTTGACTTTAGAGATAAAGCGGTGGAACCAGTCAGGAGGCCCGGTTTTTTAATGTCCACACAAGGCATCAGGAAATGTATTATACCTCCCTTTCCTGTACTCCACCGAGAAGTCGAATTCCTGGATTCGAAGTGCCCATCGAATTAGATGAGTTATAGGTTTCTGTTTTTTTAAAAACCCACATCAATCAAGAGCGATGTGATAATAGCGATAATAAACGATGGTGAAGTATTTTCCCTCGAAATAGTACCTTCATTTTCGAGAGCCCACACGACTGCCAAACATTCTTGCTCGGTGGTTATGTAATTCCTTTCTGCTGAATTCAAGGTACAACTGGCAAATGCCAAGACATCCTCAGTGCCCAGTCCTGTTTGCAGAAACTAAGCCAACCTCACTTTCATCAGTGTAGAAGACGAAAGGCAGATTTAAATTAAGAATGTCCCAACTCAGATGGAGACACAAGGAGCTGTTTTAGAGCTTGGAAGGAAGCTTGACATTGGGAAGTCCATAGGAATTTAGCACATTTCCTTTGTAATGCATTCAATGGTTCAGCCACTTGAGAAAAGTGTGTTACAAATGATACCAACCAACCATGCCTAAATATTTCTGTATTTCCTTTACATTCTTGTACAGGAAAGTCTTGAACCGGAGGTTTTTTTCCTAGATCTGCCTTGATTCGGGTAGCAGTAACAATGTATCCAAGAAACTACAGAGAGGTACAGAATTTTTTTTGTTCCTATCATCAGACAGGTGTGCCTCTTTCAATTTATCCAAGACAGCCTGGATGTCCTGAAAGTGCTGTTCGATTGATGGAGAATAGATATTTATTTCGTCCAAATAGACGGGACAGTTTTTTCCCTGTAGCTCTCCCAGGGTCACTCCATCAACCGCTGGAAGGTCGGTGGTGTATTTAATAGGATTTAGACTTTGCTGACCTTTATAATTTTGGTTCTTACCAGAACCACTCTGAGGACAAGAAGCCAGAGAGTGAGAACCCTTACACTGCCAACAGAAAAGACTTTTAGAATCCAAATCCCTTTGAGGGCCTGAGCCTATGCAACTTGCAGGCATCCGTATTTCTGCAGAACGGCAACGCTGCATCCAAAATACTTTGTTTGTACTGCCGTGCCGCTGGCCTCTTTATTATTTTCTGGCCAGTAAAAGCAAAAGCTTCTTAGTATGAACTGAATGAACCGGAAACCAATGATTTGTTCAGAATTGCAGCGATCAAGAAAAGTTATATTCCAGAGCAAAACTCCCCACCCAAGACAGAGAGATAACATCGTAACCTCTTTTATTAAAGAGCTGTAAATCTAGACTATCATTTAATATAAAATTCATCAGATCATCCCCATAATCATCAGATTAACTGGAAAGAGGAGACTATTTGGTCAGGGAATTTGTTGTTTCATGTTAATGTCGCATCTGCTGTTTATACTGCATCAGAAGGACCTAGAATTTTCTGGAGTGCCGGAGGAATTACCACGATCAGCGGGCAGTATAGAGACATTACTTCGCTGCTTCTCTCAGGTTTTAATTTAAATATTTGTACTCTGCGCCACCCCCAATTGTGGTGGATCAGCAGGGGCTTAGCTCATGGCCAATTTTTTAGAGGATGTTATTGATGGAGGACAACCCTCTGGTGGAAGAATAATAAAAGTCTAAAAGAGTTTTTAACACAGTAGGTTAAATTAAAGCATATTAACATAACTGTCATGGATTTGACAGGGGAGAACCCAATTGCAGGCAAGCACGGAGGTGAAGGGGTTTTAACAGGGGTATTTGTTATATATATATATAACAAAGAATACAAAAAGGCAAAACAAAACCACAAGACAGGGTAATAAATATAAATAAAGACAAGGACACTGACTTACTAAACTAACACAAACACTTGATACAAAACTAAACTAAAACTTACTAAGACACGGGGTAACGGGAAACAGGAACAACGACTTGGCACACAGCTACAGGTACAGGTACAGGTACAGGTACAGGTACAGGTACAATGAACAGGAACAGAGCATACAACTACGAGCAGGGTACAACGTACAATGAACCAGCACAGGACAATGAACACAAGGATGTTTTAAAGGGAACAAACTTAAGGGGGAACAGGTGCAGGGGATAAAAACTCAAGGAAAGCTAATTAACACAAACTAGGAAAAAGGAGGGTAGGAACGATGACGCAGACCAGAGAGAGATGAAATCGTCTCTCTCCCACATGAAACAGAGGATCCTGTATGATTCCACCTCTAGAGCAAGAAATACCTGACAAGGAGAGGTGGAACCATGACAGTAATGCTTTAACCCCAGAGAAGGAGAATATTCTTGTTTATCTTTATGTTGAAACACTTACTGTATTGTGACTTATTTCATGCATGTTTGTTGTATTTTGTTCATATTTTTTAAATGTTATACCCAACTGATAAAGGTTTTTATTTATACACAGTAGTCATTTTATTTGAGAGAATACTTTAATAGTCTCCATTTTCAACAGATGGTCTCATGATTTAGGGCCAGATTTACTAACAATTTGCGGCAGCTCAAACTACTGACTACTATCAGTATTTTATAATCACTCAACGTGATTTACTACGGTTTGCCCTCATTATTATGCTGGTATTTACGTCTTTATTTAAGGTCCCAAAAAACATGTCTTAAACGTTGTGTTAATTTGTGATGATTAGCTTATTAGACTGTGTGGCTGGTTATTGGAATGAGATATTGCCTCTGTTTTTTTATTGTGCGCCTTGTTAGTAAATCACCAGCAGAAATGCACACTCCCATTTGCGCATTGAAGTTGCGCTCTCATGCTGATAAGTACGTTTTTTTCAAAGTACCCACTGACTAATTTTATTTTTTATTGTATAAAGATACTTAGTATCTTACTGCTTTTTCGTATTGCTTTTTTGTTGTTTATTATTTGCATTTATTTACTAGACTAATACTTCCAGAAAAATACTTCTAGCCATGCTAAAGTCTATGTTTCTTTTATCATTTGTAATAACGTGGTAATTTTCATTATTGTCGATTATCCTCTGGTACATGCCCGTTATGATCACTGTTGGGAGACACCGTTGATTTAAAATAACATTGCCAACGCACCAATACAACATACACCAGGTATTCATAAATATCACATAAGATTAGGAAACCTTTTTTATATTTTGTGTTGTTTTCCAGTATCTAATTTTAGCTGTATTAAACATATAAAGGGTTCAGATGCAAAACCATGTAAAAGACACCTCTGACAAAAAAAGAGATCCGCAAGTCATCTTGTGGTCATCTTCTTGATTTTCAGGAGAAATGCTGGTTTCGTTCTTTAATGGCCGCCTGGGGACAACACAGCTGTCTGACCAAAGAGGAAGGCTGTCATGTTTAAATTGGTGACAATGAAAATTGAAGAGTATGCATGGTTCGAACTCTTAAACATTGTTTAAACTTTCCCAACGTTCATGAATGGATAACGGTCATTTTCACGCCCCTTAACACGATGCAGCAAGAAATGGATTGCGTCTTGGGCAGTTCTTTGCCATTCAAAGCCACCACCATTCCCAGACCTTGAACCTGGCTATGCAAAACTAGGGACCAGCAAACCACAAACCCAAGCTGTTGACCAGTGAACCACATCCCACGCTGTGGACCAGTAAACCAACATCCCATGCCGTGGATCAGTAAACCAACATCCCTTGCTGTGGACCAGTAAACCAACATTGCATGCTGTGGACCAGTAAACCAGCATCCCAAGCTGTGGACCAGTAAACCAACATCACATACCGTGGACCATTAAACCAAAATCCCATACCATGGACCAGTAAACCAGCATCCCATGCTGTCGACCAGTAACCAGCATCCCAAGCTGTGGACCAGTAAACCTACATCCCAAGCAGTGGACCAGTAAACCAACATCCCATGTTGTGGACCAATAAACCAATATCCCATGCTGTGGACCAGTAAACCAGCATCCCAATCTGTGGACCAGTAAACCTACATCCCAAGCAGTGGACCAGTAAACCAACATCCCATGCTAATTTCACCATTCAAATATGCTGAATATACCTTATGCTGGATATTTCAGCAGGGTAGGTGAAATAGGTAATCATTTTCATTTCTAAGTGATCCTGAATGGTGAAACTGGATCTGAACATCTCTGAGTCACAATAGATAGAATTCTCAAACATATGGGGTGGGGGGTTGTCAACAACAGTGGATGCAATGTTCAGGACAAACATAGTGTATAGAATGCAGTTCATTGACACTTTGTCACACACTGTGGAATTGATGTTTATATTGATCTAACCTTTTTTTAAGACTGCTCTGGTCTTCCCCCAAACAAATAGCAGATAGCGAATAACTGGACTGGATAGACCTAGTGCTGCACCCCATCGTCTTTACCCGTCTGTTGGGGTCACTTTGCATTGGCTGGGGTATAAAACATCGACTTGCCAGTCGCTGAGTGCTCACAGCATTCACAATCAGATCGTTGTCACTGTTTGAGCGAAGCAGCACTCGTGGAACCAAACGGTTGCTTTTTAGGGGCAGATGCTGCTGTCTGGAGAACGCTGGGGCCTCATGAAACGGCACTGAAAGACAAACATTAAGTGGGTCATTTTCATGAAACCATTGAATCATGGCAGTAAATTATGTGTGAGACCAGTTTATGTTGTAATTTAGAGAAAAAAAATATTCTGGAAAAAGTATGTTCTACAAGATGTTCTAAAATGAAATAATAATTTGACACAATATTCATGTATAATGAAAATATAATGGGGGAGAAGTCTCCATAATGACACTTTTTTTTTCATAATTTTTTTAAAGGGTAAACTTCTAATATTTGATGCAACGGGTGGACTAATTTGCAGTTGGGGTGTGGATCAGGAGTCAATAGGCGCAGGTGGAAAGGGGGTCTGGTGGCCAAGACTATTTCTAAGACTAGACTAACCAGCTCCAGGACTAACTCAGATGAAGTGGAGCTTTTATTACACTGATCTGTGCCTATTTTTTGCTCAAGTTGTATGTGAAAAGCTGAATCGTAGCCAAACACGCTGTAACTGATGGACAGCTAAACTAAGCCCCAGCACCTGTTTCTTGTTATTATCCTGTGTTTGTTTGCCTATAAAGAGTCCTCATGTTTCGTTGTCCTGTGCACGTTCATTGTAAGCTGTACCTCGTTGTGTTGGAGGATATTCATGCTCTCGTCTCGTCTTGCCTTGTTCCTGTTCCCTGTATTAGTAAGTGTTAGTTTAGTGTTTGTTTCCAGTGTTTGTTTTATAGTCTAGTTAGTCAGTGTTCTTGTCCTTGTTAGTAATTATTATTTATCCTGTTTTGTTTTCCCCCTCGTGGGTTTTGTTTTGTCTATTTATAGTGTTTGTTTAATAAATACCTTTGTTACCCTTACCCCTACGTCTGAGTCTGCCTGCACTTGGGTTCTCCTGCCCTGTCTTGCCACGAGATCCGTGACAGTTCATGACACGGTCGGCACGTGTTTGTGGCAAGAAGGACACATCGTCTTGTTCCCTCCATCAGGGAACTGAGGTTACATCCGTAACCAATACATTCCCTTTCTGTCGGTCTCTCGACGTTGTGTTGAACCGACAGATGAGGTTCCTATTGAAAATTGCAACAACGCTGTGCCGTATCACAATCTCTAGCGAAGCGACAGTGACTGGTCTGGGAGTGTCAGACGTGAGAACTTTCGTGAAATTGTTATCTTCCAGTGGATAGGTAGGCAGGGCGTCCCAGACCTTTTTGAAGAGGTGGGAAGCCTCTTCCTTCGGTCCTCACGGGCCTTTAGCTCTCAGGATCATGTGAGAATCGCCCAGCCCAAATTCTAGGCAATAAGGGGACACTGAGAATGCTTGTAGGTCCCCTTCCCTCTTGTTGGAAGCGAGCGCCATCAGGAGAATGGTCTTCATCGTTAAGTGAGGAAGAGCGGCGTCTCAGAGGGGACAGGACCTAAAGGTCCGAAGAGGGTATTGAGCGAGGGATCCCCCTCTTGCGATCATTAGGGAAACCAATGATCAGGTAGTGCTGTCCGAGAATCTTTCCAGCAACTGAGTCGTGGTGAGTCCCAATAGCGGCTACATACACTTTCAGTGTGGAAGGTGAGAGGTTAGCCTGCCCGAACTACACCCAAATGAGCTGGACTGGAATGGACTGGTTCAGGTCGCCTGGGATATCTTTGGCTCTCAGGGAGAGGATCACCTGGTGACTCCACAGGAGAAGGCGACGGGCGAGTCATGTTAGTTGCCGTGAGTGCATGCCACCCTGAATGATGTACGGTACGGTCACTTTAGTGCAAGTAGCACAGCCAACAGCTCTAGGTATTTGATATGCCAGCACAGGCGGGGGCCGTCCACCGCCCGACACTGTGTGCCCGTTGCACACTGGATCGACCAGCCAGCGATGGAATAGGGTTAGGGGGCGGAGTCCGGCATGCAAATTTAATTCGCCAATTTCATTGAAATTTTTCTAAACTTGTCGAAGTTGATAGGTTCTCAAGGTCGACCCCTATCTTTTGGTACGCCACAATGTCGAGAGACCAACAGAAAGGGAACCCATTTTTCCAGTAAATCATTTTAAGACGTAATTCATGTTTTTATTACATCTAGAATAGATTAGTGTAATTAGATTAGATTAGATGATTAGATTCAACTTTATTGTCATTACACATATACAAGTACAGTGTAACGAAATGTAGTTTAGCTCTAACCAGAAGTGCAATTAGCAAGTGCAGGATATACATTGTGAATAAATACAGAATACAATATTAGGAAAATACTTTACAATGGACATGTACTATGAAGATATGACAGTCGGTATGTACTATGAACAATATAAACAGAAGGCTATATACTGTGAACATTAATGTACAGGTGGTTATGAAAAGATAACAATATAGACTATACAATAGGGCAAGTGACTTGAGTGTGCATTAGTTACAGACATTAGCTATTAAAGTTACAGTGCTGTAGATGAGTAAATGCGGTTATTTAAAGTACGGTGAGGTACATGAGTTAATGCAGTTATTGAAGTTATAGTGCAATACATGAGTAGATGCAGTTATACAGTTACAGTGAAGTAGATGAGTTAATGCAGTTATTGAAGTTATAGTGCAGTAGATGAGTAGATGCAGTTAATAGAGTTACAGTGCAGTAGATAAGGTAATGCAGTTATGAAATTTACAGTGCAGTAGATGAGGTAATGCAGTTATGAGAGTAGTCCATTAGTGCAAATGAGCATTCAGTGTAATATTCCTGGTGGGCAAGTGAGCAGTATAGAGTGCAAATGATGCTATGTGGGTGTAAACAGTCCGATAGAGCAGATACATGAAGTACTGGTGTGTACAGTTCAGTCATGCATGGTAGCCCTGTAGTTCAATGTAAACAATGTATTAGCAGCATTACAGTTAAAGTTATGAGGGGTAGAGAAATTAGTGGGGAGCAGAGTTAAATAATGAAACAGTTCTAGGAAAAAAGCTGTTTCCTAGTCTGCTGGTTCTTGCCCGGAGTCACCTGAAGCGCCTACCGGAAGGAAGGAGAGTAAACAGTCTATGAGCGGGGTGAGAGGAGTCCTTGAGAATGCTGCGAGCTCGACGCAGACAGCGTTTCTTCTGGATGTCCTCAATGGAAGGGAGTGTAGTTCCTGTGATGCGCTGGGCTGTTTTCACCACCCGCTGCAGTGCCTTGAACTCAGCAACAGAACAGTTCCCGAACCAGACTCTGACACAGTTGGTCAGGATGCTCTCTATCGTGCAGCGGTAGAAGTTCACCAGGATAGTTGAAGACAGTTGGTTCTTCTTCAGTGTCCTCAGAAAGAAGAGACGCTGGTGAGCCTTCTTGACCAGGCATGACGTGTTGGTGGTCCAGGACAGGTCCTTCGAAATATGGGTCCCCAGGAACTTAAAACTGGAAACACGTTCAACAGCCGTCCCGTTAATGTGGATGGGGTCGTGTGTGCCTCCTTTCGCCTTCCTGAAGTCCACAATGATCTCCTTTGTCTTGGAGGTGTTAAGGAGAAGGTTGTTGTTTGAGCACCATGTGGCCAGGTGCCGTACCTCCTCCCTGTAAGCAGTCTCGTCGGTGTTGCTGATGAGACCAATCACTGTTGTATCGTCTGCGAACTTGATGAAGGAATTAAGGTCCATTCACAGGTCTGCAGTCGAGTATGAAAAGGGAGTAGAGAAAGGGGCTCAGTACGCAGCCCTCTGTTACACCAGTGTTGAGGGTGATGGTGGTGGAGCAGATGTGGCCTAAACTAACAAACTGAGGCCTGTTCGTCAGGAAGTCCATAATCCAGTTGCAGGTTGAATTGTTAATGCCTAGGTTTCCAAATTTGATGATTAGCTTGGAAGGGATGACGGTATTGAATGCAGAGCTGAAGTCTACAAACAGCATGCATGCATAAGTGTCCTTATTATCCAGATGTGTGAGCACGGAGTGCAGCGCCATGGACACCACATCATCTGTGCTCCTATTGCTACGGTAGGCAAATTGGTATGGGTCCAGTGTGGATGGTAAAGAGTCTTTTAGGTGTGACAGGACTAGCCGCTCAAAGCACTTCATAACAATGGGTGTGAGTGCTACAGGGCGGTAGTCATTCAGGCATGTCGGGATGGAATGTTTTGGAATGGGCACAATGGAGATGGATTTCAAACATGCTGGAGCCACTGCTTGGGCGAGGGACAGGTTGAAGATATCCGTGAAGACCCCAGCGAGCTGCTCCGCACATGCCCTGAGTAAGCGACCAGGGATGCCATCAGGACCAGCAGCCTTGCGTGCGTTTATCCGGCTTAGTGCAGTGTAAACATCTGTGGAGTTTAGTGTGATAATTGGGTGGTCAGTAGAAGGTGTGAGCCTGGTGGCGGGTTACTTATTGTCTCTCTCAAAGCGTGCATAAAAGTCATTAAGCTCGTTCAGAAAGACAGCATCTGTGGCTATGGGGATGGAGTGGTTGGGTTTGTAGTCACTAATGGCCTGGATGCCCTTCCACATGCGTCGAGGGTCAGAATTGGTGAAATGCTCCTCTAGATTCAACTTGTAGCAGTGCTTGGCCTTTTTGATGCCCCTCTTCAGATTTGCCCTGGAAGTACTATAGGCCTGTGCATCACCTGATCTGAAGGTGGTGTTGCGTGCTTTCAACAATAGGCGCACTTCCTTGTTCATCCATGGCTTCTGATTCGGGTATATGGTGATCTGCTTTTGAGCTGTGACACTATCAATGGTGGTATTGATGTAGTCCAATACAGAGAAAGTGTAGCTGTCTATGTCCATGTGAGAGCCACTGGTGGCCTGAGAAGCAAACATAGTCCAGTCTGTGTGTAGAAACCTTTCCTGGAGTGTAAAGTCTGCCCCCGCAGGCCACACCTTGATGGTCTTCACTGATGGCTTCACACGATTAATGAGAGGTGAATACTTGGGGGTGAGGAACAGAGAAAGTTGATCAGATTGACCCAGGTGGGGGAGGGGGGTCGCGGCGTAAGCTTCAGCCATGTTTGTATAGACATGATCCAAAGTTTTTTTTCCTCTTGTGTGGCAGGAAACATGTTGGTGAAATTTAGGGAGCACTGTCCAAAAAAAATTCCCTGTTTTTTAAGGATTGGTCAATCAGCCCTATCCCGTCTGTAGTTAGTTCAGCCTGTTAGGCTGTCAACAAGTATCAAAACGTGACCATATTACCCCAGTTTTACACTCTCTACACTGGCTACCAGTGGGGTCTTCTTTTAGTATTTAAATCTGTAAACGGTCTGGCCCCTTCTTATCTATTGGACTTACTGACTGAACATCGGCCCATCTTATCTCTTCAGTCGTCCAACCAGAGTTTACTATGCATCCCAAAGTCTAAACTATAATCCAGGGGTGACCGTGCCTTCTCAGTTGCTGCCCCTAGATTGTGTAATGCTTTGGCCCTCTGAATCTTCACTATCTACTTAAATCTCACCTGGCCAAGTTTCACTTGGCATATGTAACTGAAACTTTTTATTATGCTGTTTTTATTATTATTGTTTTGTACTAACTGCTCTGTATGGTTTGTTTTATTATGTATGAATCTTTTTTATTGTGCAACACATTGGTCAACCTTGGTTGAGCTAAATGGTGCCATATAAATAAACTTGACATTGACATTAACTGTATCGCAATAAGCACATTACTCCCTGACCTTTCAGAACACTTCCTACCTCTTCCTAGCTTTCCTTTAGCTCAGTGGTCAGAGCGTGGCGCTAGCAACACCAAGGTCGTGGGTTAAATCGCAGGGGATTCTACATACTCAGATACAATGTATAGTATAATGCAATGTAAGTCACTCTGGATAAAAGCATCTGCCAAATGCATCAACGTAAAAAAATCTGAGTAAATAACTTCTATAACTATAAAAGTCTTGGTTACTTATGTAACCTCAGTTCCCTGATGGAGTCATAGGGGACACAACGTCACGTTCCCTCCATCAGGGAACTGAGGTTACATACGTAACCAAGACGTTCCCTTTCTGTCGGTCTCTTGACGTTGTGTCGAGAACGACAGATGGGGTTGCCTATGGAAAACGCCACAACGCTGTATCGCGTCACAATCTCAGCAAAGCGACGGTAACAAGCCTGGGCATGTCAGCTCGAAGCTTCGTGAAACTGTAACCTTCCAGTGTGGTGGTCGGGGGTCCCAGAGCTTTCTTGGAGAAAGATGGGTACAGCCCTGACCGGTAACCTTTCACGGACGGGGCCTTAGCTCTCTACTGGCGAGAGGCCGACCGGCTCGGGTTTACACACGGGTGAGCACAACTCTTAATCAGAGAAGCGCTGCAGTGGCCACCTCCTACCCGTGGGGAGGAATATGGTGGATATAAGTATGGTCTCGTCCTTGCAGGAGAACGCATGGACCCGAAAGGGAGTAGTGGGAACTTTGGGCACGTATCCGGGCCTGGGTCTCAGGATAACGTGAGAGTTACCAGGGCCGAATTTAAGGCAATCCGGGGACACAGAGAATGCTCAGAGATCCCCTACCCTCTTGAGCGCCAACAGGGGGCTGTCTTACTCAGGTGAGGAAGATCGGAACCTCCGAAGGGCTCTTGGACCCACGTTACGGTCCAAGAGGGTATGGGGCGAAAATGAGGCGGATTCCCTCTCGCGCTCCTTAGGAACCTGGTGACCAGGTCGTGTTGCCCTAGAAACTTTCCATCAACTGAGTCGTGATGAGTGGCGATAGCGACTACATACATGATGTTTAATTAACAAAGTTCGGGAGGAGCCGGAGCATATAATCAGCCGGCTGGTCTATAATCAGCAATCACAGCTGTACACATTTAGCCCTAGCAAGCTCGCTAATAAATAGGGAAACCATCTTACCTGCTCGATCTCTTAAGATTAAGCATCAACTTAAGTTCGACGCTATGTCCGAGACCCACGTCATTGACGACGCACCCGCAAACTGCAATCCTCCAGCGCCGACGAGCGCGTCCCATCGTTCCAACTCGGGGTCGGATTCAATAGTAGATTCCCCGGCTTCATCACGTGGCCGCCAGCTCCAACGTTCCGCACGTCGCAAGGCTAAAGCCAGAGATGACACTTCATCACCTGCCCCAGAGAGACGTCCGCCGCATTCACCGGCTTCTTCGTACACCTCTACTCACAACACGATCCCCACCATCCAGAAATGGACTGTCCAGGGCCTACGAATGGCTCTATCCAACGCGATCGTCGATTTCAGCAGGCGGATGACCAAGGCGGAGCTTTACGGCCTCTACGCTTCGTCCCTGGCCGACACCGCCCCACCGAAGTCAGCCCCGCAAATGACCACCGACAAGCCGGGTACGGCTTGTGGTTCCCCCTATTCCCGGCCCGGGCAATCCACCAATGCGGCTCGTCGTGGCCGTCCGCTGGCAAGCCGGCACAGCAGGCCCTCCGCGAGCGCAGGTACCGCCACGGATCTCCCGGACGCCTCAAACCGTCCGGTCGATGGCTTCCAGCAACTCGTCCCTCTCGCAGTAGGCCAGCTCCAACCTCCAGCCAACACCCCGCCAGTGGTAAACACCGCGGGCCGCCCAAGAAACATCGGCTCACCAGCACTCGGAGCTCCAGTACTTTCCCACCCATTCCCTGCCCCTGGCTCTTGGCCCACGGCACCTCCATCGACCACTAGCGCGAGGCTGCCTCAGCTAGCGATGCAGGTGCCGGTCCTCAGCCATTCCACCGCCCCCTTAGAAGCTGCCGCTAGCGGCTGCATTCCCCCCCTTTTCTCTCTCCCACAGAGCAGATCAAGCTTCACATTGGCCACGGCGACAGCAATGCCAGTGCCAATCAACGCACCAGCGTTGGAACCGCCCCCAGTCCCAGGCAACATCAGATCACAGATCTTGGCAGGTGCGGACGCAGATCTTTATTTACTCCTCTCACCTTTATCACCTCCGTCAACCGAGCGGCAGATCACTTACGGCGATCTGTCGCTCACGCTAAAAAAATCACTCACTCAACCACACCCGCACGCTTTCTTTCCCCGAATTTATCGTTGCTTTTTCCCGCTACACTGACGTGATCTGCACTGCGTTCCCTCATAGGAGACGTGAGCTGGGCAATTATCTCGCTATCGTGGCAGAGCTCGCTCTCTCCTATGGGGGCGCGCATTTCTACACGTATCACAGACTTTTCTCCGCCAAATGTGTCATTCGTCTAGCTCAGTGGAACCAGTGCCCCTACTGGGGAGCATTGGACACTGAGCTGCATAACAAGGTTTTCCTGGGCGTCCGTAATATTTCATGCACGGTGTGTCGCTCAGTAGTGCATACCACATTAGATTGTCCCCTAGTCACTCCCTCTCTTCCCCCACACTCAGCTTCGCCTCCCCAGTCTACCTGCTCTGTTGACATGTTGTCAGAGGCAATTTGTTGGATTCTCTCTAACAATTATGCAATTCCCTACCTTATCCACCTACTCGACGATTTTTTAATCGTCTCGTCTCCCGACTCGTTTCCGGCCGCACATCTAGCAAAAGTCCAGCAGGTTTTCAAAAATCTCGGCGTTCCCCTCGCCCCAGACAAAACTTCAGGTCCAAGCACGTCCATCGAATTTCTCGGAATTAAATTAGACTCGCTTAAATTCCAGGCTTCTCTGCCGAAAGAGAAAATCGATAGAACGATCTTGATTGCGTCCTCCCTATTAGCAAATCCCCGTTGCTCAAAACGCGAGCTTCTGTCTGTTCTCGGCCATCTAAATTTCGCGATGAGAATAATCCCGCAAGGCCGCCCGTTCGTTTCACACCTCCTCTCTCTTGCGTCATCCGCACACGCTTTAGAGGACCTGTTATCCATATCCAGCTCCTGCCTCGACGAGCTGAGCTTATGGATAAAATTCCTCAGACAATGGAACGGCTTGTCATTTTTCTACAGCGACATGGCCTCTTCCCCCGTCGATATTCACCTATTCACAGACGCCGCCCCTTCCATAGGTTTCGGAGGCTTTTACCAAGGCCGTTGGTTCGCGTCCACCTGGCCCCCCCAGGTCCTAGAGATTCCTCATGCTTCAGCATTTTCAGCTCTTTTTGAGCTATATCCACTGGTCGTCGCAGCATCCCTATGGGGGAAAGAGTGGTCAGCTTCCTGCATAAGCGTGCACTGTGACAACGAGGCAACCGTTCATTGTATTAACAAAGGCCGCTCCCACTCCCCCGCCATAATGCCGTTCCTCAGACGGCTCATCTGGATCTCAGCCTGTGACCAGTTCATTCTAACCGACAAACACATTCCCGGATCAAAAAATCAGATTGCTGACGCCCTTTCTCGTTTTGCCTTCCAGAAGTTCAGGCGGCTGGAACCCGAAGCAGACCCTTTGCCAACACCGGTACCTCCCTATTCGGAGCTGATATTCCGGTTAACCATCCCCTAAAAACCCTCCTCGATGCCTCTCTAAACTCCATCATCCAAGCCGTCTCCCTCAGGACCCTCCAATCTTATCTCACTGCATGGAAAAGCTTCAATTCTTTCACCTGGCGTTCAACATTCCCTTTCCCGATTTTTCTGTCCTCACCATCACCTCCTTCATCTCCTTCCTAAACTCTTCAAAAAACCTCCAGGCCAGCTCAATTAAAGGCTACATGAGTGGAGTCCAGTTCTTCCACAAACTCATATTCAATTCGCCATCTGCAGCCATAGCTCCAAACATCTATGCTTATCAAAGGCATTCAACGTACCCAGGCTGCTCGCCAGGATGCAAGGCAACCCATAACCCTGGATATACTGACCAGATGCATTTCCACCCTCCGTAAAGGATACCACTCCAAACACGTCGATCGCACACTCGACACCATGTTTATTCTAGCATTCTTCGGATTTCTAAGATGTTCAGAAATTTCCACAACATCCACTTTCAACCCCCTAACCCATCCAACGGTATCCGACCTGTCAGTAGTCGATTCAGAGACGATGTCATTCTCCATTAAACAGAGCAAGATGGACCAAACCAGGAGAGGACATTTCATCTACATATTCAATCTCCACTCACCAATGCAACCTTATCAGACCCTCCTAGCCTACCTCCACTTCAGGAAATCCCAGACAAAAACCACATCGGATCCTCTATTCGTCGACGAGTCTAACATCCCAGCTACACGCTTCTGGTTCCAAAAGCACCTTAAAGCTGTCCTGCTCCTTTCCGGCATCCCCGCAGACCACTTTTCCGGCCACTCCTTCTGCATAGGCAGAGCAACGACAGCAGCCCAAAAAGGCCTCTCGCACTCTCAAATCCAAGCACTAGGGCGCTGGACATCGGAAGCTTTCAAGAGCTACATCAGGTCAGATCGCTCTATCATCAGGGAAGCTCATCGAACCCTCATTTCCAAGATTATCTAGAGAATTCATACTTCACACGCATGAGCTCGAACATCCTCCATGCCAGCCGAAATCTCACTAACAGGAGATCTCACCGCCGATTCAGCCGGCTCAGGGGCCAGTGCCCAAGTCTCAGGCTCTGCAGCAGCAGATTTAACAGCAGGAGCCAACATCGCAGCAGCGACTACCCTGGCAGAGACCAACACTTCCATTCCAAGCAAAGAAGCCAGCGTTGCCACAGCAACAGCCTCAGCTAAGGCCAGCTTTCCCATTTCAGGCATGGAACCAAGTGCTGCAACTAAGAATCATCAACAGAAGCCTATGCTTCCGTCACAAGGGCTGAAGCCAGCGTCGCAGCAGTGACCGGCTCCACAGAGGTCCATAGTTCCATCACAAGTGCCGAAGCCAGCGTCGCAGCAGCGATCGCCTCTGCAGAGGCCAGTGCTTCAATCTAATGCGCAGAAGCCAGCGTCGCCGCAGCGATCGCCTCCGCAGAGGCTAGTGCTTCCATCTAAATGCGCAGAAGCCAGCGTCGCCGCAGCGATCGCCTCCGCAGAGGCCAGTGCTTCCATCTAAGACGTCGAAGCCAGCGTCGCCGCAGCGATCGCCTCCGCAGAGGCCGGAGCTTCCATCTAAGGCGTCGAAGCCAGCGTCGCCGCAGCGATCGCCTCCGCAGAGGCCGGAGCTTCCATCTAAGGCGTCGAGGCCAGCGTCGCCGCAGTGATCGCCTCCGCAGAGGCCAGTGCTTCCGCCTCGCCTTCGGCCATCTACAACTTTCCAGGAAGCAAGCATCACAGCAGCAATCACCACAGCAGGAGCCTCCATCAGGCGCTCTGCTACAGCCGGCCCCCGCCTTCAGTTGCCTCTTTCCAGTATCAGTCTTAACAACAGGGGCACCCATGAAGGAATGTTTATTTGGATAGTTCCCGAAACCCCAATATTACAATCTCTCCAAGCACTACTAAGCACTACTACCAGCAGCTCCTGGATTCAAACTTCTCATCACTGCAGCGGGCACCCTCATTTCATCTTCTCAGTCTCAACCATCCTCGGAGGAACCCCTGCCCCCTTTCTCGCCTCATAACAAACCACATCTCCTGAGGAGCCCTCATCCTCTTGTCTAAACGCAGGCCACGCCTACGCAGCGCTCAGCATTGCGTTGGGGGGGTATGCATACTCCGGCGGCTATCCCACTTTATCGCTTTATGGGGGTGCGCACTGGGCTCAGACCGGTTCCGAGCTCGCCGCACTCACCCGTACCAAGGTAGAGTGTTTCGGGCTTGGATAGATCTGGCGAGCTCGGAGCCCGCTTCCCGGACAGCACGCCAAATACGCATAACCTTCATAACCAAGCTCTATCATTATCCCTATCAACATCACTGTTATATGTGTAGGTGAACTCGTGAAACTTTCAGTGTGGAGAGGAGATCTTAGTCTCCAGTCTCGTAAGAAGGACAACACAATCCTGATCGAGCACCTCTGTGGGTCTTTCTCACTGAGAGAGACACCAGGACGAGAAGAGGCACCGTCTAGAGGCGTGTAACCACCTAGTAGATGGGGCCCTTGCCTGGGTCAGCGCAAGCAGCACAGCCCACAACTCTAGGCAATTGCATGCCAGCGCAGACGGGGGCCTGTCCAGCGCCTCGCTACTGCCTTCCCGTACCGACCGATCAGAGCCGTGGCTGTGAAGGTTCGGGCCCAATGTTGTTCTCCCTGGGGTCTTCCCACCAGTGTCCCTTCTCGCGAGAAGGTTGCTGAAAGGGGTGGAGGTTTCCCCCTTGACCTTTGCTACCGGGGTGCCGCCTGTGGGGGCACAGGAACCGGAGACAATGTCGAAGGGGTCCCGGGGTGCAGGGAAGCAGACGTCACGCGGGATCTCGGAGGCCTCTTGGCGGCCAAGTCGCGGAGTGAAAAAATGTGGCTAATTGCCACTGTCTGCTTCACCGTCAAAAAAATGCTGAGCGCAGTCCTCGACGGTGTTATCAACAACCCACCCTGCGAGGTGGGTGCATCAAGAAAGCGGACTTCCTTGGTGTCACTATTCTGCACAAGGTATTGCCGGGGGTGTCTCTCCTTGACCACTACCGTGGACATCGTCCAACCCAGGGCCCGTGCCGCCGCCTTGGTCGCCCGTAGAGCGCTGTCAGTGGCGGCACGGAGATCCTGCATTATACCCGGGTCGGCCATTATACCCTCATGGAGCTTTCTCAACGCCTTGGCCTGGCGGACCTGCAGGATGGCCATGGCGTAGAGAGAGGAGGCAGCCTGGCCCGCGGCATTGCAAGCCTTCGACATCAGAATTCATTGAATTCGTTCTGTTCGTAGTCATGAGCGAAGGCTCTGAAGAACAAAAGGTAAATGAATGCTGCACGCCGGCTTCCTTTTATACCGGATATCCGGGGGCGGAGCCCGGCATGCAAATTTCATTCGCCAAATTTCATTGGCCTTTTCTATAGTAGTCAGAGTTGATTGGTTCTTAAGGACGAACCCCATCTGTCGTTCTCGACACAACGACGAGAGACCGACAGAAAGGGAACTGATTTTAAATGCAGTACTTTATCCTTCAACTGAGCTGAGGCTGTAGGATTTCCTGAAGGCAAATGTTAGAACGAATATCATAGATTTTACCTATGAAATACTTTAAAAGAAAACTCTCATAAAGATCCTTGGATGGAGTAGGAAAAACATTAAAGGAATTGCTCACTTTCAACATACATTTTCATGATAATTGATTCACCCCTGTTGTCATCAAAGATGTTTAAGAATTATTATTTTTTGTGGAAAAGAAATAAAGGTTTTTGATGAAAACTTATGAGGGAGGGATGTTCAGTGACACGTATTCAATTGTCTTGTCCTTTCGGTCATGACCCGCAGCTCATGACCATAGGTGAGAGTAGGAACGTAGACTGACCGGTAAATCGAGAGCTTCGCCTTGCGGCTCAGCTACTTCTTCACCACGACAGACCGGTACAGCGACTGCATTACTGCAGAAGCTGCACCGATCTGTCTGTCAATCTCCCGTTCCATCCTTCCCTTACTCGTGAACAAGACCCCCAGATACTTGAACTCCTCCACTTGAGGCAGGAACTCTCCACCTACCTGAAGTGAGCAAGCCACCCTTTTCTCGACTGAGAACCATGGCCTCAGATTTGGAGGTGCTGATTCTCATCCCAGCCGCTTCACATTGGCTGCAAACCGTCCCAGTGCATGCTGAAGGTCCTGGTCTGATGGGGCCAGCACGATGACATCATCCGCAAAGAGCAGAGATGAAATCGTGTGGTCCCCAAACCTGACGCCCTCCGGCCCCTGGCTGCGCCTAGATATTCTGTCCATAAAAATTATGAACAGAACCGGCGACAAAGGGCAGCCCTGCCGGAGTCCAACATGCACCGGGAACAACTCTGACTTACTGCCGGCAATGCGAACCAAGCTCCTGCTCCGGTCATACAGGGACCGGTTAGCTCTTAGCAAAGGGTGCCAAATCCCATACTCCCGGAGCACCCTCCACAAGATGCCGCGATGTACACAGTCGAATGCCTTCTCCAAATCCACAAAACACATGTGGATTGGTTGGGCAAACTCCCATGAACCCTCCAGCACCCTGGAGAGGGTATAGAGCTGGTCCAGTGTTCCACGACCGGGACAGAAACCACACTGTTCCTCCTGAATCCGAGGTTCTACCATCGGCCGGATTCTCCTCTCCAGTACCCTGGCATAGACTTTCCCGGGGAGGCTGAGAAGTGTGATCCCCGATAGTTGGAGCACACCCTCCGGTCCACCTTCTTAAAAAGGAGGCTCTTTTTTTTTAAAGCATATACATTTTTATTCATTTTTTAAATGAGCAATGGTTTCACTAGATAACGCCTTTATTCGTGGTCTGGTATTGTTTAAAGCCCTTTGAAGCTGCACTGAAACTTTCATTTTGACCTTCAACCGTTTGGAGTCCATTGAAGTCCACTATATGGAGAAAAATCCTGGAATGTTTTCATCAAAAACCTTCATTTCTCTTCCACTAAAGAAACAAATACTTAAACATCTTGGATGACAACAGGGGTGAATAAATTATCATGAAAATGTATGTTGAAAGTGAACAATTCCTTTAATCAACGGACTTAGTACCTTATCTATAGTTGTAAATGGTAGCCTAGGGTTATTTACATTCTGCAAAATAATTTGAGAAAAATGTGAAGGTCTGGCAGACTTAACTGCATCTTGGTAATTTAATAAAGACTCTCTAAAATCTTTATTATATACTTGCAATTTATCTTTCAACCACTTACGCTCAGCAAGACGACTAACCCACCTAAGATCTGGAGTCACATCATTAGCCAAGGTTCTTTCTTCACTTTATGACATCTCCATTTAAAAGGCACATCTTGACTGACACAATTGAAAGAATTGAACAAATTCATCGCGGCCTGCAACAGGCAACATTATAGACTCATCAGAGTGAGAGAGCTCAGGAATCCTAGAGGCATTATTGATATAACGCTGGATTTGGAGATTGTTTGAAACTGATACAGTATATGGAGCCGTCCCAGTGCTAAAAGATCCTGGACATGCGGTGAGTGAAACTGATGTCTGTGTTTTGTTACCCCTCCCTCCCTCACGCGCCGTATGATTTCGGAAGTCATTGTACAGCTGTATCTATCTTTTATAAATGTGATCAAACTAAAACTCTTCGAAGATACTACGTTATGCCATTAAAACAGCGACGTCTGCTGATGGAAACAATGCTCCGTTCTCACAGTTTCATGCCAGCTGAAGATAATGAGGAAATGACGACGCAACCTTTGCCTAGTGCATTCCAAACATCTTATAATAGCATGCAAATGCCCTGTTCACTCCAAAGTCAAACTACAAGGGCTCTGCCCTTTGAAGGGAGTAGGGCATAGGAATGATCACTTCATTTTGGAATTTTTCCCTCGACAGCTTTTGACGGTTCGGTACGAATACGCGTAGTGTTACACCCCTATTTACCATGGTTAATTTTCATAAGGGAGAAAAAGTATTTTTACTAGATTTTACCACAAATATCAGCTACAATCAAAAATATAACGGATTTACCAAAGTAATATAGAGCCTATTCACTGAATAACGTTCAAAAGCCACGTTTTTAAAGCAGAATGAAAGAAAGGTAATTTCAAGCTATTGTTTGATCCCGCAATCTCGTCATGCTTTCCTGCCAGTGTGTGTGTAATACAGCCGTGTATGAGTGAAGCAGGTGAAAAGACCCTTGCGCTGCTGAGATTATCCGTCTGGTTTATTGATTTATCAATTACTACCACAGATAAGCAAATGAAGAAGATATAATATTCCTACACATCATTATCATGATCTACCTTTAAAGCGTTTTACTGTTACATATCTAGTTGGATTGTACTTTTCGTTGTTGAAGTGTTCTCTAAACACCACACAACACTACACTACAACTCATCATTCACTCGTGCTTTTACTTTCTCTGCCAAATGAATAAATGTAACAACATGAACAAAAAAGTCTGCAGATTCTGTCTTGCTCTGTTAATCAGGTTTATCTCTGTGTTCGTGTTCGGCTCAGACCAGAAGCTTCTCGCAGAGGAACAGCAGCTGTGTCTTGTGTCATGCTTGGATCTATGTTTAAGAACGGAATAACGCAGGCTCAGAACTCCCATCAATGAAATCCTCTGCTGGATTGTAAAAGAGTCAACAGGAGTTGTGAGAGACTATGCGTTGCTTTTCTAAACTGGGAAGGCAGTAATGCTGAAGCGGCAAAATGTAATAAATCCAGCGGTTTACTGCGTAAAGAATCAGTTTTGTTTCACACAGGGACCACAGAGAAATGTTATTCTGGTTCATTTGAAGTTGTTCACAGAATCTGTATTTATAAAATCACATTATAGCACATTCTATGATATACAATGAAGTCTTCTGCTTATGTGTCTATAATGTAGTGTATTGACTGTAAAAGGAATATCAGTGAATAAACGCTGGATGTGAAACTCTTTTCATGTCAGGTATATTTAGAAAGTGTTCAGAGCCGATAAAAAGGACGGATCAGGTTATTTGACATATAACATGTTGAATGTCATTAGCTTTAGTTTCTTCAATCCTGTGAACAGATACAGCTTAACACACTTGAAAAAACAGAAACAAGATATCAGCCCTTCCAAGCTGAGCAATCTAATATTTCTAAATGCCAACATGCACTAAAAAAGAGTCTTAAAGGGACAGTTCACTCAACGGTGAAAATTCTGTTATCATTTACTCACCCTCAGCTTGTTTCAAGAGAAATATATTTGTAAGAATGTGAGCAATTTTCAGATCTGTGACATGATCCACTTCCATAGTAGGAAAAATATATTGTATATTTTTTTGTTCTGTCGAACACAAAGTGGGATATTTTAAATAATTTTTGGAAAACCAAAAAGTTCTGGGGACCTTTGACTACCATTGAATTGTTCCAACTTTGACAGTCAATGATGTCACAGAATTGAACATTTCTAACCTTCATACAAATATCTTTCTAATTTGTGCCGCTATCTCCTTTGTTTGATGTCAGATTCCAGGCTTCTGATCGGCCAACACGGCTCTATGGTTAGAGATATATCACTACCTGTTGGGTTGGCATGCTTTTGAAAGCGCTTTATTGCGTGTTTTTGCTTTTTCATGTGGACTCAGGGGGTGTTTTAAAAGAAGAAGGAAAAACTGTTTATAAAAATAACCGTGTACATGTGGACTAGGCCTGAATGTATGAATATTTAATGGCTTTACTCTCATAAAGGAGCGACCAAGTTGTTTCGCAATGCAGACTGTTTTGTGTTCTTACATTCGCCTAATAAGAGGATCACAGCATTTACAGTTTTTTACAATTCTAATAAACTCTTAACACACCAACACAACTAAAACACAGAATTGGCAAAACCGTTAATTTCACGCTCAAAATGTTTATCTGGTACACGCATTGTTTCCAAAAGTGTTTATATTTCTATATTTCTAGTGAATATTTCCTTTTTTTCTAAAAGTACAGTTTTTACAGTCTAAATGCATTTTAATTGAAAAAGTCTCTTCAGGGATAAAAACCTCCAACAAGTGTAGCCAACTATTTGTAAGTTTGGAAACAGTATGTTGTCTTTATAGTTTAATATCACATTCAGTATTTATATGATAAATGTTACTGTTTCTTCACACATATAGAATGATGGATGGATATGTATTTTAGAAAGAGGGTCCCACACAAAAGGTTTATCTCACAGTACATGTGTATGAAAGAAGTAAATAGAGACTACAGCTGTCATTTATATATTTGCATAACCTTAATCTGCTTTTTCGCATTAGTAATGAAATGAAATACAGGTGATATATTAGTGTTGTAATTCAACATATGAGCATCTGTGCACTTCGAGTTTACAGCCTATACGTGGGGTTTAGAGCGTGATGTTATCTGTTCCGACATTCAGTTTGAAAGCATTTGTTAATTTGGCAGTAAAAATAAATTGTTTTGTTCTTGGTTGAGCTTGTGTGAAGAAGAAGTTAAAGCAATTGCAAATGTGTTTTAAACGTATGCATTTTGTGTCAAAGCTACAAGAAATGTGTTCATTGTATAGCCTACACAGCCAGATGTTGTCATAACGGTGTTAAGAGTTTAGGAAAATTGTTCAAAGTATTGGAAAATGTGTCATAACAATGCTAAACAACTGTAAATGAGCTGCAGATAACAGGCTTTTCTGTTTTTGCCAATTGGTTGATTTCCTTAGAACAACATCATGTTGACCCTGGGACAACATTTAAATCAACTAATCAGATTTCAGAAATAAATTTACAGTTTATTTTCAGTTTAATCTTCTAACCAGGATTAGGTGCTTCTAGACCATTGTTTTTACTTCTCATTTCCCTTTAATTTCAGCGGTAAGATATGGTTAGAGTTGGGGTTTGGTGTGGGTTAAGGTTGTATTTATAAAAATGTTGTCCTTAGGTCAGTAAAATATGCTGTCTTGAGGAGATCAACCACTTGGTAAAATAAGGTTGAGTGCATATAACACTTGCTGTACACACATAAAAACAAGTTCTAAGGTCAATGTTGCTGTATAATAGATATTAAAACCAGTTTTTTACAAATGCACAAACTTTTATATGATTTGTATTTAAATCTTTGTTGTGTAGTCCATATTACATGTAATAGTAAATAAGAACGTGGAGGATAATCAATTAAAAATGTCTCAAATGTCAGATTTTCCCATGCATCATAATCACAACTACAGCCGCACGGAGCAAATCATATTTGCACCTGTGAGTGTTACTGCTTGCCTGTTCACGTACCGTCTGGTCCAGATTTCGACAAATTCATATAAATTTTCCTAAAATTAAATCATTCTGGAAGTGCTTTCAAGGAGACACAAACATCTAAATCCAGAGCAAAGGAGCAGAAATCGGACAGACCTTTCTGTGCTGTGCAGCAGGCAGAACCCATGTCCACAATCCCATCACAGATGATGAAAGGAGGCCGCCGGAGGTCCTGATGTTGTGTGGAGGCACGGTAGTGAACGCTGGGCAAGATGATGAGTTTATAATCCCTCACACTGCTGTAACTACTTGAGCTTTTCATTTGGTCTACTGGACGGACAGCTGTGGGCCGCCTCCGGGAAACAATCACGGATTATCGCTCCTCCGAGTTTTATTTCCCTTATTTATTTATTTCGACATAAACCAGCTAATTGAACTCTTTTCTTCTACATGCTGCTCAACAACACTTTATCTAAATAAATAGAGAAGTATGTGTTCCTTTCAACCTGACGACTGCAATAAAAAGAATCCATGACTGAATCGTGTTTCAACAGTCAGCAGTTGCTCACCGATGCTCGTATACACACATGATGAAGGATGATGTACATCAATATGATCAGTAGAGAGTTATTGTGCTAAGCCGCCGTCATCCAGCAATAAAACACCAGAGGGATTGTGAAGGAAAATGTCAAGAGACTGCAGCTTTGGCTCTTAATCCTGTAGCAGGAGATCAGTTCAGTCATTCTTTCACACGACACATGAGATCTTGACACTGGTGCTAATGTAGTCACTGTAGTCTTTGTGTCACCTACACGTGTCACATGTGTGTTTCACTCTGCTGTTAATCAGCTTGGACAGCTCACAGTACCAGAAACATCCAACAAATCATTTCATGTCATAAAAAATGTGTGCAGGCAAAGCTTATTCAAGACTTTTACTTTCTCTTATTTTCAAGATGACTGATAATCTTAAAATGATGAACTAATGTTTCAGCGGTTGTGTCCATACGAGTAAGATGAACATTATCAAAGACATCATAGTCCTTTACTACAGTTAAGGCTTCTCCTCCTCTGCTTTGCTCACACATGTTCGTAATGTATTGTGTTCTTTAACTGTCAAGTGTAAAGAAACAAACTATTTCCTGAACATTACCCATGATGCATTGCTCAGACAGATCAAGCCACTGATCAACCAATGTCATTTTGGTTTACTTGATTGTTCTTATCATCCTGCTATTAGAACATTAATGGATCAAAAGCATGAGACTTCTACATTGTTAGTAAGCACCTGTCTGCCATGTATCATCAGACAAATTTTCTACATGATAAATATATCTGCATGTTATCCACAACTCTAAAGAAATACACCAATATCATCCTTTAATATCATGATGTTATGATTATACTACGTTGCTTCTTTTACAACAACAAAATAATGTGTTGTATGAGGGCTGTTGCACGCGTGTTTGTTCTGTAATCCTAAAAGGACTCTCTCCATCTGAAGCCTTTAATCACAAACTACTGAAACACACACATCTGCAATCCTCAGATTTAACCTCTTGATCCCCAATCAATCCCTGATCCCCTTTCTCTGTCTCTCTCTCTCTCTCTCTCTCTCTCTCTCACTCACTCACTCACTCTCTCTCTTTCTGTCTCTCTCTCTGTCTCTGTCTCTCTCTCTCTCTCTCTCTGTCTCTCTCTCTGTCTCTTTCGCTCTCAAGATTCAAAGGAGCTTTATTGGCATGATAAAAATGTTTACATTGCCAAAGCACAAGATTAAATATAAACATGCACAAATACAAATTAAGATAAAAGTAAGACAGAATAAAAATAAAGTCTATAAGTGAATATATATACATCTCAATATAAACAGAAAGAGTTTTAATTAAAGTTCTCAATGAGGGTGACAGTGTCAGTTTGTGACAGTTTAGGGTCTGATACGCTTGTGAGGTATTCTGACACTTTATATTCTCTCTTTAGTGACAGATAGCATTCCACTTTACTTTGCTGAGCTGTTGCTTCTGTCCAGTGTTTGAGATATTTCTCTTTTTGTATTTTCATCATTTGGTTTAGTCTGGCTGGGGTTTGGGGTTGACTTGGGCATGTTTGGGGTTGTAGAGTTAGTTGTGAGATCAGTTGGATGAAGGGGTTTCTCTCTGGGCTCAGCTCTTGGTGACTTAAGGCTTTGTGATGGAGTGTGTCTGTGTCGCTGTTCTTAAGGTGTGTGTAGAATTTTAAAGCTCTTTTTTGTATTTTAATGATTAGAGGATACAGTCCTAATTCTGCTCTGCAGGCGTTGTTTGGAGTTTTTCTCTGTACCCGTAGAATGTTTTTTCACATTTCTGTTTGCAGAATCTCTATTGGGTGTTTGTCCCATCTGGTGAAGTCTTGGTGGGCGAGAGGACCCCAAACCTCACTTCCATGCAGCACGATTGGTTCTATAATTGATTGTGTTATTTTCAGCCAGATTACGGTTGGGATGTCAATTTTAATATTCTTTTTGATTGTGTAAAAGGCTCTTTGTGCCTTGTCTCTCAGGTCATTCACAGCCTTGTTTAAGTTTCCGGTGTTACTAATGTTAATACCAAGATATGTGTAGTTCTTGGTGTGTTCTAGGGGCACGTTGTTAAGTTTGAAACTGTGATGTTGATTTTGGCTACTGGGCTTTTTTTGGAATATCATGACTCGAGTCTTCTTAAGGTTAACTGATAGGGCCCATGCTTGGCAGAAAGTGTGCAGGGTGTCCAGATGTTGCTGTAGACCCTCTTTTGTGGGTGACAGCAGCACCAGATCGTCTGCAAACAGGAGGCATTTCACTTCGGTGTCTTGTTAGGTCGGACCGTGTGCTAGTGACTGTTCTAGAGCTCCAGCTAATTCATTCAAGTAAATGTTAAATAGTGTAGGACTTAGACTACAGCCCTGTCTCACTCCACGACTCTGGGAGAGAAAGTCTGTGTGCTTGTTGCCAATTTTACCTGCAAATGTGTTATTGGTGTACATTGATTTGATGATGTCGTAGGTTTTTCCACCGATGCCGCATTGAATCAACTGAAGAAAAAGTCCCTCGTGCCAGATTGAGTCAAAAGCTTTTTTGAAGTCAACAAAGCATGAGTAGAGCTTTCTTTTATTTTGGTTTGTTTCTTTGTCAATTAAGGTACGAAGAGTGTATATGGGTCAATGACGTGTTTTGTGTCCAAATTCATTATTTTCCTAAAAAAGAATTTGAATAAATACATGTCATATATCAAATGGATCTACAATATGTCCTTTATAAGAAACCCTTTTCATTTTATTGAAATTCAATAGATTTTTAGAGTTTTGGTGTTTGAAAGACCAAAAATGTCAGGTGGTGCGACCGTCCGAACATACAAACAGAGAACAAAACTGAGAAATAAATGTTAATTTTTTCAATAAAATTCTTAATAAAATATTTTGGCATGATTTTATGTTAAATTTCTTATATATGAGGGGAAAAATACTCAGTGCTAAATACATTAAATGTATATTATTTTAAATTAATATATGGTCGCACCACCTGACATTTTCTTATTTGTCATTGACCCATATATGATCGGATGTGCTGTATTTGGGCTGGAAATAAATATGGCATTTTCTCAGGATGTTTTGGTTATTTAGATATTGGAGAAGTCTGCTGTTAAGAATGTTACAGAGGAGTTTACCTAGGTTGCTGTTTACACATATTCCGCGGTAATTATTAGGGTCGAATTTGTCTCCACTTTTATGGATTCTGGGAAATATACCTGTACTTAAGATGATATTAAACAGTTTGAGGATGGCGAGTGTGAGTTTTTGGTCTGCGTATTTAATCTTCTCGTTTAGGATACCATCGATACCACTTGCTTTTTGGGATTTAAGTTTTGGTATATTTTGGCCTAGCTCAGCGAGTGTAATTGGATAGTCTAAAGGGTTTTGGTAATCTTTCATTGTTGACTCCAGAGTGCATAGTTTGTTGTGTAGGTTAGTTTGTTCATGGTTCTTGTTTATTTTACTAAAGAGGTTTGAGAAGTGCTTTATCCATACGTCTTCGTTCTGGATGGGAAGATCTTAATGGTGGGGTTTGTTAACTTTTAACTGCTTTTAACTGGTTTTGTGTATCTTTCTTCTTTTTCTTCCTTAGTGTGTCCTTATATTGTTTAAGTTTTTCATGGTAGAGTTGGCGTGTGTTTACATTGTCATCATCTCTGTGTTTTTGATTTGATAGAATTCTTACTTCTTTTCTAAGGTTTTTACACTCGTTGTCAAACCATTTCTGATTTACATGCTTTTTGTTTTGTTTTGTGTTAGTGGGTTTTAGGTTAGATAGTGTGGCAGGGTAAGAGAATTGACGGACACAAGTCAGCTGGTGTAACAACCCCGGAGGGGGAATTTATTGACAAGTTGCAGCAAAACACACAATTGTAGGTTTGACATACGCTTTAATGTCTTTGGAACACGGCTGACTGGTGTCCCAAGTAAGTCCCGTCCTTTTGGTAAATTCACTCGCTAGACTCTGGAGAGGGAAGCAGAAAACAAGTTAGTCCTTGTCTCTAGAGCGAGCCCTGAGTGAGCTCTGTGAGCTCCTTTTATGCCTGGCAGTAATCTGCAACAGGTGTGGCCGATTAGCTGCCGGCCTGTTCTCCAGGTGACGCTGATCTGGGCCACAATAGTGTTGCAGATATTGTAAAAATTTGGTTAATCCTGTCTACTGCTAAATTTACACCTTCGTTATTGTGTGGGAATGGGGTAACTAGCAATTTTGGTTCACGAGTTATGCTTTGTTATGTTTCTTCACAATTTTGTTTCCATCTGTGTTTTTTTTTAGGGTATGGAGGTGAGTTTGTTTTGATGCCTCTGTGTTAGGTTTGGATCTGTTGAGGTAGAGAGTGATTTTACTGTGATCTGACAATGGGGATGGTGGGCTGACTGTGAACGCTCTGAGGGAGTTAGGATTCAGATCCGTGATGAAATAGTCTACCGTCCTGTTACCAAGCTTAGAACTATGGGTACTACCGTACACCGAATCTCCTCGTAGTCTTCCATTGACCATGTACAGACCCAGTGTGCCACAAAGATGGAGAAGTTTTAATCCATTTTTGATTGTTGTTTTATCGTAGTTCAGTCTTTGTGTGTGTGTAGGTGTGGGAAGGACATCTCCTCCTGGAATGTGTTTGTCTCCCTTGGAGTGAACTGAGTCTGATTCCTTACCTGTCCTGGCATTTAGGTCTCCGCAGATCAGAACATTGCCCTGTGACTGGAAGTAGTTGATCTCCTCTTCCAGGATCATGAAACTGTCTTCAATGAAGTACATTTACATTTAGATTTAGTCATTTGGCAGACGCTAAAGAGTAAAGTGTCTTGCTCAAGGACACACTGGTGGTGGCTGCTGGGATCGAACCAGCAACCTTTGATTTTCCAGTTCAGTGGTTTAACCCACTAGACCACCATCATCCACATGGATCCACGTGGATCCACCATCTCCTCCAAGTAGATTGAATCTGCTGGAGGGATCTAGGTTGCACACAGGAAGATATTCTTATCTGTTGATGTGATGGTCTTGTTGATTTCTATCTATGTGCAAAACTGTCCAGTTTTAATCATTTTTATTGAGTGGGCGTAATCGGACTTATGCCAGATCAGCATTCCTCTCTTCCCTGTGTGACGCCAGGCAGTTTGACGGATGGAATGATTAATTCTCTGTAGTTTGTAGGGCGACCAGTGGGTCCGTCTCCTCTACTCCATGTCTCCTGTAGGATGAGGATGTCTGAGTTTTTTGTTTCAGAGGTGAAGTCTTTGTTTTTGCTTTTCAGTCCAAAAGCAGATGACCTCTGGCCTTGAATATTCCAACATGATATGGTAAATGCTTTGTTATCCATAAGGTATTTATTAGAGTTGAGTCGGATACTCGGCTGAAACAAGTATCCGGTACGGATAAAGCACTTTTGCCGAGTACGAGTCTCATACAAGTATTACGAGTCAATATCTGTGCTCGGATTGAATAAAAATCCTCATTGGGTAGCTGACTTTGTCTGCGTTCTGTGACAGGCTAGTCACAGCGCCCCTCCCCTACACACATGCAGATCTATTGTGTTGGTGACTGTATCCGCAGCTCTCTCTCTCTGTCTCTCCATCAGTCACTCAGGTTCGCGTGTCTTTTCCGTTAACATTTAGGTCTCTTCAGCTTCAGGTTTGTTTTTTACTTCGGTTTGTAGTACTTACTTATCAACCAGTAGAGTTTTGATAAACGTGGGGTGTGTTCAGACATGGTGCTTGGTAGAATGCGACTCGCCTGTCGGAGTTTTTTTTTTCTTTTTTTAACCGTCAGCTGGCTCTAACCAGTTTTTTTTATTATTCTTGTTCATTACATTTTACTTCATAATTGCAACCGCATGTGTTGTATTCATTGTTGCAAAACTTGTTCTGTATATAGTTTGTTTGTTATCGTGATCAAAACCATTGATCTGAAGCTCAATGCTGATGCTGTCATGTAAATATATTTCTAATCAGCAATAAATATAACAATATCTGATCAACCCATATCAATTGCATGCTTAAAATAACATACCGGTTAAAGCCCCGCCAATCTCAAGACAACCCGACCCAATTTCCGGGTTAGGCCCCGCCCATTCCGAGTACAGATACAGATACAGATTATTCACATGGTTAACAGATACAGATACAGATACAGATACAGATACAGATAATGCTGTACTCGCTCATCCCTAGTATTTATTTATTTAGAGCAGATAAGTTGTGAGCAGATCAGGTTCAACATCTGATGGATGTCTTTTAGCTCAGCTGTTGGAGCTTGTGCAGATGTCGGTGTGGAGTTTCTGCTCACTGTCTGGGCATAGCTTAGGCTGCTGGAGTTCTGTTGCATATGCTGGGTGGGGAGTCTTTCCGTGGTAGCAGTGTCGAGATGGTGATTTTGGCATTTGGGAATGTGGTTGTGGATTTTTCGATTACCCTCTGTAGTGCTGTGGCCACTCTTTCTTGTTGTGCTCTCAGGTCGTTTGTGCCCGTGTGGATTATTATGTGGCTTGGTGATCCTAGGTTGTCCTCGTTCAGTAGTCTGAGGGCACTGTGCGTGTAAGGGCACCAGAGTTTGGACACCCTTTTTTGGGGAAGAGCTTTTCTTCGTCTATAAATTTCCCATTTGAGTCTATCAGAAGGACAATATCTGTTTTCTGTGCGTCCTCCGTGGGTGTTGGAGCGTTGTCAGGTTCATCACGTTGATCTGTACTGGTTAAAGGGTTTGGTGAAGATGTACGATTTTGGCTGGGTTGTGACACTGAGGTCTGTGAGCTGTGGTCCGTTTAAAGGGTGACCTGTTGTTCTGGATCATTTTTGGAGTTGAGGTCTGTGAGGTGGGTATCTTTTTCATGCTTCAATTCTCTTATCTCCTCTCTTACAGCAGTTAAATGGGTCTAGTGACTCTCTGTCTACTGTGTGAGCTGGGTTTCCAGTGATGAACCTTGAGCCTCAACCTCTCTTGCACTAGCTGCTTCACTTCGGCCTGAAGTGAGTACAGTTCTTTCCTGATGTTGTCTCCCTCTTTTTGCTTGGCTGTGGGGTTCTTGCCGGATTGGTCTGAGCTTTGTATGGTTTGAAGAGAAAGGGTAATTTCCCTGAGCTGCACGTGCTCCCCCTCCAGGGCTGTGAATCTCTCTCTCATGTCAGTACAGTGGCAATGTGAATGGAGGTCCTTTTTTTTTCTGTGTTAGGAAGATCTCTATGTTCTTGCTGCTCATCAGAAACTGGGATTCTGTCTGATTCCTCTGTGGTGGGTTGCTCATTGTTGGGTTCCAGTTGTAATCTTTCTTTGATTTTGAGGAAGTTTTGTTCGAATAGTCCTTGAGTGCTTATCACTACAACTATCCCTGTTGTTTTGTAGATGTTAACATTGATAGTTGTTACGTCATCCTCATTTTTAATTTTTAGCTAGAAACCCCCACAGATGCCTTTTCTTTCAGCGTTTGGGAATACAGAGATGATGGCTTTGTGCCATGAATGAGGTCAATTAGATGTAGAAAATCAGGCTACTGGTGCTACCATCTTTATGAAGGTCTCCAAATAAAGTCTCTGAGTTTTCTGTGAGTCTTTTGTTTTTGTAGACTTTCCTTGCTGTATCGTTTGTAACCTCTTTTGGGTAGTGTAGAGGAATGGTCTCCACACATTGGGGTTGTGCATCCATGGTGAAATGGGCCGTTCACACCTGTGAGGGCGTTGGTTGAGGAAGCTCCTTTGTTTGGCCCAATCGTTTTCTCACCTTCCAATTTACACCTCTGAGGCGTGGGTCATGTGGTTGAGCAGAGTGCCTCAGTAACACTATTGTCTCTGAGTAAAACTTTTACTTTCTTTTGGTATTTTTTTTGTTTGGTTGTTGTTATTGTTATTGTTGAGTATTTGGCATAAAGTGTTGGTAAAGTACATACTTTGGTACCTGGTAGTAGATAGTCCTTGATAAAAGCTAGTCCTCTTGTTATTTTTGGTTTGTTTGTAGTGCAGGATTGTTGGGTTGGTGTCCTTTGTGTCCTTTTCTGATATTTTGTTCCAGAAATCCCGATTAAGAGAAAAAGTTTGATTCAAAAAGCAACTGGTTCCGTTAATGAAGCTTTGTGTATGTCTCCTTTGTAAAAATATCCAAGGTAGTTCAAATTAATCCAGTAGAAAAATATGTTTTTGCAGGAGCTCAAGAGTGTGTGACCTCTCTCTCTGACCTCTTTCTCTCTCTTTCTCTCTCTTTCTCTCTGTGTGCGCATGTGTGAGCGTCTGAGCTGAACGGGTGTGGAGAGTGAGAGTGTTGGCCTGCAGCTGTGTGAGTTTTCTATCTTTTCTTTCTTTCGTTGGCAAAGTTTGTTTTGGTGTATTTATGGAGGTTTGCTGGAGCTAAGGAGAGTGTTCAGTGTTTGCTGCCGGAGATGGCAGCAGCGGAGAGAGCGTACAGCTTGATAAGCTAACGCGGCGGAATGGCATTAAAGTTATCTCCGCGGAGCGCTGCTCTATAGAGGACTGCAGCATAGCAGTTGCTCAAGTTGTGGGATATAGGAGTATCTTGTCGGCATCTAGGATGAACGGTGCTTTTGTTTTGTTCCTAGATAACGTGAATAAGGTTAATGAGATAGTCGCTAGTGGAATTGTGCTGAATGATTCTTACACACCGGTAATGCCTTTGATTCAACCGGCGAAAAAGATCTTGTTGTCGAATGTTCCACCTTTTATAAAAGATGAAGTGATCCAAAAAGAACTGGTCAGGCATGGAAAAGTTGTTTTCGCAGTTTAAAAAAATCACCTTAAATTGCAAATCGACGCAGTTAAAGCATATGGTTTCTTTTCTTGCTCGTGAGTGTCCTGAGAATGTGGAACAAGATGTGGTAGGGAATAATATTGAAGGTGAGGGACAGAAAGATAATGTGGAGAATGGAAATCAGGAAAAAGGAGGGGAAGGTTTAGAGAATGGTGAACAAATTAATCAAAAAGAAAATGTGAATAGGAGTAATGGGGAGGAAGCAGGAGAAGGGGAAATTGAAAAAACAAATGATGCTGCAGGCCCTTATGTGAACGTAGAAGTCTCAGGAGACATTGATATGGAGGATGACAATCTGTTCAAAACACCGACTTTAAAGAGAAAAACAAGTGGAAAAAGTAAAGGAAAAAAGCTAGGAAAGAGCAGGTTCAAGAAGTCCAGACAAAGGAAAATATGGTTCAAGAAACCATGTCTGACATCGAACACAGTAATTCAGATGATTCTGTGTCAGGAAGTGAGTGTGAATCAGTGAGCTCAGCTGACTCTCAGAGAACATCTGGGAGGAGTGTTTACACCCTTGAAAAATTTAATCTTTTTAGCAGAACACAAAAGGCATGAAGGGAGTTCAAGTACAAGAGTTTTTTCCTAATACTGAAATGTTCATAGAGGCTGCAAGAATGTCAATGAAAGAAATTGGTTTAGGGGGTCTCACAGAACAGGAAGTATATAAGTTAAAGAAATTAGTTCAAAAGGTGAGATCCAATAGATTAAAAGATGAAAAGGAAGTGTTTTAATTTTTCTTTGTCATTTTCTTGTTTTTGTTTTGCAGTTTCTTTTTTTCCTTATTTATTCATGAGTAATTTAAGACTGGGTAGACTGAAAATGAATGATGCAAGGGATTTTAGGAAAAGAGAAATACTTTATAAGTTGAAAAGACAAAAAAAATTGATGTTCCCTTTCGAGGGAACTCGCACTGCGTCGCCATGGCAACGCTTTGGGGAACGCCTCAGCGTGACCAGCTCTGAGCACGTGTGTCAACATCGTCCAGTAGTGGAACGCTACGTCATAGATGACGTATGGACCAGGAGGTATAAAACGACATCCGAAATAGTGAACTTCAGCTCTTTTCTTCTCAGCAACGGCTCTGTGTGTAGTGTGTGTTTGTCTAGTTAAAAGAAGCGTGAGTGTGTTCTGTAAAAGAAGTGTGTTTGGTTAGCCAGTTTGCTAACATGTCAGAGAAAAGTTTCAGACATTGTGCTCCTCCTTGTTCGCGTTTTATCACGAGCAATGATACGCATGATCTCTGTGTAGTCTGTCTGGGAGCGGAGCATGCACAGTCAGCGCTCGAGGGAGCTGACTGTGAAGCCTGTGGACTTTTACCACAGCGTACGCTCCGTTCCCGTTCAGCACTATTTGATAAGCACGGCCAGGTGCGAGCTCCGCGTGGTGATGGTCCCGTTTTTGCCGAGGCAGAGCGGAATCTTCGCTCGTGGGGCTCGCAGATGGACGTCAGGGAGGCTGAAGAGACATGCTCCGGCTTCTCTTTACCCTCCGTAGCTTCCACCTCTCTCTCTGCTGAGTCGGGAGCACGCACTGCGGTTTCTCCCGCTCAGAGAGGGAGTCCGGTTCGGCAATGTTCTGCATCTGAGGATGTAGACATAACTGGTATCGAAGCAGGAGAGGTAGATTGTGTTCCCCCTCTTGCTGCTTCGGTTCACGCCGATCTGGTGGAAGTCATGACAGCTGCGGTAGCCCAACTAACAATAGACTGGCCGCAAGATAAACCTAACGCTCGTCCTGAGAATAAGATGGACGAGCGATGTTTCAAGTATAGCACACAACCCTCACGACGCAAACTCCCTTTCTTTTCTGACCTACATCAGGAGGTGTGTAAGTCGTGGCAGCATCCATATACCGCACGAGTATTCACGCCACAGACTTGCATTTATTCTAATGTTCAGGGCTATAAAGAAAGAGGTTACGGGGCGATGCCGAGAATGGAACAGACGCTTGCGAGCTATCTGTCTCCATCCACGGCTTCGTCCCTAAAAGCCCCTACCTTGCCATCAAAGCCATGCAGGGTGACATCGACTTTGATTGGCAAGGCATATGCGGCAGCAGGGCAGTCCGGGGCTTGCTTACATTATCCCCTACGGGCCTTTTCGGCAACGCTGTAGACACCGTTGTTGAGAGGTTCGAGGAGGCTAAGAAACAGGCTGCGGCATTTAAACTTTATCTCCCCCGCCGCGGAGAAACTCCCGGGGCGGCTGGGCGGGTACAGCCACAAGCGTCCACTAGCTATTGTGAGCGTCAGAGGCAGAGTGTTGCTTCTCAAGCCCCACCCCAGAAGGACGGGGCTCCGGGAAGACATTATCATTCGCAGCCTTACATACCTAGGACTGACCTGAGGGCGGTCATTCAGGCAAGGAAAGGGGGAAACGAGCGGGGAGCGTGCGCTCGCACCTCATTATACGGTGCCCGTTCCTCCTCAGTTCCCCAGAAGGGTTCAGCCGGCTCTGCCAATCGAGGTTTGCCGAGCCGTAGCGGTTCCCGTTATGATGTCACCAGACAGGGTTTTGTACACCGAGGTGTGCCCCGAGCAGACTCTGGTGATGGAACAAGAAGTAAAAACTCTCTTGTGCAAGGAGGCAATCGAGTTTGTACACCCTCACGAGAGAAACTCAGGCTTTTACAGCCGGTATTTTACTGTTCCAAAAAAAGACGGGGGATTACGTCCGATTTTAGATCTGCGACATCTAAATCGGGCAGTGCAACGTCTCAAATTCAAGATGTTGACGTTGAGACAGATCGTAGGACAAATCAGATCCGAGGACTGGTTTGTCATGATCGATCTGAAGGACGCGTATTTTCACGTCTCCATTTTTCCTCCCCACAGAAAGTTCCTAAGATTTACGTTGGGGGGAAAGACTTATCAATATCGTGTTCTCCCGTTCGGCCTGGCTCTGTCTCCACGCACGTTCACGAAGTGTGTGGATGCAGCCCTAGCTCCGCTACGCATGAAGAGCATTCGCGTGTTAAATTACATAGACGATTGGCTGATTCTAGCAAAGTCGGAACATCTGGCGGTTCAACATCGAGATGTTGTTCTCGCACATATGAAAGAACTAGGGTTGAGACTGAATACCAAGAAAAGTGTGCTTTCTCCAGTACAGAGAACCACTTTTTTAGGAGTGATATGGGATTCCATCACAATGCAGGCGCGGCTCGCACCTGCTCGTATTGTTGCAATCCTGTCAGCCGTTTGCAGAATAAAGCTAGGCCAATCACTGACTGTAAAGCTTTTTCAGAGATTGTTGGGACTCATGGCAGCTGCGTCCAACATTATTCCCGTCGGCCTGCTGTATATGAGACCTCTACAGTGGTGGCTCAAAACCAAGGGGTTTTCCCCGAGGGGCAACCCGTTGCGCATTATCAAGGTGACACGCAGATGCCTGCACACACTGAGAATGTGGAAAGAACCTTGGTTTGTTTCCCAAGGACCAGTGTTGGGAAGCACTTGTCGGCGCGTTGCACTGACAACCGATGCTTCACTCACAGGTTGGGGAGCTGTTATGGAAGGCCAATGGGGCCAAAACCGATGGGAGAGCCAGTTTCGATCTTGGCACATAAATTGCCTAGAGATGATGGCAGTGTCTCTGGCGTTGACACACTTTCTCCCACAACTCAGAGGCCAACATGTGCTTGTCAGGACAGACAACACAGCTGTGGTCTCATACATAAATCACCAGGGGGGTCTGCGGTCACGGCAACTATACAAGTTGGCACGTCAGATCCTCCTGTGGTCTCAGGGGAAGCTGCTCTCCCTGAGGGCAGTATATATCCCCGGTCACCTGAACCAAGGAGCAGACTTCCTGTCGAGACAGGGGCTGAGGCCCGGGGAATGGAGACTCCACCCAGAGGTGGTGGAGCAGATCTGGATGAGGTTCGGCCAGGCAGAGTTAGACCTCTTTGCAACTCAGGAAAACACGCACTGTCGGCTCTGGTTTTCCCTAACACATCCAGCCCCTCTAGGGCTGGATGCCATGACACAGGTGTGGCCGAGGCTTCACCTGTACGCTTTTCCCCCGATCGCTCTACTCCCGGGAGTTCTGGAAAGGGTGCGCAGGGACGGAGTTCGCCTACTGTTGGTAGCCCCATTCTGGCCGGCCCGAGTATGGTTCTCAGACATCATAGACCTGTTGGAGAACTCTCCATGGGAGATTCCTTTGAGGAGGGACCTCCTCTCTCAAGCGGAGGGTCAAATACATCACCCACGCCCGGAGTTATGGAAACTATGGGTTTGGCCTCTGAGAGGGCTAGACTGCACTGGTCTCACAGCCGAGGCTGTGGAGACCATACTTAATTCCAGAGCTCCTTCTACAAGGAAGCTTTATGCCTTAAAGTGGAGAGTCTTCACTACTTGGTGTTCAGCTCACCGCATGGACCCTGTAAACTGCCCGGTTTCAACAGTGCTTGAGTTCCTGCAAGATCGTTTTGCTGCAGACTTATCCCCATCTACCTTAAAGGTTTATATGGCAGCCATTTCTGCCTTTCATGTTCGGCTAGGGGGCATACCTGTTGGTAGAGACCCCTTGGTTCTACAGTTTTTTCGTGGTGCTCGCAGGTTGAGGCCTGTGAGCCACACTAGGGTACCTACCTGGGACTTGGCTACAGTTCTCGAGGGACTGTCAGCTCCTCCCTTTGAACCGATTGATTCGGTTGCTCTAAAGTTTCTCACTCTTAAGACTGTCTTCCTGTTGGCTATTACTTCTCTCAAGAGAGTGGGAGATCTTCAGGCCTTGTCGGTTTCACCTACGTGCCTTGAATTTGCTCCTGGTTTGGTTAAGGCATTCCTTTTCCCCTGGGCAGGATACGTGCCTAAGGTTATGGATAATGTACCGAGACCCATTACCTTGCAAGCATTCTGTCCTCCACCTTTCAGGAGCCAGGACCAGGAGAGGTTAAATTTGTCGTGTCCAGTGCGAGCACTGGACTCGTATGTACACAGAACTGCGGCTTGGAGGAAAGCGCAGCAGCTCTTCGTATGTTTTGGTTCACCGAAGAAAGGTCTGTCGGCAACCAAGCAAACCATCAGCAGATGGATAGTTGAGACTATCTCTCTGGCCTATGAGGCCTCTGGCAGACCATCGCCTTTGGATGTCAGAGCTCATTCTACTAGGGGTATGGCGGCCTCCGTAGCCTTAAGGTCGGGGGCGTCTATGCGGGACGTGTGTGATGCGGCAGGCTGGTCCTCTCCGCTCACATTCGTGAGATTTTATAGTTTGGACATGAATCTCACCCCGGGAGCCCAGGTGCTTGTGTCTTCCACGTGAAATTTTTGTACACACATACAGGCATTTGGGCGTATGGCGGTTTGGGTATTTCGTTCCCCAAAGCGTTGCCATGGCGACGCAGTGCGAGTTCCCTCGAAAGGGAACGTCTCGGGTTACGTCTGTAACCCTTGTTCCCTGAGAAGGGAACGAGACACTGCGTCACCTTGCCATACTCCCTACATCCCTGTAAGCCTTTTGCTTCGAAGTTTTTCGAGCTGAAGTTCACTATTTCGGATGTCGTTTTATACCTCCTGGTCCATACGTCATCTATGACGTAGCGTTCCACTACTGGACGATGTTGACACACGTGCTCAGAGCTGGTCACGCTGAGGCGTTCCCCAAAGCGTTGCCATGGCGACGCAGTGTCTCGTTCCCTTCTCAGGGAACAAGGGTTACAGACGTAACCCGAGACGTTATGTTTCTTCAAGAAACACATAGTGATATAAAAATGAAAGTGAATGGATGATGGAATGGGAAGGTGATAGTGAGCCATAAGACTACCACTAGTGGAGGTGTAGCAATTCAGTCTCATGTGAAGTTGAACATGTAGTAAGGGGAAAGTTGCTGAAAATACGGCTTGTATTTGAACATTTTTCTGTTGTTTTTATAAACCTGTATGCCCCAGTATTGGGAAGTGAAAGAGTGTTGTTTTTAAACAAAGTTAGAGATATTGTTAAGAGTTGTAAATCTAAAGAGTTGTTATTTCTAGGGGGGGATTTTAATTGCACAGAAGAGGATAAAATTGATAGAAATCCCAAAGAGCAACATATGCCTTCGCAGTGTGTTTTAAAACAAATTCTAAAAGAATGTGAATTGTATGACATTTGGAGGGTTCTAAATAAAACACAGAGGCAGTACACATGGACACAAGTAAGAGAGCAGTATGTGACAATGGCTAGACTAGACAGGTGGTATTGTTTTAAACATCATTTTAATATTATGAAACAATGTGCAATTTCTCCTGTGGGCTTCTCAGATCATGGTTTAGTCAGTTGTAATGTTTTTATCACAAATGTAAAGCCAAGAAGTGCTTATTGACATTTTAATACGGTTTTATTGCAAGATAATTTTTTTCGTGAGGTGTTTGGCCATTTTTGACAACAGTTTAGGAATAAGAAGTCATCCTTTAAATCTTTGCAACAGTGGTGGGACATTGCAAAAATAGAGATACAGCAACTGTGCCGTATGAATATTTTCAATGCTTCGAGAGACATTTCCCGATCCCTGAAAGATCTAGAGAAAGAGATAATTGAAATGCAAAATTTAATGGAATCTGTTAGAGACAGAGAATGTGTCAAAGTTTTAAAGGATATAAAGAAAAGTTTAGATGATTTGTTGGGGGTTAAAGCACAGGGTGCTCTGGTACGCTCGCGTTTTCAGAGTGTAGCACTGATGGATGGCCCAACCAGTTTCTTTTTTGGACTTGAAAAGAAAAATGCCCAAAATAGAATTTTGCGTTCATTGTTATCTGAATCAGGCACAGAAATTATAGAGGCTAAGGAAATAAGAAAAAGAGCAGTAGGTTTTTATTCCGAGTTATATAAGAGTGGTCACATGGAGGTAAAGGATATAGCCAGTAAGTTTTATGTGAGTCTGCCTAAAGTTCCGGATGAAGCGAACACTGAGCTGGAAAAACCTTTTACGAAAGGTGAACTGTATAACGCTCTAAAGAGTATGGAGTGTGGGAAAGCTCCAGGGATCGACAGAATTCCTGTTGAGTTTTATAAATCACTCTGGGCAGTGTTGGGTGATGACTTTCTGGAGGTGATTAATGACAGCTTGACCAGAGGGTTGCTGCCAACAAGCTGCCAGAGAGCAGTAATCACCCTGTTACCTAAAAAAGGAGACCTCAGAAACATAAACAACTGGCGAGCCTTAGCAGTTAGATTGAGAGAAGTGATTGGTGGGGTCATATATATAGACCAGACATACTGTGTTCCCAATAGATCGATCTTTGACAACATTCATTTAATTAGAGATATTTTGGACGTCTCTGGATCATTTGGTTTAGATTTTGGCCTTATTTCCTTAGACCAAGAAAAAGTTTTTGACCGGGTTGAGCATAAGTACCTCTGGAAGACACTGAGTGAGTTTGGTTTCAGCCCGGGTTTTATCAAAATGATTGGAGTGTTTTATGCAAACATTGAGAGTATACTCAAAATTAATGGAGGGTTGAGTGTTCCTTTTAAAATTACAAGAGGTATTAGACAAGGGTGTGCACTTTCTGGCATGTTGTATGCTTTGGCCATTGAACCTCTGTTGTTAAGGATTAGGGCAAACATTGATGGGTGGAGTATACCGCAATCTGCGTGTAAGATTAAGCTATCAGCGTATGCTGATGATATTGTGGTTATGATGAAAAATCAAGAAGAAGTTAACACTTTACAGGTAATTTTAAATGAGTTTGGTCAATTGTCTTCAGCTAAAGTAAACTGGGGTAAGAGTGAAGCCATTGTAGGCGGAAAATGGGAAGGTAGATGCCTTCCTAAACTACCAGCTGGACTTGAGTGGAAGAAAAGTGGTTTTAAATATTTGGGTGTTTATCTTGGAGACTATTCAATGTTCCAAAAAAACTGGGAAGGGGTTTTGGAAAAAACAAAAGGATGTCTGGAAAAATGGAGATGGTTGTGGCCAAAAATGTCCTTTAGAGGACGTGTTGACAATTATTAACAATCTGTTGGCTTCAACGTTCTGGCATCGTTCGGCATGTACTGAGCCGCCAAATGGACTTCTCGCAAAACTGCAGGCTGTAATAGTGGATTTTTTCTTGACTAAACTTCACTGGATACCGCAGAGTGTACTCTATCTCCCTAGAGAGGAAGGGGGACAAGGACTGATACACCTGGTCAGCAGAGGAGCAACCTTTCGTTTAGAGTTCATTCAAAGACTTTTAACAGGTCCAGAGGATCTGGTTTGGAGAAACGTTGCTGGATCTATTTTGAAACAAGCTGGAGGTCTGGGTTTGGACTCTATTTTGTTTTTAATGGATTCTAACAAGATTCCACTGAATGGACTGACACCTTTTTATAAGGGGATTTTTAGAGTGTGGAGCTTTTTTAAAAAGAGAAGAGGGGTTTCCGAGTCATCTTTATTTTGGTTATTAGAAGAACCGACTGTGTTTGGAGCAAGGTTGGATGTATCTAATGAAATTGCATGTGGATTTGAAAATGTAATGTGTACTTCAAAAAAGGTTAAGTTGGGTGATCTGATAGCTGAGGGGGTACTGATTTAAGTAACTCGCAAGGGGTAGCATCTGGTCTAAAATCAAAATTGGAAAGATTGGCAAGAAAATTGTTGGAGGTTTTAAAACAGAAACTTACGATGGAAGAAAAGTCTCTACTTGTGATTTATGGGGAAGGGAAAGTTTCTCCAAACAAAAAAGATCCCTTTCCTGAAGTTTTCTTTACTCTCGATCTTAAAGGGGCTAATGGGGGGATGTTGGAGAACCTGGAAGATTTAAGAATTCACGAGGCTGACCATAAGAAATTGTATCGAAACTGTGTTAAAGTTTTAAATAAGAAAGTTTTTAATGGAAGAGTAGACACTGTTTGGGGAGACAAATTTGGCTAGGATCAGAGTATAAAAGCTGTGTGGAGAGTTTTGTATAAACCTCCTTTGGGAAAAAGAGTGGGGGATCTTCAATGGAGGATTTTACACGGGGCAGTTTCTGTTAATGCTTTTATAAGTGTTATTAATCCTAATGTATCTAATGGGTGTCCTTTTTTAAAAAAGGGAGACAATCTTTCATTGTTTTATGGAGTGTTCAAGGTTGGGTTATTTTTTTGATTTTCTTAAATTGTTGTTTAATAAGTTGAATGAAGGTTTTACTGTTCAGAGTTTTATTTTTGGTTACCGGTATGTAGCAAAAAATAGAATAAAAAGACAACTTTTAAACTTCATTATAGGTGAAGCAAAAATGCCAATATACTTAAGCAGGAAGAACAAAGTTGAAGGGTCAGAAGGATGTGAAGTTGTGTCTATTTTAAAAAGCAGGATAAAATCAAGAGTGTGGATTGACTTTAAATTTTATAAGATGATGAAGGACTTGACGTTTTTTTCAAATCAATGGTGTTATAATGATGCAGTTTGTTTTGTTGTAGATGATCTTTTAATTTTTTCTTGTGTGCTACAATAAGTATCACTAATGTGATGTGTATTGTTGTGGTTGTTTTAAAATTCCAAAAAAATTATCTCTCTCTCTCTCTCTCTCTCTCTGTCTTGGCGGGAGCTTGGGGTGCATGAGTGTCTCAGGGAGGAGAGCAATATTTAAAGGTCTTTTCCTTTTCTGTTAGTTTTTTTTTTTCACGTTGTTTGTTTGTTAGTGCGTGTTCAAGTTTTGTTTGTTTTGGGAAGGGTATTGGGTGAGTGTTTTTCGTTTTGGCCTTGTGGGTGGTGTTTGAGATGGAGTCTCAATCAGGTGAGGGTGACTCCGCTCTCTCGCTCAGTAATGGCGTTAGATGTGTAACGGAAGCCAGCATCTCAGTCAAAGAAGTGCTTGTGGCAATAGGCGAACAGGTGGGGTATAGCACGTTGTTTCGGCCTCAGTGATTTTTCGAAAAGAACGGAACTTAACCAGTCGGTTGATTGAGAGCGGCATTTTGGTAAGTGCCATTTTTACAGCTGTGTCTCAGTTATACGGCTCGATTGAGCCAACAGCGATCTAGAATTGTCCCCCTTTTATACCAAATCCTGAAAAAAGAGAATTGTTGAGATTTGGTAAAATCGCTAGTGGAATCAAAATGGTTCCACTAGGATGTAAAAGCGAGTCATTGAAACACATTACGTCTTTTAGACGTCAAGTGTTTATGTTTTTGGATTCAGCGGTTCTTGACATCTCCTTCCGAGTTATGCACAAGGGCAAGTCCTACATGCTTTATGCAAGTACTGGAAGTTGAAAATGTTTTGAATGTGGTGAAATAGGTCACAAGAAAAATGCCTGCCCTCATAAAACGAACACTGAGAATAACGAGTTGGATAATGAAATGGCGGGAACGAGTGGTTTAAATGAAATGGTAAGGCCGGGCAAGTCAAAAGAGAGTGATGCCAGGAAAAGAAAGAGTTCAGAGAAAACTGAAAGGAAGGGAGATGAAAAAGAAAACAAAGAATCACAGAAGAATCAGGATAAAAGGGAAGAAGAAATACATTTTTAAAAGAGTGATTCTGTTTGCGAGAACGTAAAGAAAGATAAGGTGAACAGGTTTCAACGTGAAGATGAAACTGGAAACAGTGATGAACATAATGCTAAGGTGTTGATAGAGATGATGATGATGAGGAGGAGAGGGCTGATGATAATGAAAGTCTTTCAGGAATGTGTGTCATATTTTCTCAGAGTGGTGATGATCAGTTATATACAGTGAAAGAAATTAATGAGTTCCTTGATAAAACCTTTGGAAAAACTTACAATATTCAGACGTTTTTTCCTGATGTTGAAAGATTCTTGAGGTCGGCAGTAAAAGTACAAACGAGTTTAGGATTGGATGAACTGAGCCGGAGGAAAAGATTTAGACTGAGAAAAAATCGTGACGAATATACGAAAATGAAAATGGCTAAAAAGTAATTTAATGATCATGTCACAAAGGGTGTTTTTTTCCTACTGTTTTGTCTTTCTATTTTTCTACTTCTTATGGAGAGCATAAAAATGGGGACAATAAACATTAATGGGGGAAGAAATTACAGAAAAAGGGCTGCCTTGTATGAATCAATAAAAATTAAATAATATACTTTTTTACAGGAACCCCATAGTGATTTAAGCAATGAAATAGAATGGAAAATGTGGTGGGAGGGGAAGAAGTCATGGCTCCAATTTAAGTGGAGGTATTGCAATTATTTTTTCCCAAAAGCTCAATATGACTAATATATCCTCCTATGAGATAGTCAAAGGTAGAATTTTGGTTTTAAAAGCAGAGGTAATGGGGTTTAATTTCCTTTTTTTATTAATATCTAATCGCCAAACAATGGAGCAGAAAGAGTTGATGTTTTAAAAAAATTATCTAGTGCTCTAAAAAATAACGATGATGATGTATCAGGTAGGTGCGAGCTCCGCGCAGTGATGGTCCCGCTTCTGCCGAGGCAGAGCGGAAACTTCGCTCGTGGGGCTCGCAGATGGACGTCGAGGAGGCTGAACAGACACGCTCCGGCTTCTCTTTGCCCTCCGTTGCTTCTACTTCTCTCTCTGCTGAGTCGGGAGCACGCACTGCGATTTCTCCCGCTCAGAGAGGGAGTCCGGATCGGCAAGGTTCTGCATCTGAGGATGTAGATATAACTGGTATCGAAGCAGGAGAATTAGATTATGTTCCCCTCTTACTGCAACGGTTCACGCGGGTCTAGTGGAAGTCATGACAGCGGCGGTAGCTCAACTGACAATAGACTGGCCGCAAGATAAACCAAACGCTCATCCTGAGAGTAAAATGGAGGAGCGATGTCTTAAGCATAACACACAGCCCTCACGACGCAAACTTCCCTTCTTTACTGATCTACATCAAGAGGTGTGTAGGTTGTGGCTGCGTCCTAATACAGCGCGAGTTTTCACGCCACAGACCTGCATTTACTCTAATGTTCAGGGCTATAAAGAACAAGGTTACGGGGCGATGCCGAGAATAGAACAGACGTCACGGGGCTGGTGGCGGCGGATGTTTTACAACCTGTCCGTCATGCTTTAGATGTTTCTCTCCGTGCTACACGTGAAGCAGCCCATTCTTTGGGCCGCTCGATGGGCACTATGGTAGCCACTGAGAGGCATTTATGGTTGAACCTGTCAGACATGAAACCATCTGACAAGTCATTTCTTCTGGACGCCCCATTATCCCCTACGGGACTTTTCAGCAAAGCTGTAGACACCGTTGTTGAGAGGTTCGAGGAGGCTAAGAAACAGGCTGCGGCATTTAAACTATCTCCCCTGCCGCGGAGAAACTCCCGGGGCGGCTGGGCGGGAACAGCCACACGCGTCCACTAGCTATCGTGAGCGTCAGAGGCAGAGTGTTGCTTCTCGAGCCCCACCCCAAAAGGATGGGGGTTCGGGAAGACATTATCATCCACAGCCTTACAAACCTAGGACTGACCTGAGGGCAGTTATTCAGGCAAGGAAAGGGGAAAAACAAGAAAAAGTTCTGACAGCAGGTCAGCATTTCCCCCCGGGAAAGCGTGCGCTCGCACCTCATTATACGGTGCCCGTTCCTCCTCGGTTTCCCCAAGAGGGTTCAGCCGGCTCTACCAATCGAGGTTTGCGTAGCCGTAGCGGTTCCCGTTGTGATGTCACCAGAAGCGGTAGAGTGGGGATACTGGATCCAATTTCAAGTCCGCCCGCCCCGCCTCAACAGGGTTTTGTACACCGAGGTGTAACCCGAGCAGACTCTGGTAATGGAACAAGAGGTTCTAGCAAAATCTAACATCTGTCGATTCAACATCGAGAGGTTGTTCTCGCACATATGGAGGAGCTAGGGCTGAATACCAAGAAAAGTGTGCTTTCTCCAGTACAGAGAACCACTTCTTTAGGAGTAATATGAGATTCCATCACGATGCAGCCGCGGCTCGCGCTCGTATTTTTGCAATCTTGTCAGCCGTTTGCAGCCCAGTGTTGGGAAACAGTTGTCGGCGCGTTGCACTGACAACCGATGCTTCACTCACAGGTTGCAGGGCTGTTATGGAAGGCCGATTGGTTCAAAACCAATGGGGGAGCCACTTTCGATCTTGGCACATAAATTGCCTAAAGATGATGTCAGTGTTCCTGGCCAGCATGTGCTTGTCAGGGCAGACAACACAGCTGTGGGCTCATATATAAATCACCAGGGGGGTCTACGGTCACGGCAACTATACAAGTTGGCACGTCAGATCCTCCTGTGGTCTTAGGGGGAGCTGCTCTCCTTGAGGGAAGTCTATGCCCCCTATCACCTGAACCGAGGAGCTGACATCCTGTCGAGACAGGGGCTGCGGCCGGGGGAATGGAGACTCCATCCAGGGGAACAGATCTGGATGAGGTTCGGCCAGGCAGAGTTACACCTCTTTGAAACTCGGGAAAACACCCACTGTCGGCTCTGGTTTTCCCTGATACATCCAGCCCCTCTAGGGCTGGATGCCACGACACAGGTGTGGCCGGGGCTTCACCTGTACTTTTTCCCCCTGATCGCTCTACTCCCGGGAGTTCTGGAAAGCGTGCGCACGGACGGAGTTCGCCTACTGTTGGTAGCCCCGTTCTGGCCGGCCCGCGTGTTGTTCTCGGACATAATAGACCTGCTGGAGAACCCTCCATGGGAGATTCCTTTGAGAAGGGACCTCCTTTCTCAAGCGGAGGGTCAGATATATCACCCAACCCTGGAGTTATGGAAACTATGGGTTTTGCCCCTGAGAGGGCTAGCCGTTTAAACACCTGTCTCTCATCTGAGGCTGTGGAGACCATACTTAATTCCAGAGCTCCCTCTACAAGGAAGCTTTATGCCTTGAAGTGGGGAGTCTTCACTACTTGGTGTTCATCTCACCGTAGGGACCCTGTCAACTGCCCAGTTTCAACAGTGCTCGAGTTCCTTCAAGATTGCTTTGCTGCGAACTTATCCCCATCCACTTTAAAGGTGTATATGGCAGCCATTTCTGCCTTTTACATTCCGCTAGGGGGCATACCTGTTGGTAGAGACCCCTTAGTCCTACAGTTTCTTCGTGGTGCTCGCAGATTGAGGCCTGTGAGCCACACTAGAGTACCTACCTGGGATTTGGCTACAGTTCTTGAGTTCTTGGCTACAGTCGGCTCCTCCCTTTGAACCGATTGATTCAGTCCCTCTTAAGTTTCTCACTCTTAAGAAAGTCTTCCTGATGGCTATTTCTTCTCTCAAGAGAGTGGGAGATCTTCAGGCCTTGTCGGTTTCCCCTACGTGCCTTGAATTTGCTCCTGGTTTGGTTAAGGCATTCCTTTTCCCCCGAGCGGGATACGTGCCTAAGGTTATGGATAATGTACCGAGACCCATTACCCTGCAAGCATTCTGCCCTCCACCTTTCAGGAGCCAGGACCAGGAAAGATTAAATTTGTCGTGTCCAGTGCGAGCGTATGTACACAGAACTGAGGCTTGGAGGAAAGCGCAGCAGCTCTTTGTATGTTATGGTTCACCGAAGAAAGGTCTTTCGGCAACCAAGCACTCCATTAGCAGAAGGATAGTTGAGACTATCTCTCTGGCCTATGAGGCCTCTGGCAGACCATCGCCCTTGGACGTCAGAGCCCATTCTACTAGGGGTATGGCGGCCTCTGTAGCCTTAAGGTCGGGGGCGTCTATTCGGGACGTGTGTGATGCGGCAGGCTGGTCCTCTCCGCTCACATTCGTGAGATTTTATAGCTTGGACAGGAATCTCACCCCCGGAGCCCAGGTGCCTGAGTCTTCTATGTGACTTTTTGTACACACAGACAGACATTTGGGTGTATGGCGGTTTGGGTATTTGTGTCTCGTTCCCTTCTCAGGGAACAAGGGTTACAGACATAACCCGAGACGTTTGGAGGGTAAAACACCCAACAGTGAAGCAATATACATGGGTTAAAGCTTCTCATGACCACATAAGTGCTGCAAGGTTGGATAGGATCTATATAATTAAGACATTTTCTAATAAGCTTTAAGCTTTAAAAGCCAATATTTGTCCAAATATTTTTTCTGATCATCATTTGTGTATGATAGAAATGATTTAAAAAAAGTCACAGCATTGTAGCTATTACTGGCATTTTAATAAAAAATTATTACATGACTTATTTTTTGCGAGAAGGTTGGGCTATTTTGGTCTAGATGGCAAGAACAAAAAAACGAATATGAAGATTTAGTGCAATGGTGGGATGTTGGAAAAGCACAAATAAGAATCTTTTGTCAGAATTACACAGCTAACTCAAATAGACTTTTAAAGGACACAATTAAAACACTTGAGAGAGAAATCACTGAAATTGAAGGAGGAATCATTGAAGAAAATTCAGAAGAAGTGGAAAAATTAAAGGGGAAAGAGCAAAAGGAGCTCTGGTAAGAGCCCGTTTTTCTTCAATACGAGAAGTAGATGCTCCAAGTTCATACTTCTTTAATTTGGAGAAGAAAGAAGGTGGAAGAAAACTAATGATACATTTGAAACTACCAGAAGGGACTTTAATAACCAATCCGAAAGAAATGAGAAACCATGCAAAAGACTTCTACACTGATCTATTCAAAGCAAGAGACTGTGATACTAATTGTATGCACGACCTTCTTAGAGATTTGCCAAAGATCACAGACGAGCAGAGACAATGGCTTGATGCCGATATTCAAGTAGATGATATATCAAAGGCTGTCAAAAAACTCTCTAACGGTCGGTCTCCTGGCATTGATGGACTTCCGTCTGAGTTTTATAAACAATTTGGGACTCTTTTAAAAGAAGACTTACTTGAAGTTTTTAGATTTTCTCATAAAAAAAGGAACTGCCAACAAGTTGTAGAAGAGCAGTTTTATCCTTATTGCCAAAAAAACGGTGATCTTGGCCTGCTGAAGAACTGGAGACCTGTAGCCTTACTGTGTACTGATTATAAAATCCTTGCAAAATGTCTTTCAAACAGATTAAAAAAATGTTTGGAATATGTTATCAACGAATTTCAAAGGTATTGTGTGCCGGAAAGAACTATAATGGATAATATTTTTCTTGTGCGTGATGAAATGGATCTGGCAAATGCCAGTAATGAGGATGTAGGTTTTCTGTCCATTGATCAAGAGAAAGCGTTTGATAAAGTTGATCAGTCATATTTTTTTAAAACCCTGAATGCATTTGGTATTGGTGAGATTTTTAATTCTTGGATAAAACTGCTGTACACGGGAGCTTCTGCATTGCTAAAGGTTGGAGGGGGCTAAGCTATCCAGTGTCAGTTCATAGAGGCATAAGGCAAGGCTGTCCTTTATCAGGACAGTTATACGTGATGCAGTGGCGGCTGCTGATCTTTTAAAGAGGGGAAGCTCATTTTCGGCCTAAATCATAAAAATTTCCATTTATTTATATGTAAATTCTGCCCTACGTTCCTTTTCAAGAAAATGCTCTGTAACCCTGTCGTACCAACTAGGCTTCTTTTCCAGTGACTTTAATTAATGAACAAACAATCTAAAATATATATATATATATTTATCTCAACGGGAGGAAATGTGGGAATTATGTTAAACTGAAACAATGAATGTGGTGTGAAATTGTGCGAAATATACGATGAAGGTTGCAGCAGATTGTCTTTCGACTACACATGCAAAATCCGCGATGGGACTGAGTTGGAAATGGAGACACAGAGTGATACCCGTCATAATCTGAAGACCACGCCCACACCAACCGCTTTGAAGGAAATAGATGCTTTTCTGGATGAGACTTTCGGGAATGCAGCAGAAGTGAAGGATTACTTTACAGACACTATGGTGGTTTTTCTATTATAGTGTTGAGTTTTCTTATATAAAATAATACATTTATTTAGTTATAGGTTTCATGTATTCTTAGGAAACAATATTGGGCCTTGTGTATAAGTATGAGCTCATGAACACCTGCATGAACAACAAGCATCTTATCTTAGCTGCACGTACACCACAAAAGTTTTAAGAAGGAAGTTCGGTTTGTCTCATAGAGTCAAGGACGCTGGTATCTCTAAACAGTGAGCTCATTTTAACAAGAGTCTGAACACTTGAACATCTGCACAAACACCAAATATCTTTTAACACTAAGACGAACTCCCCACACACTTTTGTAGAGAAGTCTAATTAAATCACATACAACCGAGGACACCGGTAGCTCATTATCGCTAAACCATGAGCTCATCTTTGATAGAAACATGGTTAAATCATGTATCATCCGAAACCCCCAGGAAAGTGTCAAGATAAAGAGGCACTTGTTTTTGAGGGGTGCACGCAACCATTAAATCCTAATATGGTAGGCCGGAACTATGAGCACTGAGGGACGGGCTAATGAAAAAGTGATGTCATATGATACTTGATTGGAAGAAGACGATGTCATGCACACATGATTGGTTTAAACTGTGATTACAACTTGAAAACAATATATAAAAGATGGAGTCAGATATGTATTCGTTGGATCCCTTCAGATGAACTCTGAATATCCCACTTTGTTTGTCCGGGCAAATAAAGTTTAAACTCTTGGCAACTGGAACCCTTGTCTCTGAGATTTCTTTCTGCGATGGAAGGCCGATTCGCCACAACAACACTAAGAAATTTGAAAGTTCTGTATTATACTGGATGAAACGAGTTAGAGAGGACAAATTAAGTAGGAGGAAGGGAACCCTGAAAAAAAGGAAATATAAGTGATGTCTAATTCACTAAGGGTGTTTCTATTTCTTCTTTTCTCTCTGTCTTTCTTTTCCCTCCATTGGAACCTTATTATGGAGTATGTAAGAGTAGGATCCTTAAACATCAATGGGGGGAGAGATGGGGTCAAAAGAGCACTGATTTCTGAATTAAGTCATGGAACAGATTTAAGTATGGGTGTTCCAATTCTCTTTTCAAAACATTTGGATTTAAAACTTGTGACAACAACAGAGGTAGAAAAAGGTAGAGTGTTATTAGTTATAGCAGAAATTAAAAGTGTTAAATTCCTTTTTGTTAATGTGCATGCTCCTAATATAGGATGGCATCGTGAAATAACATATCAAAAATTAAGTAATGCAATAAAACAATATGATGATGGCAATACATGTGTTGTAATAGGAGGTGATTGGAATTGTACAACACAGTTTTTATTGGATAGGAATGGGAATGAGCCTAACTCAAAATCTAGTAAGTTACTACTTGATATCACAAGTAAACTAAAGTTGGTGGATGTGTGGAGATGTAGAAATACGTTGGTGAAGCAATATACATGGATAAAGATTTTAGATTCTGTTGTGACAGGAGCGAGACGGGATAGGTTGATATATAGTAAGTCAAAAATAAATGTGGGAGGTGGGAAAAGCACAGATTAAAGTTTTTTTGTCAACAATTTTCTTGTAATGCTACTGCTACAATGAAGAGACATGTGAAAATGTTGGAGTTTGAGATTAAGGAAATGGAAAAAATAATGATTGATGTTGTTAATGATGGTTCAGTGAATATAAAAAAAAATAGAGTTGAAGTCATTGTTGGAACAAAGAGTTAAAGGTGCACTAGTTTGAGCGAGAATATCTTCAATTAAAGAAATGGATGCTCCAACTGCTTATTTTTTTGGACTTGAACGGAAGGAAGCACAAAAGAAATGTATGCTTCATCTTAAAAGAAGAAATGGAACTATTACTTCAGATCCAACAGAAATGAGAACAATGGGCATTGAATTTTATAAAGAGCTGTTTGGTAACATGGACTGTGATGTTGGATCTATGGACCGGTTTTTGCAAGATCTTCCTAAATTAAGTTCTGAGGATAAAAATTCATAGGATGTAATGATTTCTTTTGATGAACTTTCGAAGGCGGTCAAACAGCTCTCTACAGGAAAGTCACCAGGAATTGATGGTTTACCGGGTGAGTTTTATAAAGCCTTTTGGGGTGTCTTAGGAGAAGATTTGTATAATGTATTTTGTGAATGTTTTAAAAGAGGTTGTCTACCAAACAGCTGTCAAAGAGCTGTGTTATCACTCCTGCCAAAGAATGGAGACCTAGGCTTGCTGAAGAATTGCGACCAGTGTTCTTAATGTGTCTTGACTATAAAATATTGTCTAAATGTTTAGCAAACAGACTAAAAAATATTTTGCATGTTGTGGTGGAAAGTGAACAAACTTACTTTATTCCGGGGCAAACAATAATCGACAATTTGTTTCTTATGAGAGATGTGATTGATTTATCTATTAGAAACAATCTTGATGTGGGTTTTTTATCTATTGACCAAGAGAAAGCTTTTGACCGGGTAGGTGATGAATACCTTTTTACTGTGTGCAAAAAGTTTTGGATTTGGGAAGAGTATTATTTCTTGGATAAAAATACTTTATGAAGATGCTTCACTTATGCTTAAGATAGGGGGTGGCCTGAGTTGTCCAATCCCTGTTAAAAGAGGAATCAGGCAGGGATGTCCTCTATCAGGACAACTTTATAGTTTAGCCATAGAACCCTAACTGTGTAAGATAAGAAATGAGTTACAAGGTTTAATGATACCAGGAGATAATTCAGGGCTAAGGTTCTCTGTGTCTGAATATGCGGATGATGTAAATATTTTTATTTCTGGACAAAATGATATTCAGATACTTTGTAAAAATTTAAATCTTTAAGAAAAGTATTCTTCAGCCAAGGTAAACTGGGCAAAGTGTGAAGGATTTGCTATGGGGTCTTGGGTTGATACGGGGCCGCCTCAACTTCCTGAAGGACTGAAATGGGGAAAGGAAGGTTTTAAAGTTTGGGGGTGTATTTGGGCACTGATAAGTATAAAGAAAAGACCTGGGAGGGTCTGCTTGGAAAGATTGTGGCTAAGTTGTCTAAGTGGAAATGGCTATTGCCCGAACTATCTATTAGAGGCAGAGTCCTAATTACAAACAACCTGACTGCCTCTATGTTATGGCACACACTGAATGTGCTTGAGCCACCAGATGACAGTATTAAGGAGATTCAAAGGAAACTGGTGGACTTTTTTTGGTCTGGTCAAAAATGGATTCCTCGGCAGGCATTTTATCTACCAGTGATTGAAGGAGGCAAAGCCTAATAGATGTACGAAGCCACATAAATGTTTTCCGATTGTAAGCAGCCCAGAGACTATTGTACGAGGAGAATGTTGTCAAGTTGGGGGATGTGAGAAGTGGTGATGACTGGAAAACGTCTTGGTTACGTATGTAACCTCAGTTCCCTGATGGAGGGAACAAGACGTTTTGTCGAGAACGACAGATGGGGTTCGCCCTTGAGAACCAATCAACTCTGACTACTATAGAAAAGGCCAATGAAATTTGGCGAATGAAACGTGCAGCATTCATTTACCTCTTGTTCTGAAGAGCCTGAGAGCCTCTCACGACTGCAGCAGAAGACGATACGCGTTTGTGGCATAAGGGACACAACGTCTCGTTCCCTCCATCAGGGAACTGAGGTTACATACTTAACCAAGACGTTGTGTCGAGAACGACAGATGGGGTTGCCTATGGAAAACGCCACAACGCTGTATCGCGTCACAATCTCAGCAAAGCGACGGTAAAAAGCCTGGGCGTGTCAGCTCGAAGCTTCGTGAAACTGTAACCTTCCAGTGTGGTGGTCGGGGGGTCCCAGAGCTTTCTTGGAGAAAGATGGGTACAGCCCTGACCGGTAACCTTTCACAGACAGGGCCTTACCTCTCTACTGGCGAGAGGCCGTCCGGCTCGGGTTTACACCGGGTGAGCGCAACTCTTAATCAGAGAAGCGCTGCAGAGGCCACCTCCTACCCGTGGGGAGGAATATGGTGGAGATATATAAATGGTCTCGTCCTTGGAGGAGAACGCATGGAACGTGCGGACTGTGTAGTTAACCGCGAGGTGGAGGTCCACCTGCGAAAGCTCATGGGTTACCATGTGTGGGAACCATTGTCATGAGGGTATAGCAGACGGAACAGCCCACGGGGGAGGTGTTACTGCGTCTGATAGCACCAGGCCGGTTAGAACTATCTGTGATAGGTCATATGGTATCCCGGCCTAAGGGGGAAGGCTGCTCTGCCCAGCCAACCCCCAGGGGGTGCTTGCTTAGTGATGGATGGAATGCCTGTTCTTAACCAGTGTCTGGGTAAGAAGGAAGGTTGGTGAGGTACCAATTTTCTTAGCCATGTGTTTGGGTAAGAAGAAAAGGGTAGATAGCACACTGACCCAACCTCTTGGAGGGTGGGAAGGTGCTTTCGCAGGCATACGCCCCCGGATGCGTGCCCGGGTCTCAAGATAACGTGAGAGTTTGCCAGGGCCGAATTTAAGGCAATGCGGGGACACAGAGAATGCTTGGAGGTCCCCTACTCTTTTGACGGAAGCGAGCGCAAACAGGAGGGCCGTCTTACTCAGGTGAGGAAGATTCGAACCTCCGAGGGGCTTCGCAAGAGGATATGGAGCGGAGATGAGGCGGATTCCGCCCTCTCGCGCCCGTTAGGAACCTGGTGACCAGGTCGTGTTGCCCTAGAAACTTTCAATCAACTGATTAGTGATGAGTGGCAAAAGTGGCATCCCGTCTAGAGACCAGACATGGGAGTTCTAGAGGTCTGACCTGGGATGCCAGAACGTGTCCTTCCCCTGAGAGAGCATGTCCTCTGTCAGGGGAATGGTTCAGGGGGAGTCGCTGTCCAGAGCATCAACTCTGAAGCCAAGTGTGGTTAAACCAGTGCAGTGTAACCAATAACACTTGGTGCTCCTCTTCCCTGACCTTGCACAGTGTCTGTGCAAGGAGGCTCCTGGGGGTGAAAGTGTGCGTCCGCCCATCAGCTGAGCGCCAGGGCATCCGTGCCGAGGGGGGCCTCGGTCAGGGAGTACCAAAGCAGACAATGGGTGGTGTCGCGGGAGGCAAAGAGGTCTATCTGTGCCTGTCCGAACAGCACCCAAATGAGCTGGACCGGGGATGGAGTCGCCACTCTCCGCAAGGCGTGTACTGACGAGAGAGCGCGACGGCTGTCTGGTTCAGTTTGCCTGGGATGTGTGTGGCCCGCAGGGAGCGGATCACCTGCTAACTCCACAGGAGGAGGCGTCGGGCAAGTTGTGTTAGCTGCCGTGAGAGTACGCCACCCTGGCAATGTACGGTACGGCTGTCATGCTGTCCCGGAGGACCAACACGTGCTGGCCCTGCACTAGAGGCCGGAGCCTTCTCAGCGCAAGCCGCACAGCCCACAACTCTATGCAATTGCATGCCAGCGCAGACGGGGGCCCGTCCAGCGCCCCGCTACTGCGTGCCCGTTGCACCCCACCCCTGCAGCGAGGCGTCCGTCGTCACCACAACGTGCCTCGTAATCTGCCCGAGGGGAACCCCGCCCGGAGGAAGGTCATGGAAGACCAATTCAATTCAATCCAAGTTTATTTATATAGCGCTTTTCACAATGTGTATTGTTTCAAAGCAGCTTTACAGGGGCAAACAGGAAAAACAGAAAAGTTAAAACACAGCACAGTGCATGGTATTTATACAACGAGTAAGATCATTCTAATAAATAGTATCTAATTTCTAAATAAATAAATAAATGAATGAATGCAGTCTCCCGGTGAGCAGGCCAACACTGCCCTGCTGTGGCGAGAAACCCAAACTCCAATGATTGATTAATGGAGAAAAAAACCTCGGGAGAAACCAGGCTCAACCGGGAGGGCCAGATCCCCTCTGACGTGTCATAGCTGCACTCAAACTGCTGACATGTGATTTAAGTTTAGCATTTAATACCAGATATTGTAACTTCAGCATTAATAAGACAAATAGTCCGTCTTTGCTCTTGGTTGGGGATGTAGTGGTCTGAGCTGGGATGGTCTGATGGTAATATTTCTCTTGGCTGGTGGTGGAATTGCCTTAGATGGAGCTGGGATGGTCAGTCAGTCTGCAGCTGTAGCTGGCGTAATCTCAAATTGGGGATGGGCATCTGTCAATCGTCTGGACACGGTGGAACTTCTTCCTACCTCGGGATGGGCATCCCGAGGCAGAGGCGGAAAGAGAATAAAGAGAATAATTAGCGTAGCTGCTGTTCATTAACTATGCATTAAGTGAAAGCTTGGCTGAAAAGATGTGTCTTTAATCTAGATTTAAATTGGGAGAGTGTGTCTGACCCTCGAATAGTATCAGGAAGGCTATTCCAGAGTTTAGGTGCTACGTATGAGAAAGCTCGACCCCCTTTGGTGGATTTTGTTATTCTAGGTGTTGTCAAAAGTCCTAAGTTTTGGGATCTTAGAGAGCGTGATGGGTTGTAACGTGATAAAAGCTCGGTTAAGTAAGTAGGGGCTAAACCGTTCAGGGCTTTGTAAGTAATTAAAAGAATTTTAAAATAAATACGATACTTAATGGGTAGCCACTGAAGCGATGATAAAACTGGGGTTATGTGATCGTATTTTCTTGACTTGGTAAGAACTCTGGCAGCTGCATTCTGAACTAACTGTAGTTTGTTTATCGATGATACAGGACAAACACTAAGTAGAGCATTACAATAGTCAAACCTTGAGGTCACAAATGCATGAATAAGCTTTTCTGCGTCTGGAACACATAAACTATTTGTAATTTGGCAACATTTCTAAGGTGGAAGAAGGCTGTTTTTGTGATATTTGAGATGTGATTTTTAAATGACAGGTTGCCGTCTAATATAACGCCTAGGTCTTTAACTGTATTTGTTGGAGTAACAGTGCAGCTTTCAATTTGCAGGCTGTAATCGGAGATATTCTGTTTACTTGATTTTGGTGCTATAAGTAATATTTCTGTTTTGCTAGAGTTTAAAAGGAGGAAATTACTAGTCATCCAATGTTTTATGTCCTCGATGCACTCTGCCAGTTTGGATAGCTTAAAGGAATCATCTGGTCTTAATGAGATATATAGCAGAGTATCATCTGCATAACAGTGGAAGCTAATTCCATGTTTTCTAATAATGTTGCCAAGGGGCAGCATGTATATGGAGAAAAGCAAGGGTCCTAAAACCGATCCCTGAGGTAATCCATAATTTACTTGCGTGAGATTTGACGATTTCCCATTTAAATGGACGTATTGATATCGGTCTGTTAAGTAAGATCTGATCCATTGCAGTGCCTGTCCCTGAATACCGATATAACTGTGTGAACGATCTAGTAGTATTTTATGGTCTACAGTATCGAAAGCAGCACTAAGGTCAAGCAGGACTAAGAGTGAGATGTTACCTTTATCTGATGCAATAAGGAGGTCATTTGTAATTCTAACGAGCGCGGTTTCAGTGCTGTGATGCGGTCTAAAGCCAGACTGAAACTTTTCGTTCATGTCATTATTTTGTAGGAAGGTACACAGTTGAGTTGACACTACTTTTTCTAGTATTTTAGACAAGTACGGTAGATTTGAAATTGGTCTATAGCTTCCAAGTTCGTTGGGGTCTAAGTTTGGTTTTTTGATGAGAGGCTTGATTACAGCCAGCTTAAAGGGCCCTGGGACATGTCCTAGATTAATTGACGAGTTGATTATGTTATAAATGGGTTCAATTACAGCAGGTAGTAACTCTTTTAATAAAGTAGTCGGAATGGGGTCTAATAAGCATGTCGTCGGTTTGGATGTTGCAATTATTTTAATTAAATCTTCCTGATTTATAGGAGAAAAACACTCTAGCTTTTCTTTTTGGGTGACGGTTGAAACTAATTCTTCCGACACACTTGGAGGTTTGGTTTTAGCTGTGTTGTCTCGTATTATTTCGATTTTCTCAGTAAAAAACTTCATGAATTCATTGCTACCAAGGTGCGGCGGAATACCCAGGTCAGGTGGAGTCTGTTTGTTTGTTAGTTTAGCAATTGTACTAAATAAAAACCTTGGATTGTTTTTGTTATTTTCTATGAGGTTATGGAAGTGCTCGGCTTTTGCTGCTTTTAGTGCCTTTTTGTAACAGCTTGCACTCTCTTTCCATGCAATTTTAAAGACCTCTAATTGGGTTTGTTTCCATTTTCGCTCCAGTTTACGCGTTTCTCTTTTTAGGGCGCGAGTGGTGTTATTATACCATGGTGCTGTGATCTTTTCATTTATCCTTTTTGACTTCATAGGTGCGACCGCTTCTAATGCATTAGAGAAAATGGTGCCCATGTTGCTGGTCATGTCATCGAGCGATTCTATATTAGTTGGAAAGGTTATCAGAGGAGTCAGATCTGGCAAGTTCTTTACGAAACTATCTTTAGTAGTTGAGGTGATTGTTCTACCTTGTCGATAACGAGATATACAACTGATTTCTGCAGTGTGCAGTGTACATGTTATAAGATGGTGATCGGAAACATCGTCGCTTTGAGGTATAATATCGATATTGGTTAGATCGGCTCCGTGAGATATAATCAAGTCTAGGGTATGATTAAGGCGATGACTAGGACTATTGATGTATTGTGTTACACCACAAGAGTCTAGTAGTTCTTTAAACGCCACAGCTAATGGATCGTTAGCAATATCTACGTGGATATTAAAATCTCCAACAATCAGTACTTTATCGACGTTAACCAATAGATCTGATAAGAAGTCTGCGAACTCTATCAGAAAATAGTGTGTGTTCTAGGAGCCTCCAGTTCCAACACTGATTGGGCGCGTGCTGCGGACAGCTGCGCAGACAGAGTTTAGTTCCATACCGAGAAAGACGATGCTCTGCACTGGGGAGAGTTTGCTCTGTTCTCTGTTCTCCAGATGCCGGAGCACCAGGTCCCTTTGTGTACACAACAGATCCCACGAGTGTGCCAGGATAAGCCAGTCGTCGAGATAGTTCAGGGACAGGCCGAAAAGGAAAAAACTCTGTACTGATATTCCCACCCCTCGAACGCGAACCGTGGAACGGGCGGTGTCGAGAGGATCGAGACATTAGAGTAAGCGTCCTTCAGGTCGATTTTCACGAACCAATCCTGACACCTGATAGATGTCATGATGCGCTTCTGCGTGAACATCTGAATGGCAGCTTGTGAAGGTGCTTGTTCAGGGTACGCAGACCGGTGGGGCGCAACCCGCCGTTTTTCTTGGGAATGATGAAGTGCGGGTCGTGACCCACTGAACATCTTGTTTTGAGGGACGAACTCAATGCCTGTTTCGCCAGAAGGGTGGTGACCTCTACCCGAAGTACGGAGGCGTCCCTGCCTCTGACAGAGGGAGAGATGATGCCCTGAAACTTGGGAGAGTCTCTGGCGAATTGGATCGAGTAACCAAGACGGACCACCCGCATTAGCCAGCGAGACAGTGTGGGCAGCTCTCGAGCTCCCAGGGACTGTACAGGGTGACCAAGGGGGCAGTCTGCTTCATCATTCCCACGGGTGGTGGTTCGTCGGCTGGCGAAGCTAACCATCTGTCGCTGGGGGTCCACGGAGGGAAGGTTGGCTCCGCCTTTTTACCTGCCTGGCGGGACAACGGTACGCACTGTCGATTTGAGAGTGGTGACAGCTGTCGTATGTGTACGAACTCACACCTCGCCAGGGTGTGAGGTCGGTTCGCCGAGCACAGTCCAGTGGAGTGTGCGATCAGCTGCAAGTACACCCGGGGAGAACGGAAAAACTCTTTGAGTAAGTGGGCGCCAGGCCCTGAAAAGGGCCCGGCCTTGGCGACGAGGCAGGAGTCGTCTCGTACCGACCGATCAGAGCCGTGGCTGTGAAGGTTCCGGCCCGATGTTGTTCTCCCTGGAGACTTCCCGTCAGAGTCCCTTCTCGTGAGAAGTTTGCTGACGGGGTGGAGGTTTTCCCCCTCGACCTCTGCTTCCGGGGTGCCGCCTGTGGGGGCACAGGAACCGGAATCGATGTCGAAGGGGTCCTGGGTTGCAGGGAAGCAGACGTCACGTGAGATCTCAGAGGCCTTTAGGCAGCCGAGTCGCAGTGAGAAAAATGTGGTTAATTGCCACTGCCTGCTTCACCGTCAAAAACTGCTGAGCGCAGTCCTCGACGGTGTTTACCAACAACCCACCCTGCGAGATGAGTGCATCAAGAAAGCGGACTTCCTTGGTGTCACTCTTCTGCACAAGGTATAGCCGGGGGTGTCACTCCTGGACCACTACCGTGGACATCGTCCGACCCAGGGCCTGTGCCGCCACCTTAGTCGCCCGTAGAGCGCTGTCAGCGGCGGCACGGAGATCCTGCATTATACCCAGGTCCGCCTTACCCTCGTGGGGCGCTCTCAACGCCTGGCCTGGCGGACCTGCAGGCCATGGCGAAGAGAGAGGAGGCAGCCCTTGGCTGCCCCACCATCAAGGGAAGTTAGGGAGGTGGAGCTGGTTTTTACTGGAGCGGTCCGTGAGTGGAGCGCTCCAAGTTTTACACAGCTCCTCATGCACCTCCGGAAACCCGGGTTAGCATGAATGACAGCTCGGATTCGTCAGAGTCGGATGTCAGTCTCCCTCCGATGCTGCGAGCGACATCTCATCTACGTCACACATCGTTCCCGATGTGTGTGCGTGAGAATCCGGACGGTATGCCACCGCCGGTTGGGGAACGTTCAGAAGAGCGAATCGGGGTGCGATGGGCCCGTGAGCACTTAGCTGGCGGGTTTACGTTCGCAGAGTTCCCCATATCACTAACGCTGCTAACGTGGGTGGTCATCGGGGCCATAGCAACAGATGTCACAGCCCAAGTAGCAGACGAAATGGTGGCTGGTTCCCGTAGGAAGACAGCCACCTGTGACTGCAACTTCTAAATGACAATCTGCCCGCAGTGTGCGCAGATGTGTCAACGAACGCTGCTTCAGTGTGCTGGACGCCCACACACCTAATGCAGCGATTGTTTCAATCCCTGCCGCACCCAAGAGAACAGCGGGACATGATGTTCTCGATGTGTGTGCGTGAGAATCCGGACGGTATGCCACCGCCGGTTGGGGAACGTTCAGAAAAGCGAATCACGGTGCGATCGGCCCGTGAGCACTTAGCTGGCGGGTTTACGTTCGCAGAGTTCCCCATATCACTAACGCTGCTAACGTGGGTGGTCATCGGGGCCGTAGCCACAGATGTCACAGCCCGGGTAGCAGACGAAATGGTGGCTGGTTCCCGTAGGAAGACAGCCACCCGTGACTGCAACTTCTGCTGGACGCCCACACACCTAATGCAGCGATCGTGTCCATTCCCTGCCGCACCAAAGAGAACAGCCGCGCTGGAGAATGCTCAGTCAGTCCTGAAAAAGACTTTTAGATAAAATCTCACACACCTCGGAACTGCCGAGACGCCCAGGGGAAGGTCGCTGCAGGTAGGGACGATCCGCTGCTACACGTCGTAGATCCGGCAATGTAGAAGAAGAATTCGTTGAATTCGTTCTGTTCATAGTCATGAGCGAAGGCTCTGAAGAACAAAGGTAAATGAATGCTGCACGCCGGCTTCTTTTTATACCGGATATCCCGGGGCGGAGCCCGGCATGCAAATTTAATTCGCCAAATTTCATTGGCCTTTTCTATAGTAGTCAGAGTTGATTGGTTCTCAAGGGCGAACCCCCATCTGTCGTTCTCGACACAACGTCGAGAGACCGACAGAAAGGGAACAGCTGAGTCTTTACAGAGTGTTAAGGGGTTGAGATCTCTTCGACTTGTGAGACGAATAATGAAGGAGGTGTGGGCAGCTCTACCTGGGGCCTGCAGAGAGGCACTTTCACAGGACTTGAATGAGCACTATTCATTTCCACTCATCAAAGTTTCTGCTGCTGTGCAAGAGGAGATGGAGGAAACTGGACATTCGATTTTATCATTCGAGTACCCCGAGTTGGGGAGTTTTCAAGATGTTAAGAAGAAAGAACTCTATGTAACGTGTGTAAAAGTGACGCATCAGACTGTGCTGAGAGGAGTGAAGACTTGGAGGTGGTCAGAAGTGTTTGGGACAGATTTTAAGGCATGTTGGAGGTCTCTATATAAATTGCCTGTTGAAATGCGTACTGCAGATTTGCAGTGGAGACTGATGTTCGGGGCCATAGCTACGAACAGACACGTGGCACACCTCAATCCAGCAGTAGGGACAGAGTGTTTATTTTGTGGCTGAAACAAAATGGTTAATCACTTATTTATTGATTGTTTAAACTAACACAAGTTTTTATAAAATTTGGAGAGAATTTTTCCAATTTATTTTTTTCAAGAAAGGAGGAAGAAATGTTTACTTAATTTTCTGTTGGGTTCAGCTAAGTTGTCCATATGGAAAACTAGGAAAAATAAAATGTTAAGTATAGGTTCAATTGATGCTGAAATGGTAGTAAAAGGGATGATAACTGCTAGAATCAAGATAGAGTATACATATTATAAATTGGTCAGTGACATTTTAATTTTTCTGAAATTTGGTCAGTGGGGGATGTACTTTCTCAAATTAGAGAAAATTAAATGTTGTTTTTAAATGTGTAGAAATAGAATTTTTAGTTTGTGGAATGAAAATTTTGTAAGAAAATTGTATTGAGGTAAAAGGGCAAATGGTCCAATAAAGATATTGTTAAGCCTCTCTCTGTCTCTCTCTCTCGTGCGCATGTGCGGAGTGTCTGTGGGAAGCGTGTGAGCGGAGGGTGTGTGGCGTGCTTGAGTGAGTTTCAAACTTTTTCCTTCTTTTCTGGTTTATTCCTTTTCAATATTGAATATGAAAGACAGAGAATCCGAGTGTTTACTTTTCTGTCAGCATAGCTGATAGAAATGGGCTCAAACTCTGACGGTTTTTCCTGTTTGTCCGCTTGGCATGCATGCATGTGCATGCCGGCGGATGGATCAATGTCTATTGAGAACTTTTTGGTTGCAATTTGCAAGGAAATAGGTGCACAAAACATCATGTCTGCTTCTAGGATGAATAAAGCAATGGTTGTTTTTCTGAAAGAAGTTGAAATGGTCATTCACTTAGTGGAGTGTGGTTTGACTGTTCAGGGTGTTTTTATTCCTGTATTACCCTTGTCTGACCTCTCGAAAAAGGTGTTGTTGTCAAACGTACCGCCATTTATCTCTGATAAAGCGCTTGAGGGCATTTTAGCTCGTTATGGAAAATTGGTTGGGCCTATTAATATGATTTCTCTGGGTTTGAAAACCCCTGAGTTGAAACATGTTATGTCATTCAGACGTCAGGCTGTTATGATACTGACTGCTGAATTTGCAACGTTGAAGGTGTCTGTTAAACTCACGGTGCTTGCAAAAGATTACATAATTGTAGTAGAGTAGGCGGGGCGAGACCGTGGTTCGAGTCCGGTGAGTAATTGTGAATGAGCGCCAGCTGTGCGCACACCGGGCTCGAATCACGTTGGAGATTGGGAGCATATAAAAGGAACGAGCGACCAGACCGTCGAAGAGAGAGGACCGGGCCTGAACATGTTTTACGTTTGTATTTATATTTGTGTTTATGTTATTTCGCCGGCGGTCGTCCGTGAGGGGCCGCCGGCTGTTATTATTTATCTTAAAACTTTATTTAAACCGGTTCCCGACTCCTTCCTTCCTTTAATTGAACTTTGTTACAATAATCTTTATCAGCACCGAGTCCATGAAATATAGTTGGTGTTGATGGCACTGAGACTGCTGCTGAAATACCCGATGCTGGACAGACACACAGTGAAACCAATGATATTGTGGAGGAGGCTATTGTTGAGTTGGAGAAATCCAGAGAAAAAGATCGACCTATAGTGAGTGACGTTTTGACTGAGATGCAGGCATTAAGCAGTATTGTGCCCGAATCACAAGCAATGGATAGTGATTTGGACAGTGATTGTTCAGATTCCATTACTGATGGATTGTCTGAAACTAATTCACAGGGAAGTACTGTTGAGAGACTGGCAAAGCCTCGTTATTATACTGTGGAACAACTTAATGACTTCTTCAATGCTACAAAAAAATCATCGGAAGCCAGAGGTTGAAATGTTCTTTTCTGACTTAAAGCTCTTTATTGAGTCCTCTTTAGTCGCTATGAAGAAAGCCACTTTAGAGGATTTAGATTTAGCCTAGGCGCTACAGACTTAAAAAGTTTGTGACTGCCGTCAGAAAAAAACTAAAAAAGCCCAAGGAGACAAGATGGATTGTGCATCTCTTTTCCTTTTTTTTTAATCTTGATGACATCCTTTAACATCGGATCTTTAAACATAAATCGCTGTAGGGATGTACAAAAGAGAACTACTTTATTTAAATATTTGCACCTTAAAAAATATGATGTAATTATGTTACAAGAGACACATACCGATGCCTGTAACGAAGCTGACTGGACAAATGAATGGTCAGGTAGCATTGGCCTTGGTCATGGCACAAATTTGAGTGCTGGGGTTGCTTTTTTAATTTTAAAACGTGTAAAAAATAATCCAGACTTTTTAGAAATATTACCTGGACGCCTATTGCGCGCTGAGATGACAATAGGAAATAATAGTTTTTCTTTTTTTAACATTTATGCTCCTAATATAGGAAGTGAACGAAGTGTTTTTTTTGGAAAACTTTGTGAAGAATTGTCAAAATGTCCTCAAAATAACATTGTTGTGTAAATTAGATAGAAACAATGAGGAACCTCATTCTGGTTCAGCGGCGGTTTTTAAATATTTAATCTCTCCCACACTTCATCCATCGAACTCTCCTCTTTCACCCCACTTAAGGACACTGAAGTCACCAGGCTTCTCTCCAGCCACCCCACCACCTGTCCCCTTGACCCTATCCCCTCCGATCTCCTTCAGGCCATATCCAGCTCGCTCACACCTGCACTCACACACATCATCAACACCTCCCTGCTCACCGGCACTTTTCCATCCACATTCAAACAGGCCCAGGTCACGACCCTACTGAAGAAACCAACATTGGACCCTTCTACTCCCGACAGTTACAGACCTGTCTCTCTCCTCCCATTTTCACTTGAAAGGGCAGCTTTCAACCAGGTGTCTTCCTACCTATTCCAGAATAAACTACTTGATGACAAGCAGTCTGGCTTCAAAACAAAACAATCCACTGAGACGGCACTGCTATCGATCACAGAAGCACTGCGGCTAGCCAAGGCGGAATCTAAATCCTCGGTCCTGATTCTGCTAGACCTATCTGCAGCGTTTGACACTGTCAATCATCAGATACTGCTAGCAACCCTGTCATCACTAGGAATCACAGGCTCTACCCTCCGCTGGTTCAAATCCTACCTCTCCGACAGATCCTTCAGGGTGTCATGGAGGGGCTCGCTGTCCACTGCTCACCACATGATCACTGGGGTCCCTCAGGGGTCGGTGCTTGGACTGCTGCTTTTTTCCATCTACACGACATCACTGGGACCCATCATACAGGCACATGGCTTCTCATATCACTGTTATGCAGATGACACCCAGATCTACATCTCGTTTCACCCAGACGATACCACTGTAGCAGCTCGCATTACAGCCTGCCTCGAGGACATCTCAGCTTGGATGAAAGACCATCACCTCCAGCTGAACCCTGCCAAGACAGAACTACTCATGTTTCCGGCACACCCTACGGTCCAACACGATTTCAACATCCATCTTGGCAATACCACAATCACCCATTCCAAAACAGCCAGGAACCTCGGAGTCATATTTGATGAACAGCTGTCCTTCAATGATCACATTGCAAAGACAACACGGTCATGCCGATATGCCTTATTCAACATTAGAAAGATCAGACCCTATCTCACGGAGCATGCGGCACAACTCCTTCTCCAGGTCCTGGTAATCTCAAGGTTGGACTACTGCAATGCTCTCCTTGCTGGTCTTCCTGCAAAGGCTATCAAACCACTTCAGCTGATTCAGAACGCAGCAGCACGCCTCGTCTTCCAACAGCCCAAAAGGGCTCACGTGACTCCCCTTTTCATCTCTCTTCACTGGCTACCGGTTGCAGCCCGTATCAGATTCAAGTCACTAATGCTTGCCTACAGGACTATCACTGGATCTGCACCGGCTTACTTCCACACTCTCCTGCACTCCTACACCCCATCAAGATCCCTGCGTTCAGCAAACCAGTGGCATCTTGTATTGCCTTCCCATAAGGGCAGTAAATCGCTCTAACGCTCGTTCTCATTCACAACTCCTTCCTGGTGGAACATTCTTCCTAACTCTGTCCGTTCAACCACATCTCTCACAACATTTAAAAAACGACTTAAAATCCATCTCTTCTGTGAATACTTGACAAACAAATGAAAAAAAAAACACACTAACCCTTTCTCTCAACAGGTAGTGGTCTAGCTTTTGTTGAAACCAGTAACTTTGTATTGGCACCTAATGTATTATGGCTCCTGTATGAACTATCGCTTATTGCTCCTAAACTCTTTGTAAGTTGCTTTGGATAAAAGTGTCTGCTAAATGTCTAAATGTAAATGTAAATTAATAGACACAATCTGGAAGATTTGTGGAGAGAGGCTTGTCCTCAGGTTAAACGGTACACTTGGTTGAAAATGAATTCAAATAAGGTCTCTGCTGTGAGACTGGATCGTTTTTATGTTGAAAAGGGTAACATATGAAGATTTTATGGTAGTGGCATCTCACCAACATCTATCTCAGATCACCATTTTGTTTATATGTCTATGTCGGTTTTGTCGACTAAACCCTATCAAGCACAATGGCACTTTAATAGCAGATTACTGCATGATCACATCTTTGTGCACTCTTTTGATCTCTTGTGGAAGTCTTGGAGAGAAGAGAGATTTAGTTATGCATCTTTAAATCAGTGGTGGAACTTGGGAAAGGTGCAGATAAAAAACTTTTGCCAACAATACACTGCACATAATACAGAAAATTTAAAGATGAAAATGAAGATATTGGAGCAAGAAATTCTGCAGCAAAGCTGCATCAATGAAGGAGGTGAATTATTGTCAGCTGACATTATTAAAGCGAATAAAAGCCTTTTGAAGGATTTATTGGATGAACAGGAGAAGGAAACTCTTGTGAGAACAAGATATGTTAAGCACAACGAAATGGATTGTCCAACTGCCTTCTTTTTTGGATTAGAGAAAAAGCCAAGAGAGCAGACATTTTTCCATAAACTGAAACTTTCTAATGGAAGCGAAACTACTGACCAGCGAGAAATTATAGCTTCTGCTATTTCTTTTTATGAGAACCTCTATCAGTCAGAACACTGTGAGGAAGGAGCAGTTGAAGAACTTCTAGATCTTCCACAGTTATCAACGACTGAGAGGAAGGAGCTGGAGGGTTTTCTGAGTTTCTCTGAGCTGTCCAGTGCTGTGCTGGGGCTGAACAGTGGTGATAGATCCAACTATGAGATATGGCTTGAAGATCTTATAGATCTAAACTTTGAGTCCAGTTTCACTATATCTCTCTGCGTCAGGAACAAATTACACCTGGAGATATCAACTCCGTTGTGAGTCAATCCTTTAACCCAAACAACAGGGAGATATAGAGCTGAAGGGAAGAACAGCAGGCAGGAGACGAAGTGATGTTAAATAGACAGACAAATGATTTATTGAATAATCTCAGTTGTGTGTTGATGCTCAGTCAAGCTCTGCCAAACTTCGTCTGACTAGAAACAGATTCAATGTGTTTTTAACATTCAAGATTACAGTATCAAAACATTGTCTCATGACATTATTATGAACCTTGAGATGCAGACCAACGGATACTCATATCAGCATAAGACACAATACAACTCCCAATGAGGTTAAACAACAGGAAAGTAAGGAGCAAATAATATGAATAGAAGTGAATAATAAAATAAATGAATGAATACATATGATGAATATTGTAATAAATGTGATAAATGAAATAGAATAATAAAATGAAATAAACAAGAAACAATGTATGTTTCTATCCAGATCTATCAGTGGGAAATCCCCTGGACTGGATGGTCTGTCTGAGGAGTTCTACAAAGGTTTTTGGAATGTGCTTGGACAAGATTTGTATCATGTTTTCCTGGAGTCTTTCAACCTAGGCATTTTACCCTTGAGCTGTTGAAGAGCGGTGTTGACACTAATACCCAAAAGGGGGATCTTGGACACTTGAGGAATTGGCGTGCTGTTTCATTATTGTGTACTGATTTTAAAATACTGTCAAAAGCTATAACTACTAGGTTGAAGAAATGTATAACAACTATAATTCATGAGGATCAGTCGTACTGTATCCCCAAAAGATCAATTTTCGACAACCTATTTTTGTTAAGAGACATTATTACAGCTGCCAAAACACATCAAATTGTCATTGGACTTTTATCTCTAGATCAAGAAAAAGCTTTTTAAAGAGTGGACCATTTATATTTACTGAAGACTTTGAAGGCTTTTGGCTTTGGTCCACAATTTATCTCCTGTGTTAAATTGCTACATAATGAAACATCTAGTATGCTGAGAATTAATGGTTGTCTGACTAGACCTTTCGCAGTAACTAGAAGCATACGGCAAGGATGTCCTCTTTCTGGACTTTTGTACTCAATATCCATTGAACCTTTTCAGTCATCTTTAAGGAAGCGATTGCATGGACTTGTTGTTCCCAGGTTTCCAGAAATTCCATCTGTAAAACTTACAGCGTATGCAGATGATGTGACTGTATGTATCCGAAACACTGATGATGTATCTGCTTTGATTTATAGCTTAGGAATCTTTCAAAAGGCAACATCTGCTTAAATTAATTGGGATAAGTGTACATCCCTGTTACTGGGTGAGTGGCAAAATATAGACCCTCCTCAGCTTCCACAACAGTGTAAATGGATTAAGGATGGTTTTAAGGTTCTTGGGGTATATTTGTGAACTGACTCTTACATGAAAAAGAATTGAGAAAGTCTAGCTGATAAAGTAACAGGGAGACTACAAAAGTGGAGGTGGATTCTTCCAAAGTTTTCTTATAGAGGGAGGTGTTTAATCGTCAATAACTTGACAGCCTCAATGTTGTGGCACCGGTTAACAGTGCTGGACCCTCCTGAAGAGCTACTTGTTACAGTTCAAAAAAGTTTTGTTAAATTCTTCTGGGATGGATTTCATTGGCTTCCTCCCGGAATCTCCCTGTGATTGAAGGAGGACAAGGACTCATTAATTTAGAAGCAAGAATTAAAACATTGAGACTTCAAGCATTACAGAAATTGCTATACTGTTCAGATAAGATTCCCTGGATTGCATATAGTTTGTCTATTTTACAAGATATAGGAGGAATCGGAATGGATAAGCAGTTGTTCTTAATTGAGAAATCATTTGCCTCGAAAGTTACTTGTTCTCTTTTAAAGTTTTATGAGTCTATGTTCAAAGCTTGGCAATTGTTAAAGAAGATAGAAAAGAGAGTGAACATTATGGTGTTTTAGAACCATTGTTCTTTAATCCTTTATTTAAAACAAACTCTTCAATGTCAAGTACAGTAGTTGATAAGTTTTTAAAAACTGGAATAGCTACTGTAATGGACTTAATTGACTCTACAAAAGGTCAATGGCATTCAAATGGATCAATAACTGACCAAGTCGGGTTTAGATCAGAAAGATACGTTGAAGGGTTAATAGAGGATCTCAAAAAATATTTTCCTCAATCCTTCTTGACCACTGTAAATATATTTTTGGAAAATGGTGAGAATTCTTTGAACTTTCCAGATCTTAGGGAAGGAATAGGATTTGAATTGGATGAAGATTTAAATAGTACTTTGCTATTAAAGGGATTTAAAGATGAATCGTTTCAGAACGTGGAAAAGAAAATGTTGTATGGAATGTGTGTGAAATTCTTGTTTCATGCTCAATTGAAAGGACGTGGTGATACCAAATGGAGAGAATATTTATCAATTTCTTCAGAACGAACTCCATCATAGAGGTGTTTGTATAAACCACCCATTCCTAAGAGATCTGGGGATCTTGAATGGAGAATACTTCATTGTGTTGTTGCATCAAATAGTTTGGTGTCAAAATTGAATGTAACGGTTTCATGTATATGTCCTTTTTGTAATGTTTCTGATACAGTTTTTCATTGTTTCTCTGATTGTTTCAGATTAACTCCCTTGTTTGAATTGTTGAAAAGAATATTTACTGAACTCGGGTTTATGTTTACAAAAAATCTGTTTATTTTGGGCTTGAAATATAATAAGGGATGGAGAGCACAGTGCACGCTGGGGAATTTTCTGCTAGGACAGGCAAAGATTGCAATTTTAAAGTCCCACACATGTAAAAATGAGGGGGGAAATATTGATTTGGTTGGCATGTTCAAATCATTAGTAAAGTACTGGGTTGCAGTAGAATATGCATATTCTAAATTAACAAATAATATGGGGTTTTTTTTGATGCAAGGTGGAGTGTGAAAAATGTTCTTGTGGTGAGGGATGTTTTTGGAGCGTTTTGGTTTAATTGGTAAAATTGTGATCTTGATATTATTTTTTTTATTTAGTTATTATTTATTTTTGTTTTGTGTGGTGTAAATAATTGTTTTAAACTAGTTGTTTGATTAAAAGAGGTTTAAAAGTCAAAAAGTCTCTCTCTCTCTCTCTGCGCATGCGTGAGTGTTGTGGAGCGTGGTGTTTGGAGAGTGAATGCTAAAAACTGAATCTCTCTTTCAGTTTATTTTTCTTATTTCTTTTTGGCTAAACTTTAATACATTATATACAGTTGAAAGAAAAAGTATGTGAACCCTTTGAGCTTACTTGGATTTCTTCATAAATTGGTCATAAAATGTGTTCTGATCTGGGAAGACACCTTCTACAAACAGAGCACATGGGCTCGGACTGAAACAATGGTACAACAAATTATATTGTAGAGTATCAGACCTAGGTGGAAACAAACCTGGTCAAAGAACACCAAAGATCCACTCACTCTCCACAGTGCCGCTCTACAGAGACTTCTGGAGACTTCAGAGACCCTGACAAGGAGTCAGGGGAGGAACTGTAAGTCAGCTGGAAATGTTCTAAGAACTAAGGTTGTTTTTGATGCTGGGATACAAAACAATCAAACGTCTCGGGTTACGTCTGTAACCCTTGTTCCCTGAGAAGGGAACGAGACACTGCGTCGCCATGGCAACGCTTTGGGGAACGCCTCAGCGTGACCAGCTCTGAGCACGTGTGTCAACATCGTCCAGTAGTGGAACGCTACGTCATAGATGACGTATGGACCAGGAGGTATAAAACGACATCCGAAATAGTGAACTTCAGCTCGAAAAACTTCGAAGCAAAAGGCTTACAGGGATGTAGGGAGTATGGCAAGGTGACGCAGTGTCTCGTTCCCTTCTCAGGGAACAAGGGTTACAGACGTAACCCGAGACGTTCCCTTTCGAGGGAACTCGCACTGCGTCGCCATGGCAACGCTTTGGGGAACGAAATACCCAAACCGCCATACGCCCAAATGCCTGTATGTGTGTACAAAAATGTCACGTGGAAGACACAAGCACCTGGGCTCCCGGGGTGAGATTCATGTCCAAACTATAGAATCTCACGAATGTGAGCGGAGAGGACCAGCCTGCCGCATCACACACGTCCCGCATAGACGCCCCCGACCTTAAGGCTACGGAGGCCGCCATACCCCTAGTAGAATGAGCTCTGACATCCAAAGGCGATGGTCTGCCAGAGGCCTCATAGGCCAGAGAGATAGTCTCAACTATCCATCTGCTGATGGTTTGCTTGGTTGCCGACAGACCTTTCTTCGGTGAACCAAAACATACGAAGAGCTGCTGCGCTTTCCTCCAAGCCGCAGTTCTGTGTACATACGAGTCCAGTGCTCGCACTGGACACGACAAATTTAACCTTTCCTGGTCCTGGCTCCTGAAAGGTGGAGGACAGAATGCTTGCAAGGTAATGGGTCTCGATACATTATCCATAACCTTAGGCACGTATCCTGCCCAGGGGAAAAGGAACGCCTTAACCAAACCAGGAGCAAATTCAAGGCACGTAGGTGAAACCGACAAGGCCTGAAGATCTCCCACTCTCTTGAGAGAAGTAATAGCCAACAGGAAGACAGTCTTAAGAGTGAGAAACTTTAGAGCAACCGAATCAATCGGTTCAAAGGGAGGAGCTGACAGTCCCTCGAGAACTGTAGCCAAGTCCCAGGTAGGTACCCTAGTGTGGCTCACAGGCCTCAACCTGCGAGCACCACGAAGAAACTGTAGAACCAAGGGGTCTCTACCAACAGGTATGCCCCCTAGCCGAACATGAAAGGCAGAAATGGCTGCCATATAAACCTTTAAGGTAGATGGGGATAAGTCTGCAGCAAAACGATCTTGCAGGAACTCAAGCACTGTTGAAACCGGGCAGTTTACAGGGTCCATGCGGTGAGCTGAACACCAAGTAGTGAAGACTCTCCACTTTAAGGCATAAAGCTTCCTTGTAGAAGGAGCTCTGGAATTAAGTATGGTCTCCACAGCCTCGGCTGAGAGACCAGTGTTTAAGAGGCTAGCCCTCTCAGAGGCCAAACCCATAGTTTCCATAACTCCGGGCGTGGGTGATGTATTTGACCCTCCGCTTGAGAGAGGAGATCCCTCCTCAAAGGAATCTCCCATGGAGATTTCTCCAACAGGTCTATGATGTCTGAGAACCATACTCGGGCCGGCCAGAATGGGGCTACCAACAGTAGGCGAACTCCGTCCCTGCGCACCCTTTCCAGAACTCCCGGGAGTAGAGCGATCGGGGGAAAAGCGTACAGGTGAAGCCTCGGCCACACCTGTGTCATGGCATCCAGCCCTAGAGGGGCTGGATGTGTTAGGGAAAACCAGAGCCGACAGTGCGTGTTTTCCTGAGTTGCAAAGAGGTCTAACTCTGCCTGGCCGAACCTCATCCAGATCTGCTCCACCACCTCTGGGTGGAGTCTCCATTCCCCGGGCCTCAGCCCCTGTCTCGACAGGAAGTCTGCTCCTTGGTTCAGGTGACCGGGGATATATACTGCCCTCAGGGAGAGCAGCTTCCCCTGAGACCACAGGAGGATCTGACGTGCCAACTTGTATAGTTGCCGTGACCGCAGACCCCCCTGGTGATTTATGTATGAGACCACAGCTGTGTTGTCTGTCCTGACAAGCACATGTTGGCCTCTGAGTTGTGGGAGAAAGTGTGTCAACGCCAGAGACACTGCCATCATCTCTAGGCAATTTATGTGCCAAGATCGAAACTGGCTCTCCCATCGGTTTTGGCCCCATTGGCCTTCCATAACAGCTCCCCAACCTGTGAGTGAAGCATCGGTTGTCAGTGCAACGCGCCGACAAGTGCTTCCCAACACTGGTCCTTGGGAAACAAACCAAGGTTCTTTCCACATTCTCAGTGTGTGCAGGCATCTGCGTGTCACCTTGATAATGCGCAACGGGTTGCCCCTCGGGGAAAACCCCTTGGTTTTGAGCCACCACTGTAGAGGTCTCATATACAGCAGGCCGACGGGAATAATGTTGGACGCAGCTGCCATGAGTCCCAACAATCTCTGAAAAAGCTTTACAGTCAGTGATTGGCCTAGCTTTATTCTGCAAACGGCTGACAGGATTGCAACAATACGAGCAGGTGCGAGCCGCGCCTGCATTGTGATGGAATCCCATATCACTCCTAAAAAAGTGGTTCTCTGTACTGGAGAAAGCACACTTTTCTTGGTATTCAGTCTCAACCCTAGTTCTTTCATATGTGCGAGAACAACATCTCGATGTTGAACCGCCAGATGTTCCGACTTTGCTAGAATCAGCCAATCGTCTATGTAATTTAACACGCGAATGCTCTTCATGCGTAGCGGAGCTAGGGCTGCATCCACACACTTCGTGAACGTGCGTGGAGACAGAGCCAGGCCGAACGGGAGAACACGATATTGATAAGTCTTTCCCCCCAACGTAAATCTTAGGAACTTTCTGTGGGGAGGAAAAATGGAGACGTGAAAATACGCGTCCTTCAGATCGATCGTGACAAACCAGTCCTCGGATCTGATTTGTCCTACGATCTGTCTCAACGTCAACATCTTGAATTTGAGACGTTGCACTGCCCGATTTAGATGTCGCAGATCTAAAATCGGACGTAATCCCCCGTCTTTTTTTGGAACAGTAAAATACCGGCTGTAAAAGCCTGAGTTTCTCTCGTGAGGGTGTACAAACTCGATTGCCTCCTTGCACAAGAGAGTTTTTACTTCTTGTTCCATCACCAGAGTCTGCTCGGGGCACACCTCGGTGTACAAAACTCCGTTGAAGCGGGGCGGACGGACTTGAAATTGAATCCGGTAACCCTGCTCTACCGTGCGCAGGACCCATTTTGACACATTTGGTAGACTTTTCCAAGCTGCTAAATGGTCGACTAAGGGAACTAGCCTCTCGGGGCCAGCCTCTGGTGATATTATTACGGGAACCGCAACGGCTCGGCAAACCTCGATTTGCAGAGCCGGCTGAACCCTCCGGAGACACCGCAAAGGAACGGGCACCGTATAATGAGGTGCGAGCGCACGCTCCTCGGGGGGAAGTCTGTCAGGACTTTTTCTTATTTTCCCCTTTTCTCGCCTGAATGACTGCCCTCAGGTCAGTCCTAGGTTTGTAAGGCTGCGGGTTATATTTTCTTCCTGAACCCCCATCCTTCTGGGGTGGGGCTCGGGAAGCAACACTCTGCTTCTGACGCTCACGATAGCTAGTGGACGCCTGTGGCTGTTCTCGCCCCGCCGCCTGGGGAGTTTGTCCGCGGCGGGGGAGATAAAGTTTAAATGCCGCAGCCTGTTTCTTAGCCTCCTCGAACCTTTCAACAACGGTGTCTACAGCGTTGCCGAAAAGGCCCGTAGGGGACAATGGGGCATCCAGAAGAAATGCTTTGTCAGATGGTTTCATGTCTGAGAGGTTCAACCATAAATGCCTCTCAGTGGCTACCATAGCTCCCATGGAACGGCCCAAAGAACGAGCAGTCTCACGAGTAGCACGGAGAGAAACATCCAAAGCATGACGGACGGGTTGTAAAACATCCGCCGCCACCAGTCCCGTGTCGACCAATTCACGTAGCGCATCTGCTTGATACGCCTGAAGTAGTGCCACAGAGTGTAAGCAAGCCCCGGACTGCCCTGCTGCCGCATATGCCTTGCCAATCAAAGTCGATGTCACCCTGCATGGCTTTGATGGCAAGGTAGGGGCTTTTAGGGACGAAGCCGTGGATGGAGACAGATAGCTCGCAAGCGTCTGTTCTATTCTCGGCATCGCCCCGTAACCTCTTTCTTTATAGCCCTGAACATTAGAATAAATGCAAGTCTGTGGCGTGAATACTCGTGCGGTATATGGATGCTGCCACGACTTACACACCTCCTGATGTAGGTCAGAAAAGAAAGGGAGTTTGCGTCGTGAGGGTTGTGTGCTATGCTTGAGACATCGCTCGTCCATCTTATTCTCAGGACGAGCGTTAGGTTTATCTTGCGGCCAGTCTATTGTTAGTTGGGCTACCGCAGCTGTCATGACTTCCACCAGATCGGCGTGAACCGAAGCAGCAAGAGGGGGAACACAATCTAACTCTCCTGCTTCGATACCAGTTATGTCTACATCCTCAGATGCAGAACATTGCCGAACCGGACTCCCTCTCTGAGCGGGAGAAACCGCAGTGCGTGCTCCCGACTCAGCAGAGAGAGAGGTGGAAGCTACGGAGGGTAAAGAGAAGCCGGAGCATGTCTCTTCAGCCTCCCTGACGTCCATCTGCGAGCCCCACGAGCGAAGATTCCGCTCTGCCTCGGCAAAAGCGGGACCATCACCACGCGGAGCTCGCACCTGGCCGTGCTTATCAAATAGTGCTGAACGGGAACGGAGCGTACGCTGTGGTAAAAGTCCACAGGCTTCACAGTCAGCTCCCTCGAGCGCTGACTGTGCATGCTCCGCTCCCAGACAGACTACACAGAGATCATGCGTATCATTGCTCGTGATAAAACGCGAACAAGGAGGAGCACAATGTCTGAAACTTTTCTCTGACATGTTAGCAAACTGGCTAACCAAACACACTTCTTTTACAGAACACACTCACGCTTCTTTTAACTAGACAAACACACACTACACACAGAGCCGTTGCTGAGAAGAAAAGAGCTGAAGTTCACTATTTCGGATGTCGTTTTATACCTCCTGGTCCATACGTCATCTATGACGTAGCGTTCCACTACTGGACGATGTTGACACACGTGCTCAGAGCTGGTCACGCTGAGGCGTTCCCCAAAGCGTTGCCATGGCGACGCAGTGCGAGTTCCCTCGAAAGGGAACCCCATTTGTTGCTAGATCCTGAGGAATGATATCCTGCCCTCCCCTTAGGTTTTGTTGATGCCCAGGAATTGAACCCCCTCTTCTTATCACACCTCTCCCCTTCATCTCTTCAGGCCCTGATCACTAGGAAAATGCTTACGCTTAATTCTGTGTATATCATTTATTGTCATAGTATGAAGTTTGATGATTCATGTTTGGTATTGTTTTAAAGGTCATGGTGCGATGGGTAAAAAGGTCTAGTTCTTTCGAACCTAACAGAGAGTATATTAAAACTTTTTAACTCTGATCCATAACCTGCACTTCTCAAAGAGGTGTGACTTTCTCAGTGAAGCCTGTTTACATGTAGATTGAGATCTCATTTGATGTTCTCTTCAGTGACGAGAAAACAAACAAACCAAGTTTCTTAGTGACCATTGGCTTTGTTACATCTGGGTATATAAAGTACAATGGCAAAAGACTCGGGAAAGCTTCTGTAACCAGAACTTCCCAAATTGCAGCTGTGCATCTCAATTTGGAAGCATCTGTAACCAGAACTTCCCTCACTGCAACTGTTTGTCTCGATTTTACCAGGTATGATAAACTTTGTGGTTTTATTTTTATTCTCATACTATGTTGATAATCTTTGCATAGTAAATTAGGAATTTCCTTGTATATGCATTCTATGATTTTAATTAATGTTGTGCCTGCCTGGTATAATAAATTGTTTTATTGTTGATATTATCTGAATTCTTCAAAGTCTGTTATTACAAGTAGATTGAAAGGAACCTGTTCTGTTACAGCAAAATCGATGTGTCAGGATAGGTAGGCCTAGTTTATACTAGATTTTTTATTATAAAAGGAGCATTGCTAAAGCTCACAAGATTTCCACCTATCATCTGGCCTAGCAAGTTGCACGATCGTGACTAAAATAACTATTGTTATGTTTCTGAGCAAGCATATCGTGGCCAAACTTAATCATATTAGTTTACCCGGCAACCTCTGACTAGAGATCGGAACTGACCGTTTTGTGTCCGTGAGATCCATGAGCCCGGCCGGCGTGAGACTCTGTGCGACTGCAGGTCCCAATCGAAAGAATTACTATTCTTAATGAATATTAAAGTATGGAGAATTATAGATAAGTTAACTTAGATCAATAGATACACTTGAAATGTCATACAAGTTATCTTATATTATATTGAAATTGGAGTCAGATCGGTCTTAACCACAGAATCATATAAATTGAACTATATTGTAACAGTTCTTAAATAACTTCATGTAGAAATCGCTGAGGAGAAGCAGAACATGAGATCCCTTAAACCACGACATTGGATTCCGTCGTTGGGGCAATGGGTGGTCTTTTACACATCCAAAACAAGCTTTGCTGTTCTATGAACATCGGCTATACAATACAATTGATTAATTGCTTGAACTACTTTTGCACAACTGGTGTGAGATAACCCATGGTAGTGTCTAATTAGGATAATTAACCCTAATTTCGGTAGTGCTATTCTACCCTGTTCATCTCTAATAATCCCTTCCTTGTCAGGAGTGCAAACATTTGTTCTCCAATGCTCTAAGTCTCCCTGTGTTGTTTGACTTTGCAGGAATTTGATATCAATGTCAGAAACATTGGTTATGTGCACTGTCATTGCTACCTTTGATTCATTTTTTGGATGAAATGGTGATTTAATCTGAGTTTGGGCTGCTGCCTTTGCGGCTTCATCAGCCCTTCTGTTGCCTATAGCCTGCTCATCCTCCCCCGAAGCGTGACCCTTGACCTTTACTATGGCCACTTCGAGCGGAAGCTGAACTGCTTCAGTTAACTGTCCTATCAGATTTGCATGTGCTATTGGCTTTCCATCACCATCTCCTGAATCGGAAACCACAGCATAGCCACAGAGGTAGACACCGTCAGAGGGCTTTGAACAAGACCCATCAACATAAATGTTATCTCCCCCCTCTGGGGCGTATCCAACAGATCGAACCTAGAAGAGTAAGAGGTGGTCAGTTCAGAGATGCAATCATGTTCAATATTAAAATCTGCCATGTCTACCATACCCAAAATACCCAGCAAAGCAGAATTAATGTTTCCTGTAGTTTGAATGATAAGATTTTTCGTTGCCAGCAGAGTAGCCTCGTAACCTGGGCGTCATTGCACTGTCATGTGTTGTGTAAAATAACACCTACCTGATGGGATGCATATAATATTAAAGGGTGTGACAGCAAAGTTTTCTCAGCCATCTGTACAATCAGAGCAGCTGCAGCCACAGCACGAAGACATTCTGGCATACCTGTGACTATGTTATCTTACTTCTTAGATAGATATGCAACTGGCCTATATGTTGAGCCATGAAGTTGCAATAGGACCCCTAGAGCTGCACCCACTGTCTCCCTAACATGCAAGTGAAAGGCGTGGTGTAGTCTGGCAGGCCCAATGCTGTTGCGGTTGTGATGGCTGCTTTCAAGGCATTGAAATGTTCATCAGCTTCCGCAGTCCACTCCAATGACAAGATTTGTCATCTGCAAACTGAAGAACACAAACTGATGAAGGCAGATCAGTCATTTTGGCCAAAGTTCTGTGCACTGCTGCAGAAAAGACAGCGGGTGAGTCTACATAGCCCTGAGCAAGGCGTTTCCACGAATATTCCTGTCCTTTAAATGTAAAAGCTAACAAAGGCTGAGTATCTGGGTGTACAGGTATAGAGAAAAAAGCTGCACACAAATCTATTACTGTGAAATACTTGTGCGAATGTGGCACTGAATTCATAACAGTCTATTGACTGTTATGAATTCAGGCACAATTGGTGCGAGTGGTATGATTAACTGGTTAACTGCCCTTAAATCTTGAGTTAATCTCCAAGTTTTCCCATCCGCTTTTAAAACAGGATTAATTGGTGTGTTATATGGTGAGTGTGTTTGTTCGAGGACACCCTGCTTGACAACATTTTCAATCAAATGTTGAATACCTTGTTCCTTATCTTTAGACAAAGGGTATTGTTTAATGTAGACAGGTTTGTTTGTTTTAAGTTTAGCCCTGTAAGGTTCCATGTCAATGAAACCAGTTTCATCCCTGAACTGAGACCATAACAAAGGGTTAATCATGGTGTCCACCCTTGTTGGCATGCTGGTTTGAATGAAACTCGGTTGGGTATGAAGCACCCGTGTTCTAATGTCTGCTCTGTGGTGTGTGTGTGCGAAACTTGTGCAACTGTCTGCACTCTCGTTTGTAATGGCCCCTCTTTCCGCAATGAAAGCAGATTATTTCTGACTTCTTCCTTTGGCTAGGTTTTACAGACGTTTGTTCAATGTTCCGTTTTCCTGGATAGCCTTTAAACATGGCATTCTCTAAAGTCATATCATGCAAGTTGTTATTCTGATCAATTGCGCTTGTTTGTGATTCATGTTATTTTACAGAGTGCTAAAAAACAGAGGCTTTATGTCATTATTTAATGGCAATGTAGAATCTTCAATCCATGCTTTCTTAAAACGCACAAAAAATTGAGCAGCTGAGTCTCTTGCTGCCTGTTTCAAAAGATAAGACCTGTTGACTCCTGTAAACAAGTTCGCTATGTATAGGAAGAAAGGAGTCGGGGTCGGCGTGGCTGAGAAGAGTAAGATTCTTTTATTCATTCAATACTTCCGGGTATCAGACTTCCGGTTCAAAATAAGAGTTCCTTCACGATTCCTTGATCGAAGGTTTGCTTTGATGACTGCCTTGGACGCAACGTCTCTCGGCCGTTCCACACATGTACGTCTTCTCAGCCGCTCTCTCTCTCCTCCTCTGGATCCGTCGATCCCTTTTCTAGCGTCTCCTCGCCAATTACTAGAACAAGAAGCAGGTGATTTCACTAAACCGTTGATCTGCCTACTCACCGTCTTTCTCCCAACACTCTCTCTCCCCGCAGACCGTGCTGAACCACGCCCACCTCTCCACAACTCCCTAGACATTTATCAAGAAACACTCTTATCTGTCTAAAAAAATATTTCAACATCTGTAAAAGTTTCCCAAACAACGCATGTGGGTTTGCCCTCCTATCGCTGTTTGTGATTTTCATGTCTTTCCATACTGCATAAGCTTTATTCATGTATGGATAATCCCATGTTGGGTCTCCCCAACCTCCATGTGACATGCCCTGAAAGAAAGTAAACTTCTTATGTACCCTTGTCTTAACAATATTATACGGTTGAAGAGTCTAGTCGACGGAACACACAGAGTATTCAGGATCCTGGAGACAAAGTTTGACACAGACACAAGTGCTTCTTCAATCAGAGTCCAAAGTTTATTATTTTAGGACTAATACTTATAAGTTTGCCTCAGGAGGCGTCATATAAAAACACCAAAACAGTGGAAAATCACCAGACTTTCTGTTTAGTCTTATTCCTCCTGAACAATCAGATATGATTACATATTTAATATTACAATAACAGAACAATCGTCCATAGGCATCATTAGGAACCTTGATATGGAGAACAACAGATGCTTATATCAACATAAGACAGCATAAGACATAATACAACTTTCAACGAGGTTAAACAACAAGAAAGTAAGGAGCAAATATTATGAATAGAAGTGAATAATAAGAATACATATGATGTATATTGGAATAAACACAGATGCAGTATTTGTGGAGGACAGGACGAAATCCAGATTCTCACCATGGCCACTTTCAGACCAACGGTCTTACAAGCCGTCCTGTGTCCCTTTAAAGAACAAATATATATAGAGTAGTACAAAAGGTTAATCAAAAGGTACAAATTTTTTAATAAAAGGATAGTTGCATTTGCGTATTTTTATGTGGTTTTCTGGTTTGCAAGCTGCTCTTTGAGGTAAAAGATCAATCGGACTGATTTGTAATAAAAACATAACAACACCAATCACCCTCAATAAAAACGAAAACATAAACATAATTATATCTACTCTTCATCATCTACTGTGCCAATCTCAATTACCGAATCGTCAAGCCCATTATCTCCTTCCATTACATTGTCACGTCCATCAACATTTCTTGGTTCTTCTATCACCGGTATTGGTTCTGGTTCTAACTCATGTGTTTGAACACAATCATTATCATCCTCAAATATGGATCCCCAAGTTTGATTCTGATCTTTCGGACGATAACCTTTAGATGTGCGTCTAACCAGCATAGCCTGGTTGACGTCAGTCGTTCTTTTTGCTAACATTCGATCGGTTCCTTTGGTTGTAAAGGAAGTAACAGATCTTTTAACACATCCGACCACACACTGCAACATGCATGGCAAAAATAATAACAAGGCTAAGATGGTCATCACAACTGGAATTACTGTACCGGTTATCCAATATCCCCATCCCCCGGATAGGCTGTCCAACCATTGAAACCATGTTGCATCTACCGGTGTGGGTTCACGAACTGATTCTCTCATGTGCTTCACAACGTCGGTGACATTGTCTGCATAATCTGGAATTGAAAAACAACAAGATACTCCTAGCATTTTGCACACTCCTCCTTTCTCTGCTGTTAATATATCCAAAGCAAGTCTATGTTGCACGACGGCAACTCTCATTTTCTTTAATTCGTTAGAGATTAAGTTTAAAGCTTGTGCTGTGTCATTTTCCAAAGAAAGAACTTGCCATGCCAGACCATTAATTTTGTTCAGAGCAACAATAGTACCGGTTCCTGTAAACAAACCTGCTAGGGACCATCCCACGTTTTCCCAAGGAGTAGTCCATGGATCACTTATCTTATGGCCTGCATAATAATTTGGCAGTTTTACTTCCCTTTTATGTCTATTCAAAGATGTGGCCACATTTGTCTTTTCCATTATGCTAGTTCCTGTGGACAAAATAGCAGCATAACAACAACCTTTCCATTCCCCTGCATCTAAATGGTAATATGCAGTTTCACCACAAACCCACACCATTCCTGGTGAACTGTCTAAGTGTGAAAATGGACATTCGAATCCCTCAGTAGTTTTATTGAGATATTGTATGGTGCAATTATGATGTCCGTTATTTGATTGAGACAAAGTAATTTCATTTCTACAATCGGACATCCCTACTATATGTCTGCCTGATTTGGAACACACACATAATTCTGCGGGACGAGCATTTACATAAAAGGCAGGACCTTGAAAAGGTTCTCCTGTATACAAACAGTTATAGTCTCGCATTACAGATGTTGGTGGTCTTCCTTCTCGAATATTCAGAGTCATTTGTACAATTAAAGACATTTGTTTTGGCATATTGCAGTCACCCTCATCATTTACTAGCATGTCTGCTGTAAGCTCCTGCGTTCTCCACATTGAGTGGAGCTGTATACATACCCAACAATCTCCTCTAACCTCATCTGCTAAGACTTCTCTCTGCAATAAGGCTAAGGCACATGCATAATTACCACCACATTTAGATTTTGCAACTCTTACTTGTTTAGTTTCTTGGTCGAGATTAGAACCCATAAAAAAATCAATTTCCTGTGGTGCTTCTCTTTGCTTATTTGAATAGCTGGGTATCGGGTTTGCACTTAGTTCCTTAATTCTTTCTTTTATTTCCCTCATCGCTGGTGGTTCTATTTTAATTTGAACTTCCTGATAACGGTCTTTACCTAATAAGGCCCATACGCAGTAGTAAATTCCTTCATCTCGAAATGTAACCTCTTTTATGGTAACATTCATTACCCCTGCATAACTTTCCTTATGGTCTGGACCAAGAAGCGAAGGAAGAGACCCTATAGGAATGGTCTTTGCCTTACCACAATATATACAACGTTTTCCATCCCACATTACTCTCTGTGGTAACTTTACAATCTTTATTTCAAACCTGGGGTCGGTGCCTAGGGCTTCAGGGCCATGATACGCTATTACCTCTGACCACCTACAAGATCCCTTGCAGATATACAGACTTTCTCCGAATTGTTCCCTAACTGCTTCGATGTTGCCAGCTGCCCCCATGGTTAAAGATATTGGGTCGCAAAGGAAGCTTGCACTGCTGCCTGCCCTAAGAGTGACCTTGATCGTCTCTTTATCAGGGAAACTTTCATCTACTTCCCGTTTTGGCCGTGTGGCGAGAGTTTCATTTCTCTCTAATTTTACTTCTTGATTTAGGATTACACCAGTGATTATTATACTTATTAGGACTAGAATAATCGTTGTTCCACGCAGTCCACACATACCTGGCTGCCTGAACGGATGCCACGGCCTGTTAGGTTCTATCATTATCGATGTGGGCAATCTCTCTTGCTTACAACTAATTCCCCCTCCTCGAGCCTGAAAGCATACAGAATTAGGCTACCTGGTATTCGACGTTGCAGCACTACTCTCGTTGGGTCAGGGGCAACTCCTATGGTCATTTTTACTGCGTTAAGAAGATCTGGGCCGAACACAATAAGGGCTTCTGCTAGTTTGCACGCAGTGTAAGAATTGATATCTAAGAATTCCATAGGAAATTGATTAGGATAATTTCAATGATTCAATTTGGCCCTCAATGCACCTCAGGGGAAGCTACGGAGTCAGCACTGTTGGCTCAATGGGCCTACTATCTTCTTGCTTTGGGTGGCCCCTACCTCACAAAAGGTAGTTCTGTCCTCAGCTTAGTCAGTGCTTTCTCTACCCTGAGATGTATTAAGGTGCATCCCCTGTTGAGATTCTATGTTAAATTGGAGCTTGTCTGCTCTCCTGAAGAACACAACTTCAGTCTGGACGCGTGTATCCACTGTGGCTGGTAGTCCGTCAGAACTCCTGTCCGTGTTACGGCAATCACAGTCGCTGGTCCGTGGTACTTTGGTTCTCCAACCTTTGTTGGCTTCAGATTCCTCACAAAAACTTTTTGTCCTGGAACAAAGTTATGAGTAGGGTTTTCTGAGGGAAGAGGATGGCACAAAGAAACATCAGCACATATCGAATTTAACTTTTCGACTAGGGAGGTCACGTAGTCTTCCTGGATCACCTGAAGATCACCTAAACAAGAAATACCAGACCGGCCTTTGACCCACGGGGTCGGGAAAGGTCTGCCCATTAGTACCTCGAACGGTGACAATTTTGTCGTGGAAGATGGAGTCATTCTTATTTCTGCCAAGACTGCGGGCAATAAATCAACCCACTTTCTTCCTGTATCGAGTACAGCTTTTGTTAGTCGTGTTTTCAGTGTTCGATTACATCTCTCCACGACTGCTGCACTTTGCGGATGATATGGAATATTAAAATGCCAATCAATAGACAATGTTTTTGCTAAGAGCTGTGTTACCTTTGACGTGAAACTCGTCCCGTTATCCGATTCCAATCTGGCCGGTACGCCCCACCTTGGCACAATCTCCTTCGTTAAGATTTTTACCACTGTTTTAGCATCTTCCTTTGCGCACGGAAATGCTTCAGGCCACTTTGAGAATCGATCAACAATTACCAAAAGATATTTTAAGTTACCTATTGGCGGCATGTGCGTAAAATCAATTTGTAAATGTTGAAAAGGAGCTTCCGGATTTGTCAATGCATCGTGCTTAGCTGATTTGTGCGGATTTACCTGAGCACATGTTAAGCATGCATCCAAAACAAGCTTTGCTGTTTTATGAACATCGGCTATACAGTACAATTGACTAATTGCTTGACTAATTTTCTCCAATGCTCTAAGTCTCCCTGTGTTGTTTGACTTTGCAGGAATTTGATATCAATGTCAGATACATTCGTTATGTGCACCGTCATTGCTACCTTTGATTCATTTTTTGGATGAAATGGTGATTTAATCTGATCTTGGGCTGCTGCCTTTGCGGCTTCATCAGCCCTTCTGTTGCCTATAGTCTGTTCATCCTCCCCCGGAGCATGACCCTTGACCTTTACTATGGCCACTTCGAGCGGAAGCTGAACTGCTTCAGTTAACTGTCCTATCAGATTTGCATGTGCAATTGGCTTTGCATCAGCAGTTTTAAAACGTATCGCTTCCCACATTCTGGCATAATGGTGAAGAACACTCCAAGCATACCGAGAATCGGTGTGAATTGTTACTCTCTTTCCTGTCATCAGCTCACAGGCCCGGATTAATGCTATCAACTCTGCAGCTTGAGCCGAATTGTAATCTAGAGCAAAAGCTTCTTTTACCTCTCCTGACTCGGAAACCACAGCATAGCCACAGAGGTAGACACCGTCAGATGGCTTTGAACAAGACCCATCAACATAAATGTGTTCTCCCCCCTCTAGGGGCGTATCCATTAGATCGAACCTAGAAGAGTAAGAGGTGGTCAGTTCAAAGATGCAATCATGTTCAACATTAAAATCTGCCATGTCTACCATACCCAAAATACCCAGCAAAGCAGAATTAATGTTTGCTGTAGTTTGAATGCTAAGATTTTTCGTTGCCAACAGAGTGGCCTCGTAACTTGAGCGTCGTTGCGCTGTCATGTGTTGTGTTTGCATGTTGTGTAAAATTACACCTACCTGATGGGATGCATATAATATTAAAGGGTGTGACAGCACAGTTTTCTCAGACATCTGTACAATCAGAGCAGCTGCAGCCACAGCACGAAGACATGCTGGCATACCTGTGACTATGTTATCTAACTTTTTAGACAGATATGCAACTGGCCTATATGTTGAGCCATGAAGTTGCAATAGGACCCCTAAGGTCTCCCTAACATGCAAGTGAAAAGGCTTGGTGTAGTCCGGCAGGCCCAATGCTGGTGCTGTCGTGATGGCTGCTTTCAAAGCATTGAAATGTTCATCAGCTTCCGCAGTCCACTCCAATGCTGTGTTTGGCGGAGCTTTGTGATCTATCAGACCCCTCAGGTGCCTATCGTGAATCGCACAGTCAGGTATCCACTGTCTACAGTAGTTAATTAGTCCCAGAAAGCTTTGTAGCTCCTGTATTGTTCGTGGGGACTTAACCTTTCTGATCAGCTGGACCCTATCTGTAGAGATTGCTCTCAGACCCTGCATCAACACATGTCCCAGATAGGTTACCTTGAATTGAACCCATTGCAGTTTCTCTTTCGAGGCTGTTTCGGCAAGTACATTGGAAACAATTATAGATGCTTTTTCACAGTCCTCCTCTGTCTCCCCCGACACGAGTATGTCATCTGCAAACTGAAGCACACACACGGTTGAAGGCAAATCAGTCATTTTGGCCAAAGTTCTGTGCACTGCTGCAGAAAAGACAGCGGGTGAGTCTACATAGCCCTGAGCAAGGTGTTTCCATGAATATTGCTTCCCCTTAAATGTAAATGCTAACAAAGGCTGAGTATCTGGGTGTACAGGTACAGAGAAAAAGGCTGCACACAAATCAATTACTGTGAAATACTTGTGCGAATGTGGCGCTGAATTCATAACAGTCAAAACATCAGGCACAATTGGTGCGAGTGGTATAATTAACTGGTTAACTGCCCTTAAATCTTGAGTTAATCTCCAAGTTTTCCCATCCTCTTTCAAAACAGGATTAATTGGTGTGTTATATGGTGAGTGTGTTTGTTCGAGGACACCCTGCTTGACAAAGTTTTCAATCAAATGTTGAATGCCTTGTTCCTTATCTTTAGACAAAGGGTATTGTTTAATGTAGACGGGTTTGTTTGTTTTAAGTTTAGCCCGATAAGGTTCCATGTCAATGAAACCAGTTTCATCCCTGAACTGAGACCATAACAAAGGGTTAGTCATGGTGTCCGCCCCTATAGATATGCTGCTACCGGAGGGAGTTACCCTTGAGCCGCTTATCAGTCCACTAGTAGGCAGAGGATCTACGGATGCCTGTAAACTAGACAGAAAGGAAAAAACAACCTTGTTATCAGTAAACTTAATGTCCATGCCTAATTTATGCATCATATCACGACCTAAAAGATTTAGTGGAGCACCTGGGATAATTGTGAATTTGTGGAAAAATGGTTTAATGCCAGAGGCTGCAACCTGTAAAGGAGGTGTTACAGTACAAATAATGTCAGTTCCGGAAATTCCCACAGAGTGAATAATTTGATTAGTAATAGGACCCTCATAACTGTTAGAAGTCATAGACGAAGCATCTGCGCCTGTATCAAGGAGAAAGGTTTGAGGCTGGCCATTTATCATAAGGAAAAAATAAGGCAAATCCTCCCCATTATTCGAAAAGGTCAGGGTCATCATACATAAATCAGAACTGACATCACTCTGATCACTCTGTGGGCACCCCTATTCTTGATTTGAGGGCCACTGGGTTGGGTATGGAGCACCCATGGTCTCATGTCTGCTCGGTGGTGTGGGTTGTTGTGTGTGTGTCTCACCAGAAATCGGCTTGCGCAACTGTCTGCACTCTCGTTTGTAATGGCCCCTCCTTCCGCAACAAAAGCAAATGACCTCAGACTTCTTCCTTTGGCTAGGGTTTACAGCTGTTTGTTCAGTCCTCCTCTTTTCGGGATAGCCTGTAAACATAGCATGTTCCTGTTTTACAGAAAACCCCCCAGAGCTATCCAGCTCTCTGATTCGCTTTCCTAGAGCATCTAAAGTCATATCATGCAAGTTTGAAATTGTTATTCTGATTAACTGCGCTTGTTTATGATTCATGTTATTTAACAGAGTATTGACAAATAGAGGCTTTATATCATTATTCATAGGCAATTTAGAATCTTCAACCCATGCTTTCTTAAAACGCACAAAAAATTGAGCAGCTGATTCCTTCGCTGCCTGCTTAGTGCCTGCAGCATATGATAAGTCCTGTTGATTCCCTAAGCGTTCATCAAGAAACTCTCTTAGCTGTTTGAAAAATGTTTCAACATTAGCAGCCGTCTCCCAAAACATCACGTGTGGGTTTGCAGCTGTACCGCTATTTGTGATTTTATCATTGTCAAGTAATAATGCGGGACATTTTTCAATCAGCATTTCCTCTGTTACATCTTTCTCTAGTGTTCTTAACAACACCGCTCGGAAATCTCTACCTGTAAAATGCCCATATTTTGTATGCGTTTGCAAAATTGATACATATTTACCTGCATCCTGTGGAGAAGGCAAGCTTTTACAGATCGCCTCCATATCAGACATTCTTAACGGTCTTTCATTTAGCGTGTTTCCAGCTCTTACCCAAACCATTGAATTTTGAGGGTTTGTAGTTACATTAGGTTTATCAATTAATTTTTCCGGTTTTATCTTTTTTGGTTTTATCGGCAGTGATGGTGCAGAGGGAGAAAACTGTGTCTGGCAAGGGTTCGTATATCCCGGTGGCTTTTCAAATGGCCACTGGTTTTGATTTGCATACGCAATAATTTTAGATTTTTCCGGACCCTGGTCCCAAACCTTTTTCATGTCTTTCCATACTGCATAAGCTTTATTCATGTATGGATAATCCCATGTTGGGTCTCCCCAACCTCCATTTGACATGCCCCCTGCCAGTAACATACACTCATCAGCAAATGAACCTTCCCTCGGATAGGGAAAATCAATTTTCGGTTTTATTCCCTCCGACCATCCTGCGAGATTGCTAACATATGGATCTGTATAAAATCCTTGATTATTTCTATACATAAATGCGACTGGCGTTTCGCCTGGCTGTGGCCTTGAAACAGAATTTCCCATCTTACACTCTATATATACCCGGCGGTGATAAAACAGTACAGTACAGACAAAACAAAGAAAAACCCTCGTGTTCAATCGACCAACCGTTTCAACAGTGCTGCATGTATTATATTGTGATCAGAGGTGGATATTAAATTCACCGTCCTTTTCTGACACCAATATTTCAATACATGCAGTAACAGTTTTTTTTTTTTTTTTTAGTAACATAACCTTTACCTCAAAGCTAACACTTCGATCCCAAATTACAGTGTGATCAAGACTGCATATACCTATTCATATTCGTGCGTTAATAATTATTTTAGTAATTAGTGTTGCCAGCCTCGCTGTCACAACAATGGGAGAATCAACTCCCACTAACATGAATTTAAACACACAAGAATCCTACAGGGTAAGCGTTAGATTTCTGTAAGTCATAAAGAACTGTATAGAAAAACACTTACCCCTTTTAATGTAAGTCTGTGACCGATCGTCAGTGCACCCCAGAGGTCTTTGTTCTCTTTGGTTCAATGAGAGAAAAGTCTCCTCTCAGACGAGCCCCCAGCTGAAAGAATGTAAACTTCTTATGTCCCCTTGTCTAAACAATATTCTACGGTTGCAGAGTTTAGTCGACGGAACACAGAGTTTCAGGCCTGGAGACAAAGTTTAACACAGACACAAGTGCTTCTTCAATCAGAGTCCAAAGTTTATTATTTTAGGACTAATACTTATAAGTTTGCCTCAGGAGGCGTCATATAAAACCACCAAAACAGTGGAAAATCACCAGACTTTCTGTTTAGTCTTTCCTCCTGAACAATCAGATATGATTACATATTTAATATTACAATAACAAAACAATCGTCCATAGGCATCATTAGGAACCTTGATATGGAGAACAACAGATGCTTATATCAACATAAGACAGCATAAGACATAATACAACTTTCAACGAGGTTAAACAACAAGAAAGTAAGGAGCAAATATTATGAATAGAAGTGAATAATAAGAATACATATGATGTATATTGGAATAAACACAGATGCAGTATTTGTGGAGGACAGGACGAAATCCAGATTCTCACAGATACTAATGCTTCTACTCAATCAAAAGACAGGACTGTGCATTACTTTAACACGATGTACATTTAAAACACAGCTTTAGAATTTTAATGACTTGTTCAATAAAAAAACATCAGCAACACTGAATATAATTAGTAGAGCTTTAGTTGTGTTCAAAGTAGTCAAGAGTTTCATTTAGTGAAATGTAAATATGTATCTTGTTAGAATATTTGATTGTGTATGTATATGACATGAATCTGTGTGGCTACTGTCTGTTTTTTCCTGTTCTTGTTCACTTCTTCAGTGGACTCTGATCATGGACAGCAGGTGTCATCACTAAAGATCAATCATCACTTGTTAAGTAAACTCAGTTGATTCATTAACTTCATGAATAAATTCACATTTCACACCAGACAAACTCACGGACAAAGAAAATTACACTTAACCATGAGCTCATTGTTTGGTTAAACTCTGAAACTGCAGTACTTCATATACCGTCTGATAAGCCCAAGAAAGATGTCTGGTAAAGAAGATAACATAATGGTGTTTAACTACCTGCTAATATTTTTTCTTTTAAAAGTGTAACAACCCAGAAGAGGGACGGGCTAACAAAAGGGTGATATCATGTGAAACCTGATTGGCGGACACTTGCTTCTAAATTCTCTAAGAAACAGCATGAAAGTTCTGTATAAAGTATGGAGTCAAATATGTATTTGTTGGACATCTTCAGATAAACTCTTGTGTGTCTCATCTTTGCTTGCTCGAGCAAATAAAGATTGAGCTTCTATGAAGCTGGCTTCTTGGTCTTCGTGATTTCTTTCTGCATTGAACAACTGATCTTTACATTTACAATAAGTCAATTAGCAGACGCTGTTATCCAAAGCGACTTACAAGTTGGGTAAACACTGGGACGACAAAAAGCATAAGAGCAATAAAAACATCTCTCAAAGCCTACTACAGTGTACAGAGCCAAGTTTAGTTTATCTAAGCTTTCACAACATTAGTCAGAGCAACAGCCAATGACGAGTCGCCATAGGCAGATCAAGCAATACGATCATAATCACACATTGTTCGTAGTCCTTTTCTAAACAATCACACAATGACCTATTCTGACATTATAACGTGAAATGTGGAGGAGTTTGGAGACATGAATGAGCCTGAAGTTTCGTAAACATAAGGCAGCACTGAATTGAATGGGTCGACGCTTCGTTTGATTGTTTTTGAGCATTTTTACTAAACCGTCTTATGGTGTTACATGGGAAAGATTAAGAGAAAAATGTCTCAATCGAAAAAGCAAAGAGCACGATGACAGTGACCGAGACAGAGCAGAGCGCCCCTGTATCCAAGGCAACACGAAGGTCGGAAGCAAGTGACATCATCCGCACGTAATCCAACCAATGACTTGATTTTGTTTTGGAAATCGAAAACTGTGCTTCTGGTTCAGATCTAATAAAAACAATAGACATACATGTAAGAATATTGATAACAATTCAATTGTGTTGAGATGATACAACCATGCTTACCCAGATTCACCAGCCAGCTGGCCCAGCAGTTTGCGAGCAAATATCACATCCTTCAGTGTCTTCATGTGGTAATGCTTGTCTGCTGTGGCGGTGGAATGTGTGTGGTAATCTGCCACGAAATCCCTTTCTGAGTCACCCTGAGATTTGGCGGCAGTCTCAAACACCTTCCTCGCCATCTGACTGGTGACCGGCTTCACTCCATATCTAAATAGAAATATGTAAACAACATGTTATTACAAGACCTGGGACTAAGAGAAGTTCATTTCAGAGAATTGACGTGAAGCCGGTTGATGTCATTGGAGGCGTTGAAGATCGGCCTCCCTGTGCTGGAAATGAAGGAGCGGTCTAGTCCTTCTGCCTCATCCCATGTTCTCTTCTGTGTTTGGCCGTTGAGAAGTTCTGGCCTGATCCCTTCATAGTAAGCACCAAACAACTATTGGCAGAAGACAAACACGAATAAAGATCAAGTTCTGTTTTTTTTCTGGTAGATAAAGACAACGTACATGAATCTGATGAACTTGTGCTCTTGTGGCCGGTCGCTGCACAGATAGAGCAAGAGAAAGACGAGCTGCGTGGGTAAAGCAAAACCTCACGCTCGCGGGCTGTACCGCTGTTCCAATTGTCCTACCCTGTCAGATTTTCCAGAGCGCAGGGCAAAACTTTCATTTTAATTTAATCTAAACCACATCAACAAAATAAACAGGTAGGATGATTTCACAATGCAAAATACGCTGTCAGATAGTCCTACCATCTAAAAATAAACACATCATATACATTTATAGCATAAATACCCTGTCAGATTATCCTACCAGCATAAAGGAAACATGTAGGATTAATTTACAGCGCAACACCCAATCAAAGTGTACTATAGGTGTATTGTATAGGTTAGTGTATTTTCATTGTTAAATCATTCTTTTATCTATCATATTCCCGTAGCAGTATAAAATAAACAGGCAGAATTATTTTATAGAGCAAAAAGAATGACGTAACATTGATGTGCGCATGCCGGGTTGGATAATCTGATGGGTAGGATGAAATTTCAGAACTGCAACATTTTTCTACTGTATAAAAGCGTTATGGTTTATCTACATGCTTTACCTGACGAAAGAAGTCACTGCAACACTGGTTTGTGCGCGTGTGTGTGCACACACTTGGCTGGTCCAGAAGGAATTCCCTCCCGATCCGTATCCGCAGATTGATCGTCTCCGAACGTTGCATGAAGTCAAACACACCCGATATTATCAGATATTGTGATGATTTTAAAGTCGATTATCCATAAAAAAATGTCAACACATCGCCCAGCCCTAGCCGTTACACAATGCAGACACTACAAAGATACTCGACCACTCCCGGCCGCTGGAGATGTTAAAGGATAACCACTGCCATTGTGTCCTCAAACGCTCTCTTCGGGAAGACCTTCAACAATGACGGCAAGGAAGTCTCTCTTGGCCTTCTCCAGCACAGTCCAGCAGTTGCTTGGTGTAAGCTGCCCTGGCTTCGTCAGCAAATCGTCCCTTTTTAAAAAGATAAAAGTGTATTAAATAACTTGCTCGCGCATATCTGTTATATGATCTGATCAAATTGGTTCAAAAGATTACATTTACATTTAGTCATTTAGTAGACGCTTTTATCCAAAGAAACTTACAGAGAGTTCAGGAGCAATACGCAATGATGTCATACAGGAGCAATAATACAACAGGTGCTAATACAAAGTTAAGAGTTTCAATAAAAGCTAGACCAAAACATGTTGAGAGAAAGAGAGAGAGAGGGTTAGTTGTTTTCCTATTTGTCTGTCAAGTATTCAAAGAAGAGATGAGGTTTAAGTCGTTTTTTGAATGTTGTGAGAGATGTGGTTGACCGGAGGGATCTTGATGGGGTGTAGGAGTGTAGGAAGCTGTAAAAGTATGCCATCAGCTGGAGGTGATGCTCTTTCATCCCTGAGGGACCCCAGTGATCATGTGGTAAGCAGTGGACGGCGAGCCCCTCCATGAAACCCTGAAGGATCTGCCGGAGAGGTAGGATTTGAACCAGCGGAGAGGAGTGCCTGAGATTCCTAGAGATGACAGGGTTGCTAGCAGTATCTGGTGATTGACAGTGTCAAACGCTGCAGATAGGTCTAGCAGCAATAGGACTGAGGATTTCCATTGATTGGTTGAAAGCTGCCCTTAACAGTGTTTTTGCAATAAGTGGGAGGAGAGCAACAGAGGTGTAGAAGGGGAGGTGTGAATGGGACGTGCGTGAGAGTGAGCGCATTGTGCCTTGCGTCTTGGGTGAGAAGACTGTCTGCGGTGGAGTACAGGAATAAACTTGAAACACATGATGTTAGTGTCACGGGTAGGGGGGGAAGAGTACATCCCCCCGACTCGGTTCCGTACCACCAGGAGGAGCTACCCCGCAGGACAGAAGAGGACGGACAACAGGAGATATAATTTACACTTTTTATTTATTAAAAGAATGTCCCCTTTAAAAATCAAGCAGTCTCTTTCGGTGTTTCTCCAACACACATTGGCTCGGTAAGTCCTTTCCACAGGAAAGACTGGATTTCAGCAGGAGTCGAACTCAATTCAGCGGCTCTAAAACGCCTCTTTCCGTGTTTCTCCAACACACATTGGCTCAGTAAGTCAGGACTGGATTACATAGAGAGGTGAGCTCAACTCAGCAGCTCCGTTGGCTACAGCACGGACAGAAGACAGACGAAGGTATCAAGCTCTAACTCTGTATTTCGTACTCACAGGACTGGACTTCATAGAGAGGTGAGCTCAATCACCCGAACAATCTGCGGGGTTCCCACACTCGTGTGTGTACACAGCAAAAGACTCCAGTCCACCCGTGAAAATATCAGCACATCACTGCAATCACTCCAAACCTCAATGAATAAGGCAGTATTCGGGCTCAAATGGACACCTTAGTAAATGGAGATGTAATCATTCCTCCTCCTCCTTCAGTCCTCAGTCCTTATACTTCTTACTGCCTCTCCCGCTGTTTCTTTCCCCTCTCTCGCACCCCACTGTTTCTCTCCTCCCTCTCAATCTCCCTCTTCTCCAATGTCAGCGTCTTTAATGCTTCTCCGCCCCAATCCTCGTTCAGGGTTTTCTCCTTCACACGTGTCGGTGATTTCGCTCAATCAATTCTAGCTTCGCTTCCGCCTCGTTCGTGCGTCCGGACATTACCCAAAAAACAACTCCAAAAAAAGAGGTTCCGGCCCTGGTGACCCTGTGACATTAGTCTACAATTAAATGAAAGCAAAGGTATGTTAAAGGGGTTATTTCATGAAAAACAGACTTTTTCCATGTTAAAATGCTAAAATCCGGTCTCTTGTGCCTCTGCAGACTCAGAAAACATGTAATGATGTAAAAAGTAGTTCTTATTACTATATTTCCGCCACTTGATCTGAATGTGTCCACCCATTTCGCCGCCGCCATTTTTGTTTTCGCGTGTGTGAATCTTTGCCAAGTGGCCAGAACTGAAGACTATGCCAGACTGCAGAATCTCCAGAGAATTGGCCTTGGCCTTCTCCACCAGCTCAGCGATGGCCTCAGATGTGTGAATGAAGCTGCAGCTTGATATAATGATCATGTGAATGGAGACATTAGCGAGTCAGAATCAGTCCAGGTCCAGTGCTGATCAAATTATGACTGATTTACGGCTCTTAAATAAATGAATTAAAAAACACTGTTAACCATTTCTGTAGACATTACAGTATTACTGGCAGTAGTTTGTTCAAAGATAACTGAACATTAAACATCAACAAATATTTATCTTGACAGAAAAAAAAAGTTTGTTACTTTCACCCCTTTGAAACCCTTTTAAACTCTTGAGCTTTTATTTATTTTTGCTAGAAAACAAGACAAAAATGCTATACAAATCTTGTCAACTTACCTTTGAGAAGCCATTCTTGATTGAAGAAGAAGGTTTTCCAAAAACTGCATCAAAAGAATCTGCGTCGGATGTTCTAGCAGAAAGTGGGTGACTGGTCCTGTGGGGTCTCCTCGTTTATATCTACCTGAGAGGGAGGGTCTGAAATTGGGAGGAGCTTCATCAATCATGTCAGTTTCGAACAAGATTTAAAATAAAGTGAAATTAATTTATAGTACATATACTTGTATTTTTGTTAAAGTGACTTTTTTGTTCAAGTTTACCAAAGCAAGTGAGTGCACATGAGCCTCAGTTTCACCAGACTTTAGACCTTATGAACAAAGGGTCACCAAGTGTTGTATCAAGTTTGGTCATGATACAGCACATTATTTTTGGAGGGGTCTGTGAGTTTTTTAGCCGCCCTACCACCAAAATCCACTAGGGGGCCCATAGGCTTCCATTGGTTTTAACACTTGGTCTGAAATTTGACCACAACAGACATTGAGATGCTTTTTGTTTATTATTTTTTTAATTTTCCAATTAACAGACACATTGAAAAATACAAAAGCACAGAAACAATATGAAACAATACATTTGTATGAAACTATACTTTTGATGCACACTAATTTATGAATCAATTATCATTTGTGCTTCAGCTTCTCTTCTGAAATAGATTATTATTCGAGACACTGATCAGATGTGTATTCAAGAGTCTCAGAGCTTTCCAATAATATATAGTTTGTCGTGATTCGATTAGAAATTAACGCACAATATTGACGCAAACTTCGCGTTATGTTTCCCATATACGGGACAATGACAGTTAACAACAAACAAGTACAATAACCTAACACAAGAAAGATTCATAGTTCATGTTGTGCTCTTTGTGTTTTTTTATTTTCGACATTCACTAAAACAAATGATTCTTACCTTAAAGTTGTGTTGTGGGTTGTTTGTAATTCAGGCACGGGCGACGCCATGTTTGTTTACGCGGCAGCATTCTGGGAATTGTAGTACCTCCGTGCTAGTAAAGACGTTAGGTCAGCAAGTCGCTATTTATTCAACGTATATATAATGAACTACTAAATATATTTATATATCGCGAATGTGCATTGGACTACGTGCACAAACAATGATTTACTGCGTTCCCCTCACATATCCCTAAACTCCAGTTCCCAGAATGCTTTGCAGCGTAAACAAACACGGCGGCACCCTTGAATGAAGGAATTTGAACGAATGAACAGTTCAAACAGTAAAACACGAGAGAAACTTTCGATATTTTATTTATTGGGGAATGCAGCTGATGCCCCTTTCTGACAAGAACCCAGACTAGTGATGTTGAAATTAAGCTTTTCCCTCAAGTGTATCATAAAATGGTTCATTACTCGAAGCTTTTCAAAACTGTTCACAACAGCGCCATCTCGTGGTCAAATGTGGAAACGCGGTCTGTGTGTCAATTTTGCTTAAAATTTATTTACATTTTAATGAATGTGTTTCGATCGGCAAATCCATTTATTCATAGAAACCTTTTTCTTAGTCCTGTATGTTCATGTGTGAGGCTCATGTAGACATACATGACAATTTATTTCTGTATTAATACAATATCGCTCGAGCAGGAGTGCGTCTAGTGTTTTTATATCATCATGGCTGTGATTAGGCCAGAGGCACGAGGCAATCACCGTCACGCAGATATAAGAACACAACATAAACGAGCGATATTGCATGAATACATCAGTTCGACCGCACAAGTGTGTAGATAAACCAGAAACAACGTCGGAGTGTCTTTAAGCCCCTCAAGTTTTAACGGAAATGGGGAACTACTTTCTTCCGCCACGAATCCAAACCCAGCATACCTCCGCTACCGAGGCCAAACAATCACATCCTTTATATTTGCGCTGTGCTGAGAGACACTTTTAAAAGTCAACTCACCAGGAATGTGTTAATCCCATTTCTATTCTCTTGATCGAGACCCTCGCGTCCCACTCTGTAACATTTTTAAACAATGAGTGCAGAGCGCTGTCAATCAATTGCTATAGACACCGCCAACACGTCCTCCAATTATCATGGTGTTTTTCCGCCATCTAGTGGCCATTTTCCAGTATTGAAGTTTGCGCATTGTTGTGATTTACAGGTGAAACTCGAATAATTCGAATATCGAGCAAAAGTTCATTTATTTCACTAATGCAACTTAAAAGGTGAAACTAATATATGAGATAGACTCATTACATGCAAAGCAAGATAGTTCAAGCCGTGATTTGTCATAATTGTGATGATTATGGCTTCATGAAAACCCCAAATCCACAATCTCAGAAAATGAGAATATTACATGCAAACAATAAAACAAGGATTGTACATAGAACAATATCGGACCTCTGAAAAGTATAAGCATGCATATGTACTCAGTTCTTGGTTTGAGCCCCTTTTGCAGCAATTGCTGCCTCAATGCGGCGTGGCATGGAAGCTATCAGCCTGTGGCACTGCTGAGGTGTTATGGAAGACCAGGATGCATCAATAGCGGCCTTCAGCTCTTCTGCATTGTTCGGTCTCATGTCTCTCATCTTTCTCTTGGCAATGCCCCATAGATTCTAACCATTAGTGAAATAAATGAACTTTTGCACGATATTCGATTTATTCGAGTTTCACCTGTAGATCTCATTTATCATACAGCAGTAGCCTATTTTCAGTTCACAACGCCAACAATATTTGCTTGGAGAAAGATATGCCTGTAAGTCTTTTTTTACTATCTGTAAGCTTTCATATTACTTGCTAACATAATATTGATTCTTGGAAGTTAAACTGTGATCGATACAATGATAATGAAAGAAAGTCCTTTTGCCCAAACGTATTAATGTGCAGGTAGTAATTTCATAGCTTGTTTATTGTATGCTAGTTTTACAAAAAAAAGAGAGAAAGCTTACATCCTGGAAAGGATAAACTGCTTCCTGTGTTTGTTTGCTAGCAATCTAACTTCTTCAGAGTAGCACAGTTGCGAGGACAGTGTAGTATGAGATATTTTAGTGGCGGAGTGATACAAACAGTCAGTGAAGCGGTTCAACGGTCAGTTCCTGTGATGATCCTGGGGGAATATCTCACAGCTATCAGCCAATCAGAATCGAGAACTGATTTATAAAATTGTATAACTGCCACGTGTGAACTGGGGACTTGACATTTTATTCTGTGGGTAATAGAAAAATGTAAAGATTTCTAATAAGGAACAGGAACATTGTTCAACAGTGCGAGGTTACTTCTGAATGATTTCCTGCTTTTGCTGCCTTTGGAATATTCTTCCATACTTGACAGTTGTAGTCCCAATTCACTACTGAAGCGAAAAAGACAATCGAGACCTGCGTGAGTCAAGTGTTCGTGAATCTCTTGAATCAGAATATGAAGCAGTTACGTGGGTATGTGTAAAAACAAAGCTGATGTGCTCAGTGAGTGCGCACCTAACCTTGAGTGAAGGAAGCGCGTACGTTCCGGACGATTGAGTCACCGATGACCACAGCGTTGCATTACGTCTCACAGAGGGCGGCAAAGCGGTTCCTAGCCGGGTTCTCGAAGACCGGTGGCGGTGGTGGGGGAGAGGTCATCGCTCCGGTCCTGGTTTGCGCCTTTCGCTGTGTGTGTGCCGGTGCAGGAGTGAAGTTCATTGGGGCTCGTCGTGTTCTTGAAGCCTGGGCTCTGTGCAGAGAAACACGTGGAGTAGAAGTGGTAGGAGTATTACAATCACGATGAAAATTTACCGCCGTTTTGTGAGCGGAAGCCCTGGATGTTTCCAGTGCCGTTTTACGTTCTCGCAGATGTGTTTGCCTCTCGAGTAGATCGTGGATCTGCTTCTCCAATGCTTCCAGTTCTGACTGAATAGCGAAGAAAGATTCATCATCTGCACTCAGAGGCGCACACACACGTCTGAAACATAAACCATTGGTGATGTAATGATGAGAACAGTGAGTTAAGCAGTAAGGGCAATATTCAGTAAATAAAGCCTGATAATGCTAACAGCCTGAGGGCTAATATAGGGATGGATTGTTCGACACCACGTGTCGACACATGTATCGAATTTTCGACAAACTAGTGCTTCATAACAGTGTTCCGGAGCATTGCTTGAAATGAGTCTGTCACATGACCTGAGGAAACAAAGCGTTGTTACCTCACCGACACATCATGAAGGGATCAAACTCAAAGCATGTCGATTGTACTGTCCCATAGGAATATGTTATAATTATTTATTTAATTGATATTATTTTACGTAATGTATTGCTAATTAAAGTACTACTATGTCAAAAAGTAAATTGCAGGATTAACACCGTTCCCAAAAAGTATAAAAGTGTTTCATCAACCAAACCACAAACTGGTTTCCTGGGTTCTCTTCAGCTTACACGTGTGGTAAAAGTGTGTTTGATCTATAAATGGAGAATGCACGCAAGAGACCCCGTTCTAAAGTGTGGGAACACTTCAGTCTCCAAACTCCTAATAAAGTGTCACGTCTGATATGCTAGCAAACTTTGTCTTATTCCTATAATACATCCTCAATGCTTCGTCACAAACATCCAAACGCTCTGGGCAACGATACTCAAACAACAGAGCACCAGTCTGCACCATCTGGGGAGAGGGTAAAATACATATTAATAATAAAGACATCTCCTTTGGGACAAAAAAAGTTATATTTCCTTCAACAAATGAGTAATAAATGAATTAAAATGCAATAAAGTCACCAGTTTTGAGTTTCGATTTTCATATTCTATTTCATTTTTTTGTGTTATAAAAGATTTCACTATCTAAGAACACTGAGTATTTTAGTATCCATTAGTTTGGTGGGTTAATCTAATGTGTTTAAGGTTCCCTTTCGAGAGCGGTCACTTCGACATTGCGGAGAACCGCATATGAAACTCCTCCCCTTTTTCACTTTTCCTGAAGTCTGATTGGATTACGCCAGTAAAAAAACTGGCCAATTGTCACAAGAATGCAACAGTTTGCACATACTGAAGAATCCAGACAGTATACATTCAATTCAATTCAAGTTTATTTATATAAATGCAACCCAGAAAGTCCCTCTCACCGAAAACCGTGCAGGTTCAACCCGGTCCCACTCCACGATCGACACCAGAAAACAGAGAAACATCCAGGAAAAATAGTAATGGCATGTTGTAACTTTATTCCTCTGTTGTCCGACATCCACCACAAAACAAGACCAAACCAGACTCACACAGCCCCAGCGGATGAATCCCCTCACTCCCCACAACACCCACCCAACAACCTCCAATCAGGGCCACCGAATGCAGCAATAACTTCAAACTGCTGACATGTGATGTAAATTTAGCATTTAATACCAAGTATTGTAACTTCAGCATTAATGTGACAAATAGTCCGTCTTTTGCTCTTGGTTGGGGATGTAGTGGTCTGAGCTGGGACGGTCCGATGGTCGTATTTCTATTGGGTGGTGGTGGAATTGCCTTAGATGGAGCTGGGATGGTCAGTCAGTCTGCAGCTGTAGCTGGCGTAATCTCTAGGTGGGGATGAGCATATGTTGATCATCTGGACCTGGCGGAATTTCTTCCTACCTCAGGATGGGCATCCCGAGGCCAAGGCAGAAGGAGAAAAATTAGCGTAGCTGCTGTTCATTAACTATGCATTAAGTGAAAGCTTGGATGAAAAGATGAGTCTTTAATCTAGATTTAAATTGGGAGAGTGTGTCTGACCCTCGAATAGTATCAGGAAGGCTATTCCAGAGTTTATGTGCTACGTATGAGAAAGCTCGACCCCCTTTATTGGATTTAGTTATCCTAGGTGTCATCAAAAGTCCTGAGTTTTGACATCGTAGAGCGTGTGATGGGTTGTTATTTGATAAAAGCTTGGTTAAGTAAGTAGGGGCTAAACCATATAAAGATTTGTAATTAATTAAAAGAATTTTAAAATCAATACGATACTTAATGGGTAGCCACTGAAGCGATGATAAAACTGATCGTATTTTCTTGACCTAGTAAGAACTCTGGTAGCAGCATTCTGGACTAACTGTAGTTTGTTTATTGATGATACAGGACAAACACTAAGTAGAGCATTACAATAGTCAAGTCTTGAGGTCACAAATGCATGAATAAGCTTTTCTGCGTCAGCAACACATAAAATATTTCGTAATTTGGCAACATTTCTAAGGTGGAAGAAGGCTGTTTTTGTGATATTTGAGATGTGATTTTTAAATGACAGGTTGCCGTCTTATATAACGCCTAGATCTTTAACTGTATTTGTTGGAGAAACAGTGCAGCTTTCAATTTGAAGGCTGTAATCGGAGTTATTCTGTTTACTTGATTTTGGTGCTATAAGTAATATTTCTGTTTTGCTAGAGTTTAAAAGGAGGAAATTACTAGTCATCCAATGTTTTATGTCCTCGATGCACTCTGCCAGATAGTTTGAAGGAATCATCTGGTCTTGATGAGATATATAGCCGAGTATCACCTGCATAACAGTGGAAGCTAATTCCATGTCTTCTAATAATGTTGCCAAGGGGCAGCATGTATATGGAGAAAAGCAAGGGTCCTAAAACCGATCCCTGAGGTATTCCATAATTTACTTGCGTGAGATTTGACGATTTCCCATTTAAATGGACGTATTGATATCTGTCTGTTAAGTAAGATCTGAACCATTGAAGTGCCTGTCCCTGAATACAGATATAATTGTGTAAACGATCTAATAGTATTTTATGGTCTACAGTATGGAAAGCAGCACTAAGGTCAAGCAGGACTAAGAGTGAGATGTTACCTTTATCTGATGTAATAAGGAGGTCATTTGTAATTCTAACGAGCACAGTTTCAGTGCTGTGATGCGGTCTGAAGCCAGACTGAAACTTTTCGTTCATGTCATTATTTTGTTGGAAGCTACACAGTTGAGTTGACACTACTTTTTCTAGTATTTTAGACAAGTAAGGGAGATTTGAAATCTGTCTATAGCTTCCAAGTTCGTTGGGGTCTATATTTGTTTTTTTGACAAAAGGCTTGATTACAGCCAGTTTAAAGGGTCCTGGGACATGTCCTAGATTGATTGACGAGTTAATAATGTTATAAATGGGCTCATTTGCAACAGGTAGTAACTCTTTTAATAAAGTAGTCGGAATGGGGTCTAATAAGCATGTCGTCGGTTTGGATGTTGCAATAAGTTTAATTAAATCTTCCTGACTTATAGGAGAAAAACACTCTAGCTTTTCTTTTTGGGTGATGGTCAATATTAATTCTTCAGACACACTTGTAGGTTTGGTTTTAGCTATGTTTTCTCGTATTTTTTCGACTTTCTTTGCAAAAAATGTCATGAATTCGATTCTACCAAGGTGCGGCGGAATAACCAGGTCAGGTGGAGTCTGTTTGTTTGTTAGTTTAGCAATTGTACTAAATAAAAACCTTGGATTGTTTTTGTCAGTTTCTATGAGGTTATGGAGGTGCTCTGCTTTTTGTAGCAGTTTGTACTCTCTTTCCATGCAATTTTAAAGACCTCTAATTGGGTTTGTTTCCATTTGCGCTCAAGTTTACGTGTTTCTCTTTTTAGGGCGCGAGTGGTGCTATTGTACCATGCTGCTATGATCTTTTCATTAATCTTTTTTGACTTCATAGGTGCGACCGCTTCTAATGTGTTAGAGAAAATAGTGCCCATGTTGCTGGTCATGTCGTCGAGCGATTCTATATTAGTTGGAAATGTTATTAGAGGAGTCAGATCTGGCAGGTTCTTTATGAAACTATCTTTAGTAGTTGAGGTGATTGTTCTACCCTGTCGATAACGAGATATACAACTGATTTCTGCAGTGAGCAGTGTACATAATAAAAGATGGTGATCGGTAATATCGTTGCTTTGAGCTATAATATCGATATTGGTTAGATCGGCTCTGTGAGATATAATCAAATCTAGTGTATGATTACGTCGATGAGTAGGTCTATTGACGTAGTAGCTCTTTAAACGCCACAGCTAATGGATCGTTAGCACTATCTAAGTGGATATTAAAATCTCCAACAATCAGTACTTTATCGATGTTAACCAATAGGTCCGATAAGAATTCTGCGAACTCTATCAGAAAATTAGTGTAAGGCCCAGGGAGTCTACACACAGTAACCAATGTAAGAGAAAGCACTGGTTTTTTACTTTTGTTTGGAACAATTATGTTCAACGCAACCACTTCAAATGATTTAAATCTACGCTTTGTTCTCCGAGTAACGGTAAGAAAGTCTCTAAAGATCGTTGCGACACCACCACCTCGACCAACCGGACGTGGCTTGTGCATATAACCGTAGCTTGGTGGAGTAGACTCATTTAGACCAAAATAATCATTTGGCTTAAGCCAGGTTTCAGTAAGGCATAGTATATCAAAACTGTTGTCTGTGATCATTTCATTAACAATAACTGCCTTTGGATTTAGTGATCTAATGAGCAAAACCAACGGCCAAAGTATGGGCTACTTAATATTAAATATATTGTCTTTTGGTTTAATCACAATAAGGTTTTTTATCTGACTTTTACATAAATGATTATTTGGTTGTATTATTCGGGGGACAGACACAGTCTCTATGCATTTGGAAGCAGTAACATTCTTAACAGTTGGGTGAGAGGAACACAGACTATGGTTTAAGTTTGTACTTACTAGTCAAATGGTGCGTAACGTCTTTGAGATGTTGTCAGACAGAATTTCCGCTCCAATGCTGCTGGGGTGCAGGCCGTCGGGGCGGAAAAGCCTTGGTCGCTCCCAGAACAGATCAAAATTATTTACAAAGAGCAGCTTCTATTCAATACACCATGACATTAACCAATTATTAAGCGTAAATAGTCTACTGAACTTTTCGTTCCCTCGTCTGTAAGTAGGAAGCGGCCCTGATCCTGGCTGTGGGCGATGCGTACAGTATCGACAAGGCTCCTGAAGTCCCTCTTCAGGATCTCCGACTGCAGCATTCTCACATCATTCACCCCCGCGTGCAGTACTATGGCTCCCACTCTTTCGTCGTCCTTCAGAATCGCATTTACCTGCGTAGAGACATCGAGAACACGGGCGCCAGGAAAACATTGAGTGCACACCTTACCTTGAGTGAAGGAAGCGTGTATGTTCCGGACGACTGAGTCTCCGATGACCACAGCGTTGCATTTCGTCTCGCAGTGGGCTGCAAAGCGGCTACTGGTAGGGATCTCGAAGACCGGTGGCGGCGGTGGGGGAGAGGTCATCGCTCGGGTCCTGGATTTCGCCTTCCGCCGTGTGGTTGCCGGTGCAGGAGTGAATTTCATTTGGGCTCATCGTGTTCTTGAAGCCTGGGCTCTGTGTATAGAAACACGCGGAGTAGAAGTGGTAGGAGTATTACAATCATGTCGAAAACTTACCGCGGTTTTGCGAGCGTCAGCCCGGGATGTTTCCAGTGCCGTTTTACGTTCTCGCAGATGTGTTTGCCTCTCGAGTAGATCGTGGATCTGCTTCTCCAATGCTTCCAGTTCTGACTGAAGTGCGAAGAAAGATTCATCATCTGCACTCAGAGGTAACGTTAAACACATATCTGAATCATTAGCCATTAGTGGTGTCATAATGAGAACAGTGAGTTAAGCAGTAAGGGCAATATTCAGAAACTAAAGGCTGGGAATGCTAACAGCCTGTGGGCTAATAGCGAATGATCGTATAAAACAAGTTGATCTGTGCGCTATATGACGATTTGGGTATGGGATACACCTAAAGATACGTTTTACCCTCTGTGAATTATCAACTTGGAACATAAATCTTAAGATATAACAGGAATAAACAATATTTTTAGAAAAGTTTGACGGAGCTCGGTCTCAAACCACACGCTCGCAGCAAACAGGAAGTGATGAGGTTCAGGTGCGGGTGCAATCTTAACAGAAAGGTTGGTGAGTGCTCATAGTAATGTACCCATGGAGTTTGCAAGGAAACCAAGGACACTGAGAGAAATTGATAGGTGGAAGGCAACAGAGTTCAGGCAGTTTTTACTGTATACCGGACCGGTCATGTTAAAAGATCTCCTCAGCACAGAAGTGTACAAAAACTTCATGTTGCTTTTTGTGGGAATTTTCATCCTGTGTAACAACAGTTTAATACAACATTAATGTGATTATACCAATGACATACAGGTTCTATTTGTCACCCACTTTGGTCAGCTGTATGGTCCAAAATTCCTGTCCTACAATGCACACTGCCTTGTACACCTTGCAGACGATGCAAAACAGCATGACATCCTGGACATATTCAGCGCTTTCAAATACGAGAATCACCTGTACAAACTGAAAAGACTTCTGAGGAAACCAACGTACCCCCTGAGTCAAATAGTCAGAAGATTCTCTGAAATGCAAAGTTGCTGAACAAAAACTCACAAAACCAGACCATACGCGTTGAGAAAACAGCATGCAACTGGTTCTATCTCTGCAAATGTTCATGAAGCAGCACAATGCAAAGAATTAAGAACAAGCTCTTACACTTTCAAGCTGTATCAGGCAAACAGTCTCGTTTACATCATTGGTAAAGCTGCTAAGCTGAAGAACATCATTTTATTCAGGGATGACATTTATGTTGCCTACAGTACCTTCAACCACCAGGAATCCTTTTTTGACTATCCCCTACCATCCTCTACTCTATGCATCTACGTAGTTGACAACCTCTCCACAGCAGCAATTTCTGCAAGTTTGAAGAAATAGAGAGCAAAATTTTCCTAGTCCTCCATCATAGTTGCTTTGTTTCAATTCCTCTTTTACATAAAGAGTACATCTATATCTGTGCTTGTTTTCTGTAGTTAAACTCATCACTCAATGACTTGTACACAGGGGTTCTTCCAAAACTTTGCAACCGAGATGGAAACAAAATTCTGTATTTGCAGAAATTCAATTTTGAACAGTTTCGAAAGTGCCTTTTTCGGTCCCAAAATGACTACTACTGTGCACAAGCCATTGATGTTGGGTTGAGTTTTGGCTCAAGTTGAGTGTTTTGCTTAAACTTTCTGTATAAAGTGACACCAAAGTTGTTCAGTTGAGTTTTGCTCTGGGCTATATGCAGACCAGCTATGTTCGCCCCCCTCGACTGAATTTCTTTTAAAATCTTACTTTGTGCACAGGGGCATTGTCAGGTTGGAACAGAAAAGTGTCCCTTCCACACGGTCGCTAATAAATTAGAAGCACACAATTTCCAATATCATAATATGCTTCGATATTAAGATTTGTACTCACGGAAATGACTGAAGTAGTTCATTAGGAGGGCGGCATATAGTTTTGGCAATATAGTGTAGTTAAAGTTACATAGTTTGCATTTGATAGACATATATGATAAACAAATCTTAATAGCTTTGCTGTAGCTCAGTGGTAAGAGCATTGCGTTAACAAAGCAAGGTTGTGGGTTCGATACCAGGGGATTGCAAATGCATTTGTAAAATGTGTAGGATAAAGCAATGTAAGTCACTTTGGATAAAAGCGTCTGCCAAATGCCTAAATGTAAATGTAATGTAATAAAAAGTACAGGTTTCGTTCCTTCAACTTTACCAAATAAAATGTACCTAATGGTGGAGTTTGAGGGAGAAGGGACGACTGGACCAGCTGCAAAGTCCTGGTATTCAGATGCCTACTCCTGGTGGCCACCAAATAAGGAGACTGACAAGTTGCTGAAGTGTGTTAAAGTAATGGAGGAACCACAGCCAGAGAAAGGGTGGACCGGACACAAAGCAAGAATTCTTCATGAGTCTGGTAGGAGGAGAACATGTTCTACTTGATATTAAACATAATTTTTTGCAGGTCTCAAGGACAAATAAATAGCTTACCATCAATTGTCCATTTATAAGAGTATTTGCTACATCTCAGAAGTCACAATGACGTGTATCTTGTTCTCTTTGCTGTGTTCTAGAAAAAAAACATATTCTGATAACACGTATTTATCAGATGAAGGAACCATAACCCTAAAAAAAACGCATACACACACACACACACACAGCCATCCTACCATCAGGACCAAAACCGAAAGTTACTTACCTTGGAGAGGTATATTTTTGGAAACATACTTGGAAAAATGTTTGTATCCCAAACGTTCTTGGAACCTATTGACTACTATTGTCATTTTTCCTACTATGGTAGTTTATGGGGTCCAAGAACTCTTTAGTTACAAGCACTCACCCTGTTCAATAAAACGAAGAAATTGAAACAGAATTTTCCATTTTGGCTGAATTATCCCTTTTATAAACAGAGATTTCTAATCCTACAATGATTTCCAAATTCATAAAGAGATTGTAAATGTAATACATATGAGTGGTTTAGTTCATGGTTTTAAAGTAGCGATTTGTAAACCATTTGTAACCCTGGGTATATTTGAATTATTAAATTTGTACATTGTGAATTCTATGGCGTTTATTTAGTCACTAAAGTCACGCGCATGAGAAACACACAAGTACATGTGATTTAGGCATAGAGAACAGTTCCACGAGCTGAAAAAAACCCTTGCTAGAGACCATTTTCTCGTTTGGCTTTCAGTGGAGGCGGTCGCATTTATCACTCCCCGTCCTTGCCCTTATTTTCCCTGCTTTGTCTCTTGTCTCGTCTCGTCTCATCTATTGAGATACTCTCTCTGCACTGCCCTCCAAACTTGTAAAATTATGGATCTGATCAACTGGTCTCTTAACGCAATTGACACCATTTTCTCGACGAGAAGCTTGGGTTCGGGGGAACCTGTCTGCCCTGACGGAACGTTCGCAGCTGGCTACACGATGTGGGAGAGATGGCGGGCCATGTGTCTGGCGGCTCTTTCCGTGGAGGACATTGAAGATATCTACCTATTCTGAACTATGATAACAGGTCTTGTGCTGATTGGATTAGGCGCTGCCCTGGGTTCTCGAAAAATTCATAAAACGGGAACAGCTGTCCAAAGCCTCACAAGGCTGCCTGTATCGATTGAAGCTGTGGGAAGAGCGGTCAGCATTGAGACTATTAACCGAAATATGGTTGGTATCAGGGAGATCCTCACAGCTTTGGAAAGAAAAATTGATGGTTTCGGAGATCAGAATGGACAATGAGGGTTGCCGTGACATCTTGGATACGGCTTCTCGACTAAACAATCAAAATCTTATCTTTTTCGGCTCCCCGGAACCAGCACTGGCCTTGGCCAAGGCCGCAGCTGGAAAATCAACCCTGTGAAGAGCACTGCAGTGAGACGCTCTTGCGTTCATCCCCCACTCTACAGACTCATGATGATTACAAACTATCACACATACACACACACACATACACATGTTGCCCTCACCCGATCCCACGCCTCCGTCGCTTTGAACCGCCAGCCTGATAAGCGGGTCTGTAAACGTTGCTGTAATGGCACTGGACCGGATGGCTGCTTGCCGGAGCTGGATTAACTTCCCCCGTTTCAAGTCTTTTCTATTGTGTATTATGTGTATTGTGTACTCTGTCCTGAGAGCCTGTGGGGACCACCAAGGAAGAACAGCAAGTTAGTTAACTGCACAAAAAACATGAGAAGGATTTGACACCCTCACCTGTTACTGACACCCACACTGTTAGTTACAGAAAAAAGGCTACACAAACTGTTTGTTCTGATTGTTGACCACACAGATGACATTCCTGTTCAAATAAACATTGTGGGCTGTGAACAACTAACTCAGGGGCAGATCAGTCACCAGTTATGGGCAGCGCCTATCCCTTTGTCAGGGTGTCCAAACTCTGTCCTGTAAGGCCAGTGTTCTGAAGATGTTAGCTCCAACTCACCTCCAACAGACCTGCCTGCAAGTTCCTAGACAGGTTTAGGCTTAAGGAAGAGGTTCAGGCGTGTTTGAATGGGGTTGAAGATAAACTCTGCAGGACAGTGACCCTTCAGGAACAGGATTAACTTAATTTAGTTAAGTTAACTTTACTTAGTTGTCTCAGTTATTAAACATAACTTGACAATCTTTTGAAGTTTGACGACATTAACTGAACGCCCCTTTAGTGAAAACACAAATAAATAAAAAAGTTCTGTTCATTTCTAAAAACGAATGATGTTTTTAAGTAATAGTGAAATATATATAATATACGATCTTATAAATCAATCAATAAGCCCCGCAAAGCAGTGGGTTACAGTGCATTTTGTAACAGCTAAGGGGGTTTTAGGCACTCCATGAAAATGCACTGTAACCCACTTCTTTGCGGGGCTTATTCCTTTAGTTGAATTTAATTTATATCTGAGGAGGTTTAAAGAATAAAAACAATACCTATAGTTAAGATGGGAGGCTAAATGATCAAAAACAGGCGCTGTGGGAATAATGTCACACTTTAGCCTCAGCATTTAAAGTCTTACCAGAGAGTAAGAGGGCACGGTGGTCTGATACCCTAGCACAGTGTACTTCAAATCTTACATTGGAGGACCAATGCACTGCAGAGTTTAGCTCCAGTCCTGATCAATGTCACTCACATGTGAATATCTAGTGATCCTTACGACCACTATCAGCTTGCTCAGGTGTGTTTGATCAAGGTTGGAGCTAAATAGTGCATTGGCCCTCAATGTCAGCTGTGAAGCATAAAGTCTGGTGTGTCCTTATTGCAATTCATTTACTGCGCTCCTCCTCAATCATGGCCGTTCCAGTCATGAGCTGCATGGCAGTGACTGAACAGATGTAGTAGCGCATCACTTTGTGACAAATGTTTTTGTTTATTTGATCATTTTACCTTTGGTGATTGAGGCTAAAGTGGGACACTTATTGTTATTGAAATAAATTGAAAAAAAGTGTCCCACTTTAGTCTAAATCACCTCTACCTTTTCAATGTATACCGTCATATTTCTACATTAATTAAAACAAAACATTTATTTTAGATTTGCGCATTTGGCAGAATGTTTCAGTATGTGTTATGGCTTGGAAAAGGTGTTGACCATTTATAACCTCTTTACATTAACAATATATCTAGGAAGGTTTAAAATAAATAAAAAACTTTTATTCAAACCTGTACAAGCAATTTGTTCCCTCTTTGAATGAAAATGGCATCAACATTGGTGATTAGTTACACCAGTTACGAACAACATGATTGCAGATGAAGCCATTAATACAAATGAATGTTTAAATCCATGATTTGTTTATCAAGGGTGGGTTGCAGCAACAAGGATGTAGAGTTTGATTCTAGCTTTATTTTCATTTGAGTTGTGTTGTAGTAGTATAACAAATCTTGCATTAAAATTTGAACCTATATTTAAACCTTCATCGGTGACTCATTTTGTCCACCATGTTGGATTTGCCAGTGTAAACTAAACAGCAACAGTTTTGTCAATAAAAATAAATCATTGGTTTGTATATAGATGGAAATGTAATTTTGCCATTTAAAACCGCTCTTTAGATATATATTTTGTCAACAAATTTGTGACATTAACGGAGGAACATGACAGCATACATTGTGAAATACAGATCATGTTGTAAACATCTACAGAATTAGACATTTGTATGAAGCTGCATTGCCCGTAGCTCATGACCAGGGTAGACGTGGAAGAGCAGAGTACAGTTCAGTACACAAAACACAATCACTGTTACATTTCACAGGTGTTACATTTCCTCAGGAGATCAAGACCCTGTTCATTCTTAGACGTTCTCCCAGTGTGAACTGAATAAGCAGGGCATCCCCAATTTAATGCCCCAAGGCGTTGTGCCTCCTCACTCTCTCCAGAAAAATTGAATGCAGAGGCAGTTTTAATATATTTTTTACAATAAACAAATCTCTAAAATATTAAATGATTTGTTCAATCCATAGATAACACCTTTTCTGTACTGAGAATAAATATATTTACATTTACATTTACAAATATATATGCCCTTTTTGAATGCCTTAGAATGTCAATATTACAACGAGCTTTGACTTTAGGGTTTAAAGTCTAATGCTAATGTTGTCAAACAAATGATAGTTTTTTGTGTCTTGAAAATGATTTATCATTTTCTGTTTTCATTTGCAGTAAATTGTATATTGTGTTTTGAATAAAAACAGTTACACAATCTAATCATGAGATTCAACGCACAACATGAGAACACCCATGAACAATGTGAAGTACAGATGCCTGTTAGTTACACACAATCAGTTACACAATCTAATCCTCTTCGCTCTGAAGGGGCAAATCCTCACATTATAGAGATGTGATGTTTGACTTTACACTCACACACAGGTTGTTTCATTTCAGTGATGGTTTGTGTGCAGTTCTTCAATAGCAACATGATATCAGATGTTGAAACAGTTTGTATGTACCCTCAAACATTTGATTAAATATTACAAATCTCACTTTGTCACGCTGATTTAATGTTGGTTTAACAAACTCACTGCGGTTGAAGCGATGACTTCTCTTCAAGACACTTTCTGTGACAGATATCCTCTCAGGGGTGGACGTGTGTACATTGAACCTGCGAAATTAGATTTTCATCTTAAATGTTGTTTTCTAGAAGCAACTTGATGCACTTTTTCTTTCAATCAAGCAATAGTAGGTTTTAAAATGAAAATGCCAAACTTTCCCAGGTTATGTTTGTTGTTCATTGACGCTATCGGGCCTGAAACTTCTGAACTTGTGCTCAATCATTTTCTCTGCAAAATAAAAACACAATTCAAATGACAGATTCACATCGACTTCACTTTTACAAGAGCAGTTTTCCATTTATGATATTAATAGCCGTGACTATAGACATGGGGTTAATACTACACACATGATAATATTGTCAATGGTAATACAGCATCATTGACAGCGTTCTACACTCATATATTCAGTTTGATTCATTACACAAACACACACACAATATAAAGTCAATGAAAGATGATTTTAACTGATGGCACTCAATTCAGTTCAAGTTTATTTATATAGCGCTTTTCACAATGTGTATTGTTTCAAAGCAGCTTTACAGGGGCAAACAGGAAAAACAGAAAAGTTAAAACACAGCACAGTGCATGGTATTTATACAACGAGTAAGATCATTCTAATAAATAATATCGAATTTCTAATTAAATAAATAAATGAATGAATGCAGTCTCCCGGTGAGCAGGCCAACACTGCCCTGCTGTCGCGAGGAACCCAAACTCCAATGATTGATTAATGGAGAAAAAAACCTCGTGAGAAACCAGGCTCAACCGGGAGGGCCAGATCCCCTCTGACGTGTCATAGCTGCACTCAAACTGGTGACGTGTGATTTTAGTTTAGCATTTAATACCAAATATTGTAACTTCAGCATTAATGTGACAAATAGTCCGTCTTTTGCTCTTGGTTGGGGATGTAGTGGTCTGAGCTGGGACGGTCCGATGGTCATATTTCTCTTGGCTGGTGGTGGAATTGCCTTAGATGGAGCTGGGATGGTCAGTCAGTCTGCAGCTGTAGCTGGCGTAATCTCAAATTGGGGATGGGCATCTGTCGATCGTCTGGACATGGTGGAGCTTCTTCCTACCTCGGGATGCCCATAGAGGCGGAAAGAGAATAAAGAGAATAATTAGCGTAGCTGCTGTTCATTAACTATGCATTAAGTGAAAGCTTGGATGAAAAGATGTGTCTTTAATCTAGATTTAAATTGGGAGAGTGTGTCTGACCCTCGAATAGTATCAGGAAGGCTTTTCCAGAGTTTAGGTGCTACGTATGAGAAAGCTCGTCCCCCTTTGGTGGATTTTGTTATTCTAGGTGTTGTCAAAAGTCCTAAGTTTTGAGATCTCAGCGAGCGTGATGGGTTGTAACGTGATAAAAGCTCGGTTAAGTAGGTAGGTGCTAAACCGTTCAGGGCTTTGTAAATAATTAAAAGAATTTTAAAATCAATACGATACTTAATGGGTAGCCAGTGAAGCGATGATAAAACTGGGGTTATGTGATCGTATTTTCTTGACCTAGTAAGAACTCTGGTAGCAGCATTCTGGACTAACTGTAGTTTGTTTATTGATGATACAGGACAAACACTAAGTAGAGCATTACAATAGTCAAGTCTTGAGGTCACAAATGCATGAATAAGCTTTTCTGCGTCTGCAACACACAAACTATTTCGTAATTTGGCAACATTTCTAAGGTGGAAGAAGGCTGTTTTTGTGATATTTGAGATGTGATTTTTAAATGACAGGTTGTCGTCTTATATAACGCCTAGATCTTTAACTGTATTTGTTGGAGTAACAGTGCAGCTTTCAATTTGAAGGCTGTAATCGGAGATATTCTGTTTACTTGATTTTGGTGCTATAAGTAATATTTCTGTTTTGCTAGAGTTTAAAAGGAGGAAATTACTAGTCATCCAATGTTTTATGTCCTCGATGCACTCTGCCAGTTTGGATAGCTTAAAGGAATCATCTGGTCTTAATGAGATATATAGCAGAGTATCATCTGCATAACAGTGGAAGCTAATTCCATGTTTTCTAATAATGTTGCCAAGGGGCAGCATGTATATGGAGAAAAGCAAGGGTCCTAAAACTGATCCCTGGGGTAATCCATAATTTACTTGCGTGAGATTTGACGATTTCCCATTTAAATGGACGTATTGATATCGGTCTGTTAAGTAAGATCTGAACCATTGCAGTGCCTGTCCCTGAATACAGATATAATTGTGTAAACGATCTAATAGTATTTTATGGTCTACAGTATGGAAAGCAGCACTAAGGTCAAGCAGGACTAAGAGTGAGATGTTACCTTTATCTGATGTAATAAGGAGGTCATTTGTAATTCTAACGAGCACAGTTTCAGTGCTGTGATGCGGTCTGAAGCCAGACTGAAACTTTTCGTTCATGTCATTATTTTGTAGGAAGGTACACAGTTGAGTTGACACTACTTTTTCTAGTATTTTAGACAAGTAAGGGAGATTTGAAATCGGTCTATAGCTTCCAAGTTCATTGGGGTCTAATAAGCATGTCGTCGGTTTGGATGTTGCAATAATTTTAATTAAATCTTCTTGATTTATAGGAGAAAAACACTCTAGCTTTTCTTTTTGGGTGACGGTTAAAACTAATTCTTCAGACACACTTGGAGGTTTGGTTTTAGCTATGTTGTCTCGTATTATTTCGATCTTCTCAGTAAAAAACTTCATGAATTTATTGCTACCAAGGTGCGGCGGAATACCCAGGTCAGGTGGAGTCTGTTTGTTTGTTAGTTTAGCAATTGTACTAAATAAAAACCTTGGATGGTTTTTGATATTTTCTATGAGGTTTCTGAAGTGCTCAGCTTTTGCTGCTTTTAGTGCCTTTTTGTAGCAGTTTGTACTCTCTTTCCATGCAATTTTAAAGACCTCTAATTGGGTTTGTTTCCATTTGCGCTCCAGTTTACGCGTTTCTCTTTTTAGGGCGCGAGTGGTGTTACTATACCATGGTGCTATGATCTTTTCATTAATCTTTTTTGACTTCATAGGTGCGACCGCTTCTAATGTGTTAGAGAAAATAGTGCCCATGTTGCTGGTCATGTCGTCGAGCGATTCTATATTAGTTGGAAATGTTATTAGAGGAGTCAGATCTGGCAGGTTCTTTATGAAACTATCTTTAGTAGTTGAGGTGATTGTTCTACCCTGTCGATAACGAGATATACAACTGATTTCTGCAGTGAGCAGTGTACATGTTATAAGATGGTGATCGGAAACATCGTTGCTTTGAGGTATAACATCGATATTGGTTAGATCGGCTCCGTGAGATATAATCAAGTCTAGGGTATGATTAAGGCGATGAGTAGGTCTATTGATGTATTGTGTTACACCACAAGAGTCTAGCAGTTCTTTAAACGCCACAGCTAATGGATCGTTAGCAATATCTAAGTGGATATTAAAATCTCCAACAATCAGTACTTTATCGATGTTAACCAATAGATCCGATAAGAATTCTGCGAACTCGAACTGCGAATTAGTGTAAGGCCCAGGGAGTCTACACACAGTAACCAATGTAAGAGAAAGCACTGGTTTTTTACTTTTATTTGGAACAGTTATGTTCAACACAAGCACTTCAAATGATTTAAATGTACGCATTGTTCTCCGAGTAACGGTAAGAAAGTCTCTAAAGATTGTTGCGACACCACCACCTCGACCAACCGGACGTGGCTTGTGCATATAACCGTAGCTTGGTGGAGTAGACTCATTTAGACCAAAATAATCATTTGTCTTAAGCCAGGGTTTGAGTAAGGCATAGTATATCAAAACTGTTATCTGTGATCATTTCATTAACAATAACTGCCTTTGGATTTAGTGATCTAATATCAAGTAGCCCAAACTTTAGGCGTTGGTTTTGCTCATTAAATATATTGTCTTTTGGTTTAATCATGATAAGATTTTTTCTCTGACTTTTAAATAAATGATTATTTGGTTGTATTATTCGGGGGACAGACACAGTCTCTATGCATTTGGAAGCAGTAACATTCTTAACAGTTGGGTGAGAGGAACACAGACTATGGTTTAAGTTTGTACTTACTAGTCAAATGGTGCGTAACGTCTTTGAGATGTTGTCAGACAGAATTTCCGCTCCAATGCTGCTGGGGTGCAGGCCGTCGGGGCGGAAGAGCCTTGGTCGCTCCCAAAACAGATCAAAATTATTTACAAAGAGCAGCTTCTGTTCAATACACCATGACATTAACCAATTATTAAGCGTAAATAGTCTACTGAACTTTTCGTTCACTGAATGAGTTCCAATTCAACTCATTCAGCTCAATGACGTCACTCTTGTGAACACTGTTGATTCTGACGGGCTTCATGTTTCAGGAACTGATCGTGTTTTTATTGCTATTAAGTCCTGATAGATCCTCCCGTCTGATATCACATCTGTCCAACTCTAACAATGTTGTGTAATCTTCCTTGATTTACTCATTTTACAGTCTGATTATCGTCACGTATTTTCATAGCAAGCGGTTGTAAAGTTATATTGAGCTTCGGCCACGATAATCTTGTAGAAATCGTCAAATATTGTGACAGGACTGCATCGAGAATACATTAAAAGACTTTATAATGGTTTGTGTGAAGTTTACACACACTTGAGGTCGATATCAACTCATGTAGGTATGATGACATAGTAACCACTCGCGGCGTACATTCTGACTCAAAAATGTGTTCCAAACCGCATGGTACTAAAATGTGTATGTCATTCAATACAATATCTTCTCCTGGCCGCCTGGTGGGAGTATGTTTTTCCTGAATACGACTGTAACTACATCGAGTGTGAACCCCTGAAGCGTTGGACACTTCGGGACATCAGCCCTAATCTGATTTTTAAGGTCACCGCGGCTTTCAGAAAACTTGCGTTGCGTTCAACCGGTCGGTGGGCTTCATCTAAGCTTTGGACACTTCTGAAAGGTAGCTGGACCTAAATACACAGCTTTTATCTTGTTACTGACGAAATCCCATCGAGGAGAAAGTATTTTACTAAATCGCTGAAATTGGGTAGTAACATTTGTACATATGTACTGCAGGCGCTGTTCTAAAAAAAAACATTATCTGTATTCAACTCATTCTGACGCTGTTTTTCTTTACATTATTACTGATGCTATGTAGTTAAATATGTATATCATGTTTTTTTTTGACATGCTTGTCAAAATTGTAACATATTTTACATCACTTTGAATTAGATTACTGAGGACTAGCCTGTAACTCGGTCTAAATGAATAGGCTAAGAACACTTGATATGACAGTAGGCCTGGGCAAGTGCAATGTGGATATGACAAAGTAAACAAGCATAATATTATTTAGGTCTTTTTTGCATTTTTTTCCATTTAACCTCTTGCTGAATGTAGCAAATCTATGCACATCATTTAAAAGTGTTATTGGATGAATGTGATCAAAAAGTTATGCTTGTTGTCTGTTAATTTTGTTTACTCTTTTATCCAAAGTATCCTGCAACACATAAGCCATGTTGATCAGAACATTTTATGTCCATCTTTCTTTAATCATGTAGATTATGTAGATTAACAAACATGTAAAATGATTCTCCGTGTTTATAAGGCTTCTGGTGCTGCTTATGTTAGAGAAATCCAGTGTTAATCAATGTATGTACAGTTGAGGGGCCTAATAATTGATGTTATGTCTTTACAGCTAATTATGAAAAGGAGAAAGGGGCCCAACACACAGCCAGATCTAGCCAGACAGCACCTCCTGGAGAGAATGAATATTTGTTGTGTTCTTGTATGAATATGAATTAACAATTAATATTGATGTGTATTGTTGTTTTCTGAAAATAAATGTTTATGAATATGAATGAACGCTTATTAATTATAACTGTTTTCAGTGAGGTACCATGGATCTGATGCCCATTCCACCTAAAACAGTACATTTTCATGATTTCATTTGAAAGAACGAACACAATTCTACCTTCTATACAAATTTCATGCAAATATCTGATCAAATAAGGAAGTTACAAGCAAAAACGTGTGAATAATAAGCATTTTCGGTCACACGACTTCTATTGTAGTTAATGTTTACTATTTGACTATATTCCTCGGTATTATAAATATCATAACTTTCGCAATCCTCAACTGATTTTCACAATTCAGGTGTCGTCGTAAAGCGAATTTTCAGCTCTGTCTAGTCATGTGATCCATTTTAAGCTTAGGGGTGTTTGGAAATTTTGTCATCATACCTAAGTCATGTTGATCACTCACCTCGCGCTGCTCTGAGCTCTTCTACTGATGTGAGATCTGACACAGATCAGACAGCGAACACAGATTCTCAATCGTATTAAAGTAAAGATGTAAGCGAGACAAACTCGAGGAGTGAACTGGTCACTGACAGAACTGTTTGCACTGATAACATCCGGCTGTGGACGCTCGAGGCTTTAATGACGTCGCTTAGAACACAAAGCAGCCAATCAGAAGCGAGAGTCGCGCTGAAACGATTGATGAGACTGTCACTTCATCTTCATCTTCACTTTGAGTTTTGCGTTTGATTCAAACATCTTTTACTCATCTTCGTGTCATTCCAAAACATAATATACTATACCACATATACATAATGTACATTTAGCACAATAAATAAGTCACTTACCGCATATTTAAGTACAAATTATTTGTAAGTTATTTGTTTTTAATGTTGTTATTTATGTATGTGCTTCATGTACAGCAATGTCCCTGTTTATATGAGTCTGTGCTTCAGTGTTAGTTTGTTCACCACTAGGCAGAGTCTTTCTGGTGTGAAAAGTTCATGAAGTTAATGAATTAATTGAGTTGACTTTACAAGTGATGATTGATCTTTAGTGATGATACCTGCTGGTGTAAAGCAAACACAACACATCTTTGTATAGAACTAATGGGGTTATGGGGTTTCTTCTTAGTATATGACTGAGTTTTCTTATATAAAAGACTACATTTAAATTTTCTAAATATTTTTCTACTTATATAAAAGCATACATTTAAGATAGTTATAGAAGTTCATGTACTTCTCTGATTTTAACAAAGGCTATGGGCCTCATAGGATGGGCACCAAGCAGATATGGATCTCATCCACTAAGCCTTACTTGATACTAATGCTTCTCTTTAATTAAAAGACAGGACTGTGCATTGCTTTAACATGACGTATGTTTAGAACGCTGTGTAATAAGGTTCAGCTTGTGGAAGAGGACAAGATTGGCGAGCCTGACACAAGTTTTTATTAAACATTTGTAAAACAAAAAGAGATTCCAAAATAGCAAAGTAAATCTGTGGCGAATTCCCCAGCACACCGTAAGATTCTTTTGTCTCGGATCAGTAGTCCAGTTTTAGTTCCAGTCAGCGATCACTCCCTCTTAGATCTCCCTCGTTCAGTCTGTGAGTCTGTCTCCCTCTGTGTGTTGTTTTCCTCCTTTTATCTGGTCTCTCAAACACTCTTTTTCTATGTCTCTCTCTTTGAGAGCTTACGACTAATGAACAGTACCGGACCCTACCTCCTGGGCCAGGTTGGCACCCAGCCCCCTATCTGACGTGTCAGTCTGCAACAGAAAAGGGAGAGAAAAGTCAGGAGAGTGTAAGAGCGGCCCACCACACAGGGCAGCCGTCACTTGTGTAAACGCCTGCTGGCACTGCTCCGTCCACTGGAGGGTATCTGCTGCGTCCTTTTTAGTAATATCAGTAACCTCGAGTAACCTCGAGACCTTGTTTCTCATTCACTTTATGTGACTAAACTTTATTGTATTTGTTGCTGGAAGCACAGGCTCACAGCACGTTTTCTGCTGAAAAGGGGGCAGAGACTTGCAGCTCACTTGCAATTAAAGAGACACACACACACACACCAAAACAGTGCGTTTCTCCACACATGCAAAAGTGGGAATGTAGCGCATGGTATATTAAAAGATCTGTGGTGTATTATGAGCCGAAACTTTTCAGACACATTACGTGGACCCCTATGATTTATATAACATTTGTGTAAAACTAGAAAAAAAAAATCACCCCTTTAAATATACTGATGAGCCTTGCCGGTGTCTTAGCTCGGTGGAGTCGCGCTGAAAGAGTCGCAGGTCTTGACACTCGTCGGTCGGTACACGAGGAGGGCAGATGCTTACCTCTTCTGGACGATTTCCTTGCTGACCAATTTCACGTAACTTTCTGCAGAGACCCGATGTGCTCGATGTACGGCAGCTCTTTGCTGTGCATGAGGTCTGTGTTGACCGTGTGGTGCTGGAGAAAGAATGACAAGAGTTTAAGTCATGACACGCATTTAAAGGTACAGTGTCTAGACTTTTGAAGGATTTATTTACCAAAATGTAATATATAATACAAAACTATGTTGTGTGTGGTGAAGAAATACCTTAAAAAATGAACCGAAATGTTTATATTACCTTACAATGAGCGATGTTATGTATATACACCGCATGAACACCCTTACATGTAATTTATCAAATTGCACGGCAATGTTTCCATAGTAGCACTACATGGACAAACTGAGCGTGTTTTGTAAAACGAAGGATGCACGGCACTATGTTCTTCTTCTTCGGCTGTGTTTTGGAGGCAGCTTGCAAAGCCACTACATAGAAGGATTGGCAAAATCCTTTGATAGCTTTAGCTAATAGATTGATAGCTTTAGCTAATAGATGAGCTGATCATCAAGTGAAGTAGCGTACATTAATAATCACTATAACGATTAGAGTAAATTTAATTAATTTATTTTTCTTTGTAAATAACCCTCATCACTTGACTTGCAAAGGTTATTCTCTGCTGTCTCAGACGACATTTACATTTACATTTACATTTAGTCATTTAGCAGACGCTTTTATCCAAAGCGACTTACAGATGGGGTAGGCAATGGAAGCAATTGGGACAGCATAAGTACAACAAAAGCATAAGTGAAATCAAAAAAGAAGACTGGTCTCATATAGCCTAACACAGTATACAGATTAATTCATTCATTCATTATTATTTTTTTCTTAAAGAGTTGAGAAGAAAATAGAGTTAGAACAGATCAGTCAGATGTTGACGCAAGAGATGTGTTTTCAGACGTTTCTTAAAGATGGCTACAGAATCTGCAGATCTTGTAGCAGTGTGTAGATCGTTCCATATAGGTGGAACAGATCCGGAGAAGGTGCGCGAGAGAGATTTTTTACCTTTTTGGGATGGGACCACAAGACGCAGTTCGTTTGCAGAGTGTAGGGATCTGGCGGGTACATATGTCTGCAGTAGCGAGCGAAGTTAAGGTGGTGCCGAACCAGTGGTGGTCTTGTAGGCCAGTAGCAGAATCTTGAATTTTATGCGAGCGACTATAGGGAGCCAATGTAGCTTCATGAATAGAGGAGTGACGTGTGCTCTCTTCGGTTCATTAAAGATAACTCTTGCCGCAGCATTCTGGATCATCTGTAGAGGTTTGGTTGTGCAAGCTGGAAGTCCACCCAGTAGCGCATTGCAGTAGTCCAGTCTGGACAGGACCAGAGCCTGTACTAGGACTTGCGTAGCATGCTCTGATAGGAAGGGTCTAATTTTCCTAATATTGTAGAGGATGAATCTACAGGACCAGGCGGTGCTAGCAATTTGATCTGTGAAGTTGAGCTGATCATCGATCACCACTGCCATGTTTCTTGCCTTTCTGGAAGATGTGATGGTTGATGAGCCAAGTTGAATGGAGAGGCTGTGATGAGTCTTTGTATCGGCCGGGATTGCAAGCAGTTCTGTCATTGAAACTTTCAGCTGCAGGTGATGGTCATTCATCCAGAGCGGGATGTCGGCTAGGCAAGCTGAGATGCGTGCAGAATCTTTTCGTCTGGGCGAAAAGAAAGGTAGAGTTGTGTATCATCCGCGTAGCAGTGATCGGAAAAGCCATGTTTCCGGATGACAGAGCCTAGGGATGACATGTATACAGAGAATAGCAACGGACCAAACACTGAGCCCTGAGAAACACCTGTGTCGAGATGTTGGGACTCAGACACCTCACCTCTCCAAGATACTCTAAAGGACCTACCCGAGAGGTAAGACTTGAACCATTGTAGCACCATTCTGGAGCCATCCCTTAGTCTTGAGGGTGGACAGGAGAATGTGATGGTTAACGGTGTCAAAGGCGGCAGATAGATCCAGTAGGATGAGAACAGATGAGTTAGAGGAAGCTCTTTCCAGTCTTAGGGCTTCAATGACAGAGAGCAGCGCAGTTTCAGTGGAATGACCGCTCTTGAAACCAGACTGGTTGCTGTCTTGGAGGTTGTTCTGGGTGAGAAAGGATGAGAGCTGGTTACATACAACATGTTCTAGAGTTTTCGCAACAAAGGGGGGGAGGGATACCGGTCTGTAGTTTTCTAACACTGCAGGATTAAGAGAAGGTTTTTTTAGTAGTGGGGTAATACGGGCCTCTTTGAAGAGTGTAGGAAATGTACCAGTGGTGAGAGATGAGTTGATAATGTGGGTCAGAGAGGGAACAACCGATGGGGAAATGGCCTGGAGGAGATGAGTGGGGATGGGATCTAGGGGGCAGGTAGTCGGGTGGTTCAAAGAAATGACTTTGGAAACGTCCTCTTCAGATACGAGAGAGAACGAGGGGAGCGAGCATGTGTCTGGGGATTGGGCGTGGTCAAGAGGCAGTGGCGCAGAGAATTGATTGCTGATGGCGGTCGTTTTCTTTACAAAGAACGACGCAAAATCGTCAGCTGTTAAGTCCGATGGATGTGTCCGATGGACATCTCTGTCCTGTGTCCGTAACTTCAGTCTGTTGTTCACCTGTGAGACATAGATTGCAATTATCAACACCACCGATAATGGCCGCTATCACTTACGGAACCCTTTTGTCCTGTGACGGCAACCGTAGCTTCTCTAATGGGAGGGGGGTAGCGGAGCTGTAGGTTGCAATTTCCTACATCGCCAATAGTGGCCTCTGAAACTTACACACAGAACATTTAAGCCCAATGAAGTGTCCAAATATAAAAATACATCCGACATACTAACCTTTTCAGGCTCTTCAGGTATTTGAGTGGAGTCTGTTTGGTCGATTTGGCCTCAGTGAGCTCACAGAGATCAAGCTTTGATTTCTCCCTGTTCCTCACAGACAACAGGGACGGCCGTTGTGGGTCCATGAAGGGGAGAAAACTAGCCACATTATCTACCTGAAAAGAAAGAAAAGCATTTTTAAAACACTTTCAAATGATATTCTCACCTCCTGTTTGAAATCTTCATTCTGGAGGTCTTTCTCCAGGTACGTGGCAAAGTCTTTCAGGAGCGGATGATCCAGGGAGTGTTTCTGATACAGTCCCTTCTCTGCCATCAGCTTCCTCGCATGACTCTTCCACTGCATGTCGGGCTCGCTGAAATGTGAAAAACAGAGCATGTTATAAAAGTGCATATAAGTGAGTAGAACAACGTTCAAAACAAAGAGCTTTATTCTCACATCTGAAAGGTCACTGCAAACTTCAGAGGGCTCAGTCTCCGCCACAGCTGGTGGTTCTGGGGTGGTGCCCGTGGACGACATTGGTGCCACTGCACCCGTCAGTGCTGGAGGAACATCAGTCACCACCACCTCAATCCACCTTTTAGAAAGAATTGAAACAAAGCTAAATTCACAGCTCCTGCAAATCACACAAACAAAAAGCAAGACGACACTGTAGTAGAGTAGGCGGGGCGAGACCGTGGTTCGAGTCCGGTGAGTAATTGTGAATTAGCGCCAGCTGTGCGCACACCGGCCTCGAATCACGTAGGAGATGGGAGCATATAAAAGGAACGAGCGACCGGACCGTCGAAGAGAGAGGACCAGGCCCGAACTTGTTTTACGTTTGTATTTATATTGGTATTTATATTTATGTTTATGTTTTGTTCGCCGGCGGTCGTCCGTGAGGGGCCGCCGGCTGTTATTATTTATATTAAAACTTGTTTAATGTTTTCCGGTTCCCGACTCCTTCCTTCTATTTTATTGAGATGTATTACAGACACATTTCTGCTTCACCAACCTGTCGATGGGACTGGAGTACAACATGATCTTTGCCAAGTGGCCAGAACTGAAGACTATGCCAGACTGCAGAATCTCCAGAGAATTGGCCTTGGCCTTCTCCACCAGCTCAGCGATGGCCTCAGATGTGTGAATGAAGCTGCAGCTTGATATAATGATCATGTGAATGGAGACATTAGCGAGTCAGAATCAGTCCAGGTCCAGTGCTGATCAAATTATGACTGATTTACGGCTCTTAAATAAATTAATTAAAAAACACTGTTAACCATTTCTGTAGACATTACAGTATTACTGGCAGTAGTTTGTTCAAAGATAACTGAACATTAAACATCAACAAATATTTATCTTGACAGAAAAAAAAAGTTTGTTACTTTCACCCCTTTGAAACCCTTTTAAACTCTTGAGCTTTTATTTATTTTTGCTAGAAAACAAGACAAAAATGCTATACAAATCTTGTCAACTTACCTTTGAGAAGCCATTCTTGATTGAAGAAGAAGGTTTTCCAAAAACTGCATCAAAAGAATCTGCGTCGGATGTTCTAGCAGAAAGTGGGTGACTGGTCCTGTGGGGTCTCCTCGTTTATATCTACCTGAGAGGGAGGGTCTGAAATTGGGAGGGGCTTCATCAATCATGTCAGTTTCAAACAAGATTTTAAATAAAGTGAAATTAATTTATAGTACATATACTTGTATTTTTGTTAAAGTGACTTTTTTGTTCAAGTTTACCAAAGCAAGTGAGTGCACATGAGCCTCAGTTTCACCAGACTTTAGACCTTATGAACAAAGGGTCACCAAGTGTTGTATCAAGTTTGGTCATGATACAGCACATTATTTTTGGAGGGGTCTGTGAGTTTTTTAGCCGCCCTACCACCAAAATCCACTAGGGGGCCCATAGGCTTCCATTGGTTTTAACACTTGGTCTGAAATTTGACCACAACAGACATTGAGATGCTTTTTGTTTATTATTTTTTTAATTTTCCAATTAACAGACACATTGAAAAATACAAAAGCACAGAAACAATATGAAACAATACATTTGTATGAAACTATACTTTTGATGCACACTAATTTATGAATCAATTATCATTTCTGTATCAACTTCTCTTCTGAAATAGATTATTATTCGAGACACTGATCAGATGTGTATTCAAGAGTCTCAGAGCTTTCCAATAATATATAGTTTGTCGTGATTCGATTAGAAATTAACGCACAATATTGACGCAAACTTCGCGTTATGTTTCCCATATACGGGACAATGACGGTTAACAACAAACAAGTACAATAACCTAACACAAGAAAGATTCATAGTTCATGTTGTGCTCTTTGTGTTTTTTTATTTTCGACATTCACTAAAACAAATGATTCTTACCTTAAAGTTGTGTTGTGGGTTGTTTGTAATTCAGGCACGGGCAACGCCATGTTTGTTTACGCGGCAGCATTCTGGGAATTGTAGTACCTCCGTGCTAGTAAAGACGTTAGGTCAGCAAGTCGCTTTTTATTCAACGTATATATAATGAACTACTAAATATATTTATATATCGCAAATGTGCATTGGACTACGTGCACAAACAATGATTTACTGCGTTCGCCTCTTATTCCCCACACTCAAATTCCCAGAATGCTTTGCAGCGTAAACAAACATGGCGGCGCCCTTGAATGAAGGAATTTGAACGAATGAACAGTACAAACAGTAAAACACGAGAGAAACCAAGCGTGTAGATAAACCAGAAACAACGTCGGAGTGTCTTTAAACCCCTCCGGTTTTAAAGGAAATGGGGAACTACTTTCTTCCGCCACGAATCCAAACCCAGCATACCTCCGCTACCGAGGCCAAACAATCACTTCCTTTATATTTGCGCTGTGCTGAGAGAGACTTTTAAAAGTCAACTCACCAGGAATGTGTTAATCCCATTTCTATTCTCTTGATCGAGACCCTCGCGTCCCACTCTGTAACATTTTTAAACAATGAGTGCAGAGCGCTGTCAATCAATTGCTATAGACACCGCCAACACGTCCTCCAATTATCATGGTGTTTTTCCGCCACCTAGTGGCCATTTTCCAGTATTGAAGTTTGCGCATTGTTGTGATTTACAGGTGAAACTCGAATAATTCGAATATCGAGCAAAAGTTCATTTATTTCACTAATGCAACTTAAAAGGTGAAACTAATATATGAGATAGACTCATTACATGCAAAGCAAGATAGTTCAAGCCGTGATTTGTCATAATTGTGATGATTATGGCTTCATGAAAACCCCAAATCCACAATCTCAGAAAATGAGAATATTGTGAAAAGGTGCAATATTCTAGACTAAAAGTGTCCCACTCGAATCAGCTGATTAAGCCAAAACACCTGCAAAGGGTTCCTGAGCCTTTAAATGGTCTCTCAGTCTGGATCAGTATGAATCACAATCATGGGAAAGACTGCTGACCTGACAGTTGTGCAGAAAACCATCATTGACACCCTCCATAAGGAGGGAAAGCCTCAAAAGGTAATTGCAGAAGAAGTTGGATGTTCCCAAAGTGCTGTATCAAAGCACATTAATAGAAAGTTATGTGGAAGGGAAAAGTGTGGAAGAAAAAGGTGCACAAGCAGCCTGGAGAGGATTGTCAGGAAAAGGCCATTCACAAGTGTTGGGGACTTTCACAAGGAGTGGACTGAGGCTGGAGTCAGTGCATCAAGAGCCACCACACACAGACGGATCCTGGACATGGGCTTCCAATGTCGTATTCCTCTTGTCAATGTAAGGTGGTGAAATATGTGAGAAAAGAAGAACCACCAACCACCCACTGGCCCAATGGCGGAGTCCAAGTGGCATGGCGAAGGCATGCGCGCGTTCTGTCTTTCCAGCGCTCTGGGTTGTTATAGTTAATGTTATTTTAACTTTGCATAACTTATCTGACTCCAAAAGATAAAAAGGAAACCTTGTTGAATGATATTATTTGTATATGATTATTATACGTGATAATAATCATGCAATTTTGGTCAATGTTTGATTCTTCTGCCTTATTGTAAATTACACTCCTTCATCCGATTCATGCTTAGAGTCTCGCGCCGGCCGTTACACGCGGATCTCACGGTCACAAACTCGTCAGTCTTGGTCACTGCCAGAGGTTCTATGACTAGTAATACTCAGAAAGCATTATTTTATCTAGTTCCCTTAGACTATAAAAACTTAATCAAAGTAATGATTTTTTTTTAAACAGAGGTCATGACCACTCCATAGAGATAAATAGACCAATCTTACTTCCTCTGATGGTAGCTCTGTATAATCATGCCATAGTTTCCTATGTACACTTAGTTAGAATAATATTCCAATAACCAGAGGTTTGAGACTTTTCTCATTTAGATTGGTCAGACAACATATGTGCTGTTCTAAAGGGAAACATTGGCCCCTACGGTCTAAGTACACTTAACTAATGCCAAGTAGTTAGCCGGAGCTCTAAAATCTCAGCTGGCGTGCCCCAATACTCCACCTAATAGAGGATTTTAGTCCGTCACTAACCTGAACGTAGATTTGCGCTAACAAAGGATATAGTGTGATCTACTAAAGTTCATAAACTCAGAATATTGCAGAACAAACTCAAACATGGCAATTTATTAGTCAGGTAAATGTCTCTTGCCAATTACAATTCAATTCAGAGAATAAAAAAAAAAAACATAAATTCCTCAAAGATTAGTCTACGAGTCTAAGACGCATACCTGACAGTAGAAAAAGATGCGATCGGAAAAAACACAGTTCTGTGTGTCTGAAGGCACCATGAGGTTCATCTTAGTAAGAATGCCCCAGAACATTTGACCAGCTTCCCTTAAATACTCAGACCAAAATATCCTTCCTCTCTGACATCCATGTCTGCAGGATAGTTAGATCTATCAGTTTTGGCATATGAACAATATGGAACACTACTATGTTATCATTTGGATCTATAACAAGATAGTCAAATCTATCAGATCTATCATACCGAGTGGTGACATCTGACTTATCAATGTGTTCAAATCTTTGGTAAACTATTTGTCTTTGGAAAAACTACATTTTTCATCCTGAGATTGACAATTGCAAGAATTGCCCATAACCATGATGGCCAACCAAAGAATATTGGGTTATAAATGATGTTTAATTAACAAAGTTCGGGAGGAGCCGAAGCATATAATCAGCCGGCTGGTCTACAATCAGCAATCACAACGTATACACAATCAGCCCTAGCGAGCTCGCTAATAAATAAGGAAACCATCTTACCTGTTCGATCTCATTAGATTAAGCATCAACTTGAAGTTCGACGCTATGTCCGAGACCCCCGTCATCGACGACGCACCGATATACCGCAACCCTTCAGCGCCGATGAGCGTGTCCCATCTTTCCAGCTCGGGATCGGATCCAGTAGAAGATTCCCCGGCTTCATCACGCGGCCGCCAGCTCCGACGTTCCGCACCTCGCAAGGCTAAAACCAGAGGTGACACTTCATCACCTGCCCCAGAGAGACGTCCGCCGCCTTCACCGGCTGCTTCCTATACCTCTACTCACGACACGATACCCGCCATCCAGAAATGGACCGTCCAGGGCCTACGGCTGGCTCTATCCAATGCGGACGTCGAGTTCCATAGGCGGATGACCAAGGCGGAGCTTTACTGCCTCTACGTTTCTTCCCTGGCCGACACCGCCCCACCGAAGTCAGCTCCACAAAAGACCACTGACAAGCCGGGCAAGGCTCGTGGTTCCCCCTATTCCCGACCCGGGCAATCCACCAATGCGGCTCGTCGTGGCCGTCCGCCGGCAAGCCGGCACAGCAGGCCCTCCGTGAGCGCAGGTTCCGCCACGGATTTCCAGGACGCCACGAACCGTCCGGTCGAAGGCTTCCAGCAACTCGTCCCTCTAGCTGTAGGCCAGCTCCAACCTCCAGCCAACATCCCGCCAGAAGTAAACAGCGCGGGCCGCATAAGAAACGTTGGCTCGACAGCACCCGGAGCTCCGGTGCGTTCTCACCCATTCCCCGCCCCTGGCTCTTGGCCCGCTGCACCCCCATCGACTACTAGCGCGAGGCTGCCTCAGCTAGCGATGCAGGGACCGGTCCTCAGCCAGTTCACCGCCCCCTTAGAAGCCACCGCTAGCGCGAGCATGACTCCGCTAGCCGCTCAGGCGGCTGCAATCCCCTCCATTTTCTCTCTCCCGCAGAGCCGACCAAATTTCACATTGGCTACGGCGACAGCAATGCCAGTGCCGGTTAACGCACCAGCGTTGGAACCGCCTCCAGTTTCCGGGAACATCAGATCGCAGATCTTGACAGGTGCGGACACAGATCTTTATTCACTCCTCTCACCTTTATCACCTCCGTCAACCGAGCGGCAGATCACTTACGGCGATCTGTCGCTCACGCTAAAAAATCAGTCACCCAGCCACACCCGCACGCTTCTTTCCCCGAATTTACCGTTGCTTTTTCCCGCTACACTGACGTGATCTGCACTGCGTTCCCTCATAGGAGACGCGAGCTGGGCGATTATCTCGCTATCGTGGCAGAGCTCGCTCTCTCCTATGGGGGCGCGCATTTCTACACGTATCACAAACTTTTTTCTGCCAAATGTGCCATTCGTGTGGCTCAGTGGAACCAGTGCCCCTACTGGGGAGCATTGGACACTGAGCTGCATAACAGGGTTTTCCTGGGCGTCCGCAATATTTCATGTGCGGTATGTCGCTCAGTAGCGCATACCACAATCGATTGTCCCCTAGTCACCCCCTCTCTTCCCCCACGCTCAGCTTCGCCTCCCAAATCTACCTGCTCTGTTCCGCGCCTGCCAACTCGCCCAGTTCACCAAACCCAGGGGCAACCCACCAATTTGGAGGCTTGCAGGAATTTCAACGTCGGAAGATGCGCCAGGCAACGTTGTCGCTTCCTGCACGTTTGCTCATTTTGTAGCGGAGCACACGCTCGAATCGTGTACCCGTTGCCTCAAACACAGAATAAAAACCTAAAAAATTACCTTTCGACTCCCGTGAACATTTCTTGTTTGTCTTCCGAATTGTCCTCGCACCCCGACTTTCAGTTCACTGACTATCTTCTGACCGGTCTCTCGAACGGTTTCGACCCAGGCGTCATCAGTCTTCCATCACACAGCTTAATATGCCCCAACCTCCAGTCTGCGCTCGCCGAACCAGAGTCAGTCGATCTCCTCATTAAAAAAGAGATCGACGCTAATTTCATTATTGGCCCCTTCGACGCTCCCCCTTTTACTGCATTTCGCATCAGCCCCATTGGCATAGCAACACGTAAATTCTCTGGATTTCTAAGATGTTCAGAAATTTCCACAACATCCATTTTCAACCCCCTAACTCACCCAACGGTATCCGACCTGTCAGTAGTCGATTCAGAGACGATGTCATTCTCCATTAAACAGAGCAAGACGGACCAAACCAGGAGAGGACATTTCATCTATATATTCAATCTCCACTCACCAATTCAACCTTACCAGACCCTCCTAGCCTACCTCCACTTCAGGAAATCCCAGACCAAAACCGCAACGGATCCTCTATTCATCGACGAGTCTAACCGCCCAGCTACACGCTTCTGGTTCCAAAAGCACCTAAAAGCTGTCCTGCTCCTATCCGGTATCCCCGCAGACCACTTTTCCGGCCACTCCTTCCGCATAGGCGCAGCAACCACAGCAGCCCAAAAAGGCCTCTCGCAGTCTCAAATCCAAGCACTAGGGCGCTGGACATCGGAAGCTTTCAAGAGCTACATCAGGTCAGATCGCTCTATCATCAGGGAAGCCCATCGAACCCTCATTTCCAAAATCATCTAGAGAATCCATACTTCACACACACAAGCTCGAACATCCTCCATGCCAGCCTAAATCTCTCTAACAGGAGATCTCACCACTGCTTCAACCGGCTCAGGGGCCAGTGCCCAAGTCTAAGGCTTTGCAGCAGCAGATTTAACAGCAGGAGCCAACATCGCAGCAGCGACTACCCTGGCAGAGACCAGCACTCCCATTCCAAGCAAAGAAGTCAGCGTCACAACCGCCTCAGCCAAGGCCAGCATTTCCACTTCAGGCATGGAACCAAGTGCTGCAACTAGGAATCATCCGCAGCACTTCTGTCACAAGCGCCAAAGCCAGCGTTGCAGCAGGGATCGGCTCCACAGACGCCCATGGTTCCATGTAAGAAGCAGAAACCAGCGTTGCAGAAGGGATCGGCTCCACAGACGCCCATGGTTCCATGTAAGGCACAGAAACCAGCGTTGCAGAAGGGATTGGCTCCTCAGACGCCTATGCACCTACCACAAGCGCCGAAGCCAGCGTCGCAGCAGCGATCGCCTCCGCAAAGGCCCTTGCTTCCATCTAGGGCGCAGAAGCCAGCATCACCGCAGTGACCGCCTCCACAGAGGCCAGCGCTTCCATCTAATGCGCAGAAGCCAGCGTCGCCGCAGCGATCGCCTCCAAAGAGGCCAGCGCTTCCATCTAATGCGCAGAAGCCAGCGTCGCCGCAGCGATCGCCTCCACAGATGCCAGCGCTTCCATCTAATGCGCAGAAGCCAGCGTCGCCGCAGCGATCGCCTCCCAAAGGCCAGTGCTACCATATAATGCGCAGAAGCCAGCGTCGCCGCAGCGACCGCCTACGCAGAGGCCAGCGCTTCCATCTAAGGCGGCGAAGCCAGCATCGCCGCAGCGATCGCCTCCGCAGAGGCCAGAGCTTGCGCTTCGCTTCCTGCCACCTACGACTTTCCACGGAAGCAAGCATTACAGCATGATCACCCCAGCAGGAGCCTCCGTCAGGCGCTCCACTACAGCCGGCTCCCTCCTTCAGTCGCCTCTTTCCAGTATAAGTCTCAACAACAGGGACACACACAAAGCCATGTTCATTCTGGACGGTTCCCGAAAAATCCATATTAGGAACTCTCCCTACGCTCTACTACCAGCCACTCGTGGATTCAAACTTCTCATCACTGCAGCAGACACCTTTCACCTTCTCAGTCTCAACCATCCTCGGAGGAACCCCTACCCCTTCTTGTCTCATAACGAACCACATCTCCTAAGGAGCCCTCATCCTCTCGTCTCTACCCGAACGCAGGCCACGCCTCCGCAGCGCTCAGCATCGCTTTGGGGGGTATGCGTACTCCGGCGGCTGTCCCACTTTCTCGCTTTATGGGGGTGTGCTCTGGGCTCAGACCGGTTCCGAGCTCGGCGCACTCACTCGTACCAAGGTAGAGTGTTTCGGGCTCGGATAGATCTGGCGAGCTCGGAGCCCGCTTCCCGGACAACACGCCAAATACGCATTACCTTCATAACCAAGCTCTATCATTATCCCTATCAGCATCACTGTTATCTGTGTAGGTGAACTCGTGAAATGATGTTTAATTAACAAAGTTCGGGAGGAGCCGAAGCATATAATCAGCCGGCTGGTCTACAATCAGCAATCACAACGTATACACAATCAGCCCTAGCGAGCTCGCTAATAAATAAGGAAACCATCTTACCTGTTCGATCTCATAAGATTAAGCATCCCTCCTCCACCCCGGCTCCTCTCCAAAGCTCAATATCCCGCAGGAACCCCGGGGGGTGTGCTCTGGGCTCAGACCGGTTCCGAGCTCGGCGCACTCACTCGTACCAAGGTAGAGTGTTTCGGGCTCGGATAGATCTGGCGAGCTCGGAGCCCGCTTCCCGGACAACACGCCAAATACGCATTACCTTCATAACCAAGCTCTATCATTATCCCTATCAGCATCACTGTTATCTGTGTAGGTGAACTCGTGAATCAACTCAGTAGGGGAGAGTGGGGTAAAGCGAGACATCGGGTAATGTGAGACACCCCCTGTATCTAGGCAACGGAACACATTTGTGGTCATGTGACCATTATGTTTTTGAGCAAAATTCCCCTTGGCCATGAAGAAGAAGACCTCATGCTGCTGTGGTAAGCATATTTTTTTCACAAAAATATATTTTTTGCTGGTAAAAGTAAATTTTCTTGCTGTCAACTTAATCAACTGTTGTGCCAAAGCAAATTGATTCAGGTAGAAAAACTTATATCATACATGTTGATGAACTACCAACATATAAAACCTTGTGATGATGCTAGCTGAAGATTAGCCTGAATTTCTAAGAGAGATAGTTTTTTTCTAAAATATGGCGGTGGGGTAAAGTGAGACAAATGCTGTGGGGTAAAGTGAGACATGAGGCACAAGTTCAGTTTAGTCTAAAACATATGTTAATGTAATATTACATTACATATGTTTTATTTTTAATGTCATAAACACTGCAGAAAAACCACCATGCCAAGGCAATACACCAGGAAGACAACCTGGGGTAAAACACCCCTTGAGGAGATGGAGAGTGCAGCCGCTGAGGTCAAGGAAGGAAAGAAGTCTCTAAGAGCAGCTGCAAGGGATAGAAATATTGATAAGTCAAGCCTCCTAAGATTTATTAAGAAAAAAGAGAAAGGGGAAGTAAAATCAGTAGCCTGGGGTGCAGTAGCTGAGGCAAAGAGAATATTCACAGATGAGATGGAGGAGGAGCTTGCCAAACACTTGAAACAACTCGCTGAACAGTTCCATGGCCTTCCTCCAATTAAGTGCCGTCAACTGGCATTTGAATACGCAGAGAAAAATTATATACCTGTCCCTGCCAATTGGACAAAGACACAATGTGCAGGTAGGCTAGGGTGTGCAAGAGATCACATGATTCTGTAGGTTAACTAAGGCCAACTGATCTTGCCACAAAGCTAAATCGTATTGATAATAATGAATTGTTTACTCTAGGTGAAGATTGGTTTGGCAGCTTCCTAGCACGCCGCCATCTCTCTGTCCGAACTCCAGAGGCAACATCCCTGGGAAGGGCTACAGCCTTCAATAAAACTACAGTCGGGGAGTTCTTTGACAATCTGGCTGTGTGTGCAGTGAATGCTACTGGGAATGCCATACCTCCCATGTTTATCTTCCCCAGAGTTAAGTTTAAGGACTGCTTCATTATAGGAGCACCCCCAGGAGCCAAAGGTACCTCCACCAGAACGGGATGGATGAATGAAGACACCTGGGCTGAGTTCCTTGAACACCTGATACAGCACACTAACTGCAACCCTGACCATCCCATGCTGCTAATCCTGGATAATCTTAAGGCTCACATCTCACTCAAGGCAGTAGAAATGGCCAAGAGCAACGGTATTGTTCTGCTCACCCTCCCACTCCACACGTCCCATCGCATGCAGCCTCTCGATGTGACCGTGTATGGCCCATTCAAGATCCAATACAGCCGAGCTCTTGATGGGTGGATGAGATCAAACCCTGGTAAAACACTCTCGATTTACCAGATTGCAGGACTTGTGAATGAGGCCTTCATGTCAGCAGTGACACCACGCAACATCATTTCTGGATTTAGGTCCACTGGGATTTTCCCATATAACCGAGAAATTTTCCCTGATGAAGCGTTTGCACCATCTATGGTGTCAGACCGGCCAAACCCTGAGCTGCACCCTGCCACTGCAGATGATCCACCCCCTGCAGATGATTTGGATGGTCCACCCCCTGCAGATGATCCCCCTTCAGATGAACCACCCGCTGCATATAATTCACTTGCGGATGCTAATCCTTTCACTGCGCATGGTTCACATGGATGTGCCTCGCCAGCTGACTAAGATGTGCAATGTGTTCCCAGCCAACCTGGATATGTCTCTCCTCGTGAAATCCTACCACTTCGCAAATTTCCCCCCAGAAAACAAACCAAACGAAAGCGTGTGAAGACAGCCATCCTAACTTATACTCCTGAGAAGCAGGCAATTGAAAAGGCTTATAAAGAAAGACAAAAGAAACTGGCAGGGGAAAAGAAAAATAGAAAAAAAGAAAAGGGAAAACTGAAAAAGAAAGCAACCAAAAAGAAAATCATAGTTAGCAGCTCTGAGGAGAGTGATGTCCCTGTCCCAATTGATAATGTGTCTGACAAAGAGAGCTCTGAGGATGAGAGAAGTGATTCAGGGAACACAGATCTGTCCGTGGGTGACTTTGTCATATTTAACTTTGCAACCAAACACAGGAGCGTCCGTTACATTGGCATGGTTGAGAAAGTTGAGGATCATGAAATACTTGCACAATTTCTCAGAAGAATCCAGGCAAACACGAAAGTGTGGGAGAGACCCACGTTTGCTGTAAAGGAAAATGATGTGGCACATGTTCCTAAAAGTGATGTGGTGAAGAAGCTGCCACAACCTAAAAGGCCTGGAGGAACCACACGGAGAGAGCAACTCTTCATCTTTCCCTGTAACCTTCAGGGCTGGAATGTAGAGTAGACATAGTTGTAGAGTTGTAGACAGCAGGCTGGTGTTCTAATCCAGGTGGGTCTAGTCCTGTGTTCCAGGCTGTTCTAGTTGGTTCTGATTGTCTTTTGGACAATCCTGGACACTAGCTGGCTCTAAGGGTCCTTTGTTCTGACCCCCAGACTGCGTTCTAATCTAACTGGTTCTATCTGTCATTTGAATGTTAATTAAAACATTTTGAATTATATTATGTTGTATTTGATTTGTTCAGAGTTACTGTACTTTCAAGTTACTTATTTTTTTCAAAATAATGTGCTTAACTGACCAATCGCCATGATTCTGTTACTAGTCCAACATTACTTCTGGAATGTGTGGTTGTCAAACTAGCTGTCAGGATTCTAACTGTTACAACATGTGTTGTTATGGTAGTTTCAGAGTGGAAAAAGTTAGTGGATCAGTTTACCCCCAGCTGGTTCACTTTACCCCCTTGATTTTTCTGGTCTGTCTCAGTTTACCCTTAAGCTGGGGTAAAGTGAGACACAACAAGACCACTTTTTTAAAAACAATCATATTTTCACTGCCCTTCGTCCTGAATACATTCTGGTAATTTCCATTGCTATGAAACATCCTGAATTAATGGGAAATGTGTAAATTTTACTAATATATCATTTTAGCTCGCTTAGAGGGGAGCAAATGTAAAAAACGTCTCACTTTACCCCACTCTCTCCTTCGCCCAAAGGGGTCTAAAGAGAGACTTTTGCTCTTTAAGGCCAAAGGATTCAAAGTTATAACCAGTTGTACACTTGTCAGGACCAATAGATGGATCTGTGTCTAGTCTTCAATTACATATGTGTTTTGTATCATTTTTTATCATTCGTTGTGAAATTAGTAAGAATTGAAATAATGAAATCATGAAATCTAGCACATGTGGTATGGAAGGATAGTAACATTTCTAAATATTGCTTCAAAACAAACTTTTAGTGTATATTTAAGATTGGGACATTAACAAATGAATCAACAGATGAAAAAACACACACAAAACCAGAATTTACAATGCCACCAAAGAGCAAAACAACAAACATATAGCTGTAAAATCTTTTATCTCACCAGTGCTTGTCAGCAACTCATTGACACTTCACAAATCAGTGTCACTGTTCAATATGTAGGTGATTGTTCAAAGGTACACTAAACATTATTATTAAATGTGTTTTAATATGGATGAACTTGAGCTAAATTGTATGATTCTGGATAGGTGGGGGTCAATGTGGTCTGTAAAAATCAAAATTTGTTTTTGCTCAGGTTAATGAAGTGTCTCTGCTCACATCATCATAGGAGTCGGAGACAATGTAGTTATTGTTGTTGTAATGTAATTGTTCTTTCATTTTAAATATCTGTCTTACCATCTATATAAACATCTGTTATTTTCTGATTTGTTACATTTTATTTCATTTTATTTATTTATCCATCCATCCATTTTCTACCGCCTATCCGGGGCCGGGTCGCGGGGGCAGCAGTCTAAGCAGGGATGCCCAGACTTCCCTCTCCCTAGCCACTTCATCCAGCTCTTCCGGGGGGACACCGAGGCGTTCCCAGGCCAGCCGGGAGACATAGTCCCTCCAGCGTGTCCTAGGTCTTCCCCGGGGTCTTCTCCCGGTGGGACATGCCCGGAACACCTTACCGGGAAGGCGTCCAGGGGGCATCCGGAAAAGATGCCCGAGCCACCTCAGCTGGCCCCTCTCGATGTGGAGGAGTAGCGGATCTACTCTGAGCTCCTCCCGAGTGACCGAGCTTCTCACCCTATCTCTAAGGGATCGCCCGGCCACCCTGCGGAGAAAGCTCATTTCGGCCGCCTGTATCCGGGATCTTGTTCTTTCGGTCATGACCCACAGCTCATGACCATAGGTGAGAGTAGGAACGTAGATTGACCGGTAAATCGAGAGCTTCGCTTTGCGGCTCAGCTCCTTCTTCACCACGACAGACCGGTACAGCGACTGCATTACTGCAGAAGCTGCACCGATCCGTCTGTCAATCTCCCGCTCCATCCTTCCATCACTCGTGAACAAGACCCCCAGATACTTGAACTCCTCCACTTGAGACAGGAACTCTCCACCTACCTGAAGTGAGCAAGCCACCCTTTTCCGGCTGAGAACCATGGCCTCAGATTTGGAGGTGCTGATTCTCATCCCCGCCGCTTCACACTCGGCTGCAAACCGTCCCAGTGCATGCTGAAGGTCCTGGTCTGATGGGGCCAGCACGATGACATCATCCGCAAAGAGCAGAGATGTGATCGTGTGGTCACCAAACCCGACGCCCTCCGGCCCCTGGCTGCGCCTAGAAATTCTGTCCATAAAAATTATGAACAGAACCGGCGACAAAGGGCAGCCCTGCCGGAGTCCAACATGCACCGGAAACAAGTCTGACTTACTGCCGGCAATGCGAACCAAGCTCCTGCTCCGGTCGTAGAGGGACTGGATGGCCCTTAGCAAAGGGTCCCGAATCCCATACTCCCGGAGCACCCTCCACAAGATGCTGCGCGGGACACAGTCGAATGCCTTCTCCAGATCCACAAAACACATGTGGATTGGTTGGGCAAACTCCCATGAACCCTCCAGCACCCTGAAGAGGGTATAGAGCTGGTCCAGTGTTCCACGACCGGGACGGAAACCACACTGTTCCTCCTGAATCCGAGGTTCTACTATCGGCCGGATTCTCCTCTCCAGTACCCTGGCATAGACTTTCCCGGGGAGGCTGAGAAGTGTGATCCCCCGGTAGTTGGAGCACACCCTCCGGTCCCCCTTCTTAAAAAGAGGGACCACCACCCCGGTCTGCCAGTCCAAGGGCACTGTCCCCGACCGCCACGCGATGCTGCAGAGGCGTGTCAGCCAAGACAGCCCCACAACATCCAGAGACTTGAGGTACTCAGGACGGATCTCATCCACCCCCGGTGCCCTGCCACCGAGGAGTTTCTTGACTACCTCGGTGACTTCATCCCGGGTGATGGGCGAGTCCGCCTCTGAGCCCTCGGCCTCTACTTCCTCAATGGAAGACGTGACGGCGGGATTGAGGAGATCCTCGAAGTATTCCTTCCACCGCCCGATGATATCCCCGGTCGAGGTCAACAGCTGCCCCCCTCCACTGTAAACAGCGTTGGTGGGGCATTGCTTCCCCCTCCTGAGGCGTCGGACCGTTTGCCAGAATCTCTTCGAGGCCGACCGATAGTCTTTCTCCATGGCCTCGCCGAACTCCTCCCAGGCCCGAGTTTTTGCCTCCCCAACCACCCGGGCTGCAGTCCGCTTGGCCTGTCGGTACCTGTCAGCTGCCTCGGGAGTCCCACAAGCCAGCCAGGCCCGATAGGACTCCTTCTTCAGCTTGACGGCATCCCTTACTTCCGGTGTCCACCACCGGGTTCGGGGATTGCCGCCTCGACAGGCACCGGAGACCTTACGGCCACAGCTCCGAGTGGCTGCGTTGACAATGGAAGTGGAGAACATGGTCCACTCGGACTCAATATCTCCAGACTCCCTCGGGATCTGGTCGAAGCTCTGCCGGAGGTGGAAGTTGAAGATCTCTCTGACAGGCGATTCGGCCAAACGTTCCCAACAGACCCTCACAGTACGTTTGGGTCTGCCGAGTCTGTCCAGCTTCCTCCCCCGCCATCGGATCCAACTCACCACCAGGTGGTGATCGGTTGACAGCTCCGCCCCTCTCTTCACCCGAGTGTCCAAGACATACGGCCGTAGGTCAGATGAAACAACAACAAAGTCGATCATTGACCTCCGGCCAAGGGTGTCCTGGTGCCCTGTGCACTGATGGACACCCTTATGCTTGAACATGGTGTTCGTTATGGCCAAACTGTTACTAGCACAGAAGTCCAATAACAGAACACCACTCGGGTTCAGTTTTATTTATTTATATAGCACAAATAACCTAATGTTGACAACTGTGCTGTTCAAGGGTGAAAGAAAAAAAACCCTTGACCCTTGAACAGCACAGTTGTCAACATTAGGTTATTTGTGCTATATAAATAAATAAAACTGAACCCGCGTCCAGGGATCGGGTTGTCGAGGCCCCCGCCTTCGACTACCACCCGTTCCACTTTGCACCGGCCCCTTACGGTCCCTCCTGTAGGTGGTGAATCCACGGGAGGGTGGTCCCACGTCGCTCCTTCGGGCTGAGCCCGGCCGGACCCCATGGGGGAAGGTCCGACCACCAGGCGCTCGCATACGAGCCCCAACCCCGGGCCTGGCTCCAGGGTGGGGCCCCGGCTGCGCCATACCGGGCGACGTCACGGTCCTCGAAATTGTAGTCTTCATATGGGTTTTTGAACCGCTCTTGGTCTGACCCGTCGCCTAGGACCTGTTTGCCTTGGGAGACCCTACCAGGGGCATATAGCCCCGGACAATATAGCTCCTAGGGTCAACTGTGCTGTTCAAGGGTGAAAGAAAAAAAAAAAAAAAAAAAAAAAAAAAAAAAAGAAAAAAAACAATACAACGTGAATAAATAAATAAAAAATCATCCTTGCTGTGTATGATGAATGGAAAATGTATTTTGAACGCATTGTTTATAAGCAATCAGAACAATATGGCCACACTTTAGAATGCTACCCATTTGTTACACATGTACTAATGATGAGTAGATGTAATCACTTGGTGTGACCAGGAAGTTGAATAGATTTACATATACATGTATTTAAGAACCAATAAAGATGAGGGTGTTGCCACACTCAGTCACATGACCAGGAAGTTAAATCAAATAATTCAGAAAATTATATAAAATTAACAAAGCCAGCTTCCTATGTAAAACTTTGTGTACCATGTGTGAAAATCGATTGTGAATACTGATAGATCTGGATAGAAACGGTTTCTTGTTTATTTCATTTTATTATTCTATTTCATTTATCACATTTATTACAATATTCATCATATGTATTCATTCCTTTATTTTATTATTCACTTCTATTCATATCATGTGCTCTTTATTTTCCTGTTGTTTAACCTGGGAGTTGTATTGTGTCTTATGCTGATATGAGTATCCGTTGGTCTCCATCTCAAGGTTCATAATAATGTCATGAGACAATGTTTTGATACTGTAATCTTGAATGTTAAAAACACATATTGAATCTGTTTCTAGTCAGACGAAGTTTGGCAGAGCTTGACTGAGCATCAACGCACAACTGAGATTATTCAATAAATCATTTGTCTGTCTATTTAACATCACTTCGTCTCCTGCCTGCTGTTCTTCCCTTCAGCTCTATATCTCCCTGTTGTTTGGGTTAAAGGATTGACTCACAACGGAGTTGATATCTCCAGGTGTAATTTGTTCCTGACGGAGAGAGATCTAGTGAACCTGGACTCAAAGTTTAGATCTATAAGATCTACAAGCCATATCTCATAGTTGGATCTAACAATACAATACAATACAAGTGGTGTGGCAGCGCTGGGTCACATGAACAGGAAGTTAAAAAGATATCAAAATATTCAAAATCACAAAATAATCTTTGTTTCCTTTGTGAAAAATGTTTGTGAACATATTCCAGTGGGTGTGGCAACACTTGATCACATGACCAGTAAATTAGATATAATTTTATTATTTCAAATTTTTTAATACAATCAACAAACACTGATTTTCGTATTCACGTTTTCATCTGTCGTTTGTGAGTCGTCTGTTGACAAGGACAGTCTTAAGAAGATTACTGCTGATTCCCTGTGTGACACTGTCTATTATACCCATGCCACCCATAAAATACATTATATGACATGTTGTGTTGCAATTTTTGGTGAAATCAATCAAATTTCATGGAGTTGGTCAGCTTTGTGTCAGTCAGTGTCCGTTACAGCTCTTGGCTTTTTGTGTACAATGTATTTGAATCTACCTCACTTCCTGTCCAGATGGCACACGTTTCCTTGGGATGAGATTCACCAGCTAGGGAATCACCTGGAGCTCAAGGAGAAGGAAATGGGCAAGGGGAGGAAAGCCAACGAGGAGCTATGATGCACTTTCAACCTCTTACCTCTTTTTGGGGGTTCTGCAAATGGTCAGAAAACGTTGAATATTAATATCAATGTTATGGCAAAAGCTAATACAAATTTAAAAGCAATATCCATGTTAAGCATTGATAACTTAATATATTCATTCCTCATCTGCATCTCTCAGCTGGCTCTCCGTGCTGAAGAGGAAGAGGAGAAGAACAGAAGACTCAAAAGAGAAGTAAGTCCAGCCCTTTGTGAGCCTGCAAACGAAAATCTTACATTTTTAGGGTTGAAACCTTTTGTAATTGTGAGGATTTTTATTCTTCTTCTCATAATTTTTCTGCCCTTAAACTGATCATGCAGCCCAAACCGTACGGCCGACAGAGTTTAGACTAAGTTGACTGAAGTTGTCTCAGCAACAAGAGCTTTTTTGGTTAATATTTAACTGTCTGATATCATTTGAGTTTTCATTATTTACTGATGTATATTTAAATATTTTATATGCTGTGAATATATTTTATATACAGAGAATGAAAGATGTGAATGAGCTTTGTTCATTTTGAAAGACTGCTTAATTCAGTTGGATATTGTGGGCTGAAAAGTTACTTGAAAATGATAAAAAAAGCTTTATTTGATCAAAAAAATTTCTATTTGGTTGAATAAAAGTAATGTTTTATACAATGTAATAATTGTAAAAATTTTATGTCAAACTCAAAGTCAATTTGGTTAATCCACTTAAAGGTACGGTGTGTGTACAAGATCAGGATGGCACCACCTCCGCCTCATTTTGAGCCTGGAAAAACCCTGTATCCGTCTGTATTTTAAATGCAGGCTTTTTAGAAAATGTGACACAGAAGTTATTTTATAACTCATGAATCTATAATTCACCTTTCATTTGATATCAAGTTATACATTTAAATGAACCTCAAGATTAGAGACAATAACCCAGTTTATACCTGGAAATCCCAAGAAGCCACGTGATTGGCTGAACAGTGTTGTTTATTTCACTTTCAGGTGACATCACTTCCTGTTTACATTTAAATGAACCTTAAGGTTATTTAATAACTTTGTTTATATTTGAGAATTCTAAGCACCCACATGATTGGCTGAACAGTGTTGTTTATTTCGCTTTCAGGTGACATCACTTCCTGTTTACATTTAAATGAACCTTAAGGTTATTTAATAACTTTGTTTATATTTGAGAATTCTAAGCACCCACGTGATTGGCTGAACAGTGTTCTAAAATACTGTGTCGTTTTGCTGGAAGCCACCACACTCAAAACCTAAAAGCACACTGAAGAAAGAGCATACAGCATCTTCTCTGAGATATCCCTTGAGATTTTACAAACAATCACTACTTTTCTCTGAGCAGTTTACTTTCGACACCATGAAGGTATGTTAATCCAACCTTGTGGTAACATAAAAAATACTAAGGCACTTAAAAAAAAAGATATATCCCCTTGATCAATCTGTACTCAATCTGTCGCTTCACTTTTAAAGCGAAGTGCAGATGGTACCTTCTCTGGTCCAGGCTATAACCTGAGAAAGAGCAGAAAACCTTCGAGCCCTCTGAAGGATCCCAACCTGTCTGACAACCTTGCAGTGATAGCACATGTAGTCAGCTTGGACCACAACTACATCTCTAAGTCTGGCAGCTCTCACTCGAAACAACTAAAGGGCATGAAGCTAGAGAACCACTTCTTTAATAACGCAGCTGTAATTCCTGAGTTTTGCCCAGAATTTACAAAGACTCACACCGTAGCCCATCTGGTGCAGACCAGCCCAGAGGAACCTCTTTTAATCCATGGGAACAGCACAGAAGACCATCAAAGAATGTCTCGTGCTGTGGTGGATTCTATGTTAAAGAAATCCTCTGGCAAGCCTCTTAACTACAGCCTACAGTTAGGGCTTCGTGTGAAGCAACGCCTCTGGAAAACTCTAAACTGCCCCACCATGCTTGAAGAAGAGCAGCCTGATGGACTCATCCAAGTTAAAGAGATGTTCTCCAGACCAAGCCTAAAGAGATCTGCCCCTCGTATAAATGTGGACATTAGTGGTGAACCCCTGCCATACGCACCACAGAGGAAGAGACCCTGCCTGTGACATCCATGCAGATCCTAGATTATATTTAGTGTCTATAATGTACATAGTTCTTGAATAAATGTTTGTTCCTTATAACTATGAATCTGTCTTATTTATATTCAACCTTCTCATACAATTTCATGCAATTGCAACTTAACTACTTGTTGGAATATTCGATTAAAAAAAAGATTCAAAATCAATAAAATCACTTTACAAATACATTGAAAATAGTCAAGTAGCTTATCATAAAGTATGTATTTGTGTGAAAGAGGTAAAAAACACAATTTAATTACTCTTATGAATTTGAGGGGGGATACTGTCTTTTGCGCACAGACAAGATGAAAGAAAATGTCAAATTAAAAGAAATAAAGAAATGGACAAAGATGCAAAAAGAGACTATTATAATTAGTACAAGTATGCATTAAAGGGATAATCCAACCAAAAATGAATAAATGAGGATGAAACATCTGATTTCCCTTCATCATCCTTCTCCAAGTAAAATCCTGTAACTCTGTCTTACTTGTCAGATCTGATACAGAATGGACATTTAATTTCAGTGACACTGACACCACAAAAATCACAAGAAACAAGGCAATCTGGGGAAGCACCTAAGAATGGCACACATGGATTAATGAAGAAACCTGTCTTGTGCGCTGTTTTTTCATGAGATTTCTTCTGTTCTTCTGTAAACATATCAAGTGCATATTTCTCACGAGAACATCCCCAGGTAATAAAGTCTGATGTAAATGTGTATGATTGGGGATAGCGTACACTGTTGATCAAGCTCTGAGCTGGTGGATTGGGATCAGTACAACATACACTTTTCATTTTAGATGCTGTGATTCGACCAGCACGACACTGAAACCAGTTTAGAAGAAGCTTGATCCCTTATAGCTATTGCTCTTCAGATACTGAAATCTTTCAATGATTACAAATGGACAATACATCACTGTAGTCCGTGTGAAGTGTCCCCTCATGCCGCAGTTCAGTCAACACCAGGGGAAAGTTTTCACTCATTGGTTTGGGAATAAAGTGGTCTGAATAAGGCTCAATCAGGGATAAATTGCAGAGTTTGAGTCAGTTGTGCTGAGAGTGTTGAATAATGATGATAATTCATCTCTGGTAGGAGGCTGTGTTCTACTTTCTTTAACAGTAGAACTGTCACTTTCTTTTTCAAATGACTGCACATAACCAGATCATTCACTCTAGCAGCTATTTTACTTTATATTTCTTTGCTGCAAACCAGGCAATCTCTCGACATTCCTTGTACTCCACTTTTGACTAGGGATACTCCGATCCGATATTTGTATTCCTTGTTATGGATGGGCAACCGCTGTCCGTCATAGCGAACAATGGCTTCACTAAATTTGTGAATCATCGTTCGTTATTTTGTTTTACAGGGAAAGGAAATTAATGTTAAGTCGAGCCTGATGTCTTACACAGCAATGCACACAGTTTATTAAGTAATTGTGCACTTTAAAAATGTTACCTTAGTATCGGATCGGTACTCTGTATCGGCCGATACTGAATCTCAGGTATTGGAATCGGAAGAAAAAAAGGTGGATCGGAGCATCCCTACTTTTGACATTCCAGTAGGTAACATCCAATGCATCTTTTCCTGCGTCACTGTCTTTGAGTCCCTCAACTTCACTGTTGCTTCAATCAGAAACAACAAATCAGCCACATGTGTGCACGTCTCCCCCAGGCCAGCCATACAAGTACAGTGGGCTCCAAGAATCCTTCCAGACTTTCCTGCAATCGTATTCACTGAGAATGAAGTACCTGGACACAGTCTAGTTTCAGTTCAAGAGCCACACATCTCTCCTCTTGGTAGTGGGGATCCTGTGAGTCAAGTTTATGTTTGAAGGCCATTACAACGCAAACAGATACAGACAGACAGACAGACAGACATACACAGACAGACAGACATACACAGACAGACAGACAGACTGTATAAAGAGAGGTTGTGAGAGTTAGTCACAGGCAGGCAACTTCAGAGACTAATTATATATGAACAGTTACACATGTTTATTATTGCACAGGCTTAGGAAGGCTGAAGGCCCAAATGCATCAGTGTGAAGTGTTTTAGTTATGTTTAATAGTGATGATGGCCAAGAAGTGAATAAAAGACTTTTATCTTTTTTTGGACCAGAAGAAGTGCCTTGAATTTATTTCTATAAATCGAGTTATCTTATATTGAAATTAGCTAGCCCCGTTCAGCAAGCCTAATTTCTTGTTATTGTATTATTAGCATTTTCTTACGGAAAAGTGTCTCTATTGATAAAGCAAACAGCACGATTACAGCGTCCGAAACATAGCAGAGGGCGCGCGTGCCTGTAACCATGGACTGCACGTACGCGCGAAGTAAGTGACGTCAGCCTCTCCTGTATATATATTGCCGAAAGGGCCACGCCAGTTTCGTGGACGGTATGCACCAAAACAGTTTTATTAACCTTTATTAGAATCGACATTTGCGGGTCCGAAATGGTTCATTATAAACACTTTTGCCCAAATACGAACTCTAAAGACATTAGTTTTATGATAAACTGATGAAAACATCGCCGACCGGCGCCCTCCGAAGCCCCGCCTCATTAGCTAGTCAGAGCAACAGCCAATGGCGAGTCGCCATAGGCAGATCAGAGAAAACGACCATAATTCACACATTGTTAGTAATACTTTTGCAAACAATCACATAATAACCTATTTTGACATTATGACGTGAAATGTGGAGGACTTTGGAGACATGAATGTGCCTAAAATGTCATAAACATAACGCAGCACTTAATTGAATGGGTATCGATGCTGCGTTTGTTTGTTTGTTTTTGAGCATCTTCACAAAACCGTCTTACGGTGTGCAATGGGAGAGATTAAGAGAAAAGTGTCTCTATTGATAAAGCAAACAGCACGATTACAGCGTCCGAAACATAGCAGAGGGCGCGCGTGCCTGTAACCATGGACTGCACGTACGCGCGAAGTAAGTGACGTCAGCCTCTCCTGTATATATATTGCCGAAAGGGCCACGCCAGTTTCGTGGACGGTATGCACCAAAACAGTTTTATTAACCTTTATTAGAATCGACATTTGCGGGTCCGAAATGGTTCATTATAAACACTTTTGCCCAAATACGAACTCTAAAGACATTAGTTTTATGATAAACTGATGAAAACATCGCCGACCGGCGCCCTCCGAAGCCCCGCCTCATTAGCTAGTCAGAGCAACAGCCAATGGCGAGTCGCCATAGGCAGATCAGAGAAAACGACCATAATTCACACATTGTTAGTAATACTTTTGCAAACAATCACATAATAACCTATTTTGACATTATGGCGTGAAATGTGGAGGACTTTGGAGACATGAATGTGCCTAAAATGTCATAAACATAACGCAGCACTTAATTGAATGGGTATCGATGCTGCGTTTGTTTGTTTGTTTTTGAGCATCTTCACAAAACCGTCTTACGGTGTGCAATGGGAGAGATTAAGAGAAAAGTGTCTCTATTGATAAAGCAAACAGCACGATTACAGCGTCCGAAACATAGCAGAGCGAGCGCGTGCCTGTAACCATGGACTGCACGTACGCGCGAACGCGCGAAGGGTGTGACGTCAGCCTCTCCTGTATATATATTGCCGAAAGGGCCACGCCAGTTTCGTGGACGGTATGCACCAAAACAGTTTCGTTAACCTTTATTAGAATCGACATTTGCGGGTCCGAAATGGTTCATTATAAACACTTTTGCCCAAAAACGAACTCTAAAGACATTAGTTTTACGATAAACTGATGAAAACATCGCCGACCGGCGCCCTCCGAAGCCCCGCCTCATTAGCTAGTCAGAGCAACAGCCAATGGCGAGTCGCCATAGGCAGATCAGAGAAAACGACCATAATTCACACATTGTTAGTAATACTTTTGCAAACAATCACATAATAACCTATTTTGACATTATGACGTGAAATGTGGAGGACTTTGGAGACATGAATGTGCCTAAAATGTCATAAACATAACGCAGCACTTAATTGAATGGGTATCGATGCTTCGTTTGTTTGTTTGCTTGTTTTTGAGCATCTTCACAAAACCGTCTTACGGTGTGCAATGGGAGAGATTAAGAGAAAAGTGTCTCTATTGATAAAGCAAACAGCACGATTACAGTGTCCGAAACATAGCAGAGCGAGCGCGTGCCTGTAACCATGGACTGCACGTACGCGCGAACGCGCGAAGGGTGTGACGTCAGCCTCTCCTGTATATATATTGCCGAAAGGGCCACGCCAGTTTCGTGGACGGTATGCACCAAAACAGTTTCGTTAACCTTTATTAGAATCGACATTTGCGGGTCCGAAATGGTTCATTATAAACACTTTTGCCCAAATACGAACTCTAAAGACATTAGTTTTATGATAAACTGATGAAAACATCGCCGACCGGCGCCCTCCGAAGCCCCGCCTCATTAGCTAGTCAGAGCAACAGCCAATGGCGAGTCGCCATAGGCAGATCAGAGAATACGACCATAATTCACACATTGTTAGTAATACTTTTGCAAACAATCACATAATAACCTATTTTGACATTATGACGTGAAATGTGGAGGACTTTGGAGACATGAATGTGCCTAAAATGTCATAAACATAACGCAGCACTTAATTGAATGGGTATCGATGCTGCGTTTGTTTGTTTGTTTGTTTGTTTGTTTTTGAGCATTTTCACAAAACCGTCTTACGGTGTGCAATGGGAGAGATTAAGAGAAAAGTGTCTCTATTGATAAAGCAAACAGCACGATTACAGCGTCCGAAACATAGCAGAGGGCGCGCGTGCTTGTAACCATGGACTGCACGTACTCGCGAACGCGCGAAGGAAGTGACGTCAGCCTCTCCTGTATATATATTGCCGAAAGGGCCACGCCAGTTTCGTGGACGGTATGCACCAAAACAGTTTTATTAACCTTTATTAGAATCGACATTTGCGGGTCCGAAATGGTTAATTATAAACACTTTTGCCCAAATACGAACTCTAAAGACATTAGTTTTATGATAAACTGATGAAAACATCGCCGACCGGCGCCCTCCGAAGCCCCGCCTCATTAGCTAGTCAGAGCAACAGCCAATGGCGAGTCGCCATAGGCAGATCAGAGAATACGACCATAGTTCACACATTGTTAGTAATACTTTTGCAAACAATCACATAATAACCTATTTTGACATTATGACGTGAAATGTGGAGGACTTTGGAGACATGAATGTGCCTAAAATGTCATAAACATAACGCAGCACTTAATTGAATCGGTATAGATGCTTCGTTTGTTTGTTTGTTTGTTTTTGAGCATCTTCACAAAACCGTCTTACGGTGTGCAATGGGAGAGATTAAGAGAAAAGTGTCTCTATTGATAAAGCAAACAGCACGATTACAGCGTCCGAAACATAGCAGAGGGCGCGCGTGCCTGTAACCATGGACTGCACGTACTCGCGAACGCGCGAAGGAAGTGACGTCAGCCTCTCCTGTATATATATTGCCGAAAGGGCCACGCCAGTTTCGTGGACGGTATGCACCAAAACAGTTTTATTAACCTTTATTAGAATCGACATTTGCGGGTCCGAAATGGTTCATTATAAACACTTTTGCCCAAAAACGAACTCTAAAGACATTAGTTTTACGATAAACTGATGAAAACATCGCCGACCGGCGCCCTGCGAAGCCCCGCCTCATTAGCTAGTCAGAGCAACAGCCAATGGCGAGTCGCCATAGGCAGATCAGAGAATACGACCATAATTCACACATTGTTAGTAATACTTTTGCAAACAATCACATAATAACCTATTTTGACATTATGACGTGAAATGTGGAGGACTTTGGAGACATGAATGTGCCTAAAATGTCATAAACATAACGCAGCACTTAATTGAATGGGTATCGATGCTTCGTTTGTTTGTTTGTTTGTTATTTTGAGCATCTTCACAAAACCGTCTTACGGTGTGCAATGGGAGAGATTAAGAGAAAAGTGTCTCTATTGATAAAGCAAACAGCACGATTACAGTGTCCGAAACATAGCAGAGCGAGCGCGTGCCTGTAACCATGGACTGCACGTACGCGCGAACGCGCGAAGGGTGTGACGTCAGCCTCTCCTGTATATATATTGCCGAAAGGGCCACGCCAGTTTCGTGGACGGTATGCACCAAAACAGTTTCGTTAACCTTTATTAGAATCGACATTTGCGGGTCCGAAATGGTTCATTATAAACACTTTTGCCCAAATACGAACTCTAAAGACATTAGTTTTATGATAAACTGATGAAAACATCGCCGACCGGCGCCCTCCGAAGCCCCGCCTCATTAGCTAGTCAGAGCAACAGCCAATGGCGAGTCGCCATAGGCAGATCAGAGAATACGACCATAATTCACACATTGTTAGTAATACTTTTGCAAACAATCACATAATAACCTATTTTGACATTATGACGTGAAATGTGGAGGACTTTGGAGACATGAATGTGCCTAAAATGTCATAAACATAACGCAGCACTTAATTGAATGGGTATCGATGCTGCGTTTGTTTGTTTGTTTGTTTGTTTTTGAGCATTTTCACAAAACCGTCTTACGGTGTGCAATGGGAGAGATTAAGAGAAAAGTGTCTCTATTGATAAAGCAAACAGCACGATTACAGCGTCCGAAACATAGCAGAGGGCGCGCGTGCCTGTAACCATGGACTGCACGTACTCGCGAACGCGCGAAGGAAGTGACGTCAGCCTCTCCTGTATATATATTGCCGAAAGGGCCACGCCAGTTTCGTGGACGGTATGCACCAAAACAGTTTTATTAACCTTTATTAGAATCGACATTTGCGGGTCCGAAATGGTTCATTATAAACACTTTTGCCCAAATACGAACTCTAAAGACATTAGTTTTATGATAAACTGATGAAAACATCGCCGACCGGCGCCCTCCGAAGCCCCGCCTCATTAGCTAGTCAGAGCAACAGCCAATGGCGAGTCGCCATAGGCAGATCAGAGAATACGACCATAATTCACACATTGTTAGTAATACTTTTGCAAACAATCACATAATAACCTATTTTGACATTATGACGTGAAATGTGGAGGACTTTGGAGACATGAATGTGGCCTAAAATGTCATAAACATAACGCAGCACTTAATTGAATGGGTATCGATGCTTCGTTTGTTTGTTTGTTTGTTTTTGAGCATCTTCACAAAACCGTCTTACGGTGTGCAATGGGAGAGATTAAGAGAAAAGTGTCTCTATTGATAAAGCAAACAGCACGATTACAGCGTCCGAAACATAGCAGAGCGAGCGCGTGCCTGTAACCATGGACTGCACGTACGCGCGAACGCGCGAAGGATGTGACGTCAGCCTCTCCTGTATATATATTGCCGAAAGGGCCACGCCAGTTTCGTGGACGGTATGCACCAAAACAGTTTCGTTAACCTTTATTAGAATCGACATTTGCGGGTCCGAAATGGTTCATTATAAACACTTTTGCCCTAATACGAACTCTAAAGACATTAGTTTTACGATAAACTGATGAAAACATCGCCGACCGGCGCCCTCCGAAGCCCCGCCTCATTAGCTAGTCAGAGCAACAGCCAATGGCGAGTCGCCATAGGCAGATCAGAGAAAACGACCATAATTCACACATTGTTAGTAATACTTTTGCAAACAATCACATAATAACCTATTTTGACATTATGACGTGAAATGTGGAGGACTTTGGAGACATGAATGTGCCTAAAATGTCATACACATAACGCAGCACTTAATTGAATGGGTATAGATGCTTCGTTTGTTTGTTTGTTTGTTTTTGAGCATCTTCACAAAACCGTCTTACGGTGTGCAATGGGAGAGATTAAGAGAAAAGTGTCTCTATTGATAAAGCAAACAGCACGATTACAGCATCCGAAACATAGCAGAGGGCGCGCGTGCCTGTAACCATGGACTGCACGAACGCGCGAAGGAAGTGACGTCAGCCTCTCCTGTGTATATATTGCCGAAAGGGCCACGCCAGTTTCGTGGACGGTATGCACCAAAACAGTTTTATTAACCTTTATTAGAATCGACATTTGCGGGTCCGAAATGGTTCATTATAAACACTTTTGCCCAAAAACGAACTCTAAAGACATTAGTTTTATGATAAACTGATGAAAACATCGCCGACCGGCGCCCTCCGAAGCCCCGCCTCATTAGCTAGTCAGAGCAACAGCCAATGGCGAGTCGCCATAGGCAGATCAGAGAAAACGACCATAATTCACACATTGTTAGTAATACTTTTGCAAACAATCACATAATAACCTATTTTGACATTATGACGTGAAATGTGGAGGACTTTGGAGACATGAATGTGCCTAAAATGTCATAAACATAACGCAGCACTTAATTGAATGGGTATAGATGCTTCCTTGTTTGTTTGTTTGTTTGTTTTTGAGCATCTTCACAAAACCGTCTTACGGTGTGCAATGGGAGAGATTAAGAGAAAAGTGTCTCTATTGATAAAGCAAACAGCACGATTACAGCGTCCGAAACATAGCAGAGGGCGCGCGTGCCTGTAACCATGGACTGCACGAACGCGCGAAGGAAGTGACGTCAGCCTCTCCTGTGTATATATTGCCGAAAGGGCCACGCCAGTTTCGTGGACGGTATGCACCAAAACAGTTTTATTAACCTTTATTAGAATCGACATTTGCGGGTCCGAAATGGTTCATTATAAACACTTTTGCCCAAAAACGAACTCTAAAGACATTAGTTTTATGATAAACTGATGAAAACATCGCCGACCGGCGCCCTCCGAAGCCCCGCCTCATTAGCTAGTCAGAGCAACAGCCAATGGCGAGTCGCCATAGGCAGATCAGAGAAAACGACCATAATTCACACATTGTTAGTAATACTTTTGCAAACAATCACATAATAACCTATTTTGACATTATGACGTGAAATGTGGAGGACTTTGGAGACATGAATGTGCCTAAAATGTCATACACATAACGCAGCACTTAATTGAATGGGTATAGATGCTTCGTTTGTTTGTTTGTTTGTTTTTGAGCATCTTCACAAAACCGTCTTACGGTGTGCAATGGGAGAGATTAAGAGAAAAGTGTCTCTATTGATAAAGCAAACAGCACGATTACAGTGTCCGAAACATAGCAGAGCGAGCGCGTGCCTGTAACCATGGACTGCACGTACGCGCGAACGCGAAGGTGTGACGTCAGCCTCTCCTGTATATATATTGCCGAAAGGGCCACGCCAGTTTCGTGGACGGTATGCACCAAAACAGTTTCGTTAACCTTTATTAGAATCGACATTTGCGGGTCCGAAATGGTTCATTATAAACACTTTTGCCCAAAAACGAACTCTTAAGACATTAGTTTTACGATAAACTGATGAAAACATCGCCGACCGGCGCCCTCCGAAGCCCCGCCTCATTAGCTAGTCAGAGCAACAGCCAATGGCGAGTCGCCATAGGCAGATCAGAGAATACGACCATAATTCACACATTGTTAGTAATACTTTTGCAAACAATCACATAATTACCTATTTTGACATTATGACGTGAAATGTGGAGGACTTTGGAGACATGAATGTGCCTAAAATGTCATAAACATAACGCAGCACTTAATTGAATGGGTATCGATGCTTCGTTTGTTTGTTTGTTTGTTTTTGAGCATCTTCACAAAACCGTCTTACGGTGTGCAATGGGAGAGATTAAGAGAAAAGTGTCTCTATTGATAAAGCAAACAGCACGATTACAGCGTCCGAAACATAGCAGAGGGCGCGCGTGCCTGTAACCATGGACTGCACGTACGCGCGAAGGAAGTGACGTCAGCCTCTCCTGTATATATATTGCCGAAAGGGCCACGCCAGTTTCGTGGACGGTATGCACCAAAACAGTTTCGTTAACCTTTATTAGAATCGACATTTGCGGGTCCGAAATGGTTCATTATAAACACTTTTGCCCAAAAACGAACTCTAAAGACATTAGTTTTATGATAAACTGATGAAAACATCGCCGACCGGCGCCCTGCGAAGCCCCGCCTCATTAGCTAGTCAGAGCAACAGCCAATGGCGAGTCGCCATAGGCAGATCAGAGAATACGACCATAATTCACACATTGTTAGTAATACTTTTGCAAACAATCACATAATAACCTATTTTGACATTATGACGTGAAATGTGGAGGACTTTGGAGACATGAATGTGCCTAAAATGTCATAAACATAACGCAGCACTTAATTGAATGGGTATCGATGCTTCGTTTGTTTGTTTGTTTGTTTTTGAGCATCTTCACAAAACCGTCTTACGGTGTGCAATGGGAGAGATTAAGAGAAAAGTGTCTCTATTGATAAAGCAAACAGCACGATTACAGCGTCCGAAACATAGCAGAGGGCGCGCGTGCCTGTAACCATGGACTGCACGTACTCGCGAACGCGCAAGGAAGTGACGTCAGCCTCTCCTGTATATATATTGCCGAAAGGGCCACGCCAGTTTCGTGGACGGTATGCACCAAAACAGTTTCGTTAACCTTTATTAGAATCGACATTTGCGGGTCCGAAATGGTTCATTATAAACACTTTTGCCCAAAAACGAACTCTAAAGACATTAGTTTTATGATAAACTGATGAAAACATCGCCGACCGGCGCCCTCCGAAGCCCCGCCTCATTAGCTAGTCAGAGCAACAGCCAATGGCGAGTCGCCATAGGCAGATCAGAGAATACGACCATAATTCACACATTGTTAGTAATACTTTTGCAAACAATCACATAATAACCTATTTTGACATTATGACGTGAAATGTGGAGGACTTTGGAGACATGAATGTGCCTAAAATGTCATAAACATAACGCAGCACTTAATTGAATGGGTATGGATGCTTCGTTTGTTTGTTTGTTTGTTTTATTTTTGAGCATTTTCACAAAACCGTCTTACGGTGTGCAATGGGAGAGATTAAGAGAAAAGTGTCTCTATTGATAAAGCAAACAGCACGATTACAGCGTCCGAAACATAGCAGAGCGAGCGCGTGCCTGTAACCATGGACTGCACGTACGCGCGAACGCGCGAAGGGTGTGACGTCAGCCTCTCCTGTATATATATTGCCGAAAGGGCCACGCCAGTTTCGTGGACGGTATGCACCAAAACAGTTTCGTTAACCTTTATTAGAATCGACATTTGCGGGTCCGAAATGGTTCATTATAAACACTTTTGCCCAAAAACGAACTCTAAAGACATTAGTTTTACGATAAACTGATGAAAACATCGCCGACCGGCGCCCTCCGAAGCCCCGCCTCATTAGCTAGTCAGAGCAACAGCCAATGGCGAGTCGCCATAGGCAGATCAGAGAATACGACCATAATTCACACATTGTTAGTAATACTTTTGCAAACAATCACATAATAACCTATTTTGACATTATGACGTGAAATGTGGAGGACTTTGGAGACATGAATGTGCCTAAAATGTCATAAACATAACGCAGCACTTAATTGAATGGGTATCGATGCTTCGTTTGTTTGTTTGTTTGTTTGTTTTTGAGCATTTTCACAAAACCGTCTTACGGTGTGCAATGGGAGAGATTAAGAGAAAAGTGTCTCTATTGATAAAGCAAACAGCACGATTACAGCGTCCGAAACATAGCAGAGGGCGCGCGTGCCTGTAACCATGGACTGCACGTACGCGCGAACGGAAGTGACGTCAGCCTCTCCTGTATATATATTGCCGAAAGGGCCACGCCAGTTTCGTGGACGGTATGCACCAAAACAGTTTCGTTAACCTTTATTAGAATCGACATTTGCGGGTCCGAAATGGTTCATTATAAACACTTTTGCCCAAAACGAACTCTAAAGACATTAGTTTTATGATAAACTGATGAAAACATCGCCGACCGGCGCCCTGCGAAGCCCCGCCTCATTAGCTAGTCAGAGCAACAGCCAATGGCGAGTCGCCATAGGCAGATCAGAGAATACGACCATAATTCACACATTGTTAGTAATACTTTTGCAAACAATCACATAATAACCTATTTTGACATTATGACGTGAAATGTGGAGGACTTTGGAGACATGAATGTGCCTAAAATGTCATAAACATAACGCAGCACTTAATTGAATGGGTATCGATGCTTCGTTTGTTTGTTTGTTTGTTTTTGAGCATCTTCACAAAACCGTCTTACGGTGTGCAATGGGAGAGATTAAGAGAAAAGTGTCTCTATTGATAAAGCAAACAGCACGATTACAGCGTCCGAAACATAGCAGAGGGCGCGCGTGCCTGTAACCATGGACTGCACGTACGCGCGAAGGAAGTGACGTCAGCCTCTCCTGTATATATATTGCCGAAAGGGCCACGCCAGTTTCGTGGACGGTATGCACCAAAACAGTTTCGTTAACCTTTATTAGAATCGACATTTGCGGGTCCGAAATGGTTCATTATAAACACTTTTGCCCAAATACGAACTCTAAAGACATTAGTTTTATGATAAACTGATGAAAACATCGCCGACCGGCGCCCTGCGAAGCCCCGCCTCATTAGCTAGTCAGAGCAACAGCCAATGGCGAGTCGCCATAGGCAGATCAGAGAATACGACCATAATTCACACATTGTTAGTAATACTTTTGCAAACAATCACATAATAACCTATTTTGACATTATGACGTGAAATGTGGAGGACTTTGGAGACATGAATGTGCCTAAAATGTCATAAACATAACGCAGCACTTAATTGAATGGGTATCGATGCTTCGTTTGTTTGTTTGTTTGTTTTTTGAGCATCTTCACAAAACCGTCTTACGGTGTGCAATGGGAGAGATTAAGAGAAAAGTGTCTCTATTGATAAAGCAAACAGCACGATTACAGCGTCCGAAACATAGCAGAGCGAGCGCGTGCCTGTAACCATGGACTGCACGTACGCGCGAACGCGCGAAGGGTGTGACGTCAGCCTCTCCTGTATATATATTGCCGAAAGGGCCACGCCAGTTTCGTGGACGGTATGCACCAAAACAGTTTCGTTAACCTTTATTAGAATCGACATTTGCGGGTCCGAAATGGTTCATTATAAACACTTTTGCCCAAAAACGAACTCTAAAGACATTAGTTTTACGATAAACTGATGAAAACATCGCCGACCGGCGCCCTCCGAAGCCCCGCCTCATTAGCTAGTCAGAGCAACAGCCAATGGCGAGTCGCCATAGGCAGATCAGAGAATACGACCATAATTCAAACATTGTTAGTAATACTATTGCAAACAATCACATAATAACCTATTTTGACATTATGACGTGAAATGTGGAGGACTTTGGAGACATGAATGTGCCTAAAATGTCATAAACATAACGCAGCACTTAATTGAATGGGTATCGATGCTGCGTTTGTTTGTTTGTTTGTTTGTTTTTGAGCATTTTCACAAAACCGTCTTACGGTGTGCAATGGGAGAGATTAAGAGAAAAGTGTCTCTATTGATAAAGCAAACAGCACGATTACAGCGTCCGAAACATAGCAGAGGGCGCGCGTGCCTGTAACCATGGACTGCACGTACGCGCGAAGGAAGTGACGTCAGCCTCTCCTGTATATATATTGCCGAAAGGGCCACGCCAGTTTCGTGGACGGTATGCACCAAAACAGTTTCGTTAACCTTTATTAGAATCGACATTTGCGGGTCCGAAATGGTTCATTATAAACACTTTTGCCCAAAAACGAACTCTAAAGACATTAGTTTTACGATAAACTGATGAAAACATCGCCGACCGGCGCCCTCCGAAGCCCCGCCTCATTAGCTAGTCAGAGCAACAGCCAATGGCGAGTCGCCATAGGCAGATCAGAGAATACGACCATAATTCACACATTGTTAGTAATACTTTTGCAAACAATCACATAATAACCTATTTTGACATTATGACGTGAAATGTGGAGGACTTTGGAGACATGAATGTGCCTAAAATGTCATAAACATAACGCAGCACTTAATTGAATGGGTATCGATGCTGCGTTTGTTTGTTTGTTTGTTTGTTTTTGAGCATTTTCACAAAACCGTCTTACGGTGTGCAATGGGAGAGATTAAGAGAAAGTGTCTCTATTGATAAAGCAAACAGAACGATTACAGCGTCCGAAACATAGCAGAGGGCGCGCGTGCCTGTAACCATGGACTGCACGTACGCGCGAAGGAAGTGACGTCAGCCTCTGCTGTATATATATTGCCGAAAGGGCCACGCCAGTTTCGTGGACGGTATGCACCAAAACAGTTTCGTTAACCTTTATTAGAATCGACATTTGCGGGTCCGAAATGGTTCATTATAAACACTTTTGCCCAAATACGAACTCTAAAGACATTAGTTTTACGATAAACTGATGAAAACATCGCCGACCGGCGCCCTCCGAAGCCCCGCCTCATTAGCTAGTCAGAGCAGCAGCCAATGGCGAGTCGCCATAGGCAGATCAGAGAATACGACCATAATTCACACATTGTTAGTAATACTTTTGCAAACAATCACATAATAACCTATTTTGACATTATGACGTGAAATGTGGAGGACTTTGGAGACATGAATGTGCCTAAAATGTCATAAACATAACGCAGCACTTAATTGAATGGGTATCGATGCTTCGTTTGTTTGTTTGTTTGTTTTTGAGCATCTTCACAAAACCGTCTTACGGTGTGCAATGGGAGAGATTAAGAGAAAAGTGTCTCTATTGATAAAGCAAACAGCACGATTACAGCGTCCGAAACATAGCAGAGGGCGCGCGTGCCTGTAGACAGTCCAGCACGAGCGCACGAAGTGAGTGACGTCATCCGCTGCTGTATTTATACTGCCGGACGGCCACGCCAGTTTCGGGGTCGTCTTAGCATGTGTGAGAAATGTTTTAGGGACCTCTAATCAAATCTTTCAAATTGCATTTTACCACTCTAGCTGCATTTAATTATAAGAATAACACTAATTTCATTTATCTTATACACTAAGCCTTACTTGATACTAATGCTTCTACTCAATCAAAAGACAGGACTGTGCATTACTTTAACACAATGTACATTTAAAACACAGCTTTAGAATTTTAATGACTTGTTCAATAAAATAACATCAGCAACACTGAATATAATTAGTAGAGCTTTAGTTGTGTTCAAAGTAGTCAAGAGTTTCATTTAGTGAAATGTAAATATGTATCTTGTTAGCATATTTGATTGTGTATGTATATGACATGAATCTGTGTGGCTACTGTCTGTTTTTTCCTGTTCTTGTTCACTTCTTCAGTGGACTATGATCATGGACAGCAGGTGTCATCACTAAAGATCAATCATCACTTGTTAAGTAAACTCAGTTGATTCATTAACTTCATGAATAAATTCACATTTCACACCAGAAAGACTCTGCTTCAGTCTTAGTTTGTACACCCGTAGGTTCGCATATTTACACCAGCGGGTGTACATTTGACACCAGTGACATTGCTGCGCACAGGCACTGGTTTGTTCATTATTACTTTTTCTAACAAACTCACGGACAAAGAAAATAACACTTAACCATGAGCTCATTGTTTGGTTAAACTCTGAAACTGCAGTACGTCATATACCGTCTGATATGCCCAAGAAAGATGTCTGGTAAAGAAGATAACATAATGGTGTTTAACTACCTGCTAATATTTTTTCTTTTAAAAGTTCTAAGAAGCGCTCGCCACAATTAAATTCTTATATGGTGGTCCGGAAATATAACTAGTGAGCGCAACCCGGTTGAAATATGATGCTAACAACCCAGAAGAGGGACGGGCTAACAAAAGGGTGATATCATATGAAACCTGATTGGCGGACACTTGCTTCTAAATTCTCTAAGAAACAGCATGAAAGTTCTGTATAAAGTATGGAGTCAAATATGTATTTGTTGGACATCTTCAGATAAACTCTTGTGTGTCTCATCTTTGCTTGCTCGAGCAAATAAAGATTGAGCTTCTATGAAGCTGGCTTCTTGGTCTTCGTGATTTCTTTCTGCATTGAACAACTGATCTTTACATTTACAATAAGTCAATTAGCAGACGCTGTTATCCAAAGCGACTTACAAGTTGGGTAAACACTGGGACGACAAAAAGCATAAGAGCAATAAAAACATCTCTCAAAGCCTACTACAGTGTACAGAGCCAAGTTTAGTTTATCTAAGCTTTCACAACATTAGTCAGAGCAACAGCCAATGACGAGTCGCCATAGGCAGATCAAGCAATACGATCATAATCACACATTGTTCGTAGTACTTTTGCAGACAATCACACAATGACCTATTCTGACATTATAACGTGAAATGTGGAGGAGTTTGGAGACATGAATGAGACTGAAGTTTCGTAAACATAAGGCAGCACTGAATTGAATGGGTCGACGCTTCGTTTGATTGTTTTTGAGCATTTTTACTAAACCGTCTTATGGTGTTACATGGGAAAGATTAAGAGAAAAATGTCTCAATCGAAAAAGCAAAGAGCACGATGACAGTGACCGAGACAGAGCAGAGCGCCCCTGTATCCAAGGCAACACGAAGGTCGGAAGCAAGTGACATCATCCGCACGTAATCCAACCAATGACTTGATTTTGTTTTGGAAATCGAAAACTGTGCTTCTGGTTCAGATCTAATAAAAACAATAGACATACATGTAAGAATATTGATAACAATTCAATTGTGTTGAGATGATACAACCATGCTTACCCAGATTCACCAGCCAGCTGGCCCAGCAGTTTGCGAGCAAATATCACATCCTTCAGTGTCTTCATGTGGTAATGCTTGTCTGCTGTGGCGGTGGAATGTGTGTGGTAATCTGCCACGAAATCCCTTTCTGAGTCACCCTGAGATTTGGCGGCAGTCTCAAACACCTTCCTCGCCATCTGACTGGTGACCGGCTTCACTCCATATCTAAATAGAAATATGTAAACAACATGTTATTACAAGACCTGGGACTAAGAGAAGTTCATTTCAGAGAATTGACGTGAAGCCGGTTGATGTCATTGGAGGCGTTGAAGATCGGCCTCCCTGTGCTGGAAATGAAGGAGCGGTCTAGTCCTTCTGCCTCATCCCATGTTCTCTTCTGTGTTTGGCCGTTGAGAAGTTCTGGCCTGATCCCTTCATAGTAAGCACCAAACAACTATTGGCAGAAGACAAACACGAATAAAGATCAAGTTCTGTTTTTTTTCTGGTAGATAAAGACAACGTACATGAATCTGATGAACTTGTGCTCTCGTGGCCGGTCGCTGCACAGATAGAGCAAGAGAAAGACGAGCTGCGTGGGTAAAGCAAAACCTCACGCTCGCGGGCTGTACCGCTGTTCCAATTGTCCTACCCTGTCAGATTTTCCAGAGCGCAGGGCAAAACTTTCATTTTAATTTAATCTAAACCACATCAACAAAATAAACAGGTAGGATGATTTCACAATGCAAAATACGCTGTCAGATAGTCCTACCATCTAAAAATAAACACATCATATACATTTATAGCATAAATACCCTGTCAGATTATCCTACCAGCATAAAGGAAACATGTAGGATTAATTTACAGCGCAACACCCAATCAAAGTGTACTATAGGTGTATTGTATAGGTTAGTGTATTTTCATTGTTAAATCATTCTTTTATCTATCATATTCCCGTAGCAGTATAAAATAAACAGGCAGAATTATTTTATAGAGCAAAAAGAATGACGTAACATTGATGTGCGCATGCCGGGTTGGATAATCTGATGGGTAGGATGAAATTTCAGAACTGCAACATTTTTCTACTGTATATAAGCGTTATGGTTTATCTACATGCTTTACCTGACGAAAGAAGTCACTGCAACACTGGTTTGTGCGCGTGTGTGTGCACACACTTGGCTGGTCCAGAAGGAATTCCCTCCCGATCCGTATCCGCAGATTGATCGTCTCCGAACGTTGCATGAAGTCAAACACACCCGATATTATCAGATATTGTGATGATTTTAAAGTCGATTATCCATAAAAAAATGTCAACACATCGCCCAGCCCTAGCCGTTACACAATGCAGACACTACAAAGATACTCGACCACTCCCGGCCGCTGGAGATGTTAAAGGATAACCACTGCCATTGTGTCCTCAAACGCTCTCTTCGGGAAGACCTTCAACAATGACGGCAAGGAAGTCTCTCTTGGCCTTCTCCAGCACAGTCCAGCAGTTGCTTGGTGTAAGCTGCCCTGGCTTCGTCAGCAAATCGTCCCTTTTTAAAAAGATAAAAGTGTATTAAATAACTTGCTCGCGCATATCTGTTATATGATCTGATCAAATTGGTTCAAAAGATTACATTTACATTTAGTCATTTAGTAGACGCTTTTATCCAAAGAAACTTACAGAGAGTTCAGGAGCAATACGCAATGATGTCATACAGGAGCAATAATACAACAGGTGCTAATACAAAGTTAAGAGTTTCAATAAAAGCTAGACCAATACCTGTTGAGAGAAAGAGAGAGAGAGGGTTAGTTGTTTTCCTATTTGTCTGTCAAGTATTCAAAGAAGAGATGAGGTTTAAGTCGTTTTTTGAATGTTGTGAGAGATGTGGTTGACCGGAGGGATCTTGATGGGGTGTAGGAGTGTAGGAAGCTGTAAAAGTATGCCATCAGCTGGAGGTGATGCTCTTTCATCCCTGAGGGACCCCAGTGATCATGTGGTAAGCAGTGGACGGCGAGCCCCTCCATGAAACCCTGAAGGATCTGCCGGAGAGGTAGGATTTGAACCAGCGGAGAGGAGTGCCTGAGATTCCTAGAGATGACAGGGTTGCTAGCAGTATCTGGTGATTGACAGTGTCAAACGCTGCAGATAGGTCTAGCAGAAATAGGACTGAGGATTTCCATTGATTGGTTGAAAGCTGCCCTTAACAGTGTTTTTGCAATAAGTGGGAGGAGAGCAACAGAGGTGTAGAAGGGGAGGTGTGAATGGGACGTGCGTGAGAGTGAGCGCATTGTGCCTTGCGTCTTGGGTGAGAAGACTGTCTGCGGTGGAGTACAGGAATAAACTTGAAACACATGATGTTAGTGTCACGGGTAGGGGGGGAAGAGTACATCCCCCCGACTCGGTTCCGTACCACCAGGAGGAGCTACCCCGCAGGACAGAAGAGGACGGACAACAGGAGATATAATTTACACTTTTTATTTATTAAAAGAATGTCCCCTTTAAAAATCAAGCAGTCTCTTTCGGTGTTTCTCCAACACACATTGGCTCGGTAAGTCCTTTCCACAGGAAAGACTGGATTTCAGCAGGAGTCGAACTCAATTCAGCGGCTCTAAAACGCCTCTTTCCGTGTTTCTCCAACACACATTGGCTCAGTAAGTCAGGACTGGATTACATAGAGAGGTGAGCTCAACTCAGCAGCTCCGTTGGCTACAGCACGGACAGAAGACAGACGAAGGTATCAAGCTCTAACTCTGTATTTCGTACTCACAGGACTGGACTTCATAGAGAGGTGAGCTCAATCACCCGAACAATCTGCGGGGTTCCCACACTCGTGTGTGTACACAGCAAAAGACTCCAGTCCACCCGTGAAAATATCAGCACATCACTGCAATCACTCCAAACCTCAATGAATAAGGCAGTATTCGGGCTCAAATGGACACCTTAGTAAATGGAGATGTAATCATTCCTCCTCCTCCTTCAGTCCTCAGTCCTTATACTTCTTACTGCCTCTCCCGCTGTTTCTTTCCCCTCTCTCGCACCCCACTGTTTCTCTCCTCCCTCTCAATCTCCCTCTTCTCCAATGTCAGCGTCTTTAATGCTTCTCCGCCCCAATCCTCGTTCAGGGTTTTCTCCTTCACACGTGCCGGTGATTTCGCTCAATCAATTCTAGCTTCGCTTCCGCCTCGTTCGTGCGTCCGGACATTACCCAAAAAACAACTCCAAAAAAAGAGGTTCCGGCCCTGGTGACCCTGTGACATTAGTCTACAATTAAATGAAAGCAAAGGTATGTTAAAGGGGTTATTTCATGAAAAACAGACTTTTTCCATGTTAAAATGCTAAAATCCGGTCTCTTGTGCCTCTGCAGACTCAGAAAACATGTAATGATGTAAAAAGTAGTTCTTATTACTATATTTCCGCCACTTGATCTGAATGTGTCCACCCATTTCGCCGCCGCCATTTTTGTTTTCGCGTGTGTGAATCTTTGCCAAGTGGCCAGAACTGAAGACTATGCCAGACTGCAGAATCTCCAGAGAATTGGCCTTGGCCTTCTCCACCAGCTCAGCGATGGCCTCAGATGTGTGAATGAAGCTGCAGCTTGATATAATGATCATGTGAATGGAGACATTAGCGAGTCAGAATCAGTCCAGGGCCAGGGCTGATCAAATTATGACTGATTTACGGCTCTTAAATAAATGAATTAAAAAACACTGTTAACCATTTCTGTAGACATTACAGTATTACTGGCAGTAGTTTGTTCAAAGATAACTGAACATTAAACATCGACAAATATTTATCTTGACAGAAAAAAAAAGTTTGTTACTTTCACCCCTTTGAAACCCTTTTAAACTCTTGAGCTTTTATTTATTTTTGCTAGAAAACAAGACAAAAATGCTATACAAATCTTGTCAACTTACCTTTGAGAAGCCATTCTTGATTGAAGAAGAAGGTTTTCCAAAAACTGCATCAAAAGAATCTGCGTCGGATGTTCTAGCAGAAAGTGGGTGACTGGTCCTGTGGGGTCTCCTCGTTTATATCTACCTGAGAGGGAGGGTCTGAAATTGGGAGGAGCTTCATCAATCATGTCAGTTTCAAACAAGATTTTAAATAAAGTGAAATTAATTTATAGTACATATACTTGTATTTTTGTTAAAGTGACTTTTTTGTTCAAGTTTACCAAAGCAAGTGAGTGCACATGAGCCTCAGTTTCACCAGACTTTAGACCTTATGAACAAAGGGTCACCAAGTGTTGTATCAAGTTTGGTCATGATACAGCACATTATTTTTGGAGGGGTCTGTGAGTTTTTTAGCCGCCCTACCACCAAAATCCACTAGGGGGCCCATAGGCTTCCATTGGTTTTAACACTTGGTCTGAAATTTGACCACAACAGACATTGAGATGCTTTTTGTTTATTATTTTTTTAATTTTCCAATTAACAGACACATTGAAAAATACAAAAGCACAGAAACAATATGAAACAATACATTTGTATGAAACTATACTTTTGATGCACACTAATTTATGAATCAATTATCATTTGTGCATCAGCTTCTCTTCCGAAATAGATTATTATTCGAGACACTGATCAGATGTGTATTCAAGAGTCTCAGAGCTTTCCAATAATATATAGTTTGTCGTGATTCGATTAGAAATTAACGCACAATATTGACGCAAACTTCGCGTTATGTTTCCCATATACGGGACAATGACAGTTAACAACAAACAAGTACAATAACCTAACACAAGAAAGATTCATAGTTCATGTTGTGCTCTTTGTGTTTTTTTATTTTCGACATTCACTAAAACAAATGATTCTTACCTTAAAGTTGTGTTGTGGGTTGTTTGTAATTCAGGCACGGGCAACGCCATGTTTGTTTACGCGGCAGCATTCTGGGAATTGTAGTACCTCCGTGCTAGTAAAGACGTTAGGTCAGCAAGTCGATATTTATTCAACGTATATATAATGAACTACTAAATATATTTATATATCGCGAATGTGCATTGGACTACGTGCACAAACAATGATTTACTGCGTTCCCCTCACATATCCCTACACTCCAGTTCCCAGAATGCTTTGCAGCGTAAACAAACACGGCGGCACCCTTGAAGGAAGGAATTTGAACGAATGAACAGTTCAAACAGTAAAACACGAGAGAAACTTTCGATATTTTATTTATTGGGGAATGCAGCTGATGCCCCTTTCTGACAAGAACCCAGACTAGTGATGTTGAAATTAAGCTTTTCCCTCAAGTGTATCATAAAATGGTTCATTACTCGAAGCTTTTCAAAACTGTTCACAACAGCGCCATCTCGTGGTCAAATGTGGAAACGCGGTCTGTGTGTCAATTTTGCTTAAAATTTATTTACATTTTAATGAATGTGTTTCGATCGGCAAATCCATTTATTCATAGAAACCTTTTTCTTAGTCCTGTATGTTCATGTGTGAGGCTCATGTAGACATACATGACAATTTATTTCTGTATTAATACAATATCGCTCGAGCAGGAGTGCGTGTAGTGTTTTTATATCATCATGGCTGTGATTAGGCCAGAGGCACGAGGCAATCACAGTCACACAGATATAAGAACACAACATACACGAGCGATATTGCATGAATACATCAGTTCGACCGCACAAGTGTGTAGATAAACCAGAAACAACGTCGGAGTGTCTTTAAACCCCTCCGGTTTTAAAGGAAATGGGGAACTACTTTCTTCCGCCACGAATCCAAACCCAGCATACCTCCGCTACCGTGGCCAAACAATCACTTCCTTTATATTTGCGCTGTGCTGAGAGAGACTTTTAAAAGTCAACTCACCAGGAATGTGTTAATCCCATTTCTATTCTCTTGATCGAGACCCTCGCGTCCCACTCTGTAACATTTTTAAACAATGAGTGCAGAGCGCTGTCAATCAATTGCTATAGACACCGCCAACACGTCCTCCAATTATCATGGTGTTTTTCCGCCACCTAGTGGCCATTTTCCAGTATTGAAGTTTGCGCAGTGTTGTGATTTACAGGTGAAACTCGAATAATTCGAACATCGAGCAAAAGTTCATTTATTTCACTAATGCAACTTAAAAGGTGAAACTAATATATGAGATAGACTCATTACATGCAAAGCAAGATAGTTCAAGCCGTGATTTGTCATAATTGTGATGATTATGGCTTTCAGCTCATGAAAACCCCAAATCCACAATCTCAGAAAATGAGAATATTACATGCAAACAATAAAACAAGGATTGTACATAGAACAATATCGGACCTCTGAAAAGTATAAGCATGCATATGTACTCAGTTCTTGGTTTGAGCCCCTTTTGCAGCAATTGCTGCCTCAATGCGGCGTGGCATGGAAGCTATCAGCCTGTGGCACTGCTGAGGTGTTATGGAAGACCAGGATGCATCAATAGCGGCCTTCAGCTCTTCTGCATTGTTCGGTCTCATGTCTCTCATCTTTCTCTTGGCAATGCCCCATAGATTCTAACCATTAGTGAAATAAATGAACTTTTGCACGATATTCGATTTATTCGAGTTTCACCTGTAGATCTCATTTATCATACAGCAGTAGCCTATTTTCAGTTCACAACGCCAACAATCTTTGCTTGGAGAAAGATATGCCTGTAAGTCTTTTTTTACTATCTGTAAGCTTTCATATTACTTGCTAACATAATATTGATTCTTGGAAGTTAAACTGTGATCGATACAATGATAATGAAAGAAAGTCCTTTTGCCCAAACGTATTAATGTGCAGGTAGTAATTTCATAGCTTGTTTATTGTATGCTAGTTTTACAAAAAAAAGAGAGAAAGCTTACATCCTGGAAAGGATAAACTGCTTCCTGTGTTTGTTTGCTAGCAATCTAACTTCTTCAGAGTAGCACAGTTGCGAGGACAGTGTAGTATGAGATATTTTAATGGCGGAGTGATACAAACAGTCAGTGAAGCGGTTCAACGGTCAGTTCCTGTGATGATCCTGGGGGAATATCTCACAGCTATCAGCCAATCAGAATCGAGAACTGATTTATAAAATTGTATAACTGCCACGTGTGAACTGGGGACTTGACATTTTATTCTGTGTGTAATAGAAAAATGTAAAGATTTCTAATAAGGAACAGGAACATTGTTCAACAGTGCGAGGTTACTTCTGAATGATTTCCTGCTTTTGCTGCCTTTGGAATATTCTTCCATACTTGACAGTTGTAGTCCCAATTCACTACTGAAGCGAAAAAGACAATCGAGACCTGCGTGAGTCAAGTGTTCGTGAATCTCTTGAATCAGAATATGAAGCAGTTACGTGGGTATGTGTAAAAACAAAGCTGATGTGCTCAGTGAGTGCGCACCTAACCTTGAGTGAAGGAAGCGCGTACGTTCCGGACGATTGAGTCACCGATGACCACAGCGTTGCATTACGTCTCACAGAGGGCGGCAAAGCGGTTCATAGCCGGGTTCTCGAAGACCGGTGGCGGTGGTGGGGGAGAGGTCATCGCTCCGGTCCTGGTTTGCGCCTTTCGCTGTGTGTGTGCCGGTGCAGGAGTGAAGTTCATTGGGGCTCGTCGTGTTCTTGAAGCCTGGGCTCTGTGCAGAGAAACACGTGGAGTAGAAGTGGTAGGAGTATTACAATCACGATGAAAACTTACCGCCGTTTTGTGAGCGTAAGCCCTGGATGTTTCCAGTGCCGTTTTACGTTCTCGCAGATGTGTTTGCCTCTCGAGTAGATCGTGGATCTGCTTCTCCAATGCTTCCAGTTCTGACTGAATAGCGAAGAAAGATTCATCATCTGCACTCAGAGGCGCACACACACGTCTGAAACATAAACCATTGGTGATGTAATGATGAGAACAGTGAGTTAAGCAGTAAGGGCAATATTCAGTAAATAAAGCCTGATAATGCTAACAGCCTGAGGGCTAATATAGGGATGGATTGTTCGACATCACGTGTCGACACATGTATCGAATTTTCGACAAACTAGTGCTTCATAACAGTGTTCCGGAGCATTGCTTGAAATGAGTCTGTCACATGACCTGAGGAAACAAAGCGTTGTTACCTCACCGACACATCATGAAGGGATCAAACTCAAAGCATGTCGATTGTACTGTCCCATAGGAATATGTTATAATTATTTATTTAATTGATATTATTTTACGTAATGTATTGCTAATTAAAGTACTACTATGTCAAAAAGTAAATTGCAGGATTAACACCGTTCCCAAAAAGTATAAAAGTGTTTCATCAACCAAACCACAAACTGTTTTCCTGGGTTCTCTGCAGCTTACACGTGTGGTAAAAGTGTGTTTGATCTATAAATGGAGAATGAACGCAAGAGACCCCGTTCTAAAGTGTGGGAACACTTCAGTCTCCAAACTCCTAATAAAGTGTCACGTCTGATATGCTAGCAAACTTTGTCTTATTCCTATAATACATCCTCAATGCTTCGTCACAAACATCCAAACGCTCTGGGCAACGATACTCAAACAACAGAGCACCAGTCTGCACCATCTGGGGAGAGGGTAAAATACATATTAATAATAAAGACATCTCCTTTGGGACAAAAAAAGTTATATTTCCTTCAACAAATGAGTAATAAATGAATTAAAATGCAATAAAGTCACCAGTTTTGAGTTTCGATTTTCATATTCTATTTCATTTTTTTGTGTTATAAAAGATTACACTATCTAAGAACACTGAGTATTTTAGTATCCATTAGTTTGGTGGGTTAATCTAATGTGTTTAAGGTTCCCTTTCGAGAGCGGTCACTTCGACATTGCGGAGAACCGCATATGAAACTCCTCCCCTTTTTCACTTTTCCTGAAGTCTGATTGGATTACGCCAGTAAAAAAACTGGCCAATTGTCACAAGAATGCAACAGTTTGCAAATACTGAAGAATCCAGACAGTATACATTCAATTCAATTCAAGTTTATTTATATAAATGCAACCCAGAAAGTCCCTCTCACCGAAAACCGTGCAGGTTCAACCCGGTCCCACTCCACGATCGACACCAGAAAACAGAGAAACATCCAGGAAAAATAGTAATGGCATGTTGTAACTTTATTCATCTGTTGTCCGACATCCACCACAAAACAAGACCAAACCAGACTCACACAGCCCCAGCAGATGAATCCCCTCACTCCCCACAACACCCACCCAACAACCTCCAATCAGGGCCACCGAATGCAGCAATAACTTCAAACTGCTGACATGTGATGTAAATTTAGCATTAAATACCAAATATTGTAACTTCAGCATTAATGTGACAAATAGTCCGTCTTTTGCTCTTGGTTGGGGATGTAGTGGTCTGAGCTGGGACGGTCCGATGGTCGTATTTCTATTGGGTGGTGGTGGAATTGCCTTAGATGGAGCTGGGATGGTCAGTCAGTCTGCAGCTGTAGCTGGCGTAATCTCTAGGTGGGGATGAGCATATGTTGATCATCTGGACCTGGCGGAATTTCTTCCTACCTCAGGATGGGCATCCCGAGGCCAAGGCAGAAGGAGAAAAATTAGCGTAGCTGCTGTTCATTAACTATGCATTAAGTGAAAGCTTGGATGAAAAGATGAGTCTTTAATCTAGATTTAAATTGGGAGAGTGTGTCTGACCCTCGAATAGTATCAGGAAGGCTATTCCAGAGTTTATGTGCTACGTATGAGAAAGCTCGACCCCCTTTATTGGATTTAGTTATCCTAGGTGTCATCAAAAGTCCTGAGTTTTGACATCGTAGAGCGTGTGATGGGTTGTTATTTGATAAAAGCTTGGTTAAGTAAGTAGGGGCTAAACCATATAAAGATTTGTAAATAATTAAAAGAATTTTAAAATCAATACGATACTTAATGGGTAGCCAGTGAAGCGATGATAAAACTGATCGTATTTTCTTGACCTAGTAAGAACTCTGGTAGCAGCATTCTGGACTAACTGTAGTTTGTTTATTGATGATACAGGACAAACACTAAGAAGAGCATTACAATAGTCAAGTCTTGAGGTCACAAATGCATGAATAAGCTTTTCTGCGTCAGCAACACATAAAATATTTCGTAATTTGGCAACATTTCTAAGGTGGAAGAAGGCTGTTTTTGTGATATTTGAGATGTGATTTTTAAATGACAGGTTGCCGTCTTATATAACGCCTAGATCTTTAACTGTATTTGTTGGAGAAAACAGTGAAGCTTTCAATTTGAAGGCTGTAATCGGAGTTATTCTGTTTACTTGATTTTGGTGCTATAAGTAATATTTCTGTTTTGCTAGAGTTTAAAAGGAAGAAATTACTAGTCATCCAATGTTTTATGTCCTCGATGCACTCTGCCAGATAGTTTGAAGGAATCATCTGGTCTTGATGAGATATATAGCCGAGTATCACCTGCATAACAGTGGAAGCTAATTCCATGTCTTCTAATAATGTTGCCAAGGGGCAGCATGTATATGGAGAAAAGCAAGGGTCCTAAAACCGATCCCTGAGGTATTCCATAATTTACTTGCGTGAGATTTGACGATTTCCCATTTAAATGGACGTATTGATATCTGTCTGTTAAGTAAGATCTGAACCATTGCAGTGCCTGTCCCTGAATACAGATATAATTGTGTAAATGATCTAATAGTATTTTATGGTCTACAGTATGGAAAGCAGCACTAAGGTCAAGCAGGACTAAGAGTGAGATGTTACCTTTATCTGATGTAATAAGGAGGTCATTTGTAATTCTAACGAGCACAGTTTCAGTGCTGTGATGCGGTCTGAAGCCAGACTGAAACTTTTCGTTCATGTCATTATTTTGTTGGAAGCTACACAGTTGAGTTGACACTACTTTTTCTAGTATTTTAGACAAGTAAGGGAGATTTGAAATCTGTCTATAGCTTCCAAGTTCGTTGGGGTCTATATTTGTTTTTTTGACAAAAGGCTTGATTACAGCCAGTTTAAAGGGTCCTGGGACATGTCCTAGATTGATTGACGAGTTAATAATGTTATAAATGGGCTCATTTGCAACAGGTAGTAACTCTTTTAATAAAGTAGTCGGAATGGGGTCTAATAAGCATGTCGTCGGTTTGGATGTTGCAATAAGTTTAATTAAATCTTCCTGACTTATAGGAGAAAAACACTCTAGCTTTTCTTTTTGGGTGATGGTCAATATTAATTCTTCAGACACACTTGTAGGTTTGGTTTTAGCTGTTTTCTCGTATTTTTTCGACTTTCTTTGCAAAAAATGTCATGAATTCATTTCTACCAAGGTGCGGCGGAATAACCAGGTCAGGTGGAGTCTGTTTGTTTGTTAATTTAGCAATTGTACTAAATAAAAACCTTGGATTGTTTTTGTCAGTTTCTATGAGGTTATGGAGGTGCTCTGCTTTTTGTAGCAGTTTGTACTCTCTTTCCATGCAATTTTAAAGACCTCTAATTGGGTTTGTTTCCATTTGCGCTCAAGTTTACGTGTTTCTCTTTTTAGGGCGCGAGTGGTGCTATTGTACCATGCTGCTATGATCTTTTCATTAATCTTTTTTGACTTCATAGGTGCGACCGCTTCTAATGTGTTAGAGAAAATAGTGCCCATGTTGCTGGTCATGTCGTCGAGCGATTCTATATTAGTTGGAAATGTTATTAGAGGAGTCAGATCTGGCAGGTTCTTTATGAAACTATCTTTAGTAGTTGAGGTGATTGTTCTACCCTGTCGATAACGAGATATACAACTGATTTCTGCAGTGAGCAGTGTACATAATAAAAGATGGTGATCGGTAATATCGTTGCTTTGAGCTATAATATCGATATTGGTTAGATCGGCTCTGTGAGATATAATCAAATCTAGTGTAAGATTACGTCGATGAGTAGGTCTATTGACGTAGTAGCTCTTTAAACGCCACAGCTAATGGATCGTTAGCACTATCTAAGTGGATATTAAAATCTCCAACAATCAGTACTTTATCGATGTTAACCAATAGGTCCGATAAGAATTCTGCGAACTCTATCAGAAAATTAGTGTAAGGCCCAGGGAGTCTACACACAGTAACCAATGTAAGAGAAAGCACTGGTTTTTTACTTTTATTTGGAACAATTATGTTCAACGCAACCACTTCAAATGATTTAAATGTACGCTTTGTTCTCCGAGTAACGGTAAGAAAGTCTCTAAAGATCGTTGCGACACCACCACCTCGACCAACCGGACGTGGCTTGTGCATATAACCGTAGCTTGGTGGAGTAGACTCATTTAGACCAAAATAATCATTTGGCTTAAGCCAGGTTTCAGTAAGGCATAGTATATCAAAACTGTTGTCTGTGATCATTTCATTAACAATAACTGCCTTTGGATTTAGTGATCTAATGAGCAAAACCAACGGCCAAAGTATGGGCTACTTAATATTAAATATATTGTCTTTTGGTTTAATCACAATAAGGTTTTTATCTGACTTTTACATAAATGATTATTTGGTTGTATTATTCGGGGGACAGACACAGTCTCTATGCATTTGGAAGCAGTAACATTCTTAACAGTTGGGTGAGAGGAACACAGACTATGGTTTAAGTTTGTACTTACTAGTCAAATGGTGCGTAACGTCTTTGAGATGTTGTCAGACAGAATTTCCGCTCCAATGCTGCTGGGGTGCAGGCCGTCGGGGCGGAAAAGCCTTGGTCGCTCCCAGAACAGATCAAAATTATTTACAAAGAGCAGCTTCTATTCAATACACCATGACATTAACCAATTATTAAGCGTAAATAGTCTACTGAACTTTTCGTTCCCTCGTCTGTAAGTAGGAAGCGGCCCTGATCCTGGCTGTGGGCGATGCGTACAGTATCGACAAGGCTCCTGAAGTCCCTCTTCAGGATCTCCGACTGCAGCATTCTCACATCATTCACCCCCGCGTGCAGTACTATGGCTCCCACTCTTTCGTCGTCCTTCAGAATCGCATTTACCTGCGTAGAGACATCGAGAACACGGGCGCAGGAAAACATTGAGTGCACACCTTACCTTGAGTGAAGGAAGCGTGTATGTTCCGGACGACTGAGTCTCCGATGACCACAGCGTTGCATTTCGTCTCGCAGTGGGCGGCAAAGCGGCTACTGGTAGGGATCTCGAAGACCGGGTGGCGGCGGTGGGGGAGAGGTCATCGCTCGGGTCCTGGATTTCGCCTTCCGCCGTGTGGTTGCCGGTGCAGGAGTGAAATTCATTTGGGCTCATCGTGTTCTTGAAGCCTGGGCTCTGTGTATAGAAACACGCGGAGTAGAAGTGGTAGGAGTATTACAATCATGTCGAAAACTTACCGCGGTTTTGCGAGCGTCAGCCCTGGATGTTTCCAGTGCCGTTTTACGTTCTCGCAGATGTGTTTGCCTCTCGAGTAGATCGTGGATCTGCTTCTCCAATGCTTCCAGTTCTGACTGAAGTGCGAAGAAAGATTCATCATCTGCACTCAGAGGTAACGTTAAACACATATCTGAATCATTAGCCATTAGTGGTGTCATAATGAGAACAGTGAGTTGAGCAGTAAGGGCAATATTCAGAAACTAAAGGCTGGGAATGCTAACAGCCTGTGGGCTAATAGCGAATGATCGTATAAAACAAGTTGATCTGTGCGCTATATGACGATTTGGGTATGGGATACACCTAAAGATACGTTTTACCCTCTGTGAATTATCAACTTGGAACATAAATCTTAAGATATAACAGGAATAAACAATATTTTTAGAAAAGTTTGACGGAGCTCGGTCTCAAACCACACGCTCGCAGCAAACAGGAAGTGATGAGGTTCAGGTGCGGGTGCAATCTTAACAGAAAGGTTGGTGAGTGCTCATAGTAATGTACCCATGGAGTTTGCAAGGAACCAAGGACACTGAGAGAAATTGATAGGTGGAAGGCAACAGAGTTCAGGCAGTTTTTACTGTATACCGGACCGGTCATGTTAAAAGATCTCCTCAGCACAGAAGTGTACAAAAACTTCATGTTGCTTTTTGTGGGAATTTTCATCCTGTGTAACAACAGTTTAATACAACATTAATGTGATTATACCAATGACATACAGGTTCTATTTGTCACCCACTTTGGTCAGCTGTATGGTCCAAAATTCCTGTCCTACAATGCACACTGCCTTGTACACCTTGCAGACGATGCAAAACAGCATGACATCCTGGACATATTCAGCGCTTTCAAATACGAGAATCACCTGTACAAACTGAAAAGACTTCTGAGGAAACCAACGTACCCCCTGAGTCAAATAGTCAGAAGATTCTCTGAAATGCAAAGTTGCTGAACAAAAACTCACAAAACCAGACCATACGCGTTGAGAAAACAGCATGCAACTGGTCCTATCTCTGCAAATGTTCATGAAGCAGCACAATGCAAAGAATTAAGAACAAGCTCTTACACTTTCAAGCTGTATCAGGCAAACAGTCTCGTTTACATCATTGGTAAAGCTGCTAAGCTGAAGAACATCATTTTATTCAGGGATGACATTTATGTTGCCTACAGTACCTTCAACCACCAGGAATCCTTTTTTGACTATCCCCTACCATCCTCTACTCTATGCATCTACGTAGTTGACAACCTCTCCACAGCAGCAATTTCTGCAAGTTTGAAGAAATAGAGAGCAAAATTTTCCTAGTCCTCCATCATAGTTGCTTTGTTTCAATTCCTCTTTTACATAAAGAGTACATCTATATCTGTGCTTGTTTTCTGTAGTTAAACTCATCACTCAATGACTTGTACACAGGGGTTCTTCCAAAACTTTGCAACCGAGATGGAAACAAAATTCTGTATTTGCAGAAATTCAATTTTGAACAGTTTCGAAAGTGCCTTTTTCGGTCCCAAAATGACTACTACTGTGCACAAGCCATTGATGTTGGGTTGAGTTTTGGCTCAAGTTGAGTGTTTTGCTTAACTTTCTGTATAAAGTGACACCAAAGTTGTTCAGTTGAGTTTTGCTCTGGGCTATATGCAGACCAGCTATGTTCGCCCCCTCGACTGAATTTCTTTTAAAATCTTACTTTGTGCACAGGGGCATTGTCAGGTTGGAACAGAAAAGTGTCCCTTCCACACGGTCGCTAATAAATTAGAAGCACACAATTTCCAATATCATAATATGCTTCGATATTAAGATTTGTACTCACGGAAATGACTGAAGTAGTTCATTAGGAGGGCGGCATATAGTTTTGGCAATATAGTGTAGTTAAAGTTACATAGTTTGCATTTGATAGACATATATGATAAACAAATCTTAATAGCTTTCCTGTAGCTCAGTGGTAAGAGCATTGCGTTAACAAAGCAAGGTTGTGGGTTCGATACCAGGGGATTGCAAATGCATTTGTAAAATGTGTAGGATAAAGCAATGTAAGTCACTTTGGATAAAAGCGTCTGCCAAATGCCTAAATGTAAATGTAATGTAATAAAAAATACAGGTTTCGTTCCTTCAACTTTACCAAATAAAATGTACCTAATGGTGGAGTTTGAGGGAGAAGGGACGACTGGACCAGCTGCAAAGTCCTGGTATTCAGATGCCTACTCCTGGTGGCCACCCAAATAAGGAGACTGACAAGTTGCTGAAGTGTGTTAAAGTAATGGAGGAACCACAGCCAGAGAAAGGGTGGACCGGACACAAAGCAAGAATTCTTCATGAGTCTGGTAGGAGGAGAACATGTTCTACTTGATATTAAACATAATTTTTTGCAGGTCTCAAGGACAAATAAATAGCTTACCATCAATTGTCCATTTATAAGAGTATTTGCTACATCTCAGAAGTCACAATGACGTGTATCTTGTCTCTTTGCTGTGTTCTAGAAAAAAACATATTCTGATAACATGTATTTATCAGATGAAGGAACCATAACCCTAAAAAAAAACGCATACACACACACCACACACACACACAGCCATCCTACCATCAGGACCAAAACCGAAAGTTACTTACCTTGGAGAGGTATATTTTTGGAAACATACTTGGAAAAATGTTTGTATCCCAAACGTTCTTGGAACCTATTGACTACTATTGTCATTTTTCCTACTATGGTAGTTTATGGGGTCCAAGAACTCTTTAGTTACAAGCACTCACCCTGTTCAATAAAACAAAGAAATTGAAACAGAATTTTCCCATTTTGCTGAATTATCCCTTTTATTTTCAAATTCATAAAGAGATTGTAAATGTAATATATATGAGTGGTTTAGTTCATGGTTTTAAAGTAGCGATTTGTAAACCATTTGTAACCCCTGGGTATATTTGAATTATTAAATTTGTACATTGTGAATTCTATGGCGTTTATTTAGTCACTAAAGTCACGCGCATGAGAAACACACAAGTACATGTGATTTAGGCATAGAGAACAGTTCCACGAGCTGAAAAAACCCTTGCTAAGACATTTTCTCGTTTGGCTTTCAGTGGAGGCGGTCGCATTGATCACTCCCCGTCCTTGCCCTTATTTTCCCCTGCTTTGTCTCTTGTCTCGTCTCGTCTCATCTATTGAGATACTCTCTCTGCACTGCCCTCCAAACTTGTAAAATTATGGATCTGATCAACTGGTCTCTTAACGCAATTGACACCATTTTCTCGACGAGAAGCTTGGGTTCGGGGGAACCTGTCTGCCCTGACGGAACGTTCGCAGCTGGCTACACGATGTGGGAGAGATGGCGGGCCATGTGTCTGGCGGCTCTTTCCGTGGAGGACATTGAAGATATCTACCTATTCTGAACTATGATAACAGGTCTTGTGCTGATTGGATTAGGCGCTGCCCTGGGTTCTCGAAAAATTCATAAAACGGGAACAGCTGTCCAAAGCCTCACAAGGCTGCCTGTATCGATTGAAGCTGTGGGAAGAGCGGTCAGCATTGAGACTATTAACCGAAATATGGTTGGTATCAGGGAGATCCTCACAGCTTTGGAAAGAAAAATTGATGGTTTCGGAGATCAGAATGGACAATGAGGGTTGCCGTGACATCTTGGATACGGCTTCTCGACTAAACAATCAAAATCTTATCTTTTTCGGCTCCCCGGAACCAGCACTGGCCTTGGCCAAGGCCGCAGCTGGAAAATCAACCCTGTGAAGAGCACTGCAGTGAGACGCTCTTGCGTTCATCCCCCACTCTACAGACTCATGATGATTACAAACTATCACACATACACACACACACATACACGTTGCCCTCACCCGATCCCACGCCTCCGTCGCTTTGAACCGCCAGCCTGATAAGCGGGTCTGTAAACGTTGCTGTAATGGCACTGGACCGGATGGCTGCTTGCCGGAGCTGGATTAACTTCCCCCGTTTCAAGTCTTTTCTATTGTGTATTATGTGTATTGTGTACTCTGTCCTGAGAGCCTGTGGGGACCACCAAGGAAGAACAGCAAGTTAGTTAACTGCACAAAAAACATGAGAAGGATTTGACACCCTCACCTGTTACTGACACCCACACTGTTAGTTACAGAAAAAAGGCTACACAAACTGTTTGTTCTGATTGTTGACCACACAGATGACATTCCTGTTCAAATAAACATTGTGGGCTGTGAACAACTAACTCAGGGGCAGATCAGTCACCAGTTATGGGCAGTGCCTATCCCTTTGTCAGGGTGTCCAAACTCTGTCCTGTAAGGCCATGTTCTGAAGATGTTAGCTCCAACTCACCTCCAACAGACCTGCCTGCAAGTTCCTAGACAGGTTTAGGCTTAAGGAAGAGGTTCAGGCGTGTTTGAATGGGGTTGAAGATAAACTCTGCAGGACAGTGACCCTTCAGGAACAGGATTAACTTAATTTAGTTAAGTTAACTTTACTTAGTTGTCTCAGTTATTAAACATAACTTGACAATCTTTTGAAGTTTGACGACATTAACTGAACGCCCCTTTAGTGAAAACACAAATAAATAAAAAAGTTCTGTTCATTTCTAAAAAAGATGATGTTTTTAAGTAATAGTGAAATATATATAATATACGATCTTATAAATCAATCAATAAGCCCCGCAAAGCAGTGGGTTACAGTGCATTTTGTAACAGCTGGGGTTTTAGGCACTCCACGAAAATGCACTGTAACCCACTTCTTTGCGGGGCTTTTCCTTTCCTTTAATTGAATTTAATTAATCTGAGGAGGTTTAAAGAATAAAAACAATACCTATAGTTAAGATGGGAGGCTAAATGATCAAAAACAGGCGCTGTGGGAATAATGTCACACTTTAGCCTCAGCATTTAAAGTCTTACCAGAGAGTAAGAGGGCACGGTGGTCTGATACCCTAGCACAGTGTACTTCAAATCTTACATTGGAGGACCAATGCACTGCAGAGTTTAGCTCCAGTCCTGATCAATGTCACTCACATGTGAATATCTAGTGATCCTTACGACCACGATCAGCTTTCTCAGGTGTGTTTGATCAAGGTTGGAGCTAAATAGTGCATTGGCCCTCAAGGGTAAGATTTGAGGAACCCTGCACTCGCATGTCAGCTGTGAAGCATAAAGTCTGGTGTCCTCCTTATAAAAACAAGGATACCTTTGGTGAATGGACAAGGGGAAAACATCAGATTAAAAAGCATTGATGACAGGTAAAGCCCTTTTACTACCACCGGTGACAGGTGTTCCCTTATTGCAATTCATTTACTGCGCTCCTCCTCAATCATGGCCGTTCCAGTCATGAGCTGCATGGCAGTGACTGAACAGATGTAGCGCATCACTTTGTGACAAATGTTTTTGTTTATTTGATCATTTTACCTTTGGTGATTGAGGCTAAAGTGGGACACTTATTGTTATTGAAATAAATGGAAAAAAAGTGTCCCACTTTAGTCTAAATCACCTCTACCTTTTCAATGTATACTGTCATATTTCTACATTAATTAAAACAAAACATTTATTTTAGATTTGCGCATTTGGCAGAATGTTTCAGTATGTGTTATGGCTTGGAAAAGGTGTTGACCATTTATAACCTCTTTACATTAACAATATATCTAGGAAGGTTTAAAATAAATAAAAAACTTTTATTCAAACCTGTACAAGCAATTTGTTCCCTCTTTGAATGAAAATGGCATCAACATTGGTGATTAGTTACACCAGTTACGAACAACATGATTGCAGATGAAGCCATTAATACAAATGAATGTTTAAATCCATGATTTGTTTATCAAGGGTGGGTTGCAGCAACAAGGATGTAGAGTTTGATTCTAGCTTTATTTTCATTTGAGTTGTGTTGTACTAGTATAACAAATCTTGCATTAAAATTTGAACCTATATTTAAACCTTCATCAGTGACTCATTTTGTCCACCATGTTGGATTTGCCAGTGTAAACTAAACAGCAACAGTTTTGTCAATAAAAATAAATCATTGGTTTGTATATAGATGGAAATGTAATTTTGCCATTTAAAACCGCTCTTTAGATATATATTTTGTCAACAAATTTGTGACATTAACGGAGGAACATGACAGCATACATTGTGAAATACAGATCATGTAAAAACATCTACAGAATTAGACATTTGTATGAAGCTGCATTGCCCGTAGCTCATGACCAGGGTAGACGTGGAAGAGCAGAGTACAGTTCAGTACACAAAACACAATCACTGTTACATTTCACAGGTGTTACATTTCCTCAGGAGATCAAGACCCTGTTCATTCTTAGACGTTCTCCCAGTGTGAACTGAATAAGCAGGGCATCCCCAATTTAATGCCCCAAGGCGTTGTGCCTCCTCACTCCTCCAGAAAAATTGAATGCGGAGGCAGTTTTAATATATTTTTTACAATAAACAAATCTCTAAAATATTAAATGATTTGTTCAATCCATAGAGAACACCTTTTCTGTACTGAGAATAAATATATTTACATTTACATTTACAAATATATATGCCCTTTTTGAATGCCTTAGAATGTCAATATTACAAACGAGCTTTGACTTTAGGGTTTAAAGTCTAATGCTAATGTTGTCAAACAAATGATAGTTTTTTGTGTCTTGAAAATGATTCTCATTTTCTGTTTTCATTTGCAGTAAATTGTATATTGTGTTTTGAATAAAAACAGTTACACAATCTAATCATGAGATTCAACGCACAACATGAGAACACCCATGAACAATCTGAAGTACAGATGCCTGTTAGTTACACACAATCAGTTACACAATCTAATCCTCTTCGCTCTGAAGGGGCAAATCCTCACATTATAGAGATGTGATGTTTGACTTTACACTCACACACAGGTTGTTTCATTTCAGTGATGGTTTGTGTTCAGTTCTTCAATAGCAACATGATATCAGATGTTGAAAACAGTTTGTATGTACCCTCAAACATTTGATTAAATATTACAAATCTCACTTTGTCACGCTGATAATGTTGGTTTAACAAACTCACTGCGGTTGAAGCGATGACTTCTCTTCAAGACACTTTCTGTGACAGATATCCTCTCAGGGGTGGACGTGTGTACATTGAACCTGCGAAATTAGATTTTCATCTTAAATGTTGTTTTCTAGAAGCAACTTGATGCACTTTTTCTTTCAATCAAGCAATAGTAGGTTTTTTAAAATGAAAATGCCAAACTTTCCCAGGTTATGTTGTTTGTTCATTGACGCTATCGGGCCTGAAACTTCTGAACTTGTGCTCAATCATTTTCTCTGCAAAATAAAACACAATTCAAATGACAGATTCACATCGACTTCACTTTTACAAGAGCAGTTTTCCATTTATGATATTAATAGTCGTGACTATAGACATGGGGTTAATACTACACACATGATAATATTGTCAATGGTAATACAGCATCATTGACACGTTCTACACTCATATATTCAGTTTGATTCATTACACAAACACACACACAAATAATAAAGTCAATGAAAGATGATTTTAACTGATGGCACTCAATTCAATTCAAGTTTATTTATATAGCGCTTTTCACAATGTGTATTGTTTCAAAGCAGCTTTACAGGGCAAACAGGAAAACAGAAAAGTTAAAACACAGACCGTGCAGTATTTATACAACGAGTAAGATCATTTCTATAAATAAATCGAATCTAATTAAATAAATAAATGAATGAATGCAGTCTCCCGGTGAGCAGGCCACACTGCCCTGCTGTCGAGGAACCCAAACTCCAATGAATTGATTAATGGAGAAAAAAACCTCGTGAGAAACC